>NC_079332.1:364200-1626111 GCF_029931775.1 Euleptes europaea | reverse complement strand
TAAATCAGTGGATCTTCCCTAGTCAGGGGAAGTCTACCCTGCTGTCTCAAAAAGTCGGCAGTTTTCAGATGAGCAGAATTGCAAACATAATTGGGTGGGGAACGGGCACGGAATCAGGGTGGCAACTAAACCAGAGCCTCTTGGGCCCATAATTCCCCCAGGGCGCCGTCTTTCGAGGCAGCGCTGCCTTCGCCTGAGACCGGACGTCGAGGCTGCAGCCGCTTTCCATTTTAATACATTTTACAGGGAAGGAAAAGAGATTATTACAAATTGCAAAACCGGTGGATCTTCCCTAGCCAGGGGAAGTCTACCTTGCTGTCTCAAGTCCCAATTGCCAAAGCAGCCTTTTTTCTCCTCCAGGGGAACGGATCTGTACCGGCTGCAGAGCAGCTGCAATAGCAGGAGAACTCCAGGCGATTCCGGGAGGTTGGCAACCCACCGGCGGCATACAGCCCCTGGGTGCGTGGGAGGGGCGAGCTGGGCGCGCCGCCGCCGCCGCCCCGCCTCGCGCGCCCCCTCCTGGCTGGCCCGGGGCGAGCAACGAGCGCTCCCGTGCTGCCGAGCGGCGAGGAAAGGGGGCGGGCCGCGTTTTAAATCCCGCCGGCCAATCGGAGCGCGCAGCGGCGCCCGTAACGTCCCAGGCTCCAAGTTTGAAATTGTTGCAGGGCGGAATTGTTGCAACTCGGCGGCGGCGGCGGCGGCGGCGGCGGCAGCAGCAGCAGCAGCAGCAGCAGCAGCAGCAGCAGCAGCAGCAGCAGCAGCAGCAGCAGCAGCAGCAGCAGCCGCCCAGAGCCCGGAGGAGGAGGAAGAGGAGGATGAGCGCGGCGGTGGCGGCGGCTGCCCGGCCGGCGGCGGCCAAGGAGAGCGCGGAGCTGCCTTCGGTGCTGCTGGACCCGCGGAGCCGTCGGCGCTACGCGCTGGGGCGCTTCCTGGGCAAGGGGGGCTTCGCCAAGTGCTACGAGGTGACGGACGCCGAGAGCGGCGAGGTCTTCGCCTGCAAGGTGGTGCCCAAGGCGCTGCTGCTGAAGGCGCCGCAGCGGGAGAAGATGGCCACGGAGGTGGGCATCCACCGCAGCCTCCAGCACCGCCACGTGGTGGCCTTCCACGGCTTCTTCGAGGACGCCCGCTTCGTCTTCGTGCTCCTCGAGCTCTGCCGCCGGAGGGTGAGGCCCGCCGACCACACCAGACCCGAGGCGGTGGGGGCGGCTCACACCCGCAGCGGCTCTCCGGGCTCTCCGGCAGACGGGGGCCTTTCCCATCACCTGCCTGCCTGGTCCCTTGAACTGGAGAGGCCGCTGGGGATTGAACCTGGGACCTTCTGCATGCTGAGCAGGGGCTCTACCACTGAGCCATGGCCCCTCTCCATGGCTCTCAGGCAGAAATGGGCCTTTTGCATCACCTGCCTGCCAGGTCCCTTGAACTGGAGAGGCCGCTGGGGATTGAACCTGGGACCTCATGCATGCCCAGCAGAGGCTCTGCCACTGAGCTCACAGCCCCCTCCCCATGGCTCTCCAGGGTCTCAGGCTGAGATCTTTCACATTGCCTACCTGCCAGGTCCCTTTAACTGGAGAGGCCACTGGGGATTGAACCTGGGATCTTCTGCATGTCGTGCAGAGGCTCCACCACTGAGCCACTGCCCCTCCCGGGCGTGGGGGGTGGGGCGAGACGCTGCGGAGCCTGGCCGACGCCAAGCCGTCGCCATGGCTCTGACAGGAGGGACCGAAACACCAGCAGGCTGCCTCTGAGCCCGTGCAGAGTGCCTTCCCCCGCTGGGGCACTTCCCTGCCGTCTGCGTTCGCAGCAGGAAGGGCTGGCCACTACAGGCGCTTTGCGCATGCCCAGAGTATCTCTGGTAGCGGGTGATGGAGAGCCCTGGCCCATCCGAGTGGCCCCGACTGGCATGGAGGGTCGGCGTCTGACTGGGCAGCTTCCCCTGACTCCCAGGCCTGAGTGGCCTTCCCTCCCCAGAGGAAGCGCCAGAAACCTCTGACCTGCTCTGCTAGGAAGAACTTTCCAACAGTTTAGAGCGGTTCCTCAGTGGAACAGGCTTCCTCGGGAGGTGATGAGCTCTCCTTCCCTGGAGGTTTTCAAGCAGGGGCTAGATGGCCACCTGTCCTTCCCGGTAGGATTCAGTCCCTCTCTTTGCAGGCTCTTGACGGTCTCCGTTTCTCGCCCACAGTCGCTCCTGGAGCTGCACAAACGCCGGAAGGCGCTGACGGAGCCGGAGGCCCGCTACTACCTGCAGCAGATCATCATGGGCTGCCAGTACCTGCACAGTAACCAGATCATCCACCGCGATCTCAAGCTGGGCAACCTCTTCCTGAATGACGACATGGAGGTGAAGATAGGTAAGGGGGCTCAGCGTGGGAAAGGCGACTCGCCTGCCTGATTGTTCCTTTCACCCTTGGAAAACCTGGCACCTGTTTCCAGGTGGAAATTCCTTGGAAGGGGGTGGAGCAGGTGTCTTGGCAATCTGTTGTGCAACTTCCGTCTTGCCAGAAGAAACAGATTTGGTATCTCGCCCCTGCCCTGGGTTGCAGATTGCGACTCTCAGCAGTTACGTCGGACGCCAGCATGGTATTTGAGGGTCACCTCTGTGCTTCTGGCATACCGTTCCCTGGCCTGCCCCCCGGGGGTCTTTTGGAAGTCAAGCAGATATTTGTGTAAAAATGGGCTGCTTCCTTTTGTGTTCACTCTGAGCCACCAAATAGTTCTCTTGATTTCCATCCCTGGTGAATTTGCTATGAGAGGGGTTTTGAGCGTTGGTGGTAAGAAAGTATGTTTCCTGGAAAGAGAGGCAGCCATGCCCCAGAGACTCCAGGGGGCATGGGGGGGGGGGCGAGAAAGAGCTGGACGGAGATACGGCAATCCTGGAACCATGAAGATACCGTCGTCTTTCTCTTTAGCATTCCCAGAAGCAAGTTTTAGACCTAGCTAGAGGAAGAGCGGTGCACTTATACCTTTTTCTCTTTCCCCAGTTCAGATGCCCTATATTTCATTCGGGGGTGTCACCTATCCCCAAGATTGGGGTCGCCTTGGCTGATGCTTTGCCCTGGGGTTTTGACCACCGTCTTCTTGACATGGTTAAGAGCAGTGGTTTGGAGCGGTGGAGTCTGATCTGGAGAACCGGGTTTGTTTCCCCACTCCTACGCATGAAGCCAGCTGGGTGACCTTGGGCTAGTCACAGTTCTCTTTGAGCTCTCTCAGCGCCGCCTACCTCGCAGGGTGTCTGTTGTGGGGAAGGGAAGGTGATTGTAAGCTGGTTTGATTCTCCCTTAAGTGGTAGAGAAAGTCGGCATATAAAAGCCAACTTCTTCTTCATCCAGGTGACTTTGGCTTGGCAACCAAGGTGGAGTACGAGGGGGAACGGAAGAAGACGCTGTGCGGGACCCCCAACTACATCGCCCCCGAGGTGCTGGGAAAGAAGGGGCACAGCTTCGAGGTGGACGTCTGGTCCATCGGCTGCATCATGTACGTTGTGGGAGGGGCTGTGAGCCAAATGAAGAGTCCTCCCCCCATCCCAGCAACAGAATTTGCCGTTGCGAGACCCCCCTCAGAAGTCATGTTGGGTTTGAACAGAAGTGCAGGGGGGGAGTCTGTTGCTTGGGGGTGAGCTACTGGGGGGGGGCAGTTTCCCAGATGCTCCCCTTCGCCCACCACTGGCAAGCGGCAGGCCCTCTTGGGAGGGGGCTTTGTCTCCTGAGCTTCCGTGGGTGGTCTCTCCACACAGGTATACTCTCCTGGTTGGAAAGCCCCCGTTTGAGACCTCATGTCTGAAGGAAACCTATAAGAGGATTAAGAGCAACGAGTACACCATCCCGTCGGTAGGCCGCTGTTGGGTCGGGGTGGGCGGGGCCAGCGCCTTTCCAAAACGGCCGCCCTCCTCTGACGGTCTCCTTTTTTGCTCCCCTTTCCAGATCGTCAACCCCGTAGCGGCCAACCTGATCCGGAAGATGCTGCGCTCGGATCCAGCCACCCGCCCCACCACAGAGGAGCTGCTGGGCGACGACTTCTTCTCAGCAGGTTACATCCCTTCCCGCCTGCCCCCCAGCTGCCTGACCGTCCCACCCAGGTTCTCTCTGGCCCCCAACGGGCCTGACGCTGGCGGGAGGAAGCCCCTGACTGTCGTTAACAAAGGTGAGTGGGCTCTGGGATGTATGTGGGAAGGGGTTCAGGTCAAAGATCCCAAAGCCCCTGCTTGGAAAGCAAAATAGCCGCCTCCGGCCTGGGCCCTGGTGCTGGTGAGGGGTGGTGTTCTTGCAGTGTCCAAAAGAAGAGGTTCCTTTCCCCAAATTTCCCCACTCATAAAGTGAAGGACTGAACAACTGGATTTTGGCTGGAAATCACTAGAATGAAAGGCACCTCCGGGAAGTCTGCAAGCAACCAACCACCAGTGGGAGAGGCAGGGATGCTCTTTATGTTTTCCTGTCTCACTCCCCCGCCCCCCAAAAAAAGTCTGCCACAAAGCCACGTGTGAAACGGCCGTCTCTCTCTGGAGGCCTGGCAGCTCCTAATTTTGGCTGCTTTCCCCCCGCCTCAGGCCCAGAGAGCCCCATGCTAGACAAGGTGCCCCAGAAGGAGGAGGAGGGGGGAGCCCTGCAGGAGCCGGACGAGTCCGTGGACAGCCTCCTGGTGGACCTCTTGCAGCAGCTGACTGTGGTGAACGCCTGCAGGCCTTCGGAGAGAGTCCCTGTGAGACAAGGTGAGGGGGAGGTACATGTGCACGAGGGGGGTGGGAGAGAAGCTGGCTACATTGCGCTTCTTAACACCGGTTCCTTCTCTCTTCCAGAGGAGGCCGAAGACCCGGCCTGCATCCCCATCTTCTGGGTCAGTAAATGGGTGGATTATTCGGACAAGTACGGCCTAGGTAGGTGTCCGTTGGCAGGGCCTGGGCAGGCCTCCCACCACCCCGGTCGGGCAGAGAACTCGCCCCAAATTACTTTGCCCCTGGGAGGGCTGAGGCAGGCACACGAACACATGAAGCTGCCTTATACTGAACCAGACCCTTGCTCCGTCAAAGTCAGTCTTGTCTACTCAGACCGGCAGCGGCTCTCCAGGGTCTCAGGCAGAGGTCTTTCCCATCACCTACTCGCCTAGTCCCTATAACTGGAGATGCCGGGGATTGAACCTGGGACATTCTGCATGCCAAGCAGATGCTCTACCACTGAGCCATAGCCTCTCCCCTCGGCTTAAGTAGCAAACTTAAGAAGCCAACTTGCTCGGCTTAAGTACAGCTGGCCGGCTTCCCTGCTCAAAAAGGCAAGAAGCGCTTGGGCAAAATTGTGTTGGAAGGAGTGTATTGTGAGAAGCCGCTCTTCCAGGGCGCTCAGGGCACACAGAGGGTGTTGGGGGCTGACGTTGCTGGGGGTTCCTCAGCAGATCCAGACGCCTCCCTTGAAGCTCCCTCCCCGGGTTCCTCTCGGCTTGGTGAGATCCTGGGTTTGCCCTCTGGCTCCGCACCCATTAGGGCCCCCGGGGTCGACCTCTGGAGAGAGCGGTAGGCAGGCACGTGCTTCTTGTTCTTTCCCACGCAGGCTACCAGCTGTGTGACAACAGCGTGGGCGTCCTCTTCAACGATCTGACGCGCCTCATCATGTACAACGACAGGGACAGTCTGCAGTACATTGAGCAGAACGGCTCCGAGTCCTACTTCAACGTGCGCTCTTACCCGGACAGCTTCAACAAGAAGGTCATTGTTGCCGGGGTCGGTGGGTGGGACATGGACATGCAGGGTGGCGGCAGGCCCTGAAGGGGCACCAAGAAGCCCGGCAGCTCGCTGGGGGTGAGCTGAGACCGCGGGCAGAGAGGGGGCACAGCAGAGGAATCGGGAGGAGGAAAAAGAGGGTCAGGATGCACCCGGGAAGAGGCTGAGCTTCCAGCTCTTTGCTCAAGAAATCTGGCCTGGTCTTTCCAGGCCTGCCCACAAATTCCTTTCCTGCTGGCTGTGCCGCTAGCTGATAAAGAACCTGGTTATCTCCACAGATTACGCTGCTGAAATACTTCCGCAACTACATGAGCGAGCACCTGCTGAAAGCCGGCGGCAACATCACCCCCCGGGAAGGAGATGAGCTGGCCCGCCTTCCTTACCTGCGCACCTGGTTTCGCACACGTAGCGCCATCATCTTGCACCTGAGCAACGGCACCGTGCAGATCAACTTCTTCGAGGTGAGCAGGCAGAGCCCGAGCGCAGCGAGGTGTGATGGTTAGGGTGACGGACTGGGGCCACCTGCAGTTGGAGGGTGTGCAATCCTTGGGAGTCGGGACTGAAGACCTCTTCCAGCAGGAAATCAGGAAATCTTTAGGGACATGTGGGTTCATTTAGAATCATAGAGTTGGAAGGGACCGCCAGGGTTATCTAGTCCAACCCCCTGCACAATGCAGGAAATTCACAACTACCTCCCCACCCACCCGTGCCCAGAAGATGGCCTCTCTCCCATGAACTGCCCAAGTTCATAGAATCAGCATTGCTGACAGGTGGCCATCTAGCCTCTGCTTCAAAACCTCCAGGGAAGGAGAGCTCACCACCTCCCGAGGAAGCCTGTTCCACCGAGGAACCGCTCTGAGTGTTAGAAAATTCTCCCTAATGTCTAGACGGAAACTCTTTTGATTAAATTTCAACCTGTTGGTTCTGGTCCGACCTTCTGGGTTTGATTCTCCCTTAAGAGGTAGAGAAAGTTGGCATATAAAAACCAGCTCTTCTTCTCTGTGACCCTCTGGCGTGTGCCACTCTCTTCTGCCCCCAGGACCACACCAAGGTCATCCTGTGTCCCTTGATGGCCGCCGTCAGCTACATCAATGAGAAGCGGGAGTTCCACACCTACAAGTTCAGCCTGATCGAGGAATTTGGCTGTTGCAAAGAGCTGTCGAGCCGCCTGCGCTTTGCTCGCACCATGGTGGAGAAACTACTGGGCTCCAAGGTGGTCGCGGCTGGCGCCAAACCTTCTGCCTAGAGGCCGGCCGGGCACCGAGGACAGTCCCCTGCTTCCCAGGGAGTTAACGCGCCCGGCCGCTGAGCCCAAGGCCGGTTGACGGCTTGGGCCACCCCGTTCCTCCAGGTTCCTGCCGAAGGACACCCAACAGAAGCAGCCTGGAAGGGGCTCTCTTCTCTTCCCCCCCCCCACCCCGAAAAAAAATTCTGGGGGAGAAGAGGGGATTGGAGTGGGGAACTTGTGGGTGCATCATGTGAGTTATTTATACGTGTGTCTCCTCTGCCCTGCAAGGGGGGGGGTTTCCTTCCTGTTGCACCCCTGCCTGTGGGGGTTTGGAACCTTAGGTGAAAAAAACCTATCCTTTTAAACACTGAAATTAATTCAATAAAGGTTATTTTGTACACTGCTTTGCTGTTTGTCGAGACGCTGATTTGAAACGTCCGTTTGACTTGAGACTTGACCATTTTTTTGGGGGGGGGGTGTCGGTGAGCATCTCAAGACATGTGGTCCCCGAGGAAGCCACTCTCCCCATCCCATTAGCTTATCCGATTGCTGGGGTGGGGAGGGCAGCTATTCCAGTAACACTTCCGGTCAATGTCGCCAGGGGGGACCTGGCTGGCTGCGATGCTTCCAGGCACCTAATGCGGTTGCGCAGTACCACGGAGAGGGGGGGTGCTGCCATCCCGTGGTCAAATTAATGCACTGCAACGGAGAGACCACGTGACCCCCATAGGCCAGGCTTGGCCCAACCTCCTCCGGCTTGGGAGGCTCAGCTGTTCATGAAGGCTCCTAGCCAAGGAAAGTGGCCGCAACCTCGACTTCATGTCTCTGCCACAGAGTGGCAGGGGAAAGCCCACGCGCCGCTGCCATGGAAACTCATGGTATGCGCAGTCAGAGCTGAAATAAAAGTGTTTCAGCTTTCTCTACTATGTTTTCTGGAAGTCGGACTTTCCGTCTAGGTTAAACAGAAACACACACGAGAATGCTTGCGGTAGAAGTATATTTTCCCATCTCAAAAAAAAAAAAAATGGATTCTAGGCCCAGTCCAGTTGGAGAATCCTGGTTGTGTTATATACAGATCTGAAGTTTGATTCCTGGAAAGCAACCCAAAACACTGTTTCATCAGCTCATAACACCAACCAACCATTTCAGACATTCAGCTCTTTTACAAAACATTTATATATGGTAAGTCAAGACAGGGATTTTTGAGCTTTTGCAAAAAACAAAACAAAACACTTTCAGGCACAAACCAGAGAAGTGAAACATTCCCACGGCTCAGGGGTTTCCTTGGCATCATCACCACAAATGCTGCCAGGGCCCAGAAACTTGTAAGGCACCAAGAAAAGTAATTCTACAGAACAATTTCTGGTTTCAAGAAGGCAAAAGAGCCTTCGGAGGAAGAATCCCTTCTTCCTTCTGCCAGATCAATCCTGGGACCGAAACTTCTGCAAACTCAGCCGCAGTGAATGCTTTCAGGAGCGAACTCAACAAATTGTCCACAAATTAATATGCCCATTCCCCAGCACCGGCTCACATAAAACAAAAAAAAACCTTTATAGTTGGATGGATTAAAGCAGTTCTCTGCCCCATTATCTGGCTGAAAAACACAGAGGCACCACACACAAGACGTTTCCTCCACCCTCACAACCTTTTCTTAGTGCCTTCGCTTTCCAATACCACTGTTTGAATTTGTAAAAACACGGCACAAAAACCCTGGGGTTTATCTGGCCACCTCTGACCTCTTGTCATAAATGTTTCACCTCACTCAATAAACAGAAAGCTCATCTGTCAGACGCAAGTCCATCTCTGTGGTTGACCAAGAGCGTCGTCCAGCATCCTCAGTCAACTTCGCCCCGAGGGGGGGGACCCTCTAGGAGCTGATCACGTGCCCAGACCACGTCTCGTGTTTTGTCCCTGGAGCCAGGTGAGTGATGACCACCTCCACGGCCTGCAGCTTCTCGTTCTTGGGCGGGATGGGGCACACCTTGTAAGTGACTTCGTCTCCAGCCACCAGGACATATTCCCCTTCGATGCTGTTGGGAGGAAAAACCACATAAGGTTTTTGAAATAAGTTCCACTTAAGCTGCAAATCACTAACTGCCAAGCACGCTTTCCCGAAGCATCCATGCATTTCAAAATGGGATTAATGAGAGGCCGAGACACTGAAAATGTTGCTATCATCTCTCCAGTCTAGGGTCCCCTCTCTCAGGCTAGAAACATGATCTGTCATTTTAAAACGCTGAAAGCTGCAGTTCTTGGCGATCTGTCGGCTGGGCCTCTGGTTGCCAACCTCCAAGTAGTGGCTGGAGATCTCCCAGGACGACAATTGATCTCCAGATGACAGAGATCACTTTCCACAGAGAAGATGGCTGTTTGGGAAGATGGACTGTATGGCATTATACCCTCCTGAAGTCCTGCCCTCCCTGGGCTCCACCCCCGAAACCTCCAGTCCTTTCCCAGGCAGGAGCTGGCAACCCTAGCTGTGCCATCTGCGGAGCTAGAAAGTGGATCCCACAAGACGTCAAAGATGAAGTAGGCCTGGGGTCCAAAGCAGAATCCAGTGATACGGCGTGTCTTGGATTGGATTCACTTCAAGTTGCATTGGGCGGGGGATTAATGTTGAAAGCTCTCCCATTAAGACACACACACCCATCCCTGAGCTCCCTTTAGCAGCACATACACTAAAATTGGAACATACTCCTCCCTATAGATAAACAGTATATTGAGGGGGGGGAAGCAGAGAGAGTTCAGCCCATCAACGAGAATTTATCCCTGCCAATTAATAAGTCTACTAGTTAAAACCGGCAGCCCTCATGTGTAAAACCCGACGCCCGTTTTGACAGGAAGAATTCTACCAGGTTTCATTGGCATGGCTGGGAAACCCAACAACTACCCTTTCGACTCGAGAAAGGAAAAGCTGTGCCACTATCTACTGTAGCATTTCCCAAAGTGGAAGTCACATTGGCCACTGAAGTCGGGAACATCCCCGACGTTTGGGATTCAGCAAAATCTGTGGAGGCTCTGAACTCGATTCTCCCCCGTCGGGAAGACTCACTCAGAGATGTGCACGAAAATATCCGGACCGCCATCCTGAGGGGTGATGAAGCCGTGGCCCTTGGAGCGGCAGAAGCATTTGCACGTGCCCTTGTAGGTGGGCCCTTCGGAAGCTCTCGCTGTCCTGAAAGGAAGGGGGAAAGGTTCAAGAAGGTCCGCAGAGGGGGATTGGGCAGGCAGCCAGATGTTGCCTGTCACCCAGGCGGGGCCCAACCGTCCAGAAAGTGGTCTGAAGGGAGTCTCTGGCAACTAGGAGTCTTTCCAGACTGGTTATTTAAAAACTCTAAACCACGTTGTCGTAACTTCTTTGGCAACCACATGCCCCCCATCAGCCAGAGTTGGCGGCTTTTCAGGCGCTTGGCAGCGCATTTCTTCAGGGGTCGGGTGGCCAAGGACCTAGGAATCCGTTCAGAAGAGAGCAGCCGTACTGGATCAGACCAGCGGTCCCTCTGATTCAGCATCTGGCTCTAGACCGTGACTAAATAGATGCCCCCAGAAGGCCTACAAGCCCAGCAGAGAAGTCCAAGCCTTTCTTTGTTTTGCCCCCGCCCCACTAGTATTCAGAGTTACTGCCTCTGGACATGGCTTCGTTTAGTTCCAGTGACTACTAGCCCTTGAAGGAGCTACTAGTACTAGCCCTTGTTGAAGATGTCAACCCCGTGTGCGGCTGCTGTGAAAAAGGCAAATTCCATGCTGGCCATAATTAGACGAGGAATAGGGAATAAAACTGCTGCTGTCATATAGTGAGAGCGGTTCCTCAGTGGAACAGGCTTCCTCGGGAGGTGGTGAGCTCTCCTTCCCTGGAGGTTTTTAAGCAGAGGCTAGATGGCCACCTGTCAGCAATGCTGATTCTATGATCTTAGGCAGTTCATGAGAGGGAGGGCACCTTGGCCATCTTCTGGGCATGGAGTAGGGGTCACTGGGGGTGTAAGGGGGAGGTAGTTTCGAATTTCCTGCATTGTGCAGGGGGTTGGACTAGATGACCCTGGTGGTCCCTTCCAACTCTATGATTCTGTGATTCTATACTGCCCTTGTAGAAATTTCAACGGGATCACAGCATTCTCTCCCATGCAGCTTTAAGAGATTCTCTGACCATGCCTCTGAAACCAGCATGGCGCTGTTCCTCACCTTGAGGTCCTGGCCGAAGGAGCTGCTGATGCCATGAAGGAGCCAGCCCAACGTGGGAGACAAGGAAGCGCGCCTCGCTACGTGCCACACCGGGGCGATTGCCGGGTCTCTTCCATGTCTTTTCACCTCCCCATCTGTCTACGCGCCTACCCCTTCCCTCCTTCTCACCGATAACACTTTTGACTGTCTGGCCTGGATGCTATTGTGACATCACCAGCTTCTGATGCCTCCTTTCTCACGGGGTCAGAGTCCCACAAACAGAGCTGCACACCTCCCAGACACACACACACACACATGAACACATGAAGCTGCCTTCTACTGAACCAGACCCCCCTCGGTCCATCAAAGTCAGTCTTGTCTACTCAGACCGGCAGCAGCTCTCCAGGGTCTCAGGCAGAAAAGGGTCTTTTACGTCACCTACCTGCCTAGTCCCTTTAACTGGAGATGCCGGGGATTGAACCTGGGACCTTCTGCACGCCAAGCAGAGGCTCTGCCACTGAGCCCCTGCCCCACTCCCCACACCAAAGAAGATTCCCAATTAGAATATTGTCGAAGGCTTTCACGGTCTGAGTTCATTGGTTCTTGTAGGTTATCCGGACTGTGTGACCGTGGTCTTGGTATTTTCTTTCCTGACGTTTCGCCAGCAGCTGTGGCAGGCATCTTCAGAGGAATGAATAAGAATGAATAAGGCTTGGCTTCCTGACCTGAAAACCTCCAGACTAATAAAGACTACAGTTTACAATAGCCACGCGGATTAGCTTTGGATTCCACATGTTAGCAGATCACTTCAGGATACAATGGTTCCACATTAACATACCACACCCTCATTAGCACATTATCTTGATACTTACAGGACAATGATTAGCACATTACCTTTAATACTTTGCAGGACAATGACTCAACTCAAACCCAACCCCCTTTTGACTATATATTACTCTTCCTACACACTTGACACTGAGAGACACTGTCCTTCAGTGTTACTCCTCTCTGAAGATGCCTGCCACAGCTGCTGGCGAAACGTCAGGAAAGAAAATACCAAGACCACGGTCACACAGCCCGGATAACCTACAAGAACCAATTCCCAATTAGGTCACTGGTTGAGTTTAGCGCCAGGATAATGGATGTCCACTGTTGGGATGGTGTGAGGAGCATTGACCCCACTATGTGGCATTGGTCCGACTCCTGGTTTTCCATGGTGGTCTCCCACCCAAATACTATCTGAGGCTGACCCTGCTTAGCTTCTAATATCCGACGAGATCGGGCTAGGGGACCTACAAAACAAAAGGGCATGCGCTTCCACCGACGCCCCTGCTGTACTCACGCAGAATACGTCCGAGTCCTCCGGGTCGGAAGCGGGCTAGGGATGAGGTGGCCTCGCATCGGAGAAGGAGAACGGTCCCTCCCCCGGCGGCCTTCTGGGAGCCTGAGGGCCCCCGGGGACGGAGAGCGCTTGCAAGGGGAAGCCGACTCGGAAGACATTCTGGGTCCCAAAGAAAACCTAAGGAGAGAAGACCAGGGAACTTTAATAAAAGTAGAATCCTTAAGTCTGAAGGAGCTCCTTAGAAGCCATCTAGACCAACCCCTGCTCAACCTCTGTCTGTCTACCTACCTACCTGCTCAAGGCTATCCAAAGCTAGAGCATCCCCAAAGGACAGCTGTCCGGCCTCTGCATGAAGATCGCCTCTCGTGTGGGGACAGCCCACCACTTCCTCAGTTTGGCTCTATTCTCAAAACTCCTCTTGCTGTTAGTTTCTCCAAATGTTCAACCAAAATCTCCCCTCCTGGGACGTTAGCCCATGAGAGCTAGCCTTGTGCCCCAGAGCAGCAAGAAAATAATCTTTCCCCTCCTCCTGAAAGACAGCCCTTCAAGGAGCTTCAGGAGGGTGCTCCTCTCTCCCCTCAATCTCCTCTTCTCCAGCCTCCACCAGTCCCACTTCCTTCTGCCACACTTGAAGCATCCCAACAAACCAATTTACAAGGGGAAAGGTTTTTACTGATCATAAAATTACGCTTCTGTTGAAAGACGTGTGGGTTTTTATATGCAGACTTTCTCTACCACTTAAGGGAGACTCAAACCAGCTTACAATCGCCTCCCCTTACAACAGAAACCCTGTGAGGTAGGTGTGGCTGAGAGAACTGTGACTGGCCCAAGGTCACCCAGCTGGCTTCATGTGGAGGAGAGGGGAAACCAGTTCATCACATTAGCCTCCGCCGTTCATGAGAAGGAGTGAGGAATCAAACCCAGTTCTCCAGATTAGAGTCCACTGCTCCAAACCACTGCTCTTAACCACTACATCACACTAAAATGGTGTCCATTCCTCCACAGTCATCGACGTAGGATGCCAGCCACTGTCATTGTTAGCCACAGCTTCCAAACTCGCAGGAATTTAAAATCTGTGCGCAAGGAATATTATTATCTTTGCCAGGGATGCTTCCCTGTCAAGTCAGATTAGCCCATCAGAAGATGCCCTCCCTGGTTAAAAAGGGCTTTCACCAATTTGTCACGAGCGGCTTTGGCTGATGGGTTCATTGATTTTCGTAGTTTTTTGACATCCATGGCCATGACCGTCAGCACCCCTCCTGTGTACAAACGGTCAACCCACATTAAACATATTAGCAACTCTCTAACGTTGTTATGGAAGATGCCTCCAGAAGTACGCAGCCCAATTCAAGGAGATCTCAAAGTAAGACACAAAAACAACCCCTCCCGACCAACTCCCACACCGAGCAGCTCATGAATTAGGCAGCAGATTTCTCCACAGCCTCTCGACAAATAATGACCTGCCACCTGTCAGCAAAGCAATTTCCCCCTCCTTGCAGTAGTAAGTAGAGTGCAAAATTTAAGCAGGCTCTTTAGAAGGATGACGGTTGAATCATCCCCTTCCCCTCCAAGCTTTGAAGAGAAGAGAGAAGAAGAGTTGGTTTTTTATATGCCAACTTTCTCTACCATTTAAGGGAGACTCAAACCGGCTTACAATCACCTTCCCTTCCTCTCCCGGCAACAGACACCCTGTGGGGGTGGGGTTGAGAGAGCTCTAAGAGAGCTGTGACTAGCCCAAGGTCACCCAGCTGACTTGGTGTGTAGGAGTGGGGAATCGAACCCAGTTCTCCAGATCAGACTCCACCGCTCCAAACCACTGCTCTTAACCACTACACCACGCTTTGGCGGATCATGTGAGGGCTGAAAAATTAAGAGAGAGCTTGCCAACCTCCCTTAAGAAAGAATGGGCTACTCTGCCACCAGAACCCTGACAAGGAAGATAAATTTCTCCTTCACAATAGGGATTCTCCCGCTTCTTGCAAAAAAAAAAAAAAGATAGTCACTAGTCCCTTTCTTAACAGGCCGCTAGTTGCTAAGAAAAACATTGCTAGTAGTAGAGAGGACCTGGTGTAGTGGTTAAGAGTGGTGGTTTGGAGCGGTGGACTCTGATCTGGTGAACCGGCTTGGTTTACCCAGTCCTCCACATCAGTGGCAGAAGCTAATCTGGTGAACTGGGTTTGATTCCCCACTCCTCCACATGAAGCCAGCTGGGTGACCCTGGGCTAGTCACACTCTCTCAGCCTCACCTATCTCACAGGGTGTCTGTTGTGGGAAGGGGAGGGAAGGGGATTGTAAGCCGGTTTGATTCTTCCTTAAGTGGTAGAGAAACTCGGCATACATCAAAGCCAATTCTTATTCTTCTTTAAGCAGAGTACTTACCGAGGCAATCCCTGAAATTAAAACCGCCCTTCAGTTCCAAAGGTCTAGACAGATGAGTGTGGATCTTCTTCAAGTACAGCTGCTAAACAAAAAACCACAAATTAAGATTGAAAAATTACACAGATTGTTTAATTTGCATCAATACATACAGACGACAGGTGAACATAAGAACATAAGAAAAGCCCTGCTGGATCAGACCAAGGCCCATCAGGTCCAGCAGTCTGTTCACACAGTGGCCAACCAGGTGCCTCTAGGAAGCCCCCAAACAAGACGACTGCAGCAGCATTTATCCTGCCCATGTTCCACAGCACCTAATGTAATAGGCATGCTCCTTTGATCCTGGAAAGAATAGGTATGCATCATGACTAGTATCCATTGTAACTAGTAGCCATGGATAGCCCTCTCCTCCATGAACATGTCCACTCTCCTCTTAAAGCCTTCCCAGTTGGCAGCCATCACCCCATCCTGGGGCAGGGAGTTCCACAGTTTCACTACGCATTGTGTGAAGATGTCACTTTTCCTGCTCAGGAGATGCTCGCACGCAAACTGAAAGGCGTCTGGCTTCAGGGATGCCCTGCTGGCATTGTGCAAAAAAAAAAAAAAAAAACTGTCCGTGCACATTCAAACATTTGGAAGGGTTTCCCAGTCCAAACCAGCATTTGTCAAAACTAGAGATAATGCTGTAGGAAAAGATATGACTTCCAACTGGCGTCTGGCAACCTGTTCTCATGGCTCACGCAGACTAAAAAACAGTGCGCAGAACAAGCGGCAACTGTTTGCAGAACGCGGCACGTGTTCCCACCCATCAGATTGATGCAGTGTTATCTTCTGCAAAGCTCACGGCAAAGACACGCACACACATTTGCTTTTCCACCTCCTTAACATGCTTCTCCCCACCACCACCCGCAGAGCTGTTTACGCACCAAGGCCGCTTTGGCAACCTGCCCGCGCATGGCGCTGACTCACATGACTCCCAGCTTATCCCAATGCCTCGCCCTCTGCCCTGCTCACGTGAAACTCGGCACAAGCAGCCGACAAAAGCTGTTGTTGCAGTCCCTGGCCCGACCCCCCCACCACCCAAGCCAGAAATAAAAGCATTGCTTTCTTTCCGCCATCCCAAGCCTGTTACAGGAAGAGATTGTTCGAGGGCCGGGCGGTGAGAGGCTCCCTGGCACAGCAGCCGATTGCCACACTGGAGAAACAGCAGCCAGAACACAGAGCAGGCTAAAGGATGGGGGCAAACAATGGATATTTAGGATTAGGGAGAGGGATACAGGCAGCCCAGGGCCCGTGGGGGCTTTCATAGGGACCTCTAGGGTCATCTAGTCCATCCCCAGTGCACAATGCAGGAAATTCACAACTACCTCCCCCCCCACACCCCCAGTGACCCACTACTCCATGCCCAGAAGATGGCCGAGGTGCCCTCCCTCTCATCATCTAGGGCAAGGAATCATAATGCAAGTCAGCAATCCTATGCATTATGAGACAGAAAACGCAAGGATGCCGCAACTCAGACTAGAACCGCATCCTTAATTTCCCTTTGGGGACCAGAAAAGGAATGTCACTTTGCAGGTCCCTGCTCAAATACCCGGGCGACTTCCTTGTTTGGATCACCCAGTGCTGCCAGCAACCATCAAGGGCCGCTTTCCCAGATTTATGGGAGGCAACAGAAAAAACTCGCAAGTCTGGTAGTGGCGCCACATAACCCAATATTATAAGTGAAGCAATCTCCCTACGAAGCATCTGATCGGGCAACCAGCGTTAGCCGACGAACGCCGCACAAGATGCCCCGCACAGAAATGGTCCATTTGCTGAAATCAGATTCCTGCAAAGCCCTACAGCAGTATGTACATCAAGGCAGTAAATAAATAATCTTTACACAACACCCCTGTAAGGTAGGGTGGTGTTTTTGTTTCTCTTTTTCCAGAGATGATTGCACAGGCCGCGAAAATGAGTTGGCGGCTGAGGCCCATCTGGGGTGATGATTTCAAAATGTAGTATTACCACGATCACACCCAAGGAGGTTTAAAAGCCTTCACTCCACAAAATCTAAAGGGAATTCTATGGAAGTGCTGGATAAGATCTCACCCTCTGAGGCTTTGTTCTGGCACAAAGGCTAATCCCCAGATACAGGAAAAACATGGATGTTTGCAAAACCTCCATTTCAGCCCCTTTCACACACGCACGGACCCTTCTTCATTTCTTGAGACAGCAACCGAGTGAAAAACCCTGTCTATATTGAAAACTATATATAGAAAACTTCTCCATGAAATGCAGGCCTGTTCACACACCTTGGCAGTGCGGGCCGTCCGTCAACAGACCTGTGCTCCTTCCCTGCAGGTTTTTAAGCAGAGGCTAGATGGCCATCTGTCAGCAATGCTGATTCTATGACCTTTGGCAGTTCATGAGAGGGAGAGCAACTTGGCCATCTTCTGGGCATGGAGTAGGGGGTCGCTGGGTGTGTGTGAGGGGGAGGTAGTTGTGAATTTCCTGCATTGTGCAGGGGGGTGGACTAGATGACCCTGGTGGTCCCTTCCAACTCTATGATTCTATGATTTTATCCTCACAACAACCCTGTGGGGTAATCTGGGCTGATAATGGGTGACTGGACCTAGGTTACCGATCGAATTTCACAGGTGAGCAGGGATCTGAGATTGGGTCTCCATGGGCCTATTCTAACACTTTAAGCATTAGACCAGAAAAGTAAAAACGTGATAGAGTTGAAATCTGGATACCTGCGTGTGGGGAGAGAGAAGATATGATCCCCCTCCCAATAATGACAAAGCCTACCTTGGTTAGGGTGGGCGTTTGACACTGGCAGCTTCTGCGTCTTCAAATGTCACGAACAAATATCTCATGACACCTGACTTGATCAATTGAAGGTGAATCACAAGAAGCCATTGTTAGGAGAATGTTTTTTTAATATATATATATTTTCCATTCTTAAAAACCCAGAGCAGGAAACAATATTTTTTGTTCTGTTCAAGGAGACAACGACCCTGTGAGGTAGGTTAGGCAGAGATCGTGAGACTGGCCAAGGTGTGTGACCGGCAAGCTACCACACTAGATAGATGGATGGATGGATGGATGGATGGATGGATGGATAGATTGGATAGATTGGAAGGACAGATAGGATAAATAGGATAGATATTTGTGTCTCCTGCCCTCCCCAGTGGCTCCCTAGACCACAGCCAACAACCTAATACAACTGTAAGTATCATCCAAAGCCTAAAAAAAGACTACCAGAATAACCCAAATACTTTCAGCAGAGCCCTAGATAACAGCCAAATTGGGGGGGGGGGGGTATACAAATGACTTGGAAATTAGCTATATAGATATTGTTCCTCAATGGAAACCTAGGACGATGAAGGAGGAGATACGGGGTAAATTGCTGACCCAGACGTCCCGGGGGTCAAACCTCCAGCGAAGTTACAACATCCAGCAAACAACCAGTTGCTCTCTCTGCACCTGACCTACCCCGCAGGGCTGCTGCGTGGCTAAGACAGGAACAGCCCTGCTGACACCTCTTCGGTACTGGGGGCAGCTCAACCTGTTGGATGTCTGCCTCTCAGAGAACATGGTGTGGGGGAGGAGGGAGGCGCTGCGCTGTCACTCTCTGGCGTGTGTCTCAGAGGAAATGGCAGGCTGGCCCTCCCCTTCCCGCCAGCCTGACAAATTTGGTGCCCAGCCCAGCCCGGATGCTGGTGGGGCTGCTTTTGGGGCCAAGATGTGGGGCTTTCTCCCTGGCCGTTCAGCATCCCCCCCTCCACTCCCCAAAAAGACCACAGGGACAAAAAACCTGTCTGGTTGCAAAGAGAAGGGTCTTGCCAGCCTGATGCAAAGATCTTCCCCCATCACTCCAAGCACCAACCATCCTCTGCAATCTTAGCAAACTGGCAAAGCCCTGATTCAACCCAGCGGGGCTCCGGATCTCCCCCCGCCCCAGTTCCAAAGGGCCTCGCCCTTTCTTAACCCCCCCCCTTTAAAAAAATAAATGTTTTCGATTTGCAACAATACTTCTCAATTGCAAAGTCCCCCCCTCTGCACACAAAGCGCAACAGCCATCTAGATCCCCCCTTCCTTTGTTTGCACCCCCCTCGCCAAAAGCCCCCTGCCAGCCCCCAAGAAACTAGGGGCGCGGTCTTTTTCTCCTTCCAAGCTCCCTTTTATCTCCCCCCCCGGCTTTATTTTTCCTTTGTGAAATACCTCCTCTCCCCTCTTTTGCCTGTTTGCAAACTTTTTTTTATCTTCCCCCCCCCGCTTCCGCGGGACAAAAAAAAACTTCTTTTGCAAACTTTGCTCTGCGCCCCTGTCAAATTGCACCGCTCCCTCCCGGCTGCTGGGAAGCCTGCCCGCAGCTTACTCGGGAGTAAAGCTCCCTACGCAGCCACATAGGACACCATCCCGAGTAAATGCGTGGGAAAGCGACCCATTCCCCCCCACACACACTCTTATTAAACTGGAGCCCCAAACTGGGCAGCAAAGAATCCAGTGCAGCTTACCTGGGGGGGTGACTTCGGTTGGGGATCTCCGCGCTCGCCTGCAGAAGGTCTCCTCCGAGTAGCAGCGGGGAGAATCTGAGCTCGCCCCACCTACCACGGGCAGGGCTGCCAGGAGAGCCCCACCCCCCAGAGAAGGGCCGGAGGGGGGAGGAAGCGGAGGGGTGTGTGTGTTGGGGAGGGGGGGGAGCCAGCTTCAAAGGTTTTTAAAAGGTTTCCATCTGAATTCCCCACCCCACCCCAAAAAAAGAGGCTTAACTATAAAACAAAGATACCAGTACAAAAACAACACACCCTTGGATGAAGACTTGGAACCATCCGCATTTAAACTTGCACAGCCTACTCTTTGCTTTCAAAAAATATATATGAGTGTCCCTGAGCATGTGCAATGTGCCTCGCTCCACATCTAGGGTTTCCACTAGGGCTGCCAACCTCCAGGTACTAATCCAAAAAGAAGGCACCTCCGGGCTAGTACCCTAGGTTAGGGAAAATTGCCCAGGAGTCTCCAAGTACAAAAGTATCAAAATGCTTATCGGTGTTTAAACATATCACATCCACAGAACACAGTGGGATACATAAACACAAATCTTAGAGAATATATACAATATATACACGTGTACGTTTGATGCAGTCTCTATGCAATTCAAATAGGTGTTGAAATCTTCTGGGTATATATCTCTTAATTGATCTTCAACAAGTCCATGAATGGTACAATATTCCCCAAAAGATGCCTTTTTTCTTGGGGAAAAGATGGGGGACGGCGGTTTCAGATTCTTTTCTTCAGCCCCATTTAAAGTTCCATTTTCAGTTATGAAATAATCAATTATATATCACATACAGTATTCAGTTCCACGTAGGATACTCTTCAAAGTGTAGCCGTTAAGGGACCAGTTCACCTGGAGAAAATGGCCACTTTGGCAATTGGACTCTATGCCATTGAAGTCCTTCTCTGAACCCCACCCTCCTCAGGCTCCGCCCCAAAAACCTCCCGCCGGTAGCGAAGAGGGACCTGATAATCCTAATTTCCACCGTTCCAGATTTCTGGACTGGATCATAGAATCATAGAATTGGAAGGGACCACCAGGGTCATCTAGTCCATCCCCCCTGCACAATGCAAGAAATTCACAACTACCTCCTCCACACACACTCCCAGTGAACCCTTCCCCATGCCCAGACGGCGGCCAAGATGCCCTCCCTCTCATCACCTGCCTAAGGTAAAGTGAGCCCAGCACTTCAACCCGACCATACCTTTCCATTTCTTTTTTACTTTTACTTTCATTTTTCAGTTTTGTCCTTTTTCTCCACCCTTCCTTGTTTCTCCACCCCTTCTTCTTTGGCTCTTCGCGTCAATGCTTGGTATGATTGTTAAGGCCCCAACTCTGATTTTAGAAGGTACAATGCTTTTTAGATTTTTATAGCATGTATTTTTGACTTGATTGTTCATTGCTGGTTGTTCACGGCCCTGAGCCTGACTGAAGTCAGGAAAGGGCAGGATATAAATCGAATCAAATAAAATAAATTTAAAAATCTGTTTGTGAAGGGGGACGACATTGGAGATCCAGAACCGAAGTCACGCTGCTCGCTGGCTCGGCAGCTTTGGACAGCTCACCATCTCTGGACCGGGACATTTTGCCACCACTGCCCAGGTGCCTAAGGATGCCAAGAGGTCTCTCTGCGCTCACGCCGCCCCTGCACACCACCAATATTAATTGCAAAATTGCCCAAGACGAAGCACTGAGCCCACCTGGGCGCAACCGTCTGGCGCCCCCCACAAAACCCCCACCCGGATTACTTCCCGCATCTAGGTCAGCCCTCCTGGTCTGGCCTACCCCACCAAGTCACCTGAGGCTAATCTGAGCTCCTAGGAAGACGGGAGGATTACAGGGATTTCACACACAAATCACCACACCCCTCCAAGAGTTTCTATTAACTCCTTCTCCCATCCCTGGTAAATCACTGCTCCGCGAATGCCTTGCGAGGATTCTTTGTGAGTTGCCACGATGAACACATGAAGCTGCCTTCTACTGAACCAGACCCTTGAGGGTCCATCCAAGTCAGTATTGTCTTTTCAGACCAGCAGCAGCTCTCCAGGGTCTCAGGCAAGGAGTCTTTCACGTCACCTATCCTCAGGATTCAAATACCTCCCCAGGGTTTCTAGAAGGGATCGCCAGACTGCCCTTCCAAATGCCTGGGTGAGGCGCTTTATCAGAACAGCCAATTCCTTGCAGGGTCACTGGGTTTCTCAAGCCTCGAGAACGACCCCGTCCCCAAGGCCTTTCAAACAGGTCTGGGGGAAAACAGTGCGCCGCCGGGAGAACTTCCAACCAATGCTATTTTGGGTGGAGGATCACATCATCTGGGTTATGTGGTTTTTGGCCCAAGGGTACCTGACCTCAAGCCACCAAGTAAGCACACAGCAGAGATGAGATTAAAACCTGGGGTTTTATCTCTTCTCCGCTCCACTCTGGGCTCTTGCCTTGAGAGCCGTTTAAATTCACTAGGGCCATTTATGCAGGGTCAATGTTGAGGCTTGTCAAATTGGCCACAGAACATCCCATATTTACAAACCCCCTTCCTCATGCCTCCAGGAAAGCCGCACAAAGAACCCCGGGGCTGTGCGGGAGAGCTGGGAGGAGGAAGCCTTCCCTGAAGGGATTTGCAAACTGCTCAGCTTGCATTCGGATGAACGGGGGATGTCTGGTCCTTTCCCTCCTGTTGTTTCCACTACTGAGCACACACAAATTTTGCTGACGGCGTCCCCAACCCTAACAACGTGGGCCTGATCACTGAATACATGGATTTTCCCACTAGCTTCCTGCTTTTGCATCAGGTGGAAGGGGTCCCCCCCCAGGTAGTCTTCCCACACAGACTGCACCGACCAGACCTCTGCCCGCACCAAGAAGAGGAAGAAGAAAAAGAGGAGGAAGAAGAAAAAGAGGAGGAAGAAGAAAAATTGGTTTTTATATGCTGACTTTCTCTACCACTAAAGGAAGGCTCAAACCAGCTTACAATCACCTTCCCCTCCCCACAACAGATCCCCTGTGAGGTAGGTGGGGCTGAAAGCTGTGACTAGCCCCAGGTCACCCAGCTGGCTTCACGTGGAGGAGTGGGGAAGCAAACCTAGTTCTCCAGATTAGCCTCCGCCACTCATGTGGAGGAGCTGGGAATCAAGCCCGGTTCTCCAGGTATGAATCCACCACTCTTAACCACTACACCACTCTGGCTGTCTGAAAAGGAAGAATTAAAGTGCTATAATTCGCCAAACCTCTAGGTGGCAGCAATGTTTTAGCTCTGGAATCGGAAGGTGTTTTCTGAGCATGTGCTGTGTGCTTACCCATGGGTCGCTACAAACTTGAGAACCAGACTGGTGGAGTGCTTAGAGGATCTGTGATTCCAAGTTTGAATCCCCGCTCTGCTGCCAAAGCTTGCTGGTTGACCTTGGGCCATTCATACACACTTAGCCTAATCTACCTCACAGGGTTGTTGTGAGGATAAAATGGAGGAGAGCAGAACCAAGCAAACTGCTTTGTGGAGAACAGCTGGATATAAATGAGGCAAAATAAACAAGATAATTTATTGCTTCAATCGGCTCGGTCGGTCACCTATCTTGGGAAAGCTGCCAGATTTTTTCTTTCCGGATGAATGTATATTGTGCTTTACATATCCCCTCTGAAAAAACAAACAAACCTCTTTCGTACGTTGCTGTAAGGTGTTTACAATATGAATTAAAGAGCTTTGCTTCTGGGCTGTTCACACTACAATTTGACTGGGCTTTTGACTACCAAGCCTCCCCCCCCCCCACATACACACACACACACAAACACAAGGAAGGAAATTCCTGGCCATCTCACATCCCTTTGCAATAATTAAGGGATATAAAGTGTTTGAAAAAGCCCCCCCCCCACAACTCACTCTGCCCCACAGCCGAACACACAGTCTACTGGACAGCAGGGGGGGGGGAACTCAGTGCATCTCCCCATATGGGGTACCGCTTCACCCCACGGATCCCCTCTCACGCCCTTCTCTCCCCAAAGTTGGTGGCTCTGTAATTTGGAACCGTGCGTTTAATAGGCACCTTTGGGCGTGCTCACGGGGCTTTAGAGGTTGCTTCCGCTTAGAGAGCAAATCACACATATTCCTGGCCCCTCTTTGAATACAGGAGCTCCACCTGGCGAGGAAGAGCTGGGGGTGCCCTCGAATGTTGTAACACAAACAGCAATCATGTGTCCATGTACTCTCCAGTTCCATTTTTATCCCGCCTTGCTGTTGGGGACCCCCGGTATAGCCTGATCTTGTCATATCTCAGAAGCTAAGCAAGATCGGTACTTGGATGGAAGACCACCAGGGAAGGCAACGGCTAACCACCTCTGCTCACCTCCAAGCCCCTTGCTGAGGTTGCCACAAGTCACTTATGACGGCACTTATGTATGTCAGGACGATGTGCCATTCTGAACTTGCCACACGCGTATTCTCCAGAGAATGCGTCCCTTCTTCTGCGGCGCTGTTCTCTAGGGCTGACTCATCCTACGGCGCATGGAAAGCTTCGTCATCAGGGCTTCCAACTGGTTCTTTCGCACACCATTAGGGCTGATCTCTCCTCACAAACAACAACTCTGTGTTGGTCAACAGGCAACAGTTTACAACAGTCCCATCAGCTAGATGTGTGCAAATGTTCGTCACAACATAAGAACATAAGAAAAGCCTTGCTGGATCAGACCCAGGCCCATCAAGTCCAGCAGTCTGTTCACACAGGGGCCAACCAGGGGCCTCCAGGAAGCCCACAAGCAAGACGCCTGCAGCAGCACCATCCTGCCTGTATTCCACAGCATTTAATACAATAGGCCTGCTCCTCTGATCCTGCAGATAATAGGTATGCATTTTAGGTATAATAGGTATGCATACTAGTATCCATTTTTACTAGTAGCCATGAATACCCCTTTCCTCCATGAACATGTCCACTCCCCTCTTCAAGCCTTCCAAGTTGGCAGCCATCACCACATCCTGGGGCAGGGAGTTCCACAATTTAACTATGCGTTATGTGATGAAATACTTCCTTTTATCCGTTTTGGATGAAAGCCCGTGCCGCTTCCCTTGGCAAGAGGCCAGCTCACCTGAAGTCTATTACAGACTTGCTTTCCAAGCCACTGCCACTAAACACAAGGCGGACTTAAGGATGTAAGCACCTTTAAATCCGCTCACAAGCGCTTGCTTCTCACTGGGCTCTCCAAATATTTAAACTGCCCTAAATACTTAAGCCTCCTCCACCATCCAGGGAACTCGGCATTCCTTCAGTTTCGCTGCAGGCTTACGGGGGTTTTTACTCTTGGAAGCTGCAAACCACTGCTCAAGGAGTTGGGGTGGGGGGAGAAGAGAAGGGTGCCTTTAATGAAATACAGAAGCCCAGCCTCCTGACCTTCCCATTTTAGTCCCTCACTAGACCTGAGAAACCTCTGCCTGTCCTTTGAGACTCCCCTCAGGAGCTGAGTACTAGGGCTGCCAACAATGGGTTGGGAAATTCCTGGAGATTTGGGGGTGTTGCTTGGAAAGGCTGGGTTTGGGGAGGGGAGGCCTCAGAAGGGTATATAGCCCACCCTCCAAAACAGCTGTTTCCTCCAGGGGAACTGTTCTCTGTAGCCTGCAGGTCAGTTGTTATTCTAGGAGAGCTCCAGCCCCTTCCTGGAGGTTGGCAACCCTAGCCAACACTCTTTCCTTGTTCTCCTAGCATTTTTAAAACATAGAATGGCAAAGCATGCTTAATCGGGGCGGGGGCTGCATCTCACAAGCTTTTGTACTGCATACGGGGCTGTAGGGCTCTCAATGCTTCCCAATTTTTTTTAAAAAAGCCCCTGAAAGAAGAAAACAAGTGTGATAGGGACCAAGCCAGGGGGGAAATGTTCTCCTCCCCAGCTCTGGGCAGGGACGACATAACTTCTGTGTAGCACTTAGAATCAGAGTTGGAAGGAACCACCAGGGTCATCTAGTCCAACCCCCTGCACAATGCAGGAAATTCACAACTACCTCCCCCCACACCCCCAGTGACCCCTCCTCCATGCTCAGAAGATGGCCAAGGTGCCCTCCCTCTCATGATCTGCCCAAGGTCACAGAACCAGCATTGCTGACGGATGGCCATCAAGCCTCTGCTTAAAGACCTCCAGGGAAGGAGAGCTCACCACCTCCTGAGGAAGCCTGTTCCACCGCTCTAAACTGTTAGAAAGTTCTTCCTAATGTTTAGCCGGAAACTCTTTTGATTTAATTTCAACCCGTTGGTTTTGGTCCGACCTTCTGGGGCAACAGAAAACAACTGGGCACCCTCCTCTATATGACAGTCCTTCAAGTACTTGAAGATGGTTATCGTATCCCCTCTCACTCTTCTCCTCTCCAGGCTAAACATACCCAGCTCCTTCAACCTCCTGTTTCTAACTGGAGAACGATTTGGATTTTTGTCCCGTCCGTCCCCCCCGCCCCCCCGCTCATTGCAGCAAACAACCCTCTCTGGACCAATAAGGCTGTATTATCTCGAATTCTTGAGGGCTGGTTTTGTGTTGACTGCGCGTGGCCCATACTTCTCGAGCAATGCCAATGAAACTTCAAGTTGAGCCACTCTGCGGTTTGGTTGGGCAACCCAGGGTGCTACTGTTACGCCAAAGTGTCCCATTCGGCACGGCAAAGAGAGCTGCACTCATTCCAAAGGATCTTTGCATGCTTCTCACGCAAGCGCTTACCCAAAAAAGTATAGTGAAACAAGATGGTTGTCAATTAATCATCAGGCTACACGGGTGAAGAAATGCCTGGTGGCACCTCCAGATGATGCAAAACCAGAGGGACAAGTCCTGAGTGCAATAGCTCAACAGTTTAAAAAACCTTGGAGATGTCGGGGTCTGAACCTGGGATTTTCTGAGCACTAGGAAGGTGCCCCCACAACAGGGCTCTGCAGTAGGGGACCAGCGTGGCATTCACGGGTCTCAGCTTTTGAAAACGTTCACAGCTAGCAGGTGTTGGGGGAGACCCCTCTCCACCTGGGATCCTGCAAAGCGCCTGACAGCCGGAGACCAGATGATGTCAGACTAAGGAGAGAGGCTGTGGCTCAATGGTAGAGCATCTGCTTGGCATGCAGAAGGTCCCAGGTTCAATCCAAGCCATCTCCAGTTAAAGGGAAGTAGATAAGTAGTAGATAAGTAGGTGATGTGAAAGACCCCTGCCTGAGACCCTGGAGAGCTGCTGCTGGTCTGAGTAGACAAGACTGACTTTGATGGACCGAGGGGTCTGATTCAGTAGAAGGCCGCTTCATGTGTTCATGATTGTGCGTCAATCATCAATCTTGAACACAACCCTTGAACGCTGTTTGGATCCATGGGGCCAAACCAAGGAAGCCTGTCGTTCCCAAAACAGACCGGGATTCTTGCTTCATTTCTCGATATCTCTTAGTCTCGCTTATGAACATGAAAGGTTTCTCAAAAAGATGTTTTTAATTGTCTCGCCTCGCAGCTACCCATAAAAACAGTGTAGGATTACCATCATAACAACAGCTGGTACAACATGTACCAGACCACCTGGAGAAACATCACCCCTTAATTCAACCTAGAAACCATCTACAAGAGCCCAAAGGATCAACGCCGCCGCGCCGTCTTGAAAACCAACACCAAAGAAGTGGAAATCCAAAAGATTTTATCACATTAATAACAACTTTGGGGGTGGCGCTGCAATTGAGTTGGAAGGCACAGCCCGTGGGGCAGAGGGAATCTTTGACTGGGGCCCGAGGAGACCCAAGATACACAAAAATAAGTCGCGCCACTGGTACATCAAGCTCTGTGGCTCTCCAGGAACATAGGTAGAAGAGAGGTCTTCCCCAGAACCATGTACCTGAGACCTGGAGATGCCCTGGACTGAAATGGGGACCATTTTTGGTTGGCAAGACACGTGCCCATCCACTGAAAGTTCCCTGTTAAATAAAAAGACCCAGATGTGCGTGCATGCAAATGGCACTCCAGACTCTCAGGCAGGGAAAGGCCTTTCCCAGCACTTGAGAACTTTTAAATGAAGATGCCGTGGATTGAACCCAGGACCTTTGGCACCTCACACAAGAGCTCTTCTAGCCCTAAGCCCCAGCCCTGCCTTCAGTCACTAAGAGGTGACAAAGCATTATCACCTGCCACAGAGCACAAACATGAACTACAACAAAAGGCAAGGAAATGCAGGTTTGTACAAGGGTGATTTCGGGGGGGTTGGGGGCAGCGCCTGGGCTGAAGAGCCCCACTGCCATTCGAAGTCCTCAAGCCCATGTCAAACGTCAACACAACACACCACGACGGAGACAATTGGTACAGCTCGGTTTCCCTTAATACATTCATAAGGAGCTTGCAGCTCTGGAATGGTGAGTCACGTTGGGTGAAACACACAATAAGGTTATTGTGTCCTGCTTCCCTTGACTTGGAGCTGAGGCCGTGGGCCAGTTCACACATTGCTCATGTCCCCAAGGCCAACGTCCTCCATGGAGGCTGAACAGTGACTGAGCTTTCCGCATCTCTTCAGGCAGATAATCCTGAAGAGCAGGAGCCAGAGTGGAGAAGGCCCTGGCTCTTGCTCTTGGTCAGATACCTGACGAAGGGAGCATTGGCTCTCGAAAGCTTATACCCCAAAAATGTTGTGGATCTCTAAGGGGCTATTAGATTGGAATCCAACTGTTCTACGGCAGATCGACACAACTTTCCTCTGGTAGTCTCAGGCTTTGGAGGGGCCACAGAGCTCAAAAGACAGAAGGGTCAGGACTCTCCCCACCCTTTGGCTTGGATCCACCCTGCTCCTCTCTCTTTGACCTTTGACTGCTATTCTCAGGGAAACTTACTTCCGGCTGACCCTCCCCTCCGCCCTCTTCTCTAACTCGAAGAAGAAGAATTGGTTTTTATATGCCAACTTTCTCTACCACTTAAGGCAGAATCAAACCAGCGTGCAATCACCTTCCCTTCCCCTCCCCACAACAGACACCCTGTGAGGTCGGTGGGGCTGAGAGAGCTGTGACTAGGCCAAGGTCACCCAGCTGGCTTCATGTGGAGGAGTGGGGGAAACAAACCCAGTTCACTAGATTAGCCTCGGCCGCTCATGTGGAGGAGTGGGGAATCAAACCCGGTTCTCCAGATCAGACTCCACCGCTCCTAACCACTGCTCTTAACCACTACACCACACAAGATGCACCCCTCCCTTTCTCTCTATCCATCCTAGAATTGGCAGGTAGTTTAGGAGGCCGTCTCTAGTCTTCCCCAACTAGTATGTCATTACTTATAAATAAGGATTGCTTTTTTTTCTTTTGGAAGCCACCGGCTGCGTGTCAGACGTCATTCCTAAGCAGCAAGGCAATCCTGCAGTTCCAACACACACACTCAAGCTTTGCTAACAGAAACGACCTCTCCCAGGATCCAATGACTGGACAGGCAGGTGATCCTCAGGTGAGAAGTAACCTTCTCATGTCATGGGGCACCTTCATTGGGCCAACTGGGAGAAAGGGAATCACTTCCACCAAGGACAGAGCTATTCTACCAGAGAGCCTCACCAAACCTGTCCGGAGACATTTGTCTGAGCAGGGTGTGCTTCGCAATATCCTTTCTCGCGCCTCTGATGTGAACTGAGTCACCGGGACTCTCCGTGGTGGTAGGAGGGAACATGTGGGGGGGGAACCTAAATGGGCTGTGTATCCTCCAGGGTGGCTAGGAAAATGACAGGGCAGGACCTGCAGCCACCAGCAATCCATCTCAGGACTCTCTCCCCGTGGTTACTTCGTGTGTGTGTGATGTGCTGTCATAAGAAAAGCCCTGCTGGACAAGACCAAGGCCCATCAAGTCCAGCAGTCTGTTCACACAGTGGCCAACCAGGTGCCTCTAGGAAGCCCACAAACAAGACGACTGCAGCAGCAGCATCCAGCCTGTCTTCCACAGCACCTAATATAATAGGCATGCTTTTCTTATCCTGGAGAGAATAGGCATGCATCAAATCGCTTCCCACTTATGTCAAATTGCTTCCCACTTATGATGACCCTATGGATTGATGACCTGCAAGATGACCTACAAGATGTCAACTGCTAGATAAACACAAATTTCCCCCTCTGCCTTTAAAGTCCTCCAGGGCTTGGTTCCCTCTCTGCTCTCCTCCCCCAACACACCTCTGCTCCTGTTCTCCCTCAAAGAACTACCCTCTTTCTTGCACTTAATGCCTGGATCACTTGCACAGATCTCTGCTGGGTTGCAAAGCTTGGCCCAATCACTTTCTTTCAGTCTTACCTACCTCACAGGGTTGTTGGAAGGATAAAATGTTAAAAAAGAAGCATTGGTGCTGCTCTGAACTCTTGGGGAGGAAAGGGCGGGTTATGAATGCACAGAATGGACGGACCAGCCCCCCTCTCCAAGACTGGGGATTTCCCCTTGTTGGCTGCACATGTGGGTGGGAGGAGCACGACACAATGGCCAGACCAGCACCCGAACTTCCTGGGAGCCCCACGTGTGCGGCTCCCCGTTCCGAGATGGGCAGGAGAAAGAAGAAGAAGAAGAGTTGGTTTTTATATGCCGACTTTCTCTGCCACTTAAGGGAGAATCAAACTGGCTTACAATCACCTTCCCTTCCCCTCCCCACAACAGACACCCTGTGAGGTAGGTGGGGCTGAGAGAGCTGTGACTAGGCCAAGGTCACCCAGCTGGCTTCCTGTGTAGGAGCAGGGAAACAAATCCAGTCCCCCAGATTGGCCTCCACCACTCATGTGGAGGAGTGGGGAATCAAACCCGGTTCTCCAGATCAGACCACCACTCCAAACCACTGCTCTTATCCACTACACCACGCTGGCTCTCCACACCACGTTGGCTCGCCATCAGTCAACAAGTGCCCTTGCTCAAAATCCACTAGCCCTCTGCCTCCATCAGTCAACAACTGCCCTTCCACATGGAGAGGGCCACATTCCTTTGCTACACCTGGATCGTCCTCAATTAACTTCCATGTACATCGCAAAACTGCCCAGTCAGTCGGGAAAGAATTAGCCATGTCCTGGGCCCTCTCGGCCAACCAGTTTCCCTGCATTCCTGGAAGGATGCTTTGTACCGCGCCGCGTGGTTGGAGGAAGCTGGAGAACCCGACGTACCTGGAGGAGTGAACTAAATGCTACCTACTTGACATCACCATTCCCTTCCTGTTATCCTCGCCGGGGCCAGCCGTTCCTCAGATCCTGCGCTCTGCGTGGACAAATCCCTGGGACAATAATATGCCCTCTTCTCTCTCCCGACACAACCGAGCCATCGAGCTGTGGATGAAGATATCTGGAGTTTGAGGGGAGAACTGCTAGCTCATCAGACAGTGGTACGGATTCCCTTTACCTTTTGGCTGACAGGTAGAGCTGCATGTGGAAGAGATCGGTGAGCTAGAAGGGAAGGAGATAGCAAAGATGGATGGGGGGGATTGTCGGCGGAATCACAAGCAGGAGTTCAACGGCACCTTGAAGAGCAGCAAAGCTTTATTCCTACCTACGTGTCCCCAAATCAGAGCTCACTCCAATGCATGCGATGAAGTGAGCACTGGCTCACAAAGGGTTGGGCTTGTATTTTAGGTGCCGCTGGAGTCCTGCTTCATTTGGCAAACCCCTTAAGGACCTGAATTCGACAGCAGAAGTTGAAAATACGTAACGTTGAAAGAGAGGCATTGGAATGATGACATTCAGTGAACATTTTGATAGCGTTCAGCTTAATTATAGGAAGGAATGAATACATAACATTGCCAACAATCCTGATTTTATTAGTATGTCAGCAATCTGTGGTGCTGTAGATGTGCAAAATCTGTTTTCCCCCCTTGGTTCAGCTGAGACAGCTGTGGCATTTCCCCGGCCATTTCGATGCTATTCCTTTTCCTTTTACTCTGTCTCATTTTTTATTGCTATAAGCCCCCCGGCACTGTTTTATCTGGGGAAGTCAGCTCCAAATATTTTTCTCTACAACCCAGAAATCAGAGCACCGGATCTACAGATTTCGGGGAGGGAATACCTGTCAAAGTGGGTTCATGCTATCCGTCACAAATGCAAAGATATTGGGGCTCATATCAAGAAAATAAGTGAGTATTTTGTAGGCTGGATCCGCAGAATCATTCTCCTAAGAACAGTGCTCCTGCCATGGAAAGAGCCTCCTATTAGCGTCATGAGTCTGTGGGATCCAGCACTACACCTCTGAACCCACACCATTTGTGCTATTTGGGTATCAGGATCCTAATTCTCGCCTTCGAAAAGAAGCCTTCCACAAAGAGAAGCCAAATTTCAATAGGCAAAGATGGGGGGAAACAGAAAACTCTCTCTTGGGATAAGGTTCCTTTGGAACAGTTATAATGGACCACATTTTGTTTCCTGAAGTGATAAGAGATGAAAACTTTTAAATATATATAAACTTTTTTTAGGGGGGGGTGACCTTTGAAAACTCTGAACAAAGTATTTGTAAGAGGCCAAACAGATAGGAGGCATCCACAAACCAGGGTTCGGTTCCTACTCAGACACTGAGAATCTTCACCTGGTTCAGCATCCCAGTTTCTGGTATGGTTGCCAGCCTCCAGGTACTAGCTGGAGATCTCCTGCTATTACAACTGATCTCTAGCTGATAGCGATCAGTTCACCTGGAGAAAATGGCCGCTTTGGCAATTGGACTCTATGGCATTGAAGTCCCTCCCCAAACCCCGCCTTCCTCAGGCTCTGACCCAAAAACCTCCCGCCGGTGGCAAAGAAGGACCTGGCAACCCTAGTTTCTGGGAACAGAGCAAACTGCAGTTTGTGGAGGTGCCAGTATTCATGCCTCTCGTTGGAGTGAGTTGAAGACTTCTGTCTCCTGGTCCCTTGAAATGTTAAACATTTGAATCTGTTTCTATAATTTTTTTTGTGCTGTCAAGTCACAGCTGACTTAGGTGACACCGTCGGGTTTTCAAGGCAAGAGATGGTCAGAGGTGGTTTGCCAATCCCTACGTCCATGTCGTTAGAGAGCCATCATGGTGTAGTGGTTAAGGTGTCGGACTAGGATCTGGGAAACCCAGGTTCAAATCCCCCCTCTGCCACGGAAACTTGTTGGGTGACCCTTTCGCACACTTTCAGCCTCGACCCTGGCAAATAGTTGGGAGACCTCCAAGGAATACCAGGGGCATAATGCGGAGGCAGGCAATGGCAAAACCCCCTCCGACCCTCTCTTATCTTGAAAACCCTACGGCTGGGGTGTTGAATTTGTTACGAGGGCCGGATGTGATATAAATGTCATTTGATTGGGCTGGCCAGGTGCACCATAACTTTTAATGCCCAGGTATACGGACTTTATAGAAGACACAGGCAAAGCCACTTAATGATTTTTTTAACTTAAAATACAAGCATGATTAAAATAATAACATTCTTCCAGTATGTTCTTTTATTTAACAGTCTTTGATCAGTGACACCTCGGCAGTGGTGGGGTGTGTGTGGCTGCCTCGCAGGCTGGATAAGTGCTCTCAAGGGGCCAGATTTGGGCCCCGGGCCTTACGTTTGACACCCCCGCCATAGGGTTTTCAAAGCAAGAATCACAGAATCATAGAGTTGGAAGGGACCACTAGGGTCATCTAGTCCAACCCCCAGCACAATGCAGGAAATTCACAACTACCTCCCCCCACACACACACACACCTCCAGTGACCAGAAATGGCCAAGATGCCCTCCCTCTCATCATCTACCTAAGGTCACGGAATCAGCATTGCTGACAGATGGCCATCTAACCTCTGCTTAAAAACCTCCAGGGAAGGAGAGCTTACCACCTCCTGAGGAAGCCTGTTCCACTGAGGAACAGCTCAGATAATCAGAGGTGGTTTGTCATTGCCTGCCTCCATGTCATCAGAGAGCCAGCGTGGTATAGTGGTTAAGGTGATGGGCTAGGATCTGGGAAACTCAGGTTCGAATCCCCCCCTCTGCCACGGAAACTTGCTGGGTGATCCCTGCTTCTATCAGCAATTAAAACTCTTGCTTGGCCGAGCCAGAATGGTCAGACATGTGGAATAATCCTTTCCTGGGATCCTCGAGTGAGGTTTGGGGAGGTGGGTTCTGCTGTGTTTCACAAAAATGGAACATATAGTCAAGAGGAGCTCATTCCTGTCCCCTCGCGTACCTCCTTACCTTGTTCTTGCCCGTTCCTTTCATCGTTTTCTTGGGCTTCCTGAACCAAAGCCTGTCTGGGAGAAGACATAATTCGAGTGGTGGGCCACAGCCAGATAACCTGTGTGTGTTCCTGGGAGAGAGAGGAAAGGAGACCAGGGTTAGGTCCTACCCACTGGTAGGTTCACACACAGGACTTTTAGAAGAAGAAGAGTTGGTTTTTATCTGCTGACTTTCTCTACCACTTAAGGAAGAATCAAACTGGCTTACAATCCCCTTCCCTTCCCCTCCCCACAACAGACACCCCGTGAGGTAGGTGGGGCTGAAAGCGCTCTAAGAGAGCTGTGACTAGCCCAAGGTCACCCAGGTGGCTTCATGTGTAGAAGCGGGGAAACAAATCCAGTTCACCGGATTAGCCTCCGCCGCTCATGTGGAGGAGTAGGGAATCAAACCCAGTTCTCTGGATCAGAGTCCACCACTCCAAACCACCACTCTTAACCGCTACACCAAGAGCTCTCAGATCTTGAACCAATGGTTTTCCCTCATAGAAAGAGTTGGCCCAATCCTTGGTCATCACGGATCCCTCTTGCATCTTCTCAGCACAGGGGAATGGTGGCTGCCCCAACGCTTGGCAGGGAACCTCTGGCCCACCAACCGCAGACCACTTTTATACCCCCCTCCTCCTCAGAGGACTATTTATTTCATAGAAAGCCGAGGCAGAAAATAATTCTAGGAAACCCTCATCCGGCTTCCCTAGAGGCAACCTTTCTATGAAGAAAAAGCAGGGTATCTTGACAAACGGGTGTCAACAGAGCAGAAATGGGGTACCTCCTCTTGAATAATCCCTTTGGGGGAAGTTAAGCTTCAGGGTCAGGCAAACACACCCTCTCCTGTACCATATGCCTAGTCATAAATATGATAACAGCACCTTATTAAAATGCCTCAAAGAGTAGGCATTAAAAAAAGAACAAAGACTGCCCATGGGATAACAATCTGGGACTTACGTTCTGTTTGGGTGTGTGTGTATTTTTTGGATTATGACAACTGTAGAATTGCATTGATGGGGAGAATTTGGCCGACAGAAATCCCAGGGTTGTCATGAGGGTTAGCAACGCCAACCGGGCACACAATCGGGGACCCACAAATAACCACCTATATCCAATAGTAAAGCATCTGGCCCCCGAACCACCCACAGACATGGTCAGGTCTTCTACACAGAAGAAAGGTTGGTTTTTATATGCTGACTTTCTCTACCTTTTAAGGAGAATCAAACTGGCTTACACTCACCTTCCCTTCCTCTCCCCACAACAGGCACCTTGGGAGGGAGGTGGGGCTGAGAGAGTTCTGAGAGACCTGTGACTGCCCCAAGGTCACCCAGCTGGCTTCATACTCAGGGGACTTCCTAAATAGGCAAAAAACATGACTTTGTAAAGTCACCTTAAATTAAAAACAACTTTTTAATAAGAGTCTGGATGATGCTTGAGCATGGTGTAGAAGAAGAGAGTTGAGAAGGTCTATATGAAAGGGGAATTGTCTGTTGGAGAGTTGGATTGCCAACCCCCCCCCCCACACACACACACACAGATGGGGCCTGGAGATCTCCTGCTATTACAACTAATCTCCAAGCAATAGTGATCAATTCCCTGGGAGAAAATGGCTGCTTTGGAGGGTGGACTCTAGGGCATTGATTGTACCCCACTGAGATCTCTCCTCTCCCCTATGTGTTGTAATTGAGGAAGCGAGGGCATAGCTGGGGAGCAATCCTGGCCACAAAAAAGGAAGGATTTTTGTATTGTGTAGTTTCCTGGTTCTCCTCTGTGACATATTGGAGGGGGTGCTCAAAAATAGCAGGTGTTATATTTCTGGCATCTGTGCAGATTGCTAACTCGGTCTCTGTAACCGCTTCTGTTTCCTCTTGCCTCCATCCCTAAGTAAGCATGTAGGCTCACTGGCATTACATGGCCAACGCTGTCTGCTACGGACAGGGCCGCAAGGAATCAACGTTCTGATTCCCACTTGCATTAATCTGGATATGACCCATGACTAGGGTTGCCATCCTCCAGGTACTAGCTGGAGATCTCCTGCTATTACAACTGATCTCCAGCCAACAGAGATCAGTTCACCTGGAGAAAATGGCCCCTTTGGCCATTGGACTCTATGGCATTGAAGTCTCTCCCCTCCCCAAACCCTGCCCTCATCAGACTCCACCCCAAAAACCTCCCGCTGGTGGCGAAGAGGGACTTGGCAACCCTACCCTTGATTAGCTCACCTGTAGGAAACAAACACCTGCTTGGCTTAAATCCGTCCCATTGTAAAAAAGGCCGATGTCTGGAAACAAATTATTTGACAATTGTCTCACATAAATACCACTGCTGCTTGCTAAAGTACCAAGGTGCCAATGATGAGCTTTGAACACCTTCCCACAAAAGCAGCTTGTCTGACATTTGGAGCTAAAAGGGAGCTGCGTCTATGTCAGAAACCAAGCAACGTTTTTGAATGACAACTTGTGGATGTTCTTGGTCACTCTTTCATTTCAGAGATGTCCAGCTTTCCCACCCGCCCAAGCTCAGAAAAATAGGGACTCCAAACTTTACAATGCAATATTATTCTTAATACCTATGAATTCAACAACATGTTAAGAGAAATCGGCAACGGTTAATTTCAGTTTAAAGGTAATAATTACGGAATTACCTCTTCACACCGCCTAACAAATCCTACAGTGTTTATATTGGGACTGGAATGGAGAAAAATAGACAGGGTGGTGGTGGAGGTTACTAAATTAGACATGATGCTTTTGATTCACCCTCCCCTTCCTCCAACCCAAAGTGTTAGATTACAGATAAGGCCAGAGGAACGATACAAATCAGCAGGTGCGAAGGGATCTCCACGCCAGAATGGAAATCAGAAGAGGTGTTGTCATGCATGATTACACGGTCAATTAATATAAATAATTAGGGGAAAATTCTTATCGTTTTTACAAGCAGGCGGGGGTGAAGCTTGACACCTTCCTTCTTGCTGCAATTCAGCAAGTCCGCCTCGAATCGAGTCAAGCTGCACTGAGGTCACAGCATGGCAAGATGAAAACCCGGGGAATTCCCACTCTTCCGCACAGTCGCCCTGCCTTCCCCTAGCACGCTGAAGGGCTTTGGATCCTCTCCAGCGCTTGGCCCCTTCAGAATCATCTTGTCCTTTTCCTGTTGCACCGAACCACCACAGCCAGAAGGTGTTGACAACAGCCATGGGGAAACACAGCCGGTCGCTGCATGCTCACATGAACACACATGAAGCTGCCTTCTACTGAATCAGACCCTCGGTCCAGCAAAGTCAGTATTGTCTACTTAGACCGGCAGCCCTGGTTAGGACTTGGACGGGAGACCACCAAGGAAGTCAGGAGACGCTACGTCGAGGCAAGCAATGGCAAACTACCTCTGTTTGTCTGCCCTGACCTGGATGGCTCAGGCTCGTCCAACCTTGCTCTATCTCAGAAGCTTAAGCAGGGTTGGCCTGGTTAGTACTGAGGAAGGTTCCCTGTGCTGAATGAAAGGTCAGCTGTTCAAGGAACAGAGGGACACGATCCAACGCGAGGCGGTGCTCAAGGGAGTTTGGCTCGGCAGAGGCTCCACTTTATCTCTTAAACTATTTCCTTGTATTTTTACCTCCAGCAAATAATGTTCTCCTCTTTGCCGTCTTATCCTTGATAACCGTCCTGTAAGCTCCCATTTCCATCTGGTTTCCACCCTTGTTTTGAAACCCAAACTGCCTCGGCTGCCCTGAGGGAGGGAGGACCTTGGCTGGGAAAATTGGGCCTGTGTTGATGCTGCAGGAGAACTTCAGCTGGCCATTACCCCAGCTGCGATTCTCTCCTAGATAAGGAGGAAGTGATGGTATCTCTTTACTCTGCTCTCACCAAGCAGACCTCACCAAGAGTACTGTGTTCAGTTCTGGGCACTGCAATTTAGGAAAGAGGTAGACAAGCTGGTATGTGTCCAGAGGAGGGCAACAAAGACGGTGAGGAGTCTGGAGACCAAATCCTACAAGGAAAGGTTGAAGGAGCTGGGTATGTTTAGCCTGGAGAGGAGAGGACTGAGAGGGGATATGATAACCATCTTCAAGGACTTGAAGGGCTGTCATATGGAGGAGGGGGCCGGGTCGTTTTCTGTTGCCCCAGAAGGTCGGACCAGAACCAACGGGTTGAAATTAAATCAAAAGAGTTTCCATCTAGACATTAGGAAGAATTTTCTAACAGTTAGAGTGGTTCCTCAGTGGAACAGGCTTCCTTTGGAGGTGGTGAGCTCTCCTTCCTTGGAGGTTTTTAAGCAGAGGCTAATGGCTATCTGTCAGCCATGCTGATTCTATGACCTTAGGTTGTTCATGAGAGTGAGGGCACCTTGGCCATCTTCTGGGCATGGAGTAGGGGTCACTGGGTGTGTGTGGGGGAGGTAGTTGTGAATTTCCTGCATTGTGCAGGGGGTTGGACTAGATGACCCTGGTGGTTCCTTCCAACTCTATGATTGTACCACATGGCTTTGAATACAAGTCTGACTTTGAAAAGGGCTCAAAAACTCCAGCTGGTCCAAAATACAGTAGCCAGGATGTTCGCTATCTCTTCCCCTTGGGAATTGGTGGATGAAGGAACTCTTTTGTGACTTTGCCTGGCTAATAGAGTTTTCCCAGGAAAGCATTTTAGGCCCTTGTTTCGATGGAAGAGAGTGCGAAATGTCAGGCAGACATTCGCAGAATGAGAGAATCAAGCCGAACCCCAACCCCCACCCCCACCCCGCTGTAAAGCCTCAGGTCTCTCCCCCTAGTCTGGCCAAAGGTTGGCTCAAAAGCCTCATCTTCACTCTGTTGTATCTTTCACAGACAAACCAAAAGGATGGAGCAGAAGAAGGAGAATGTCTCCTTTCCAATGGCCGACCTGAAACGTCCTCCAGCCCCCTACGCTCCAGGATATTCATCATCATACACACCAGAATTGTACCCGGCACCACAGGCCAAGAAATCATACACCGCAGCGCCGCAGGCCTCAAAGCAGTATGTTCCAGAACCGCAGCCCTCAAAATCCTATGCTCCCCCAGATGCACCAAAATCATACACCCCCGATCCGCACGCCCCAAAATCATACAGCTCGGATCCATACACTGCAAAATCCTACAGCTCAGATCCATACGCGCCAAAGTCATATAGCTCGGATCTGTACGCGCCAAAGTCATATAGCTCGGATCCGTACGCGCCGTCATATAGCTCGGATCCATTTGCAGTAGATCCTTGCGCACCAGAACATTACGAAACCTCAGGTACGTAGTCGGCCAGAATCACAATTGCCCGAATGCCAGATTTTAAGATGCATCCAAGTTGCATCAGAATCTTTGGGGCGTAGGTCTTCCTGGACTGGACGCATATTTCGCTGCGCTGAGGGGGGGAAACCAAACCTCAAATTAAAAATACCCCCATAGAAAGCGTGTCGGAAGGAAGACTGCTCTGGAATCCTCCTTCTGATGTGGGAGGGTGGAGGGGGGTTGTTTGTGAGCAGAGGTTGGGTGGTTTCTTAAACCATCCCCCCTGCACATAGAGAAATAAGATGCTAGGAGAAGGATTCCAGATTCTAAGCGCGGGAAGAGAAAGAAAGCATCCTTGCCATGTGCACGCCTGCACCAGCCGCGCACTGAGATGCAGCTGAACGTGTTGCTTGGTCCCGGGCTTCTGGCCACCTTTCTGCCCAGCCTTCCTCCACCGATGGATCAACCCGACCTGCAAGTTATTCGCAAGCAAGGTTTGGGGGGTGGCAGCCAGCCTGGCCCCCATTTCCTTTCAGAAGGACCCAAAAGCAGATCAACATGGGGGTCATTTCCGTTCTTAGCTGAGCCGTCTCTGTGCAAAGTGCCCATTTTGCCTGCCTTCCTTCTCTCCCGCTCTAGACAACTATTCCTACACCATGGAAATTATTGATGACGAATGTCCGTCTCCCCCACCCTATTCATTGGAAGAGGTCCATTGTGACAAAGGACAATCAGGTAGGTGCCAGAAACCTTTCTCTTGGATGGGGGAAATTATGTCTTTATTTATTTAGTTTGTTTATATGCCGCCTTTCTCCCCGATGGGAGCCCAAAGCAGCTTACATCATTCTCCTTTCCTCTGTCTTATCCTCACAGCAACCCTGTGAGGTAGGGTAGGCTGACAGAGTGTGACGTGGGGCTGAGACCCACCACCTCCCAGCTCACCTGCTCTGTACGCCAGGCTTAAATTTAACTACCTTTCCTTCCAATGGCAAATAGAAACTTCTATTAGTCCTCATGCCTCCTTCAGGCTTGGCATCTAAAACGAAGCACATCTCTTAACTTTCATGACAGTTTTTTTTTTAACTGATGCTTTTAATTCATGAAAAGGCAGATGATCAGTTGAAGACCCTTTAACAGGCAGATGATTTGAATGATAAACCCTGCTGTGCTGAAATAGTGGGGCAGATCTGTAATGGAATGTTAAATGGGACTCATAGAATCATAGAATTGGAAGAGACCACCAGGGTCATCTAGTCCAGCCCCCTGCACAATGCAGGACATTCACAACTACCTCCCCCCCCACACACACACCCAGTGACCCCCTACTCCATGCCCAGAAGATGGCCAAGATGCCCTCCCTCTCATAATCGCCTGAGGTCATAGAATCAGCATTGCTGACAGATGGCCATCTAGTCTCTGCTTCAAAACCTCCAGGGAAGGAGAGCCCGCCACCTCCCGAGGAAGCCTGTTCCACTGAGGAACCGCTGTAACTGTTAGAAAATTCTTTCTAATGTATAGACGGAAACTCTTTTGATTTAATTTCAACCCATTGGTTCTGGTCCAACCTCCTGGGGCAACAGAAAACGACCCGGCCCCCTCCTCCATATGACAGCCCTTCAAGTCCTTGAAGATGGTTATCATATCCCCTCTCAGTCTAAACATACCCAGCTCCTTCAACCTTTCCCTATAGGACTTGGTCTCCAGACCCCTCACCATCTTTGTTGCCCTCCTCTGGACACATGCCAGCTTGTCTACATCCTTTTAAAACTGCGGTGCCCAAAACTGAACACAGCACCCGAGGTGAGGTCTAACCGTCTGCAAGAAGAACAAAAACCATTTGCCCCTCTTACCATCAGGCTGCTGCTCAGGGGCTAGCCAGCCGCCAGTCGTTGTCGCTGGGATCTTCTCGAGCTCACCCGCCTCGACCATCTGCCCCTGCTGCCGCCAGATCATTACCACGGAGGTCGTCTTCCGCGTGGGATCTCTGACATACGCACTCTGCACTTGCATGTGCATGGTTGGGTAAGAGCTGTTAAAAATAATACCTGTGCCTTCCTGGGTTGGATCCAAATCCTCAAAACTCAACAATAAACCCCCATGCAGAGTTTTGAGAATTCAGATGGGGAAAATGTGCATCAAGAAGGCAGCAAATCCAAGGCAAAACCTCCCATGCATAAATGGCCTCTTTCGTGCATTGGAAATGGATTGAAAGTGCATTATTCAGCCTGTGCGAAAGCGCCCTCGGTTTAAGACCATTTCCTTTGTTCTCTACCATGTGAATTAGTCTGAGATCTTAACACCGTCTCCTCCCACCCACCCCACCTCTCTTCCAGCTGCTGCCTGGGGTGCTGCCTGATCCCCTTTGCCTCCAAATGCTGCAAGGACGTGGACCACTACTGCCCCTGCTGCCGGTACCACATCTACCGCTACAAGAGGCTATAGAGCTCTTTGGCCGCTGGAGGTCGGCTCGGAGGGAAGTGGCGTCTCCTGCCCAGAGGGGTGTGCATATATGAAATCCCCTTGCCTCGACGGATCCGTACATCCCAATCTGAAGGCCTGCGAGGAGTCGCCCTCCACTTTGCTTTGCCCGCCGCTCGGCTGCTGTGCCCTGGCCTCTCAAACTCAGCTCTTAGGAAGTGGGTGCCACTCAAGAGGGTGCCACTCAGAGGGCCCGCCATTTGCCCCGGCGGCTCCTCTGCTGTACCTTCCCCGCCCTGCTAAGGTTGCCAACTCCGGTTTGGGAAACCCCTGGAGAATTGGAGGCACTGCCTGGAGAGTTTGGGGAGAGAGCTCGGTGGGGTATATAATGGCCCACAGCCCGCACTCCAGGGGAACTGATCTCCACAGACTGGAGACCATTTGGGATTCCCACACAACTGCAGGCCCCACTTGGAGGCTGGTCGCTACCCCCCCTGCTGCCCCCCGCCCCGCAATTCCTTCTTTGGGCTTTGCCCTCCAGACTCCCCTTTCAGTTCCTCCCTGCAGCCTGCCCAGATCCAGCCCGCCTCCATTCTTGCACCCAGCCTATGATCCTGCCCAAACTCTGAATGCAGCCGGGAAGCCTTCTGCACATGCCCAGAGGTCTCTGGCTGTTCTTCCTATCTCTCCCCCCCACCCGCCCAGCTCACTTGCACATTGGGGGCCATAGGGAAAATCTTTTTTTGGAGATGAGAGCGATGCCGTGCGTGAGAGATCCTGGATCTAAAAGTGAATGTATTTGGATGAGAAACTTTTGCACTATTAAAGTTATGCTGGACACAAATTAACATGATGCTGTAGAGAGAGGGGGGGAGATCTGGGTTCTCCCTCTCTCGTCTGCCTGCGGCTCCTTATTTTCCTGTTTCAAGTGATTTATATTCCGCATAGGGGGAACATTGGCTGCTAAGTATGGCTCTTGATACCATTACAATACACACAGAGAGACACACACTTTAGGCAGAGAGACGTTCCCAGAAAAGGGCTCAAATAAACGTTGAGAATACCTGATCAGATCGGACATGTGTTTTAAAAAGCAGCGTGGTGTAGTGGTTAAGAGTGGTGGTTTGGAGCGGTGGAGTCTGATCTGGTGAACTGGATTTGTTTCCCCACTCCTCCACCTGAAGCCAGCTGGGTGACCTTGGGCTAGTCACAGCTCTCTCAGCCCCACCTACCTCACAGAGTGTGTGTTGTGGGGAGGGGAAGGGAAGGTGCTTGTAAGCCGGTTTGAGTCTCCCTTAAGTGGTAGAGAAAGCCCTCTTCCTCCTCCTCCTCCTTCAAAAAGCAGCCATTGGAGAGGACCAAAAGTAGATGGAGTAGAATTTGCTATGAAATTGGGGTGGGGAGTTCAGCTACTTCTGCTTGATGCCAGACCCCTGATCCAAATCAGGCTTCCTAGAGGCACCTGGTTGGCCACTGTGTGAACAGACTGCTGGACTTGATGGGCCTGGATCTGATCCAGCAGGGCTTTTCTTATGTTCTTCTTATGTTCTAGCTGCTTCTTACTGCACTGAGCACACGTCACGAGAGCCACCGTGGGATCCTATGTACCCTTATTCTAGTAAAAACCCATCCACTTCGATGGGCTTAGTCCAGAATAACCGCCTAGGATTGTCCTGTCCATCACAAATTCTCAACATCCCATGTTGTTTGGTCCTACGACTCCAAAGCAGGCGCATAAACCAGAGTGGCTTGCTCTCTGCTACAGGCAGCCGACAATCCTCTTTGCTGGCGTATGTGAATGGAGTGCCACACATGAACACATGAAGCTGCCTCATACTGAATGAGACCCCTGGTTCATCAAAGTCAGTATTCTCTACTCAGACCAGCAAGAGGCTCTCCAGGGTCTCAGGCACAGAGGTCTTTCACGTCACCTACTTGTCTGGTTCCTTTAACTGGAGATGCTGGGGACTGAACCTGGGGCCTTCTGCATGCCAAGCAGATGCTCTACCACTGAGCCACAGCCCCTCCCAGAACTACACAAAGTGCTTTTCAAGGGAGGGTCTGACACACGTTCCGCAGACATAGAGGCCAAGCAGTGATTAAATTATTTTATCTAATGTGTTTCGTTCACCGTCCATCTCTTTCCCCGAGACAACTCAATGCAGGTGGCAAAAATGTTAAAAGCCTTGTGGCGGAAACAGGATAAATCATACAACAACATGACACAGCAAGACTGGATTGCAACATTAGAAAGCAATGCGATATAAACAGCATTCAGATGTGACGCATCATGAGCAATGCAAAAATTGGATGGCTGAAATGAGAAAACAATGCCGGGAGAACCAGATGACACTTACAACCCCCCACCCCAGTTGCAGCTGATTTATAGGGAGACTGGGAATTTTTCAAGGCAAGAGACATTCAGTGGTGGTTTGCCATTGCCTGCCTCTGCGTAGCAGCCCTCAATTCTGTGGTGGTCTCCCATCCAAATACTGACCCAGGCTGACCCTGCTTGGCTTCCAAGATCTGATAAGATCAGGCTGGCCTGGAGCATCCAGGTCAGGAAATACATGTGACACACAATTTCACCTCCCACAGCTCCACGCGCCTTTGTTTTGCACATCCCAAGCAAAGAGAGGGGGTGTGGGAAATGAGCGCACACATGAGCCAATGCCAAGTTATACAGGCAGGGTTCCTTTCGGTTGTTCTCTTCAGAGTTTGAACAGTAAGGGGGTATCATACATAGAGATTACATCCGATGGTTGAAATTAAATTATGGGGTGGTGTGTGCGAGTAGAATCTCAGCCTAGCTCTTTGCAAAATAGGTTCAGTTTTGCTGTTTCTATTACAATATATTTTAAATGACGTTCCCAACTATAAATGTGCTGGGACTTTTATTTTATTTTTAAAGAATGCTTTTGGGAAGTTTCTGTTTAGAACGATCACCAAAGTTGTCAGAAGCCGTGCAAGAGATCGTCTCCATTTCTCTCTCAACAATGATCTGGCCCTTCAGAAGAGCCAAAGCACTGTGTCAAGAGATCCCCTGGTTAATTTTGACCAAGGAGAACAGAGATGGTGGACTCGATCCGAGAGCTTGCCTCGCCTAAGGCAACCTGGGGAGGATGCGGCGGACATTCTCCGGATCAGGGCTCATTCTCCACTCGTGTGAAATCGATTTCCCCGGCCCTTTAGCGCCATCCCGTGGTGACTTCGAAGTTCTACAAGCCCTAAAAATGCCTACTGTTTAAGCAGTGGGCTTTGAAGCGCCGAAGCACACATGCCTATTATATTAGGTGTTGTGGAACACAGGCAGGATGGTGCTGCTGCAGTCGTCTTGGTTTTGAGGCACCTGGTTGGCCACTGTGTGAACAGACTGCTGGACTTCATGGGCCTTGGTCTGATCCAGTGTGGCTTTTCTTATGTCCTTATGTTCTTAAGGGATTTGGGGGCAAGGGAATTCTTCAGTGGGGCAAATCCCAGCTCTGTGTATGTGGGAGGGGGCCCACCCTGGCAACAGCCTTGGTTTCACCTAAAAGACCTAAAGCAAGCCCAAAGGAACAATTACAATCTGACCCAGAGAAAGGGCTTAATCCCTGACCTCATCTGGCCACCTCCCCTTATGTACCATGAGTACTTCACCTGGCCAGCATGGACATGGCAAGTCCCAGAGGACTGTCATAAGAGCTGGGATGAGGTCTAGAGACATGAGATGTGCATGTGTAGGATACACACACACACTCATATGTCTCATTAGGGATGTATGTGTGTTCCCCATTTTGTTTCTTCGGATATCTCTCCCGGAATTGGGTTCCATTTTTCACTCTTAGCTTTGTAGACGTGTGTGCATTAATTCCATACGTTTTCCTACATAAACTATACTGCATTTGTGCACATGATGAATATCATCTATACTGTAAAAAATCATCGTGCCGATTTATTTGTTGCACAATGTAACAAAAACGTGGATGTATTTACAGGAATACTTTGGTGCAAGGAAACAAAACAGTGCAAAAGAAATCAAGGAGCTGTCCAGCTCCCTGCGCTTTGCCAGAGCCATGGTGGACAGACTGCTGGGCTCCGAGCCCTCTGCCTAAAGGCCGGCCGGCACCGAAAACAGTCTCTCCCCCACCCCGCTTCTATTTTAAACACCGAAATTGAATAAAGTTATTTTGCACGCTGCTTTGCTGTTTGTCGTGATGCTGATTTGAAACTTCCGTTTGACTTCAGACCAATCTTTTTTTTGGGGGGAGGTCGGTGAGCATCTCAAGACATGTGGTCCCCGAGGAAGCCGCTCATCCCATCCCATTAGCTTATCCGATTGCAGTGTTTTTACCCTGCCCTTCACCTCAAAGGAAAGCCAGGGGTCTAACAGTCAGGAAAGTTGAGGCCGGCAACAGGCCGAGTCGCGAAGAAACACCTCATTCTTCAGGCAGAATTTTGCTGGATGACCTGTTAATGAGAGGACCATTCTGGGGGGTGGAGGGGACATGAATGCAAACGGTTGCTGTAAGTCAGAAGTGGCGTGGCAGCACTTAGCACATGCACGCTTCCCCGTTCTTCCTCATGTTGCTACAGGGAAAAGAGGCCGGGGCTACAGCGGCCTCCCACGGCAGAAGCCTTGGGAAAGATGCTTTACTCTTGTATAGAAATGGAGGCCTGGGGGTGGGGTGGGGGCACCACATCTCGACCCCTGCCAGTGTACCCTTCTTGTGGCTCAAAGTCCTGCCTCTTTTCCCCAGAGAAGAGGGGGGCCTGCCTCCCACCCCTTCTCACGGGGAGGCGCACCTAAGACGAGACACAGGCATGGAGGGGGGGGGGACGGATGTCTCCTGCCACCGCAAAGGAGGGGAAGTTCAAAGACAGCTTTCCTCTTCCTCCTGGATCACAGCCACAATGGAAGCGTTGTGTTTGGGTTTTTTTATTTACAAAATTGAGTTACAAAAGATCGCTGCTCCCCCAACCTACAGCCACGGGTTCCGCTCAGCGGTGTTTCTGGGTCTTGGGTCTCCTGCCGTCAGCGAGGGGCCCCAAGGAACACCAGGATTTTGCTCTTCAAAAAGGGGAAACAGACCAGAAGTGCTACAGCCACCTCTCTTGGCGAGGGAAACACGCCCCACAGAGAATCACAGCCTCGGGCCCATCCGTTTCCTCAGACGGGCGTTTTGGATACCGGCATAGCCTGGGTGCACAAACACCCACATGCTGCCCACAGCAGTGGGGCGGGGGGGGGGGGGGGCAAATCGGCAGCCAGCTCTGCCCCCCCCCTTCAGACAGCGGTCCTTCAGGGTGCCGGCCTCTTGCAGACCCCGTGGCCTCGGTCAATTCACGGTTCAGGGTGGTAATACGGCCGCAGCAGCCTCTCGCCGGCACAGGCCCGCATGGCCTGGTGGGTGTGCAGGAGGAGGCGGGGGAAGCGGGATGTAAAGTACTGTACAAACTCGTGAGGGACGGCGCCGAGGGTCTCCTGGACCTCCGCGGGCAGCTCGCGGTAATGATGCTTCTGGGGAGGGAAAGAGAGAGAGCTGCTCTCCATGCATCGGTCCCTGAACCACCACAGCGAGGAAGAAGAAGGCGGGGCACAGGGGGGCGTGGGGGTGCGCGAGAGAAATCCACACCTGCCGCTCAGAAGGAGGCCGCCAAGGCAGGGGTGTTGTGCAGGGTTTGGCCTGCTCTTTATACATCCAGGTTTCAGAAACCTGATTGGCACAGGGGAGGGTGGAGAACCAGGGCCAGCTAGACTGTCAGGGCTAGAAGAGGGACACGGAACAATACCCCCTACTGACACACCAGCCCGGCACCTGCACAGGTACATTTGCAAGACTGCACAGGCCAAGCAACTCCATTTCTAACGTCTCGGCGCCCACAAGCCCTGGACGTTTGCTTGAAACAGTGCAGACAGGGGCAGGGGAGATTATCATGGCACAACCTCCGGAGTCCGGGTCGGGGGCTACCTTATTCCTCATGGCCCTCAAGAGGTCCCGCACCGACTGGCCTTTGTACGCCCGGAACTTCCTGAGGTCTGGGGAGAAAAGCAACAGGTTGATGGGGCAGCTGCCATCCCTCGGTAAAAAGACATCATCGTGGTGAAGAATAAACTCGCTGGGAATCTGTTCTGCCCGCAAGGAGACATGAGACTCCTGTCTGTTTTCGCCACATCTGTCTAATTTGGCTGGCTCCCTGCCACAGTGTAGCCCCCAGCTGTTGTGTGGTGCGAGTCGCCAGGGGTGCTGCCAGTCCAATGCACAGCGCCAAGGCCCTCTGCGTGCCCTCACCTGTCTGCAATGGGATGGAGATCTGGGCCCGCCAGTTGCCCCTCACGACCACCTCTCCTCCGGCCTCCAGCACGCTGAGAAGGGGCCCGCCCACCGGCTCCTTTTCTAGCCTGTCACTGACGTCCTGGATGGAGAAGAGAGGGATTCGCACTCAACTCAGGCACAACAGTGCCCATTTGTGTTCTGGCCCGGCTTGTGAGTGGTGGTGGGGGGCTACGCAGCAGAAGCTCACTTTCCAAAGTGCAAAGCTCCCTTGTAGTGGTTAAGAGCGGTGGTTTGCAGCGGTGGAGTCTGATCTGGAGAACCGGGTTCGATTCCCCACTCCTCCACATGAGCAGGGAAGGCTAATGTGGTGAACTGGATTTGTTTCCCTGCTCCTACACACGAAGCCAGCTGGGTGACCTTGGGCAAGTCACACCCTCTCAGCCCCACCTACCTCACAGGGTGTCTGTTGTGGGGAGGGGAAGGGAAGGTGATTGTAAGCCGGTTTGATTCTTTCTTAAGTGGGAGAGAAAGTTGGCACACAAAAACCAACTCTTCTTCTCTCCCACGAGCTCACCTGGAAAAACTGCAGCTGCTTCTCTCGGCTCCAGAAGAAGGGGCTTGCCAGGACCCAGGCAGCAGAGGGGCGCCCGCGGGGGTCGCTGCTGATCATGGCTTCTATCAACTCCCGGCCAACAACGTTGTCTGGGGTGGGGACAGCCAATGCAAAGAACAGGTTCAGGGATGCCGCTTTCTCAGACCCCTTGAGCGCTTCACATTCATTGTGTCCATATGCCTGCAGTGTAGGCGACACAGATGGTCTCCACACTGCAGATTGGGGGGGGGGTAGTGGCAACGGTTGAGAACCGTGGTTTACCTGTGGCCAGGTCCCACATCCCTCCTGGCTCACAGCTCAGCCTCTCTCTCGCTCGCCAGCAGGGGCCTGGCTGCAAATTCCTCTCAGGCCCCTGAAGCTGGGAGCGCAGCCACGGCCATGTCCTTCCCCCCTTTTCCTCACCGTGCGTCTCCGGCTGCAGGTGCTCCAGCCGGTAGGCCCCAGCCAGGATATTGGCCTGGCGATGCAAACGGTCTCCGAAGGGATGCCGCCCTCCAGATACGACGTAGTAAAAGACGCAGCCGGCTGAGAAGATGTCCACGGCGCATGTCTGCAAGAGACCAGGAGGAGGAGGGAGTCAAGGCAGGCCAGGACTCAGCATCTCGTGCCCCACAAGGCTGCTTGCGCCCCACTCACCGGGTTCCCCTGTGGGGCCTCTCGCAGCACCTCGGGAGCAATCCAGCCCTCGGTGCCCGGGATGCCCGAGCGCAGGCTGAAGCTCTCACGGCCGGCCTCCAGCTTCTTGCAGAGGCCAAAGTCAGAGATGACGGCGCGGATTTTCCCGTGGCAGTCGGGGGCCGAGATCAGGATGTTGCAGGGCTTCAAGTCGCGGTGGGCTGCAAGATCCCCCCCCAACACAGTGCACAGTGTTAATTGTGCATGGGCAGGGGGAGTGAATACCTTCTGAGAAACTACCACCACCCTCCCTGAGGTGTGGGGCTTGCCCTTACCTATGCCAAGGGAATGCAAATGCGCCAAACCAGACATAGTTTGTTGTAGCAACGAGACAGGGTCCAGGACCCGGCTGCCGAGGGTGGGGCTCTCCACATACTGGGGTGGGGTGGGGAGCAGAAAGACAGGGAATCACCTGATGGAAGCCAAAAGTGGGAAGCCTTCCCTTCCCACCAGTGCCAGGCTAATTCTGGGAAGGGAACTGCTACAGCTGGAATTTTAAAATCTAAGAAGCACATGTAATTGATTTATAATGTCTGGTTCCTGTAACTGGAGATGCTACTCGGGATTGAACCTGGGGCCTTCTGCATGCCAAGCAAAGGCTCTGCCACGGAGTCACGGCCCTCCCCATTCTCCCATCCCGCTGCCCAGGCCGGACGTCAAAGAGGTTCGGCACAGCGGGACTACCCTATCCCAAGGCCTGCCCCAAAGAGCTATGGGCGGGGGGGGGGTCCTGCGAAGGGAGCATGGCCTCACTTCCTGCAGCGTCCCAGCACACAGCTCCAGGGCCAGGTAGTGGAACTGCCGGTCCTTCTCCGTGCAGAAGTAGCGCACAACGTTGGGGTGCTCGTCCGATTCGCGGAGCAGCTGGACCTCCCGGTCCACCAGGTGGGTGCTCTCCGGCAAGAGGCGCTTCACCGCCACCCTGCGCCCGTCGAAGTGGCCCCTGGCAAAGGGAAGCCCCCCCCCCCCGGTGAGTGCGGATGGCCCAAGCAGGACCTGCAACTGGTTCCCGGAGGGCATGACCTCCCCTCCACCCCCCACAACTCTCTGCCAGCAACACTGCTGAGCTCCTGGCCTTCTGCGCTTTGCCCAAGGTGGGACGGGGGCGCCTCCACAAATCCCTCCGGCCCACCCCGACAGCAGGAGCGTGGACTTGACCTGCACCCCCCTCCCCAAACCAAACCCTCCAGCACAAACCTCAGAGCTGTATGTTCGGGACCACGTCTTACCTGAAGACACAGGTGCCCCCCGCCCCACGGCCCACCACGTCCTTGGGGTTGAAGGAGATCTTCCCCACAATGAGGATTTCAGAGTTAGTCGCTGCTGCTGCCGCTGCAGGGAGGGGGAGCAGAACCACACCTGAGCTGGCCCCTCCATTCCCTATACCCCCTCGCCGCCAGGCCAAAGGGACCCTCCCCCACAGGTCTGCACCCACCTGGGGTGGCGCTGCAGTCGGACTTCCCCTCGGCGGAAGGGAGGCCACTGCTGAGCTCCTGCTGCTGCAGGGACCCCCTTGGGGCTATATCTGGCACAGTGCTGGGGGCCGCCGGGAGTTGCTCCACTGGGGTGCGCCTGGGAGGCAGACCCCCCAGGGCCCCTGGGTGCTGCAAGAGCTCCTCCAGCCGCCGTTCCAGGTGCCGCTGCTGATCTCGGTTCTGCCGCTGCATTTGCTGGGGGAGGGGCACGAGCATACGGGGGGGGGGTTACATCCCACATTCCCTCCATCTTTGCTCTCAGAGTAAAGCAAGTTCCCGGACCTTAGAAAGGCAAGTCCCCCCCCTCCCCTTGAACACACATGAACACATGAAGCTGCCTTCTACTGCATCAGACCCTGGGTCCATCAAAGCCAATATTGTCTACTCAGATGGGCAGTGGCTCTCCAGGGCCTCAGGGTCTTTCACATCACCTACCTGCCTAGTCCCTTTAACTGGAGATGCCGGGGATTGAACCTGGGACCTTCTGCATGCCAAGCAGATGCTCTACCACTGAGCCACGGCGCCTCTCTGCTTGGAAAGCTATGCTCTGGGGTGGCAGAGCAGGGGCAAAAGATTCATGGGAGGGGGGATGGAGCAAAGCTCGCTTACCCAGAGCATGAGGAAAAGGACCCCCCCGCCAAAAAACACAGCCACGACTCCGGGCGCCACGAGTTCCCAGGGGCCAAACGCTGGGTCAGACTCCATTGGCTCCAGGGGGGGCTCCGCTGAATATCGCCCCTCATCAGCTCCATCCTCAGGGCCGCCTTCTGTCAGAAGCTGGAGCACAGAAGCAGGCGGGAAGGGGGTGGGGTGGGAGTGGGGCTGCAGCTCCCGAGCTCGGCCCCCAAAGCCCTTCCTCATCCCCACAGTCAGGGTTGCCGGGTCCCTCTTCGCCACTGGCGGGAGGTTTGGGGGTCAGAACCTGAGGAGGGTGGGGTTTGGGGAGGGACATCAATGCCATAGAGTCCAATTGGCAAAGCGGCCGTTTTCTCCAGGTGAACTGATCTTTGTTGGCTGAAGATCAGTTGTAATAGCAGGAGAACTCCAGCTAGTACCTGGAGGTTGGCAACCCTACCCATGGTGGGCTGGGGCTCTTTGGGGAGGGGGGAGGAGGAGGGAAGACACTCAGAGCTTAGAGATACACCGTCCCTGTTATCTCAGGACCGTCCTGCCACATACTTCATCGAAGAGTGTCCTGGGAGGGGACGTGGGGGTCATCAAGGCCTCGGGGGTCCTCCTCAGGGTCTCGGGAAAGGCCCTGAGCATGGTCGTGTGGACCACGGGGGGCAGCTCGTGGTGCCCTGTGGGGAAAGATCAACCATTTTGCCTCCATCGCATGGCACGGACCCCTGCGCCGAGTGGGTCGCCAGCTCCAGAGTTGAACCGCTAGGACATTTCTCCACAAGCCCAGCCAAGATCTCCCCTGAGGTCCTCTGGCACAACTCAGAACGAGTCCCTGCCCTCTTTTGCAGGGCGGCACTCAGAGCAACCATTGCTCCCCTGGTGAAGAAAGGAACGGCAGGACACTCACCTATGAGCAGCCACCGGCTGGGAGGAAGGGTGACGCTGCCCTGCGGGTACCTGACGTCTGTGCTGGGCGTGATTTCACACTCGCCGGACTTTTGGAGCGTGACCTCTGCAGTAGTGGGGCCGCTGACCCGCGCCAGGGTCACCCCCCGAGGCTGTGGGAGGCAGAGGCAGCTCAGTAGGCTCCCTCAGGCTCCACCACGTCTCCCCCTAGGGCCCCCAAAGGCAGAAAGAGAGGAGGCTCTCACCACCAGCGCCACTCCCTCGTGCACCAGGGACGTCAAGGCGTAGAGGCATGTGGCATCTTTGCCCACGTAGAGCGTTGGCCTGGGGAAGGGCAAAGGTGGAGGGGGTCAGAGAGGGCAGCAGCGCTAACCAGAAACATCTCAATACAACTGGAGAGCTTCCTGCAAAACCAGGGCCTTCTGCCTGGCGTGGAGTAAAAGCCTCTAGAACTCACTGCCACTGGATTCCCAGCAAGCTCCAAAGAGGAGCAGGTGTCAAGGGGGGAGGTGCCCTTGATACCAATTCCAGGCAGGAACTGCTTACCTTGGAGGAGAAGGAGAAGAAGAAGAGTTGGTTTTTATATGCTGACTTTCTCTACCACTTAAGGGAGACTCAACCCAGCTTACAATCACCTTCCCCTCCCCACAACAGACACCCTGTGAGGTAGGTGGGGCTGAGAGAGCTCTAAGAGAACTGTGACTAGCACAAGGTCACCCATCTGGCTTCGTGTGGAGGAGTGGGGAAACCCACCCGGTTCTCCAGATCAGACTCCACTGCTCCAAACCATCGCTCTTAACCACTACACCACACTGGCTCTCACACTGGAAAGAATTACCCGCTTGGCTACACCTGTCATTCAGGGACAGTTGTGGAAAGGGACCCCCATCCTCCTCCAGGTCCCCACTGCTCTCCCCCACCCCAATTCCACTTGCCTTTAAGTAGCTGCCGTGAAAGACCGAGCTGGATCTCTCCCCCCTCATCCAAGCCCCCTGAACCCAAGGCTGGCAGCCTGACCCACCCCACACCGATACCCACAGCAGCTGTGTCTTGGCGGCAAATTCCTTGGCAGAGCGAGAGTTCCAGTTGAGGAGGTGGAGGCCCTGGGAGCGCAAGGCCAGGTAGCGCAGGCTCTCTGTGCCGACGTTGAGGTGGGGCAGGCGCCGCAAGCTGTCCTGGCGCCAGGTGTAGACCCCCACCACTGGAGACCCATAGTCCTGCATCCACAGCAGCTCCCCGCTGGCCTGGGCCAGGGTCACCAGCAGCCCCTCTCCGCTCGAAGCAAAATGAGCCATTCCTGGGAAGACAGGCAGGTAGGCAGGCGAGAGCTCGGCTGGGCGGCCAGGCCGAGAACACTGTCCTAAACCCAAGCCAGCCCAAGGCCACGAGCCCAGCTCTCACCTTCCATCCCCTCAGAACACGGCATGGCTGCTCCACCGGCTCTCCCATGCCGGGAATCGGTGGCATGGGTCAGCAGAGACCGGAGGTCTGGCTGCCTGGAGGGTTAGCCACTGATGCTGAACACGGTCACCAGAGCACTCATAGGAACCACAGAATGCTTGGCAAGAAATTTTCATATTTCTTAGTGGGGAGGGGGCTGTGGCTCAGTGGCAGAGCCTCTGCTTGGCATGCAGAAGGTCCCAGGTTCAATCCCTGGCATCTCCAGTTAAAGGGACTAGGCAGATAGATGACATGAAAGACTCCTTGCCTGAGACCCTGGAGAGCCGCTGCCGGTCTGAGTAGACTATACTGACTTTGATGGACCGAGGGTCTGATTCAGCAGAAGACAGCTTCGTGTGTGTTCATGTGTCTAGCGTGGCACTCTTGGCTTTAATTTAAAAAGTGAAGCCTCCTCTCCCTTGTAGATTTTCAACATGGGGGGAGGCGGGACCTGAGTTACCCTCAGACACTCCTCCAGCAATCGAATTCCCGACAAACCCGGGGCCTTTGCACGCAGCTTTCCTAGGAAGGAGGGTGAATAAATCTCCCTACTGGGATGGGGTGGCCTCTGCTGCCCAGACTCACCCGCAACTCACCATATTCATCGTTTGGATCATGAAGCGGAGCAGAGTAGTCCAGGTAAGTGCCATTCCACCGCAGTTCGCGGGTCTTGGTGTCGTACATGGTGATGATGTACTCTGTGGACAGGAAGCGTGGGTGTCTTTGGGGGGGGGGGTTGCAGTGGCCAAAGAAAGGGGTGGGCACTGTCATGGATTGGGTTTGACATGCCATCGTTGTGGGTGGAAGGGCAGAAACCAGAAAGGCTCCTTGTTATTAATGCCAAAATAAGCATGCATGAGCGTGCACAAGCGACCCCCCCCCACAGCTACAGTCACATGCCTGAGTTTTCTATGGGATTCAGATCACAGAACTTAGCACTGAGACCAAATCAGGCATCCTGTCGGCAGACCTTGGGGCTGAGGAGGAGAAGGCCCTGCTCATAGCCAGGCTTGGAGCTGGGCGAGCCCAAGGGGAGGGGACAGGGGGTCTTACGGGTGCGTCCAATGAAGAGCAAAGGGGCCGAGGGGCATAGCCCGTCCCAGGCCTCTGTGGAGAGGGTGGTCTGCTTCTGGCCCGATGCCGGGTCCACCACGAACCATGTGTCCTCCTTCTTGCCTGGGAAAACAGAGGGTCTCACATGAACACATGAAGCTGCCTTATACTGGATCAGACCCTCCTGGGTCCATCAAAGTCAGTATTGTCTACTCAGACTGGCAGTGGCTCTCCGGGGTCTCAGGCAGAGATCTTTCACATTACCTACCTGCCTAGTCCCTTTAACTGGAGATGCTGGGGATTGAACCTGGGACCTTCTGCATGCCAAGCAGGTGCTCTGTCACTGAGCCGCAGCCCCTCCCCTCACAGTGTGTTCCAGAGCACCCTCCCAACTCCCCCCACACACACACACATAAAAGGGAGAGGGGTCCCTTCCCCCATCCAAGGGGGCCACTCTGCAGGCTCTTTCCTCTGCAAACTCATTACAGGGAGAGGGGTGGGGGATCACAAGATAATATGCTCCCGTATCCAATTAGAGAATCTAGACTCATTCCTTGTCTAAGAGCTAATCTTTGAAACTGTTTAGCTCCAGATACCTCCAAGATCTATCAAACAAAAGTCCTTTGCAGCCCTCAATTTTGACAGTACAAATGACTTAAATTAGCTGTGAGTTCTGTTCTTCGAACTCTTGCCAGCAAACCCAGCAGAAAACCTTCAAAGAGTCACTACCTTTTATTGAAAAAAAGAAGAAAAAGAAATAATGCATGCAAAAACAGCAAGAAAACCTGGGATTTCATTGGAATTCTGCTAGGCTGGGGTCTTCTGCCGTTCTGAAACCCAGAGGGAAAGGGTCCCTTCCTCTGACTTCCAAGATGCCGAAAACAGGCATCCTGGGAGCCACAAGAACCCTGGTTTGGCAGACTCTCTGGGCCTTCCGACAACTGGCACCGGAGGCGCCCCCCCTCCCCAGCTGCTGACCCCCTCCCCAGGTCTTACCTGTGTAGAGAACTCCGTCAGAGCTCCGGCAGGGGGAAGACTGCACCAGCTGCGGGATGGTGAATGGCAGTTTCTGCAACAGCAAGAGAAGGCAGCGATCCGCCAGGGCTTGCAAACTTCCTGCTTCTGGGGAGGGGAGGGCTCGAGGGCCTAAGTAAAGCCCTCCCCTCCCCCCCCCAATTATCTGCTCCTGGCAAGGAAAGGTCTTTCATGGTGGTTCTGCAGTGCTGCAGTAGAGAACCCTGACTGCATTGTGAGGGGTTGGACTAGATGACCCTGGTGGTCCCTTCGACTCTATGATTCTATGCTTCAAAGTGCTGACCCCCAAGTGAGCCTCTCCCCAGGACAATCTCCCACTGTCAGACCCCTGCCCCAAGCTGCATCCCATTGGGGGCCCCACAAAGAGGCAAATTTTCCCATGGGGGAGGGATCTGGAAACCTGCCCTCCCCCTGATGGAGGAAGCCAGCCAGCCAACAGAGCCAGGGTTCCTGCCAGGGGTCCCAGGGGAAAGGGGGCTGCCCTCCATCTACCACTCACCATCAGGCCCTCTTTGTTTTTGCCCCCCAGGATGTACAGGCTGCCGTCGTTGGGGTCCGGAAGAAAGGCTGGCCTGGGAAGGGGAGAAGCAGACAGAGTGGTGCTCTTGGGGTGTGTCCCACACGACAGCCAGAAGAGAAATGGAGAAGCCGCCAAAGAGGCTCGGAGCTAGGCCCCCCACAATTGCCCTGAGGCGGGAAGGCTCCCTTCCACGCTCGTTCTCTGCCCTCTGCCACTGTGGCGGCGGTAGGGTTGCCAACCTCCAGGTACTAGGGAATGAAAGAACCTATGCTGAAAATAGTGAAAGCTAGATAAGAAAGCAGCACGTGGCTCAATACTCAATTCAAAACAAAACCAAGGGTTAATTTATTCAAAATAAAATCATTCAAAAATCAACCAACAAACCAAAGTAAAAGGTAAGAGTGTTGACATCACACAATTCGCCTTGCAGGGCTTAAAACAGCAGCCTCGCAGGGCTTAAGGCAGCACCTTTGAACACACAAAGGGCTATATACTTCAATGTAGCCAAAAGGATTTTGGTTGCTTTCTTCGTGATTATATGTTCCTAAGCCTTTGGGCTGCTTTGAAATTTTATCTTTTCGTTACATGTTATAGCCTTTTGGTTTGGTTTGTTGGTTGATTTTTGAATGATTTTATTTTGAATAAATTAACCCTTGGTTTTGTTTTGAATTGAGTATTGAGCCACGTGCTGCTTTCTTATCTAACCTCCAGGTACTAGCTGGAGATCTCCTGCTATTACAGCTGATCTCCAGCCAATAGAGATCAGTTACTCTGGAGAAAATGGCTGCTTTGGCAATTGGACTCTATGGCATTGAAATCCCTCCCCTCCCCAAGCCCCACCCACTTCAGGCTCCACCCCCAAAATCTGACAACCCTAGGCAGCAGGGCTCTCCTGCCTCCGAACATGGCCAGGGCTGAGGGGTCCCTCCCAGCTGCAACTCTGGCATCTTCTCCTTCTCTTCCTGTTCACCCCTGCCCCTCTCCAAAGACCCCCGTGCTGGGAAGCTTCCCTCTGGAAGAAGGAAGAACCAGGGACCCATGCCACGTGCCACGCCGGCATCTTGGAGGCCCATGGCGACACAACCACCTCTGCCCTGCAGGAGGGGTCAGAAAGCAGCCGGGACCACCCCAGGAATCCTGCGCCCCCCCCCCCTGGCACGGATCCGGCCCCTCCCCCCTAACCACTGGGCCAAACCCCAGAGGAGGCACTCACTCAGCCATGTCCACTGGCACCTGCAGGGTTGGCGCTAAAGGAGAGAAGGGGGAGGCCCAGGTCAGGTGAGGAAGAGACACCGCCGCCACAATGTCCAAGGGCAAAATCGGGAGAGCTCTTGCCCAGCGCTGTCGGTCACCAGCTGTCAGCGAGGGCATCCAGTCGAGCCCCGGAACGAAGTACTGAAGTCTGACACCAGCCAGGCTTATAGCACAGATCAAGCCAATCCCCCAAAAGGAGGTGCCCTCCGGGTACTGGGGGACGGGACGGGCGAGAGGCAGCCCTGGGGGCTTTGGTTGCTCGAGGAGGAGGAGGGGGGGCCCTGCCACCCCCACCCCCCGCCCCCACCCCTGCAGGGAGCTCACCATCCTCCAGCGTCCACTTGACGGCCCCGGTCCTCTTACTCACGGCGTGGAGGTTGCCGTCCAGGGTGGAGACGAAAAGCAGCCCTTCCGGGGCAGAGCCTCTACAGCCAGAGAGACACTACACGGGGGCCGGGGGGGGGGCGAGAAGAGGCAAGGCTGAGGCTGGAGGGGGGGGGAACCAGCCGGCCCCCTGCAAGGGGGGAAGGGAAACCCCGCTCTCCCTGCCCCTCCGCCCCACCTTGGCAGGCAAGGCCAGGGCAAAGGGGGGAGAGGCTGTTCCCCAGGTGCTATGGGGCAGGCTGGGCATTGGCAGGGCACCGCTCCCACCCCCGGCTTCAGAAACGGGGTGTGGGGGGGCACAGAGAGGCGGGGGCCTGGGCAGGTGCAGTCCGATCCACGCAGAGAAGCGGCAGGTGCCCTTGGCAGGATGCCGCCCGCGGGACTGGCGCATCCGGGTGCCAGCTCACCTGTCCCGCCCTGCGCAAACAGAGCCGGGGGTGGGGAGGGGGGCTTCCTTGGCACGCCGGCCCCAGGGCGGCCCCCAGCTCCAGCGCTGCGGGGCCCCAGGGCGCAGGATCGGCCGGGGGCGGCGAGCGGGACGTGTCCCGCCCGCCCCGTCGGTCTGTCGGCGGGCGAGGCGCGCTTCCCGGCGGCTGCGAGCAGGGCTCGGCCGTGCCCGGGTCCCCTCCCGCCTCACCTGCGCCAGGTGTAGCAGCAGCGCCGGCAGCAGCGCCTGGGGGACCCCCCGTCGGGGCCCGTCGAGCCCGCCCATGGGTGGCCTTGCGCCCCTCCATGCCCGTCAGGGCCGCTGGACCCCTCCGGAGCCCCGCATGGCGCCGCTCGCAGCCGGATCTGGCCCCGGGCCGCCCCGCCCCAGGGCCTGCTGGCCAGTGGGGCGGGCCCGCCCCTCCCCAGGGCCCCGCCTGGCCGTCGGGCTTCCCGAGACCTCTGCCGGCAGGAGTTCAGGCTGGCCCGGGGGGCTGGCGCTCCCGCAACTGAACCTCACAACAGCCCTGCGAGGTGGGCGACTGGCCCAGACCCCCGCGGCCCCTGCAAAGCAGGCCAGAGCTCATCCGGACCTCGCCCGCCTGCAACTCCCAGGCATTCAAGCTACCCGCCCCGCCCAAGAGTCCAAACAGCAGCTTGGAGGAGGCTGCTGCTCAGTTACTGGACCTCCAGCCCCAGGACTCACCCACTGGCATGCCTTTCTGCAGGCACAGGAACCAGTCGGACCAGTTCGGAGGCCAGGCCTGAAACCCCAGCCTGCCTCCCCCCCCCTGCTTCCCTGCCCAGGCACCCATGGGATCTGCCCCCTCCAGAGCACAGGGATGCCCCCAGCCCTGAAGGGTGGGCACTCATGTACCCCAGATAGGGCTGCCAACCTCCAGGTAGTTGCTGGCGATCTCCTGCTATTACAACTGATCTCCAGCCGATAAGAGATCAGTTCACCAGGAGGAAATGGCCTCTTTGGCAACTGGACTCCATGGCATCGAGGTCCCTCCCCTCCCCAAACCCCGCCCTCAGGCTCTGCCCTAAAAACCTCCCGCCGGTGGCGAAGAGGGACCTGGCAACCCGAACCCCATTTCAGCACTTGCCCCAGCTGGTTGCGTAGCACAAGGAAACCCCTCCACTCCCCCCCCACTTCCGTACTCCAAAGGGACAGCCCTAGAACGGCCCTGGGAGGGGGCTGGTTTTCCCAAGGGAGAGCTCCTCTTCTGACTCCCCAGGAGAGAGGGGAGCACGCCACCCTCTGCCTGCTCCCTCTCTGTGTGGCCAGCAATTTCGTGGCACCAGGTAAAGCCCCCCTGCTTTCTTCACCACATACCCAGCTTTGGGGGGGGGCATCCCCTTTGAATCCATTTCAGACAGAGCAGGGAATTGGGGGGCACAAAGTGCGTCATCGGAAGGGACCAGGGAGCCCCTGAGCTGCTGCCAGATGCCGGGCGCTCTCCGGGTAGCTTCGGTCGAGGCAGGCAGGCACGCCCGGACCACCCTGCGGGGGAAGTCCAAAGCATCTCCATGCTCTAAGCACCTGGGGGACACTTCTGGGGTCCCAACAGTCATGTTCAGGGGTCTGGCAGATTCTGGTGGGAGTAGGGGAAATGACACAGGGTCCCCCGCCCCGTGCATCCCCTCCAACTCTTTGAAACAAACTATCAAAACAAGTCGCTAAGTCCACCCCACCCAGGAAGCAGAAACAGACCACCACTCAACATGTAAAGCACTTCATTATCAAAGTTTAATTGACAAGACTGATTGATCTTACAGAACAGAACAAGGAGGAAAATAACCGGACAAGGTTACACTTAAAAACACCCCAGCAGTACAAGTCCAAGATTAGATGGTTTTCCCCTGGCATCTCTCCCCCCCCCCACTAGCCCCCCCACGGCTTTCACAGGCGGTGTAAGAACTGTTGTCCTGCAGAGGAAGTAGCATTAATACCAGAAGCATTGCAGAGACACCCCCTGGCACACACACACCCAGCCACTCAAGAGAGCCATGTTGCCCAGAGGACAGCAACAGACCTAGGTCAAAAACAGCATCCTTGGGAACAGGCCCTGGGACTGGCCAGAAGGGAAAGATTGAATGCCAAAATCCCAGCAACCTAAGTCTTACTGGGGGGGGGGGGGAAGCCACCAGCCAGCTCCCCCCCCCCCCCCGCCGCCATGGCTGCTTCCAGGAGCTGCCAGTACCTCACTACCGGACAAGCCGCTTCCTCGGCAAACTGGTGGTGAAGGGAAGAGGCCAGGCGGCCACAGCTGAGCTCAGCTATCGCTTGAGAAACCAGGCAGCTTGGGCCTCCAATATTGGGGATGGGTGGAATAAAGGGGGGGGGGCAGCCTGACCAGGTGAAGTTGTGACACCCCAGAAGGTGTACACAGGGTGGGGGTAGGGCCCGAGCCTGAGAATCAGGAAACCCGAGTGAAATATGGCACCTTTGAGGAAGAGAGGTTATTGCGAAAGGAACCCTAGACCCTTGGCCCGCGTACACCAGGAAGGAAAAGGGCTGCTCCAACCAGCAGGTTGGAGCCGGGCACGCCACCCCAGCTCCTGGGCACTGGCTTCAGGGCAGTTTCCCTCATGCCAGGCACCAAGATGCTTTCACCCGGAAGGGGGCCAGGATCCACTCAGCAGCAGGGTGCACAGCTGGGCATTCCTCCTCTGGCAAGTTTGGGTTTGTTTTAAAAAGCAAACATCCGCCTTGGCGGCTGCAGGTAAAAGCTGAGGGGGTGGCCTTTGCTTCCACCAGCAGCCTCCGAGGCTGGCGTTCAACAGGCAGGTTGGGGTATGAAACACACAGGTGCACACAACCTGGCTGCTTGGCCGTACATTTCCCATCCGCTCGGCACCCTCAAACCATCTCCTCAGTCTAGGGATCAGCCCCCCCCCCCCAATATGTATTTCCTCTTTAGGGGAAAAAATACTGCACATAATATTTAAATAGGATGCATACAGGCTAGAGAGAGGATCACGAAGATCTATTTCCGTTAGGAATGAACAGAGGCAAAACGGTGTTGTCTGAGCAGCCGGCCAGGCGGGGAAAGTTAGCCTAAAGGGCTAATTCTGCTGGGATCCCTGCAGTCCGTAGGATCCACAAGGCCAGCGGATATTAGCACCTGGAACGCTACAGAGATTGAGGGTCCTGCCATCAGGATACAAGATTGGCCAGACCGAGATAGGGGGAAAAGATAAAAAAGATGCAGATGTGTGAGAGGCTTCAGAGCCTAGAAGTTGCCCTGTGCCCACAGAACCTCCTTCTGTGGTCCCGGCCTTACACCGAAAGACAACTCCCTTCCAGTCAGTGGGGAGAGTTTATAGCCCCAGAGGCCACTCATGGCCCCCGCAGATCACCCCCAAAGAGCCGCCGCCAGTCTGGGAGACTCTGCTCCACAGACTGAGTGGAATGGCCCCCAGGGGCCCCGGTGTCCAAGATCCACCCAGCCACAGGCAACCGGAGCGTGGCTCTGCAGGCGGAAACCCGGCTTCTGTGACACCCTGCGGGTCTTACCAAGAGCACCGGGGCCCCAGTTCCTCAGAACCAAGCACCCCGAAAACTGGGGCAGGAACAACTTTGAAGACTGTTCTCAGCCGCCAAGAAAAAAAATCATTGCTAATCCACCCCTCGTTCCCAGTTGGCCTTGAGACACGCTGCAAAAGTTGCTTTAGGCCAGGATGAAAGACGCCGTCCCTTCCCCACCTTGACCTCTTGCCCTACAAGCCCCTGGTCCAGCTGTGTGAACACTTGCTAGGCAACAGGAATTGCACCCTACACAAGCTCAAAGGCACTCATTTGTCCTTTTACTTTGCTTGTTCAAGGGCTGGCTCACCTTAAGGCCCACTACATTTCTCTCTAGTTGAGATGTTGCCACAGATCTTTCTATTTGGCAAGCTGAAAAACCCCTGGACTCTTAGAAATTAGGGGGCAGTGCTGTGGAACTTGTGAAGCATTGTTGTGCCTCGATGAAGACCAGGGACGCAAAAGGTGCCACTGGTTCCAAAGTGGAAAAAGAGCCGTGGGCCCCTAGAAATCCTGCCCCCAGTCCTAGATGCTGGGGGCCCCCCAAGCACAAACACAGGCAGCCCTGAGCCCCTCCGCCAAAGGGAAGCCGACACCACTCTCGCCACTCCTGAATCTGCACCCCACGGCAGGCAAGCCCCTGCCTCAAACAGGCGGCCTTCCAGCCCCCACAGCAGCTCCAGGCAGTGGCAGCTACGAGCACCTCTTTGGACCTGTTCACGCGGCAGTGCTCAGAACTTATCTTGCTCCCTCACCTGCGGAGCTGGTGCGGCTGCATCCAGAGAGGAGGGTGGGCAAAACGGCCTCCGCTACGCTCACGCATTGCTCACGGGCTGCTGCTAGAGGACAGCAGGGAGCCAAAGTGTGCACGGCCAACCCAGATGCCTCGGCTCTGCTTCCTGGAGAGGAACCTGCGTCCCTAGGAAGGTCTGCTCCAGAAACAGCCACTGCAACGAAGGACTCAGAAACATGAGCACAGGCCTTCAGGATTCACTTCATTGCCTGGAGGGGGTCAACATTCTGTTCGCACAAGCACTGGTAAATGGGAGAACAGAGTCTGCCGGGGAGGGGGGGGGGGAAAGAGAAGCACATATCCCCCCCTCCAACACTCCCAGTGTTTAGATCCACATTATTTGAATGGGGTCTGCTCCCCCTGCCCTTTTCCAGGATACTGAAGAAAGAGGGAGCTTTTTTCCGCTCCAGAAAGCAGAGCACAGGAGAAACTTTCCTCGAAAAGAGCCTGGGTGGAAGAACTGCCAAAGGAGAAAAGCGGTCACCAGCTATCCCGTCGATGCTAACGTCAATCACTGGGCAAGACCATCTGATTTACTTCTCCTACTCAAATACTCAGACCAAACCATGGCAGAAGCAGCAGCACACCGGGCTGCACAGACGTTAAAGCCATTGCAAGGATTTGGGGTGACTGACACAACACAGCCCGGTGGAAAGACCATCCCAGGCTCAGCCTGACAAGGAACAGAAAGACCAGTGTCCAAGCCCAGGGCCTCTCCCCTGGATTAGCCAGCCGGGTGTGGCTGGCACCCCCGGCTCACATCCCCATGAAGGCCAACCAAGACCAGGCTCAGAACGCCACGGCCTTCAGCCACTCCTTCAAGCTCAGTGAACGCGCCCCATGGGCCTCTAGCACTGCACGTTCTTCCTGTCCCCATACGCCTCCCTTTGGACCTTCCGTCAACGATGGACAAGTGTCGCCTTCTGCGTAAACAGGCTGAGGACCGGGGTGTCATGGATACCCACTTGCTCAGCTGGACTGGGTGAGCCCAGAAGGAACCCCCGAGAGAAAAGTTCAGAACAAAGCAAGGCCCGCCTCCTGTGCAAAATCACCCCTTCGGCAAGACAAAGCACCCCCAGAGCTGTGGCAGCGGTCTAGAGTTTTGCCTTGAAAAGAGCACCCGGCATTCTGCTCCAATGCTCACTGCAATTTCACGCTCTCAAGAAGGTTGTTAAAAGATTTGACAGCACCAGCGACCCCCACAAGATGGTATGAAGAACATGCCATCCAAAGCCGAGCCCTCAATGCCACAACACAAGCCAACCCCAGCCCAGGTTTGCCCACCCCCTCCTTCAAACTGCCCCTTGCATCTCCCAATTGAGAACAAGAAGAGAAGGGAGAAGCAAAAGGGGGTGCCTACCGCTGAGGCCCCATAGATATTTGGGACAGTGCCCGGTGAAGGCTGTATGCAGAGAACGCTGGGCACAGACAGCAGAGGCCCCAAACTTAAGAATCGGCTCAGCTGCAAAGGGGGCCCAGACCACAACAGAGATGGCAAAGAAGTTCTCCATAAGGCACAGCTCCCCCACTACAGATGAAAGCACGAAGTGCTGGGGGGGGGGGAGAAGGAGAGAAAAGAGAGCGCAGCAAGCAAGCGAGAGCCCCCTTGGTTGGAAGGCTACCACGTCATTATCCTCCTTGAGAGTCGAGACGCTCAAAACCTCCCCATGAAAGGGCTGCTGTGATTTCTCAAAGGAGGAGCAAGCATCTTTGGGTTAACAGAGGAGATTGCTATCCGAAAAGCCTCAAGGAAACTCAAGGGCCTGGAAGATATGGCTTATGAAACACCAACGTTTGCATACCGCTCGAAAAGATTCCTTGTAATAGTGAGAAAAAAGAAAAGAGTGAGAGAGAGCAAAAAACCCTATTCCTCAAACTCCCAGCCACAAGCACATGGCTCAAAGAAACACTAAAGTTCGTAAATGGAAGAGTAGGAAAAGATCTGCCTCTTGTCCAAGACAGGTAGAAAATCCTTGGTGTCTCTGCTTTCCCCTCGCAGAAACTACACACCGGAAGGGCTGTGCTCAGCAAAGTGTATTACACACACTGGTTTGTGAAGTAAGATTTATTGATTTCCATCATATTTGCTTTTTTATTTTTAAGGGAGGTGGAAGCCGCCTGCAGAAAAAAAAGGGCCGCTGCACTGTTTTTAAGTTAAAAATAAACTAATGGCGAGAGATTCCCCACCTCTGGCGTCCTCTCTCTCCCGGGCCTCTTCGGGAGCGTGTGGATTAAGAAGTTCCGGGGCCAGCCACACCCAGGCCTCTTCCCAGCAGTGTCCTTTGCTCCGTGCCAGTCTCCAGTGCCAGAGGTGAGCGTGCCTTCAAAAATACTGCCACTTCCCCAGCACTGTGTCCTTGATGGCATCGACGTATTGAGTGGGGACCCAGTACACCCAGTAGTAAGAGGCTTCGGTAGGACCCAGCTGAAAGGCCTGGAAGGGGGAGGAGGAGAAAGAGGCGACTTAGCAGCAAAGCTCTTCGACAGGCAGGCAGGGAGGGGGGGCGATGGCAAATGCCTTGTGGTGCGTGCTAGCCCCACAAGATTCCTAAGCCCCCGCCAGAGCAAAGTGACCACGTGATATTCTTACCATCATGTGATAGTCTTCATGTCCTTCAATAGGTTCACTCACCACGTTCTTGATGGACCCCATGGGCAATTTTTCTGTTCTCTCTAGATGGAAATGAGACGGCTCATCATTTTACTGCCCCTGCAAAGGCCTCCGTCTCCGCTCTCCCCCTTCCAGAACCAAGGGAAAGAGGAGAGGGGCTCTCAAAACATCATCAGCCCCCAAACTCACTTCCAGGGTCCATGGAAGACTGTGTGCGTTAAAAACTGCGACACAGAACAACATAGCAAACTGTGCATGCAGCTAAATTCCCAACAGGTCTTTGCTTTTCCAGTTTCTTAGAAGGCCTTTCCCACTCGCGTGGGCTGTGTGAACTCAAAGCACGGCCTGAAAGTCCAAACAGCATTAGACCAGCATTTCTTTGCATGAAAGATGTTCAAAGAGGAAGAGATGCAGAGGTACAAAAACAAGCAAAAAAGGAGACAAGCAAGCCAAGTTCAGCTTTAACACCATTACAAAAAGTATTACTCCAACAAGCACAGCAAGGTCGCAAAGCACAGTCGTGCTTCGCTTCTTTCTGGCTGGTTGTGAGACACTGCCCTAAAAGATGGAAACGCCTCCAATAGGGGCGAGCAAATCTTCAAGAAGTGGAAAAAGGAGGATCCAGGTAACTACCGACCCATCAGCTTGACTTCTATACCGGGGAAAGTTTTTGAACAAATCTTCAAACAGTCAGTCCTTCAGCATTTAGAAAGGATGGATCTGATCACTAAAAGCCAGCACGGGTTTCTCAAGAACAAGTCATGTCAGACTAATCTCATCTCCTTCTTTGAGAAAGTTACTACCTTGCTGGATCAGGGGAATGTTGTAGACATAGTTTATCTTGATTTCAGTAAAGCTTTTGATAAGGTTTCACATAACATTCTTGTTGACAAATTGGGAATATGTGTTTTACATCCTATTACTGTTAGGTGGATCTGTAACTGGTTGACAGATCGCACCCAAAGAGTGAGTGATTATTAATGGTTCCTCATCCACTTGGAGAGAAGTGACTAGTGGAGTGCCTCAGGGATCTGTCCCGGGTCCTGTGTTGTTCAACATCTTTATAAATGTTTTGGATGAAGGAATAGAGGGAATGCTTATTAAATTTGCAGATAATACTAAATTGGGAGAGGTAGCAAATACGGTAGAAGACAGAGCTAGGATAGGATGATCTTGACAGGCTGGAGAATTGGGCTAAAACTAATAAAATGCACTTCAGCAAAGATAAATGTAAAGTTCTGCATTTAGGTAGGAAAAATCAAATGCATAATTTGATCCTGCCTACCCGGCTCCATCTGGTTTCTCCAGCGAGGAAGCAAATCCAGTTCACCATGCATCTGTTCTTTTCCAATTGTATGCTTCTAGGGTGTAAGCTGTGGGATACCTACTTTTTGTTAAATTTTTATTTCACAAAATTTATACTACGCCTTTCTACCCTCACCAGGGCCACAAAGACAGCTAAGCAAATTAAAAAATCCATAATAAAACAGCATCTTCAAAAGCATTACCTTTAGTGCCAATCCAGAGCTGATCTTGTTCGAGTTTGAAAGTGAGCCGCACCTTCCCGCCTGACTTGTTGTACATACCCGACAAAGGAACAGTTGGCAGGCGCTCCTGAAGAGGCAAAGAACAAGGAGTCATTTCAGCTGAAGAGCCCTCTGTGCACACGGAAGGAGGAGAAGTTTCAGGGAGAGCCTCAGGCCTTGAGAACAGCAACGCCTGCTTACTCACCTGCACACCTTTGACAGAAGGCATCACGTCATCAGGCTTGCCTTTATCCAACACTTTCCTGTGTTGCTGCGACAAAGCAAGAAATCACAGGTGATTCAACATAACAGAAGCCTAGAAAGAGTTCCCTTCTCACCCATTTGCTAGCATCCTCAAGTGCTAAATAAACACACAATAAGAAAGCAGCTTGTTGTGAATGATCCTTCTATAAAATAATCCAAGCAATTTGGATGCTGCACAGAAAATACAGAAGCTGATGAACACCCGCCCCCGCCCCATTAGTGTCTTGGTAGTACAGGATTAACTCACATTTCAGATAGTTTGGACTAAATTTCTCATATGTTAGGAATACAGCTTTTAGAAATGCAACTCAAGATCTAACCTTGTACCCGACAACAGAAAGAGCACTCATGAGAGAAGAACATTAAATAATCTACAAAACATCTTAATTAATGATTATACACTAGTATGAACACAAATTTCAGGAAAATGTGAATATTTATCTGAAATCCAACCGCACAACTAGCCAGTTATTAGCAGAGATGAGTGACAGAAGGTGTCAAAATCAGTAACATTTGGTTCCAAAGTTCAATTATGACTATGCGGATGGAGCATCCTCTACGCAGACCTGTCACGTACGAGGCACTTCATGTCTACAGAACAGACTTTCCTCCTATGTTCTGCTGCAACAGCTTTGTCTCAACAGGGCCTTCTAAGGGGGGGTTGACCACCCTACAAAAGGGCAAGATTAGCAATGGCCAGTACACATGCATCCACTGTTGTGGCCCCACTTTCTAGAACAGCCTGCCTGAAGAGGCCAGAAAAGCTCCGACAGCACTCTCTTTCCACAAACTATGTAAAAATAAATTGCTCAGGGAGGCATTTCTATAACATAACATATGTTTTATAACATAACAGGGCAATACTACAACAGACATATTATCTGTTTGTTGTACACTCCCATCACATTGTCTCCTATGTAAGTAACACAGTTTTCTTCATTGTTGAACGTATGGCTAATACCTCCTGCTTTGTTTCAGATTTCTGTAATCTTAACTCAATTTATTAGATATCATATCTAATTGATTGCACTGGCTTTTGCAGTGTAATCCACTTGGAGTGGCAGCGATGGCACACTACAAAATGGGCCGGTGGCTCCGTGAAAGAGCATCTGTTTTGCACACCTAAAGTCCCAGCAGCTCCTGTTAAAAAGCACGAGGCAGTAAGTGATGTGAAAGATCTCTGTCTGAACCCCTAGAAATGATACCAACCTTGAAAGACCAGCAGCTTGACTCAACACAAAACAGCTCAGTTTCATGTGTTTTAAGACAAGGAATCAAATGGCCTTGAGGCTCAACCGCTAGCCTGCTCCAGTGGGACCGAGCGGATTACAAGCTCACTTATTGGTCAAGTAGGCAAACTTCACGCCCCCTAAACTGTCAGCGCTGCCCTCTCACCTTTGACCAGAGCCACGTCAATTAACAGCCGCAACTAACCTTTTGCCTGCAGAGCGGCTCCTTTTTGGTCTCCTCTGACTTCACTTCCTGCTGTGCGGCATCTTTCGGTATGCTCACTGCTAAGACGTCGTTGATGGTGGAGCCCACCACCATTATTTTTGCACCGTTGATTACTTTGATTTCCCGTAACGTTTTCTCCTCCGGCAGAAGCCCCTTGAACATGACCTTTTGCATGGTGGGAGGAAGGCCTACACCAGAGAAAGCCAACAAGAACTGCTTTCAGCCGGGGGGAAATTTCCTGCAGGGCAACAGGCACGACCGGACGGGGGGGCCTCAGCCTCCGCCTTACCTGTCAGTGAGTGGATCTTCTGCTTCAGGTCTGCGCCCGTGCTGTCCAGCGGGAACTTCACATCGTACTTGTTCTTGTTCCAGATGATCTTGAGCTCCACCAGCTCCTTCTCCAGCTCGGAGTCACCGCCGTTGCTGACAGACGCCTGGGAAGGGTCCGGAGGGTCCTCCTCAGGCGCGTCCGTCTCCGGAGGATTGTTGGTTGACAGGGGCTCTTGCTCGCCGTCCTCCTGGGCCCCCACAGGCGGGTTCTGGGCCTCGGCTTCCATGCCGGCCTCCTCCGAGTCTGTGGGGGAGAGAGAGCTGTGAGAGGGGCCTGGTGGGTGGGCGGGTGCTCACCCCACAGGGTAGGGTTGCCAGGTCCCTCTTTGCAACTTTGGGGGCAGAGCCTGAAGAGAGCGGGGTTTGGGGAGAGGTGGGACTTCAACGTCATAGAGTCCAATTGCCAAAGCCGCCATTTTCTCCAGGGGAACTATCTGTGGGCAGCAAAGAAATGAAAAAGCCTGCTCTCTGCCTTCCTGGTTCATTCCCCAACTTGTTTGGCTCTAGAGACGGTTAGTTCAAAACCATTATGAGAAATTCCTGGGTCCCCTCGCCTGCCTTTGGAGTCTGGACCCTTTCAATTCCTGGCACCCAAACCCCATGATGTGTAGGGTTGCCAGGCCCCTCTTCGCCATCAGCGGGAGGTTTTTGGGGGCGGAGCCTGAGAAGGGTGGGGATTTGGGGAGGCGCTTCAATGCCATAGAGTCCAATCGCCAAAGCAGCCATTTCCTCCAGGGGAACTGGTCTCTGCCGCCTAGAGACCAGTTGTAATAGCAGGAGATCTCTAGCTAGTACCTGGAGGCTGGAGCAGAAATAGAACTTATACTAAAATAGTCAAGCTTAGGGAACTATACAGTATATATATATAGTATGGAGCCTATACTATATATTTTCCTAAGTACCTGGAGGCTGGCAACCCTAGCACGCCCCCCCCTCTGCTCTACCCCATCACTTAAGAACATCGGAGTAGCCCTATGGGATTGCACTAGGGTTGCCAGCTCCGGGTGGAGAAACACCTGGAGATTTTCGGGGCGGAGCCTGAGGAGGGCGGGGTTTGGGGAGGGGCTCCAGTGCCATAGAGTCCAATGGCCAGAGAGGCCATTTTCTCCAGGGGGAACCGATCCCTATCGGCTGGAGATTCAGTTGCAACAGCAGGGGGTCTCCAGCTGGCACCTGGAGGTTGGCAACCCTACCGCCGCGGAGGGAGGCGGACGGGGCTCCTCGGGAGGAGGAGGAGGCGGCGGCGTGCGGGGAACCCGCCTCCGGCCCCGCAGGCGCCCGGAGACCGCCTCGGCCAGCCCCCTCCCCACCGCCACGCTCGGCCCCCCGGCAGCCGAGCCCCCTCCCCGGCCCGCCCGGCCCTCCTTCCCCCCCGTCCCCCCCTCGAGCCGCTCTCGCCTGACGCGCACCGGGGGACGCGGACGCGGCGGCGGCCATGATGATTGTGTACAAGCCACCCGCGGGGGCTGCCGGGAAAAAAAAGCGCCCGGGAGCCGCGATTGGCCCTAGTCGGCCGCCGTCGCCCGAGGGGCGGGGCGCCCGAGCCAGGGAGCGCAAAGGCGAAGGGGGCGTGGCGTGGGCTCCGCCCACGCCACGCCCCCTCGCCTCTGCGCTCCCTGGCCGGAGGGAAGGTTCCAAAGGGAGGGTAGAGTGCCCCTGCCCGGGGGAGCTCCACGCAGTGAGGGCACCATGGGGCTGGCGGCGGCTCCCGCCTCTCTGGCGCGGGTGAGGTTCGCGCCCAGCCCCACAGGTGAGCTTGCATTTCCCCCCATTTTGCTTTACCTGGCTCCTGACCGTCCTCAGTAGGTGTGTGTCAAGTGCCGTCGAGTCACCTCGGGAGGTGGGTGGTGGGCTCTCCTCCCCTGGAGGTTTTGAAGCAGAGGCTACATGGCCATCTGTCAGCAGTGCTGATCCTGTGACCTTTAGGCAGATGATGAGGGGCCATGGCTCAGTGGTAGAGCCTCCGGTTGGCATGCAGAAGGTCCCAGGTTCAATCCCCGGCATCTCCAGTTAAAGGGACTAGGCAGGTAGGTGATGTGAAAGACCCCTTGCCTGAGACCCTGGAGAGCCGCTGCCGGTCTGAGTAGACAATACTGACTTGATGGACCCAGGGCCTGGTTCAGTATAGGGCAGCTTCATGTGTTCATGAGAGGGAGGGCACCTTGGCCATCTTCTGTGCATGGAGCTGGGGTCACTTAGTGTGCGTGAGAGATAGTTGTGAATTTCCTGCATTGTGCAGGGGGGATGGACTAGATGACCCTGGTGGTCCCTTCCAACTCTATGATTCTATGACCTGCATTGTGCAGGGGGATGGACTAGATGACCCTGGTGGACCCTTCCAACCCTGTGATTCTATGACTCTTAAGTCACAGCCTGGGTCATCCAGATCAGGGGGAAAGACATACAGAGGCGGTTTGCCATTGCCCGCCTCTGCATAGCAGCCCAGGAGCTCCTTGGTGGTCTCCCCTCTAAGTCCTCTCCAGGGATGACCCTACTTCAGACCTGACAACGTCAGGCCAGCTGGGGCCATCCATGCAAAGTGGTGGTGGTGGGAAGCGCTGTCAAGTAGCACCCAATTTATGGTGACCCCTCATGGGGCTCTCAAGGCAAGAGCCCCACAGAGGTGGTTTGCCGTTGCCTGCCTCTGCAGAGCAACCCCGGGCTCCCTTGGTGTAATCCAATCCAAGTAGGAACCAGGCGGAGGGAGAGTACCCAGCAGCCTCTGTAAAGCCCTGGTTTCCCAACCCCTGGCTCCCTCTTGTGACTTCCCCTCTGCCTCTTGTGTGCAGGCTTCCTACACTTGGGGGGCTTGCGGACAGCTTTGTACAACTACGTCTTTGCCAAAAAGCACGGAGGCCGCTTCATCCTGCGACTGGAGGACACTGACCAGAGCCGGGTGGTGCCTGGAGCAGCCACCGGGATCGAGGACATGCTGGAGTGGGCAGGTGATCCCTACAGGCTTCCCCGGCATGTCAGGAAGTGCCACCGGTGGTGGTGGTGGTGGTAGCTTCAAAACTATTAGCCCCAAAGCACAGGCCAGGTATTTCTTGGGGGGGGGGAGAAGAAAAGTGAACGAAGGTCCCCCCCTGTGGTTGGCTCCGACCCCTTCCCCTCTTTCTCCACAGCATACCCAAATCATTCACCTCGTCCAATAGGTTCAGGCTCCCCCTCTTGGAAGTGAAACCCAAACCCACCAGCCTGGGAGGAAGCATCTTCCACAGGAGCCAGGCTGCTCTGCAGGGGTCCAGCCTCTTGGAAGTGAAACTACAGCCAGCGGGGTGTAGTGGTTAAGAGCAGTGGTTTGGAGTGGTGGACTCTGATCTTGAGAACCAGGTTTGATTCCCCACTCGGACACATGAGCGGCGGAGGCTAGTCTGGTGAACCGAGTTGGTTTCCCCACTCCTACACACAAAGCCAGCTGGGTGAACCTGGGCTAGTCACTGCTCTCTGAGAGCTCTCTCAGCCCCACCTCCCTCACAGGGTGTCTGTTGTGGATGGGGAAGGGAAGGCAATTGTAAGCCGGTTTGAGTCTCCCTTGAGCGGTAGAGAAAGTCGGCATATAAAAACCAACTCTTCTTCTTTTCCACTCCACGTTGCTCTCTCCTGGCAGGCATCCCTCCAGACGAGAGCCCTCGCCAGGGCGGCCCTGCCGGACCCTATCAACAATCTCAGAGGCTCAATCTGTACAGGGAAGCCACCGAACAGCTTCTCAAAAAGGGGGCCGCTTACCACTGCTTCTGCACCCCCCAGCGGCTGGAGCTGCTGAAGAAGGCAGCGCTGCGGAGCCAACAAACGCCCCGGTAAGGGCCTGCGAGCCAGCTGGTGGCGCCTGGACATGGCCTGCCTCTCAGGCAGCCCTAAGCCATGCTAAAGTCAGCCGAGTGTTGGGGGAGAGCCCCACGCCAAAGGGGCTGCAGGGGGGGGGGCTGTGCTAGTGGTCCAGACTGCTCCGCGGCTGCTCCAGGGATCGGCGTGACCTCAAGCATCTGCTGCTCTTTCTCTCCCCACAGGTATGACAACAGGTGCCGCCACCTGAGTCCCAAGCAGGTGGCTGAGAAGGTGTCCCAAGGGGCTGACTCCGTGGTGCGGTTTCGCTTGGAGGAGGGATCGGAGCCCTTCTGTGACCTGGTTTATGGCTGGAGCAGGCACGAGGTGGCCAGCGTGGAGGGCGACCCGGTGATCCTGAAGAGCGACGGCTTCCCCACATACCACCTGGCCAACGTGGTGGATGACCACCTCATGGGGATCAGCCACGTGCTGCGTGGAGCCGAGTGGCTGGTCTCCACCTCCAAGCACCTCCTCCTCTACCGGGCCTTTGGCTGGGACCCGCCACGCTTCGGCCACCTCCCCTTGCTCCTGAACGCGGACGGCAGCAAGCTGTCCAAGAGGCAGGGCCACGTCTTCGTGGAGCAGTTTGCTCAGGAGGGCTATCTGCCGGCAGCTCTGCTGGACGCCATCACCCACTGTGGCTCTGGGTTTGGAGGTAATGCAGTGGTTAGAGTCATAGAATAGAATCATAGAGTTGGAAGGGGCCACCAGGGTCATCTAGTCCAACCCCCTGCACAATGCAGGAAATTCACAACTACCTCCCCCCCACACCCCCTGTGACCCCCTACTCCATGCCCAGAAGATGGCCAAGATGCCCTCCCTCCCATGATCTCTCTAAGGTCATAGAATCAGCATTGCTGACAGATGGCCGTCCAGCCTCTGCTTCAAAACCTCCAGGGAAGGAGAGCTCACTACCTCCCGAGGAAGCCTGTTCCACTGAGGAACCGCTCTAACTGTTAGAAAGTTCTTCCTAATGTATAGACGGAAACTCTTTTGATTTTATTTCAACCCGTTGGTTCTGGTCTGACCTTCTGGGGCAACAGAAAACAACTCAGCACCCTCCTCTATATGACAGCCTTTCAAGATGGTTTTCACATCCCTCCCAGTCTTCTCCTCTTCAGAGGGCACTGTTAGGGCCCCCCCCCGACCCTCCTGCAGGGCCTGAATGCTCCATGGGAATTCCCTGTAGGGGAGGCTGACCAGAGCTAGACCAAGGAGTTGCTGGGAGGAATCATCTTCCACAGGGGTTGGACTCCTCTGCAGGGGGTTTGCGGACCACCCTGGGCCTGGCAGGCTCTTGACTCAGCCGGCCAGCCTCTCTTGCTCCCAAGCAGCAGGGACTGGCTCTCGGAGGCTCCGCTTCCGATGGGAAGGGCTACAGCGGTGGGAGGGGAGGCTGGAGAAGGACCTCAGTGGGCTTGCCACTCTCGTTTGCAGAGAACCGGATGGGAAGGACCCTGGGAGAGCTGGTGTCCGAGTTTGACGTGGGCAGGATCGAGAAGCACTCCGCCCTGCTGGATCTGGAGAAGCTGAGCGAGTTGAACAGGTAGAGACAACTGGGGCAAGGCTGCCTGCCTCTCCTGGCGCACGGTTTGTTCTAAGCAGCCTCCGTGTACTTCGCCTCGCCTCCTGGGATGCTTTCCTGTCTGTGTGCCCTGGGGGGCCCCCTCCATTGCCCCTCCTCCCTGGCAGCCTGGCTTTTCTGCAGCCTTCTCCTTTCCTCACAGAAGCCCCGACCCCCATTTTCATAGAATCATAGAGTTGGAAGGGACCACCAGGGTCATCTAGCTCACCACCTCCCGAGGAAGTCTGTTCCACTGAGGAACCGCTCTGTTAGAAAGTTCTTCCTAATGTCTAGATGGAAACTCTTTTAATTTCAACCCGCTGGTTCTGGTCCAACCTTCTGGGGCAACAGAAAACAACTCGGCAAATTCCTCCATATGACAGCCCTTCAAGTTTTCTTCTGTGAATCTTTTGCCAGTACAGCCTGGGGGGGGCATCAGGGGGCATGGTCCATTAACTTCTGCTATTGGCGCTGCCAAAAGTCTCCTTCAGCGCCTCTGGGATCCCTGCGGGCCTTTACTGCTGTATTTTTAAAAGCTTTGTTGGTTGCATATTCCGCGAACATGCTTGGCTCTGTCGTCCTGGGATGACTTTCCGGTGGGTTCTGTGTTTACCCAGAATCCACCTGGCCAAGCAGATTGGGGACGAGAGGCGGAGGCCCAATCTGGTGGCAGAGGTGCAGGCGAATGTGGAGCGGGTCTACGGGGAGCAGCTGATGGACAGAGGAGTTCTCGAGACGGCGTACGTGGAACAGGTGCTCTTGCTGAGAAGGGTAAGTCCGATTGAGGAAAGGGGGTGGGCTGTGGCGGGTGCTGGTTAGATATGCCTGTAGGCTGCTCATTGGCCCCTTGGCTTGACAGACAACCCTGCTCAGTCTGCCTCTTGACTGTCTATTGCTGGGGTCTACAATGTGGTGCCTGTAGGTGCCATGGAGCCCGCCAGCACTTGGTGCCCACCAAGTGTTTTTAGAAAGCGGGTGGGGTCAAATGGTGCTTTTGCCCAGCACGGCTTCTTATTGCCTGTGCATATTAAAGAAAAAAGTTGTTTCAGGCTGCAGCTGCCACTACAGCATAAGGATCTTCACTGCAGGAATGAAGATGGTGCTGAGTGGTTTTCTGTTGCCCCAGAAGATTGGACCAGAACCAGCGGGTTAAAATTAAATCCAAAGAGTTTCCGTCTAGACATCAGGAAGAATTTTCTAACAGTTAGAGCAGTTCCTCAGTGGAACAGGCTTCCTTGGGAGGTGGTGAGCTCTCCTTCCCTGGAGGTTTTTAAGCAGAGGCTAGATAGCCGTCTGTCAGCCATGCTGATTCTATGACCTTAGGTTGTTCATGAGAGTAAGGGCACCTTGGCCATCTTCTGGGCATGGAGTAGGGGTCGTTGGGGGTGTGGGGGGGAGAAAGTTGTGAATTTCCTGCATTGTGCAGGGGGTAGGACTAGATGACCCTGGTGGTCCCTTCCAACTCTATGATTCTATAAGCTGCGTGTAAGCAAGAACATTCTTTTAAATAATCTGCTAATTTAAAAAGGCATCCTGTTAAGCAGAGCTCCTGCCTGAAATGTCAAAGAGATGCTATTAGAGTTATGGAGAACCTCCATTCCTGATATTTTGTGGATGACTCTGCCTCCTATGGCAGCCATTTTGGGGCCGTGCCCACCGCCCAGTGTCAGAATTCCAAAGGCGCCTACAGGCCAAAAAAGGTCGGCGACCCCCCTGGTCTACTGTCTGTCCTTCCTCTGCAAGGGTCACATCAGCCGTCTCCAGGATCTGGCGTTACCCAAGTACGCTTTCCTATGGATCCGCCCCATGGTGGCTTGCGAGGAGCTGCGAGCCATTTCGCCCCAGGCAGATGAGATCGGCCGGCTGGTCCTTGGGTAAGTTGGCACGGCCCCTGGTGCCCCCCTTTCTCAGAGGCGGGTTCTCCTGCAGTGCTCCCCAGGGTAGCATGGGTTTTCCCTGGCAACTGTCCCACCTGTGTGCATCCTTGCATGGTGAAGAAAGGATACTGTCCACGTTGGGGCAGGTGCTGCCCTGGGGTGAATGGCGTCTGCTTCCCCCCCCAAGGTTGCTGGATCGACCGGCGGCCGCCCTGACCATCGAGGAGCTGAACAGAGACTTGCGCCGGCTGCCAGAGCAGGTCACGGGCACCCAGTACAGCGGCATGATGCAACTCCTCCGTGTGGCCCTCAGTGGCCAACAGGTGAGCCCCCGCCTCAGACTTTCCCATCCCAAAACGATTTACTGGCGGGGGGGAATTGTAGAGCTGCATTGTCACATGAACACACGAAGCTGCCTTATGCTGAATCAGACCCTCGGTCCATCAAAGTCAGCATCGTCTACTCAGACCGGCAGCGGCTCTCAGGCAGAAAAGGGTCTTTCCCATCACCTACCTGCCTGGTCCCTTTAACTGGAGATGCCGGGGATTGAACCCGGGACCTTCTGCATGCCAAGCAGATGCTGTACCACTGAGCCACATCCTTGCTCGATTTGGATAGTCTGTGTTTGGTGTGACTGGCGTTTTAAAAAACAGCCTTCCCAGTATGTTGCGAAAGTGGGTAACCAAAAGCCTGCTTGGGGTATGTGCCAGGTCTGTTTCTGCCAAATTTTGGGCCGTGCCACCTCTCCACTTCAGTCCCATGAGGAAGATAGTGAGCTTCCGTGCACAAATTTATATGGGTACTCTGCAAATCCAGTTGCTGCTGCCAGAAGGTATTTTTCAGCGGGCCGGCTGGCCTTGGTTATTCTGCCCGGAAAGTCCGCAAAGCCCCGAGTTCACCACCCTGCCGCTTGAGACCCAGAATAAGTTCCCGTGTCCCTGCATGCTGGGTAATCCTCTTGTGTGTTTTAGCAAGGGCCCAGCGTCGCCGAAATGATGGTCGTCTTGGGACGCGAAGAAGTCCAGACACGGATACAAAGGGCCTTGTGCAGCTGACCCATCCTCTGGGGGGAAGAGATGCAACGACCCTGCCCCGGACCATCAAGACTTCCACAAAACCCGCCAGCCGTTGCGGTGGGGCGCGATGCATCCCACAGAAGGCGGCACTGAATTTCAGAACCTGAAAAAACTGTTTCCTAATACAATCTCATAGGTTGCTGGTCCAAATTTAGCCTGATGTGGCAGTAATAAAAAGCAGACTCAATCTAAAGCAGCAAGGTGTATTTTTTATGGGGTTTGAGAGGGATCCCCCCCCCCTTCAACTGCATTCTTGGGGGCCAGAAAGGAGAGGCTGGCCCCAGCCCCGCTGCATCCTGGAATTTCCACCTAGACATTAGGAAGAGTTTCCGTCTAGATGTTAGGACGAACTTTCTAACAGTTAGAACTGTTATTGTTTTTTGGGGGGCTTGGGCAGCTGACCCTATTAAAAAAAAGAACAGTTCCTTAGTGGAACAGGCTTCCTCGGGAGGTGGTGAGCTCTCCTTCCCTGGAGGTTTTTAGAATCAGAGTTGGGAGGGACCATCAGGGTCATCTATCCAACCCCCTGTACAATGCAGGAAATTCACCACTACCTCCCCACACACACCCAGTGAACCCTAATAGGCTAGATGGCCCCCACAGCATAAGGATCTTCACTGCATGAATGAAGATGGTGCTGAGTGGTTTTCTGTTGCCCCAGAAGGTTGGACCAGAACCAGCGGGTTGAAATTAAATCCAAAGAGTTTCCATCTAGACATCAGGAAGAATTCTCTGACGGTTAGAGCGGTTCCTCAGTGGAACAGGCTTCCTCGGGAGGTGGTGAGCTCTCCTTCCCTGGAGGTTTCGAAGCAGAGGCTAGATGGCCATCTGTCAGCAATGCTGATTCTATGACCTGAGGCAGATGATGAGAGGGAGGGCACCTTGGCCATCTTCAGGGCATGGAGTAGGGGTCATATGGGGGGAGGTAGTTTGGAATTTCCTGCGTTGTGCAGGGGGTAGGACTAGATGACCCTGGTGGACCCTTCCAACGGTAGGATCCTATGATTCCACGTGTGAGGGGATCTGCACCCCCCACCCCACCCCACCCTCCACGCGCTGCAGCCCAGCCGGGCAGGGGGTGCGCCAAGCAAATGCCCCTGCTCAGCCAGGGAGCTCCGATGCCCCAGGAGCGGGCTGCCCTGGGTCAGGCCGTCCTCACGTGCCCCGGGCCGCCTCCCCAGGTCCCGTCCTCCCCAGCTGGCTGGCCCACCCACCGAAGGGGCGGGCAGGGCAGGGCTGGCCTGACTTCCTGGCCGCGGCTCGGGGGCAGCGCGTCTCCCGTCCCGGGCGCAGAGGGGCGAGGGCGCGCCATGGAGAGCGGGGCGGCTCTCCCGGGGCCGCTGGAGCTCCTGCTGCGTGAGTGGCGGCCGGGGCTGGGAAGGGGCAGGGGCGCGCCGTCCCTGGGGGGCCACGATCGCGGCTGCCCCCCTCCCACCCCCACGCTGCCGCCGCCCCCTTTCCGACGGGGCGGGCTCGCCCGAAACGGTGGTCCCGTGCTGTGCGCGCACGTGCGGAGCCGGGAGGCGCCCTTCTGCGGGGGGGTGGGTGGGGGTGGCGGCTGCCTCCTACCCCCCCCCGCCCCCCCGAATGGGGCGGGATAGGGGACCCCTGCCGGGTTGGGAGCCTTCTGGGGATGCCGGCTCCGCTTCTCTCAATATTTGACTCGATTTGCGTGTCGATGCGCGCCTACCTCGCAAAGCTGTTGGGGGGGTGGGATGGGTCCCCCTTAGGGAGGCATCCTCGAATCGTAGGGCGCAGTCACACATCCTGATTAATGCCCTTTCAATCGCCTTTGCAGCTGGATTCTACTGTGTGAAACAGCAACATCCACTTGCAAACGATCATTAAAGCACGTTGAAAGCAGACTCAAGCTAAAGCAGCAAGGTGTATTTTTTTATGAGGTTTGAGAGGGATTCCCCCCGCTTCAACTGCGTTCTTGGGGGCCAGAAAGGAGAGGCTGGCCCCAGCACCGCTGCATCCTGCAGTTTCCATCTAGACATTAGGAAGAGTTTCCGTCTAGATGTTAGGACAAACTTTCTAACAGTTAGAACAGTTCCTTAGTGGATTGAAAGTGCATTATTCAGGATGTGTGGAAGGGACCTGCACAATCCCCTGCACAACACAGGAAATTCCAAACTACCCCCCCCCACATCTCCAGTGACCCCTACTCCATGCCCAGAAGATGGCCAAGGTGCCCTCCCTCTCAAGGAAGGCAGGAGGCAAATAAAGAAATCGAGGGATGCTGATGGTCCCTCGGGTTCCTGACTCCGCCCGCCTGTGTCGCTTGGGGCTGCCCCTGCCGCAACACCAGGCCAACTCCTGCTGGTCTTCTGCCCCTGACAGACAAAGCCACGGAGCCGAGTCAGGCCGAGACGGACTGGGAAGCCATCCAGAGGTTTTGCGACCAGGTCAAAGCAGATGCTGACGGGTAAGGAAACCCGGCATCAACCAGGGAGTTGGGGGCTGTCCCAGATTTCGACCGAGGGGAAGAAGAAGGGGTCCCTGAGCGTAGGCAGAGTGCCTTGCGGTGGAGGGATGCCCACCCCGTCCCCGGGGATTCAGGGCGGGATGGAGGCCCTGCAGGGCAGACGTGGAGAGAAGGGCTTCAGCCTCTCTCCCTCTTGCTGACTGGTGGCCTACCTCTCTGGGCTGTCGTGAACACCACTGTGATTTCAAAGCACATGGCACTCCTGCTCCCCAGGCCTGCCCTCGCTCTGAGGCTGCTGGAACATAAGATCCAGTCTCCACAGGAGGCAGAAGCGCTGCGCGCCCTGACCGTAAGTCTCCCCTTCCGCGCCTCCGGCCTATGGGATTGGGGCTTCCTTGCATGGGGGGAGGCTCTTCCCACGGGGGGTTGGGGTTGGGAAGGGACCTGTCCAGGACCCCTCTGCCTGCCCTGCCCCACTTCTGTGGGAAAAGCAGGCCTCCCTGCAAAGGGGCTGCAGTCCTGGCTGTGGGTCTGCCTCTCCACCCGCAGGTCCTGGAGATGTGCGTGAATAGCTGCGGAGAAACTTTTCACAACGAAATGGGGAAATTCCGGTTTCTCAACGGGCTCATCAAAGTCCTGTCTCCCAAGGTGGGTTCTCTCCCAGGAGGGGGGAGGTGAGAGGAATGGCGGGGGCTTTGCCAGATTGGTGGAGGCTGCCCCAGCCAAGAAGCCCTTGGCCATCCGACTGGGGTGGCGTGGAGGAGCCAGGCATAATTTACAAGGCTGTCCCAGGCACCGAATAATGGTGGGTAGGCTTGGAAGGTGGTGGTTTTGTAGGCTGAGCATAAAATGGTCTGCCTCCGAAACGCCTTCCTCAAACCCAGTGTGGAAATGGGGGCGGGGGGAGGGGGTCTCTGTTTTGGCAAATGGGTCTTGAGGCTCCTCAACCCTGCCAAGAAGTCGGGGCAGGCCTGTTCTCCCATGACTGGCGCATGACGGCCGTGGTGTGCTTGCACCCTCTGTTGGGGATGCATAGCACAGATGGGCACAGGGCTGGCACCGATCCTCTCCGCTTTGGGCTTTCCAGTACCTCGGCGAGTGGTCAGCAGAGAGCGTCAAGTCCCGGATCATCCAGACGCTTTTCAGCTGGACGGTGTGGTTTCCTCAGGAAGTGAAAATCCGCGACGCTTATCACATGCTGAAGAAACGAGGTTTTTTGTGTGTGCCCGTTCCTCTCCCAGCTGCCTCAGAGTCACGTGCCCCCAAGTCACATGCCTGCTGCCCAGAGACTCTGAGGGGCTCTTTCCTGGCACTGCATTTTTTGGCGGGGGAAGGGAGGGGTAAAAAGAAGCTCTTGTCCCAGTGGGTTCCAGAGACTGTAGAATGGAAATCTTCTAGGAACACACTTTAGTTGCACACGCTGAATCTAAATGGGGAGAGTTTTGCTTCTTGCTTTGGCTTTTCATTTCCTGCCCGTGCAAAGAAACGGCAACCACAGGAGGACGGTGGCTTTGTGGCCCAGCCGGCCGGCTTCTGGCTCTCCCGCTTGGGCTGGTCTCTCTGTTGCTACGCGAATGTCCTCTGGAGACCGAAGGGGTCTCTGATGCAAGCCCCTTCCCAAAAGCTTCTTTCCCGAAGCAGCCGTCCCCGGTCCTCTCGGCAGCTCAATGCAGCCACCCCGGCTTCACGGGGGTAAAAAGCAGGAACAAACGCCCCCTTGTTGTCTCCTTCAGGAATTGTAACGCAAGACCCCAAACTCTTGGAAGACAAAATTTTGCCACCCCCTCCGAGACCAGCCGGCTCCATTTTTGACGGCGAGGACGAGAAATGCCAGGTAAGCCCTTGTGGCCAAACCTGCAGGAGAGAGCAGAAGCCTTCCAGAGCCCGCGGGGTGGAAACAGGGGTGCCTTTCTTGTCATAAGAACATAAGAAAAGCCCTGCTGGATCAGACCAAGGCCCGTCAAGTCCAGCAGTCTGTTCACATAGTGGCTAACTCCTCTGATCCTGGAGACAATAGGGATGCATCATGATTAGTATCCATTTTGACTAGTAGCCTAGAGGGAGAAGCTTTTCTCCCTCTATTATAATACCAGAACACGAGGACATCTGCTGAAGCTGGAGGGTGAGAGATTCAAAACTGATAAAAGGAAATATTTCTTCACACAAGGCATAGGTAAATTGTGGAACTCCCTGCCCCAGGATGTGATGATGTCCATGAACATGTCCACTCCCCTCCATGAACATGTCCCCTCTTCAAGCCTTCCAAGTTGGCAGCCATCACCACATCCTGGGGCAGGGAGTTCCACAATTTCACTATGCGTTGCGTGAAGAAATACTTATTTTTATCTGTTTTGAATTCTTCTGCCTCTAAGTAGCGAAACCCCCTACCGGTCCTGCCGAGTCTCGCCGATAAAAGTTTTGGGAGCATCTGGCACTTGGGAGCTGGAATGTGGGCATGTCCGTGCCTGCGGCGGGGCTGGCGCTCCCCTGTGGCCCTGGGCTCACCCCCTTCGTTCCACAGATGCTGGCGAGGCTCCTCCAGAGCAAGAACCCTGAAGACCTGCGGGCCGCTAACCGGCTGATCAAGGGGCTGATCAAAGAGGTAGGCGTCTCCCTCTGAGGGTGCCTTGCCCTGAGACACGGGCTGAGTCTGAGGGCGCCCTTCCCATCCCTGCCTCACTTGGCGTCGCCTGGGCAAAGGGGCCCTTGGGAGCCGATCCAGGTTGGAGACATCTGAGCGAGCTGGCCTCTTGCAGGAGCAGGAGAAATCGGCCCAGGTGACCCGGCGGGTGAACGCCCTCAAGGAAGCCCACTGCCATGCTGAGGCCCTGGAGGGGATGCTGAGCCGCTGCCTGGCGCAAGGCCGGGGGATCGTGGGCCAGCCGGAGCTGCAAGAGCTGCAGGTGCGCTCTCCTCACTCCCCCATTGCTCTCCCTAGCGCATTGAGAGCAGGGCTTGTGCGTGCAGGGCCTTCTTTCCTGCTGAGGAGTGGCCCCTGCACATGGCCAGGGAGCGGGGCTGCTGCTGAGGGCAGGGGCCAAGCTGGTGGGTCTTTGCCGTCAGTGTGAGTGATCTTTGGCTCTCTCCTTCTGCAGGGCCTCCAGGCCAAGTGTGAGAATCTGAAGCCCCTGATCTTCCGCGTGGCCAGCGAGACGGTGGAGGATGAAGCGGCTTTGGGTAACCCGGGAACCGAGCAGGCCTGGGGCGACAGACACGAGCAGGCAGGGGCAGGGTGGGGCAGGAGACTGGCGGTGAGGAGTGGCATGAGTCTGTGGGGCTGCCCACTGGCCCAGCAGGCGCTCAAGCGCGTTCAGAGTGCCTTCTGGGTTGGCTTGAGGGGCCGCAGCATTCCCCTCGTCCTGGGGGAAGAGGGCCCGGCTTCCTGGCCCGGGTCAGATGGCCTGTAGTCCTTTGCTTCTTCCGTGGGGGTGGGTGGGCAAGCTGTGGGTGGGCTGGGGGCTACTTCGCTCTCCCTCTCCTCCCATAGCTGAGCTTCTGCAGGCAAACGACCGGATCGCTCGGGCACTGGGTTTGTACAAGCAGGTGGTGGGCCCCTGCAAGAATCCTGCCAACGGGGCTGTTGATGCACCAGGTGGGTACCCGGGAAAGGCAGGCCTGGTCGTCCCAAAAACCCTCCGAGCACCCTCTACCCGCCTCCAGGCCTCCTCCTCAGAACGCCCCCCTGGTCCCTGCACGGGGCTCTTTGCCAAGCACCCGGCTTTCTTCCAGCAGTGCCCCAGTTGCCTCCGGAGAGTGCTGGGAGCCCCGCGCTCATCGACTTCTCTGAGCCGGACTCTGTGCCTGGCCCTCCCACGTCCTTTCAAGGAAAGGCCAAGCCCTCCTCCTCTTCTGCCTGCTCTCCGGATGAGGAGCTGGTCTCCTTAGGTGAGTGGCCGGGGCCTGCAGAAGATGGGGATCGGGCTTTCCTTGGCGCTGTCTCCTGTTGGCAGGCTGGGCAGGAGGGGGTCCGACAGCTGTGGCGGGTGCTGAGAGCGGGCCCCTCCTGGGCACCAGGACTGTTGCAGTGCCTGGCAAGCAGGCACATGTTCTACCAGGGCTCCTCTGCATGGGGGAGGGGCAGGCCGCAGCTGCGTCGAGACCAGAGCTAACCAGGACAGCAGGGAAGGGGAGACCCTTGCTGTGTGAGGAGAAGCCGCCTCCAGCCTTGCTGTCTCCGCCAGGTCTCCCTGACAGCCCTGCAGGGGAGGCTGCATTCTTCAGCGGGCTTCCCGGAGCGACCTCTCCGTCTCCCTCCTGCCCTGCACGTGCCTTGGCTAATCTTTTCATCCCCCTGGAATCCGTCACGCTCAGTAAGTGCCGGGCTTTGGAGTTGTTCCCTTCATGGGGTTGTTGCGGTGGGAGGGGGTTGCCGGTATTCCCTCCCCGCTTTCTTGTGCCTCTCCTCCCTGCGGAAGGCCACCTGTCCTGTTTCTTGCTCTGGCAGGCCCGATCCCCCCGGTCACCGTCTACGAACGGAACGGCCTCAAGGCCCTGCTCCACTTCGCCAGGGAGCCTATCCCGGGCCGGCCAGCTGCCCGCGTCCTGGTGCTCTCCCTGCTGAGCACGTCCCCTCACCCGGTCCGAGGGATTGTGTTTCAGGCTGCCGTGCCAAAGGTGAGAAGCTCAAACAGCCCCTTCCCTCCGAAGTCAGCGTTTCACACTTTGTTTTTCTAAAAACCTGTCTGGCGTCCAGAAGCGAGAATCCTGGGACATTCAGAGTCGGAGGATATCTGAAGCCGCTGATCTTCACACAATGCACCAGGATGTGGTGATGGCTGCCTACTTGGAAGGCTTTAAGAGGGGAGTGGACATATTCATGGAGGAAAGGTGTATCCATGGCTACTAGTCATGAAGCATACCTATTCTCTCTAGTATCAGAGGAGGATGCCTATTATCTTGGGTGCTGTGGAACACAGGCAAGATGGTGCTGCTGCAGTCATCTTGTTTGGGGGCTTCCTAGAGGCGCCTGGTTGGCCACTGTGTGAACAGACAGCTAGACTTGATGGGCCTGGGTCTGATCCAGCAGGGCCTTTCTTATGTTCTTATCTCTTGACAGCTCTGTAAAGTCTTGCCGGCTCTCAGAGCATTCTTGGGAATCTCTCTTCCTCCGCCTGTTTCAGCTCTAAGCTGGAATTCTGGGCGGAAGAGGGGCGAAAAGAGGGGGATGTCCCCAAGGGCAGCAGCAGCACCAAACTCCAGGGCTGAGGGGTGGGCTTTGCAGAGGCAATTCCCCATGCTTGTGGCCCCTTTGAACATAAGAAAAGCCCTGCTGGATCAGACCAAGGCCCATCAAATCCAGCAGTCTGTTCACACAGTGGCTTGCGGCACACGGCTGGCCTTGGCCCTGGGCGCCCCTCTCCGCTTGTTTCCCAGGGGAGCTGCTGACTCTTTCTGTCTGCTCTTCCTCCTCCTCCTCCACCAGTCCATGGCAGTCAAGCTGCAACCAGCCACCGGCTCTGAGCTGCCAGCCTTCCACCCACTGCTGCCCCCCGTGGTCATTTCCCAAGTCTTGCTCGTGGCCAACCCTCTCCAGGTACGTGCCTGAGACTCTGCAGGGCCGGCGTGGGTGGGTGGCCTGGGTGATGCCTCTTTGGCAGAGGGGAGGTGGGCTGCTTGCCCAGAATTAGGAGAGAGTCTGCATAGTTTCTCCCAGATGTTAAACTGCCATGCAAGGACTGATTTGGGTGCAGAGGTTGAGCCGGGTCTGGGTCAGTGCTTGGCCCTGGCAGAGGTCCTTCACCTCCCCATGGAGCGACTGCCAGTGAGGCTACGCCACAAGGAAGTGTGCGGGGGTGGGGGAAGGAATGTGGCGGAGAAGAAGGAGTCTGAGTTCTGTTGCCTATCCTTTTCCTTGCTGGCCTCCTCCCCTCAGGCTCCTCTGCGACTGAAGTACCGGCTACTCTACATACAGAACCAGCAGTCCCACAGCGAAGTTGGGGAAGTGACCGACTTCCCCCATGCAGAGCTCTGGGGTGGGAGCTGAAGAAAGTGGGGGGAGCTTGCCCGCTGATTTCTGAGAGAGTATCCTCCGCCTGCCTCCCGAGTGCCCAGAGGTTGCCCAGGGATTGGATTTAGTGGGCATCCCCTTTCTGTGAGCCAATCAGCACCTTTTTGATAAAAATGTTTGATTAAAATGCTTATATTTTATCAATCGTGTGGGATAGTTCCCCCCCCCCCCAAATGATCCTGAAGGGACCAGACAGAAGCAGGATGCTTAGCTTGGCTGGGAATGTTGCCTACTCTATATCTTACCTGTAAGCTGAACGACGGCTGTTCTGGTTGCCTATGTGGCCGAGGGAGCAGGGCAGCCAGCAGGTGCCAGGAGTGCCAACAAAGGTGCCCTGGGAGCAAGAGACTTCAGAGATCCCCCTTGACCATGGGGCTGCCCAGTTCCTCCTGCCCTCGTCATTGCTATTGTTTCCAGAATCACACGACTCACGTTTTCTGTACAGACTGTAACTGTCAAAGGTTCACACGCTTCCTGCTCATTTGAATAACACTTGTGCAGGTCTACTTCCTGGTGGGTCATGGTCCTGGCACCAGGTTTCTCTGCCTGCCCCCGCCCCCCATCTACTGCCTCTGCTTGGGCATTGCAAAGAAATTCACGCTGAATACAGGAGCGTTGGAGAGGGAGGCAGCTAAGTGGGCTATCCATAGGTAGGGGAGGGGGGAAATCTAATAATCTAAATAATGAAGTTGCAGAGGCCACAGCTTAGACCCTCTGCCAAGCGTGAATGCAGGCAGGACCCAGCTCAGCTATAGGGTTGCCAGGTCCCTCTTCGTCACCGGTGGGGGTTTTTTGGGGCAGAGCCTGAAGAGGGTGGGGTGAAGGGAGGGGCTTCAATGCCATAGAGTCCAATGGTCAAAGTGGCCATTTTCTCCAGGTGAACTGTTCTCAATCGGCTGGAGATCAGTTGTAATAGCAGGAGATCTCCAGCTAGTACCTGGAGGTTGGCAACCCTACTCAGCTAAGCAGTGTCAGCGACACACATACTCATACAGGGGTGCTGTCTTCAGAGGGGTTCTTAAACTTTTTCCTGCCATAGACCCCTTTGGCAGTCTGGTGAAGTCTATGGACTCCTCAGAATAAGGTTTTTAAATGCATAAAATAAAAATGCATAGGGTTACAAAGGAAACAAATTTTGCTGAAATACAGTTATGCTGCATTTCAGTTAGAAGTTAGCAAAAAATAAAGGTGTAATTCTTTTCCCCACCCAAGTTCATGCACCACCCTAAAATCTACCCACATACATCTTGGGGGTCCTGGACCTTGCCAAAGCTGCAAGAAATAACTAAAAGCCCCTATCAACCCAAGATACCTCCCCGCCCCGGAAGTTTGCTTCCTCTGCATGAATTTCTGCTGTGCCAGGAGGAAGGCGGAGACTGCTCGCTGCGCCCCTGCAGGAGTGCCTGTCAGTCACCTTGCTCATCCGAATCAGCCGTGCGGTCCTCTCGGGGGGGGGGGTCCGCCTTGAGGATTCCAATTGGCCTGATCCGCTGCAGTTCCCGCCCCCTCGTGCCAAATAACCAATCCCAGGGTGACGTGCGTCACGGACTAGGTTTCTGAACCAATCCTGGCCACTGTAGGCAGTACTGGGACAATCACGTGGGGGGCCCTCCGGGAAGTCTCCGATGGAAAGGGCATGAAGCTACGGGAGGCGGAGCTTCGGAGCGCGTAGCAGCCCTCAGGCAAGATGGCGGCCACCTGACTTGGGCTGACGAAGCCGCAGAGAGTGCGAGGTCGCGCTTTGCGCAGGCGCGCAGGTGAGCTCCCCCCCGGGACCGTACGTGTTTGTTTGTGTGGATGCGTGTACACGTATAATGCAATCATACTAGTCATGCTGCATGTTGGAGGGGGCCGTGCAGGCCGTCTAGTGCAAGTGTTCGCCCAACTGCTGCTTGAAGACCTCCAGATTCCACTCCTGAACTACTCTTACTGTCAAAATATTTTCGTAATATCCAGCCTGTACCTTTTCCTTTACACAACGCATGGCTAAATTGTATTTATTCACGCAATGCATGGTTAAATTGCATTTATTCACGCAATGCATGGTTAGATTGTGGAACTCCCTGCCCCAGGATGTGGGGATGGCTGCCAACCTGGAAGGCTTGAAGAGGGGAGTGGACATGTTCATGGAGGAGAGGGCTATTCATGGCTACTAGTTAAAATGGATACTAGTCATGATGCACACCTATTCTCTCCAGGACCAGAGGAGCAGGCCTATTGTATTAAATGCTGTGGAAGACAGGCAGGACGGTGCTGCTGCAGCCGCCTTGTTTGGGGGCTTCCTAGAGGCACCTGGTTGGCCGCTGTGTGAACAGACTGCTGGACCTGATGGGGTTTTTCTTATGTTCTTATGTTCTGCCGCAATTTAAACCCATTACTGCCAGTCCTTCTGAGAAATTAGAAGGAGATTGAGACTGGGAAGGGCAGCCATGAAGGAGCTAGAAAATATTTTGAAGTGTAAGGGTGTGTCCCTGGCCACCAAGACTAGATTAATTCATGCCATCGTATTCCCTATTACTATGTATGGGTGTGAAAGCTGGACAGTGAAGAAAGCTGATAGGAAGAAAATAGATTCCTTTGAAATGTGGTGTTGGAGGAGAGGGTTACAGATACCCTGGACCACCAAAAAACAAATCAGTGGGTTATAGATCAAATCAAGCCTGAACTGACCCTAGAAGCTAAAATGACTACTGAGGCTGTCGTATTTTGGTCACATCATGAGACGACCAGAGTCACTGGAAAAGACAGTCATGCTAGGAAAAGTGGAGGGCAGCAGGAAAAGAGGAAGACCCAGCAAGAGATGGACGGACTCAATAAAGGAAGCCACAGCCTTCAATTTTCAAGATCTGAGCAAGGCTGTCAAAGATAGGACGTTTTGGAGGACTTTCATTCATAGGGTCGCCATGAGTCAGAAGTGACTTGACGGCACTTAACACACACACTGTCAGTCCTATCCTCTGCTGCCAACAGGAACAGCTCCCTGCCCTCCACTAAGTGACAACCCTTCAAATACTTAAAGAGTGCAATCATGCCCTCCCCTCAACCTCCTCTTCTCCAGACTAAACATTCCCAGCTCCCTCAGTCTTTCCTCGTAGGGCTGGGTCTCCAAGCCCCTGATCACCTTAATCGCTCTCCTCTGCATCCGCTCCATTCTGTCCACATCCTTTTTGAAGTGAGGCCTCCAGAACTGTATGCAATACTCCAGGTGTGGCCTGACCGATGCAGTGTACAGCAGAACTATGACATCTTGCGATTTGGATGTTATGCCTCTGTTGATGCACCCCAAGATCGCATTAGCCTTTTTTGTCGCTGCATCACACTGGCTGCTCATATTTAGCTCACGGTCCACCCATACCCCAAGATCTTGTTCACACCCACCGCTACCCAGAAGTGTAGCCCCCATCCAGTATGCATGTCCCTCATTTCTGTTACCCAGATGTAGAACTCAGCACTTATCCTTGTTGAATTGCATGTTGTTCACATCTACCCCCTTTCCCAGTGTGTTCAGATCTCCTTGTTTCCTTGCATGGCGTCTCAGCACAGTACATTGGGTGCTCTGGGCAAGTTTTGCACAATCCACCTCACAGGTTTGCTAAAGGGGGAGTGGGGCTGATACATGCCATCCTGGCCTCCAAGGAGGGAAGATCTGACAGAGAGGTGGAGGAGAGCCCTTGGTTTGGGGATTTTTGCCTTCCAGCAGAGTCTGCAGTACTACCTGCCCAGGCCTGCTTGGGGTCAGCAGCTGAGCTGTTTGGGCTCCTGGTTGCTTCAGACCTTCCTGCGTCTGGGACGGAGAGTGCTTGGGCTTGAGTGCTGGGGTGAGGCTAACGCCCGGCCCCCGCCTCCCCTTTCAGGCCGTAGCCGCTCTGCCCCATGGATTTCTCCAAGTTCCTGGCGGAGGACTTCGAGGTGAAGGCCTGGGTGAACGGGGCCTTCCGGGCCGTGCAGCAGGAGGCTCCGGGCAAGGTGGACGCCCACGCCGCAACCCTGGTCATGAAGCTGCAGCTCTTTATCCAAGAGGTCAACAAAGCAGTGGAAGGTAAGGTGCTGTAGAACCTCTCCCCCAACCCCCCATGCATTGCAGGGGTGCCATAAAGGCCCTGCTAGAACGTGAGCTGCTAGTGGAACCGCCTGCCACTGTGTCCACCTATGAGGTCCGGCTGGCCATCTTCCTTCCTGTCCTGGCAACCTGGTGGTGGCCTGTTTACAACCCCTTCCTCTCTGGTGGCTCCTGCGAAACGGGGCTTTGCCCATGGGGCCTCACCACGACTGCCATGCCTTTCCGCAGAGACGAGCCACCAGGCCCTGCAGAGCATGCCCCGGGTCCTACGGGAGGTGGAAGCCCTGAAGCAGGAGGCCGCCTTCCTGAAGGAGCAGATGGTCCTGGTGAGGGAGGACATTCAGAGGCTGGAGCAGGACACGGCCCAGTCCATGCAGGTATGGAGGCGGCGTTCTCGCCCCGGGGGCTGGTGTTGCTGAGGGGGCATCATCTGTCCCTGCTCACTGTGATAGTGGCTGCCACATTTGCCCCTGGAGCAATGCCTGGAAACATGGCCTTGCTGCGGAACAAGCTGGGTGTCACTTTTGGTCAGCGTAGGAAGAATTAAGCTGTTGTGACCCGGTAGCGCAGTCTTTCCTGTCCTGAACTGTTCTCTCCGTTCCAGGTGTTGGTGGAACTGGATCACGTGAAGTCCAGGATGCAGCTGGCGGCCGAGTCGCTCCAGGAAGCCGACAAGTGGAGCACGCTCAGCGCCGACATCGAAGAGACTTTTAAAACCCAGGTATCTTCCTCCTTGCCTGCATGGCTGTGAATGGGAGGAGAGGGGAGCTCCCTTGTCCAGCATCAACCCAGAGGGTGGGCAGGGCCACTGTCTGCCCACTGTGGCTTTGCTTTGGAGGGGCCTCTTTGCCAGCGCCAGGGTGACGCTAACTGAGCTGGGGGGGATTGTTTCTTCTCTGGGGGCAGGACGTGTCCGTGATCTCGTCCAAGCTGACCAGCATGCAGAGCAGCCTGGCGGTGCTGGTGGACACCCCGGACTACTCGGAGAAGTGCGTGCACCTGGAGGCACTGAAGAACCGCCTGGAGGCCCTGGCCAGCCCCCAGATCGTGGCGGCCTTCAACACGCAGTCTGTCGGTCAGTGGGGGCCGGCGGCGGAGGCGGGGAGGCAGAGCCTGCTGGGCGCCCTGCAAGAACACGGCTCAGGAACAGTGTGTTGGTCTGCTTGTGGGGGAGTTGCGATGGGGGTTCATATTCGCTTTTGCAAAGTCTTTCCCTTTGCTTAATGCGGGTTAGAGAATCCAGCTGCAAAACCAAGTTTACAACTCTGCTGAATAACCCCCCTTCCCAGGTGGAAACACTCCCCAGACCTTGTGGTGCTTCCAGAGAGGGAAACCTCTTGGTCCAGCCCTGGTGCACAGCAGGGGAAACGAGAGCTCCACTCCTCCTGTGGCTACGGAGCCCACAGGCTCCTGCCCCAGGGAAAGAGCCAGCCCAGAGCTGCGGGACAGGGACCCAACACGAGGCTCTTCTTGGTGGGCCAGGCCCCTCCCCCAGAACCCGAGCCCTTTCCTGCTAGCCTCCAAAAACACCTTCAGGTCCGGCAGCCTTTGAAGTTGGAGGCTGGGAGGCCCTCTGCGGCTGGGACTTCGCGTCCGTGGGGCAGCCTCTGGTTGGAAGTGGGTCTCTTTGGAGAGGGGGTCAGTCGCTGATTGGTCCTGTGCTTTGCAGAGACGTGGGCTGGCCATATGCAGTTAAATGCATATCCTTGCCTGAGTGCCGCTCCCTCTCCCCAGGCTGGGAGCACAGCTAGGAACCCACCGGCAGGGGGCAGCCGTGCTCTGTGCTTGGAGCTGCTGCTTCCTAAGAACATTGCAAGATCAGACCGGAGGGACCCATCTAGTCCAGACAGAAAGCCTCTCCCACTTGGGAGAATCTCCGGGCAGTGTTTTGGGCACTCGAGCATTATGCATTTCATGAAGAAGAAGAACAGTTGGTTTTTATATGCCGACTTTCTCTACCACTTAAGGGAGACTCAAACCGGCTTACAATCACCTTCCCTTCCCCTCTCCACAACAGACACCCCTGTGAGGTAGGTGGGGCTGAGAGAGCTGTGACTACCCCAAGGACACCCAGATGGCTTCATGTGGAGGAGTGGGGAAACCAATCCAGATCCCCAGATTAGCCTCCGCCGCTCATGTGGAGGAGTAGGGAACCGAACCCGGTTCTCCAGATCAGAGTCTACCGCTCCAAACCACCACTCTTAACCACTACACCACACTGCACGTCCTCTTTTTCCCTGGCAACAGCCCAGTGAGGGAGGGCTCACTTGTGTTCCCATTTTGCTCCTAAGGCGCTGAGGGTGTCAGAAAGGGCTGTGGTGGGCCTTGAACTGGAGGCCTGGCTGTCTCTTTGGCACACCAGTCGCTCCCCTAGCAGGATTCTGGGTGCCCGGAGGGGAAGGCTTTTGGGCTGACGGGATCCATGAGGCTGTTCCTGCTCTCTTTCCAGACCAGGCCCGGGTGTTTGTGAAGGTCTTCACCGAGATCGACCGCCTGCCCCAGCTCCTGGCCTACTATTACAAGTGCCACAAGGTATCCTGCCCCCCCCCCAGCCACTCCCACCTCCTAGTTCTTGGGAAGGGGGGGAGAAGCCCCTCTTTCACGTGAGGATGGGGTGTCTCAGCTGTGACTTTACAGGGGCGTGGGGGGGGGAGTTGCTGCAAGTTGGAGTGGGAAGCTTCCTGAAGCAAACTGCCTGTAGGGGGACCGTCGCTCTGACTTCCCTCCCCATTCCTGTTCCGGCCAGGGAAGCAGAGGGATTCTCCGTGCCCCCTCCCCCTGGGAGAGCCCTTCGCAGCAGAAGAGCCACCTGGTGGGCAGCTGGCCAGTCCCCAGCTGGGCCCCTATTCCATGGGACACACCCCTCCCCGATAAGCCTCTGGGACGGATCCCTGCCAGGCCCTTCAGCTGGTGTTGGTTTCACACTCCGTTATGAGCAGCATACCAAAGATAATTAAATGGCTGGGGCAGCCAGGCGGCCTCTCTGCCTGGGCCCGGCTCATCTTCCACAGGCGCTTCTAGCTAGACCCCGCCTCCCCCCCCCCACACACACATAGGTGATTCCGAGAACACTCTTCAGCATCCATTTACAAAAGGGCGGGTGAGTGGGGGCACTGTAAGCAGCTTTGGCTGGAAGGCGAGGGACCCTCCCTGGAGCAGCTGTTTCTCCCAGCCCAAGCTCCACACCCTGATCCTGCTGGGTCCTGATCCAGACTGTCTGGTGCAAAGTTTTCCAGGCCCCCGCCGGCCATCTCCCAGACTGGTTCTCGGGGGCTGGTCACCAGGTGGCTCCTTGTTGTGGGGTGGGGGTTGGGCACGTGGGACCGAGCCGGTCCCTCACGGGGGAACCATGAGCGGCCGCTTGGTCCCGTTTTGCCCATGGGTAGCCACTCCTCGTGGGTAGCAGTGCCAGCCTGTTTTCTTGCCTGCAGGTGCAGCTGGTGGCCATGTGGCAGGACTTGTGCCAGTCCGACCTCCCCTTGGATCGGCAGCTGATGGAGCTCTACGATGTGCTGCTGGGCACCTGGCATTCGCAGCTGCAGTGGGCCTCCCAGGTAGGTAGGGGCAGAGCGCCCTCTGGGCCAGGAGGGCAGCTGGCACCAGCTCATGGGTTCTGGCCGGCAGGGGGTCAGTTGCCACTCTGAGATGCAGCCCACCGGTTTGCCACTGCCTGCCTCTGCGCAGCGACCCTGGCCTTCTTTAGTGGTTTCTCGCCACGGCTGGCCCTGCTGAGCTTCTGATATAGGATGGGATTGGGCTCGCCTGGGCCATCCTGGTCAGGGCAAAGGCGGATGGTAAAAACTAATAAAACGAAAGTAGCTTTCTGAATAGAAAACTTAGGAAGTTGGCAGAGCGTGGCTTTTCAAGGGAGCAGAATTGGAGCGCTGGACTCTGATCTGGAGAACCGGGTTCGATTCCCCACTCCTCCATGTGAGTGGCGTAGGCTAATCTGGTGAACTGGATTTGTTTCCTCGCTCCTATGCATGAAGCCAGCTGGGCTGGCTTGGGCTAGTCACACTCTCTCAGCTCCACCTACTTCACATGGTGTCTGTTGTGGGGAAGGGAAGGTGATTGTAAGCCGGTTTGATTCTCCTTTAAGTGATAGAGAAAGTCGGCATATAAAAACCAACTCTTCTCTTTCTCCTCCTCTCTGCTAGAAAGGTGATGTTCATCTGCAGTCAGTTTTTGTCTGTAGAGGCAAAGGGGGGGTCAGTTCTAACCTTCCTGGGATTGACCCCCCCCCACACACTCCTGGACTTCTTTCCTGTCTGGGGTTCAGAGGGGCCACCTGCGTCCTGGGAGGCCCCTGCAGACGTTTTGCTCTCTTGGCTTTCGGGTCGGTAACTATGGGGAAATGGAGAGGTGGGGGGAGGGCTGCTGGAAGCCGGCCCTGCCCATTACCGGCCGAGCTTTCGTAGCAATGGGCGGCTTCATCAGATTAGGCCCAGGCGTCCTTTCACCCGTGAAGAGTAAAGCTGATGCTTATCGCTGGCATGACGGATGGAAGCCGCTTCTGCCAGGGGCCCTGCAGGCATTTGCCCTTTTCGGGCAGGGATCACCTTTGCTGGTTGGCAGCTGGACACCCTCCTCCGTCAGTGCCTTTCCCAAGAATCGGCTCAGGGTGTGCGTGGCAGGGGCCAAGCTGGTGCCGCTGGGTGAAGTGGGCCTTTTTTTCTGGTGGAGGCGGGGAGGGAGGCTATTATTTCACCAGCCTGGAATGCAGAGGTTTTGTGGTGCCCACGCGTGTGGAGGGATCCCCAGTATCAGCTGACATAACAGCCAGTGTGATATTCTCACAGAGGAGGGGCTCTCGAACCAGATATTCTGGACGTCTCGGAGCCAAGTCACCGGGCTGTGCAACGGGCCGAGGAAAGTGGTCTCAGTGTTTCTTCTCACATCGGTTTGTGAGGTTGCTCCTTGGCTCTGTTCAGGGCAAGGCTCATGGGCCGTGTCCAAAGCCTTCCCCAAAAGCTGCTTGGGGAGCCTCTGGAGGGGCTGTGGCTCAGTGGTAGAGCATCTGCTTGGCATGCAGAAGGTCCCAGGTTCAATCCCCGGCATCTCCAGTTAAAGGGACAAGGCAGGTAGGTGATGGGAAAGACCTTTGCCTGAGACCCTGGAGAGCCGCTGCCCGTCTGAGTAGACAATACTGACTTTGATGGACCAAGGGTCTGATTCAGTAGAAGGCAGCTTCATGTGTTTTCATGTGTGGAGCCAGCCCCACGCCCGTCTTTGTTGCTGTGGCCCCACAATTACCTTTCAGCAACCATGCCGACTTTCTCTACCACCTGAGGAAGAATCAAACCAACTTACAATCACCTTCCCTTCCCCTCCCCACAACAGGCACCCCTTGAAGCAGGTGGGGCTGAGTCAGCTCAAAGAGAACTGTGACTAGCCCAAGGTCACCCAGCTGGCTTCGTGTGGAGGAGTGGGGGAATCAAGCCCTGTTCTGCAGATCAGAGTCCACCATTCCAAACCTAGCCTTGAAGTAGCCCTTTCCTTGGAGTCGCAGGCCCTGCGTGTGAGTCCTGATGGTGCTGCTGGTGGGCTGTGTGTCCCCCGCCCCCGATCTCATTCTTTTCCCTCTCTCTGCCTCCTGCAGGTGTTCCAGAACCCCCCGCAGGTGGTGACCGTGCTGCTGATCCAGGCACTGGGCGCTCTGGTCCCGTCCATCCCCGTCTGCCTCAGCACCGCCATGGAGCGGGCCGGCCCCGAGAACAAGCTGGCCCAGCTCCTGGGTCTGTACGTGGCCACGGCCTACTTTGCGCGGGGCCTGGAGGCGGCCCTGCAGCCCAGCTTAAGTAAGCGTCCCCTCTGGCCCTCCCTCAGGTGGAAACACCCCCCCCCCCAAGCCATGGGTTTCTGTGCGGGGGAGTTTTTACGGGAACGCCGCTGCTTGTTAGGGCAGCATTGTTGGTATTTATAGGTTACATAACATTTGTACCAAACTTTGTTTAACTTACTGTGGTGGTATTGACACAGTTCTTGGTGGTGTTTGCCGAAGTGGAACATTTCTGATACTACCTTGAGTAAATACTACTTAGCACTTCTGCTCCTTGCAAACACCGGCGACCCGGCCCCTTGGAGTCAGGAGGCGGCTCCATCGCGCCAGGCTGGGGGTGGGGAGAGCAGCACCAGTCGAACCTTCACTGAGGTCGCTTGGGGATAGGGAGGGGGGGTTAGAGGGTGCTTCCCCTGCCCGTGTTTTCATACATGGCAGCCGGCCCTCGTGTGCCTGAAGAACTCTTTTTGGGTCCTGGCAAGCAAGGCTCTGCCAGGCTTTTTTCTCAGCATGGCACGTTCAAGGAGAACGCCCGGTTGGTTCTCTGTGAAGGGATGCCCTGTGTTGGCTGCTTGGAAGTTTGGGGCGGGGTGGGGGGGTTACATCAAAGCCCCTGCTCAGAATCCATAACCTCAGCAGGGCATAAGCAGTTTTTGTCCTTAATGTTTGGGTTGACACATTATTTGTATTGCCTCGGGTCCCGGGATGCCCCGGAGAAAGACGGGCATATAAATATACTGAACCAATAAGTGTGATGAAAATGGGGAAGGCCGGCCCCTTCCCCGGTGCTGAGCATCTCTTCTTGTTCCTCGAGGGGAGTGCAACTTGGTGAAGGTGACGGAGCTGGTGGACGCCGTCTACGGGCCCTACAAGCCCTTCCAGCTGCAGTACGGGGCCCTGGAGGAAGAGAACCTCCTCATCCAGATGAGCGAGGTCCCTCTGGTAAGCGAGGCCCGGTCCAGGCGCTGGGCTTTCCGGCACGGGAGGTTACCCGAACGAGCCACAAACATTGCCAGCCAACAGGAGAGCAATAAAACCGGGCCGTCCGTGGCTTCATGCGAGCTGCAGCCAGGTGGAAATCTTTGGCCTTTGTGATGTTGCTACGGAGAGCCAGCCCCCCCCCCCCCGCTTGGCTCAGAGCAAGTGAAAGGGGAAAGCCTCCCAGGCAGCTCCCGGGCAGGGAGTAGTTGCCAGGCTGGCTTGGGTAGGCAAGACCTTCCTGGTACTGTTGCAGCCCCCGGCCGCGTTGTGCACGTGCTGACCTTTGCCCCTGAGGGCCATTTTGCAAGCGGTGGGCTCTCCTGCCTCCCGGCATCGTGCCACGTGAAGAGTCTTGCTGTTTGCGGAAGTGCCTGGAAGGCCGGCTGTAGCCAGCCTGGGGAGACCGGTTGGCGTGGGGGCCTTTGGGAGGGTGAACTGGTCCTTTCTCAGGGGGGCAGTAGGGCTGTCCGGGGGGCGGGGGCTTAAGGGCGCTTTGTGGCTCTTGCGCAGGAGCACGGCGAGGTGATGGATTGCGTCCAGGAGCTGTGCCAGTCGGTGAACAAGCTCTTCGGCCTGGCCCTGCAGGCGGTTGACCACTGCCTCAAGCTGACCGACGGCCTGGGGGTGGGCGGCCTCCTCAAGGCCCTGCGAGCCCTCTTTGGCAAGTAAGTCCCTGGCCGGGCAGGGGCATGCAGGCCTGGCCTTGGCAGTTGGCACCGGCAGGGAATTAGCAGGACATGTGGGGTGGGGGGGTTCTTACTGCTTGAGCACAGATCCACCCCCCAATGGGCCGGCAGCTCTGCTTCCTTTCTCCCCCCAAGAGAGGTGGGAGGAATGACGGGTGGGCTTTTGCCTGGCTTTCTGGGCAGCCGTGCTACAGCCCTGCCTCTGGGGAGGGGCTTAGAGCCTTTGTAAGACACAGGAGTGTGGCTGAGTCCTCCCTCGCCCCACACTTCTTCTGGACCTCTTGGGCCAGCGGTGCAGCTTCTTGGCCAGCTCCCCCCTTCTCCACTCCTCCCGCAGGTACGCCTCGGACTTCGGCAGCGCCCTACAGTCAATCCGGAAGAAGTGCAAACTGGACGAGATCTCTCCGCATTCACTCTTCCAGGAAGACTGGACGGCTTTCCAGAGCTCTGTCCGGTAAAAGCTGTGGGTGCAAACTGGGATGCATGTCCTCCCAGTCTTCTTCTGTGCCTATCGCAATGGGGGGGGATGCTGGGGTTGGGGTCCTCTCTCCCCTTTCTCCTTCCTGGATTAAGCCGAGTGGTTCCACCTGCAGCAGGTGCTGCAAGCAGAGAGCGAGAAGGTGCTTCCCGAGCGAGCGAGCCAAGCTGGGCATTTGTGGCAAGGCAGGGGCTCTTCGGGCTCCCTCCCAGCCCCGATCCCGGCATACAGGCCAAGCTCTCCCCCAGCACCCTCCCAGGGGAAATCTCATAGCCAAGACTCCTCCCATTCTGATGGTCCCGGGTGCCCCCAAGGAAGTGAAGGACGCGGGTTGGTGGTCCCTCATGAAACAGTGTGGCTGCCCTTGTGCAGGTGGTACCTGGTGGGCTCAGGGGGCTCACGGCTGCTCTTCCCTCCTCCTCAGAATCATGGCTGCCTGCGGGGAACTCCTGCGCCAGTGTGGAGACTTGGAGCAGCAGCTGGCCAACAGGTGGGGGGCCGGGAGTGGGCTGTGCCGAAGGGACAGGGTTTTTTGGGGGGGGATCTTGGACAGTGGCCGTTGGGGGCCTCTCTCGGTGCAGAGCAGATGTTTAGAGACAGAGGGGCTTAGCAAGGCCTCTAGGCTGAGAGCTGGAGGGGGGGATGACTTTCTAAAAACCAGGGCTCCATTCCAGCTCCCCGTACGAGAACCTACTATCTGAAAAAGGAGGGTGGTCCTTCATAGCCAGGAGGGAAAGCAGCCCTTTTTCTTATGTGTTTTCTTTCACCAGTATACTTTTGTTTTTAAAAAAGCCTACACCATGAGCTGAGTTTGCAGTCCACACCGCAGTTGATTAATCTGCTGGCTAAAGCCAGTTCAGCCGTTGTGGCTGCGCCTGCGGGGTCTGCTCAGCCGGGGAGGCCTCTCTGTGCCACCTGGTGTCCTGCCTGGGAAGCCTGCAGTGTGTTCATGCTGAGCCCACGGTTGGCCCTTGGGCCCTGATCCGGAGCCATGTTGAAAGCACGCCTTTCCCTCGTCCTGTTGCTTGCAGGATCCTCTCCACAGCAGGCAAGTACCTTTCGGACTCGTACAGCTCCTGCGGGCTGGGCAGCCTCCCAGAGTCTGGCTCAGAGAGGCCGAGCGCGGCAAAGAACCCCTGGCAGGAATACAACTACCTTCAGCAAGAGAGCCCTGCGGAGTATGCCACCCTCCTGGAAACCCTCTACGCCCTCAAGGTGGGCAGGTCTCCCTGGCATGGGCCGTGTTGGGTTAGGTGGCTCCTGCCTCCGAGTCTCTGCCCGGTGCTCGAAGCGATCTGCCCCCCTGTAGTCTTGCCGGGCTCCGGCCTGATGGGCGCCTTTTGCTTCCCAGGAGAAGGGGACCACCCACAACTTGCTGGCGGCCCCGCGCTCAGCCCTCACCCGCCTCAACCAGCTGGCCCACCAGCTGGCCTTCGACTCTGTCTTCCTCCGCATCAAGCAGCAGTTTCTGCAGGTGCCCAGGATGGAGGTGAGTGTCCTGGGCGGGGGCTGCCTTTGTGCAGGTGGGGGGGAGAGGTGGCCCCCAAACACCCTGCCCAGCTGACCTGCTACGCCAACGTGGTGTAGTGGTTAACAGCAGTGGCTTGGAGCCGTGGAGTCTGATCTGGAAAACTGGGTTTGATTCCCCAGTCCTCCACATGAGCGGTGGACTCTAATCTGGTGAACTGGGTTGGTTTACCCACTCCTCTGCATGAAGCCAGCTGGGTGACCTTGGGCTAGTCACAGTTCTCTTAGAGCTCTCTCAGCCCCACCTACCTCACAGGGTGTCTGTTGAGGGGATGGGGATTGTAAGCCTGTTGGATTCTTCCTTAAGTGGTAGAGAAAGTCCGCATATAAAAACCAACTCTTCTTCCTCTTCTTGTTCGTCTTCTTCAAAGGGCTGGAGCACGGCCGATCCGGGGGAAATGCTGACCGAGGAGCTGCCTTGCTTCAGCCTCACGCCTCTCGAGTACATCAGCAACGTAAGAACCACGCGGGGGGGGGCTCAGCTGTCGCTTTGCAGCACTGCCTGGGCAACCTTGCTGTCTACCCCGAATGGGGCTTCATGTCATGCCGGGCGGCAGTCTTCCCTCCAGTGCCACTGTGGTCCCCTCTGCTTCCGCCTAGATCGGCCAGTACCTGATGTCTCTCCCCCTCCACCTGGAGCCCTTTGTGGTTCAGGAGGATCCTGCCTTGGAGCTGGCGCTGCACGCCGGGAAGCTTCCCTTTCCTCCGGAGCAAGGTAGGTGGAGGCTTCGGGGGAGGTTTGCCTGTGTGGCCACCGGCCTCCCTGGGCCATTGGGCGCCCCACTGTGGCATCTTCTGCTTTGGAGCAGGGCCCCAACCCCCATTGTGCCGTCAGGATGGCAAAGAGGCACTCTTGCCCCCCCTCCGGAGGGGGGGTCTTCCAGCGTGGTGTAGTGGTTAAGAGCAGTGGTTTGGAGTGGCGGACTCTGATCTGGAGAACCGGGTTCGATTCCCTACTCCTCCACATGAGCGACAGAGGCTGATCTGGTGGATTTGTTTCCCCGCTCCTGCACACAAAGCTAGCTGGGTGGCCTTGGGCTAGTCACAGCTCTCTCAGCCCCACCTCTCTCCCAGGGTGTCTGTTGTGGGGAGGGGAAGGGAAGGTGATTGTAAGCCGGTTTGATTATTCCTTAAGTGGCAAAGAAAGTCGGCATATAAAAACCAACTCTTCTTCTGGCCTTCTTTCAGAAGAGGCGAGGGAGAAGGAATCATCCCACAAGCGGAAGCGGGTGGGGGTGGGAAGCCGCAGCTTGGCCTAGACACTGCGGGGACAGTTTCCCTACCTCCCCCCCCGGGTGCCAGCGTGACTCTCAGAGCCGTGCACTCTCTCTGCCTGCAGGGGACGAGGTGCCAGAGCTGGACAACATGGCCGACTACTGGCTGGGCTCGCTGGCCAGGGCCACCATGCAGACCTACTGCGAAGTCGTCCTGCAGATCCCAGAACTGACCCCCCACTCCGCCAAGCAGCTGGCCACGGACATTGGTGAGCCAGGAGGGAGGGGGGTTGGAGAGCCAGCATGGTGTAGTGGTTAAGAGGCGAGGTTTGGAGCTTATGCTGTCTGATTGTGTTAGAGCCAGCGTGGTATAGGGGTTAAGAGCGGTGGACTCTGATCTGGAGAACTGGGTTCGATTCTCCCACTCCTCCACATGAGCAGCGGAGGCTAATCTGGTGAACTGGGTTGGTTTCCCCCCACTCGTCCACACAAAGCCAGCTGGGTGACCTTGGGCTAGTCACAGCTCTCTCAGCCCCACCTACCTCCCAGGGTGTCTGTTGTGGGGAGGGGAAGGGAAGGTGATTGTAAGCCGGTTTGAGTCTCCCTTAAGTGGTAGAAAAAGTCGCCATATAAAAACCAACTTTTCTTCTTCTTTGTGGTGGCCCCTGCCCTTCTGGGGAGATGGCCTCTTCCACTCCTCTGGGGGCAGCAGAGCCCACGGGGGGGGGGGGCTTGGCAGCGGCTCCCTGGCTGAGTCTCTCCTCTGCTCCGCAGACTACCTGGTCAACGTCCTGGACGCCTTGGGCCTGCAGCCCTCGAGGGCCCTGCAACATACCCTTCTCCTGCTGAAGGCCAAGCCCGAGGACTACAAGCAGGCAGCCAAGCCCGTGCCCCGGCGGCTGGCCAGCACCATTGCGGCCATGCGGGGCCTGGAGCCCTGAGCCCCTGGGCCAGAACTCTGAGGGGTGGGGGGACTGCAGGGGCCCCAAGTGGCTGGAAAAGGACAGAGGACTCAATAAAAGCTTGGAGCAGGCTGCTCGTCCTTTGTGTGAAGAGGGTGCCAGGGGCTCCTGGCGGGGGTGGCATGCATGCCTGGGGGGGCCGGGGTGCAAGGAGGTCCCTGGAAAGGAGTTCTGGAGTAAAGCTGGCTTCAAATAAGCGGGGCGGGGGAGAAACAGGGCAGGCCCCCAGGCGGCCTTCTGCAACCTCGGCTGGAGAGCCCCATTGCTTGAATGTGGGCCAGTTGCAGGAGGGCTGGGACAGTCAGTCTGTGCCGGCTCTGGTGCCCGGGGCGGGGGGAGAGACTGCCTGCCCCCGCTGCCCCTTGAGCCAGGGTGTCTTTGGCCAGCATCCCGTGAGGTGCTGGCCTGCCCCGGGCAGGAAAACCTGTTCTATCAGGTGCCCCGATTGACCAATGCCCCCTCCCGTGCCGATCCTGTGAAATGGGGGCACGTCACCTGCATGTCCTCTCCTGGGGAGTGCGGCAGCTGGCTTGCCCCACGTGTGTGCTACAGCAGTAGACTGCAAGGAAAGGGCTTCTGGGAGGAGGGGGACGTGCTGCTGTCCACAGGGAGAGCATTCCAGACCTCAAGGTGCAAGTCCTCCCTAGGACAAAGGAACGGGGGTGGGTGAGCTGAGCCTGGAGGGCAGGGGCTGCTGGAGAGGCAGCCATCAGTCAGCTGTGGTGTGGTGGTGTCACCGTGGACAAAGCTGTCCCAGTTTACCAGAGATGCCCGGTGTTCAAGACGGCGCGAATGCCGTTTGAGGGTTGGCACTTCGAAAGGCCAGTTGTGGGCTGTCTCTCCCCCCCCCTCTCCTGCCCAGCAGTGCCTGCCATTTCCTTTACATAATATAAGAAAGGCCCTGCTGGATCAGACCCAGGCCTCTCAAGTCCAGCGGTCTGTTCCCACAGTGGCCAACCAGGCGCCTCTAGGAAGCCCCCAACAAGACGACTGCAGCAGCATTATCCTGCCTGTGTTCCACAGCACCTCATGTAATAGATATGCTCCTCTGATCCTGGAGAGAATAGCATCATGACTAGTATACATTTTAACTAGTAGCCATGGATGGCCCTTTCCTCCATGAACATGTCCACTCCCCTCAAGCCTTCCAAGTTGGCAGCCATCGCCACATTTTGGGGCAGGGAGTTCCACAATTTAACTATGCAGTTGTGTGAAGAAATACTTCCTTTTATCAGTTTTGAATCTCTCACCCTCCAACTTCAGCAGATGACCCCCGTGTTCTAGTATTGTGAGAGAGGGAGAAAAGCTTCTCCCTGTCCAATCTCTCCACACCATGCATAATATTATAGACCTCTATCATGTCTCCCCTTAACCGCCTTCTTCCCAAGCGAAACAGCCCTGAGCATTTTAACCATCTTACCTGAATCGAAAACTATGGGCTGATGCCAAGAAACCATTTTTTACGTCACCCGGGCTGGGCCAAACTCTTCTTGACTTTCTTAAAGAAGCAGGCACTGCCCCCATCCTTGGGGCTGTGCTCCGAAGGGTGGGCCCCGATGCTGGCCAAGCCCCCCTGCCCCTCCATACCCAAGTTTATGGAGCATTCCCCCTCCCACAGCCCCAACATAAACAGCACCACATCTCCCGCAAGAGCGCTTCCAACAACCGGCATCTTTATTGGTGCGTAGAATGCTTTTGCCAACACGCATGAAAGGGCGTGCTCTTTCCCACGGACAGCGGTGGGGAGCAGAACACAAGGACATCTTTGACTCAGCCCTATTGCTGCCTGCTAGTGGGCCGGATCCAGGAGACGCGCTGCTTCCCACCAGTGAAGGAGCAAGGCTGCGCAGGGGCGGGGGGCTTCTCCCCATTGCAAGCCCAGATCCGTTTCTGGACCAGAACACCAAAGCTCTCCCTCTGCCCCACACTCAGACCCACCCACCCAACTTCCCAAAGCCTCCACTGCTCGGCCTTTGGTTGGGGCCAACTATCTCTCTTCAAGGGTCTGATGGAAAAGCAACAAGGGGCGATTCCCCCAAAGCCCTGACCCCCCCACCCCTCCCCAGTGCCGGCCTGCAGGAGCAGAGAGCCCCGTGGAGCTCTGCTGGATCACCAACTCCAAAGCAGCTGCCCTCCCGAGAAGGAGTCAAGCAAGAGTGGACGGTTAAACCCCAAAAAGGCCTCTGGAAGACTCCCGGGCTCTTTGGCCCTGCTTCACGGAGGCAAAAAAAAAAGGCCTTTAAATTATCTTCTGGTCGGATAAGGACCCCTCCCCATCGCTCTCCAGGTCGCCCATGTCCACAGAGGAAACGCGGAGGGAGTCGTAGTTGGGCGGGGGGGTGCCCGGTTCACACGTGCCTTCGGCCTCCAGGTTCTCTGCCGCCTCCTCTTCCTGGAATGCCAGGTTGGAGTGAGCCTCCACCCTCCGTGCCACGGTGGGGACGGCATCAGCTGCCGGGGCCTCGCCCTTCCTCTGCTTCAGCCCTCTGCACCAGCCAATCAGCTTCAAGATGGTGATCCACAGGAAGTCAATGATGATCTCCCCAAACTCAATGAGGCATAGGACAGAGCCCCCCATCCAGAAGCCAAACTGGCCCCCCAGGCTCGAGAGGAGCCACACGATCTGCAAGGACAGGGAAGGTGAGGAAGCCGCCCGGGGGGGGGGGGGGAACGGCCAGCCTCCCCCGCCCCGAGCACCGCCTGCTCCCTGGACTTCTCTTGCCAAAAGCCAGCAGGCTCTCGGACTCCAGGATCGACGTCCAGGAATACGGCCATTGGGCAAACGGGTGACAACGCAGCATGTGAAATTCAAGGCTGGCAAGCGTAAGGTGATGCAAACCGGAACTACAAATCCTGACTTTAAATATAAGCCAAAGGGGTCTAAACTGGCTGAGAGGGAAAAGAGATCTTGGGGTTGTAGTGGACAACTCTATGAAGATGCTGACTCTATGCAGCAGCAGTGAAAAAGAGAAACCCTCTGCTAGGAATGATTTGGAAAAGGGCTGACCAAAAAATGGCCAAAATCGTAATGCCCCTGTGTAGATTATGGTGTGGCTTTTGCCCTGATCTCTCTCGTCTTGCGAACCCTCAACAATACACCTTACAACAGCTGTATTAACCAAAGGGTGACGAAGCAGCCCCCCCGAAAGCAGCTTTCGGCCGAGACCAGGCACCGGCGAGCCAGCCGAGGCCGGAGTCTGGCTGTGCCCCTTACCGTTGTGGCGGCTGCCTCAGAGATGGTTCGGTAGTTGTACTCTTGGAAATAGATGTTCAGCTTGATGATGCCGCTTCTGCAGGGGGTAAAAGAAGGGTCGGTAAAAGACAGAGGCCTGCCCTCCTGCGCCCTACAACCTCCCAGCTATGGGTCATCTGCCCCATGGCTCAGGGAGGAAAACGGCTTTACTCACCTGTTCAGAGTTATGGTTTCCGACCGATCCCTTTCATAGGACAAAATGCGGAAAATCCAGTCCTAGGAAAAGAAAGCAGCAGCGCTCAGGCCAACTGACGGGGGGCAGCCGGGGATGTTCTTTGGGAGGGCTTGAGCCCATGGGGGGCAGACCTGAAGAATGCCCCACTGCAGGTCGGGCTGGGAACAGAAATCTGCCTGCCCCATGGAGATTTCCCACAGTCCTGGCTGCAGGGGCTAGAACCTGCTCTTCCTTTCTCTCCAGGATTAGCCATGGGGCAGAATGAGACATGAACACCTGAAGCTGTGGTAGGGAGCCAGGACAGACTCAGAGGAGTCAAAGGGGGGGGGGTCTCACCCACCTCAGAAGCTTCGGACGGCCAGTCAGCCATGGAAATGGTCATCTTGTACTGGGTGTTGCTGCAGGGAAAGGAGGTCGAAGAAGGGGAGGGAGTCAGAACAAAGGACTTCTGCCTTGCTTGTCACCCCCCCCGCCATCTGTGTCCTTGGATCTGTGGATCTCCCCACACTTATAGCTCCCACCGGACTTACTTGCAGGTCTCCTTGCAAGACTCGATGCAAAACTGCCGGTGGCTCAAACTCCCTCGCAGGGAGGAATAGCAATAGGCTGTGGGGTGAAAGCAGAGGAGTTGGTCAGTGACGGAGGCTCCCTGCGGACTTGTTGATGGTGCTGCTGCTCTGAGGAACGTCAAGCTCCGAGTCGGAGGAAGAAGAGGCAGCCGTCTTTCCAGGGCAGCCTTGGGCTTGCCAGCTCCCACCCTAGACCCCAAGCAAAGGTTTTCCCCCAGCCAGGCTCCCCTTTCCCCACTGAAATTTAAGAGGAACACTTGCTGGGCGTTCCCACCCAGCCGAGGACCTCTGCTCTTCGCAGCCTCGGCGTACACTGGCAATGCCGACTCTGCGCCACCCTTACCCCAATCCGGATAGTCTTTGTTGTTGCAATACTCGGCTCCTTCGGGCAGAGGGAAGGCGGAGTGGCCGCACTGGCACGTGTCCACCATCTGCCGCTGGAAGCAGGAGCGAAGGCAGGCCTGGAGGGGGAGAGGATGCTGAAGGCAGGAGGCCAAGAGACAGGCCCAGGGCCAAGCCCCTCCCTCCTGCCCCATCCCCAAAGGAGAGGGCTTTTGGCGGCAGCAGTCAACACATGAACACATGAAGCTGCCTTATCCTGAATCAGACCCCTGGTCCATCAAAGTCAGTATTGGTCTACTCAGACCGGCAGCGGCTCTCCAGGGTCTCAGGCTGGGGTCTTTCACATCACCTACCTGCCTGGTCCCTTTAACTGGAGATGCCATTGGGGATTGAACCTGCATGCCAAGCAGAGGCTCTGCCACTGAGCTAAGGCATGGCAAAGCCTTTGGCGTGGCACCGCAAGAGCGTTCACCAACTGGCCCCTTCCCAGCCCCCTTCAAGCGAGTCTGGGCAAAGAGTAGCTCTTGGGGCTGTGCCCCACCCGCCCCGTGCCCCTCACCTGGATGGAATACGTAGTTCTCCGCTGGCTGTTTGCAGTGCTCCTCTGAGTGGCTTCCTCCAGCGTGCAGTTGGCACAGTTCTTCAGTTCCATCTAGAAGAAGAAGAAGAAGAAGAAGAAGACAACTTGGAGAGAGCTGCCCTCACCTGTCTTGAGGGGTCCTGCCTGCCTGCCCTTCCAGGGGGTTCGAACACTTGACATTTCCACCATCCCTCTTCTCCCCCCACCACTCCCCCCCACAACCATCTATTTTGTGCTGAGGTCCTTTCGAATGCACCCTTTTTGCATTGTAAGAACCCTGGGGTTTCCAGGAGAAGGAGGAGGAAGACGAGGAGGAGTTGGTTTTTATATGCCGACTTTCTCTGCCACTTAAGGGAGACTCAAACCGGCTTACAAACACCTTCCTTTCCCCTCCCCACAACGGACACCCTGTGAGGTAGGTGGGGCTGAGAGAGCTCTAAGAGAGCTGTGACTAGCCCGAGGTCACCCAGCTGGCTTCGAGTGGGGGAAACCAACCTGGTTCATCAGATTAGCCTCCGCCGCTCATGTGGAGGAGTGGGGAATCAAACCCGGTTCTCCAGATCTGAGTCCACCCAGTCCATAGAAGGCACATGCTGAGGGAAGCCACAAATTAGGATATGTTTGTAGAATTTATCTGGTTTCTGCCCTCCACGGGCCAGCCCTGCTGTAACAGGACGTTTTACTCCCGCATCCAGTTAGAGAATCTGGACTACCAGTTCTACAGGACTCTGCATGTTCTGCAGACGGCTCCCCTCCGGCCCCTGAACCCCTGCTAGTCCTGCTCGGCCACCCTCTGGAACTGGTGAAACTTAGGCCTTTGGGAAATGAAAGCCAAATTTCATGCCTGACCGTAAATCCCGGTTTTGTGCGCTGACTGGCATAGTGTGTGCCGTGCTCGGGAGGCACCAGAGACACCCGTGTTCTGCTCCTCTTTCTTTATCTGCTTTGCCAGTTGCGGGGCTGCTTGTTTTGTGCAACGGACAGGAATGCTGGGAAACGAGCCACGCGACTCGCTTCCCCCAGAGCAGAAGGGGAGCAAGCAAAGAACACAGCAGGAAGGGACACCCCCGGTAAACAGCCGGAACAAGGAGAGTCTGCCCTCGCCCCCGCCCCATGATCCAAACAGGCTCGCAGCCAAGCCCCTCCTTGCCCAAAACCCCCTGGAGGAGACACCTTACTTTCCCCTATGTTTTTCTTTCTCTTTTCATAGAATCATAGAGTTGGAAGGGACCACCAGGGTCATCTAGTCCAACCCCCTGCGCAATGCAGGAAATTCACAACTATCCCCACACACACACACACCCAGTGACCCACTACTCCATGCCCAGAAGATGGCCAAGACGCCCTCCCTCTCATCATCTGTTTAAGGTCACAGAATCAGCATTGCTGACAGATGACCATCTAGCCTCTGCCTAAAAACCTCCAGGGAAGGAGCTCACCACCTCCCGAGGAAGCCTGTTCCACTGAGGAACCGCTCTGTTAGAAAACTGTTAGGAGAACATTAATCCTTTCCTCCAGTTGCTTTTTGCCCTGTTTGGGGAGGGGGGGCAAAATCCAGGTACCCACAAGTGTTCTTCAGCACACTTTTCCCCCCAAGGGAGAAAGGCACACAAGTCTCCCTTCAGACACTCATGATCCACGCAGTGTGTTTGCATTTCCTGTACTTGGACAGGCGACTGAAGTTCTGCAGCTAGTGGAGAGGAAAGCGCCCCTGCCCCCCGCCCCGGCAAGAGACAGGCCACGCTCCGTGGGAGGGGCTCCATCACCTGCAGTGCCAGGTAGTTCTCATAGAGGTTCTTCACATGTATGTCGGACCCGTTCCTGGTGCAGTCGTTGTAGGGATTCCCCATCCGCTGCAGTTCATCCTGTAGAGGAAGGAGAGAGACAAGTCCTCAGGGGAGTGGATCGGGACCCCCGCACGGCTGCCGTACTCGGAAAGAGAAGCGCCAGACCTCTGGAAGGAGATGTGGGGCTTCAGCTAAGAAAAAGGTGTGTGAAGAGCAGCCCAACGGAGCAAGAAGCATCCGTGCAAACGGGGAGGAGGAAGCCAGCCACTCCGCAGGCAGCACCCGAGGAGAGTGGGGAGTGACGGGGGGGGGGGCTCCACCCAAGGCCAGCTCAAGCAAGGAACACCCGCTGCCTCCCTGCGTGCTGGCGGGGGCCACCTGAGCCCCCTCCCTCCTCACTGGGCCTCCCCAAGCAGACAGGAGTCCGAGGGAAGTAGAAGAAGAAGAAGGAGTTGGTTTTTATATGCCGACTTTCTCTGCCACTTAAGGGAGAATCAAACCGGCTTACAATCACCATTAACGCCTTAGAGGCCAAGAAGATTTTGAGGGTATGAGCTTTCGAGTCAAAGCTCACTAGCCGGTCTCTAAGGTGCTACTGAACTCAAATCTAGCTCTCTTGCCTCTCAGTAGAAAAGAGCAAGAGTCCAGTAGCACCTTAAATAACAAAATTTATGGCAGGGCATGAGCTATCTGAAGAAGTATCTGAAGAAGTGAGCTGTGGCTCACGAAAGCTCATACCCTGCCAGAAATTTTGTTTGTCTTTAGAAGAAGACGACGAGTTGGTTTTTATATGCTGACTTCCTCTACCACTTAAGGAAGAATCAAACCGGCTTACAATCCGCCCCCCCCCCCACAACAGACACCCTGTGAGGTAGGTGGGGCTGAGAGAGCTGTGACTAGGCCAAGGTCACCCAGCTGGCTTCGTGTGGAGGAGTGGGGAAACAAATCCAGTTCACCAGGGGCGGGCGATGGGCACGACCCCCTGACCCCGCTTGCCTTACCACCATCACCCCGATGGAGGTCTCGGTCCCGGCCATGGCGAAGATGCCCTCGTCTTTGAGGAAGGGGAAGCTCTTCTGTTCATGCAGCATCAGCCGGGCCCCGGCGGTCGAGGTGAGGAAGGGGAGGAAGTCCGTCTGGTTGATGTCCAGGATGAGCTTCAAGCCTGCAGGCGGGAGAGCTCAGGGTCAACCCACCCCCCAGAGGAAAGCAGTCCTCACAGGGCTCAGCGTAACCTGCCAGCGGCCAGGGGAGAGAATCCTGCCCTCCTCCTCCTCTTGGCAGAGTCGTCTCTGGAACCCTGGCTGTATGGAAGTTTGCAACAGAAAGGAAGGGGTAGCCAGGCCCCATTTGCCATGGGGTGGCGAGGGTGGCAGCAGCGGTGTGGGGTGTGTGCGCCAGGACAGTCTGCTTTGCGCGGAGCCGGCCTACAGAAGCTTCCGCGGGACCGCCAACCTTGTTTTCTCCAGCAGCCGGCTGGATCAGGGGGTCAAACGCAGCCCACGCTGGCGGTGGGCCCTCTCCCCCCTTGCACCCCCCGAGGGGCCCCGTGGTGCCAAAGTACCCACCAAACTCTGCCCCAGGATTTGAGGAGATGAGCAGCTTCTCCTCCATGCCCCAGTTGAAGATGTAACAGTTGCCGTGGTCTGGGTGGTAGAGGTGGGTGAAGTTTCTGAAGGCAGGTAGAGAAGAAGAGTTGGTTTTTATATGCCGACTTTCTCTACCACTTAAGGAAGAATCAAACCGGCTTGCAATCACCTTCCCTTCCCCCCTCCCCACAACAGACACCCTGTGAGGTAGGTTGGGCTGAGAGAGCTGTGACTAGCCCAAGGTCACCCAGATGGCTTCAGGTGTAGGAGTGGGGAAACAAATCCAGTTCACCAGATTAGCCTCCGCCGCTCATGTGGAGGTGAATCGAACCCGGTTCTCCAGATTAGACTCCACCGCTCCAAACCACCGCTCTTAACCACTACACCACGCTGGCCACAGTGCTCCCCTTTTCCTCCTCTGGCACACAGCAACGTTCCCTTTGGGCCCGGCTCCTCCGCTGCCCTATCCTGGCCCCAACCCAGTGCTCCCAATGCAGAATGGGCCAGCCGCTCAACCTCCGGAATCAGGAAGGGGCCCCGGGCAACCTGAGCCAACGGAGAGGGCCAAGAAAGAGGGATGCTGGCGAAGGGCCGCCTTTCACCCTGGGTTCGAGGGCTCTGTTTCCCAGGGCAGAATCCAGATCTCTTCAAGAGTGGAGGAACATGAACATGATGCCCCCCCCACCCCAGCCATGCGGCTGTACAAGCAAAAAACCTGCCTCTCCAAACAAACAAACTGCTGCAACATCAGAGGGCAGCCAGCCGGGCACTTCAAAGAGAGGGCTTGGAGACCGGCCGGCTGTCGGGGGGCCAGGAGCCTCCTCCTCCTCCTCCGCTCTCATACTGGAGCACCGGGCAAGTGGCTGGGCGGGGGCCGAGCGAGGGTGACTCAGTGCCCAAGGAGCGCATTCTCAAGAACCCAGGCCTGGCACCGGGAACTGGTTTGGCAGGTGAGTGGCAGCTCAGACAGAGCCCCAACCACTTCCACCCAAATTGCTCTTCCGATTAGAGGTTTACCCTGGGCCGGAAGAGCCCCATGCAGAGCGAGGCTGGCGGACAGGCAGCAGCGACAGCCCACCCCCTGGCTTCTGGCTCTCCGGATTGAATCATAGAGTTGGAAGGGACCACCAAGGTCATCTTGTCCAACTACACAATGCAGGAAATTCACAACTACCTCCCCCCACACCCCCAGTGACCCCTGCTCCATGCCCAGATGATGCCCAAGATGCCCTCCCTCTCGTGATCTGCCTAAGGTCACAGAATCAGCATTTCTGACAGATGGCCATCTAGCCTCTTCTTAAAAACCTCCAGGGAAGGAGAGCTCACCACCTCCCGAGGAAGCCTGTTCCACTGAGGAACCGCTCTAACTGTTAGAAAGTTCTTCCTGATGTCTAGACGGACTGCAGGGTTCTGGTCCCTTGGAAAGGAAGCCAGAGCTCAGTGGGGTCAGGGAGCGGGCCCTAATCCGGGGGAGCAAGGGTGTGCGCACTCATGAAAGGCTGAAGGGCCACTCCCGAGCCAGCCAGAGGAAGGCCCCTGGGAAGGCCCTCTGTGCCCCAACCCTGAGCCTGTTGTGTTCCCCACCCCGGCTGACCAGGGTGTCGATCCGGCGTACACACCTGACGTTGCAGGGCCGTGCCCCGTACAGACAAGCCAGGATCATGTCCTTGGACTGGTAGCCTGCCCTGATCTTTTCGTTCATGGACATCTGGGACAAGATGCTTGTGGACTGCAGGACGTACCACTCGGTCACCGCCTGAGCAGCGCTGGTGAAGTTCCGGTATTCACACTCGGTGCCGTTCCGGCGGCACTGGGGGGGCAACCAGAGAAGGGGAGGGGAGTGAAGGGGAGGGGAGCGATGCAGAGAGCATGTCGGCCAGGAACCGGAACCTCCTTATTCAGGGGCAGTGTACCACCAAAGTCTGGATAAGACGGGATCTGGCAGTCCTTCCCACTGCCTGCCAGGGGGCTTTTGGAGAGGGGATGCTGGAAGTTCAGCACAGAGCGAGGAGTTCCTTTCATCTGCCGCCTCTGTTGCCTGGCGGGCGGGCAGCTGCCCACCTACCCACCCCTGGGGCTCTCCCAATTAACTCACCAGTTTTACAGCCAGCTTGTACTTGGGTGCTTCCAAGGGGGCATCAGAGGAGGCGCCGGCGGGCAGCCCTCCAGAGCTGTTCCCCAGAAGGTCAATGACGACTGGATCCGCTCCCTGGCTCTCTGCGATCACCACCAAGGGAATTTGCCCCCACAGCTCCATGTTCAGCTTCCGGCTGGCATTGGCCGGGGGGCCCGCAGTCCCGTTCTGCGGCTCGGACGGCAGCAGGCGCTCCAGGGCCGCTTGGACGAGGTTGTCCAAGTCCTTCAGGCGGTTCTTCACCTTGGAATATCTGAAAGGTCGTCAGAAAGCTGCAGAATTTGGGGGCGGGGGGAGCGCAGGCCAGACACGGCCTGAGGAGGGGGCTCCAAATAGTTCCCCCTTTCCCCCTCCCTCTCTGCCCCTGGCCAGAAGGGCTCTGCACAAGCCAGGCTAAAATCAAGGCAGGGGGTGCCCTCTTGCATGGCTGCCGCTCATTCCCAGGTCTTGTGCAGGAGAACTGAACACATGAACACATGAAACTGCCTTCTACTGAACCAGACCCTTGGTCCATCAAAGTCAGTATTGTCTACTCAGACCAGTAGCAGCTCTCCAGGGTCTCAGGCAGAGGTCCTTCACATCACCTCCTTGCCTGGTCCCTTTAACTGGAGATGCCGGGGATTGAACCCGGGACCTTCTGCATGCCAAGCAGAGGCTCTACTACTGAGCCACTGCCCCTCAACTGAGTTGTGCTCTCTGTGCTGGACCCTAAAACCTGGCTTCTACAGTAACTCGGTGGTGCTTCTTTGCCCAAATTCCACCCTCCTGCCTCCACAGACGCTTGAAGCCTGAGCTCAGAGGCCACCTGGGACCAGAGCGCCTCAGCCAAGCCGGGTACCCGTGGGGACTCACTTGAAAGGGCTGGCGCTGCAGATGGTGACGGCCGGGAAGGTCATGCTCTTGAAGCCGATGGCCAAGGAGGCGGTGACGTTGTAGGAGAGGTAGGCGTTGATGAGGATGCCCCATTGCCAGACCACCAGCGAGGCGAAGAGCAACGTCAGGATGAACCAGACGAACTTCTTCTTGGGGCCTTCACGGATGATGCGCTTCGGGCCATGGGTGTTGGTGTTGTTGCAGTACCAGACCAGCAGCTCCCGGTAGGTGTAGCCGGGGCCCTTCTGGAGGCGATGCAGGGCCTTCACCAAGTACTTCTTCAGGGTCATTTTGGAACCTGCCCCCGAAAGGAAACAAAAAGTCACACCGGTCCTCAGGCCCCTCTGCAAAAAGGTGCCGCGTGCTTCAAAGTCAAGGCAGAAGAAGAGTTGGCTTTTATATGCCGACTTTCTCTACCACTTATGGGAGACTCAAACCGGCTTACAATCACCTCCCCTTCCCCTCCCCACAACAGACACCCTGTGAGGTAGGTGGGGCTGAGAGAGCTGTGACTACCCCAAGGTCACCCAGCTAGTTTCGTGTGTAGGAGTGGGGAAACCAACCCGGTTCCCCAGATTAGCCTCCACCGCTCATGTGGAGAAGCTGGGAATCAAACCTGGTTCTGCAGATCAGACTCCACCGCTCCTAACCACTACACCACGCTTGCTCTCAGGAAGAAGCCACCTCCGGCAATGGCTCTGTGGTGCTGAGAAGGGCAGCTGAGGGGGATGGGATGGCCCTGATCCAGAGCGCAGCTCCCCATCAATGCTGCCCTCAGACTCGGGGGCTTCACCAAAGGACAACTCTGAAGCGAGATGACCTACCCAGGATCTGCACAGCACTGGCTGGCTTCCGCTCCTCTCCAACTGCCCCCCCCCATTTCAGCCCCTCTGGCTGGGCAGGGACCCCCCATTTTAGGAAGCTGGCAGTTGCCTGCCTGTCCCCCAGAGACAGCTAGCTGAGGCAGCAGGAAGCCGAACTACCCGAGGGGAGTTGGGGCAGAGTAGAAGCCGTGCCGGGAGGCAACAGGTTGGCCCCAAGGCCGGTTCAAGGGACTGGGTCCCCTCGAGCAAGGCCTGCTGGCCGGATCCTATGGCAACCCTGCCAGGGCTTGCTTCGGCCTGGGCCAGTGGCAGCGTGAGCCCTGGAGGGAACGCCCATCATCTGCTGCGGGTTGCCACTGCACGGCCCGCGCTTATCTGGAGAATGCGCACACCGTCGAAACCCTCTCCCTGCTTGTGACACCAACACTCCCAAGGGGCCCAATCCATGCAGCGCCTCGCTCCCCGGCCCCACAGCCAGACTTCCCACAAGGCCTCTGGGCACCTGGGGTGTGGGCTGCCCCTGCCAAGCTGCCCGCCCTGGATCCCAGGAGTCACAGTACGGACCTCTCCCCGTATCCCGCAAGGGTATTGACGCCTTGGGTGAAGGTTGGGCAAGCAGGCTGCACACCCTGGGGGTGGGTGGGACCCCAAGGCCGCCCCCCTCCTCTTTGCTGAAGAGGGAAGATTCCACAGAGCCCGCCCCCCCACCCCTGCCTGGCAGGGACAGGACGGGAGTTTCTGTTTTCTGCATTCTTTCCTCCTCAAGATACCATCAGTACATGCTGTTCTGCGGATGGAGGGATGTGGCATAGCATTGGCCGCGCGAGCCCTAAAGAGTACATCTGCCTGCATATTTCGGAATCTTTATTTCCCCAGGCAGGCAGTGAACGCCACTGCTGTGGAGACAACGGTTCAGAAGGTTATGGTTGAGAAAGGGAAGCTCGAAGCCACCCAAGGAGCAGGGAGAGAAGCCGCTGGGGAGGCTTTCCGTCTCAGGAGCAGGGTGTCACATGAACACATGAAGCTGCCTTCTACTGAATCAGATCCTTGGTCCGTCAAAGTCAGTATTGTCTACTCAGACCGGCAGGGTCTCAGGCAGGGGTCTTTCACATCACCTCCTTGCCTAGTCCCTTTAACTGGAGATGCCGGGGATTGAACTTGGGACCTTCTGCATGCCAAGCAGAGGCTCGACCACTGAGCCACGGCCCCTCCTCTTGGCCTACCAAAGAGGGTTACTTCAAATCTGCAACCTGCGGGTGAATTCTACTCAGTAAGGCGGAGTGGTCACACATACACATGAAGCTGCCTGATACTGAACCAGACCCTCGGTCCATCAAAGTCAGTATTGTCTACTCAGACCGGCAGGGGCTCTCCAGGGTCTCAGGCCGAGGTCTTTCACATCACCCACTTGCCTAGTCCCTAACTGGAGATGCCAGAGATTGAACCTGGGACCTGCATGCCAAGCAGATGCTCTGCCACAGCCCCTTCCTCATGAACACATGGTGAACGAAGTCCTGCAAACGGGCTCCCCATCCTAATCCGAGCCCGCCTCCAACTCTGCAACTTCCCCCGAATTCTCTCTGCGCTGGAGAAACACCCGTTGCCGGAAGGAAACAGGCTGAGCGCATCCCAATTAGCCATGGCGTGTTGCCCAAGATGGAGGCTGCTGAGCCAGCCCAGCCGGCTGACAACGCAACGGCGGAGTCACGCAGGGAATTCCAGAGAACATGGCAGGAATGTTCCAGGGAAAGAAAGAGCCGCCTCCCTTCCGTAGAAGTTGACAGCCAGCCTACTGGAAGAAGCTGCTCCGATGGGCAGCTCCACACAACAGCCAGCACCCCAGAGCATGCCCAGGCGCTAGCAGGGTCCTGGGGGCGGGGGGAGAGAGAGCCTCTTCTATGACTCCTCTCTTCCCCATTCCAACCAGTTTGTGCTTTTCTTTTCTCCCAAGGAACCACGGGAAATCCAGTTCCACAAGATGCGCAGACTTCACAACACGTCCACTTCACAACACTGAATGGGGGGCAGGTCCTTTGCGTGAGAGTCACAGCAGTCATAGAAGGGGCCACCAGGGTCATCTAGTCCAACCCCCTGCACAATGCAGGAAATTCACAACTACCTCCCCCCCACACATACCCAGTGACCCTGACTCCATGCCCGGAAGATGGCCAAGGTGCCCTCCCTCTCACAATCTGCCTACGGTCATAGAATCAGCATTGCTGACAGGTGGCCATCTAGCCTCTGCTTAAAAGCCTCCAGGGAAGGAGAGCTCACCACCTCCCGAGGAAGCCTGTTCCACTGAGGAACAGCTCTGATGGTTAGAAATTTCTTCCTAATGTCTAGGCAAAAACTCTATTGACTTAATTTCAACCCATTGGTTCTGGTCCAACCTTCAGGGGCAACTGAAAACAACTCGCCACCCTCCTCTATGTGACAGCGCTTCATGGACTTGAAGAGCTTCCCATGTGCCCCCTTTCAAAGATGCCAGCCACACATGAAAGCTCAACATGTCCAGGCCAGACCTCCACCTGGGAGCAGACGGGAGCCGGGCTCGGATCTGTGGGCCGAGCTGAAGCCCTGGAAGCCGGAGGGACTTCCCTCCCGGTCCATCTCCACATGCCTTTTGTGCAACCCCTTCCTTGCTTCACCTGTGAGATGACTGCCTGGCAGCACTGACAAGAGAAGAGCAGGCAGAGCCCGCCCGCTGCCTCAGCTGCAGAGCTCTTAACCACCACCCCACGCTGGCTGGTGTCATCGGGGAGGGCTGCACTCAGACTCTTTGGCTTAGCCTCAAGTGGGTCTCCTCCACGTGGGGGGCCCAGCAAGCCTGGCCAGAAAATGGCAGGGCCCCCCTTCCCCAGTTTGTTCACAGCAGCAGCCGCAGAAGCCCATCGGTTTGCAGACGGAGCCGCTTTCTCTGCCCTTACCCGGTTCGCTCTCATCTTCTTGCGAAAGCGGCGGAGGATCCATTGTCAACTAAGCCAGTGACCCGGCGCTTGGAACGGCACAGGGAAAGCGAGACCGCTGCTGGGGCTCAGACGTTGGGCCGGGCCCCCGAGAGCCTCCGTCAACAGCCTCCTGATTGGCCTGGACCTCTCCGACCTTCACGGCGGGACAGATCAAGTGTCCGGTCTCTCGCCTGGCAAGCGCAGCCGGCTCCTGGCACCCGGCAGGCGTCTCCTGCAAGGCAGAAAGAGGACGGGCGATTGAGGGACCCTCCGAGCCCCTCGTGAGACCGTGCCACTCACGACCCAGTCGGCAAGGGCACACTGCGGCACAGTCTCGTGGGCTGCCTTTCTTTTCGAGCGGGGGACGCCCTTCTGGCAAAAGACCATTTCCCTTATGAGGCTCGCTGGTTAACTGCTGGGTTTAAGTAGCTGTGGGAAGTTCTTCGCTGCTACAAATCCCTGGATGTTGACTTCCCCTGAAAACCGTCCCCACCATGACCTTTCAGAGGAGGAAGGGCAGAAACCAATACCCAAAAACAAATAGGCAAACATTCAGTGAAGCTGAAAAGCGGCTTTACGGTTTCCTGTTTTTTCCTCCCACCTTGCGTTGCAAAAAAGAATCAGGAGAGCAGGTTCATCCGCAAGACCAGGGCATCTCCTTGCCCAGGGGTGACGCACAACCACCCTCCAGTGGCCGATGCCTCCTGTGCTGGGGCTACCCGGAGCTGCCCCCCCCCCTGGCTTCAGGCAGAACACCCAGCCCACCTTCCGCCTGCAGGAGCCCCTTCAGCTCAGAGCAGGGCACAGAGCCTCCCTGGGCATGGCCAGCCGGGTGTGGATGGCCAGCCTGGTGCCCGCTGGGGAGCCGGCCGGTGGGTGCCCAAGCCTGGCTTGGGCGTGTTCTTTGGGCAGGGCCCCTGGCAGAGATTGGCATTCGATAGCGAAGTTTATGAAGGAAGTGGAGGAAACGTCCTTCTCACCAGCACAGCCGAAGGCGCTCCAGGAGGGCCCTTTCCTTTCTCTCTGGATCAGACTCCAGATTTTGGCTGAGGGGGCGTGATGCAGCCCACCCCCTGGCTGAGGCTCAGCAGGCCAATGCCCGGAGAGGAGCCTTCCTGGGACCCAGGGCCAGTGCTACCATTAGGCGAACGAGGTGGTCGCCGAGGGCGCAAACCTCAGAGGGGTGCAGAACTGGCCCGAGGGGCCCAGTTTTCAACAGATTAGTTTCTTGGGGTGGGGAATGCAACCGACCATTTATATATTTTTATTTTAAGATAAGTACCACAACAGTGCTACGGAACAGAATTAATTAGAGCGTCTTTATAAAAAAAGTTTTGTGCTTTTTTTCTACAAGACACCTGCTTTTCAAAATTGGTTAGCAATTGGGGGGGGGGGGGCACAAGCAGTTGGCCTTGCCCAGGGCGCAAAAATGACTGGCCCCGGGTGGGACCCCTGCACCCCCCACCCCCGCAGAGGGTGCCTACTGGAATCCCATGATGGAAGTCAAGCGGGGTGCCAGCGGCATGAGCTGGAGGGTGGGCGAGTGGGTGGGCGGGCAGCCCCCTTGGGATGGGCGCCAGGGCTGCTGCAGCGGCATCCTGGGTCGCTGAAGCCAGGGTGCCCACCCCGCCCCCTTCCCCAGCCTCGCAGCCCCCCAGGCCGGCGATGTGGGGGGGGGAGCCGTGCCCCCCCGTCTCCAGACCCGTACCTGTCGTCCTCCCCCCGCCGAGCCGCGCAGCCCCCCCCCTGCCGGCCAGCCAGCCTCACCTGCGGCGCCCGTCGGCTGCGCCTTTACGCGGGGCGGGTGGAGCTCCCGGCCGGGGCTGCAGCGCCGCTCCCCCGGGGCTCTGCCGGCCGGTCCTCCGGCGGCTGAGGCGAGGCAGGCCTCCCGGTAGCCAGGAGTTCCGCGGGCGGACGAGAAGAGCCCCCAGCGCTCGGCCACTGGAGCGGGAGGCGCAGCCCGGAGCCGCGCGCTCCTCCGCGCCGCGTGCTCGGGCCGCCGGGGGCCACGCCCCCTCCGCCCGGGCCACGCCCCCTCCGCCCCGCCCTGGGGGGGCTTCGGAGGGGGCTTCGCCCTCGTGCCCGGCACCCTGGAGGAAGGGGGCTGAGGGCGGGAGGGGCCCGTGGTGGCGTGCCTCCTGCAGATGGTGAGACCTCACCTGGGGTGCTGGGCTCCGTTTCAGAAGGATGGAGACAGGCTGGCAGGTGTCCAGGGGAGCGCAGCAAAGATGGGGAGGCGCCTGGAGACCAAGTCCTAGGAGGAAAGGTCGAAGGAGCTGGGTGGGTCCAGCCTGGAGAGGAGAAGACTGAGAGGGGATACGAGAACCATCTTCAAGGACTTGAAGGGCTGTCCTATGGAGGAGGGGGCCGAGTTGTCTTCTGTGGCCCCAGAAGGTCGGACCAGAACCAACCGCTTGAAATTAAATCAGAAGAGTTTCCATCTAGACATTAGGAAAAGTTTCCGAACAGTTAGAGCGGTTCCCCATGTGGAACAGGCTTCCTCTGGAGGTGGTGGCCTCTCCTTCCCTGGAGGTTTTGAAGCAGAGGCTAGATGGCCATCTGTCAGCAACGCTGATTCTGTGACCTTAGGCAGATGATGAGAGGGAGGGCACCTTGGCCATCTTCCGGGCATGGAGCAGGGGGTCACTGGGGGTGGGGGGGGGAGGTAGTTGTGAATTTCCTGCATTGTGAAAGGGGTTGGACTAGATGACCCTGGAGGTTCCTTCCAACTCTATGATTCTGCGATTCCAGACAAGAGGGAAGGTGACGGCACTAACAAAACTCAGGCGGGAGGGTGTGACTCTTCTGCACCCACGCCTCGGCCTGCTTCTGCCATGCTGGCCTGTGATGTCACCACATCTCCTCCTAAAGAGCACCTTGGCCTGAATTTCCTCCTCCCAGGAATGTCTCTCCTCCCTCTCAGTGAGCCTGGTGTTTTGCATGAGCCAGGGAAGAAGCTGCTGCCTGGGTTTTTGTTTTCCACAGGGACATCAGAAGAGCCCTGCTGGATCAGACCGGTGAGGGGTCACCTAGTCCAGCATCCTGGCTTACACGGTGGCCAACCGGTTCCTCTGGACGTCCAACAGGACATGGAGGCTGAGGCCTTCCCCTGATGATGCCTCCTGGCACTGGAATTCAGAGGTTGACTTCCTGTGGACATGGAGGCTTCCTTTAGTCACCTTGGTTATAAGCTACAGCTGGGCCTCTCCTCCTGCATGAATCTGGCTAATCATAGAATCATAGAGTTGGAAGGGACCACCAGGGTCATCTAGTCCAACCCCTTTCACAATGCAGGAAATTCACAACTGCCTCCCCTCCACTCCCAGTGACCCCCTGCTCCATGCCTGGAAGATGCCCAAGATGTCCTTCCTCTCATGATCTGCCTAAGATCACAGAATCAGCATTGCTGACAGATGGCCATCTAGCCTCTGCTTAAAAATCTCCAGGGAAGGAGAGCTCACCACCTCCCGAGGAAGCCTGTTCCACGGAGGAACCGCTCTAACTGTTTGGAAACTCTTCCTACTGTCTAGACGGAAATTCTTTTGATTTAATTTCAACCCGTTGGTTCTGGTCCGACCTTCTGGGGCAACAGAAAGCAACTTGGCACCTCTACATGTGACTTGACAGCCCTTCAAGTATCAAAGCAATAGCTTCTGGTAGGAAGTGTCCATTGACCCCTGACCTTCTTTTTTTATGCGGCTTCTATCTAACCTTCAGTTATGGGGAGGGTGTAGCCCCAAGAAACCACAACAGTGCTGTGATTTTCCACATCGGATATCCTGGAGCTACTATTGTTTTTTGTTATTACAATAGACATGAAACAGGTTTGGGAAAGCTGGGAGGACGACTGAGGAAACACTGGAATGCCACTGGCTACAGATGACGTCATCTGGATTCTCCACGGCAGCTGTTTGTGAGTGGTGGCAATTCTGGACTGGCCTCCCTGGAGGAGGCAGCAGTGTCTTCTCTTGCACACGCAGCCTGAGTAAGAGATTAACAAGAAGTGTTGCTACGTCTCTGATTAATTCTCACAAGAAGAGCTTGTGAGTCCTTTCTTGCAACTGGGGAATTTTTCATGTAAAACGTGCCATAAGAACATGGCGACCTCTTAATAGCATAGGCTGGACTTTGGTGACGCTTCGGACCCAAACAAATCTTCAGCCCAGCATCTTCCTCGGCAAGCTCCTTTTCTCGCAGGTGAGAAAGGCCCAGGAGGAGAAAGCCCTTCTTTGGGGAACCTGGGGCTGTCAGGAGAGCTGCCAGACAAACGGCTTTGCACAATCGAAGAGCAATAATTCAGCCCTGTTTCCACAACACAACCTTAACACTTTTCAGTGAACACAATTGTTTGGGGACAAACAGGCAGTCCGCAGCTGTGTTTGTAACTGAAGCACTGGACCATTCCGGGAATGGGGTGTTCTTCAGGCGCTCCCCTGTGGGGCTTCGGCTTGGGATTTTGGGCAGGGGGGCTGCTTGGTCACCCTGGGAAAGAATTCCCCCCACCCTGCTGGTCTGCAGACTGGGCCGATCATCTTTAGGTTAGGGACAGAAAATTGCACAGAAGGGCTAATCCCCCCCCACACACACAGAGAAGGCCTCTTTCCACCAAACTGTCTTGCCAACCTGTCACAAGGGCATTCCACACCTGGATGGCGGTGCCCACTTTCTTGGGTGCCAGGAGGGGGGCTCAGAAGGAACCGATGACTGGCTGGTCCAATTCTTTGGCCAACATCGAGACCTTTGGGGCTGAAAGCTTCCCGGCGGCTGCCTCTCCTGCCCGAACCTGTAGAGGAAGGCGGTCCTGAAAGCCCAGTGGGTTGCCAAACCTGCCCTGCTCGTACCTCCCTCAGTTTCCCTTCGTATTCTGCCCAAACCTGCCTTCCTTGCTTGGCTCTGCTTGGCCGGTTGTGCCAGAGGGAGCCGGGAGTAGGCCTTCCCCTGACGTTGCCTCCTGGCGCTGGGACTCCGAGGCAGACTGCCTCCGAATGTGGAGGTTCTGTTTAGTCAGGGCAGCTAGTAGCTACTGATGAATCTGTCTAATCCCCACTTAAAGCTGTCTCTGCCTGAGGCCATCACAGCATCCTCTGGCAGAGAATTCCACATTATAATCACTCAAGAAGTTATTTCCTTTTGTCTGTCCTGAATTTACTGCCTGTCGGCTTCTTTGGATGCCCTCGAGTTCTAGTATTTTGGGAGAGGGAGAAAAAAGTTATCTTTGTCAACTCTCTCCGCTTTGTGTATACTTTTATAAACCTCTATCATATGCCCTCCCAGTCGTTTTCTGGACTGAAAAGTTGCAGACGATTTTATGTCTATTTTATCCAAGCTGGCAGCCAGACAGGTCCCACCGCCCAAGTGCTCCAGCCATCTCCCTCCCCATGTCTTAGGGTGGCAGAGCTGAGGCAGTCTGTGGCATGCATCAGGCATCTCTCTTGCAAGGGGCAGGTCAGTGGGGGAGGCATGCAGTTTTCTGCCGGAGGTGCCAAGACCGGGGGAAGGGGGGCTGCAGGACTGAGGCCTCCGGTGGCTGCTACGGGAGCAGCTTCGGACCGGTTCCAGCACGCCCTGTCTTTCCGATCTCCCTGCCTGGAACACAAATTCCTCAGGCCAAAGCTCAGAGGCAGACCGACCTCAGGTATTTCAAACAATCCCACCCTCTGCAATTATTAGAGGAACAGATCACCGAGGCACGGCCAGGGGACGTGTCCCCCCACCCTCCAGACAATGTTCCAGCCGCACGGCCGGTCTCTATCTCCCCTCCCCCCAATGACTGGCAGGCGGCGAGGGTCTTCCGCCTGGGAACGGAATGCGGATGCTGCCGGTCTGAGTAGACAATACTGACTTGATGGTCCAAGGGTCTGATTCAGTAGTAGGCAGCTTCATGTGTTCAAAGGCAGCCGGGGGTCACTCCTGGCCACCAGTTTCAAGATCAGCAAGAGGCCTCTGCTGTCAGTCACTGCCCTGTCCCCAGGATGGCAAAGCGTGACTGTTGTCCCCGTCCCCAGGATGAGTAAGAGGAGGAAGACGCTGCTGGGGGAAAAGGCCGGGCTGTCCTCTCTTGCAAATCGTGGGTTGGGGGTGGAAGTGCGGGCCAGGCCAGGTGAAGACTATTCTTCAGGGTCAGGCGCCATCTCAGCAGCTGGCAGAACCCGTCGCCCGGCCTCTTCTCCTGCAAAACAACTTTCCTCCTGGGCCAGGAGGCAATTTCCAAGAGCCTCTCTCTCTCCTCCCCCCCCCCCCATGATTTATGATGAAATGCATATTGACATTTGGTTTCTTGTCTCCATTGACTTGGGCAGGATAATGTCCCTTAAAAGAACTACCCAATAAAACCAAGCTAAAGCAGCCATTAAAATGCAAAGTACTGTTTACTAAAACGGGTTCCACCTCGACCTGCACCTGCTTAAACCCCGCAATTAAAAACCAGCCCGGACCAGAAGGGCTCCCAGCGCCTCTGGGGAAAGGCTCCAGCTTGGCCTTAGGGCTGGAGGGGGATGTGGGCCTGCCCTGGAGAAGGACCCTTCCTGCCTGGGCCCGGCGGGACGAGGGCTAGGAAAGGCAGCTGCCAGCCTGGGCCTGGAAGAGCGGAAGGAGCCCAGGCACTCCCAGACATGAGGCCAACATCTGCCAGAGGACTGGGAAGGCAAATGCCACCTTCCTCTTGCTCTGCAGTTGGCAGCAAGATTGGCAGGGATGGGGGGTGCATTGATGTACCAGTCAGTGGTGAGGGGCAAAGATCAGAGGGGACCTCCTGGCACATCTGCCTCCGTTAGCCAAGCGAGGGAATGATGCCAAAGCCCCCAGGAGGGAAGCCAGGGATGCCCCTGCCCCCCCCCCAACATACAGTGATTGCCCAGGAATTGGCCATGAGTTATGTGGCTGCCGGGAAAGAGAAAGCACCTCCACCCTCCCATACCTGCGATGGAGCCAGTGGTGGAAGCTGGGCCCTGAGCGGGCAAATATCCCCCCCTCCCCAGCCTGGCCCTGGTTGCCATTTATCAATCTTGCCAGGAGGCACTCCTAGGAAACACGCACCTGGCAAGAAGCGCCCACACCCTGGGCAAGGCATCCAGAACAATGACTGGCACAGAACCTTCCTGCAATCGGAAACTGGGCACTCGAGAGGTGCCAAGAAGGCTCCTACCCCACACACCCCGGCTGGCCGTGGCTTCCCAGTGACCCCACGGGAGCAGGGCCACCCTCGAAAGAAACCCACCCCGTGGGCCATTTGTAGCTCCAACCATGTTTCATCCTGTTTTACTCCCCCCTGGGAACCCCCAAATGGCTCATGAAACATGGCACAGCCCTGCACCACCCCCAGGGCTAGCTCTGGAGCCAGAAGCCTGGCAAAGCAGGGGCAAAGAGCTAAGGGGGAGGCGGACCCCGGCCTGGGGAGGCCGGCTGACGGGCCCTGGAGAGCTCTCCAGGGTGTGTGGGGCAGGGAGGGGGTGAAGCAACAGTTGGGCAGGGAAGTGCTTCTTCCTGGGGCGGGTCAGGCTTTTCTCTGGGGCAGAGGCAAGGGGGTCCTGGGAAGCCCCTCACCTCTCTGCCCCTTATTCTTGGGGCGCCATAGTGGAAGATATCTTTCCCTGCTCCCCATCCCCATTTTTTTTGAAGAAGGGTCAAACCTTTTATTTTTTTAAAAACCAAACGTTTATTCGAAACCTCTCCTTCCTTATACACCTTTCCAGCTTCTGTCCTCGGCGGATGTTAAATAATTCCACAGAAACAATGGCAAGACGCCGTCCCTGATGGCTGGAGGAGAACATTCCCAGAGCCCTTTCCTGTGTCCTCTACAATTCCCTCTTAGGGACCTCCCAAACCTCTCCCCACAAAAACACCTCCATGTGGCTCTTCTGTGGACGAGCCTTGCCATGGGGGAAGTCGTCCCCTCACCCACCTGTCCCCACCGGCACACCTGAAGGTGGCCGGTCCTGCCGAGGGCTTGGCCAGGAGACGGCGGAGACGGCTGTCAGCAGCCCGCGGGAAGGGGTTCCTCCCCCCAGCTTCCTACCCCCGGCCCTTGCTGCAGCTGAGCTTGGGGGCCAAGAGGGAGGCTCGCCTGGCCCTCCTGCCCTTCTGGCTCACCCTCCGGTCTGTCTGTCCCCTGCGCCAGCCCCCCTGCCGAGCCCAAGCCCCACCCAAAGCCCCGCCGTGGCCAGAGCAGTCCTCAGGGCGCCCGGCCCCCCTGGCACGTGTCGGGCATCTGCTCCCGAAAGGCACAGTCCAGGTGCAAGGTGCTGTAGGTGGGTGGGGGAGTCCGGGGGGGCAGGCCGGCCGGGGACAAGGGCAGCTGCAGGGCCGAGTTGAAGGTGGGCAGGTCGTCGTCTCCGCTGCAGGCGGGGTTGTCGTGGCCCTGGGCGCCCCGGGGCCTGTCTTCGGGGTCCGCCCCGGGCTCCAGCCCCGCCCCGGCCCTCCAGCCCTGCCACCACTTCTTGGCCTTCTGCCAGCGGCGGCGCAAGATGATGGAGAAGGTGTCGATGAAGAAGACCTCGATGATCTCAATGACACAGACCATTGAGCAGCTCATCCACAGGCCCAGCTGGCCCCCGAAGTTGGAGAGGAGGAGGACGATCTGGGGAGGAAGCAAGGAAGGGAAGGAAGGAGGAGGAAGGGAGGGTCACTCAGTCATGCAGGCACCAGGAGAGGAGTGGGGAATACCCAGAGAAAGTGAGATAGTCATAGAGAGGAGGGTGCCGACTTGTTTTCTGTTGCCCCAGAAGGTCGGACCACCAACCGGTTCAAATTACATCAAAAGAGTTTCCGTCTAGACATTAGGAAGAATTTTCTAACAGTTGGAGCGGTTCCTCAGTGGAACAGGCTTCCTCGGGAGGTGGTGGGCTCTCCTTCCCTGGAGGTTTTTAAGCAGAGGCTAGATGACCATCTGTCAGCAATGCTGATTCCATGACCTTAGGCAGATGATGAGAGGGAGGGCATCTTGGCCATCTTCTGGACATGGAGTAGGGGTCATTGGGTATGTGTGTGTGTGTGGGGGGGGAGGCAGTTGTGAATTTCCTGCATTGTGCAGGGGTTGGACTGGATGACCCTGGCGGTCCCCTCCAACTCTATGATTCTACGATTCTATGTTTCTGTGAGCTGGGCACCTCTGTGAATGTCGCCAAGTCTTAGCTGACTTACGGCAACCCCACAGGGTTTTTCAAGGCGAGAGGCTTCCAGAGGTGGCTTGCCATCACCGGCCTCTGCCCAGCGATCCTGGACTTCCCTGGGGGTCACCCCGTCCAAGAGCTAATCGGGACTGGCCATGCTTAGCTTCTGGGGTCTGACGACATCAGGCCAGCCTGGGCCCTCCCGGTCAGGGCTCACCCCTGAACTAGCCTCCTCCCCGAAGCAAAACTCACGGTATTTGCTGGGTTCTCCGAGATGAGCCTCTCGTTCAGGTCTTTGTAGAACACCATGAGTTTTGCCAGGTCTGTCCTGAGGAAAAGGGGAACAGAGAAGCTGGATCAGGGCCAGGAGAGGCAGGACTGCCCCCCGGCTTCCCTCTGGGGGTCTGTCCCCATTTTGCCCCAGTGGAGAGATGGAAGGAAGACCTACTTGTTCAAGACGGTTTTGCTGTCTTTCCCTCTGTTCCAAGAGAGGGCCCTGAGCATCCACTCCTGGGAAGAGAGAGAAGGGCAAGTGGGCAGATCTCTCCCTCCAAGCCCGGGTTCGGCCTTCTGCCTCTTCCCCTGGCTGCTCACAAAGCCCCCAGTCCCTCCTCTGCACCCCTTCCCAAGCCAGCTCCTTGCTACGGGGGCTGCCTAATGAGGAGGCCGCCAACCCCACACCCCTGGGCCTCACTGCTCCCCACCTTCGCCAAGCCAAGCCCCCGCAGCCAGTGGCAGCCCCACAAAGGAGTCCCCTTCACTTGGAGGGACAGAAGCCCTTCTTCAGCTGGCCCTGCTTCTACGCCTGGGCGCCCCCTCCCCCTTTTGAACGGTTCCATCCTCAGGATGTGACCGACTGACCGAGGCAGGACAGAGACTCACCTCGGACACAGTTGAGGGCCACTGGGCTAGGCTGGTGGTCAGCGTCCATTCCTTCAAGCTGTGGAGACAGGCAGGGAGTGGGTTCCCATTGGCCTGGCCCAGTTAGGAGAGCTCCCTCCCCGACCCTGAGCGTGGCATCCACCGCCTTCTTCCATGTTTGCAGCCTGCCCGCTAAGAGGCTCTGGGCCAGCCTGGCCTAAAGGTCGCTCAGCCAGCCTCTCATCCAGTCCCTTTGACCGCGAGTGCTGATGGAGTCTGGCTGCCAAAAGAGCCATTCAGGCAGCCCCATCTCACGTCTTACCATCCCTCAGCTGCACTGAGTGAGTTGCCTGCCCGCTGCCCAGAGACTGGGCCACCAAACAGGGCAGACACCCTGGGGCCAACCAAGCGGCATCCGAGAAGGCTCTACTGAGCTCTTGCAAGCTCAGCTTTTGGCCTCTCTCCCTCCTTCAGCAAGGACCTTGCAGAGGAGGCCATGTAGAAGGTGAAGGGACTGGCAGCGGAGAGCCCCTCCCTGGCCGAGGAGATGGGCCCAATCCAGCTGGGACCTACCTGCAGGCCTCTTTGCAAATCTGTTGGCAGCCCAGCTTCTCCTTCACAAAGTCCTTGTGGAGCTTGTAGTAGCAGTACACTGCAAGAGAGAGAGAGAGAGAGAGAGAGAGCGAGAGAGAGAGAGAGAGAGAGAGAGCGAGAGAGAGAGAGAGAGAGAGAGAGAGAGAGCGCCCCCGGGGAGGGAGTCAGAGCTACTTAATCCCCACGGCTGCACAAGGCGAGAAGACTGCAACACCCCCCACTTCCCAGCAGGATCTGGGTGGTTCTGAAGGACTCCCGGACACAAGGAGCCCCACTGGGCAAGCTGCCGGAGCGGATTTGTCCCTCTGCCCTGGTGTCTTGCTCGGACCCGAGGGAGGGAGGAGGCGGGAGCTGCCCCAGGGAACTTACTCCAATTTGGGTACTTTTTGTAGTTGCAGAACTCAGCGTTGGGGGGCAGGGGCTGAGCGTAATGGGCGCAGCCGCACCGTTCCACCATGAGCTTCTGGAAACAGGAGTGCAGGCAGATCTGCGAGGGAGGGAAGCAGACTGCTCAGGCGGGGAGGGGCTCTGGGGGCCCACACGTGGGGAGGGCAAGGCACCACCGCCAGGCACCACCGCCAAAGGCTGGAGCAAAATGTCAGCCCTGGGAACTGCAGTCTTGAGCACCCGCAGGCTGGGCAGCTGTGAAAGGCCGGCCTGCGGGAAGAGCGGCCAGACCTGCTGGCGGACCCTGGCTTTCCTGCCCTGGTCACCAAGGCTGCGGCTGCAGCTTGCAGTGAGCCACACTCCCACCCCACCCTGGGCAGAATGGTCCGGCACCCTCCAGAGCTGCCGGGCTCAGGGAGTCCCTGTGGCCGCCTGGGAAGACCCACCTGCAAAGAGTAGTTTTTGTTATACAGGTTCTCCACGGGGATGTCTGTCCCGTCCTCGGTGCAGTTGCTGTAGGGCTTGCTGAGCCGGGTGGACTTCGTCTGCAGGAGGGAAGGGGTGGGTTTGTGGGACTGCGAGGGAGCAGGGGCCCTTTGGGGTGAGAATAAGGGACACAAGGCACACAGGCAGGAATATGCCCAACCCACGGTGATCAATATGAAACTGGGGCCAGGCTTCCAAAATATAGTTTGTGTCTGATAATATTTCTAAGATCCGTCCTACAGTCAGCTTTGAACAGGTTTCGGTACTATCAAAGTGGCCTCTATAGAAGCAACTTGAAAGATCGAGCCACCCCAGTCAAGAATCTCCCTCCCTCTCTCATTATCCATCAATGACAAGATCTCTATTTCCCACAGGTGCTGAGAGGCAGTTCTGGTTCATGCAGGATGTGGCTCTGGAGGGCCAAGGCTGGGCGGGCCCTTCCTGACTGGGCACCACGCCTGTCTTTCAAATGCAGGCTGGCTTTGTGTGTGTTTGTGGGGGGGGGGGGAGAATTCACAGGCAGGTCTGGCAGACCTTTCTGTGAATTCACCCAGCCTCTCCGCTGCTGGCTCAGAAGGCAGGAATGTGTCTGGCATTTCTTTGTTAAAAAATAAATTTAAATGTTATCAACGCATTTGTCCTACAAAACAATGCAAACAAAGAGAAAAGGGCCTTCCCCTCTCTGCCCCCACCCCGCCCATGCAGAGCCCAGGGCAGCTCCTCCCATAGGTAATCACAGGTCGTTAGTGGGAAACAAAAGTACAATTGCTGGGCGGGGTGGTGGTGGTGGAGGGAGGCAGAGCCAAACCCCCTTTCCATCTCTCCCCACACCCAGGTCCAGTAGAGACACACACCCCCATTTTGGATCCACTTCCATGGCCTAAGCGGGGCAAAACACACCTTTCCCGATAGACCACTTGCCAAGGGCCCCTGCCCAGAGAGTAGAATAATAGAATAATAGAGTTGGAAGAGACCATCAGGGTCCAACCCCCTGCACAATGCAGGAAGGGGGCGCCTGTGCCCGCCTGAGCCCCGCCACTTACAAAGTGCATCCCGATGGAGGTGGCCGTGGCCGTCTCAATCTCGGTGCCGATGTCCTCGATGAAGGGGTACTCGTCTTGGTCATGGACCACGATCTTGGCCCCCGTGGAGGTCACCAGGAAGGGGTTGTAGTCACCTTCCTCGATGTACAGGATCACCTGCAGTCCTGAGCACAGGGAGAGGCAGGGGGTTGGGCTGCCCTTCTAGAAGGCACAGGAGCCACGGGCAGAGGAACTGACGCCAGGGGCCTGCCTCTTACAACAGAAGGCCTTTGAAGGGTGCAGGCCACAGAGAGGACATGGGGGTCAAAACAGCTGCAAGGCCTCATCCCTTCAACCCACATTCTCATAGAATCATAGAGTTGGAAGGGACCACCAGGGTCATCTAGTCCAACCCCCTGCACAATGCAGGAAATTCACAACTACCTCCCCGCCCCACACAGCGACCCATACTTCATGCCCAGAAGATGGCCAACGTGCCCTCCCTCTCATGACCTACCTGAGGTTATAGAATCAGCATTGCTGACAGATAGCCATCTAGCCTCTTCTTTAAAACCTCCAGGGAAGGAGAGCTCACCACCTCCCTAGGAAGCCTGTTCCACTGAGGAACCGCTCTTAACTGTTAGAAAGTTCTTCCTAATGTCTAGACGGAAACTCTTTGGATTTAATTTCAACCCATTGGTTCTGGTCCGACCTTCTTGGGCAACAGAAAACAACTCGGCACCCTCCTCCATATGACAGCCCTTCAAGTCCTTGAAGATGGTTATCATATCCCCCCTCAGTCTTCTCCTCTTCAGGCTAAACATACCCAGCTCCTTCAACCTTTCCTCATAGGACTTGGGCTCCAGACCCCTCACTATCTTTGTTGCCCTCCTCTTGACACGTTCCAGCTTGTCTACATCTTTCTTAAATTGTGTGCCAAAAACTCTAGGTGAGGTCTAACCAGAGCAGAGTAAAGCGGTAACATCGCATGATCTGGACACTATACTTCTGTTGATACAGCCCAAGATCGCATTTGCCTTTTTAGCTACCGCATCACACTGCTGATTCATGTTCAGCGTTTGGTCTACTAAGACCCCAAGATCCTTTTCGCACACACTACGGTTGAGACAAGTCTCCCCCCTTCTTTAATTATGCTTTGATCTTTCCTACCTAAATTCTGGGAAGGGTTGGCCCTGCTCAGTTCCCCAGGCCAGATTTCACACCGCCTGGACCCCTTACCATATTCGCTGCCTCCAGTGGACGTGCTCAGGATCCGATTGTCCTTCCCACTGTTGAAGGTATAGCAGTTCCCATGGAGTGGATGATGGAAGTAAGTGAAGTTCCTAACGGGGACCAAGCAGGCTTCTATTACCGGTTAGTTCCTACCTCACCTATTTCCTGCACTCTTCATATTTACTCAGAAGTGAGTCTCACTCAGTTCAACGGAGCTTGGTCCGAAGGAAGTAGACGCAGGAGTGCACCCGTAAGGCTAGAGGTGGAATTTGAATTCTGGGATGGTTAGCGATGCCCGGCTCCGGTTGGCAAAGGATGGGGTCATGGCCAAGGAGCACAAGATTCAGCAGGGCTGGTTCTAGATCAGTGGTTCTCAACCTTTTTTGCTCCATTCCCCCCTTTCACCATTGTTCAGAATATAACTCCCCCCTTCCCAAGATAGTCTAACTCAAAAATCAAACAAACTATAATTTTACAGATTGTACATAATGTACAGGACATCCCACTTTGCTGAATAGTGGTCCCAATTCCCCCCCACCCGAACCCTAAAATCCCTCTCCCGGGGGGTGGGGGGAATCCCCCCCTTGTTGAGAACCCCTGTTCTAGATGAACCCGAGGAGGGCTGATGCCAGCGAGGGCACCCAGTCGGACCTGAAGCCTGACAGCTGATCTCAGTGGCGGAGATGTGGGGCCTGATTGAGCCTCCGCTTCCCTTCCCTCGAACGTCCAACCCGAGCTGGGAACGGGTTCAAGGTGCGAAGCCAAAGCTTTTTGGAGGCAGGGCACCCTGTGCCCAAAGGCAGGCACCAGCTCTGGCTTCTCGGGAGGAAAGCCCCCTTTCCCAAGCTCACACCCCCCCCCCGGCCCTCTTCGTCTGCGTTTGGCTTTCCCCCTCCCAAAGCACGCCTCGCAGCCCCTGCTCTTCATGCCCCCCGCCCGCCTGCTCTCCCCTCCGTGGGGCCAACCTGGTGTCACAGGACATGCCGTCAAAGGAGCAGCTGAGCAGGAGCTCTTCTGCTGAGTAGCTCATCAGCTGTTTCTCCTTGGGTTTGATCTGGGCCATGATGTTCATGTAGTGCAGCTTGTACCACTCCTGGATGGCGTTCACCCCTGAGCTGAAGGTGTAGAGGACGCAGCTGCTGTTGTCGCTGGAGTCACACTGCGAAGGAGAGAGGGGCAAGGCGGGCTCAGCCAGGGAGGGGTCCTCCCCACAGGCGAGCCGCCTGGGGTGCTTGAGGCAGGGGAGGAGAGGCCTCAGCCTGGAATTCGCACGCATCCCTCCCCAGGGCCACACGCCGCTCAAAGCCGCAGCAGGCAGTTTTCAGTGGGGGAATGGCAGAGGGGCAAAGGCCGAGAGCTGCATCCACGGTCAACATCAGCTGGACTAAAGCAAACCTCCACATTCAGGGGCAGTCAACCTCTGAATTCACAAGAACACATGAAGCTGCCTTATACTGAATCAGACCCTCGGACCAGCAAAGTCAATATTGTCTACTCAGACCAGCAGCAGCTCTCCAGGGTCTCAGGCAGGGGTCTTTCCCATCACCTACTTGCCTGGCCCCTTTAACTGGAGATACCGGGGATTGAAACTGGGACCTTCTGCGTGCCAAGCAGACGCTCTACCGCTGAGCCACGGCCCCTCTCTATGGCTCTCCAGGGTCTCAGGCAGAGTTCTTTCTCATCACCTACCTGCCTAGTCCCTTTAACTGGAGATGCCACTGGGGATTGAACCTGGGAACTTCTGCGTGCCAAGCAGAAGCTCTACCACTGTGCCACGGCCCCTCCCAGGAGGCAGCATGAGGAGAAGGCCTCAGCCTCTATGCCTTGTCGTTGGCCCTCTGGAGGAACCGGTTGGCCGCTGCACGAGGCAGGATGCTGGACCGGATGGACCCTCGCTGGTCTGATCCGGGAGGGCTCTTCTGAGGTGCCTGTGAGGGGCTCCGGCTCTGTGTGCCCCCTGCCCGGTACCCTTTGACCCGCAGACCTCTCCCCTCCATGGCAGACTCACCAGCTGAAAGCCCACAATGTCTTTGGGATTCTTCACCATGGTGGATCCTTCTGGGCTAACCACGGTGCCGGCAATCCGCCGCCGGTGCCCTGTGGAGAGTTCGGTGCCCATCTTGGCCCGGAGGCTCTCGAGCTTCAGCAGAGGGAAGCGCTGGAGCTCTTTGTTCTTCCCAGCAGGCTCAGTGCCTGCCTCGCGCCGGGCCCGGAGGGTGGGGCTGCCCGAGAAGTCGTACAGGGACTCAAGGGCCTCCATGGTCTGCTTGTCCAGCTCCTCCAAGTGCCCCTTGATGGCACTGTACCTGCAGCAGGAAGGGAGACCGAGGCTCTTTTTGGGGGGGGGGGGGGACAGGCCAGGACGGCTGCACGGGCACACCCTGGCTGCCCCCGTCTCTGGCACGCAGCTCTGCCCTAGACTTGGCACAAGAGCTCGTGGGTATTCTGTGGGGGGAGGGTGGGATCTGAAAAGCTCAGAAAAAAACTTAAAGATTCTGGATTCAAACCCAAATCCTGGGCAGAGTTGTCCCTTGAGGGCTCTAAATGCCCAAAGGAGCCAGGGGAATGGGGTGTGGCAAGGGAGTCGCAGCCTCTTGGTAAAAGGGTGAAGAGGTAGGGATGGGTGGGGGCCTGATAGTGGGGGAGAGGAGATTTTTCCTAGGGAGGCAGGGGGCACAAAGGGGGCGGCTGGGTCTCCCCAGCCAAGGCAGACAGCTTGGGGAGCCCCTGCTCCTTCTCACATCCCGAGCGTTTTGGCTTCATCACTTCAGACTTCCCTTTCGGACACACACACACACACACCCGGGGCTGGGAGAAGAGATTGGTGCGTTCCCAAAGCTTGTGGGTGCCAGCCAGGGAGGCCCAGGTGCGAACCTCGCCTCAACAGTGAATTCTCGAAGACGCTGTTTCTTGGATTTATTTTAAGATCTGTATCCTGCCAACCGTGCTTCATACAGTGACTAATAAATGTGTACTAGAACTCCAGCAAAAAAAAATATAAATGTTTGATTTAGATGTTTGTACTGTGCTTTACTCCCTAATGGGGACTAGAAGTGGATTCTCCCCTCCTCTGTTTTCTCCTCCCAACAACAACTGTGTGAGGTAGGTTGGGCAGGGAAAGGGAAAGAGAGAGGTCATCCAGCAAGCTTCCATGGCAGAGTGGAGATTCAAACCCGGCTCTCCCTGATCCTAGTCCAGCAGCCTAATCACCGTGCCACGCTGGCTCTCTATGCAGACGCCCACGAAAATTGCAGCGACCAGGGAAACCACACAGCCACCGAATAATAACAAGACGAGTCGATCAGCTTTCCAGGCCAGCCAATAACAGCCCTGGCCTACCTCGCAGGGTTGTCATAGAGGTTTCTGGTTCTGATTGTTGTGGCTATGACTGGTGATGCGAGTCTACCTCATTTCCCAGCAATGCCCTCCGAGCGGCTGACACAACACACCCACAATTACCAGAACAGAAAAATCTTCATGCCAAACTGCCGAACACCATGGGCCTCTCAGAGCCTATGTATCTGTGGGGCCGCTCCAGAGGACCTAGCTCATTACACCTTATTCTGTCCTCTTTATACAGAGCCCAGACTCAAATTCCTCGGGGCGATTCTAAAGGGCCTAAATCTTTCTCCAGATCCAGAGAAGCTGCACTTTCTCCTATCAGACACCAATCCTGATGTTTCCTACAAAGTGTCACTCTTTGCTTTAGCAGCTGAGAAAATCCAAGCTAAAGTTGTTTTTAATCAGGGAACTTAAGAAGGAGGAGGAGTTGGTTTTTATATGCCGACTTTCTCTCCCACTTAAGGGAGACTCAAACCAGCTTACAATCACCTCCCCTCCCCCTCCCCACAACAACCTACCCTGTGAGGTAGGTGGGGCTGAGAGAGCTCTAAGAAAGCTGTGACTAGCCCAAGGTCACCCAGCTGGCTTCATGTAGAGGGGCGGGGAATCAAATCCAATTCTCCAGATCAGACTCCACCACTCCAAACCACCGCTCTTAACAGCTACACCACGCTGGCTCTCCATATTTAAATACTAGCTTCTTGTGGGTCAGACTGTTTTAAAGTTATTTTAATGTTATTTTATGATATTTTAATGTTTTGCATGGTGGATTGTGATGGCCTTTGGCCGCAGACAATAAACCTTATCACTCACTCACAACTGGTTCATGCCAAAACCCACATGCCCTCTAAGCCACAGGGGGAATTACAGACTTGTAGAACAAGTGGCTGGGCACCAGGTCAGGGGGCAGCCCTCCTGCATGGGGGAGGGGATTCCAGGTGAGGGGTTAAGCTGCCCTGCCCCAGCCCAGCCAGCCAGCCCCCTGAGCCCGGAGGGTCTGCTTACTTGTAGGGGTTCATGTTGCAGATGGTGACGGCGGGGAAGGGCAGCTTGTGGAAGCGGACGGTGACGGAGACGGAGGCCACGTAGTAGTTGAGGATGAGCTGGGCGCAGTACCACAGGATGAGGCCCACAGCCGCCAGGGTGAGCAGGATCCAGAGGAGGCGACGCAGACGGCCCCGCGAGACCACGATGCGCCGGCAGCCGTGCGTGTTGGTGTTCATGCAGTACCAGCGCATCAGCTCGCGCAGGGTGGGCGCCTGCGGTCCGGTCACCGGCAGGGTCTTCTTCAGCTTGGCCTTGATCTTCTCCGCCGGAGCCAGCCCACCTGCCTCTGTGGGGAGGAGGAGGGGAGGGAGAGGTCAGGAGCTGCCCGGGGCACCCACCGGCCGGGGAGGGACGGAGGGAGAGCCTCCCCAGCCGGCCAGCTTCCCCCCTACCCTCCAGTGCCAAGTTCCGCCTGAAGTTGCCTCTGGACATGGAGCCCCCCCCCCCCCCAGACATGGAGGGTGGACCTCTCCTCCTGCATGAATCTGTCTAATCACAGAGTTGGAAGGGACCATCAGGATCATCTTCTAGTCCAACCCCCCTGCACAATGCAGGAAATTCCAAACAGCCTCCCCTCCCCACCCCAGTGACCCCTACTCCATGCCCAGAAGATGGCCAAGATGCCCTCCATAGAATCGTAGAGTTGGAAGGGACCACCAGGGTCATCTAGTCCAACGCCCCCCCTGCACAATGCATGCAATTCAAAACTACCTCCCCCAACCCACACCCCCAGGGACCCTCTACTCCATGCCCAGAAGATGGCCATGATGCCCTCTCTCTCTCACCCGGGGGGCCGCCGTGGGCACAGGGAGCCGGCTGGAGCTGCATGCTGCTGGCCCAGGGGGAGCTGCTCCTGCTTGCTGCTGCTTCTGCCGCCGCTCGACTCCGGCGCTTGCCGGCTGCCCGCTCCCTCCCTCCCTCCCTGCCGGCTGGACCGCCCCGCGCCTCCGCCCCTGGCCCGCCCCCGCCGGGCTGGCAAGCCGCCGCCTGCCCTGCAGCGTTCCCTGCCGGCCCGAGAGGGCACTCGCCGCCGGTCCCCGGGCTGGCCTGATTGACAGGGGGTGGGTCGGGGGTGGTGGTGGTGGGGGGCGCGAATCTGCGCAGTTGAAGGGTTCTTATCCAAAAACTGGATGCATGCATTCAAGGGGAACCGTTGAAAGCCCCCTTGCGATTTCTTCTTTCTAATGCAAGCCCCTGCGTTACTTCACATGGACACATGAAGCTGCCCTAATACTGAATACTGTGTTCAGTTCTGGTCGCCACCCCTAAAAAAGGATATCGCAGAGCCTGAGAAGGTGCAGGAAAGAGCAACCCAAATGATCAGGGGGCTGGAGCAACTGCCCTGTGAGGAGCAGTTAAAACTCTTAGGGCTGTTTAGCTGGGAAAGGAGGCGATTAAGGGGAGACAGGACAGAGGTCTATAAAACGATGCATGGTTTGGAGAGCGTGGACAGGGAGAAGCTTTTCTCCCTCTCTCAAAATACTAGAACACGGGGGTGGGGGGTCATCTGCTGAAGCTGGAGGGTGAGAGATTTAAAACTGATAAAAGGAAGTATTTCTTCACACAATGCAGAGTTCAGTTGTGGATCTTCCTGCCCCAGGATGTGGGGATGGCTGCCAACTTGGAAGGCTTGAAGAGGGGAGTGGACCTGTTCATGGAGGAAAGGGGTATCCATGACTACTACTCAAAATGAATACTAGTCATGATGCATACCTATCCTCTCCAGGATCAGAGGAGCATGCCCATTATATGAGGCGCTGTGGGACACAGGCAGGACGGTGCTGCTGCAGTCGTCTTGTTTGTGGGCTTCCTGGAGGCACCTGGTTGGCCACTGTGTGAACAAACTGCTGGACTTGATGGGCCTGGGTCTGAGCCAGCAGGGCCTTTCTTAGGCTCTTAGAGAATTCATCCAGTCGAAGGCCAACGAAAGAGCCCTGCACAGGACTGCCCCACAGTCAGGGGTGTTGATGGAACTCCGCTTCAGCCAGAGTCCCGGCAGCCCTCCACCATGAGCTCTCCCCCCCCCCCCCACATTGGCTTATGAGTGGGCCACAGTCTTCTCTCGGGCAGGGGCTGTGGCTCAGCGGCTGGCGTGCAGGACCCGTGGCATCTTGCAAGGACAAGGGGCTGGAGACACCCCACCCTCTCTGCACGAGCCCCACAAGAGCTGCAGGGGAAGGGGCACTGAGGCAGGCAGGCAGCAGCTATAAGGGGTGGTTCCCAGTCCCCTTTGCCTGCTTTGGGGGCAGCACAACCACCAGGAGGCCAGTGCACACCCCACCCCCTGGCTGGCCTGGTGGCAAGAGAGCCCCCTGCCTGCTGGGCCCTGGGCTCCCTGCAGGGGAGGGGCTGTGGCTCAGTGTTAGAGCCTCTGCTTGGCACGCCGAAGGTCCCAGGTTCAATCCCCAGTGGCATCTCCGATTAAAGGGACTTGGCAGATAGGTGATGTGAAAGACCCCTGCCTGAGACCCTGGTGAGCCACTGCCGGTCTGAGTAGGCAATACTGACTTTGATGAACCCTCAAAGGGACTGGTTCAGTAGAAGGCAGCTTCATCAGTTGGGAAGGGGCCGTGGCTCTGTGGCTGAGCCTCTGCTTGGCACGCAGAAGGGTCCCAGGTTCAATCCCCAGTAGCATCTCCAGTTAACGGGACCAGGCAAGGAGGTGATGGGAAAGACCTCCGCCTGAGACCCTGGAGAGCCATGGGGAACGGCTGTGGCTGAGTGGTAGAGCCTCTGCTTGGCACGCAGAAGGTCCCAGGTTCAATCCCCGGTTAAAGGGACCGGGCAAGGAGGTGATGGGAAAGGCCCTTCTCGTCTTGCTTGGGGGCTTCCTAGAGGCGCCTGGTTGCCCCCTGTGTGCACAGACTGCTGGCCCTGATGGGCCTGGGCCTGAACCAGCAGGGATCCAGCAGGGCCTCTCTTATGTTCTGCCTGGGACCCTGGAGAGCCGCTGCCGGCCTGGGCAGACCAACACGGCCTGGGCTGGACCCTCGAAGGGGCGGGCCCGGTCTCAGGCCAGCGCCCCGCGTCCCCCTGGGGCTAGGCCCGGCCTTTGCCAGGAGCCAAGATGGCGGCCGGGCGCCGGCGCGAGGCGGGCGGCTGCCCTGCTCCGGCATGGCGCCGCCGGCTTCGCGCGCCGCCGCCCTGCGTGCGCCGGCCCCTCCTCCCGCTCAGCTGGTCCCCGGGCGGGCTGGCGGGCGGGCTGGCGGGCGGGCGGGCGGCGAGGAGGGGAGCGCGGGCTAGGCCGCGGCGGGGCCAGGCCTGCTCCTCCTCGTCCGCCATGTCGGCGGGGCCCTGTCCGGCGGCCTCGGCCAAGGAGAAGCGCTCCTTCAGCAAGCGGCTGCTGTTCCGGGGCCGGGCGGGGGGCGGCGGCGGCGGGGGAGGGGGCTCGGGCTCCGGGGGGGCGCGCTCGCTGGGCGGCCTCATGAGCCGCGTGCTGCGGACCCTCTCCACCCTCTCGCACCTGGGACCCCCGCCCCAGCCCCCCGCCGCCCCCCCGGAGCCCGAGCCCCCCCGGCAGCCCCCCACCCCGCCGCCCCCGCCGCCCCCCACCCCGCCGCCCCCCCTGCTGCTGCTGCCCGGGCCCGGGCCCGTGCCCGGCGTGGCGGGGCTGCGCAACCACGGCAACACCTGCTTCATGAACGCCGTCCTGCAGTGCCTGAGCAACACAGAGCTCTTCGCCGAGTTCCTGGCCCTCCAGCACTACCGGCGAGGAGGAGGAGGAGGAGGAGGAGGAGGAGGGGGCCCCCCCAAGCCCCTGGCCGGAGGAGAGGAGGAAGACGACGAGGAGGAGGAGGTGGAGGCGGCGGCGGCGTCACCCCACGGGGAGGTGACCGAGCAGCTGGCCCAGCTGGTGCGCGCCCTCTGGACCCTCGAGTACACCCCCCAGCACAGCAGGCACTTCAAGGTGGGTGGAACACCCTGCGACACCTGGACACCCCCTCCCTGCCACACCTGGAGCTGCCTTATGCTGAGTCGGTATTGTCTGCTCGGACCGGCAGCGGCTCTCCAGGGTCTCAGGCACGGAGGTCCTTCACATCACCTCCTTGCCCGGTCCCTTTAACTGGAGATGCCACTGGGGATTGAACCTGGGACCTTCTGCGTGCCAAGCAGAGGCACTACCACTCAGCCACAGCCGTTCCCCATGGCTCTCCAGGGTCTCAGGCAGAAAAGGGTCTTTCACATCACCTACTTGCCTGGTCCTTTTAACTGGAGATGCCACTGGGGATTGAACCTGGGACCCTTCTGTTTGCCAAGCAGAGGCTCTGCCACTGAGCCACAGCCCCTCCCTATAGCTCTCCAGGGTCTCAGGCAGAGGTCTTTCACATCACCTACTTGCCTGGTCCTTTTAACTGGAGATGCCACTGGGGATTGAACCTGGGACCCTTCTGTTTGCCAAGCAGAGGCTCTGCCACTGAGCCACAGCCCCTCCCTATAGCTCTCCAGGGTCTCAGGCAGAGGTCTTTCACATCACCTCCTTGCCCAGTCCTTTTAACTGGAGATGCCACCGGGGATTGAACCTGGGGCCTTCTGCATGCCAAGCAGAGGCTCTACCACTCAGCCACAGCCCCTCCCTATAGCTCCCCAGGGTCTCAGGCAGAGGTCTTTCACATCACCTCCTTGCCCGGTCCCTTCAACGGGAGATGCCCCTAGGGATTGAACCTGGGGCCTTCTGCGTGCCAAGCAGAGGGTCTGCCACTGAGCCACGGCCCCTCCCCAAAGAACATATTCTGGCAGCGGTGGGATTCGAACCCACACCATCGAAATGACTGGAGCCTAAATCAAGCTCCTTAGACCACTTGGCCACTCTACCGCTTAGAAAGCTAGCAGGCAAGGAGCCAGGTCACTGCCTCTCACCCCCAGGGACACCCCTGCTTTCATCTCCGTTTTATTGCATTCATTGGTGTGCTGCCTTTCTCCCCAAAGGGGCTTTTCACACCCTTCTCCTCTCCTCCGGTTGGTCCTCGTGACAACAACCCTGCGAGGCAGGTCCGGCTGAGAGAGTGTGGCTGTCCCCAGGTCACCCAGCCAGCCTCCTGGCACGAGTGGGGATTTGAACCTGGGGCTCCACTAGTTCGGCACTCTTAACTATTACCCCGTACTGGCTCTCCAGCATATTTGAGGAGAGCTTCAGCGGGGGGGGGGGAGCATGAAAAAGGCGTTCCCCCACCACAGTCTGAAGTGGTGCAGCCCATTTGACACCCCCACACACACATTCTGCATCCCCGGCAGCCCAGAGCGAAGGCACTGGGAAAGCCCCCCCCACACTCCATTCATTCTTAGGGGGCTCCCCACTGGTCTGGCCTGCTGTGATGCCTTCAACTGGAAGGGGATGCATGACATTCAGTCGGCAAGTGCCGCTTTCCTTGCTGGCTCTGGCGGTCCTTCAAGGCAGAGGAGCTGGGGACAGGAGGAGACGTTGGCAATCCTATTCTTAGCAGGCTCTCAGACTGGCTGTGGCCTGGTGTCTCCTCTTGCCCGGTGGGGCACTAAAGGCATCCTGCCCCCCCCCCCACTACCCTTTGCCTTGTAGATTTGGTACCTTGGGGAGCTCCAGCAGGGATCCTGCGGAAGTTTTCTGTCCCTGGAACATTACTTCCTGACCTGCCCAGCCCCCAAATGCTCCTGATGCAGGGATCCCTAAGAACAGCTTCGGGGGAGGTAGGGGGGGCAGCAGAAATCATCCCTTCCATCTTCTGAATTCCTCTGCTGGGTCCAACCCTTTGTAAGCAATCAGGAGCGCTGCTTGCAGGTCATTAACTGTAAATAGGCCAGGAGGTGCCAGATTTCTCCTTTGCACAAGGGTGCAGGTGTTGAGGTCAGGCCCTGGGAACCGGAGACCTTGGCTCCCATTGATCCTTGTACGAAACTGAAGCTTCCTGTTATCAATCAGGATTTAGCCAAAGCAGGGTTTTCACTCGGTACTCGCTTGTCTGAGCAGATGCAGAGCGTGGCATGGCCTTCCCAGTTTTCTAGGGCCGAATCCTGGCTTTAAAGTTGCATTTTGCGGCTGGTTCTTGGAGCCGTGGTTATATTAAGCATTGCACATAGAAGGTTATGTAACACCTGAAGATGTATGAATGGATCTTCAACTTAGGGTACCATTAGTTTATGATTTAGTGCTTGGGATGATGGTGAAAATTGCCTTGTTTTTAAATGTCTTGGTAAGGAGAATACAGAACGCTTTCAGCCGAACCATGTTTCCTTTTCAGTCTTGCCGAGACAGGTGTAGGATGCTCACTGTTTATAGAGGTTTTGCCCTCACCGGCTTGGTGACAATTAGTTGCTTTCACAAAATTTTGATGGTTCAGAATTCCTATATGAGCATGTCTTTCGAAGTAAGGGCGAGCTGAGAGCCTGTGGTGGTTGAGTAAAGGGAGCCGGCGTGGTGTAGTGGTTTAAGAGAGGTCTGTTGTGGGGAGGGGAAGGGAAGGTGGTTGTAAGCCGGTTTGAGTCTGCCTGAAGTGGTAGAGAAAGTCGGCATATCAAAACCAACTCTTCTTCTCTGTGGGATGCCTTTTCCAGGTGAAAATGGCCACGGTCGGCCCAAAGGGGGGGAAGGGCGCCTTGTTGCTTGAGGGATGTAGGTCACTGGTTCAAGCAGCTTTCCCTCCCCTTTCGGCAGATGCCGCCTAGGGCCAACGGATGCCCACTGATGGAGGGCTTTTCAGAATGCTGCTTTGCTTGCAAAGAAGGAGTCCTGTCCCCGCGAGGAGGATGTGACACATGAGCACATCTTTCAAGCAAACCTTAAAAAACACATTTTTTGTCATGGTCTTAAGTCGCAAGCGCTTACTTGGCATTTGGGGGCAGTATCTCCCCCAAAGCGTTGGGAGCTGTCAGTGAGTGTTTTCTCAATCCACGTGCGACTTTCCTGCGTTCTCTTTCTTTCTCTCCGCTCTTCTGTGGGTGGGAGGAATCCCCCAAGATATTGTGCGGCCTTTTTGCCGTGCGGAGAAACTTTCACGCCATCGCATGCAAACACATCCTGATTGGTTTTGAGACTGTCTATTCGCAGATCTTTGGGGAAGAATTTTACAGCTCTTGACAAACCTGAAGTATTTTGTAGTTTCCCTTTTTTTTTTTTTTTTGAGAGGGTGCGCTCTAGGATTCCAGCCTGTGGCAGTAAGTACAGCTGGCAACCCTGCCAGCCCCCAGGTATAACAGTGCCCCATAAGAAACCAAATGAGCCAGCATGGTGTAGTGGTTAAGAACGGTGGTTTGGAGCGGTGGACTCTGATCTGGAGAACCGGGTCTGATTCCCCACTCCTCCACATGAGCGGCGGAGGCTAATCTGGTGAACTGGGTTTGTTTCCCCGCTCCTCCACACGAAGCCAGCTGGGTGACCTTGGGCTAGTCACAGCTCTCCCAGCCCCACCTCCCTCACAGGGTTGTTGTGGGGAAGGGAAGGTGATTGTAAGCCGGTTTGAGTCTGCCTTAAGTGGTAGAGAAAGTCAGCATATAAAAACTAACTCGTCTTCTTTTGGATAGCCCGTGCAGAACCTCCCAACATGGTTCACCTTTCTCCGCGTGGACGCAGGTGTTGAGTTCCTGGCCTCCTCCTTCACGGGCCTTGTTGCCATTGGTGGTGCCTGGAGAGGTGGGCAGGTGGCTTTGCTGTAAGTAAGTGGGCTGGCCAGCGAGTTTTTACCCCGTGCATCGTGCTTGTGAGAGAGTCAATTTTCTCCAGTGCTGCTGCACAGCTTCTCTGTGCCAGATGAGGTGGTTTTAATCGCCTTGGTCGTCAGCTGTTTCCGTCAACTGCGTTCTGCCCACCTCAGCACTTTCCCCGGCTGTTTGAGTGGATACAGAATAGGTGCCGATTCATGCCCTGGATTTGTCAATAACAGAGGCTTGTTGAAATACTTGTGTCTTTGTACTCTAGAATGGGCTGCTGGGGTGGGAGTTCCCTGTATCTTCCATGTCAGCAATCTGCACCGGTACCCGTGTGGATTAAAGGTACTGTGGGAAATAATAATAATAAATAAGTAATACTTTATATTTTTGGTACCTCACCTTAATCACTAAGATTCCTCGACTGCCTCTTATCTCAAAAGTTCCTTGTGTGACCTCTCATCCATCTTTTTAAAACTTGCTTAGGCCAGTTTTTTGAGGACTCTTTGAACTGAGGTTGGCCTATAAACGTACTCTACTTTGGGATTTCTTTCTGTAGTTTTGTATTTTTTAGTTTGTTTTATACTTATCTAGTTTTATTAACTGCCTTCGTCTGGGTGGGGGTGTCCTTGCGTGGGAAACAGAGGTGAATAGGGGGTGCAGGAAGCAAAAGCCGTGTGGGAAGGAGGAATACATACAAAGGAGCCCCTGAAATGAATATTTTTTAAAGTTTCAGGTTTCCCCTCTCACTCCACGTCTTTAGGATGTCAGTTTGCAGCTGCGAAAGGGTATGATTAATTCTGCTTTGGGCCAAATTTCATGCTCAAGATAACTCCCGATTGTTTTAATGGGGTTAACAGTATAAACCGTTTGACCCGGCGCATTAACTGCCCTAAATTGCTACTGAGTACTCTGAGTTAATGAGATTATTAGTTTATTGACAGATTAGCAGAACATTGTTTGAAACGTCTATAAACATCCTTGTGTCCAGTTAATGTGGAGAAGGTGGACCGTGCGGGCAGAGGAAGCTATTGAATTGTTTGACAATACCTGTTACCGATGAAGCGGCATCCCCCACCCCCCATTATTTTCTTCTTTCCCATGTGGCCTGCGAGCCTCTTTCTGGGTGGGAAAGAGAATCTGCCTGCAGCTTCATCCCTGTTCTCTCTCTCTGCCCTCCCACCCACCCAGTGTCTCCCAAAGAGCTCCAGAAATCCTTGCAGAACAAATGGGCGATTTTGCCCTGCTGCCCTGACGGACAACAGGTGTAGCCCTGCTGTGTTGGGTTTGGAGTGGAAGGTCAGGTATAAGGCAGCTTCGGGTGTGTTCATGTGAAGAGCGTCTGCTGTGGTCTCTGCTGAGAATTCGGGTGGGGCACTGCCCGTATACCCTTCTGGGCGGGCGCCCATTTGCCAGGCCTCTGTATGTCCCCAGATGTCTGTTAAATGGTTAAGGAACCTGCCCGCCGGCTACCCCCCTCTTCGCTGGCAGCCTTTGCCACTTGTCAGGCTACAGGGACGCTTTACCTCCCAGAGAGTAGGGCGATGCATGTGGATGTGTCTTCCTGCCCTGCACTGCCCCACTCTCTTTTTAGCACATTGCCCGACTCGGCCCCGCCAGCTGGCATCTACAGGCAGCTCGGCGCATGTGTCTGTACGTGCCTCAGGTGCCCTTTTCCCTGCCGGGCGGTGCTGCTCGCAAGCAGCTTGAAGCAGGGCAGAGCGTGCCGCAGCCAGGGCGGACGGAGCGTTTGTGTTACCCGGTAAAATAACCACAGGAAAAATGGGGGCAACCTGGCAGCAGCTTTGAAAATCCCCCCGCCTCCGCCTTAATTCTCCTCGGCCTGACCTACATTGGGGCTGGTTATTCTGCCTGCTTGGGGGGCCCCTTCGAGCGGCTCATGCTTCTGTGTCACGAAATGGAGACATCTGTCGTTCTGCAGGGGTCCCCGGAGCAGAGAGGGCAGGGGGTGTAGGGCTGCCTTTGACCCCTTGAAGACAGCTTCTTTTAATAATGTGGTCTTTAGGTCGCTGCTGGCCTCGGTCTGTAATTTGGAACACCAACGGTAGCCGGGCTCTGGCTCAGAACAAACAGCTCCAGTGGTCTTGGGAATCCTGCTGCTGCTCTCCCACCCCTTGGGGGCCTGTTGCTGTCACCAAGTGATGAGTTTAATGCAAGCACATCATGGGCTGGGGGGGGGTGCTGCTCTTTGGCTGATACCTCCCCTTGTTCAGGCGTGTTGCTGAGGTGGTTGCAGCCGTCCCTTGAGGAGAAAGCCAGCTTCGTTGGCTTTCCTAAATAGGCCTAGGGGGTTGGTCAGTGTTTTTCGAACCACAGCCCTTTTGCCTTCTGGCTGCCGTGAGGAGGGCAGGTTTCCTCCTCCTCTGCTCTGCCAGGGTGTCGCTTGGTTGTCATAGAATCATAGAGTGGGAAGGGACCACCAGGCTCATATAGTCTAACCTCCCTGCACAATGCAGGAAATTCACAATTACTTCCCCCACCACACCCTAAGTGACCCCTACTCCATGCTCAGAAGATGGTCAAGGTGTCCTCCCTCTCATGATCTGCCTGAGGTCACAGAATCAGCATTGCCGATAGATGGCCGTCTAGATTCTGCTTGAAAACCTCCAGGGAAGGAGAGCTCACCACCTCCCGAAGAAGCCTGTTCCTCTGAGGAAACGCTCTAACTGTTAAAAAATCCTTCCTAATGTCTAGACGGAAACTCTTTTGATTTAATATCAACCCGTTGGTTCTGGTCCAACCTCCTGGGGCAACAGAAAACAACTTGGCACCATCCTCTCTATGTGACAGCCCTTAAAGTCCTTGAAGATGGTTATCATAACCCCTCTCAGTCTTCTCCTCTCCAGGCCAAACACACCCAGCTCCTTCAACCTTTCCTCATAGGACTTGGTCTCCAGGCCCCTCACCATCTTTGCTGCCCTCCTCCGCACACGGTCCAGCTTGTCTACGTCTTTCTTAAATTGCTGTGCCCGAAACTGATTGTCCCCTCGGCTCAAGCGTCTGCTCTGTCTCAGGAGCAGCTGGTCCTTCTCTGGGGGGCCCTTCCTGCGTTTGCACCCGTGGATGAGATGGTGCCGGCCACAGTCCTTGGTTTCAATGAGAAAGGGGGGAGGGTGCGTGTGACCCCTTGGAAAGCCCCAACTGGTGCTGGGCACACTCCGTTTCGGAGGGTGGGGCTGTGGGTCTGGCGGGCGTCTCCCAGAAACAAATGGAAGCGTGTGAGGATTGCCAGGGAGCAGGAAGCAAAGGGAAATCGATGTGTTGGAGGGTTGTGGCCGGCCGCTTCTGGCCCAGAGAGGCCTAAAAGCTTTTTGCTAATGAGGCCTGCCGTCTCGGGGGTGGGGGTGGGGGGCTCTGAACTGCAGCTGAAGCCGCCTGTTCCGGCAGCCGAGGCACGGCCTTCTGCCTCCTCTCGATACACAGCCCACACTTAGCACAACCAGGTGAGGGAGACCCGCCTCAGGGACCGGACTGAACCTTAAAAAAAAAAAACCCTCCTTTCAACACGTTCTGGATTGGACTTTGCCTGCAGCCTCCGGGAGCCAATCTCAGTTTAGCTTTCGCAGGGCCCTTCTCTCCCTTGAGGAGTCTTCGCGCCAGCTTTGGGCTGCTGGTTTCTTTGTAAAGGCAAAGGCCAAGCAAGCCTTGCCGCCCAGGATTAGCTGGGGAGGGGGGCCGCAAAGTGACCTTTCGGCTCCCACGCTTCTTCTGGCATCTGATGACATTCTCTTCCTCTGTCTGTGTCCCCGGCCTGCTTATTTTTCTCTGGGTAAGCAGACTTGTCTGCTTCGGCTCTGGCGGCGGCCTCAGGCCTCGCTCGCACGCTCGGGAGATCTTGGGTGTCAGCGTTATCATCCCATTAGATGCACCGATACTGGAAGAGGCGAGCAGAAATTGCTGGCGCGGACCGCTGGGTATCAGTTTCCTTTTTTGGGAGGCAGCCTCTTTCTGGTAGCAGAAGGAGAAACTTCGCCAATACAGCTCGTGTCTTGGAAACTGGGAGATGTGTACAGTGGGCAAAAATCCTACCTCTGGGGTTGTTGTGGAAATTGCCCGATTGGGTGTTTGGCGAAGGGAACGGGGCAGGGGGGAGGCATCCCGCCACCAAAGAGTGGCAGTCCCACCCCTGTCGTTCCTCTACTCGGTCCTTTGCTTGTCGACTTAACACATTTTCCCCAGCCCTTTTGGCAGGCTCCATCTTGCTGGCAGTAAACAAATCATGTTTGCCCAAAAGGGACTTGGGGCTTCTTATTTTCTCTTTGGTTTTAGGTGTGGATGTTTGAACTGTTGTTGTCAGCCGCCTCGAACCCAGAGGAAAGGCCAAGTATAAATGTTTAAAGAAACGATAAATAAATAAAATAGAAAGCTGTTTTAACAACCGCAGTAATTGACAACAGGTCCGGCTTCCAGAGGGAGGCGGTGGCTGGCCCTTCCCTAGTGCTGAGGAGGGCCAGAAGCAAACTCACCACCTTGCATTTGGTGCCCGTCTCCTGGCAGCGGGCGAGGGTGGGCACTGCTTCGCAGTGGTGACTGTTCCGGCAGGCACACAGGCCTCAGGGCCACCCCTGGCCATCTGGGGTTGGAGAGCCTCCTGGGGAAGCCACGGAGGGTTGTGGGGGACACATGTGCTTCGGGGGCTCAGTGGCAGTGGTGTTTTTCTCCCCAGAGCATCGTGTCCAAAAATGCCCTGCAGTACCGCGGCAGCTCCCAGCACGACGCTCAAGAGTTCCTTCTCTGGCTGCTGGACAGAGTCCATGAGGACCTCAACAACCTGGTGAAGAACAACGGCAGCCCCCCTCCGAAGGTAAGGCTGGATGTGGCCCAGGCAGCGCTTCCGTGGCTGACTAGGAGGGAGAGCCAAACCCTGGGCTGTGACTACCCGTCCCGGCTGCTTGTCTTTCCACAATCACTGGGCGAACTCCTGGATCGTCCGTGCAAGCTGCAGAACTCTCCTTGTTAGGGTGCATTCAGCTTACTTTGGGCGGGGTTTTCATTGTTAAGAGGGGTTTACCCTAGAAAGCTATGGAAGCTGGAAGGACTGCTTCTCTCGGACTGCCCTCGTAGCCTCAGCTCAAAAGATTCCTTCCAGTTCAGTTCATGACAGCTGCAGAACATCTGGGAGCGCATCCGTCTGTCCGACTGCAATGCCTTTTCCTCCCTAGCCCCCTTTAGAAGAGCCCGTGTTGATCGAGGGACCAGCGTTTCCAATAAACAGCTCTTTCGTCCAGGAGCTCTTCCAGGCCCAGTACAGGTATGGAGCCCCTCGGGCAGGGTTAGGTTTGGTGCCCGGTTCCTGGCAGAGGGATTCTGGCAAGGGGTCCTTTTCCTCAGGGAAGGAGAAAACCTCTCTGTGCTTTCAAAACGGGCCGTCTGCATTTGAGCGATTGTCTGGTTTGCCCCTTGATCCAGCATGTCTGTGGTGGGATTTATAGGCACTTCCTCCTACAGATGGGAAACGAGGCATCTCCTGGTGTGAGGGGCGGGGGTCCGCTTTCTCACAAGCCGCAGAAGTCTCTGGACTGTACCAATTCAGAGTGAGGGTGAGGACCCACCTTAAAAACCAGCGTGGTGTAGTGGTTAAGAGCGGTGGTTTGGAGTGGTAGAGTCTGATCTGGAGAACCGGGTTCGATTCCCCACTCCTCCACATGAGTGGCGGAGGCTAATCTGGTGAACTGGATTTGTGTCCCCGCTCCTACACACGAAGCCAGCTGGGTGACCTTGGGCTAGTCACAGCTCTCTCAGCCCCACCTACCTCACAGGGTGTCTGTTGTGGGGAGGGGAAGGTGATTGTAAGCCAGTTTGATTCTCCCTTGAGTGGTAGAGAAAGTCGGCATATTAAAAAAAAAACAAAAAAACCAACAATTCTCTCCATAGAAAACTGGCATATTGAGAAAGCTCAGCTAGAATCCTGCCCCAACACTCATAATTTTTGTCTTGCATTGGGAAACGGTTTTTAGCCCTGTGCGTCTGTACCTGTGCACTGAAGTGGTTTGGTCAAGAAAGAGGTTTCCTTCCTCCTCTGCCACTCATCAGCACTAGGCGGGGTCACCTCTCGCTTGTTTGCAGGAGGTGGTTTGGGGAGCGGAGGCAGCGAGCGTTCCCAGGCTCTGATCCCAGGGAGACGAGGGGTGGGTGGGGGCTCTTCTGCCTGCTGCTGCTCTTGTCAAGGAATGCTCCCTCCCTCCTGCTGGTGTGCTTGCCAGGTCCTCGTTGACGTGTCCTCATTGCCAGAAGCAGAGCAACACCTTCGACCCATTCCTGTGCATCTCTCTGCCCATCCCGCTGCCTCACACACGGTAGGTGTCATGGCGGGAGGGGACGGTGACGCTTGTGCCCCCCCCGGTTCTTCCAGATTCTCACAGGAGAGAGGCTGAGGTGGACGGGCGGGCGGCTGTGCCTGAATGCCCCTTGAGCCTGCTAGGGAGAAGGACCATGAGGTGCGGCTGAGAGTCCTCTGGGGGTGGGTGGGGGGTGCTGGGTACGTTTGAGCCCGTATGTGGACTCAGAACAGTGCCAGACGGAAAGGTTGGTGGGGCATGGTGGAAATGGCAGCCAGCGTTTCTGAGAGAGAGAGAGGAGAAGCCCTGCCATGAAAGTCTTTCTGGGTTGCCCTTTTCTGCCCCCCAGCTGGACCAAAGCAGGAGGGGGCAAGTGGTGTTTGGGTGCAGCCTGAGGCACTTGGGTGTAGCTGCATCCTTTGCCAGCGTGGTGTAGTGGTTAAGAGCGGTGGTTTGGAGCTGTGGACTGTGATCTGGAGAACCGGGTTCGATTCCCCACTCCTCCACATGAGCGGCGGAGGCTGAACTGATGAACTGGATTTGTTTCCCCACTCCTACATACAAAGCCAGCTGGGTGACCTTGGGCTACTCACAGCTCTCTCAGCCCCACCTACCTCCCAGGGTGTCTGTTGTGGGGAGGGGAAGGGAAGGCGATTGTAAGACAGTTTGATTCTCCCTTAAGTGGCAGAGAAAGTTGGCATATAAAAATCAACTCTTCTTCTTTGTCGTCTACTCTTGAGCTTAAACTTTAATTAGGGTGTTTTTTTATTGTCTTGCGATTTGAAGTAGAGGAAAGGGCTTCAGTAGGCAGGCGCGTGGTGTGAATGGGGGGTCCCTGACACTGGAGCAGCGGGGAGGGGGAGGGGGCCTGACAGTGTCTTGGGACAGTCAGTTCCGTGCTCCAGTGCTGGTGCTGCAGGGCCTTGGCCGTGCGGCCCCAGCCTCCCGCAACTGTCTCCTGTGCCCTCTGCAGACCGCTGTACGTCACCGTGGTGTACCGAGGGAAGTGCTCGCACTGCATGCGCATTGGGGTGGCCGTGCCCCTGTCTGGCACAGTGGCCAGGCTGAGAGAAGCCGTATCCAGAGAAACCAAAATCCCCACCAAGCAGGTAAGTAAAAGGGCCAGGATCGAAGGCCGGTGCTCTTAGCTGGACCCAACCGGCTTTCTGCTAAGCTGCTGCGTTCTGCACCCTGATGCTTTGGCGTGTGCACAAATTTCTCCCAGGGTGACCAGTCCATGGGGGCCTGGCTCCCCTCTTCCCTCCCTCTCTCCCTCCCGGGTGAATGAGGAAGGCTGCTCAGGGAGCTGTCAGGGCCCAGGGTTGCTGCTGGCATGTGCGGTCTCCGGGAAGCCGCTGCGGCTCCTTGGCTGGGGGGGCCTCCTGGGGGCGGCTCTTGGTCCCTGCTGGGCGGGGGCTGCGCATGAGTGGTGTTTCGAAGCTTTGCCTGACGGGCCCTCCTGGCCTCCCCCAGATCGTGCTGACCGAGATGTATTACGATGGTTTCCATCGCTCCTTTTCTGACACGGATGACCTGGACTCGGTGCAAGAGAGCGACTGCATCTTTGCCTTCGAGACCCCGGAGATCTACCGGCCGGAGGGCATCCTGAGCCAGAGGGGTCAGTCGGGCTGGCCTCCAGGCCTGGGGAGTCCCGTGGGGCTCTGGGGCCATGTCGTGGCCCTTCTGGCTGTGAGCGTGGAGCAGGGGGTCAGGAGCCCCAGCTGCAAGCCCGATGGGCGGGCGGGTGCTCGCCATGTTGTCTGGACCTGCCGTTCCTGCAACCAGGCTCCAGCTGGTGGTGTCTCCAGGCTGCTGGCCGGGCTGACACCTCTTCCTTGCCGTTCCAGGAATCCACTTGAACAGCAACCTGAACCACTTGAAGTACAGTGCCGACCATCTCAGGACCTCTCCGTATACTCAGGGGAGGCTGGAGAACTCCAACCCCCGGGGGGCAGCCAGCGACAAGATTGTGGTCTTGGTGTGCAACCGAGCCTGCACCGGGCAGCAGGGAAAGAGGTAACGGCTGCCTCGGAGGAGAGCGCTCAGCTTAGGTGGGGCCCTCTGCCCCCCTTCCCCCCATCCTGTGCTCTCTCTGGCTCAGCCCTTCATCGCTTCCCAAGTGGAGCAGGATGTCAAAGTGCCTATTCAGAGAAAGAGCAGGGCCATCAACAGCTTTGTTAGTTCTTGGGGCGGGGGGAGTCTTGGTGAATTTCTTGCGAGTTCCTCTGAGGAGCCCTTTTCTGGGAAGGAAGTTTTGTGGCGCTGCAGGAGAGCCGCCCCAGGGAAGGAGAGGGTGTGCACTTCTTGTTTTGCACCTTGACAAATGCGGGGGGGCAGATCCTCCTGCATGCCGGGTGTTGCTGGGGAAAAGCTGCTCCTGGCCACAGCTTGGAGCCCAGGTCGGTTTTCTCTGAGGCAGGCAGGTGGCACAGTTGCCGCTGCCACTGAGGTTGTGGGAAACGCCATGTCTCCGAGAGCAGGAAGCGGGGCTGTGGGGCCGCCAGCCCCGTGGGTTCTCAAACGGCCCCGCTCCTCTCCATAGGTTTGGCCAGCCCTTCGTGCTACATTTGGAGAAGACAGTTCCCTGGGACATCCTGCAGAAGGAGATCTTGGAGAAGATGCAGTATTACCTTCGGCCCTCGGCCTGCGTGCAGGTAAACCCCGGGTGTGCGTGCCCGCAGGCCAGAGCCTACCGGCTCAGGGCATTGTGTGCCCAGAAAGATTCTGTGTGTGTGTGTGGGGGGGATCTCCCCTTCTGTGGCTCCATCCCTCCAGAGTCCCCCCGTCTTCTTCTCCTTCCGCTGACTGCAGGTCTGCCCCTTCAGCTTGCGGGTGGTCAGTGCGGTGGGCATTACGTACCTCTTGCCTCAGGAGGAGCGACCCCTCTGCCACTTGATGGTGGAACGGTGAGGAAGGCCTCTGTGTTGTTTGGGGGGGGGGTGCAAGTGTGGGTGGGCAGGCGTGGGTGTCCCGCAAGACTGCACAGGATTGTGGTTTCTCCTGCAGCAGCTGAGCTGTTCTTCCCGGCCGGCTTCTGGCTCCCTTGCAGAGAATGCAAGATGGCCGTGTGGGATCTGAGCAGGGGCACCTCCGGGCCCAGCTGGGTTCGTGCTGTGTGAGCCTGGTTGGCACGTGGGGGTGGGGGTGATTCTGCCATTTGGCAGGGGCTGGCACTCTCTTCAGCTGCTGCGGTGTTCTCCCTGCAGGGCTCTGAAGTCATGTGGTCAAGGTGGAACCCCGCACGTGAAGCTCGTGGTGGAGTGGGACAAAGAGACGAAGGATTAGTAAGTGGTGTCCCCGGCGTGCCGTCTTTGCGGGGCTGGGAAAGTGTCTCTCTGGCACCTCCCTGGCAGGGAGGGGGGCAGCTGCAGCAATCCCGTTCCTGGAAGAAATCCCTGCTCTGCTCCTGGCCATGCTGGCTTCTTGCAGGGCTCCGGCCTCCCCTTGTGGTGGGGATGGCTCGGGGGCCGCTCCTGGCTCAGGCTCGCGCCCAGCTGGCCTTCCGCAGCCGGATTTTCCAGCCGATGTGCCCTGCCCGGCCAGCGGACCGGACTCTGCAGGGGGGCAGGGCCTCAGCGCAGCGGCTTCCCTCCCTGCAGTCTGTTCGGCAACACGGAGGATGAGTACGTCCCTGATGCTGAGAGCGTCCACCAGCAGAGGGAGCTCCACCGCCAGCCGCAGTGCTGCACCTTGGCTCAGTGTTTCCAGCTGTACACCAAAGAGGAGCAGGTGAGAGGCGGAAGCGGCGGGGGGGGGGGGGCATTCTCGGCCTGGCATGTGCCACACTGCTCTCTTCTGGATGTTGCCTGGATGTGCAGGAGGGTGCCAGGGGGCAGCGGGCACATGGCAGAGCTGTTTCGCCTGCTGACTTCATCCAAATGCAAATCTGCTTAGGATCTATGATGCTGCACCTTTGCTCTGGGTTTCACAAACTGCACATTTCAATCTTGAGCTGCTATTCGAGTTGTGGGGTCTCCTGGCAGGTGCCTTCCCCCGCATTCCCCTTCCCTGTGCTTTTGAGGAGGAGATCTTGGCCATGCCTCATGTCCCGGGGGGCACGCGCGCATGTATCTAAGGGCAGCTTCTCTGCTTGCAGCTGGCACCGGATGACGCCTGGCGCTGCCCCCACTGCAAGCAGCTGCAGCAGGGGAGCATCACTCTCAGCCTCTGGACCCTGCCAGACGTCCTCATCATCCACCTGAAGCGCTTTCGACAGGTAAAGGTGGCCTCTCTTGAGGAGGGCCTGCCTTGTGGCCAGCGTGAGCGGGCGCTCTGCCTGTGTGGCAGCGATCCGGTGCCCTCCTGCCACCAGGGCATTCTCTCTGCACGCAGGGAGTAGTCTCGCTCTCCCCACTCGGCCTGTATATGCAGGCCAGGTGTTCGGGGGCCAGTCCCCCATCTGCTGGTCAGATCCTCAGCGTCCGTGTGTTGCGGCCTGAGCAAAGGGAGTTGTGGTGCCCTTTCCTCTGGCGTGCGGTCAGTTGCCTGCCTGGCCAGGCCTCTGGCTGCCCACAGGGCCTCTTCCCAGGCACGGCCAGGTCCTGTGGTGCGCTTGCCTCTGCCAGTCACCTGACCGGCTCTTCCTACCCAAACAGGAAGGAGACAGGAGGATGAAGCTTCAGAACATGGTCCGGTTCCCCCTGACTGGCCTGGACATGACGCCGCACGTGGTCAAGCGCAGCCAGAGCAGCTGGAGCCTGCCGTCTCACTGGTCCCCGTGGAGGCGGCCCTACGGCCTGGGCAGGGACCCCGAGGACTTCATCTACGACTTGTATGCCGTGTGCAACCACCATGGCACCATGCAGGGCGGGCACTACACGGGTGAGCGGGCTGCCTTCCCCCACACACCCCTTCTGTTTCCCCTTGCCTGCGCCCCCCCCGGCTTCTGCTTCCTCTCCTCTGGGGAGGGGGCTAACAAAGAGCCACAGGAGGGGGGTCTGAGTTTTTTCTGCCCTGCCCAACTGAGCACCCTCCTCCATTGGCATGGCTTCCTGGGGATCTCTTTTTGGGAGGTGCAGTGGCTCAGTGGTAGAGCATCTGATTGGCGTGCAGAAGGCCCCAGATTCAGTCCCTGGCATCTCCAGTTAAAGGGACCAGGCAAGTAGGTGATGTGAAAGACCCCTGCCTGAGAGCTGCTGCCGGTCTAAGTAGACAATACTGACTTTGATGGACCTTGATGGTCTGATTCAGTAGAACGCTGCTTCATACGTTCATGTTTTTGTGGGCCTTTCTACAGTGTGTTCAGCAGCACCCGGCAATCCCTGTTCTCCCCTGCCTTCTGGGGGAAGTGAAGTAAACCTGGGAGGAAGTGGTTCTGGCTGGGTGGTTTGCTGGGCCTGCCAGCTGGCCCTGCAGTGCAGGCCTTGTTTCCCGCAGCTCGCGGGTCTCACGTGTGCCTCCTCTCGCAGCCTACTGCAAGAACTCCATCGACGGCCTGTGGTACTGCTTCGACGACAGCGAGGTGCAGCAGCTGGCCGAGAATGAGGTGTGCAGGAACACGGCCTACATCCTCTTCTATCAGCGGCGGACCGCCATCCCTTCCTGGTCGGCCAACAGTTCGGTGGCAGGTACGGCTCCGCCGTTAGCCTGGCTGCCAGGGCTGTGGCTCGGGGTGCCCAGCTGGAAAAGTGGGGGGAAGGGCGTGTGAAACCTCTTGTCTGCCCCTCCTGCTGAATTCCCTACTCGGTTCCCACCCTCTCCTGTGCTCTTAGAGTCATAGAATCACAGAGTTGGAAGGGACCACAAGGGTCATCTAGTCCAACCCCCGGCAAAATGCAGGAGATTCACAACTACCTCCCCCTCCTGTGTCCCCTTCCCCCTGCTGACCTGCTGGATTCCCCTCCTCCCACCCCACACCCCACACTCTCGCACTCCTTGGATGCAGCAGGCCGGAACGCCCTTCCTCCTCCTCCTCCTCCTTGTTCAAGGGTCTCTCCTGCGCTGGTCCATGGCTTGGAAGTGGAGCGTGACCTCTCCCGAGAGCACCGCCCAGGGCGCTTGTCTCATGTGGCTGCGCCATCAGGTCCCTCCCTCACTGGCTTTCCTCTCTTTTCCCCCCCTCCCACCCTGCAGGCTCCACCAGTTCCTCCTTGTGTGAACACTGGGTGAGCCGCCTCCCCGGCAGCAAGCAGCCCAGCATCGCCTCCGCTGCCTCCTCCCGGCGCACGTCTCTGGCTTCCCTCTCGGAGTCGGCGGAGCTGACGGGGGAAAGGAGCGAAGACGACGGTAGGTCTGATTTGGGGGGGCCCTCAGCTCTGGCTGTGTCCCATCTGGAAGGATCCAGGGAAGGGGCCTTGTGAGCCGCTCGGGATCACCAGTGGGTTCCCCCCTTTCCCTCTTCCTGTCTTCGTTCAGTGAGTAGTTCTCATGTCTGTGGTCAGTGGCGCTGGGGGGCAAGTGCCCTCTCCTGGAGCGGGGGTGGTCCCTCGTCTCTCTGTCTTTGGGGCACAGTACTTGCTGGGGGGCCGTTCTGCGTGTCGTTTCTCAGGAGCTTTCCTGGGGCTAGCAGCAAATTCACACGGGCCTTTTGCAAAGGACAGCTCTCTTTGGTCTGCGGCGGGCATTACCCCGCCCCCACCGGGGCTCAGCTTGTCGGAGGCGTATCTGCTTTGGAGTGGTCCTTCCTTTCCCAGATCAAGGCTTTGGAACTGCTCTTGGCCAAGTGCTGGCAGTGAGCCGAGAGGTTTCCCCCGTGGTGTGTCTGTCAGGTTGCCTTGTGGGTGCCCGCAGGTGCCTGGTTGGCTGTGTCCTGGAGGGGGGCAGGCGAAGGGGTTGGGGGGCGCCTGGCTCCCCCGTTCACCTCCTTTTCATGCCCACTTTCTCCCGCAGGTGGCTTTTCGACCCGGCCCTTTGTGAGGAGCGTCCAACGGCAGAGCTTGTCTTCCCGCTCCTCCGTGACTAGCCCCTTGGCGGTGAGCGAGAACGGGATCCGCCCCTCGTGGTCCCTGTCGGCCAAGCTGCAGATGCGTTCCAGCTCCCCCTCCCGCTTCCCCGGGGACTCCCCCGTGCACAGCGCGGCTTCCACCCTGGAGAGGATCGGGGAGTCCGCGGACGACAAGGTCTCCACCTCCTGCTTTGGCAGCCTGCGGAGCCTTTCCGCCGGTGACAGTGGCAGCCGGCAGGAGCACCGGACTATGGGTAGGGCCCCCCTGGCCGTCATGGAGGGGGTCTTCCGAGACGAGGCATCCGTGCAGAAGCTGAGCGTGGGCACGGACCCCTACGGCAAGAACTCCCTGCCCGTGGACCGGAACGGCCCCGCCCTGCACCCCTTCGACAACAACAACCAGATCGCCTTTGTGGATCAGAGCGATTCGACGGAGAACTCGCCCGTCAAGGAGGGCCAGGACTTTAGTGGGCTGGGCCTGGCCCCTACCAAGGCAGACACCCCCCCGCCAAAGGCAGCCGCTTCCAAAGACGCCATCGAGGCAGATAAAAACACGAGGAAAGGAAGGACCCTTCTCTCCAGCCCGGATTCCCTGACGTCTCCCCAATCTGCTGCCTCGCCCCCTCCTTCCAAGAACTTGTCAAAGGTCCCCCGCTCGCGGAGCAAGCTGGATTCTTGCCGGGCAAGCGGGAGGCACGGCTCTCCCGCCTCCAGGCACAGGCCAAAGGAAGCCGGCTCCAGGGCCCACGACGCAGCCACCTCCTCCGGGCAGCAGAAGCAGAAGCCGCTCTCCTCCTCCTCTGCCGCTGCTCGGCGCAACTCCTCAGGCACCTCTGCGCGAGGTGCCGCCCCTGCTGGGAAGAGCAGGACCTCCGACCGCAGCCTCAGCAGGGAGGGCTCCAAGCTGAGTCTGGGCTCTGAGAAGGCCGCTGTCCCCGCGGGCTCGCGCACAAACTCCCCACGGATCAGCCAGTCCCAGAGCGAGGGGCAGGCGGCGCAGAGCAAGCACGTGCGCAGCTCCTCCACGGCCAGTCTGCGGTCGCCCTCGGCCGTCCCCCGCTCCGGTCTGAAGAGGGACAGCAAGTCGGAGGACAAAGGCCTGTCCTTCTTCAAATCCGCCCTGCGCCAGAAAGAGACCCGCCGCTCGACTGACCTGGGCAAGACCACCATGCTCTCCAAGAAGGCGTCTGCCGGCTCCGCCAAGGCGGTTGGCAAAGGCCTGCCAGAAGAGAAGCTCAAGCCGGAGAAGAGCAGCCCCCAGCTGGCCCGGCCTCCCTCCTGCCCCAGCCCGGCCGCCAAGGAGGCCTCTCCGGCCAAGCACTCCCTGCTGCTGACCCGCAAGTCCAAGTCTTCCCAGGCGGAGGCCGCCTCCCCGCCCCCTGGCAAGCAGGCCCCTGACAAGGCCTCGCGCAAGCCCCCTTCCAGCATGCCCTCCTCTGCACGGCCCGCCGCCTCGAAATCTCCGTGAGGATCTGCTGCAACCCGCAGGGTTGGTTATCTCCCGCTGAGAAGCACGTTTATCGGAGCCCCTCTGGCGTCGCTTTTCTGTTCTTGTGCCTGACGCGCGCGAGGAACCCTGACTTTCGTCCAAGCGCCTTCTGATTCCGCCATCATACCAAATAACTGCAGGCAGCCGCTGGCCATGGGGCCACTGAAGGACACTTTCTCCCCCAGCCACAGCCCCAGGACTCTGTACAGAAGCCTTTTTCAGGGCCCACACACACACACTTTCCCCTCCAGCGAGCTGCTTTGGCGCTTGTAAATGGCTGGCTGCGTAGGCGTGGCGATGCTTTGGGGAGTAGCCTGGCTCTGTGAGCTACGAGAGGAAGGAAGGAAGAGCTGCTAAGGAAAACTGTGAAAGACAGTGGCTTCATTTTACCACCCCCACTTCCCCCCCCCCACCCCGCTCCCATTTCCCAGGCTTCTTAAAGGGCAATATCTCAACGCTAATGTTGTGGTTTCTCAGGTAAACGTTCAGCCAGTCCTGGGGGGGGGGGGAGGGAACGGAGGACTGTAGAAAAAGGTGCGTCCTCCCTCGTCGAGGGCCATGTGGGTGGGTGCGTGCGCGTGCGAGGATGTCTGTTGGGAAAAGCCTGTTTGCGCTGCTTGTGGTTTTGTTCATTTGCTGTTCTTCGAGTCTGTCCTCCTGGGCTCCTCGGTGGCTGTACTGGTTGGGACCGTCTCCTCTCTCACCCGTAGTGTCCGCCCTGACCAGGGACCACTGTCCAGTGGCTCTGAAGGTGGCAGAGGTTCTGGGCTAGAGAGCCTGGTGTTTTCTCCTGCAGGACAGAGTCTGAGTGCCACCTGCCACCGTTGGGGTGTTCTGAAGGGGCGTTCTGTCTGCCCTTTCCTGGCCTGGGCCTTCCTCCCGTCCTTTTGTTCTCACTCTTCTTCTGGCAACTTCATTTTGTGTGGTTTCGGCAACAGACGGCCACTCTAAAAGGTGCTTTTGGGGGGGGGCACATTCCTAGCAGAGCCCCCGGCCCTGGGGGTTCCCTGAGCCCCGCCTGTCTCCCCCTCTGGCCACAGCCTCCTGCCTCTTGCACGGAAGGGATCTCTGCTCAAGCGGCTCCTTTGTCATTTGCATGCTGGGGGGCAGGCACCTTCCTTCCCCAAGGGATGTCACCCCCCCTGGTGCCTGGAGCTGACCTGTCCCCCCCTCCGCCAAACCTGCTTTGGAGCTCCTGGCAGCCAGGTCATCTGAGCCAAGCAGCTCCTGGTTCTCTCCCCACTGCTGCATCGTCGGGTGTGATGCCAGCCTGCCTGCTTGCCTTCTCCTGCCCCCATCAGGTCTCGCCCTCTTGCTTTGGCCCCGCTGGCTGCTCACAGCACAGGCGGCCTGAGCGGCTGCTCGGGGCCTCATCTGGCATGGAAGCGTTTCTGGTGGTGGAGCTCCAGAAGGCCAGAGTCTTGGCGGCTCTTGGTTCCCCATCCTTGCAGGCTGCCTCCCAGGGCATGCAAGGAGGAGCTTTGGCTCCTGGGGTCACGTCCCTAAACCCAGCAGCCAGAGGGAGGGCCTCGGAGACCATCTAGGCCAGTATTGCACAAGGGGGGGGGGAGCTGGGGGCTTGGCCTGGAAGGTCCCCTCCCTCCCTGAGGTCTCCAGGTCTGCCGTTCCCTCCAGCCAGGACCTCAGCCCTCCTCTTCCCCTAAGCACCCCCCCCCCCGTCCCTCTGTCTGTCTGAAAGAGTGCCAAAGGCCAGGACGGGTGAAGCTGTCCCAGGGGAGGTGCCCCAAGACCCATGTGGCTTGGCTGCGGTTGGCTTTGCCACCAGGGACGGGAGTTGCTAAATGTGTCCACGCCGGGAGAAGCCATGGCCTCACCCCCCCTGGGGCCTGCCTCCCTCCACCTGGGGGTGGACTTTCCCTCTGGCACCCCCTCACCCAACAGTTCTCATCTCATGCAAGAAGGGAAGTTCTCCTTCGGGGAGGGGCCTCGAGCAGATGCCTGCATCCTGGGCACTGAACCTGCCCGGGCCCTCCGGCTGGGTGCCCATGGCTCTCGCGTCTGGGTGAGCCCGCTGGGGAAGGCCCGGCCGCCTTTGAAGAGGGGAAGGAGATGGGGCCCACCCTCACCCCGTAAGCAGCGTTGTGTCCCATATCCTGGACTGGCCTCTTTCTTCCGTGCCCAACAGCGAGCCTGGCCTTTGGCCCACCCAAGAGTTGAATTCACCCCCGAAAAGGCGTGTGTCCCCCTCCCGCTCTGTTGAGGGCTATATTTTTGGCTAGTGCCATATAGGAGGTAAATTCCAGGAATTTGTATTATGTTTTGCACACCTTCCAGGAATCTGTGTTGTTGAAGCCCTCTGGCCTTGGGGTTGCTTTCATTTGTCCTGCCAAGAGCAGCCCTTTTGGTCCCCAGGCTGAGCCCCGCCTGGCATGCCTGCCTGTCTTCCAGATGTTTTGGTCGGAGCAGCCCTCCGTGGCACAAGCGCCCCCCCCCCCCCAGTATTCTTACATTGACTCTTCCTTGCATGGCCGTTGCAGCCAGAGCTCTGAGCGGGGCCAGCCCCCCCCCCCCAAACACCGAAGATCGCTTGCATGGCCTTGATCTCTTGCTGCCTCTCCCCCCCTTGCCCCCACATCCTCTTAACTATGCAAACTGCTCTCCCAGTAGACCAGGCCGCCCTGTAACTGCTGCCTGGTGCGACCAGGGTGGGGCTGGACTTCTCAGCCCTTCCTAAAAGCCTATAGGCCCAGTTCTTGGCTTTTGTTTTGCACTCTTCTTTCCTCGGTTCCTTTCCTTCTTTACTGGTTTCTGGGTTTAGGGGTGACGGCGGAGAGCTGAAATGACTTGAGCGTTGAAGAGGGCCGACATGTATTTTTGTGGCTCTTTGTGCCCGGACAAAAACAGCTTGAGAAAAGGAGTTCCCGGCCACCGGAGGGCTGCTGTGACCCTCTGGCAGAGAGCCTCCAGGTCCCGCGGTGTGTGTGTGGGGGGGGTTGCCGTCTCCTGCCCCACCCTTCAGCGCTGGCACCTCAGACCGGGGAGGCAGGACTTCTCCGGCCTTGGTCGTGTCCTGACTTGGACTCCTGAGGAGACAGGAAGGAGAGAGCTGGCTGTGGAAGGCCAGCCCGGTAGAGGGCCATTGCAAGGTGGGACCCTGCCGGTCAGGCCCCGCCTCATGCCCTCCGGCTCTGCCCAAGACAAGGTGGGCATTCAACCCCCTTCTCTGTGTCCTTGGGCCTCCTGGGAGCTCTCCTGTGCCGCTGCCGGTGGTTTTGTGTTAACATGACATTCCCAATCATGCTATCGGCAGCCCTCTGCGGAGGCTGGCTGTTATGTGCTTGCTAATCCGCAGCGGCTTGGCAGGGGCTGACGTGAGCGGAAAGTTTGGTTTGAATCAGCGGTGAGATGGAAGCGCTACGTGTTGGGGCTTTTCACCCCTGAATTTTAAAAACATCCATTCGTGTCGGGAGTTGAATTTGGCAGAATTCAGGGCAAAAAATGGCAGTGCGTTGTCTGTCGCCGCTGTCGCGTGGCCAAGCGTCACCCAGCCCAGTTTTGAGCGTTGAGGGTTCGAGTTCCTCTTTGTGCCCCAGACCTATTCCCAGCGGCTGAGGGGTTGCCGAAGCTGCCCCCCCCAACGGGTAGTTTGGCCCTTTTGTGCCCTTGAGCCGCACGTGGCACCTTCTGCCGGGACATCCGTTCCAGAGGCCTCCTCGGCTGTGGTTGGAGCTTTCATTCCTGTTCCTGAAACACTGGAGCTGCCCCTCTGTACGAGGAGCTGTAGCTGACCTTTACTGGATGCTTTGTGTTCTCGCGCCTCCCCCCCCCCACCCCAGCACCATTTGATACTGCTGTCAGAATTTTAAAATTGGGGAGGGGGGGTTATATCTCAACACTACTCTGGGAAGGGCGGTGGTGTTCCTCTTGGGGCCGAACTGTTGTACCATAAAGGGTTTTAACTTATTTGAGGGCAAGCGCATGAGAGTGTCAAGGCCTTTTATTTATTTGTATGCACTTTTAATATGCAGAATTTATATTTTTATGTTTTAAAAAAAATCATTTCCTTTCCGAAAAGAGAGTTTGGATACAAAGGGGTATTGGACGATTAAAAGTGGAAAACGTAATAAAAGTGCAGTATGTTTATTCCAGGGCGCGGGATCTTGGGGGGCTGACGCTGCGCGGTTCCTTCAGGCACCCCCATTGCGCTCCCATGTTCTGGACGGCATTGGCTGCCCCTTGCCAAGAGCCCCTCCCCCCCGGTCTCCTTGCACAAGAGGGGAGAAAAGGGTCTTGCCCGCTGGTGCTTCGTGCTTCTTCTGCCAGGAGTCCTCGGACCAGCTCCATTAACACAAAGCTGGGGTGAGGATATTTAGGTTGGTTTGAGCAGTTCGTGTTCCTCCTGGGTTCCTATTTACCACGTCCCTGCAAGCTCCCCCAAACATCACAGGCTTCCTGAGCCTTGTAGGAGAAAGAGTGGGTGGGACAGAGGGAGGAAGGGGGATAGGCAGGCCCCATTGCTCTATGCCACCCCATGGTCCTGTTTTCTCTAGCTGGCCAGTAGGTGGCACACGCTCCCTTTGTGCCGGCCTTCCCTGCGAAGGGCGAGGACCACGGAGGGCTCAGCTCCGCCAGGAATCCATGAGGGCATTGAGCAAAGGCTCCCTGACTGCGCCCCGGGGCTTGGCCTGGCCACATCTGGGTACATTTTCCTTGGCAGGATGCAAGTTCCTGCTGTCGCCACCGTCACCTTGGGAGCAGAGGCACCCTTCCGTTGGGCAGAAGGAGCGGCTGGCGTGTTTGCAACCAAATCGGTGCTCCATCTGCCACAGGTCTGGCTTTGGCCCTCTGTGCGTGGTGGTAGGGGGCATGTTTACTTCACTGTGGGGTTGAAAACTGATTCCCAAAGCAGGTGCCCCTGTACTGTGGGCGCCCTACCCACCCCGGGAGTCTGGAGGTGCCACGATTTGTGTCCAGGTGCACCTCTGAGACCAGCGAGAGGTCGCGGGATGCACTCTCAAGAGTCAAAGCTCCCTTTGTCAGACCCTGTTTGTCTCTAAGGGGCTGCTGGGCTTGAACGCCGCTCTCCTGCTGCAGGCCAGCGTGGCTGACCTCCTGAAAAGGATCTGTCTGTGCCTGGCGGTTTGCAATGAACGGTCAGCTTCTCCACCTTCCTTCCTACTGATGGCGAATTCTGCTGTACATCCACTCCCTCCTCCCGCCACAGTTTCTGGTGGTGATGCCACGGAAGAAGCACCAACAGTCCTGATTTGATTCTGGGCACCCTTACAGGTCGTGCTGGAAGGGGAGAGTCTGAACCACCAGACACAGCCCAGCAGCCTGTGGTGCGCAAGTCCCGCTGGACGTCCCCCTCTCGTTCCCCTCAGCTGGTCAGGCCCTGTGTGGGCTAGGAGGTGTTCTTATTTTCCACCTCGGGCACCAAAGGCTTCTGGGACAGGTGAAATATGGAGCCCCTGCCTCAATCTGGAGAGAAGCTGGCCGCTGGATCACCCCTCCGTCCTCCCCGCACGGGATTGCAGGGTCAGTAGGGGTGCTGCTGGCCCACTCAGGGGAAAGCTTTGCCCAGCAAACCGCCGCAGCCCTTAGCCGTGGGTGTTGCTGTGGGAGGGGGCAGGGGCAGGCCCCCCCTCCTCCTCAGACTTCCTTTTCAAACCCATAATTATTTTATGCCTTGTATGGAGATTGCCGTGACAGATGTCATATTAAAGTGTAAGGGCATCACTTATTTATAGGCGATTGGATTACAGATATATTAATCTGGCCTCGGGCTGCACAAAATTAGAGTTAATATATTTTTATGGTTTGTTACGTTGGCCAATATTTTTATAATTTGGGGGGCGGGTTCTTTGCCTGCCGGTGGCCCAGGCAGGGTCTGGAGCTGGCGACTGAGAAGCACCCAGGGGGCTTCAGCAGTGGAAGGGGATGGGGTGGCATGGGGGGGGGGCTTAGGCCAAATCTGGGTCACTGGGCGAGGCTAACCAGCAGGCAGCTGCAGGGCCCAGCTGTTCTAGGCCTGCAATTACGGCAGAGCTCAGCAGGATTACTGGATTGTCAAGCAAGAGTCCGGGCGGGGGCTGGGGGGGGGTTGGAGGTGGACAGGAAGGGCTTCCTCCCTGAGAAGGCGGATGTGGGACCAGGGAAGCTCCTGTGGTGCGCAATGGAGCCTGGGCTCTGGGGAGTGCATTCGCTTGATCCTCCTTGGCTCAGTCCCCAGTTGACGGTGGGTGGGTGGTGGTGGTGTTTGGGTGGAAGGCGAGGGGGGAAGGTCCTGGCAGACTTCTGCTGCTCCACGGAGACCCCATTCCTGTCTCTGGCAGAGTGGGCAGGGCTCAGGGGTGGTGGTCTTGAGGGGAGAGCTTCCTAGAGAGGCTCTGCCAAGAGCCTGGCTTTCAGGTCTGGAACACCTCCGGGGCCCTCATGCCCCTCACGCCTCTGCTACTGGGCCTGGGCTCTCTCCCAGCGAGAACCTGCTTGCTGGGGTATGCCCTGAGCAGCCTTTTCCCCTTCCCCCCCCGGGGGGGGGACTGTGCCCCACCAGAGCAAGTCTCTCGGGACAGCTCCCCTCTTGCCTGCAGGACGTAGTGCAAGCGAGCTCTCCATCCTCAACTGCCCAGCGATGTTGCAGCCCTGGCTGGAGGAGAAGCGCGTCCACTTGGCTGCCTGCATCCCTGGCACGCCGGCCCCTCTTCGACCCCCCCCCCCAGCCTGCCGTCTTGTGTGATGCACTGTGAAGGTTGATTGGCAGGGGCCATCCATAAATTACCCTGTGTTAAGGGCTGTCGCTGCCACCCTCGGCCTCCTAAATTCTGGCCTAATGAGCCTCTCGCTTTCCCTTCCTCAGCGTTTTCTCCTGCTGCTGGGTATCGATCCCTCCTCCTCTGTGGGGGAAAGGACCAACTGTTGACAATTTATGGTCACGTAAACCCGGCTCCCTCTCTCTTAACAAAAGTGGCACCGTTAATAAAACGCTCTGACAGCTCCCGCGGTGCGGGCGGCCGAAAGCGATAGCAAAATGGATCTGGCAGTTGCGTCTGCGTGGAGCTCGGTGGGTGAGAAAGGAGCCCTGCTGTGGGCAGATCCCATCACCCCAGGGCCTCTGCTGTAGAGGCCCCTTGATCCCCTCTCCAGTGCCGAGGGACTTGGGCAGTGGTGGGCCTTGTGCCAAGACAGAGAGCCCTGGCTTGGCTGCTCCCGGCTGTTGGTGTAGGAATGCACCAAGGAGCCCTTTCTGTCTGGATGGGCCTTTCTTCTGGGGAAGGTTCTCATGTCCCTGCAAGAGACCTGTGTGTGTGTGTGTGTCTTGGGGTGGGAAGGGGCCATTCTCGAAGAGAAGAGGAGAAGATTGAGAGGGGACATGAGAACCATCTTCAAGTACTTGAAGGGCTGTCATAGAGAGGAGGGTGCCGAGTTGTTTTCTGTTGCCCCAGAAGGTCGGACCAGAAGCAAAAGAGTTTCCGTCTAGACATTAGGAAGAATTTTCTAACAGAGCGGTTCTTCAGTGGAACAGGCTTCCTTGGGAGGTGGTGAGCTCTCCTTCCTTGGAGGTTTTTAAGCAGAGGCTAGATGGCCGTCTGTCAGCAATGCTGATTCTGTGACTTAGGCAGATGATGAGAGGGAGGGCACCTTGGCCATCTTCTGGGCATGGAGTAGGGGTCACTGGGGGTGTGGGGGGGGAGGTAGTTGTGAATTTCCTGCATTGTGGAGGGGGTTGGACTAGATGACCCTGGTGGTCCCTTCCAACTCTATGATTCTATGATCCAGATTCAGAGCCCCTTTGGTTTGCAAGAGGGACTCATTCCTGCACTGCACCCCTTGAGCTGGGAGCTGGTGGATCTTGGCCAGGGCAGACAGGTGGCCCCTGCACAACCTACCCTCATTGACGTCACCTGGAGAACTGTCGTCAGGCGCTTTCGGGGGGACCCTGTGAGCGCCAGGCCTTTTCTCGCTGCAGGTGCTTCTGTGCAAAGGGTCTTTTGCACGTTGCTGGAGTGTGGAGCAGGTTCTCCTTCCGTCTCCCATGTTTCCTTCCTCACGATGTTCACGGCGGCTGCCGGTGATGGAATTAACGTTGCTAAACATACTGAATGTTTCTCAAAGCAATTTATCAGCTCCATGACAAACACAACTGTCAGCCGCTGCCAACACTCGGTTTTAAATACCTCTTCCCCTGTGCACAGAGAGAGGCGTGTGTTGGCTTCGGCGCTGGGGCCTCATCATTTTTTAATGCGCTGCAGTCCTTTGGCTGATAGAATATTGATGGCTCGGTCTTTTATTTATCAAGAGAACGGAGGGCCTTGCGAGGCGGGACTGTCAGGGCCTGGCCCACTCTCCACCCCCTCCCCTCTTTCTTTCTGCCTCTAGCCCTCCCCTCCCTGGTCTGCCACCCCATCTGTAGGTGGTAGGTGGCCAAATCTCTGCCTGTGGTCCAGGGCTGCTTTCTAAAGGCGCACCTGCAGCCCCTTAAGCTGAATTTGTTTTGCACTTGCTCTTCTGCATATCACTGCCTGTTCTGAATTGTCTTTGCTATTTGGGGGGGGGAGAGATTTGCCTTCACCTCTGTTTTCACTGGGGGTCCGGGCCCAGAGGAAGGGGGCTCTTGAGTTCAGGTATCAGACGTCCCCCTTGGCTCAAAATGGTTGCAGGCCCTCTGTTGGCCGGCCTCTCTATGATGTCAGAGCAAGACAGCCCATGCCCTCAAGGAGGCCGTGACAGTTCAGTCTGCATATCTAGGGCCCTGAGGAGTGACACTCGTGTGTGCCAGTCCCTGCAGGGTGACAGAAGGGGAGAGTGGGTGGCACTCACGCGCCCCCCCGGTGTACTGGTTGGCCCTCGTCTTAGGAACCAGGGTAGCATACTGGTTAGAATGCACTAGGATCTCGGAGATCTGCTCCCTGCTATTAAGCTCACCAGTTGACCTGGGCCAGTTTCTCTTATCTTTCTCAGCCTAGCCCACCTTTTCTCAGGGGTATTGTGAGGCTACAATAAGGATCACAGAATGACGTGTGCTGCTTTGAGCTCCTTGGAAAGGCAGGATAAAAAGGTGCTGTTGAACACATGAACACATGAAGCTGCCTTATACTGAATCAGACCCTTGGTTCATCTTAGTCAGTATTGTCTACTCAGACCGGCAGCAGCTCCCCAGGGTCATCCAGGTCAGGGCTAAAAAGAGGCAAGGCACAGGCCAAGAGGCCCACCACTCTCTTCCCCCTTGCTTGCCAGCACTCACCTCTGCCCAGGTGTGGTTTGGGTCAAGGGTGGCTCTTTGGCTCTGAGCAACAGTCAATGTCTCCACCAAGAATCACGAGGCAGGTTCCCCTTCTCACTCCCCAAAACATGCTACTGGTGCAAAAAAGAGCCTGAGTGACTGAGCCGGGAGACCGTAGAGCGGTTCTGGCCATGCGGCCCCAGCCATGTATGATGGGGCTTGGAGTGGGGTGGGTGATGGGATGCCCCTCCAGCTGTTGAAGAGGGGTGGAGCCCCAAAGCCCGGTTCAGGTGGGTTTGTGTCTGCTGTCCATGGAATTGAAAATATGGACAATTCCAAATCGAGCTGTGTGCGAAATGTTGTGTTGGTTTTGCTGCCTGCCTGACCTCTCCCGGCAGGAATGAGACCTGGGGCCTTTCCAAGGGGGGAGGGGGTCATGGGCACCATCCTTTGGAGTGATGGGGATGGAGGTTTCCAGGGACGTTCTCTCCTGCGTGGGATGGAGGGGCTCAGCTGGCCCCTCTCCTCCTCTTCTCCTTCGTATTGTCTCTGCAAGGAATTCTCTCCACTCTCCCCTTCCCCAATTCCTTAGGGACTGCAGATGCTTGCTTTTTTCTGCAGGGGAGGTCAGCTTTTCCAGGGCAGAGTTGGCGCCAGGCCTTGCAAATCAAGCTGGGCTTGACGACTCTGCTCCAGCAGTGGCGAAGTACCGTTCCGCCTGCCATTAGCAAGAGCCTCTGCTCTCTGAAGCTGTCCTGGGCCCTGGGCGGCCATCTTGGAGGAGTTTGATATTTCCTCGATGATTTATCTCTGGTAATGAGCTCTTGACACACTTTCCTTCAAGGGTATGGATTATCTATTAAGGCTGGCGCTGGGAGCCGCTGCTTGCTCGTGACTTATTGCCAGGAGCAAGCGAGGTTCTTTTTGGGCAAAGGCCTAACCCTCCCAGGCAGATCCAGAACCATCTGGGGGAAGGAGGGTGCTCCTTCCTCTTGGCAGAGTCCGTGCAGGTTGGGGGGGACACCGTCCTCTCGGGCTGGAGCCAGGGATACTGGTGCCCGCTTCCCCAGGACTGTCAGCCTCCCAACAGGTGTTTTTTCTCCTCCTGTGGGTCTGCACAGGCCTCCTGGTTTGTGCCCAGCTTGTCCAGGGCAAGCTAGAGCTGTTCACGGGGGGAGAGAGAAGCTCACCCCCCAGCCCCAAGTTTCCAGCAGTGCCCTGTTGGGGCTGCAGAAGCACTTGTCTCTCTGCCTCCGCCCCAGCTGGGGTGACAGGAAAGGGAAGAAGTGATTTTGGGGGCTGTGCAGGTGAAGCCACATTGATCCAACCAGCTTCCAAATGAAAACCAGCATTTGGACTTATTGCTTTCCGCCTGGAAATTTGATTACATTTTTCTAGGGCCGTAAATCTGCCTCTCGTTCTGCGATGTTGTTATTAAAGCTAGTGTTGAATTTGTGTGTGGGGTGCGTGTGTGTGTTGGGGGGGGGGAACGATACTCAAAATTTCAATCCTCGCTCTGACATTCCAGGAAGTTAAAAAGCAATTACAGAGTGTGCTTTGCCTCGGGACAGAATGAATCACCCAACACAGCCGCTCGGCTAGAAGAAATTAAAGGCTGAAGTGACTGCATTTGAGGGGGGGGGGAGGATTAAGCTGAGCATCAAAGGTCAATTAAAGTAGAATTGACTCTTTTATTTTTAATATTTTTGCTTATATTCCACACCTTCCCCAGTGATCAAAAGAAGTCGGCACTTACTTTGCGCAGTTACTTGCTGAGTAATAAACCCACCCTGCGCTTTGTTTCACAAACCTGCTGGTGATAAAACGTCCTCTCAGACAATGTATGTGAATCTCTCAGGTTAAGGATTGGGGCACGGGGCGCTTCCTTACCAATTACAGGTCTAGCAATTGGTGTGTGTGGGGGTGAGAAGGTGCCCTGATCCCTGACGTGGGTCCAGGACGTGCTGTTGCAACCAGAGGGGGCACCTCTGCTGTGCCAGGCAACACAATTCAGCTACAACTAGAAACAAGCTTTTTAAAAAACGTGAAAGGCCTTTCTAGTCTGGGGGCGGGGGTTGTCTTGGAAATCAGAGTGCCTCCGAGCAGACCTGCCAGCCCTCCTGTGTGTTTGTAGGGGAGGGGTTGCTTCGGGGCTGCACGCCCTCCCAGAGAGCGGCAAGAGCAGCCCAATAAATAAGTGTTGGGCGGTGTGTATCGATGTCCTGCCTCCCGCTCTAAGCCAGTGGGTTGTGGTTGTCGTTCCAGGGAATGCCTGGGAAGCTCAGTGGGGGTTTCTCTGCATGGGGCTCCCTGCAGCATATGAGGCTCCCTGGGAGACAGCGCCTGGCCTTCACGCAGACAGACAGTTGGCTCAGCCAGACTTTGAAGGAGCTGCGCTTGAGTCCTGGGGATGGTGAGGGATACTGCAAGGCCCATTTCTTGCCGCTGGAAGAGTCCCAGTCTCTCTTTCTCCCTCCCTCTCTCTCTGGCTCTGAACCATTTGCTTGTCTTTACTGCCACAGGGTTCTGCTTCCTATCGATTTCTGGGCCCATTAATGGCGGTGCTGAGGGTGTCATGTGCGCTATAAACGTCTCTCTGTGGCGAGGGCTAAATCCAGCCCAAGGGCGGCAGCGGGGGGCAGGGGGGGCTTTGCACAGCTTCCTGGCCAGGCCTTCCAGACTCCCGCAGCTTGTGCAGGAAGGCTCTTAGCTGAGGCTCTTAATGGGCTGGCGTCTGTGTCCTGGGAAGGGAGCCAGCTCTCCTTCCAGCCCTCTCAGATGCCCGTGAGATCCCAAGAGCAGAGGAGGGTTGGCTGCCCCCTCCCTCCACCCAAGGCCCCGCCCCCTCCCTTCTCTTCAAGGAGACAGTGTGGGGGATGTGTGAGGAAACTTTTCCTCCTGGATTTTTGAAAGAAAAGAGCTTGCCATGCTGCGGGTGGCCCGTGGCAGCCTTGACATGAAGGGCACCGCTGGCCTCTTTCTTCTCTCCGCTTTCCTCCTGTGCTCCAAATGGACGTGATTGTTCCGTTTTTCAGCAGAGATGAAGAGACCATTAAAATGTAAAAAAAGGCACCTGGTGGAGGTGGGGGAAGGAGAACATTCAGAGTTGAGTTGGTATTGAAGGTAACCTTTTAAGCGTCATGAAAAGTCCAGCCAGGGCTTCCGCACGGGGCGTTTTCGGCTCCACAGGGCCTCTAGGACACCTTAAATCTGGTTCATCTCAGAGACACGGATCTCACGAGCATCTTTCACCTTACCCCACACCTGCTGGGGTGCTCTCTTTCCCCCTCCCTTCTGCTTTTCTGGGGATCCGGTGTTCTCGCAGGTTCACTGGTGGCCACCGGCAAAGCCGTGAAGCCGGCCGGAAAGCCTTCACAATTTCCACGCTATGGCAGTTATGAGGTGAGGATCGCCAAGGCCAGCCCCTTCACTAGAGATTGAATGACCCCCCCCCAAGAATATCACCGTTGCTTTTATTTCATAATCAGCATTGAGTCTGTGACAATGGCAGAATATAAAGAAACCCCTTCATACGAAGAAGTTCCCGGTTGTGGTTTTGTTTACTTCACCCTCATGGACCTGGTGGCAATAAGAGGGGTGGAGGGTGGTGGAAGGCTTAGGAATGAAGCCCTTTCTCCCTATCCGGAGGGCAGGGAAGCTTACAGAGTAGATCCCGGAAGGCCTTTCCTGCCGTTTGGAAAGGGACTAGGTTCTTAGGATGGACGGGCGACGTACCAAGGAGGCTGACATGGTTGCCTCTTGTTTCTCAGAAGAGCAGAGACTGCAGGCATCTGGTGGAGGGAAGGGGACTCTTCCTTCAGAGCTCAGTCTTGCTTTAAAGGTTGGTCTGACTTCTCCGCCAGCAGGTTGCCCTGTGTGAACGTGGGAGTGTGCTGAAGGAATGAATGAATGAATGCCTTTTGGGAAACTAAGGGGGCGGTGGGATAGTGTTATGTTCTGAGCTCGGAAAGGAGGTCTGCATTGTGTGCGTGTGTCTGGTGCTGCGTGCATGGGCCCCCTTCCCTGTGCAGAAGTTGCAAAGGCATGCCTGTGAAACACCTTCCCTCAGCAGAGGAACTGAAGCACCTCTAAGGACTGTACCACAGGGTGGACTGAGTGTGCCCCATAATGGAAGCCATGCTATGCTGGTGCTTTGGAGCACAGAAGCCGTCAGGCACATGCTGGCAAGCCCTTCATCCAGCCTTTGGCAAAGGTAGCAGCCACTTCTTGGTGGCTGGGCTCTGGTGCCAACAAAGGAGAAGAGATGCCCGAAGGGGTGTTGAGGGCCGTGTTAAAGGGCTAAAGAAACTGCTGCCTTAGTTGCTTCAATTAAGTGCAGTGGGAAACTTTAATCGGTCGCACTCTGGCCCAGGGCAGCTGCTAGCATGACCCCCTAATTCCAGGTCTTCCGGTTGTTGTTTTTCCCCGAGGAGCCAAACTTCCATGAATTATCAGCAGAACCTCTGGAGGCAGGAGCTGCGAAGGAGAAGTCAGCCCTGGCCTCCCTGGGAGGATGGCATGGAACCAAGGCAAGCTATATGCTTTCTCCTGGTAGGGTTTTCAAGGAGAGCCCGGCTGCCTCGTACAGTTTGCTGGAACAGACATCTGGAGTTAACGCTGCCTGCTTCTGCAAGGAAATGCCAGCATCCCTGCCAGGACTGCAGGCTGTGCCTATCACCCTCCTGCTACCTGAGAGGGAAACAGCCACTCTTCACCCAGTTTCCCAGGCAGGAAGAAGGGGTGTCTCTCTTTCTTTGGCTGTATGGGGTGGGTATAAATCTCCCCCTCCCGCTGGCCACGGCTCTTCCCTTAGGGCTGGCCTTCCTGTAGGAAGCCCATCGGCTCCTTCCAACAAAAGTGTTTCTATTCAAGCACATTGGTGGAAGCCGACTGCGCCTTACGTCTTGTGGCTTGTCCAGCCTTTAATGGCATCATTAGGAAACTCAAATTTTCTCTGTGTTCTGCATCGTCAGCTTAGCCAGAAAGGGAGGCAGAGGCAGAAGTCTGCACAGAATCTCAGCGATCCCTTTGGCACCTTTGTCTAAGAAAAAAACCCTTGAAGAAACAGAAATTCCAGCTCTGCGATACACTTTCTGGCAAACTGTGCTTCACTTCTCAGCTCATTCAACCCCTTCACAGCTCTACCCGGCTTGAAAATTTTGTATCGCCCAAATCTTGGCTCGAGCAGACTCCTTTTGTGCACCCCCAGTTTAAGAGAGTGTGTGTGAGAGAGATAGTTTATAATTTGATGAATCCTGCCGTCCAGAGAGAGAAGGGGCCATTGCTCTATCTTCCTTTCCCCTCCAAAATGATAAATTAGGCACAAAACCTGCAGGAACGCTTGCAGTTCTCTGCTATGAATTATAGATCACGGCACCGTGTCAGCCATTAGCTGCTTTCAAAATTTCTCACTAACAAGGGCTCAGCAACGGCTTTTCAAGCCACAGTAAAAATCTCTCTGCCTGACTGACACTCCACGCAGCAGCAAGGACTCCCGTTAGAGGTGCCTCCACGCAAGCAGGGCGCCATTTCTCCCTTTTCCAGGGAAACAGAAATGGGCTTCAATCCCCAAAGAGGTCAACCACCTCGCTTGGACCAGCCCCTTTGCACACAACCATCCAAAATGACTGGAGGCCGCCAGGGTTTCCTTTGGAAGCCCCTTAAGCTGTGGCACCCCAGCGTGCTTTGGGCCAAGCCCACCTCGCAGGGAGGTACCCTCTCCCCTGGAAGACACTTCGGGCTTCAGCCGCTCTCTGGTGGGCTGTGGTGGGTGCTTGGAAACTCGCTGTGCAACAAAGACCAGGCCCCATTTTCACACCGGGGGTGGGTTGGAAACGGGAGGAGCGAAGCTGGGATGTCTAGAGCGGCTGCTGTGGGCGCTGCCCCTGGTGCTGAAAGTAAGCTGTCGAGGAGCCCTGGAAGGGTGGCTGATCTTCAGGACCCTGGACAAGGGCCCTGCCCAAGATACCACACGCCTCGTCCCGAGGGCACCAGAGACTTTGGCGAGCCATGCCTGGGAGCCAGCTGTATGTGGCCATTCCCTTGGGGCAGCAGCCCAGTCAATAAGGAGGGGGCTTCTAGGACACCTTGCTTGATGGAGGTGGAGGATATTCTGGCTCCTCAGTGGTTTACCCCGTCTCTTCCTTGAGCCCCCTGCTGCGCAAAAGGTTGCCTTCTTTTTAGCACCCCTTCAGGCCCACTTTGCCATCCCATCCTTTCCCTGATGCAGCGCCTTGGGTGTGGGCCCCAACGCTAGGATTGCTTCTGAAGACAAGCTCTGGTGCTCTGCAGGTAGTAGGGAAATCCTTCTCAGGCCCCATGTTCAACCTCCCCAAATCCACAAGACTGGCTCCATGCCTGCCTGGCAGGGATCCCAAAATTGGAGTCCAGGAGCCCCTCAGAGACCAGCTAGGTTTTCAGGGTGGGAGCTTTGGGGCATCGAAGCTCCCTTTGCCAGGCAGAGTGCAGCTGGAGCTGAAGGGTGGGCAGGCAGCCAGGGGGGCGAATGACCTCTGCTTGCTCGTCCTCATTGGCTCCCAGTACAGGGCTGTGCTCGGCTCCCCGGGCTAGGAGCGCATTAAGGCTCGGCTGCGCTGCACGTCTCAGGGCACCTGTCAAGTGGCATTTTTCTCTCTGCTTAGAAATGCATTTCTCCTGACATGTGGCTCGCACACAAACATTTACCGCCTCTCCCACCCAGGGGCGGGAGCAGGGAAAGAAAAGAACCCAGCCAAGCAGAGGGCGAGGTGAGCCCTTTGGGGACTCGGCTGCCGAAGGAGGCGGGGGGGGGGGGGCTTCCCAGGCCTCTTATTAAACAGCAGGGCAGCTGGGTGGGGAGGGGGCATGCACACACGCTGCATAGGTAGTCAGGGTTTAATCACCTCTTTTATGGCATACTTTTGCTTTTTTGTTTTAGGAATTAGGGCTTAATGAGTGCATGGCTCTCAGACAGAGGCATGACTAAGCACCGAGAAATGGCTGCAGATGGGGTGGGCGGGAGATCAGCAACTGCTCCTCGGAAGGAGGGGCGGGGGTCTGGTACAGGGAGATCTTGTCAGAGGACAGGGAGCTCTGTCTCACACACCAGAGCCTTCAACTCTCTCCTGCCTCCCCTTCCTTTTGCTGCCTGGGGGCCTTGCAGGGAGTGGGGAGGAAAACTGCAGAGAGCCCATGAGGAGCAGCAGTTCAGGAGAGCAGGGAAAGGTCTCCTGCCCTCTTCTCTGAGTCATCCAGGCTGGCCACCTTGGCTGGCTCCTGGCCCCACTGCTGACCCGGTGGCTGTCCTGTTGGGAAGAATTCAGGGCAACACCCTCTGGAGAACCTTTGTCACCATGCTGGATTATTGCAGGGCTGCCCTTGGCAGAGCCTCTGCTTTGCATGCTGAAGGTCCCAGGCTCAACCCCTGACATATGTCAGTCAGAGCAGGCTGTGTGGGCCTCCACGGAAGATGGGCCTGAACGCAGCTGCCTGTGTATGCAAACCTGGGCTGCAAACCTTGTCATCCCCAGAGGGTCTCAGGCAGCAAGACTGGAACAGACTTCTGCAGTCGAAGTAGACCATCTTGCTCTAGGCGTATGAAGGATTTGGCCCACCCCAGTGCTGTTTGCATGTCTGTGGTTGTGTGGATGCTCCGACTGGTGCAGGACCCGATTGCAGGGCTTCCTCCTAATGGGGGTGTATGTGTGTGTTCACATCTCTAAAGGCTTCTGAGTGTCGCCTCCAGAAACTAATTTGTAAGGAATTCAGTAGAATTTGAAGGGCGGGGGGAAATGGCCTGCCAAGCTCTGAGTTCATTGACTGAACTGTAGGCGCTCCCAACTTGTTAGTGGAATGTCAGCCTTTAGGAAAAGAAGGGGGGGAACCCTCAAAGAAGCTACTTAGCTGGATTCCTAAGTGCCTAAGAGAATAATTGAGGTTCCATGTATAAATCAATAGCTAATTTGAGAAAAACAATAGGCAAGAACAGGCTAATTTAATGCTTCAGAAGAATCCTGTTGGGATCTCACATGCACAGCCACTGGGGCTTGGCCGGTGTGAAATAAAGGTGGGATTCATTTGTATTCATGATCCGATTGTTCTGCGTGGGGCAGCCCACGCCTCTTTATTCCGGAGCTCAGTGGGTCTTACTTCCAGGTAAGCCTCCTCTCTGCATCACTGCTTCAGCTGCTGGGAACTCTGGGATTGAACCAGGAAGCTCCCAGCTGCAGGTTTAGCTTGTGCACATCTTTGGGCAACACCCTCCTGGAGCACACGAGGGTGTGAGCGGCAGGCAGGATGAGGCCTCTGACTGAGCTGGACCAGGGATTAAAGGCCAAGGGTCTCAGCATCAGAGCAGCGCATCCTGCCTCCACTGCAGTTCAGAGGGCCAAATTGCACATCCCAAGTTCCAGTCCTGTCATGTCTTGCTTTGACCCTCAGTTCTCCCTTCCCCCAGCCAATTGTTCTGCAGTCTCAAGACAAGCTCAGAAGAAGAAGAGATGAAAGGGGCCAGGATGAAGAGGGGGGGGCTCTCGCTCTCTCCAGGGGTCGGGTCGGGGTTCAACGTCCCTTTGAAAAGACCTTTTCTGTTATCTGATTCCCCCCTATTCTTCTGGCTCTGCTTTTCTGCTCTGGTTTTGCGCACCATTTTGGCTAGTCTTGACCGTGACCTCAGAGCTCCTTTGCAATGGATATCCAAATGCTGTGCCTGGGTTTTGCCTCTCGCTGTGGGTGGCTGAGCAGAAGCTCCAGTCTGGCTGGCACACACTGAAATTGTCGTCCCCCCCCCCCACACACGCACAAACACTTCTGTGCTGCGTTCTCTCAGCCAGCCTGGCAAGCCAGGGCAGGGTCCGCTTGAGGGGGAGTGCCAGTGAGGTGCAGTAGTGGCTAGCGGGGTGGGGGGGTCCAGGGTCAGCCTGCCCTTGTCAGCCCATTTCCTGCAGATCTTTTTCCATTTGGGAATTACACAGGAGAGAGAAGGAGCGAGCAAACTCACTGGGGTGGCCCCAGCCCCCCCATGGGAGGCTGGCTAAAAATGCACAGTCAGCTCTGTGAGATTCCTAGCAGGGTACCCCCCCCCCAAATACACACACTCTATGGACTGACATTTGGGGAGCTTTGGGGCCCTAGGTGGCACATGTCCAAGCTGGGACTCAAGGCGAGGGTTTTGGCCCTTAGCCCTGGCCAGCTCCAATAAAGGGTGGGGGGAGAGAAAAAACTGAACTGGCCTGGACCACCTCTTCCTTGATCCCCTGACACACACACCCGGTCCTGGCCTCGGAGAGGCCCCCCTTAGCCTCAAGGGAGAGGCCTGGGGCTTATCTTGTGGCCTGATCTGACCCGGCCTCCAGCTGAGCTACCTTGGGAGAAACTAGGGGGCAAATCCTTCCCTCTGCCACTTACTCCTGAGGTGTCTCTAGCATAGCCCCCCTCCCCTCTAGGACTGTAACAGGGGCAATAATCTCCAGACCCCCAGGGCCAGCAGCGGTGGCACCAGACGCTAAGCGGTCCTTGGCCATACTGCTGCCCTGCAGCTCCCTCAGCCTCGGGTGGGGGAGGCCAGTGACCCCCACAGCCACCCTCTCTTTCTCCTCCAGTGGCTCCGCAGTCCTTCCACTTCAGCTGCCTGCCCAAAGGAGGCTCCCCTGGGCCTCCCTCCCAGCACAGACCGCCTTGCGCTGGGGGAAAAGGGCCTTTTGCAGCTGAAAGCAGCCGCCGTTGCTGCCTCTCCAGGGTGATTTAGATGCGAGCGGCAAACGGCCACCCTTAAGAGGCACTGCAGCGGCTGGCTGCAGAGATCGATGGGTGATTCAAGGAGTCCGGGGCACCAGGAGGCAAAATCACCAGCTGCCCGGTGGCTGTATGGCTCTCCGGGGCCGGGTGGCCCTCCTTGGCCAGGCTGGGAGCCAGCAGGAAGGAGTGGGCTCTGAGCCCCAGTCCTGGGCAGCTCTGTGCCCCGCCGCCTGCATCAGCCCAAGCCTTCTTCCAGGGGCAGATGAAGATGAAGGCATTCAGACCTCCCATCCTTTCCGGGAGTGATCAGGAGGTACAAGCGGTCACGCTCCATCGGGGACCCATCTTGGCAGCTCCCAGGGTGTGTGGAGCCAGCCCATTGAGCTGCACAAGCTCTGAGTGACAGGCAGGAGACGAGAAATGCAAAGGACCACTGAACATGTGGCAAGAATTGACCCCGTGGGGTAAGGAAAGGGCCTTCTATGTGCCGGCGGTCATTGCAACATCCTGTGGAAATGAGTTCCACAGGCTCATTATGTGTTGCTGGGAGAAATACTTCCTTTTGACATCCTGGCCAACCCCAACCCCCAGTGTATTGGATGGCCCAAGGTATGAGTGTGTTGACTTTCTTTCCCCCCGCCCTGGCACTGGTGCTGTGGATGCCTTCCACAGGGCCATTCCCCACGTGACTTATGATTGTGGCCACGGCTTTTTACTGAAGAACCTGTGCTGAGAACTAAGTGTGGGTGTGTGTTAAGTGCCGTCAAGTCGCTTCTGACTCATGGCGACCCTATGAATGAAAGTCCTCCAAAACGTCCTATCTTTGACAGCCTTGCTCAGGTCTTGCAAATGGAAGGCTGTGGCTTCCTTTATTGAGTCCATCCATCTCTTGTTGGGTCTTCCTCTTTTTCTGCTGCCCTCAACTTTTCCTAGCATGATTGTCTTTTCCAGAGAACTAAGTACTGTGCCTGTAACCATTTAAGATTTGAACTGCTCGTAACCAACCAAGCTCTGTGCCTCTCTTGAGGAAAAACAATCCACCTAACTACCTCTCTGTAAATAATAAACCTCAATTTATATTAATTATTATAAAATTAGCTTCAGCCTCTAAGCCTCTCAATTTCACCGGGGGGGGGGGGAGAAAGAGAAGTTTCTTCTCACACAAATGTGACAGACTGTGGGGTTTAAAGAATATTAAAAGCCCTCTCAGTTATTATTATTGTGTGTAACAGCAGAAAAATTGGTGAGGGTTCAGAAAAGGAAGAAGGACCCTCACATTTAACTGGCGGCAGCGCCGTGATATGAAAATGCCCACGTTTTTGAGTCCCAGTCAGAATAATTTTAACATCTAAATAAACTTTCATCTCAGGAAACTAAAATGCCCGGTCCACGCAAAACAGGAGACCGGCAAGGAGATACAGAGCCTAAGGCGGCTTCTGCTGGGGACGAAAACCCAAATCAGGAATTAGAGCTGAAGAATATGAAAATAGAGATGGCTGAGACAGAGGCGGAGAGGGGAGAAGGCTAAGACTGAAGCAGAGAGAGAAATCCAGCTAGGCAAAATTCAAGCAGAAATGGCGGGAAGGGGACTTCAGGAGAGAGAGGAAGAGCGGGGATCTGACAGGGAACATAAGAAGCGGTTTAACGACGAGGGAGCTCCAATTAAGAGCCGAGTTACCATCTCCACACAGAGATGAAAATGTTCCTGTCATGCAGTAGAAGAGATTGCCCAAAAATCAGAGAGGGGATGATTATTGAAGCGTTCTTTTTGAATCTCGAAAGGACCTGTAGAGACTTTGGGCACTTTCATGCGGCCCAAATACTGCACTTTCAACCCACTTCCAAGGTGGATTTTACTGTGTGAACTGGCAAAATCCACTTGCAAACGATCGTTAAGGTGCACTGAGAGTGGCTGGAAAGTGCATTATTTGGGCTGATGTTATTATTTGGGAATGAAATATATGCGCCCTCACATTAGTGGTGGGCTGAACGAAGTTTATGCTGAGCTGATAGGTGAAGAGATCTCTGATTGTTTCCTCTTCAGAGCGGGAGGGAGATATGGCGTCACAGCCGAACAAAGCAAGAAAGGCCCTTCCGCGAAACGAAGAGAAAACCAGGAGAGACTTATTCCCAATTGGGCTGTAGATTAGACAGAGACCTAAATAGATGGGTAGAAGGGAGTAAAGTTAAAAAAAAAACTTTTGAAGAGCTGAGGAATTTATTTGGTGGGACTGAAGCAATACTTTAAACAGGTTCCCTCACAGTGGAGCTGGTTCATAAGAGACAAAAAGCTCAAAACAGTGGAGGCACTGCTGGATGAGATTGAGGAGGATCACTACTTCAACCTCCAGTGGTGGCTGCTATTACAACTGATCTCCAGCTGATAGATATCAGTTCATCTGGAAAGAATGGCCGCTTTGGCCATTGGGCTCTATGGCATTGAAGTCCCTCCCCAAACCCTGCCCTCCTCAGGCTCTGCCCCAAAAACCTCCCACCAGTGGCGAAGACGGACCCAGTAACCCTAACGGGTGGGTGGCTACAGGCCCAGGCTCTGCTTACAAGCACCCAAGGAGGTGGGTGGAGGGGGAATGTGCCCCTCCAGACCCCCAGGACAAGGGCTTATGTGGGCCCTGCCTCTGTCTCCTGCTTCCCGGGGCAGGAAACTGGGCCACAGGAGAACTTCCATGCCCGTCCCGTTTGGCAGGGCAGACCTGGCCACACAGGCTTAGACGGCCTCTGGGGGTACAGCAGCCTCTCCCCCCTTCACCGCCTTGGCTCACAGCCAGGGCTCCTTCCTGAGTGAGTGCATCAGCCACAGCCCTTCAGTTCTCCTTTCCACGGCAGGAGGGCGAGTTCGCTCAGGATCCGTGCCGCCCCCCCCAGCTGCCTCCCCAAAACGGTCTGTGCACCCGCCTGGGAGCTGTGCCGGAGGTACCCTGTGAAATCCAGCGACTAATTGGGGAGCGGCACCTCCGGGCGCAGAGGAGCACAGTCAATTCCGAGCCGCACTCCACATTCAATTAGGACGGTGGGTTCCTATAAAACAGCCCATTAAGCACGGCCATAAATCCCCACTGGCTGCGCACTTGGCAACACAGCACTTCCTGCCTGGTCCCCGGCACCGGAGTGGGAGAGCGGCACTCAGCAAACCAGGCAGCCGAAGGCGTGGCGCTTGGGCCTGCTGCCCGGCAAAAACACACACAGGGCCCGCTTCTCCAGTGAAACCACTGCCTGCCTTTGCCCCTTGGGAGTGGGTGCCGCCCCTTCCGTGGCTCCTGGTTTTGCCCCGTGCTCCAAAGGAGAGACGTGGCTGTCACAGAATCATAGAGTTGGAAGGGACCACCAGGGTCATCTAGTCCAACCCCCTGCACAAGGCAGGAAATTCACAACTACCTCCCCCCCACACACACACCCAGTGACCCCCTACTCCATGCCCAGAAGATGGCCAAGATGCCCCCCCTCTCATCATCTGCCTAAGGTCATAGAATCAGCATTGCTGTCCCATGGATGGAGGAGGCAGAGAGCATGCCGGCCAGCCCTTGTTGACCAGGAGGCTGCTCAGGGCTGGTCCCTCTGGGCCTGGGAGCCTCTCCCCTGCAGCTTCGACCTTCCGAGCCTGGCATTGGCGCTTGGAGGGAGCTCCCCCCATCACCCCCCAGAACAGGGCGTGTGCTGCATGCCTCTTATCTGCACATCCGCCACCCCGAAAACTAAGGACGAGGAGACTTATCCTGTCCCCCCCCCCCCCAATGTGCCTCATCAGTACACGGCCACAGGGGAGGCGGACTCCTGACCTGGTGTTCACGAGGATAGAGTGGTGGGAGACCCCACAGGCAGCACCCCCAGTGCCTCAAGGTAGAGGCAGAGAAAAAGCCCCCCAACCAGCCCCTCTTCCCCCACCCCGAGAACCCAGCGTGGGAGGAGCCAGACTGAACTGGAGGAGGTGGAGCAAGTGTGTGTGTGTGTGGGGGGGAAAATCACATCCGGAGCAAGAAGAGAGGGGTCTCTGAAGTACCCGTAATGGCAGAAATCTGTGCTTTATTCGCAGGACAGAAATATGTCTCAGGACAGAGGGTGTTCCGAAGCAGACACGCTGGCATCTCCATGGTTACAGGCTTGCTCTGGAGAAGAAGGGAAGGAAGGAAGGAAGGAAGGAAGGAAGGAAGGAAGGAAGGAAGGAAGGAGCGAGCCCTAATTCCCCGGGGGCTGTGAAAGAACAGGCTCCCCCCTGTGTCCCCCTCCCCTCACTTCCCAGGGGCAGGGCCAGGCAGGGGAGTGTGCTGCAGCGTGCAGAGACGCAGAGGCCCCCTCCCTCCTGTGCAGGACCTTTGGATCTGGGATTGCCCCAAACAGCGTCAAAAGTGGCAACTCAGGAGGAGGCAGGTGCCGATTTGTGCTTAGGCAGTGATGTTTATAGACTATATATATATATATATTTATATATATCATTATTAAAAAATAAAATCCATCCTTGGGCATCATATGCCCTGATTGCACAGCAGGAAATGAACCCACAGGGCGCCTGCCCACCCTCCCAGCTGCAGGCAAAGCCAAGGGTGGCAGGCGCTGGGGGGTGGTTCCTCTCTGCCGCCCCTCCCGGCTTTTCACAGTGGGCCAAAGGAGAGGCTGAAACAGCCCTGAGGAGTGGTCCGAAGAAGACCCCTCCCCATTGCCCCACTGCCACCGCTTTGCGGAAGACAGAGGGGCCCCGGGGGCTCTAGTCCCACCGGAAGTCCTGCCCGACCATCTCGTAGAACTTGATGTTGTAGGGGCGGTAGAAGTCCTGGAGCTGCTCGATGACTTCCGGGTCAATCTGGGCATGAGTCCGGCCTTTGGACTTGCCCAGGCAGCGGGGCGGGCCGCCCTCCGTGCTCCGCTTCAGGCAGGGGAAGCCCTTGGTCTTGTTGAAGTAGAAGTGCTTCTCGGTGATGAACCGCTCGATGCCCAGGAAGTCCTGGATCTTGCCCATCTCCCCTGCGGGGTCTGTGATGAGCCGCTCGCCGCTGACAAAGTGCATCTGGGAGAGCGGGAAGAAGCGAAGCCAGCCCTGCAGGTGGACCACGTAGAGGCCGATGCGGATGGCGTTCCAGGAGGTGTCCACCAGGCCCAGGCTGCGGTTGTGGAAGGAGAGCCCCTCGAAGGTAGGGAGGTCCGGCTTCTTGGAGAGGGTCTGGGTGTAGTCCGAGATGGCCCGTGTCACAGGGTTGCGCACCACCACGATCAGCTTGGTGTCCCTGGACATGTTGAAGATGCGCTGGGGGGCTTCTCGGGTGACAAAATAGCTGGGGGTCTTCTCCATGGTGATCTGGCCCTCCACCGTGCGTGGCATCAGCTGCCTGGGAGAGAGAGCCGGGGAGCCCGGGGGTTAGTGGCGAAGCAGCCAGCCCTGAGTGGGAGCGGGTGAGGGTCAGCCCCTCTCCCTCGCACATCCGACTGCAGTGTTGGGGAGGGGAAGGCTAGGGGGAAGAGGTCAAGGAAACAGCCTGGGGCATCTTCTTCCATGCTTATGGGTCAGGTTAAGAGACCCCCCCTGCTGGGCAGGAGGAGGCCTGGCTGCCAATTCAGACTGCCACGGGTGAAGGATCCCTTCCCAAGCCCCCCACCCAGAGCCAGAGCCAAACCCACCCCCTGAGCCCTCATCCAGAAGGGGAGTTTGCTCTGGCATGGTCAGCATCTCAGGAAAAAAGAAGGCGGGAGAATCCCAAGGCCATCTTGGAACAAAAGAGGTTTTCCTGCTGCCTGGTCACAGCAGCCAGCCGGCCTGTGCAAACCCCCCTCCTTCCCCAATCTGCACCCATGAATGATTCAGAGCAGGCAGCTCTCACAAGCACACGAGAGGCAGCAGGAACCACAAAAATGCCACACCCAAGAGGCAGCCAAACCTGGTCACAACAGTCTAGAGGACTGTGGCGGCATCTTCCCAGACCAGGCAGCCCCCCGGTCCCTTTGGGTGTGATGCTGGGCAAAAACTCTACACACTTGGGTGGGGGGCAAGGGAGACAAGACAGAATGCCTGGGGCAAGAGGCCTCTGCCAGGCAGACTCCAAGAGGCACCAGATACCTCTGCCCCTTTGGATCCCCGCCTCTGCCAACAGGAGGCCAAGACAACATGTGCCAGCTGCTGCCCAGCTTGGTGGCCTAGGGAAAGCTGCCCAAGAGGAACGGGGTCTTCCCTGGACCGCAAACAGGCCACCTGTGGGCCCCCAGGGCTTGTGCAGCACTTGCACATGGCCCAGAATCACGGGCGGCCTGCCCTGGACATTGGGGGGGGGGGCTGCATCTGCATCCCAACCCCTCTGGGACACCCCCCCCCACTCAACAACCCAACCCAGTTAGGCCTCCCCTCCACAGCACAGCCGGTAAACATTTGTTTGCGCCTGGCAGACTTTGCAGGCAGGGCCCGACTCTCCTCGCCAAGTGCCAACAGGCTTCTGGATAATCCTGGGCTTTAGTCACTTGTCAGCGGGAAAATGGAGTGTTTAGCTTGGCAGAGCTCCCACACAGCCGACGGCAGAAGCGCCAGCCACCCAGTGCCAGCGGTGCAGTGAGCCAGGTGTATGTGGGGGAACAGGAGCTCTCCCAGCCCAAATTATCCAACCCTCCAAGGCATCTGCACGCCAGAGACCCCCAGGGGCTTGCGAGAGACGTGGCAGGCTGTATCAATCAGGCAGCCGGGCTGTATGCAGAGACCCACCCAGGGAGGAGAGCTGACCTGGTTGTCCGGCAGATCGGGATCCAGGCACACATTTGTGGGTCCTGCGAAGGGCCCAGCCCTCCTCCTCTGTGCGGCCTGAATGGCAAACAGCTGCCTGCCTGGGGCTGGAGAGAGCCAGAGATAACAGGGAAGCTGATGCAAAGTTGCCGAGCCCAGCAGAGCCGTGCTGGTCTCTCCTCTGCAAAACGCCTGCCCCTCAGCTGGGCTTGGCTCCCCACCAACAAGCCTGACCGTTTGGAAAACCCCCCCCCCCGAACATTATGTGCTTTGGTTCTAACACATCTGTGGCTCCCTTTTTCCAAGAAAGAGCCATAAATAAAAAGCTTAATAGGGAGGCATCCCCACACACATTGGGACTTCTGAGCACCCCAATACTGGAGCTCTGTGCTTCTAGTTCTGTCTTTTCCATGACATAGAAAGAGGGGCAGATGTCCAGCCATGGACCGGCCAGTTGCCCGGCTCTGGAGGGTGAGCGCCAGGGGTGCCCGAGGCCCAGAGAGCCAGAGGTCAGCTGCCCCTGCCCTGAAAGGCTGCTTCACCTGGGTGGTATTTTGCCTGGAAAGAGAGACCTCCTCCCGAACAAAATCCTTCTGCTGATTTGCAGAGGAAAGAGGGGAGCAGAGGTGGGTTCCCTCCAACGAAGGCAGAATTTTAAGCATGAATTCAGATGCAAGATTCCCAGCAGCAACATCTGGCTCAAATCTGAAGATCGGAGTCCTCTGAAATGAGCACCACGACTCCACAGAATGGGGGATGGGAAGGGGGCTTCTACATCTAGTTGTTGGGGTTGACGTGCTCTTGCAGTCACAGGGGCCTTAACCCTAAGCAAGAAACGAACACATCCTAAAAACCACACCCACTCAGGTGCACACGGTGGCCAGCGTACACTTGGGTGTAAGAAGGAGAAAAACTCAGGACGTGGGGCTGAAGCCCCCAACCCCAGGGAAGGCCTTTCTCTGAGAAAGTAACAATCATTGCTGGGGAGCGAGCTCCTTTCAGACCCCCAGGGGGGCACCTTCCTTTCACACTGCAGAAAAGGCAAAGGAAGCTGAAGAAGATCTGCTCTCGCAGGCCTCCAGCCAAGCCCACATTTGCAGCAGAAGGGAGTTACGTGGCCGGGGGTCCCAAAGGTACCGACCTGATAGACATTCTCACCCAGAAGTCCTGACACAAGGAGTGACTCTGAAGGAGTCCAGACCCTGTTGAAAGGACCCCTCCTGTGCCCACCACACAACGATGAGCCCCTCTTGCCTGGCATCCAAGAAGAGCATCGATGGGAAACGCCGCCAAAGGCCTGGCTGCCAGATGACCTCTGGGGAGGGAGAAGACTCCTCTGGGGAGGGAGAAGAGAGGATGCCACCCTCCCCTCCTCCTCCCCAGTCCCCCCCAACAGTCTCAAGCCTTCATCACCGGCCTGGCCACCCACATCTGCCCCGGGCACAACTGCAGCCCCCTCCCCTGGGCCTCCTGGCAAAAGAACTGGCGCCAGTCCCACCGAGGGAGAGGACCTTCCCCGGCTTGGCCAGCACCGGGAGTTAATGCTTCCGCTGGCCAAGAGCAAAATCAATCCAGCGTTTTTCTGCTCTGCGCTTCTGGCAGAGGGAGCTGGAAGGAATCTCGTAAACCTCGATAAGTGTCACTTAATTGTTTTATCTGTGTCCCTTTGGACAAGCTGCTGGCCGGGAGAGATCGCAGCAGCGATTAGAGCGGAAGAAGAGGCAGCCGCGTTCCGGGGACGCCGCCTCCCTTTGTGGCAGAAGGACACCAGCACAGGCAGGCCTCCCTCCATCTTTGCCCCCCACCCATGCCCGGGGAGGGCAGGTCCGGGCTGGCTAGACTTGCAAAGGGCAAACGTCCAAGGCTGGCAAGAGGCGAAACCCTTTGCAGTTAGGTGGTGCTTCCTGAAGAAGGCCTCAACTTTTCAAGAAGACCTGAACCAGGAAGGAGACCCCCCACCCCGTTTCTTCAGCAGCGTTAGAAAGATCTTCTTGGCTCTGGCAGCAGCACAGACGTGTCAGAAGGACTCCTGGAGAAGTTCCCAAATCCAAAGCGGCCACATTATGCAAAATGCTCTCATACTTGGAAGGAAGACCATCCAGTTCCCGCAAGAAGCAGAGCTGAGGTTTCCCAGGCAACTCTGGGATGGGGGTGTGCGAGTGAGCGCGTGCACCAAGAGATGGCAGGGACCCCCCCCCTCCAAGAGGGGGTTCCGCTTTGCAGCCAAGTCCCCACAGGCTGGGGAATCTCTTCCTGGCCCCGGATCCCCCCAGGTGCTCAGCCAGCGGGCCCCTTGGTCCAGATCCGGGGTTTCGCCTCCAAAACTTTCAGGCCAGGCGCATGGAGGGGCCTCCCCAAGACCCCGGGGGTATCCCTTCCCAGGCCTGTCAACCGGGGCGGGGGAGCCTGGGGCAGGAAGGGGCAGGGTGCAGTCCCCCCTGGGGGGCATCCTTGGTCCCTGGCAAAGGCAAGAGGCTGGAAGGGGAGGCCGTGCTGCCCCCTGCCGGCACTGTGGCGCACGGGCCCTGCTCGGGGGGGGGGCAAACTTCGCGGGACTCCCCTTCTCAGGGCCGGCCGAGGCTCCGGGGGTCTCGGGGGGGGGGGTGTCTCACCTGTACCAGTCGAGGCCGCGGTGGTAGTGTCGGTCGAAGAAGTGGGGCTCGGTGCCCAGGGCGCGCACGGCCGGGTGGCCGCGGATGAACTCGAGCACGGCGCGCGTGCCCCCCTTCTTGACGCCCACGATGAGGGCGCTTGGCAGGCGCTTGGCCGGCGGGGGGGCGGCGGGCGGGGGGGCGGCGGCGGCGGGGGGGGCTCCCGGGCAGGCGCGCGACGCCTGGTGCAGAAGTTTCTTGCGGGCGGCGGCGGCGGCGGGAGGGGCGGGCAGGCAGCGGGGCCCGTCGGGGGTCGGCGGCTCCGGGGCGCAGCAGAGGAGCAGCAGGCTGTAGCAGAGGCCGGTGCCCGAGAGCCAGAGCAGGGCGGCCAGCGCCAGCCCCCGCCGCCCGCGCCGGCTAAGCGCCATGCCGCCATCCTCCGCCCGCCGCCGCCGGCCCCGGCCGTCGGGGGCGGCGCATGGGGGCTGCGGGCGGGCGGCGGGCGGGCGAGCGAGCTCCGCGGCCCGCCACTGCCGGCCCCGCTCCCGCGGCGGCGCCTATTTAAGGGGGTCCTGACGTCAGCCGAGCCGGAGCCGCCCCCGCCGCTCTCCCGGGCCCGCCCGCCCGCCCCACGGGGCCCCCGCCCAGGAGGGTCGCCGAGCCCGGGGCTCAGCTAGGGCCCCCTGGCGCGAGAGGGGGGAGCGTGCCTCTGAGCGCGGGCAGAGGGGCGACTGCTGGGTCCGGGACGGCCGGCCGGCCTCTGGGGGGACGCGAGGGGCTGGCGCCTTGGCCTCTCCGGAGGGTGCCTTGGCCCGGCTGGGCTCTTGGGAGAGGCCTCTTTCCCGTTTGGCGGGGTGGGTGGGTGGGTGGGTGAGTGGTGGTGCTGCGGGGTGGCGGAGACGCAGGGAAGCCCTGCCAGGGGAATCCAGGGGTGTTGGGGAGGGGGGGCGGAGAGAGAACGAGCCTGCCAGCCAGAAAGAGCTCCTGGACAGCGGGGCTTTTGGCCTCCTGGGGGGCGGGACAGGGCGACTTTTGAGAGCCATGCTTCCCGGGGCGAGGGGCCGAGAGCCAGCGCGGTGTGGTGGTGAAGAGCGGTGGTTTGGAGCAGGCGGACTCTGATCCGGCGAACCGGGTTGGTTTCCCCACTCCTCCACGTGAAGCCTGCTGGGTGACCTTGGGCTAGTCACAAGAGAAAGTCGGTGCATAAAAACCAACTCCTCCTCCTCCTCTTCCTCTCTTCTTCTTCTTCTTCTTCGCCTTCTCCTCCTCCTCCTCCTTCTCCTCCCTTGGGCAGAGCCAGGAGCAGGAAGCGCTGATACATGGGGCACATGCCCCCTTCTTAACCCAGAGGTGCTGGAGCCAGGAAGGCCCCACAATGCTCTTGGAGGACACTCCCGAGGCCCTTCCTGTGCCCGGGCACAGATGCGAGTCACTGGCTGAGCGTGCTGCTCACTCCCCCACAGAGACCCCCAACAAGCCTCCCCCCCCCCCCCGGCTTGCTGTGGCTTCAGCCACTCTGCACGCATTGATTTCTTCACATTCTTTGATTAATGACTCTGAGACATTTCTGCTCATTACCCTGTTTAATTAGGGCAAACTTTTAATTGTGTCCCTGAGCTGGGCAGAGTTCAGTGGGGGATCCCTGATTAGTGACCTGGAGTCAGCTTGGAACTAATTAGCCGGGTGCTGCCTGGGGTAGGGTGTGGGGGCTGAGCCTTGGTGGGCATCAGATGGGCCAGGTGGGGCTGAGGGCTGCCCAAGGGACGGAGGCGAGAACTGGGCGTGGCGGGGGGGCTGCCTTGGCCTGCTTGGGCATTCCCAGAGCCCCCTTCTTTTTATCCAGCACTGATCCCCCGCCCTTTTCATCCAGACTCCCTCGGGAGAGTTTTGGGGCAGCATTCACGCTTCTTCGTTCCCTGCTCCCCCCACCTGCCAGTTCCCAAGGAAGGATGGGAGCCATTGCTTTGAAACAGTGGGAGCCTCTGGACAGTCTTCAAGAGCAGCACCACGGAACGCATAGTACGGTCGCATCAGCTGCATGCCGCTAAGACATGCACAACAGTGTCCCAGTCTCTCTGCTTCAGACCTTCAACTGGGAATGTCACCTGAGACTGAGAAAAGCCCCCAGGGTCACTACAGCTAGGGACTCCAAAAGCAGCAGCCCAGAGTGTGGGGAGTCCCCCACACACACACCGCCTGATCCTCTAGGCTGGGTAGTGCAAGTCAGCCAAGAATTGGTGCTTCATCTTTTTCTCCTTCCCAGGCATGGTGGGGCTTCTGCCAGCCAGCCCCTTTCTGCCCTTCCCGAGGAACACCTGGGGGGGGGGTCCTTCTGAGCCAGCCCCGCAATCCATCAGGCTCCTTTGAGTAGCAGCAGCTCTTTAGGCTCTGGGGGTTGTCCCTCTGCATGCAAATCATGAGCTCTACCACGGAGTTGTGAGCTGTATTTCCACACACGCTCACCTGTGAACACATGAAGCTGCCTTATACTGAATCAGACCCTTGGTCCATCAAAGTCGGTACTGTCTGCTCAGACCGGCAGCTGCTCTCCAGGGTCTCAGTCAGAAAAGGGTCTTTCACATCACCTACCTGCCTAGTCCCTTTAACTGGAGTTGCCATTGGGGATTGAACCTGAGACCTTCTGCATGCCAAGCAGACGCTCTGCCACTGAGCCACACCCCCTCCCTCCTGTGGAACTCTCACATACCAGAGAGTCTCTGGCGCTTCTGGGAACGGGTGGCTGAGCTGCCTCATGTCAGGAGTCCTGACTTTCCTACCGAACACACACCCTGATTGTTGTTTTGCAATGGGAAATTCTGTCCAAACTGGCACGTGTCCTGGTGTCTTGAGAGCCATGCTTCCCTTATTCTCCCCCCAAAAAAAACCAGCCAGGAGGGCAGCTGTCAGCTCCCCCACCCCTGTGCCGGGCAGCTTCCAGGGGCCCAGCTGCACAGGAGCCAGGGGGCCCAACCCCTAAAGCCGGCGTTAAACCCCACATTAATCTTCCAAGAACACTCATGTCAAAAATCTTAGCAACAAAATTAAGCCGCCTCACTATATTTTGACTACAGAAAATCAATATTAATTATAGGCAGAGAGAAAGGTTTCTGAGAGGGGGCTTAACAGAGGATTGGAGCAGCTGCGGAGCTGAACTTGGCCGCGGGATTTGGCAGCCACAAATTGCTGCCGGTGTTTCTCCACAGAAACGTCATTTCGGGAGTGTCCGAGCCTCACCTCCCTGCAGGACAGCATGGAGGCCTAGCTGAGCCCCCAGGGCAGCCCCCCCCACACACACACGGCCTGAATGCCTGGACACCGGCCTTATCTCAGGGAGGCTGGGCTGGCCATAAGCAGAAAGGCCAGAGCCGGCAGCTGGTTGCCTCCGGCCTGTGCCGAGAGCCGGTTGCCAGATGCTTCAGGGCTGGCAGATATACTGTGTCCTCGGGGGGCGGGGATACGCCTCGTGGCCCCCTCAGGCGGCCTTAGGAAGGCAGAAGGCAAAGCACAATGTGAAATGCATGACGTTTTGTATTTTATAGGACCTGAGGTGGTCATGGGAGTTTGGCAGCCAACTTTTGTGCAACGAACACAACCTTTTTGCAGAGGTTAAACAGGACTGCACTGTCATGAACTGGCCAGAAAGGCACATTGGTCCAGGGTTAAGGACTGTAGCCGACACCACTGCCCATCACTGTAAATATGCTCCAGCCCAGGGTGCGTTTACTCCACTTAACATCTCGTGTTTAAAAGCTCCTGTGCTGTTTCAGCTCTGCTTGAGACTGCACTTTGTTTTCAGGGTTCTGTAGTCCGAACCCTTCCCCATTCATCAGACGCCCCGTCCTGTGGATTGTGCGTGCCGTGCATGGCGTGATCTGCCTCGAGTCGCAGCAAGAAAGGCGGACTATAAATCACCAAATCATCACCAGCAGGATTTGAGCGTTTTGCAAGCTGGTCAGGGGATGGGTTTGGGAAAGAGGTGTGGTAATGGTGGGGTCTTCAAATGCAGAAGAAAGAGCAGGGGGCACAGGGGCTGGCGCTGCGAACTAATCCACCCGCAACGGGTGTTGAGGCCTGCTGGCAGGCCACACTGCCATACCAGTTTAAAACATGACATGAAGACTAAGAATTCTGGGAAAGGGCCCGGAATACTCTGGAGGGGCCCACCCCCCCCTCAGCTCAGCCCCCTCCGTGGCTCTCGGCCAGTGGATTCTTGGGTGCAGTCTCTGCAGAAAGTTACAGGCAGCCGGTCGTTTAAGGGATTACCAAGGATGTCCAGCTCTGGAGGGTCAGGCGGGGCCGCCCTCCTCCTCACTCGTGGCCCTGAAGACCCCGGCCGGCCTGCGGAGTTTGCTCCCTTTGGGGAGATTTGTCAGGCTGCTTCTTTGGGGGGGGCCTGCCTTAGCGGTTCGCTCAGGTGTGGGAGTCTTCTGCTGATGTGACGGGAGCTGAGCTAAACACTTTGGTGCTATTTATTACTAAAAATTCATGCAACTGGGTCGTATCCCTGCCAGTCTTTATGTGTGAGCCTGGCTGCAAAACCCTGTTCTTTTTTTAAAAAATGCTCTTTTCGCTGGTGACAGACTAAGTGATCTCCGCAGATGTCCCAAATCGGGGATGTGGCGTGAGCAGCAGAATCGGTGATTCTTCTCCCCTATCCCGATGGCTTCAACCCTGAAGCCATCGAATCAGGCCCTGCTCCCTTGGGCGGGGACCTGCGGAGGGCTGCAGCATACGGAGCAACCTCCAGGGATGATCCGAGCATTTACACAAGGGGAGGCTGCCCACCAGGCATCCAGGAAGTGCTCAACCTGTTTGGGGTTTGGAAAAGAACTGGACATCCAAAGACGGTGGGCCTGGCGTTGGTGCCAAGGTGCTTCTTTCACAGCCTCTTTCAGGCAAGCTGGAGTTTCCAAGTGCTTTTCAAAGGCTGCCCAACGTGGCATGCGCTCTCTGGTCTGGCCACAGCTCAGGGCAAACCGTCTCCGGCCCTGGCCCTCTGTCTGGAACACTGGCTGGCTCATGAGAGGTCGGCAGGGCCTGATTTTGGGGAGGCTCGGTCCGGTGCCTCTGTATCCGAGGGCTAGGGAGGGGCTGGCCGGGGCTGATTCCAGCGTGTGCTTGGCAGAGCCAGCTGGACATGCCATTGACACTAAGCGGCTTAGCCCAGGATAACAAAGAACATCATTCCATTACTGGGAAAGTGGGTGGCGGCCCTCTGGGGGGGGGGAGGGCCAGGAGGCAGGAGACATGCCCCAGAGAAGGGAAGCATCTCGGGACCTGGGCACGCCACCCTCAGAGAGAGCCACCCTGCTGCCATGACTGGCCCCGGCTCACACATCCAGCACACTTCAATGCACGCCAGGGACCTTTCCCTTTGAGGGTTTGGTCTTCTTGACCTTCAAACAGGGCACACAATCTATTCCTCAGATCCGCTGGAGCAGAAGGGGGCTGCTGGCACACACTCCCAGCCGGCTCCTGGGGATTCTCTGGTATCCCCGTCCTGAGGGCAGAAATACTGACTTCCTGGATGGGAGCCATGTGTCTGATTTCACACACTGGACGCCCCCAGAAATCAATGGCCCCAGCAACAAGCGCAGTCTACAACCCTAAACTGACGCCCTGGAATCTGGCTTCCAGTCAAGCGGATGCAGACGTTGGGCACCGGGGCCCTGGTAGCTGCCCTTCTTCCAGTTCTGCCTAGTTGTTCCAGGCACAGCCCCATCAACAGGGGGCTCAAACGTGCATCACATTTCCCTTTCAAAAACGCACAAGTGGCCCCATGTTGCAGAGTTAAACCAGTGGCTTAACTGGGGGATCGTTGGTGTTTTCTGCTGCTGCTGCCTAACCCCTCGCATGGGCCTGCCTAGGTGATGCGGAAGCGCGCTGCACCTCTGAGACGCTTTCTTGCAGAAGAGATGTGCAACAAACTGCCTGCAAGGGATTTTCAGGAAGGCCGCAGCTGGGGATGTGATGCCCGCTTTTCCCCATGATGGAAACCCCCCAAGGGGAGCCCAGTGGGGTCTCAAACTCTCTTGATTTAATTTCTGGTCCGACCTTCTGGGGCAAAAGAAAACAACTCGGCACCCTCCTCTATATGACAACCCTTCAAGTACTTGAAGATAGTTATCATATCCCCTCTCAGTCCTCTCCTCTCCAGGCTAAACATACCCAGGTCCTTCAACCTTTCCTCATAGGACTTGGTCTCCAGACCCCTCCCCATCTTGGTTGCCCTCCTCCTCACAGGGTGTGTGTGTGTGGAGGAAGAGAGATTTTTGCCCAAGAGGCTGGTGAGCCCCTGCCGACCAGAGAATGCTACCGTGGACTCCACTGGCCTTCATACCAGGCGGCTTGTTGATGCGGTTGGTGGAAGGGCCCCTCTCTACAGATTTCACTCCAAGGCTCCATCTGTGTAGCCTGAAGAGGAGAAGTCTGAGAGGTGATGTGATGACCATCTTCAAGTACTTGAAGGGCTGTCATAGAGAGGAGGGTGCTGAGTAGTTTTCTGTTGCCCCAGAAGGTCGGACCAGAACCAACGGGTGGAAATTAAATCAAAAGAATTTCCCTCTAGACATTAGGAAGATTTTTCTAACAGAACGGTTCCTCAGTGGAACAGGCTTCCTCGGGAGGTGGTGAGCTCTCCTTCCCTGGAGGTTTTTAAGAAGAGGCTAGATGGCCATCTGTCAGCAATGCTGATTCTATGACCTTAGGCAGATGATGAGAGGGAGGGCACCTTGGCCATCTTCTGGGCATGGAGTAGGGGTCGTTGGGTGTGTGTGTGGGCAGGTAGTTTGGAATTTCCTGCATTGTGCAGGGAGGTTAGACTAGATGACCCTGGTGGTCCCTTCCAACTCTATGATTCTATGATCTTGGGGGAGGGGGCGGAGTCTTACATAGTGGGGCCATATTTGGTAATATCTGCCTGCATGCCCAAATAATGTCCTGAGCACCCCACCCCCAAAGCAAGTACCTTCTCTTTAGCTCCCCTCAATTCCTGCTAAGTCACTGTGATAATTTCCCTCTGGAGTGAAGTAGGTGCCCCCCCCAGCAGCCCCCCCGGCCCAGCCCGGCCCCTCCTCCTGTCTCTTTATTACCTTTCAGTGACTTAAGCCCCAGCACCGAATAACTTCATCAAGGTGTCAGCCTAAACAGATTTTCCCCCTCTAATGGCCAGACTCTCACAGGTTCTTAATGAAAAATATTGATTCCCAAGGATTAGTTGCAGATTTATGGGGTGGAAGCGGATCCCTGCACCACCTGACACCTTATGGGGGGGGACGGAACGGATCCTCCCCCCGCCTGGTTCTTCAGAAGCCATCTCAGGGCCAGGCAGGGGGAAGGCTGTGCTGTGCGCAGAGGCCTCGTGGAGAACTGGGCCTGCAGCCTGGGTATCGGGGCTGGATTTTAAGGAATGGAGGGGGAACACCTTGGGGAGTGACTCCTTCCCCCAAGGAGGTCTTGCTTGGTGCTGGTTGCTGCTCTGTGTGCAACCCTAGTGCCAGAGCCTCCTGGGGGAGGGTGAACAGGGTTGCCTTCTGGCACCTTTCCCCTCTCCGAACCTCCGGCAAAGGACTGCCAGAATCCAGTGCCTTTTGCCACCTTCCTGGCTCCCTGCATCTGCCACTGGAGCGCTGTGTTCAGTTCTTGGACCATCTCTCCCTGCGTGATTGCGAAACGCTTTTGTTTTCGGCTGCTGTGTCCCCAGTACTGGATGTCAGCTTTTGAGTGGCGCAGAGCTCTTCTAGCTTGCTCTCTGCTCTTGGCAGTTCCTTTTCTGAACTCCTTCTGTGTCGCTCAGGCTGGATTCAGGGTGAGTTATGGGTTCTGTGCTTTATGTGTTAGCTGAGTGGGGCCAATGCCCCTCCTAGGAAGGCCCTGTGTTCCCTTCTGCCCCGCCTGTGCCCCTCCTGTCTGCATCTGGACCCAGGAATGGCATTCTGCCATCCTGGCCTGCCCGGCGCTCCACATGTGGGGGCCTTTGCAGCCACCCACACCAGGAATCAGTTTCTTCTGTGAAGCGGTCAGTCATTCACGGCTGCTGGCAACATGCCCGGCCGGACAGCATCGCCTTCCTCACCCCCACCCCCCAATGGAAGGTGATAAAGCTTTGTAATCACCCAGCCTCGCTGTGGGCCCCCTTTGTCGGGCAGGTGGGGAATTTATCACGGGCAGGCTGCTGACACAGGCGGGTGTGTGTGTGTGCCGAGGCAGCTGCAATGTAATTATTCAGCAAATATAATTAGCTACAGATGTACTGAATAAGTAATATGAAAAAGATATTTATCCCTGACTGCTGCAGCCCATTAAAATGCATTATTATGGCCATTCGTCAGAAAAACGGCAGCATTTATTAATGCATTAAAGTTAATTCCTAGTAAATTAGTAATTGGTTAAACAATACAATGCACATGAGCGTGGTGGACTTTTATTGGGGGGGGCAAAGTATTTGGTTAGCAGTTCCCTCCTTGCTCTCCCACAAACATTTTGCCTCTCCCATGCAGTCCCTGCCTAGGCCAGGAGAGGAAGCCCCCCCCCCCAATCTCTCAGGTCATTAGGAAGTAGCTTGGCCTCAGACAGGGCAAGCCCTTCCTTCCTTCCTTCCTTCCTTCCTTCCTTCCTTCCTTCCTTCCTTCCTTCCTTCCACAATCAGAGCTTGTCCTCAAAGTGGGGGAGGGGTCATTCTGCGAGAGGGGTGGTGGCTGATGGTCTGTGGGTGCTGGATGCCCTGGTGCCAGCCAGGCCTGGCATGAGAAGTCTTGGGGCAAGGGAAAGGCAGCCCTGTAAAGAGCAGCCAGATGACAGCACAGCCTACCCAGAGATATGAGAGAAAGAGAGAGAGAGAGAGAGAGAGAACCAGCGAGGCTGGCAGAGGAGGGAGGTTTATTCCAAAGAGCAGGGAGGAGTGGATTCCCCTGGGATGCCCCGCACTGGCTGTGCCTCTTTCCAGTCGACCAAATGTCTGTGATGGCGAACAAGCAGTGGTCTCCTTGCCTTCCCTTTCTCGGATAAGGTTGCTCACTGAAGAAGAAGAGTTGGCTTTTATATGCCTTGCAATCACCTTCCCTTCCCCTCCCCACAACAGACACCCTGTGAGGAAGGTGAGGCTGAGAGAGCTCTAACAGAGCTGTGACTTGCCCAAGGTCACCTAGCTGGTTCTGTGTGGAGGAGTGGGGAAACAAGCCCAGTTCACCAGATTAGCCTCCACTGCTCATGTGGAGGAGTGGGGAATCGAACGCGGTTCTCCAGATCAGACTCCACTGCTCCAAACCACTGCTCTTAACCACTGCACCACACCTGCCAGGGACTCTTTGCAGAGGGCTCACGGAAAAGCACTTCCAAATATTCAAACAGGACACACAAGGGTCTTTGCAGCCACCCCTTTCTTGCACAAAAGAACTCCAAGGTGGCAGAGGCAGGCTCCAAGGCCTGGGCATTTGCCGGAGCCTCGGAGCAGGCAGCGCATCTTCTTTTGCCCTGGGAGATCTCCGAGCCGGCGGGGCATTTTTGCTCCTGGCCGTCTTGCCGTGGCAGGCGGGGTGATGTCCTGGGGGCCGTGGGATTGGGATGCTGGTGCCATCAGTGGCTCCAAATGCAGCCGCCGGTTGTCATTGGCCAAGGCTGGCTCCTGCAATCTCCGATTTGGGTCTTATTTATTCCACAGACAAGTAACAGTGATGTATGAGTCATCCTTGCCAGGCACGGGGAAGAGAATTTCAATTACACTTCCCTGTAAAATATTCACACAAAGCAAACTCTGATCTGTTTGTGAGGCGCAGCCAGTGGGAAGGGGCACATGAGGCGGAGGCGCTGAGCCAGCCCCTCCCAGGCTGGGGGCTGCTCCTCGTAAATGCCAATCAGGGAGTGGCCAGGGCCAGGGGAGTGGGAGGTGGGGCACGCTTTGGGAGGGGAATTCCCTGCCGGCGACCCTGTGGGGCTGCAAATCCCAGCTCAGCTTCCAGAAGCTTCTCTCACATACTCCTAAGAGCTCCTTCCAGATCACTTGGGTTAGGCTCCCTCCTGGGGGGGCGGGGAGGTGAACATAAGAACATGAGAAAAGCCCTGCTGGATCAGACCAAGGCTCATCAAGTCCAGCAGTCCATTCACGCAGTGGCCAACCAGGTGCCTCTAGGAAGCCCACAAATAAGGCAACTGCAGCAGCAGCATCCTGCCTGTGTTCCACAGCACCTCATGTAATAGGCATGCTCCTCTGATCCTGGAGAGAATAGGGATGCATCATGACTAGTATCCATTTGGACTAGCAGCCATGGATAGCCCCATCCTCCATGAACATGTCCTCCCCCCTCTTAAAGCCTTCCAGCCATCACCACATCCTGGGGCAGGGAGTTCCATAATTTAACTATGTGTTAAATTGTGCCAGGCTCTTGCACACCTGCTGGGTGCCAACGGTGCCCTTCAATTCAGAAGCCCTCCTTCTCTGCCTCGTTAACCCAAGGGGCATGGAAGGTCCTTTGGAAAATATGCCCTTCTTAACAGTGTCACTTGCCTCCACATTCAGAGGGGGAACTGACCATAGAGTCAGATAGATAGGATACAGAAGGTCGCCTCTGATTACACCTTTCCCTCATTTCCTGTCCCCTTTGATGTTTAGAGTTATATTGTCAGAGAAACTTCCCTTCTCCCTCTCTCTTCCCTTCTGCTCCTCATCCAAGCAAGCTGGTAGAGCCGAGTGCTGCTGCACTCAGGCCTTCCAATCCCACAAAGGATGGAGGGCAGGTTACCTTTTCATATCTAAAAAGCTAGCAAGATAGATTAGGATAAGGGACTCTGTTTGTCCTTTCCTATCCTCATTGTATTTTGCACATGCTCCGAAGCAACGTCTCGGTTTGTTTCCTTTCACACACCGCATAACCAGACCCCTGGTCCCGAGGGTCATCTGTGCAGATTCCGTGTTCCTGGCTGGGTCAGTTTCCCTGGCCTCTGAGGCAGTTCGGAAGAGAAACACTGCCGCTCCTGGAGGTGGCATAGGACAGGCGGCATGGGGTGAGTGAGAGGGCACACATCGCCCTGCCTGGGAGCGACAGTATCCATCTCCTGGCAGCCTGGAGCCCTGGCCAGCAAGGCTGGGGGTGGAGGCTACCCCTACAGACCTTTGGCAGGGTCCATGTGTGGGCTTCTCTGTTGCCTCTGCGAGGGCCCTTTCCTCCTCTGGCTCAGCAGTGGGAGCTTGATTTGGGGCGATCTTCCCCCGGAGGAGAGGCTGGAGATAATCACAATCAGCTGCAATCAGAGAGATGTGCTGATGGTGGTGGTGCGGGGGGCGAAGGGTTCCTTTCAGGAAGCAATCAGACCTCATGTGGCTGTCAAAGGGCAGCCGGGAGAAGGGGGAGGCTGCTGGGGCAGTTGGGGAGGGTGCTAATGCGAGCGCCCAGAGTGCTGGAGGGGGCTGGCGCACTCCTCCTCTTTGGCTGATTGTGCTCTGCCCCCCAACCTAGACCCTGAGCCCCAGCATCTCTTTGCTTTGTGTCTCCTCCTCTTCATCCTCTGGTTCCTGCCCACACGGGGATGTCTGGGGTGGTTCCTGCCAGGTTGCCTCTCCTCTGCCTCCTGGCCTGGCACTGCCTGTGCCTGAGCTGGCTTCCAGAGCGCTGGCACCACCTGCTGGCTACTCTCTGGCCAAACAGACCGCCCTCTTTGGGAAATCCTTCTCTGGGTGGCGTGCCTGGTGGGGGTGGGTGTAATCTATATCACAATGGATAATTCGTATTGTATTCTATCACTAATATTTACATATATACTTACAACATTCAAAACTGTGTGCAAACAATGTGCATCATATATACAAAGGTTCTTATATAACATAAAGCGAAAGAGACCAAGGTGTTAAAAGTTCCCAGCATCTTGGTCTCTTTCTTTTTAACATCTTGGTCTCTTTCGCTTTATGTTATATACGAACCTTTGTATATATGATGCACGTTGTTTGCACACAGTTTTGAATGTTGTAAGTATATATGTAAATATTAGTGATAGAATACAATAAGAATTATCCATTGTGATATAGATTACAGTTTTCTGTGATTTATGGTGAGCCTGTGTGCTGGTTTTTCTTTGCACTTACGTGGTTTATTTATTTTTTCTGGTGGGTGTGGGTGGCAGAGCTCCCTCCCTCCTACGAGGGAAAGGCCTGGTTCGGAATGACTGAGACGCACCCCGTGGCCACCTTGTGCCAGAGCCTCCCCTGCCTGAGGATTTTTGGGGGGTGGCTTCATGAACATCCCGGCCCTTCCATCCCAGTTTAAGAAGGGCCATGAAGAGGGGCCCTAGAATGAAACAGGCCCTCTTGGGTGGTCTGCCTCCATTCAGGTCCCATGTCTTGCCATGTCTATTTTGAAATGAAACGTGGAGTGACGTTTTCCAAGCTCTCAATTCTCAAACCGTCTCAGTCAAGTTGGGCAGCAATATTGGAGCCTCGCTTGGCAAATCCACCTCGCCTCCCCGGCATGAACGGAGCCTGCTGGGCAAAGCATCTCCAGCACCAGGCTGGTTTGCTGGACTGGTACCAGATCGAGGGGCCCCAGCAGAGAGGGGTGAGGGGGGAAGAGGGATTTTCTTTTTGCCCATTTGCACCAGGAAACCCCACGGCCGACCCCCGCCGGCTGACTCAGGGCCCTCCTGCTCATTTAGCAGGAGCTGGCTCCTCGCTAATCACACATGTCATTACTGTGTTTACACAGTAAATCAGCAGGGGAGAATTAGTGTCATCTGCTCAGAGCAGGAGAGCCGCAAGTCGCTGACAAGGCAGAGGGGAAGGCAGGGAGGGAGGGACTCCCCAGCCATTGGCAGGGTGTGGGAGCACGGGAGGGGGTGCTCTCTGGGATCATGATGGGCAGGCTCTGCACGAGGAACTCTGAGTTGGTTCAGCTGCTTGGACTGAGTCCAAGAGTCAAGAAGAAGAAGAGATGGTTTTTATATGCCGACTTTCTCTACCACTTAAGGGAGACTCAAACCGGCTTACAATCGCCTCCCCTTCCCCTCCCCACAACAGACACCCTGTGAGGTAGGTGGGACTGAGAGGGTGTGACTAGCCCAAGGTCACCCAGCTGACTTTATGTGTAGGAGCGGGGAAACCAATCCAGTTTGCCAGATTAGCCTCCGCTGCTCACGTGGAGGAGGGGGGAATCAAACCCGGTTCTCCAGATCAGAGTCCACCGCTCCAAACCACTGCTTTTAACCACTACACCATGCTGGCTCGATGCAGATAATCCAAGGGGAAGAAACTGGGCCTGGGTTTGGGGGCTGGGTGGGGCTCCTTCTGGCTTTGTGAGATGCTGCGGATGCTCTCAAGGACGAGGACTTCAAGAGCACTAGCTGGAGATCTCCTGCTATTATAACTGATCTCCAGCTGATAGAGATCAGTTCCCCTGGAGAAAATAGCTGCCTTGGCCATTGGACTCTATGGCATTGAAGTCCCTCCCCTCCCCAAACCCTGCCCTGCTTAGGCTCCGCCCCCAAAACCTCCTGGCGGTGGTGAAGAGGGACCTGGCAACCCTAGGGATGGAGTTACCGTGTGTATGTTTTGTTCTAAAAAAATCCCAGCCACCAAACGCATGTCCGTGACCTCTTTCTCACAAAAAGAAATCCTAAAATGGGGCGTGAGGCTTCCAGGTCTCCCAAACTGTCCAGCAGATGAGGTTTGTTCCAGGGAGTGGGAAAGTGGTGCCATCTTGCGGGGCTCAGAGGAAAGGCCTTTTATTCTATAATTGCATTGACATGTACAATCGACAGATGCATTCAGGAATGCAACAATAGAATGTATGCATGTATGAAGTAGCCTTGAAAACCAGCCAAAGTGTTAAAAAAATACTAACGCCTAACAATACTGAAAGGGTCTGAAATTAAGCAAGATCGTTTCGCTCTGTGCCATGACTAGTCGCGATGGCTGCCAAGAGCAGGACCTAGAAGTGCCGAGCTCCAGGCGAATTTCTTTCTGCAGCTCAAAAAGTTGTTTGGCAAAACCGTTTTCCTTTGCTGATCACATTCTTTGGTGGTAAAGACGGGGACTTTGGTGGCCTGAGCAAAATGTAAAACTCGTAGCAGTTATTCGCTGCATCGGGTCACAAAATAAGCAGAACACGGGGTGTATGTGAGAGAGAGGGAAGTTCCCCCTTTGGCGCTCAAAGAAATTGGAAGCAGCAGGGTCAAAGTGTCATAGAATCATAGAGTAGGAAGGGACCACCAGGGTCATCCAGTCCAACCCCCTGCACAATGCAGGAAATTCACAAGTACCTCCCCCCCACACACACCCCAGTGACCCCCTACTCCATGCCCAGAAGATGGCCAAGGTGCCCTCCCTCTCATGGTCTGCCTAAGGTCACAGAATCAGCATTGCTGACAGACGGCCATCTAGCCCCTTCTTAAAAACCTCCAGGGAAGGAGAGCTCACCACCTCCCAAGGAAGCCTGTCCCACTGAGGAACCGCTCTGTTAGAAATTTCTTCCCGTCGTGGCCCACGGAAAATGCAGTTCAATAAAAGTGCAGAGCTCATTCCCAACAGCTGGAATAGGCCGGGAGAGTCCCTTCTTGCTTTGCTCCTGGTACCAGCTCTCTCCCACCCCAAGGGGGGGCCTCTGAGCCACTGGAGTCTGCTTGCCAGCTGTTGCACTTGCTGCCGCTCAGAAGAGCTCCAGAGGGAGCTGTCGGCCTACAAGAAGCTGACTTCTCTTTCTGCCGCTCATTTCCCAGCCATTCCTCAAAAGAGAGAGTTTCTCTTGAGGAGGTGGATTTTTGCCTCCCTGAGGTGGCCCGATCCCAGCATTGTTCCCCAAAGAGCTTCTGAGGTTTTCTCCTGCGAGAGGCAGCTGCAGCTTCTGTTCCTCCTTATCCAGGTGGCAAAATCCCTGGCACAGAGAACCCCATGCGCCACCAGTATTTGGAGAAGTTGTCTATTGGGCAGAGGTCTTCCAATCCCTCCTTGGCTTTCTTGTTGGCGTCTCCTGCCGGTTGGTTCCCTTTGGCACCCCACATCAAAGCGCAAAAGAGCGCAGCATCAAAGGACCCGTCCCTGAAACATTTGCTTGATCAAGCCCTGCTTCCTCCTGGCAAATCTGCAATTAGTTTTTGTTGTGATGGGGCTCTGCTAGCTAATGAAAGGCTCCAGCGGAGGCAGCTGGGGCTTCTGAAGCCAGAACGGCGGGCAAGGCGAGCCCCGCAGGGTGAATGACCAGGCGGGGCCCACACCTGCAGGCCTTTCCTGGGCTTGGAGGCCCGGCTGGGCTGAACCGTCCTGGCTCCAAGCGAGCATCGTAGCTCCTGCCGGAGTTCCTCCCATGGATGACACCATGGGACAGAACAGGCCCAGATTTTATTGTGCTCAGAAATGCTTTCCGGTTTTGCAACAAACATTTGACATATGGGACCAAGCAAAGGGTACAACGCTGCCAGCGGCGGGCGGGCGGGTGTCTCTCCAACTGCCATCTAAACAGACTGGCATGAATCGGGGGGAGCGGCCTGTGTCATCCACACAGAAAGCCACTGCTCTTGGAAATCAGAAATTAGCGGCTACTGTGAAGTTTCCGTAGCGTTTCGCAGTATTTATGCTGTTCACATTTTTTTTAAACTTCAGTTTTTATTTTATTTCGCAACCTACTCTATAATAATCGGCAGATTACATTAAAGAAACGAAGGGGGAAACAGAAAAGCAGCCATAAATAAAGCATGGGAAAATATGAGGTCGATTTGTGCTATTAGGGGCTGTATTTTATTGGGGCTTTCCCACGATATTTTTAAACTGCTGCTAGCTGTTGTTCTGTGCTCCGGCTCAGGGTCCCGAGTCAGCTGGATCATCCTGCCGCTTCCTGAAGCCTGGGCCTCTGCAGAATAAGAACTAGGGTTGCCAGGTCCCTCTTCGCCACTGGCGGGAGCATGCAGCAAGTGCTACAAATCTGCTCAGACAAACCTGCCGCTCAAGTTCCCAGCAGCCCCAAGCAAAAAGATGGACACTTAGCCCTGCTTTGCCTCCTGTTCCAGATTCAGGCAAAACTCTCCTGTTTGCCGCCCCCCCCCCCCCCGCGCGCACACGCAGTCAGGAAAAGCTGGGTTCTGATTAGGGTTGCCAACCACCTGGTACTATAGGGTTGCCAACTGCCAGGTAGTAGCAGGAGATCTCCTGCTAATTCAACTGATCTCCAGCCGACAGAGATCAGCTCACCTGGAGCTAATGGCCATCTCAGCAATCGGACTCTATGGCATTGAAGCCCCTCCCCTCCCCAAACCCTATTCTCCTCAGGCTACTCCTCAAAAGCCTCCTGCCAGTGACAAAGAGGGACCTGGCAACCCTACTCAGAGCTGGCATGCTCCCTTCCTCGAAGCCTTGTGCAGTGGACTTCCGTGCCCCGCTGGCACAACATTCCAGAAAAGGACCCCCCCCCCAGAGATCCTCTTGCTGGGGGGCTTCCAGACCCAGAAGGAGAAGAGGGAATCCCATTTATCTTTGAAAATTAAAAATACCTCTCTTTAAAAAAAAAAAATCCAGAGTGAATATACCAAAAATGAGATTCTTAATTAAACGTTATCCGTTCTGCTGATGCAACTCACAAGAGTTCGGTCTTGGATTGAAAAGAGAACACTTTGTGATAATGTGTTTGGGGAGATGGTTATCTGCCTCGTAACAGAATCCCGAAAAGACCGAGGATGTAATTGCATTATATTGATGTCGGTTTCCTTATTTAACTCCATCTCAAACAATGTATGCAGGACTTAGCCTGGGGCCCACTCCAGTTGACAGAGCCAGCCCTGTTCACCTCTCTCCATGTAGCCAGGATTTGGGGAGGGGGGAAACGGATCAAAGATTCCCCCTCTTTTCCACAGGGGAAGCTGGAATGGAGCCCCACCCCCAGTCCGGGAGGTAGGGATAGAGGGCTCGCAGAGCAGCTGTGGGGCTCTTGGGGGGATGAAAACAGACTTCTGTATGGCTTCTTTGGGGAGTTTATCTAGAAACTGAGAGGAGGTTGCGGTGCCCCCCCCCCCCGTTTGTGTTCATGCAACAGCTTCTGTCCAGGATGAGTAGGGTTGCCAACCTCCAGGTAGTAGCAGGAGATCTCCTGCTATTACAACTGATCTCCAGCCGACAGAGATCAGTTCCCCTGGAGAAAAATGGCCGCTTTGGCAACTGGACTCTATGGCATTGAAGTCTGCCCCAAAAACCTCCCGCCGGTGGCAAAGAGGGACCTGGCAACCCTATGAGCCATGTTAGCAGGATGCTGCAGGCATTGGCTGTGGTGGGGCAATTTGTTCAGGCCAGCTTGATGTGATCAGTGCCCTGTCTCCCAAGGGTCAGCCGTGATCCTCCGAAAAGGATCCCCCTGCTGTGATTCTGTGACATTCTAGCAGTTTCAGGGGATAGCCCTGTTGGTCTGCAGTGGAACAGTTAGATTCGAGCCCAGGAGCACCTTAAGAGACCAACAAGTTTTCCCGGGTGTCAGCTTTGGAGAGTCACACATCTCCCTTCGGCAGATGCAAGGTGTGAGACGGCCAACACTTTGCTGTTCTTCCAGCCAGCCATGTGCTTGAGCTTTCTGCCCGTGCTTGGGGGACGGATGCATCCTTTCCAGTAGCACTTGTCCGGTCTGCAGAGGGGCTCTGGTGTGACAGAGACAGTGGAACCCCATGATGGGATTACGGGGGCGTTGCTCCACAACAGGCCCGCTTGGTTGTGCGTGCATGGAGAGGACCGTGTGGGTCAGTCCTTTAAAACCAGCCAGCAAACAACATGGAGGGGGGAATGAAGCCATCCTTTTCAATCATTTCCGGACCTTATAAGTAATTTCCTTAAAAACTATGATGTTAGTGAACCTACTATGAGATTCATGCAGGTACAGATGATAAAGAGACAGGCTTCCATCTGGCTGTTTGTGTGGTGCCTCTTAAAAGATGCTTTTGAACTTGATGGATCGATCCGTTGTGCTGACCAGGATTTATAGTTGACTAACCCAGATCTCAATTGAAACCACTAAGACCACCACCCCCCCGTCTGGCCACAGCGGACGGATCTGCTCCATCCCAATTTCATCAGCTTTTACTGACCTGAAGAGAGGAGGAAATGGCTGCAATTTCACAATTTCATACACTCAGTAGACAAAACCCAAAGTATTCCTCACTCATTAAAAAAACACAAAAAAACGCTGCGCTCTTCTCTTCGCATTTTCAAAGCACCCCGGCCACAATCACCTATGATGCGACAGACGTTGTGAATTCTGTTTTGTCAAATGCCCACCGAGGGATATGGTTGAGACCATGAGAAAGGATGGGGGCTTTGGCCCCTAGAGAGCCTTGTCACCCCGAGCTGGACCACCACTCCTCCTCCCGCTGTGGCCCCCGAGGACTTTTAGTGGGCAAATGACCCTGCAGGCTACCCCTCCCCCGGAGAACCTCTGCTCAGTCCTCGAATTGCAGGTGTCCCCAACATCTGTGCTGGTTGGGAGTCAGCATTCCTCACGGACTGTGCAGTGAACTGTGTTCAGTTTTGGGCGTCGCAGTTTAAGAAAGATGTAGACAAGCTGGAACGTGTAAAGAGGAGGGCAACAAAGACGGTGAGGGGTCTGGAGACCAAGTCCTATGAGGAAAGGTTGAAGGAGCTGGGTATGTTTAGCCTGGAGAGAAGACTGAGAGGGGATACGAGAACCATCTTCAAGTACTTGAAGGGCTGTCATAGAGAGGAGGGTGCTAAGTTGTTTTCTGTTGCCCCAGAAGGTCGGACCAGAACCAACAGGTTGAAATTAAATCAGAAGAGTTTCCGTCTAGACATTAGGAAGATTTTTCTAACAGATTGTTCCTCAGTGGAACAGGCTTCCTCGGGAGGTGGTGGGCTCTCCTTCCCTGGAGGTTTTAAAGAAGAGGCTAGATGGCCATGGATGGGCCATTCTAGCCTGATCTCGTCAGATCTCAGAAGCTAAGCAGGGTCAGCCCTGGTTAGTATTTGGATGGGAGACCACCAAGGAATACCAGGGTTGCTGTGCAGAGGAAGGCACTGGTAAACCACCTCTGTTAGTCTCTTGCCATGAAAACCCCAAAAGGGGTCACCATAGGTCAGCTGCGACTTGAAGGCACTTTACAAACACAGATGGCCCTCTGCCAGGAATGATGATTCTATGACCTTAGGCAGATCATGAGAGGGAGGGCATCTTGGCCACCTTCTGGGCATGGAGTAGGGGTCACTGGGTGTGTGTGTGGGGGGGAGGTAGTTGTGAATTTCCTGCATTGTACAGGGGGCTGGACTAGATGGCCCTGGTGGTCCCTTGCAACTCTATGATTCTCTGATTCTATGATCATTGGGTTGTGGTTTACCCAGCTCTGCTCGGCTCTGTCCAGGCCGATTTCAGAGGATTGTTGTCTTTAAAACAGGATGTGGCAGCTGCTTTTGATCCGCCAGGCTCAAAGAGCCATTCCTGCCCCCTCTTCCACTTTCGGGCCTCTGTTGCGCCCCAAGAGAGGGGTTGCCTCTTTGTGCAGCGTGAGCCGAAGGCCACCAGGCGTCTCTGTGCCTGCGAGGCGGCTTTTTGTCAAGGGCCGTATGAATTGCGCCTGCTTAGCAATCTCCACAACACCTCCTGTGTTGACAGAGGAAGAGGCGGCGGCAGCATCTTCTCCGGGGCCTGCTTTGATCCTCCATCCTTGAGGATTTAATAGAGCTATCGAAGGGGCACAAACATTGATTGATTCCTATTGACTTGTTTGGAAGACAGAGGCCCGCCGGATTAAGCAGGAGAACGAAGGCTGTTCATTATTGGGCGGTCGCCAGGGGTGGACTGGCAGTGGCTCTGCCTGGCATGGAGGGTGCGAGGGGGGCAGAAGACCTTTGTCTGATTTAACAGGCCTGCCAACTTCCACTGCCATGGTTAGGGTTGCCAACATCCAGGTACTAGCTGGCGATCTCCTGCTATTACAACTGATCTCCAGCTGATAGAGATCCATTCACCTGGAGGAAATGCCTGCTTTGGCCATTGGACTCTATGTCATTGAAGTCCCTCCCCTCCCCCAACCCCACCCTCCTTAGGCTCTGCCCCAAAAACCTCCCGCCGATGGCGAAGAGGGACCTGGCAGCCCTAGCCACGGTCCTTTGTGGAACAAGAAAAAGCAACAGACTGAAAAGGGGGAATCAGGAATGAAGGCAGGCCATGAGTCATACCACTACTGGCACACCCTCTGCTCCCTTAGCCAGACTGCCCTCCACCCTGGCCTCTGCAAAGGGCTCACAGCTCTTTCCTGGAAGGGGCCACTCTAGGATTGCCAACCTCCAGGTAGTAGCTGGAGATCTCCTGCTATTAAAACGGATCTCCAGCCAACAGAGATCAGTTCAACTGTAGAAAATGGCCGCTTTGGCAATTGGACTCTATGGCATTGAATCTCCTCCCCTCCTCAAACCCCGCCCTCCTCAGGCTCTGCCCCCAAAACCTCCCGCCGGTGGCAAAGGGGGACCTGGCAACCCTATGCCACTCAGAGGGGCTTCTGGAACTAATCTTGGCTAAATGCATTCCAGCTCTTACTAATGGCTCTGCCCCAGAGAGCAGCTCTGGGCAGCAGAAGAGGACAAGATGGTCCTGGGAAGGGAGAGAGCTCAAAGAAGGGGGTCGGAGTGCCAACAAGGCCTTCCTTCCCCTGACAGATAGAATTCATCTGGGATTCTGGGCTGCCTTAGCCTGCAGTAGCCTCAGTACTGGGTAGAATGTGTCCATTCCTGCCCATGGGGACCGCAGCGTCTTTCCTCATGGGCCACGTAGTCCGGCCCGCCGCGTGATGCCGCCTCTCGGCTGCCAGGGCCCCACTCGCCTGCCGGTTGCTATGAGACCCACACAATGCCCTCTCGGGCTCCGCTGACACGGCTGCACCACAGTGCCGGTTGGCGTGAGGGCTGCTCATTTGCTTGTTTGTTTCCAAGCAAGACCCGGGGTGTTGCGAACACCAGCCACAAACACCAATTAAGCCGTGCGGCTTTGGTTTGCTGTCAGAAGGCATGCGATGCCAACGCAGCTGCTAAGCATGCCCGGCTGCCACAAAACCAGAGGCGGGAGGGCTGCTCAAGCCGTATGGCGCCACACTGCCAAAACAGCCCCATTCCTCTGGGGGGAGGGGGGAGGCTACTGAGCCCTTTGCCGTATTTGTGGTTTGCCCTCCTGTCCTACAGAAACAACTGGCCAGCAGATTCCTCAAGTGGCCCTTGGCCAACACAGCCAGGGCGGCTCTCCCTGTGGGCAAGAACCTCTCCTCGTCCCATTCTGAATCCAGAGGGAAAGGGCCAAGAGGGAGGCTAGGGAAACCCCCAGCGCTGTCTCTGCAGGCAGCCAATCCACAGTGGCTTGGTGGAGATGGAGGGGCTGTGCTGCCCCCAAGACTGTGGCTGGCAGGCAGGCAGGCTGTGTGTCTGGGGAAAAACTGGCTCCTCATTCCTCCTGCCATTGCCCTCTGGCTGCTGGATGCCCCGCAATGGTTAAGCAGGGTTTGGCTGGCATCCTTCCGAGCAAAGGGTCCTCTCGCCAGGACAGGGTGGGGGAGCCCAGATGTGAGGCTCCACCACCCTTCGAGGGGCCACTAGATGCATCTCAGGCACGCTTCATTCCACAGACAAGTCAGGGACCTGTCCCCAGCCAGCAGGAGCGACCGACTGGCAAGGAGAGCTGCTGGGCTTCTGCCTGGCATCCGGGGTTGAAAGCCTGCCTCACAAAGGACGCTCTGGACCTCTGGATGCTCACGCCAGGCCTCTGCCCTGGAGCTCAGGCAGCTGGGAGTGCAGCTGAAGCCAGGTGGGCTGTCACAGGGAGGGGGGGTGGACTGAAGCCCTACCCTCCACCTGGGCAGTGCCTCTCTTCTCCTTTCTCCATCTGGCAAATAGCTGCCCGCCAGTAAGTAGGCAGACCTCAGGGGGCTTTTATTGGGTTGTTCCTCTGGGAAGCCATCTCTGCCAAGATGAACACATGAACACATGAGGCTGCCTTCTACTGAATCAGATCCTCTTGGTCCATCAAAGTCATTATTGTCTGCTCTGACCGGCAGCTGCTCTCCAAAGTCTCAGGCAGGGGTCTTTCACATCACCTACCTGCCTGGTCCCTTTAACTGGAGATGCCAGGGATTGAACCTGGGACCTTCTGCATGCCAAGCAGATGCTCTACCAACTGAGCCACGGCCCCGCTGAGACTGGCTGTGCTTCCCCAGGTCCAGCATGGCCTGGGAGGGTCTTTACTGGTCCGTTTCTTTGGCCGCTCGGAATTGACGGCGGCGTATGCTAATTTCCAAGAGACTTTAATTGGCGTAAATCAAGCCACTGCATCTGGGCTGCTTCTCACTGCTTGATCAAATATGGATAAAAGAACCATCACTTTAGAACAGCGGGAAAGGAAATAATTGTGCAGCTCTGGATTCTCTCCCAGCGCTGTGTAAATGAAGGGGGGTGGCTTTCGCGGAGGGGAGCGGCCAGGACGGGTGAGGTTTCCCAAATCGTGTAGAGGCAGGGGGCTGGGGGGGCAATCGTTCCCGCCCCTCCACCAAACAAACCAGCCCTGCAGGAGAGGAGCATTTTGAACCAGCTGCGGGGTGCGCGGAACCGTCGCCGCGACCCCTTTTCTGTGCAGGGCTGTTCAGGTGATCCTGGAGGCCGCCCCCCCCCCATGGGAAGTTCCTGAGTTGCATACAATAATAAGAGGGGCCCCCACCCTGGCAGCAGTGAGAGCCCCCCACCCCGCCCTTGCAGGTTCTGCTGCGAAGCTTCATTCGGGCAGCTGCTTCAAAGCCTCTGAAGCGCGGCCCCTCCCTGAAGGGCTGGTGAGTCAAGGCTTTGGCAAGAGTCCTGGTGTTTTGAACACGGCTCCCTTTCTTTTTGGAAAAAAAGGGCTGCTGTTTCTGTTGTTCCGTGGGGCTCGCAAGGACGGGGAAGTGACACTGACTAATTGAATTCTGAACAAGCCGGTGCAATGCAAATATCTGACAAATGGATTTAATTGCATTCACGTACAATAAAGCTGAGATCTAAAAGGTCAGCAAGAAAATGGAAAGGGTCCCTGGAGTGCGGAGAGGGAGAAGCTGACTTTCATACACATTCATCACATTTTATCATCTAATTAGTCCGTGGGATGCCAGACGGATAGACAAGGGCCTAAACAAAAGTATCGATTGATTATTACCCCGGTATCTATCATATTGCCTTCAGCCAGAGAGCGGAGGGTCTTGGCAGGTGCTGCTTAGCACCAAACGGACGGACAGGGTGTGTGTGGAGTGATAAATGGTTTTCCTATAGCAGAAGCTGGAGCAGAGCTGGATCCTCCCTCCCTCCCAGCTGCACCACTTGCGCCCCCACATAGGGTTATACACGCGCCACTGAACAAGGTTGATTGAACTAGGGATGCCAACCTCCAGGCAGAGCCTGGAATACTTCTGGGATTCCAACTGATCTCCAGGCTCCAGTGATCGGTTCCCCGGGATGAAGGGGCAGCTTTGGCTGGCGGATTCTGTGGCTTCACGGCCCTGCTGACCTCACCCCTCCCCAAACTCTGCCTTCCCCAGTCTCCACCCCCAAATCTCCAGGGATTTCCCAAGCTGGAGTTGGCAGCCCTTCTTTTCCTTGGGGGAGAGGGCCCTGGAGACTTCTGGCATTTGGTAAAATGTGCTTAATCCACACATGTGCAAGCAGAGGGGCGGCAAAGGCCAGGAGGTGCCATTCCTACCTGCAGCCCCACATCAGGGGGTCTGGCCCACTGGTAGCACACCCTTCCTCTCTGCTGCTTCTTCACACGCACACAAACACGAACGTCTGCACGGGCACATCGCTGGGTGCTTCTTCTCTCTCACTTTATTTACCTACTTATAGACAGCTTTCTCCCCAAGACTCAAGGCAGATCATGTAATAGAAATGCTGTGATCAGCACATAAGACAGTAAACAGTGCAATAGGTCTAGGAAGGGGACAAGTTTTTAAAAATTCAGAAGAAAATGGTATCCGATATATCATAAATGGTGTGGAAAATAGAATTTTAAAAGTAGAAGCCAATGCAGTAAGAGCAGGACCAAAACATAGCATCGAATTAGAGAACAGCCCTCCTCGTTTGGTAGAGCAGCGTTCACCTGATCCCTTCTGTGTCACACCATCTGCAGAATGAGAGCAGGGCGGCGCTCTTCCCGGCCTCCTCGGTCAGGCGGTTCCACCAGGTGGGGACCGCAACAGAGAAAGCTTAAACGGACCCCTGGCAGGTGCTTCCAAGGTGAAGCCTTTTCTCCCCCTAGAAATGCTTGTGCTTCGTACTGATTTGAGACGATGCAACTGCAGGGGCTGGGACTGGGTGTGAGGCCAGTGGGGAGCGTTACCACCCCTCGCGTGTTCACGCTTCCATGTTTTTTGCGCAGCTAGTGAAATGCATACTGGGCCTTGTTCCCCGATAGGCTGGCGCATCCTGGCTTGACCTGCCCTGCTCTGCTCTGGTTAGACCTCACCTAGAGTATTGTGCTCAGTTTTGGGCACCGCAGTTTAAGAAGGATGTAGGCAAGCTGGAACGTGTCCAGAGGAGGGCAACAAAGATGGTGAGGGGTCTGGAGACCAAGTCCTATGAGGAAAGGTTGAAGGAGCTGGGTATGTTCAGCCTGGAGAGGAGAAGACTGAGAGGGGATATGAGAACCATCTTCAAGGACTTGAAGGGCTGTCATATAAAGGAGGGTGCCTAGTTGTTTTCTGTTGCCCCAGAAGGTTGTACCAGAACCAATGGGTTGAAATTAAATCAAAAGAGTTTCCGTCTAGATATTAGGAAGAATATTCTAACAGTTAGAACGGTTCCTCAGTGGAACAGGCTTCCTCGGGAAGTTGTGAGCTCTCCTTCCCCGGAGGTTTTTAAGCAGAGGCTAGATGGCCATCTGTCAGCAAAGCTGATTCTGTGCCCTTAGGCAGACTGTGAGAGGGAGGGCACCTTGGCCATCTTCTGGGATGGAGTAGGGGTTGCCGGGGTGTGTGTGTGTTGGGGGAGGTAGTTGTGAATTTCCTGCATTGTGCAGGGGGTTGGACTAGATGACCCTGGTGGTCCCTTCCAACTCTGTGAGTCTATGATTCTATGCTTGTGAGCTGCGGGCGCTGCCCGGCTGCCGGGGCCAGAGCTCTTCCGCTGGGTCACCCTGAGCAGTGGCCTCGTGCGCATGGGGAACAATCCGCTCAGGCGAGCCCTCTTGTTTGCTGACCTGCCTGCCGTGTTGACTCTTCGAAATGGATCCCTGCCCTGCCGAGGACTGCCTGCCCAACACCCGCCATGTCCAAATAATCCAGTCCCTCTATTAACACCAAGGAAACAAACAGAGCCGGGTCAAGCGAGTCTCCCAAGCAGACGGATCAGAGCCCTCCTCTGCAGAATGCTCTTTGTCTACCCTGGAACATAATTTGAAAGTCAAGCAACCCAGCCATTGACCAAGGAGTAAACAAGCAGCTGAACAAAACTCCCGGGAGGAAGGGGGTGGGTGGGAGGCAGAGCGAGTTCTGGGAGGCTTGGAGATGCTGCTCCCCCCTTTTTTTGGAGAGCTTTGAACCGTGGGATTTGCAAAGCGCTGCAGACCCCAGGGGGCCCCCTTAGCCTCAAGGCTGGGCTTTGGCGCACCACGGAGAGCCCAGGAAGGGAATCCCTTCAGGAGCCCTGTTCTGTCGATGCACACGGGGGCGGGGCGGGGGGGTGGGTGGGGCTGGCTGGCTGGCTGGGGCAACCCCACAGTGGCACGCAACGGAGTGGAAACAGAGTGTTTCCTGATATTTACAGTTTGCTTTTCACTCCAAGCCTCCTCAAAGCTGCGTGCAGAACAAGGCAGAATCATTAAGGCAAGTCCTGAAGCCAATGGCCTGCCGGGGCAGCTGAGTCTGGGAGGGGGGGTTGCTAGTGGCCACCCCCTTCTTCTGCTGGTCTCAGTGATGCAGAGGGGGGGAGGCTCTTGCTGAAGCCCACCAGGACTGCCAGATAAGAGGGAGCCTGGTGAGTCCTCGCTGCAAGGTGCGTCTTTATGCTCTGTGTTCCAGTGGAGAACGGAGGCGGCTGTGCCTGGGCAGGGAGGGAGGTGCTGGGTTCAAGTCCTGATCCCCTGTTTGGCTCCTGCCGGGATGCCCGCCAGCCCGAATGGCTGTGGTCCCTGCTTCAGGGGGAAGCCCTTCAATGGATGGATCGGAGCAGCTTTTAAAGAAGTAATTTAATGAGCAAAGCCAAAACAACATTTTGAAGTAACTGCCATAATGTGCCAGTGGTTCTATCACGGCCTCTCGGTGCCAAGTTGCATTTGCATAATTTTTATGTTGAAGCATATGGAAGGGGGCCTTTGCGGTGGTGGGAGGGGGGGCCTTTTCTTGAGCTCGCCTCATTATTATTCCTGAGCGTTACATTGTTCATATTTTTTAAAATAACGAGAGCAAAATGGGAAGCGTCTGTCTGTACATACATAAACCCACCTGTTGCTTCATTGGGAAGGATTAAGTGTCCCCCACCGAGAGTGTTACACGCAGCAGCTGCTGAAGCGCCATCACCATTTCAAGGGCGGCAAGAAGCCCCCCCTCCCCGTCTTAAAAAGGCGACCTCCCAGCGGGTGGAGCTGAGTGCAGAGGCAGGGGCCAGACTGCAAATGGGGGTCCTTGCTGTCTGGACAGAGGCTGGTCTAGCCGGGGAGAGGCAAGCCAGCCACTCGCCATTCCTCCTTGGGCACCAGCCCCCCTGGTCTGGGCGTGAGACAGCTGCTCCATCCGATGGAACCCCAGAGCCCACCAGCCATGCCAAGCATGTGGGCACTGCCCCACCCCCTGTTGCCCAGCGGTTCTGGCCTGGCTGGCTTACCCCAATGAACTCCTGCTTCTCAACCAGAGGAAGAAGCCACATGGCTTCTACCACACTGAGGTGCCCACTGAGGGCGGGAAGGCTTGGCCGGCATCACCAGCCCCACCAGGGGCAGGCCCCCATCTGGCTCAAAGCCCAGGAAGCATCTCCAAATTACATTCAGTCACTGCGCCCCCCCACCTCAGAACAGTAGAAGACCAAGGGTGGGGACATAAGAACATCAGAAAAGCCCTGCTGGATGAGACCCAGGCCCATCAAGTCCAGCAATCTGTTCAAACGGTGGCCAACCAGGTGCCTCCAGGAAGCCCCACAAGCAAGACGGCTGCAGCAGCACCATCCTGCCTGTGTTCCAATGCACCTGATATAATGGGCATGCTCCTCTGATCCTGGAGAGAATAGGTATGCAGCATGACTAGTATCCATTCTAACTAATAGCCATGAATACTCCTCCATAGACCTCCTTCCGGGACCCCTTTTTGCAAGTGGCGTCCTGCTTAGTTGGCTGTGCTGGCGCCAAATATCTACCAGTCTGTTGTAGGATGTGTCTGGGGTGAGGGGGCTTTCTATTTGGTACAAGGCGTGATTTCCCCCATAGTTCTTTCCAGACCTTAGTCTCTTGTTTCCCCTTTTCAGTCTGGCCCCCAGAAGAGTTCTGTGTGACCTAAAAAGCTGGTAATGTTTCATTTTAAACCCCGGCTGGTCACAAACAGAAGGCGCTGGTCCGGCTAGAAGGTTCTCTCTCACTTTAGGTTTCCGGCTAATCAATAATTCCACAGACAGGCTCAGCAGTCGGTCTGGCACACGAATGGGGCCGGGGTTTGGCTTGGCTTTTGCAGTCGACAGAGGCCGTGCTTCAAATAGGAGGAGGTCAAGACAGGCTGACGGATCCTGTCCTGTGGGGCGACACCCCCTCCCCATTTGCAGCAGGACAGAGGACAGGCAAGGAAGGGCATTTCTGGCAAGCAGCACGCTCACCGCCCCTCACTGAGCCCCCCCCCCCAAGGAAACAGACAGCAGCCCTCCTCGCAAGGAGGTCTTTCCCAGCTTGCCCAGAAAGGGAACAACAGGCGGGGCCAGCACAGCAGAACAGGCAGCTGTTTGCGCAGGCATTGGGGACCCGTTTCCAGGCAGGGGCGTCTGGCAAGGGACGGTGCGTGTGGTTGTTCTTATGAATATACAAACGATGTAGATAAATTGCTTGCCAAAAACAGTCAGGGTCTATAGCATCAGACTAGACAATTGGGGAGAAGCTGCAATCTGAGAACAGGAAAAGACGGTCCAACCCCCCCCCCTGCTCAAATCGGATCCGTCTTCATGCGTAAACACAAGGAGAGTAAACACAGGTGTCTACAGAGAAGAAAGAAGAAAGCATCCTGTCTCCATTGCCAAAGAGGTTCCGAGTTCAGAAACAGAAGGGGATTCCATGGGGTGGATGCTTCCTTACTGGGGGGTCTTGAAGAGAGGCTGGATGGTCATTGTTGGCAGTTACAAGTTGGCCTTGATGACGACCCCCAAGGTTTCTTCCAGCTTTCACACTTGATGACCCCAGTTCTCTTGAGGGGGAAGACTTTGGGAGGGAGAAATTCCAGGGAAGCTCTCTCTTCCAGTTGCCTATTCATGATCTGGAAGGTGCTTCCTGGTGCTGCAGTCCACACACCGTTTCTCCCTCCCCAGCCCCATTGCTGGCACAAAGAGAGGATCGCTGGCAGCCATTCATCTTCCACAGCAGCCTCTCCTATTGACCCTTCTTGTTTTAAGCACTGAAAATGGCAATTCATTATGCTATTAAGGCTCAATGATTTGTTAGAACTGCTGAAGTCTTTGACATGAATGTTTTGTTCTGATCCTGGTTCATGAGAGCTTCATGTCTTCTTATCTTACATTTTGCTTTGCTAGGCGATTCGCTCTTTAAAATCCCTCAACAGTTAGCATCTGCGTGGCTCATTCCTTTTGGGAAGGCAGCTTAGGTGGGGAGGGGGTGTCTTTCCATGAGAGCCCCTCCTCCTCTGTAGCAGATGTGTTGGTGGGAGGGGGTCTTTGGGGTCCGTATAAATCCCCTCCCCAGTGCCAGGCACCGGATGGATTCCTGCACCGGCCTGTCGGGTCCAAGAACTGCTGTGGGTTTTGCTGATGAGGAGCAGACCCTCGCCGGAGCATGAAGGGTTCCCTATTTTAAGGATTTATACTGCCCTCGTCTTTCTGCCTCCACTTAGCAGAGTGAGGCCTGGGAGACACAATCTTACGAGCTCCTAAGCCCCCCTCAGTCTTCCTTGGTCTGTGAAGTCCTGGCCTCTGCAAGGTCTCTCTGGCCTCCCGTGTGAGGCCCCCTTCTTCTACTGAGTCAGAGCCGCGAAATTTTCAATTCCTTGCATGATGGATCTGGGAATCGCAAAATGTCAGCGATCGAGCCCAGCCCCATCCTTTTTCATTTACCAGGGGCTGGAGAGTTTTCTTTCTCTTTCCTCGTAGTTGAGATATTCTTTCAAGCTTATGATCTGTCACTTGCCGCATCACGGAAGGGGAAGCGCCAGGCGAGGCCGCCCGCATCGTTTCCCCATGAAAGGGAGCCACGGAACGGCAACGCCGGGCTGGGCGAAACGGAGCAGATTGCCCGTGGCAGCTGGAGCTCTGCACCACAAAGAGGGAGCGGGAACAGGCACGCCTGCCAAAAAGGGCGGTCTGGCTGCACCCCCAAAGATGCCTGCCGGCCCCATGTGCCAGCTCCGGCCATGGGCTGGCTCTGCATTGGAAGGAGCCAGAAGCCCCTTCTGAAAGGAGCCAGAAGCCCCTGCTTTGAAGGGGCTTTATTTGGCTGCGACAGACCATCCCGGCTGCCCCTCGGCAGTCCTCCTGAGCTCCGGACCACTCATGGTCCGGTGGAGTCTGAACGGTGTACCTCGCTCTGCACACCATACCTGGCTATGCATTTCAGTGGGCTTCCTTTCCAGTAAAGCAGGCATGGCTGGTCTCAGGCCTGCCTGGGAAGCCTTGCCTGGGAACCCAAACACTTGTAGGCAGGCGGTGCTTATTCAGTGCGAGAGAAACATTGGACTTTCCCCACTGACTGGGGGGGTCCTCCTTTTGGGCTGCTTCACCCAGGCAAGGACCAATCTTGCCAGCAGCGACTGGACAATAAATGTCCAAATGAATAAGCTGGGCCTGGCCTGAAGGGAGGGGCTGTAGCTCAGTGGTAGAGCCTCTGCTTGGCATGCAGAAGGTCTCAGGTTCAATCCCTGGCCTCTCCAGTTAAACGGATTAGGCCAGGAGGTGATAGGAAAGACCCCTGCCTGAGCCACTGCTGGACCAAGGGTCTGATTCAGTATAAGGCAGCTTTATGTGTTCATGTGTGACTAGCATGAAAGGTGCAGACCTGATCGGGGGGGGGGGGTTAAGGGGCCTTCTGTGCTAATTAGCATGGCTTGGAAGAGGCTGGCCTGCTGCAGAAAGGAAGGGGACCTTGAGGGAAGAGTTCCACTGCCGCCGCCAGCTCTTGCTGCAAACCGTTGCAGGGTTTCATTGCCAGCCAGAGTGACGGCCTTTTACATCCAGGCAAGGAAGAAAAGGCAGGCAGGTTTGCTGCTGCTGCTGCTACTGTCTTGAGCGCAAACCCACCTGCAAGCCCCTGCAAGCCCCTGAGTGGGGGGCAGAGTGGAGCACTACCTCAGGGCCAGTTGAACATGGGGCACGTCCCTTTCGGCAAATGCAGCCCTGCAGTCTTCCTAGGGGGGAACACAAGATTTAAAAAACCAAACCAAAAAACTATTTTCAGGATCTCCCAGTGCTCTTACAAGCAGATTTCCCAAGCTCAAGCAAGCCGGGCACGGCTTTTCTGCCGCTTCAGAGAGTGGCACCGGGATGCTCCCTCCCCTGTCTCTCCAGGCCCCTGTTGCCACCTCTCTTTTCTTGTTTGGCAGCGCCTGCCAAGGCCCGTGCAGTGGGAAAGCCTGGAAGAGAGTGGGAAAGGAGCCCACCGGCTGCAGAAAGTGATTTGCTGCCCCGCCTGCCTCCCTTCTGTCCCCAGCGTCCCATCAAAACATATTAGCAAGGAATAATCTTTATCTGGGCTCCAACCGTGAGCGGTGCGGCTTGTCCAGCTGGGAGCAGCAGCGAGCTTCTCTTGGCAGAGGAGGAAGCCCGCGCACTCCTCCTCCGGTGGCTTCTGCCAGGGCTGGGAGAAAAGCCAGGGAGGATGTTTAATAGGCCACGGATCGTGGCCCACATTTATTCCTCCAACCGCTGTACTTGTCGGAGGATCAAACACAGGCTGAGGCATCAATGGCTTTGCTACAAGTGATGCCAGGCGGCCTCCCTGGCACAGGGGCCTTGGCGCAGGTGGCATGGAGAGCTCTCTGAGCGGGCAACTTCTCCTGGCCAGCGGGAAGAGGCAGCCACTGGCTCAGCCAAGCTGCTCTCTGCCTCCTCCTGTTCCCGTCAGCAAGGCATGAAGAGGGCACTCAAATCTGCGTGGCAATTAAGGAGGGAGCGGAAGGGGGAATGCTAGAGGGCACACCAAAGGGGAGAGGGGGCACCGGCTCCTCTTCCTTGACCATGGTGGCTCCCTCCTTCCATCTAGCACTGGCACCGTTCCCGAGTGACGGCTGCCAAAGGTCCTCTTCACATGGATTTGGCCCCGGAATGGGCCTTTCAGTGCCTCATCCTCCCTCCCCCCCATCAGAGCCCTCCAGACTTTGTTACAGCACCCTTGCCAAGTAGGCCACATTTACATATGAGAGCCCTGAGACTGGGAGGGGCCACCCTGGCCAAGGCCCTGCAGGGAACCCTGAGTGGGCAACCAGGGCTCCCAGATTTAAGGACAGCTCTCTGCCTCTGAAGACCTGCCCCTGTCCCACCCCCCACTTGCACTGCCCTGAAGAGGAGGCCATGCCTCCATTCCCATGGGCAGCATGGCTGAGTAGGGGTCACTGGGTGTGTGGGGGTGGGAGGCAGTTGTGAATTTCCTGCATTGTGCAGGGGGTTGAACTAGATGACCCTGGTGGCCCCTTCCAACTCTATGATTCTATGAGAGTCCAGCCATGGGAGGCTGCTGGGGCCAAAAGTGGGCGGCTGGCTGGCCAAAGTCACCTGGTTCTGTGCCAACAACCATGGGGGGGGAGGCGCTGTGGCCTCGCCTGCCTAGCGCCAAGGGCAGGGAGCCCGGCTGGCCAGCCTGGGGGCTCCAGGGTGTGCGTCTCCTCTTGCAGCTGGCGTAGAAGACGAAGAGGAGGAGACGTTGGTTTTTATATGCCGACTTTATCACTTAGGGGAGACTCAAACTGTCTTACAATCCCCTTCCCCTTCCCACAATAGACACCCCGTGAGGTAGGTGGGGCTGAGAGAGCTGTGACTAGCCCAAAGTCACCAAGCTGGCTTCATGTGTCGGAGTGGGGAAACAAACACAGTTCTTCAGATTAACCTCTGCTGCTCCTGTGGAGGAGAGGGGAATAATAACAACAATAATAATAATAATACTTTATTAATAGGGTCACTGACTAGCAAAAACAAACAAGCAAACAACAGCCACAATAGACAATATGAAAACCACCCCCACAGCTACTACTGCTACTACAAATAATCTAAGCCTAAACGTTACATATTACGTGTATGAATATCGTACAACTTGGTGTGACCCCCTTGATATTTTGCGTAGTAAAGTCTTTCTGATACTCTTCTCGTGTCCGGGTGCGAGGCATCTGAAGAGCTGCAATTCAGCAGCCAAGGGTGCCAAAGGTGATCATTTCCCATCCGTCAGGAGCTTCTTAGGCAGCAACTCATCCGGTCGGAGCGGGGACCCGCACCCGCCTCCCCAGCCCGTTGCCCACCGCTCCAAAGGACACCGCGCGGACCCCGGCCCGGCGTGGGCGGGCCGAGCGCTCTGCACGTGCTCAGAGGGCCGGGCCGGCCGGCGGCGCTCCCCCCGCCCGGGGCCGGAGGCGGAGCCGCGCCGGGCGCGCGCGCGCGCTCCTGGCCGGCCCGCCTTGGCTGGCAGCGCCGGGCGGCCGCCAGCCGCGTCCGCCAGCCTCCCGCCGCCTGCCGGCGCGAAGTTGGGCTGGGCTGGGCGCGGGGTGGGGGGGCGGCGGCGCTGTGCCATGCGGGGCTCCCCCCGGGCGGCGGCGGCCAGGATGCGGCCGGGGCTGGGACGGCGGCATGGCCCCCCCGCCTAAGGGCCCCGCCGCCCGCAAGCTGCTCTGCATGTGCAGCCTCTCCCTCTGCCTCACCTACCTCTGCTACAGCCTCATGGGGGGCCCCGCCGGACGAGGCGCCCCCCTCGCCGCCCCCGCCCCCTCCAGCCCCCCGCCCGCCCGCGCCGGCCTCCGCGCCACCACGACGCCCGGCGCCCCGCAGCCCACCCGCCCCGCGGCGGCCGCCCCCTCCGCCGCCAGCCCCGCCGCCCCCGGGGTCGCCACGGCCGCGCCGGAGCAGGGCGAGAAGCGGCTGCCGCAGGCGCTGATCGTGGGCGTGAAGAAGGGGGGCACCCGCGCCCTGCTGGAGGCGCTGCGGGCCCACCCCGACGTGCGCGCCGTCGGCACCGAGCCCCACTTCTTCGACCGCAACTACCACAAGGGCCTCGACTGGTACAGGTGAGCCCCCCAAGCCTCGGCGGGAAGTCGCTGTCCCCCCGGCGGGTAGCTCCGCTCTCCGCTTCTGGCTCTGGCGGGGCACGCACGGCCTCCCTGCGGGGCTGTTGTGTGCGCGGAGGGGGGCGGGTGAACACATGACGCTGCCTTCTACTGAACCAGACCCCCCTCGGTCCATCAAAGTCAGTCTTGTCTGCGCAGACCGGCAGCGGCTCTCCGGGGTCTCAGGCAGGGGTCTCTCACATCGCCTACTTGCCTAGTCCGTTTAACTGGAGGTGCCGGGGATCGAACCCGGGACCTTCTGCATGCCAAGCAGAGGCTCCACAAACTGAACCACAGCCCCTCGCTGGGGTGCTGCTGCCTGTGGAAGTGATCGCCAGAGCCGCAGGGATGGGCGGCCGCCGGGATGGGAGGCCACGGGAAAACTTTCTGCGGGCTGTCCCCAAGCGGGGGTCGGGGGCTGGGCGGGGGGCGCGGGAGGCAGCCCTCCTCTCTGGACTCCACCAACAGGCCGGGGCAGGCGCGGCTGTCCTTCTGGCGCCGGGGCCCCTCCATCCTTCTGTGGGGCTGTCCGGGAGCCTCCCCCCCTCCTGCCTGCGTGTGCTGGGTGTGGAGCAAAGGCCAGCCTGGCAGGGTTTGGGGTCGGCTCCCAGCGGGGGTGGTTTTGGTCCCCTTCCCTCCTGCCTCCCCCGGGGTACTTGCAGCTGCCCCAGGGCACAGAGTGGCCAAGGCCGGCTCCTTTGCTCCTCCTTCTCCTCCTCCTTGTTCTTTGCAGTCAGACTTTCTCCAAGTCGAGCTTTGGAGCCCCCCTCTCCCCCCCCCCCGCAGGAAGGGAGCCTCGGGAGGGATGTACAGGCTGAAGAGGCCCCGGTTTGTTTCCCGCCTCCACATCTGGAAGCTCGGCCACCTCGGCTTCTTCTGTGGCCTGGCCCAGCGCTGTCCCAGGGACAGGGGTGCCAGGAAGAGGGGCCCGGCCCGGCCGAAGGACCCTTGCGGGCTGGGGCATCCTGCATCGAGAAAGAGGTTTGGGCAAAGAGGCTCCTTCTGCCCTCAGGCTCCAAAGATGGGGAGGGGCTGTGGCTCAGTTTGTGTAGCATCTGCTTGGCATGCAGAAGGTCCCAGGTTCAATCCCCAGTGGCATCTCCACTTAAAGGGACTAGGCAAGTAGGTGATGTGAAACACCTCTGCCTGAGACCCTGGAGAGCCGCTGCCGGGCTGAGTAGAAGGCAGCTTCATGTGTTCATGCTGCCTTGTTCCCTTGGGGGACCGGGAGAGGCGCAGGCAGGGGGTGGCAGAGCAGTAGCCCCCTTCTCCGCCAGGGAGGGCCTGTCCCAGGGGCGAGGGCTTCCAGCTCCCATGTCGCCGCCCTCGGGTGCCGCAGAGGAAGCACCCTGATGCCCCTGCCGGGGTCTGCCTGGCCCCTGCTTGCCTGTGGGCAGGAGTCCGAGAGCTTCCTGGACTGGTGACCCAGTGCCTCGGGCGAGGGGTTCTGCCCACCTTCCAGCCTGCCTGAATCTGATCACTCAGCCCCAGTCTCAGGGTGCTGAAGCCAGCCCCTTCCTGTTGGGACAGAAGCATCCCCCTTTGTGCATGGGAGCATGTCCGGAAAGAGGCTCAGGCTGCCTTCCCGTGTCTCTCCTTCCTCTTGCTCCCAGGGTGACCCTGAGTGATTTACAAGAGTGGCTGGCCCCTTAGGTTTTCTGGAGAGGAGGTGCAGAGTGGTGTAGGATTTGGGGGATGGGGAATCTGAGGCCGCCAAGCTTTTTACCTTGGCAGCCCTGGGGAGGACAAAAAGGTGGGGGACAAATTTTGTGCATAAATGGACAACTCAATGCCTGATTCACACCTTTGTAATTCTGGAAGGTGTCGGAGGGGAGCCGCTTTTTGCCATCAAGACAAGGAGGCAACCTCGAAGCTCAGTCTGTGGGCCTCTGCCCACCTCTTGCTCCTTGGCAGGCCTTTGGGGAGGTGGGGAGGTCTCAGTCCAGCCATCTCTAGCGTGTGTGTGTGTGCATGTGAATGGGGGGGAGGGTAACGCTGCCCTTGCTGGGTTGGTCTCAGGATTCCTGACCCTCTTGGTGCACCTCCAAAGGGCTCCCCAAGCGAGGGGCCTCAGCTCCTGCCGCCTGTGGCCATCCGGCTGCGAGGGGGCTTCAGGGCTGCCCGAGGAGCGAGTGGCACTGTGGGCCTGCGCAAAGCAAGAGGTGCGGCTGGCAGGGCACCACCGGCCATATTGAGGCGGGGAAGGTTTCTTCCACGCTTCGGTGGTGGTGGACGTCGAGAGGCAGGTCCACCTCCCAGATCGGCTCGAGGGAAATGTTCTGGAGACAAAATCTCTACCATCCCTGCAGCTGGTCCCAGACAGGTCTTCATGCTGCCTGCCTTCTGGGGGGGGGGTGAGAGTGGGGGGGGAACCACGGGCTTGAGGCCAAGCAGAGTCAGGCTTCAAACATCTTTGGCTCTGGGCGTGGCTCTTTCCACACCACGAATCCCCCCTTCTGTTGAGCAGGTTGGGGAGATTGGAGCTGCTTGGCATCCCAAAAGCTCAAAGTGCCCCTCCCTAGAGCTTTGGGATCTCCTGTGCAACTCACTCAGTACTGTGCCAAGCAGGGCGTGCGCACGCGTGCACGCATGAACGTCGCACATTTTTCAGATTATACAATTGCAGTACGCTGGTTCTGCTCCTCAGGCTGGCATTGCTTGCGGTCATCACTTGTTAGCTGTTGGTGCAGGGCAGGTTTTTGTGGCCGGAGAGGGGCGTGGCGTGGCTGTGGCTGAGAGTATCCTCCCAGGGGGCACAGGTGTGAATCTGCAAAGGGTCACGGCGGAGTTCCTAAGTGGCATGTGTGAATTAGCCAGCTATGAAATAATAGGCAATTAGCGCCACTGCTGGTGTCACTGCCTTCCTGGGAAGTCTCAAATAGTTCCTGACTGATTGCTGGTCCAAATGCTTGGAGGACCTGGGAACGGGAGAGGCGTTCTTGCTGCTGTAGCGGAAGGTTACCAAAGCGAGCGGTCTTGTGGAGCTGCAAGATGCACGCTGACCCTGCAGGGTCCCCCCTCACCCCCGCAGACAGGACTGAGCAAAGCCTGTGACCTGGGCCAGGGCTGTCCCCACCGGGCACTGCAGTGTCTCCCACACACACACACCAGAAGCCGGTCCGAGGAAGAGCCCTGTGCTCCTTGAAAGCTGGCAACCAAAGAGTTCCCATGCTCTTTGCATTGTTGCTACTGTTAAAGTCTGCCTCGTCTTCTTAGACTCAAGGCGGCCAACAAAGCAACATCTGGTTGCGAGGACACACAGAAAAAGCATAATCAACCCCACGGGCAGGTGGGAAATGCAGCCAGGCCTGCCAAACCTGTTTACCTGCTGCCCGATGTCATTGAATGGTCGTTTGGTTGCAGAATGATGGTTTGGTGGGAAATAGTCACAAAGTTATTTTACTCTGAATGTGCAGTTGCTGGCCAAGATTTCAGAATGGGACCCATTTCTGGACTTCAAGGCGGTGGGGTGGGGGCTTTGGACAGCTGGTTGGGCGAAGGTATGCCAGGCTGGCTCCTTCCTTTTGGGCGGGGGCCACTATTTTCTCTTCCTGCCGAAGGAAGCTGTACCGGTCCCTCGAGGATTCCTGTGCTTGTGTGCAATGCCATCTGTAGCCTCGGCATTTCTTACATCTTTCGAAAGGAATATTGACTTTCCTCTTGCGAGCCTCCGACCACTGAATGGGAGCGAGTTCAGGTGCCCTTTGTAGGTTGCAGGTCTGTGGAGCTGACACCGCCCTGGGTTGTGGAAGGAAGCGAAGGACCGCAGAAGCGGCAGGAAGCTCCCGGTTGCTCCACTCCTGCAGCAGGAGGCTGGCTCTGTGCCTTCTTGGAAAACCAAGCTTAGGCTTCTGGGGTCTTGGGAAGGGGAGGCAGGCGGGCTCCTTCTGGCACACCAGAGCTTTGCCCAGGCCGAGCAAGGGTGGGTTGGTGGAAGAAGAAGAAGAGTTGGTTTTTATAAGCCGACTTTCCCCACCACTTAAGGCAGAATCAAACCGGTTTACAATCACCTTTCCTTCCCCTCCCCATAACAGACACCCTGTGAGGTAGGTGGGGCTGAGAGAGTGTAACTAGCCCAAGGTCACCCAGCTGGCTTCATGTCTAGGAGTGGGGAAACCAACGCAGTTCACCAGATGAGCCTCCTCCGCTCATGTGGAGGAGTGGGGAATCGAACCCGGTTCTCCCGATCAGAGTCCACCGCTCCAAACCACCGCTCTTAACCACTACACCACGCTGGTGGAGAGGCCCAAGGCCGAGAAGTGGAGCAGCCCCGCAGTACCCTTGGAGCCTGCAGCAACCCCTGGGACTGCCTGGGAAATGGGCCTGGGGATTCCCGCTGCACCTTCCGAGGGCTGTGCCGGCCATTCAGGCCAGGGTCTGGGAGCGAGGTGGGCTGGCTCAGCCCTGCTGGGATTCCCAGGGACCCCCTGAGAGGGAGGGAGTCAGCGGCAGGCAGAGCCGGCTGCCCGGGAGAATCCGGAAGGAAGGCCTTTGATCCTCCCGGCCGGCGCAACAGCGGCGCAAATTGGCAACAGCTTGTACGGAAAGAGGATTGAATCTTCTGTCTTTCACGGCTTTCTTTCCCCCTTCTCGTTGTCATGGGGACTTCTTCTCCCTGAGTTATTATATTGTGTGCTTCAGCAGAAATTTTATTGCTTTTGGGGCTGGTGAGGCTCATGTGGGACATTTTTCATTGCTCGTGATGTAATACACAGAGGTAATTTCTTCCCAATGATTTTTGCTTGAAATGCTTTCAATGAATTGAGAAAGGGGAGGGCACATGGACGGACGGCCAGGCCTTGAGCGCCGGATCACAGGGCAGGGGGCTCCGGGTCCAGCATCCGCCTGCTTTCACCGCAGAGACGGAATATTTTTTTGCCGGTGTTTTGCAAAGGGGCAGCCGGCCGGGCAGACAGGAAAACTTCCTTGGGAACGTGCTTGTAATGGACAGTTTGGCACCCCCAGGGATCCCGGGGGCTTCCCTGGCCCTTGGCATTGCTGCATGGCTGGCCTCCCTGGTGTGTCCTTGGCTGCTACTTCCTGTCTGGCTGGGGAGAATGGGCCTCACCTGGGCCCCTCTCAAGAGGGGGGAGCCCCCCCCTGCCCCAAGGGTGTCCAGTGTGGCTGCAAGGGGCCTGCTTGGATTGGGGCTGGGTGGAGGGTGGCCCTGCCGCCTTTCCTGGATAGCAGCCCAACTTCCTGAGTGTCAGCCCCAGAAGAAGCGAGCCCCAGCATGTATCTCCCCCCCCCTCTTCTGGCAATGTCCCTTCTGGGTTTCGCCTTTTGCACCAAGCTGGCCCCAAGGGAGCCCCACAGCAAAGCCACAGGGCTTGGCTTGGATCCAGGAAGCAAGGCCTGTTGCTCCCCCCACCATGGCTGGGGGCCAGCTGAGCCCTTGCACTGCATCCACACCTTCTGTCTTGTGCCACCCCCTCCCCAGCTTTGGTGGTTCGGGATGGTTCCTGGCCGGCAGTGGCCTTTTTTCACCAGTACCTGGGTTGGAGGAGAATCAAGATCCAGTATTGGGATGGCAAAAGGCAGCAGGAGGGAGGTCCTGGAATGGGTATTGGGGGTGGCCAAGGGGGGCCAGGGAGGGCTGGTGCAAGGCTGCACAGAGAGGGGGGCGTTCCGTTGGCTTCCAGCCTGCCGCTGCTTCTGGGTCCTCTCCTGGCTGCCGTTCACTTTGTGGCACTAATGGGCGTGCTCGATGGTGACGGCAAAGGCAGAGGGGGTTGTTATCTTGGGGGGGGGGGGCAAGTCCACATGGCGGAGAGGTTTTCCTTGATTGGTACAAGCAGTTCCCTTCCAGAGATGATGGATTTTTTTTTTTGCCAGACTCAGAAGGCTGGAGGGCCGCATTTGCAGTGACTGCCATTTTTAAAGAAAAGAGTCCGGTCCCTCTCCCCTTTCCAGCCTTTTCAGTTGCCCCCAAAGTGTCAAGTCCACCTTCAGCCTCCAGTGCAGGTGTGCTGGGGGGCAGGGCCCCCAGAAGATGCACATAAGGTGCCGTCATGTCTCTGTGGTGCAGCTCCACTTTCCAGCCATGGGAGACACGTTTCCATGCCTTCCTCTTCTCTGGCCTGGAATCACAAGCCCTGGTCAGCACAGGAGAGCGTTGGTGGCAGCTCAGGACTGCGTACCAGGCCCTTCCCCATTTCTTAGCCTTACAACAACCTTGCAAGGTAGCGTAGGTGGATCATGAGTGCAGTGAAGCTCGTTGGGCGACCTTGGTCTACTCAGAGTGGAGATATGCGCACAGCCTTAGCCCAGCGCTTTGTCCGCCGCCCATGCTGCCCACCGTGCCGGCTCTTTTCTGGCTCTGCCCTCTGCCACTCTGCCCCCTTGCTTCTGTGTCAAGGTCAGGGAGGGCTGTTGTGAGGAGCACCAGTGCCTGCCTGCTTGCCTGCCCCCACCCAGGGCGGTGAAGTCGCTTTTCTGTCTGCCCTGGGGGGCTCCATAGGCCCTTGCCATGAACTACCCCAGCTGGCCGGTGCCCGGGTGCTCTGGGAGGCTGGTGGCAGTCCTGGGAGAAGCTGCTCGGCGGCTCCCTGGCACTCTGATTGACGACAGGCTCTTCGCCCGGAGAGTGGAGGGGGGGTGGAGGCATTGATCCTGCCCTGCTTGGCATGCACAGTCAGCGTTCTCACCTTTTGGCTAATTTCCCAGCTATTTATTTGGACTAAATGAATCCCTGCTTCATTCAGGGCCGCTCCGCACGTCCGCCGAACACTCCTGAGGCGTGTGACTTCGTGCCTCCGTGCTTGCAGGGAGCAGCCCTGCCCGTGTTTCTCAGGGGCCCGGGCGAGCGTGCACCCATTGGGACAGAACCTGAACGCAGGCCTCTCGGGTGTGACGAACACTTGTGGGGAATCCCAGCCTTTCCCACCTGTCCTTTCCTCTTTTCCTTCCTCCTCCCAGAGCCGCAGGCCGGGTGTGCTTGTAGTGGCAGAAGCCACACAGTCTCAGATGCTCATGTCGGAGGCTAGCTGCGCCATCAGGGGTTCTGCTGAAGGAAAGGGGGGCTGGGGTGGCGGAGGAGTGGGTCCCCTGGAGACCCCAATGCCGCTATGCCTCTTGGAACATGGATTGGTCTTTGTTAATGTGCACGTGCCCCCCCGCCATGCCCCCCCTGTTCTTATTGCTTGAACTCCGTGGTGGTTAATGAATAACCTCGGTGTTACATTAATGCAGCATTCTGTGTTGTAATTAATATTTGTGTTGCCACTGGAAATGGAGGGTCATAAATGGTGGGGAGTCAGAGAAGCGAGTGGCAGGTTTAATTGGCTGTGCACAGCGCTGAAAGGATTTTGCCATTAAATGCTCTGCTGTATGGGGGGCGGGGGGGCGGCGGCCGGATTCCTCCACAGAGCCAGCTCAGGATCAGGTGGTGAGACGAAGGGGATTAGAAGCCACCCGGAGTGGACTTCACAGTATGCTAAAACCCTGGTGGAGAGTGAAAATGCCCCCGAGCACCAGTAGCCGGCGAAGGCACACTGGCCCGTGACCGGCCGTGCCCAGTCGGGCAAACAAGGACTTGGCTTGGCTGGGGACTGCCTGTTTAAAGGAGAGAGGCATTCACAAGTACCTGACAGGCCACAATCCGCTCCTGCAGGGCTGCTCTCCGCACACTTGCACGGGGCCCATGGCTTGTCCTGCCTTCTGTTCCCCAGAGCTGCTTGGGGGCTCTGGAGTTTGCTTCTGGGCCACTGAGGCATGGGGAGGGGCTGTGGCTCAGTGGTAGAGCCTCTGCTTGGCATGCAGAAGGTCCCAGGTTCAATCCCCGGCATCTCCAGTTAAAGGGACTAGGCAGGTAGGTGATGTGAAAGACCCCTTGCCTGAGACCCTGGAGAGCTGCTGCTGGTCTGAGTAGACAATACTGACGTTGATGGACTGAGGGTCTGGTTCAGTATAAGGCAGCTTCATGTGTTCATGGACCGCTGGCCTGATTCGCCAGGGCCTTTCTGACTGTACATAGCGTCAAGAAATTAATGCAGTAGATACAGTGGCCGGGCCGTCCCTCTGACTAGTGGCCCTTCCTGCCTGCTGCCTTTTCAGATCCGTCCTGGGTCTCAGGTGCTTGTAAGCCTGTGCCGCTGTGTTTGTGCTCCGGCTGCCCTCCCTCGGTTTCTCCTGGTCAAGGGAGCCGGGCTCGTGGCTGGAGGTGTCTGGGGCTCACTGCCCCCCTAGGCCACACCCTCCACAGTCTGCGCCATGCTGGATTGGTGCCGACAGCCAGGATTCCTCGGAGGAGGAGGCTGCTTCTCCTTTCCTCTCCTCTGAAGACGCTTCCCCTCCCCGCCACCGCTTCCTGCCCTATGAATATTCTAGCTTCCTCTTCTTCTTCGTTTTGCCCCCTCCCCTTCCTTCTCCCCCTGCTTCTTTTTACACTGTGGATTCAATTAGTTCTATTTGCTGCTTTAGTAATAAAACAATTCCCTCTGTGGCATTAAAATGAGCCGCCTCTCGTTATTTCCTTTGGCTCCATATTCCCACTATTAAAAATGGGGGTGAGGGGGCCTCTGAGGGGAGGGGAGCTTCCAGGAGGGACGCTGCCCCCCACCCGTGCCCCCTCCAGCCAAAGGCCCAGAGGGGTCCTCTTGTCAAAGGTGCTCTGCTTTCGCTTGTGAGCTGCCTGGCCTGACCAAGCAACCGGCCTTGCCGTGGGGGAGCCGTGGGCCCCGATCAAATTCAGCATCCCCACAACCAGCATCTCCAGCTGCATTTTTCTCCTGGAAATAGTCGATGTGTGGGTGGGTGTGGGTGTTGATATGGCACTGGCCTTTCTTTGCTGAAGCCCCCAGTCTTGAACACATGAAGCTGCCTTGTACTGAATCAGACACTTGGTCCATCAAAGTCAGTATTGCCTATTCAGACCGGTAGCAGCTCTCCAGGGTCTCAGGCAGGGGTCTTTCACATCACCTACTGGAGATGCCAGGGATTGAACCTGGGACCTTCTGCATGCCAAGCAGAGGCTCTACCACTGAGCCACGGCCCCTTGAGAGCCGGCCAAGCTGGTGGCCGAGGATGGGAGCTTGCTCTGAAGATGGCAGGAAAGGTTTGCAGCGATCCTGGAGACTCTTTGCCTTGTGTGCTTGCGTGAAGGGCTGACCCTGCCCCGGAAGTCCTTTTCTCCTTTGGGGGGGGGCGGGTGGGCAGCAGTCTGACCGGAGCCATCCCCGGTTCCCTCTCCTTCACCCTGGGCCAAACAGCCCGGCCGAGTCCTCTCTCTCTTTGGCCCTGCAGCTAAGAGGCAGCAGCAGCAGCAGCAGCAGGAGAGCAGATTTACATCTGATTGTTCTGCTGGCACACCACAGAGGTCATTGAGGGAGCACTAAAATGCGCAGAGTGGTGCGGCGAGCAGGCAGGCGGCGCTTCCAATGACCTTTCCTACTCTCCAGATGGCTGGCAGAGGCCAGCCGCAGTGGGGGGGGGGGAGGGTGGCCATGCACACTTCTTTGAACCCATGACTTGTTATCACCCGGGCAGTGAACTGGCTGAGGAAGTGGGCATAGACCAGCCAGGCTCCCTGTGTCAGATTTATTTATTTATTTTTGTGTCATTTCTGTCCCCCCTTTCTCCCCAGCGAGCGCCCAAAGAGGCTCACCCCATTCTCCTCTCCTCCATTTTATCCTCAGAACAACCCTGTGAGGTTGGATGGGCTGAGAAGAGTGTGAATGGCCAATAGGGTTGCCAACCTCCAGGTAGTAGCTGGGGATCTCCCGCTATTACAACTGATCTCCAGCCGATAGAGATCAGTTCACCTGGAGAAAATGGCCGCTTTGGCCGTTGGACTCTATGGCACTGAAGTCCCTCCCCATTCCTCAGGCTCCGTCCCAAAAACCTCCTGCCATTGGCGAAGAGGGACCTGCCAACCCTACTGGCCAGAGGTCATCCAGCAAGTGGAGATTCGAACCTGGGTTTCCCAGATGTGACACTGTGATCAATGGCTGTCGCATCTCATAAGGTGCCTTGTTTACAGCGTGTGAATCTCTCATGAATATGATATAAATGGCCCTTCCCATCGTGTCTGCCCTGCTGGTTCTCCAGGTCTGCAAAGCTCGCTTCCCCCCCCCCCAATGAATCGTTTCATGTGACTTAAAAGCTTGTTCCATTGGGACTCTTAGGTAGAGGCTTTCCCGTGAGTCCATCCTGCTTGGAGCGCCAATGTTGCAGGACCTGGGAAGTAACCTGCATCTACCCCAGATGGAGAAAGAAAGAACCCACTCCGTTCCGCAAGAGCTGCTGAAGTGACAAATGACACCTTCCGCTTGCAGAACAAGTCTTGACGATCCCCGGCACAATACCCTAATCTCTTTGGGACTGAGATGGAGCTGATTGGGAGCCCCCATTAATAACCTAACACGGTAACGAATCTCGCAAAGAAATGATGTCCGTTTAGGATGGAAAGCCCTTTAACAGCCCGATGAAAAATTAGACCGTGGAGGGGGGACAGGAGAGACGGGCACGTTCGGCGATTAATCAAACCGATGGTAACGGGGAAAGGAAATAAACGTGCTAAAAAGGATTTGCTGGAGCAGATTAGAGGCAAATTTTAAACAGTAGCAGCAAGGGCCACGGCTGGCTGGGGAATTGCCCTCCTCAGAAATCTTCAATCATGCCGGCAATCAATTCTGCATTTCCTTAATAGCAGCTTGTGGGGAACGGGGGTCGGCCTCTCTCCCGCTCCCTCCATTGTCTTAGATTAACCGCTAACTGCAACCTATACATTACGCCGAGTATTGAATATTGGGTCTCAGAACAATGCACTCGCCGGTTGTTTATTCCTCCCCGCGTCCTTCTGCCTGGCGTTTAGGTACTGCACTGAAATGGCGTTAAGATGCGTCCGGGTAATATCCGCACTCAATATTCTCCCCGCGCCTTTGCCTGCGCATTGGCTGGGCCGGCAGCTGTTTGGGGGCTGGGCAATTACAGGCAGCTCCGCTCATAAACGGATTGTTTGTTTCTGGAGACAATTACGCCGACTTTATTATACAATGTATGTTTCCCCACCACCACCACCAGCCTGCTTTATGGGGTTTTGCAGTAAAATACCAAGCCGAGAGACGCTTGGCTCGCTAATATGATTCAATTGTATTGTGTTATCTGACCTTTCAAGGGAACGAGCAATCTATAATAACACGGCTGGATAGACCCGGTTGTGGGGACAGCTGAGCTGGCTCCGCACTGCTCTCTGTATACAAATTAAGGGGCCCAGCCTTAATTCCGCAGCCCCAGAATGCCAGCGGGCCCGTGGGGCACAGGAGTGGGCTACCGAAGGAGGTGTCTGCAGCCAGCCAGCCAGCCAGGGTCCCTTTCCCTGGGTGGGGACAGCAGGGCGGCTTCCCCTACGAACTGCTGCAGGCTTTGGGAAAGAGAAGCAGCCAAGGGCACTTGAGTGCAGCAGGCTGCCTTGTACTGAATCAGACCCTTGGTCCATCATGGTCAATACTGTTTGCTGAGAATGGCTCTCCAGGGTCTCAGGCAGAGGTCTTTCCCATCACCTGCTGCCTGATCTTTTTAACTGCACAGGCTGGGGATTGAACCCAGGACCTTCTGCACACCAAGCACTGAGCCACAGCCCACCCACCCCCCGCTCCCTTTGGCTTTGTCCGGCTGGCAGGAACCCTCTCCAGCTCCCTCCTGCACCCTCCTCTGGCTCCTGGCTCCTCAACAGCTGGGAGGGGGCGATCAAGGGCCGTCGGTACTGCAGGATTTGACTGCAGGCTGGGGCTAGGTGGGGGAGGTTGGCCGTTCTGAAGGCAAGGCCATGCTTCATACCTCTTCAGTCTGGCTTCAGGCATGGTTGTGGGGTGGGGACAAAATCAGTGGCCCTGGGGGCGATTGACCCGGGGAATTCTTCCGTGACGGCTCTGTTGGCCCTCTCTGTGGCTTTCGATAAGGTCAGCCACTCCTCCATGTTGGGCCGATTGGGGCAACCTGGGTGGACTCTTAGGATCGGCTCTCCTGGGGTTTAGTTTGAGGGAGGGAGGTGTCATCGTGGCCCATCTTCCCAGGACTTAGAATCATAGTGCTGGAAGGGACCACCAGGGTCATCTAGTCCAACCCCCTGCACAACGCAGGACTTGTTCTGTGTAAGCACTGTGGGGAGTGGTGTGCATGTGGGGGTCTGATACTCTCCCCATTGCTGTTTAACCTCTCCGTGATCTGCATTTGATATTTTATTGACTTGTTTTATAGGACTTTTTATAGATCTTGAACTTGGGAAAAGCGGTGGATGGTTTTCAAAATGGTAAAAAGTAAAGATGTGATGGGGGAGCTTCAGCAGGGTGGTGAGGACGGGGTGTGATGCTGGACTTTGGCACTCAAAAGGGATGTCCCTGGGAGGTGGCCGGGGGGGGTGCACTGGCGGCTTTCGTGGCATAACACCAATACAGTGCTGGGGCCTGGGCCCGGGACAGAACCGTGCGGCCGGCACCCCTGCTCTGGGCGGAGGGATTCCTCGAAGCAAGCCCATGTGCCCTACGGCTGCCCACATTGCCACAGGGTGCTCAGGAGGGAGCCAGCAGGCGCCACAGGGCTTTGGCTCTTCTTGCGTGGGAGTTCCCAGCTCCCTCCTCGGCGCTGGTTCCCTCTGCCGCGTATGTCTTGTTCCTGTTTTTCCCCAGACTCCAGATTGTCATTTCTGGTTTCCAAGCCTGCGTCTGCTGTGTGCCAGCTGGCGCTTTGCCTCTCTGGTCTTTTTTTCTTTCTCTTTTGTGTGAACTTTGAAAGATTTTATCAAATAGTATGCTATATACTTGTTTCAACATATACAAACAAAACACAGGATCCTTTTATAAATATAACACACACATCCTGCTTTGCAGCCAACGAGAATGAAATCGCGGCCCGGAAAGGTGCCAGACGCTTGTGTGCGTGACCCTCTGCGGCTGCCTTCCGGCACGGCAGGCAACACCTCTCTCTCGCTCTGCACGCTCCACTTCGACAGGCAGCAGCTCTCTGGGGTCTGTCCTGGAGATCTCTCTGCTGTCTGAGGTCCTTGACTTGCTCGCGGGCAGCTCTGCCACTCAGCCACAGCCCCTCCTGTTGGCACACTAGTCTCTCCCAGCCCTGCCAAGGCAGTATGCATGCCACGCCCTTCACCCCAGAGGGAGGGGACCAAGGATTGCCCATGGTAAGAGGTGGCCAGTGGTTGGCACAAAGAGCCAGGATTGCAGAATGGGAAGTCTGAGAGGACCAGGCTTTGCGGCCTGAGTCTTTAAGCGCACGTTTGCTGCATCTCTGATGCCGGAACCCTGGTCTTGAGTTGCAGGTGCCCCTGAAAGAGAGTCTGATCGGTTGCTGCCCCTCGGCCACCCTGTCCTTGACCCAGTCCCAGAGGGGGGGGCTGCATTGCTGGGCAGCTCTGGCTCTTTGCCCTGGGCCCCCCGTGCGCCTTTTTCCGGGAATGGACTCCAACGCCGCAGTCTCTGCCGCAGCAGCAGAGTCCATCCCAGCCATCAAAGCCAACTGCCCAGGCGTTAGGGTTGCCAGGTCCCTCTTTGCCACTGGTGGGAGGTTTTGGAGGTGAAGCCAGAGAAGGGTGGGGTTTGGAGAGGGGAGGGATTTCAATGCCATACAGTCCTGGGGCCAAAGCTGTCATTTTCTCCAGGTGAACTGATCTCTATTGGCTGGAGATCAGTTATAATAGCAGGAGATCTCCAGCTAGTACCTGGAGGTTGGCAAACCTACCAGGCATGGAGGCCTTCCTGGCTTCCTCTGCCAGCCCCTACCAGGAACCCCCAGCCCCACTTACCTGCAAGGGGGCAAGAGCAGGAGCCCACTGACCCCACAGTCCAGGAGGGCACCGGCCCTGCCCACTTGCTGCCTCAATGGAAGATGCAACAGCAGAACTCTCCTTCCCAACAGCCCTGCAAAAGCATTGGCTGCCAAGCAGGGAGGAGAAGCTGATGAAGGCCTACACCTGGGAGGCCAGGTCCCAGGTGGAGGGAGCAAGGGAAGGCCAGCAGAGCTGGGGAAGACGGCTCACGAATAGCCCTGGGAGGACAGGGGGAGCCAGACCAAGGCTGAGACAACCATGGGGTAACAGAGGCACAGGGGGAAAGGAAAGCACCTGGGAGAAAGGGGTGGGGGCTGGGATTGAAGGGGGAGAGAGGGATAAAAGGCAGCAGAAGGAGCTATGCTGGGGAGGAGGGTGGATTGAAGCCTGACCCAAAGAGAGGCAGAGGTCCTGGGCTGTAAGAACGGGGAAATACTGTCTCCAAGGTCTCCACCTGTTCTGAGGCTAGCTTAAGCCAGGGATTCTAAGGCTGTCTAGAGAGGGATGGGAGAGAAGGACCCCGAAGGCAACACCCAGACTTACAACCTTTTTGCTGTGTGTAGTGAGGCTTAATTTTGAAGCAGAGAAGCAAAGTGCTTGGAAACAGGAGACAGGGAGCCGTGCTTCGACTGTGGTTCTTCTTTGTGCCCGTGACAACCTTGGTCTTCCTGTTCTGGAAAACAGCTCGCTGCTCAGGGCTCATGTACAGATTTTTTGTAAAATAACTTTTCCGACCAGGATCAGAGATTCCTTCTATTTAATGCCGAGTGCGCATGGGCTTGCCAGGGTGAGAGAGCTTTGTTAAAAGGTCATCTTTTGATTCCATCTCTGCTCAAAAATAAGGCTTTAAGAATGAAAACACAATGTCCTAAGGAAAGGGGAGACATTAGAAGCCAGCGCTGAAGGCGTCTCGGGGCCGAACGCGTCCAGGGGGGTGAAGCATGGGTGGGGGGAGAAAGTGAATTGTCTGTGTAGGGGCTGCCTGGGTGGCAGAAGCCGTGAGCTCTGCCAAGGTCCCTATCAGGGTGGCCTTTCAACAAGGCTCCTCACAGGTGGGGTAGGCTCTTGTTATTATCAGCCACATTTTTAGTCCCAACCTTCTTCCAAGGGGCTCAGGGAGTTTTACGTGGGTTCCCCTTCTCCATTCTGTCCTCACAACCACCTTGTGAGGCAGGCCGGGCCAAGAGCGAGTGCCTGGCCCAAGGTCACCTGGCCAAGAATCATAGAGTTGGAAGGGACCACCAGGGTCATCTAGTCCAACCCCCTGCACAATGCAGGAAATTCACAACTACCTCCCACACACAACCCCAGTGACCCCCTACTCCAAGCCCAGAAGATGGCCAAGATGCCCTCCCTCTCATGATCTGCCTAAGGTCATAGAATCAGCATTGCTGACAGATGGCCATCTAGCCTCTGATTCAAAACCTCCAGGGAAGGAGCACTTACCACCTCCCAAGGAAGTCTGTTCCACTGAGGAACCGCTCTAACTGTTAGAAAATTCTTCCTAATGTCTAGACGGAGTGTGCATTTAGACCCTGGCCTCCCCTGCCTTCGTCCGGCACTCTGACCGCTAAACCACACTGCCTCTAGTCAGTCCACTCAGGGTTGTGGGCTGCTCTTTTGGGGGGGGCGGAGTCTCTCCTGCTCTTTTCCTTTGTCCTGATGAGGCAGCGGAGCAGCTGCCAATGCCGTTGTTCGCCTGTCCCCATTTGCCCGGTAGGGTTGGCAGTCTAATTCCTGGGCCCCTGTGTGAGGCGGCTTCTTTCACATTGTGCATCGCCAGCCCACCTATTCTGCCTGTCCGACAATCAATGCCCATTTGTGATGCTTTAAAATGTGTAGCCGCGTGCGTGCGTCATGCGGCAGGTGCCCTACTCAAGGGTTTTTGTTATGTATTTCTTTTCTCCAGTAAATGATTTGAAAAGGAAACCTTGATTCTTAGATTGATTTTTAAATAAGCATATATTTTACTGTTAGGGGCTGAAGTGCATTCCAGCGCGTGTTTTTCTGCAAACAGAACATTCCAACTGATCTGGCTAATAAATAATGGAAGAGACGGGCGGCTTCGCTGTGCGTGGGGGGGGGATTGTGTCAGCGCCGTCAGCCGTACCCCCCCCCAGCTGTGGATCCCTCCCCTTCCTTCTTGGATGCTTGGCGGAGAGAGGCAGGTCTTGGCACCCCTATTGAAGCTGACCCTCTGCCTCTGCCCCGCTTCAGGGACTTCCCCAGGCTCCTGTCACATTTTGTGACTCCGTCCCAAGGCAGGACCCAGAAAGGCCTCTCTCCTCCCCGGCATCAGCAAGAGAACGGGGTGGGTAGGTGGGATTTGGCCATTGGAGACATCCCCCCTTCCGGATTGCTCAGGGGCATCAGCCTACCCACTCCTCCAAGGGACGCTTGGGGAATGCTGCAGATTTTCACCCAGTCATTTGAGAGTCCAGAATCCCTGGGGCTGCCAAGAGAGGTGCTCTGGGTGGAAGGAGGTGCCATTTTGGGTGTTCCTAAACGTGGTGAGGTGGTTTGGAGCGGTGGACTCTGAACTGGAGAACTGGGTTTGATTCCCCACTCCTCCACACGAAGCCAGCTGGGTGACCTTGGGCCAGTCACAGATCTCTCAGCCCCGCCTACCTCACAGGATGTCTGTTGTGGGGAGGGGAGGGGAGGTGATTGTAAGCCGGTTTGATTCTCTCTTAAGTGGTAGAGAAAGTCGGCATATAAAAACCAACTCTTCTTCTTCCTCCACCATCTTGGGTGTTCCTGCCACCATCCTGGTATTGGACTCTCAGCAGGGCCACAGATTCCTCTTCCAGGGAAAGGAAGAAGCTTCTCTCTCTAGAAATGGATTTTGGGTGTGTGCTGACCCCAGCTGAGTGATTCCCCCCCCCCGTCCACACACATCTTTCAATGGGTGGCGTGTTAATGTGGACACGGATCCACTTAATTAATCTCCGGCCTGCTTTTAAGCCCCCGCTTGCCCGTTAAGCAGCCTCCTCCTCCGGCACGGGCAATCAAGGGAAGGCCTTTGTTCTCCGCTTCCCGTCCTCCTAATTAATAATCATGTTGCCCCTTTTGAGCCTTTTCAGATGCTGCAGAGCTTGAATGGGAATGGCGTGTCAGTCTGGAGCCTTAAGATGCTCTTTGCTTGCAAACACGACTCCCTTCACATTGGGGGCCTGACCTGTGGGAGCTCCCTCTGGCCATGTACCCCCCTCCTCCAAAGCCTGGTTTAGTGGCCTCTTCCTGGCTCACATTTTATCCCTGCCTTGCTGAGCTTAAGGCCCCCCACCCCCACCCCCTGAGCTGCCCTGGTCCATAGCCAGATTCCAGAATCAAAACAGTAAAATGCTTTTTCGGAAGAAGTGGGCTTATTCCTGGCAAAGGCATTCTCCCAGTGCGGACACTGTAGCGCCTTTGCCCTTCCTGGGGTCCCTCTGCCAGAAGCCCCCTTTCCCTTCCCCCTTGGGGTGGTGTCGGGCTAATCCTCCTCTTGCATGTCCTTCCTTCAGTCCCCTCCCTTCCAGGAAATGCTCCTGTGGCAAGAAAAGGCAGTTCTCTATGGGGATTTTGGGGAAGGGGGTGGCGGCAATGCTTTTACCTTGGCCACTGTCAGGTTGGAGGCAGGCTTGCATGTTGCCACACAATGACTATTCATTGCACAGGAGATAGAGTTGCCAACCTCCTGGTGGTGGTTGGAGATCTGCTGTTACAATTTCCAGGCGACAGAGATCAGTTCACCTGGAGAAAGTGGCCACTTTGCCATTGTGCCCCACTGAGGTCCCTCCCCAAACCCAGCCCTCCTCAGGCTCCACCCTTAAAACCTCCAGGTATTTCCCAACCCGGAACTGGCCACCCTAGTAGGAGAAGTGGAAGCAGGCACACCCAGCTCATTTGCAATAGGAAGAAAATGTGGCCGAGTCGGGGCGTGGAATCTCAGCGGGCAAAGACGTGGAACTTAAGCATGGACGATGGCTCCTCCTCCCTTTATTTATCTAAATATTTATGCTCCACCTTCCTATTTTGGGCCAAGGTGTGTAGGGCATGATTGTCAACAAAGGGCTTTGCTAGTTGAAGTCAGACCTGGACTAGCGCAAAGGCGGAGAGAGAGGGAGTGTTGAGTTCCCTCAGGCCTTGGCTGGCCACGGCTAGGAGGGCCTCCCACCTCCCCCTGAGAACCCGGGCTTTTCTGTTGTCTTGCTGGAGTTCTGGGTCAGCCCCACCTTCTGGGTCATCTCTACCTGTGGGCCTGGGGGAGGACTTGGGTTGTGCGCTGAAACCCCACACAGAGCAGCCGGCTTCCTCTGCAGCCCTCCCGTGCCCTCGCACCTCTGGTGATTCCTTGCTGCCCAGCCTTGCTCCTAGAAATGGTGGGGCTAGAGCTGGACTTGCTCAGCTCCCACCATGGGGGGGGGGCACCCATACACCAGCCCAGAGCTGCAAGGTGCAGGCCCAGCTCCGGGGAGCTGGCGGCTTCCTCCCCTTGGGGACTGTGCTGCTGCAGGGAATTCTCCTCCCTCAGGCTCTCCTACTTGCAACCCCCAGGAGCTGAAGCTGAGCTGGGTTGTGTGTGGGGGGACTGTTGCCTGGGAGGGGCACGGAAGCCTCCTCAGTCTGTTTCCTTATTCAGAGCAGCTGCTGCTTGTTAGAGGGAGATGTGCATTATTCATTTGCAAGGGTGGAGAGCTGAGCAAATAATGAATGAATTCCGCACAGGCGGTGTCTGGGGGGGTAAAGATCTGTAGCCCTTGCGTGCCCCCCTCCACATACACGCTCCTGAACAGACCCTTGAGTGGCTGTTCTCTCCTGCAGGCTTGTAGTAGGCGGATCCAACCCCCTCCCCGTGTCTCAGTTCCTCCTTTTGCCTCCTGGCTCTCTCTTTCAATCTAGAGCTAATGAGGCCTCGGTGCGGGGCTCTGGCAGCTGGATCTCGGGCACAAAGGCCCCCGCTAGGCAGATGTGCTTGGATGGAAGGCTGCGGGGGGGCACTTGCCAAAGCCATAGAAGCCAGGGCACTGCTCCTGTGCAGCAGACGGGAATCCAGCATCCTCTATGGACACTTAGCAGGGGCTGCTTCTTCCCCCAAAAGATGGGACAGGGGACAGGGGGGGCTGTGTGTGCCTGTTTCCTGTGTTGTATTCCCACACCAATTACAGCCAGATGGCGTAAAGGGAGCTTGCTGCAAATAACGCCCCCTCCGGCTTTGGGCTCTCCAAGGCTCCCTGCTCTGTGGGCTTCTGGGACGTGTGTCTCCCTGCTTGCCTGGAGCTCCTACCTACCTCCTTTCCTTCCCAGCGGTACGCAATCTCTCATGGGCCTCATCCTAGCTGCATGCAAAGGGCTCCTCCAGCCTTCAGGAGCCAAGAGAGGCCGCTGCCCTGGTGATGGAGCAGAAAGGCACGGCTTTGCGGGCTCTCCCACTTGGCATGAGCCCCGCCATCTGCACGGGCCTGGGCTATGGCCCCGGCAGCGGTTTGGCTTTTTGACCAGGGCAGATGCCCAGGTGCCTGTCAAAAAGAAGCCTTGTGGTGTGAAGTAGCCCTCCAGGGCAGCAGTGGCCCTGCAGTGGGTTTGGGGGGCTCCCGGCAACTCGGTGCCTTGGCTTCTCCCTGGCACAGAGAAGGGCACCAGTCTCCCACTCTTGTTTAGTGTTGTTGATTTTAAGGCAGAGTTGAGGCTTTGGTCAGATGTGCAGAAGTGCACCAAATCCCAAACCTGACGTTTGCATCCAGTGGAACGAAGCCGTGAGCCCAACGATCTGACTTGTGTGGCTCCCCTGAAAGGTGCAGAGGTCTAATCTGATCAGAGCTGGGCCAGCTGCAGAGTGGCCGGTTTCTGCCCAGGCTGCCCTGGCACCTACCTCCGCATTGATGGTGGACGGAAGCCCGCTGAGCCTTGGGCTTATGGCTGCAGCTGGATCCCCCCGGAGCCTGGATTTGTGCATTTTAAGCTTGTGGTTCCGATAACGGATGGGGCCCGGCACTCCTTCCCAGGCAGTAGATTACATGCAGCAGCTGCCCGCGAAGAACCACGTAACCTTGAACAATGAGGCGCTATTGGCAGTATTGAACACAAATCTGTTTTCTATCATTGTCCAGTCCCGCCAGAGGGTGTGCCGCTGGAAGGGAAGTCGAACGCGCCATTGACTTTCTAATGGGCTGTGCTCTTTGACAGGGCCCCTCCCCTCCAGAAAGAATGTGAAGTCGGCTTTGATCTCCTGGGTCTCCTTGGCTGCAGTGGCTAGCTGTCCTGGGAGGTGCCTAGCCCCATGGGTCCGGGTGCCTCACTAGCAACTGCCTGGGGCTGGAGCGGATGTGCCCCTTTGGCAGCAAGAAAGGGCGGCTAGAGAGAGCCAGTGACTGAAAAGCAGCCCTTGCCTCTCATCTGCAGAAGGGCAGGGGGACTGGAGGGGGGGGGGAATGCGTTTGGCTGGCATTTCATGGGGCTGAAGCCAACCACATCCTAGAAAGGTAAGGTGGGCTTTCTGCCCTTGCCTCTTCCAGTAGCTGTCTGTTGGTCAGGACCATGGCCAGCTCCTAGGCTGGCTCCAGGCAAGGCAGGTCTTGACTGGCAAGAGAGTTGACCTGAAGCAGACGCCGGGTGACCCAGGTGTCTTTGGAGCCCCCATCCCCACTGACAACAGGAGGTCAGGATCCAACCTCGCAACATGGGCATAAATGCGGCCATTGCTCAGTGGCAGAGCATCTGCTTGGCATGCAGAAGGTCCCAGGTTCAATCCCCGGCATCTCCAGTTAAAGGGACTAGGCAAGTAGGTGATGTGAAAGACCTTTCTCTGCCTGAGACCTTGGGGTGCCGCTGCCAGTCTGAGTAAACAATACTGACTTTGATGGACCGAGGGGGGTCTGATTAAGCATAAGGCAGCTTCATGTGTTCCTGTGAACAGGGTTGTGGGCAGAAGGTTTGAGGCATGGAGGCATGGAAGTATGACAGAATCTGCCCAGCGGGCAGCTGCTCGAGCTCAAGGTCCACTCAAGAGAGAACGTGGCCATCTCATCCAGCCTTTGAGCCAGGTCCACAAAAGGGAGAATGTCGCCCATAGAATCATAGAGTTGGAAGGGACCATCAGGGTCATCTAGTCCAACCCCCTGCACAATGCAGGAAATTCACAACTACCTCCCCCACACACCCCCAGTGACCCCCTAGTCCATGCCCAGAAGATGGCCAAGGTGCCCTCCCTCTCCTCATCTGCCTAAGGTCATAGAATCAGCCCAGGTCCTTTCTGGCAGGCAAGGCCAGCTGATTGGTCCCCTGCCCTCACCAGCTCCGCTCCCAGGGCACCTTCTGCATGGCGTTTAAAACCTGGCACAATCAAGCGTCGCATAAAGCCAATAAAAAGGACAGGCCAGAGAACCCAAGTGACACCTCCGGTTCAGAGAAAACAAAACAGTTTGAAGGGAAAGATTAAAAGGAGATTCCCGCCCCCCCCCCCAAGTTGGACGGCAAGCAAGAGAGCACAAAACAATGATCTGAAAGTTGAGGGGAACAAACCTGTTTTTGCCTGGCCTCTGGAACTTAGCAGGGTCTTTGGCAGGCGAGCCACTGTGGGGAGGGGAGTCTCCAGGCGGCTGCCACCAGAGGATGGCCCCCTCTCCCCTCCCCTTCCCCCGGCCTCTGAAGGTGGGGGGGGGGTGTCCGGAGAAAGGCATGATGCACTCGGGCCTTAAGTCTGCTGTGAGGGAGCCCCCCTGCCTCACATCCCTGATGGCGATAACCCCCCCCCCCCGAGCAATAAAGGCCCGGCAGTCAGGTGACGAGTGCTGACTCAGGCGGATCTTTACGGGAGTGCAAACACTGCTGCTGCTGCTGCTGCAGTAAAAGAGATAGATCAGAGTTGTGGCCACTATAAAAGTGCCGTGGAAATCTGGCCGGCCGAGCCAGCTGTTCCCCTGCAGAACAGGCAGGATTTATAGCCTCGGGAGCCCTGGACAGAATGGGCCAATTGCCTTGTAAAGCCGGGGATCCTTTTGCCCTTGAGCCAGCCTGGTGGAGTGGCTAGGAGCGGCAGGCTCTAATCTGCTGAACTGGTTTGGTTTCCCCACCCCTCCACATGAAGCCTGCTGGGTGACCTTGGGCCAGTCACAGTTCTCTCAGAACTCTCTCAGCCTCACCTACCTAGAATCATAGAGTTGGAAGGGACCTCCAGGGTCATCTAGTCCAACCCCCTGCACAATGCAGGAAATTCACAACTACTTCCCCCACACACACCCAGAAGATGGCCAAGGTGCCCTCCCTCTCATAAACTGACTCCAGGACACCTCACAGGGTGTCTGTTGTGGGAATGGAAGTTGATTGTAAGCCAGTTTGAGTCTCCTTATCAAAACCAACTCTTCTTCTTGAGCGGGAGGGTATGCCCCTCTTTACCCCCCACATTGCATGACTGTGGCTGGTTGGCTTTTGGTTTCCCAGAGCCCCCCCCCCAAGCAGCCTCCCATTGCCTATGCGGACTCCCAAGGCATTCCCACTCAAGCAGCCCCCAGAAAATATTGTCACTCCCCCCTGCCCCCAAGAGCTGGCGCTGGGCTCCTGGAGGCTTTTAGGCTAGGCATCTTGCAGTGCTAAGGAGGGAAGCTGGGTGGGGTGGGGGTCATGCAAGGCGCCCCATTTGAGATGATGTATTGATAAAGTGGGAAATAACATTGAAAAGAATAATGGTTTTCCCAGGTCCCAAGAAGGGCTGAAGCCGTGCCTCGCATTAGTTCTCACTGATGGGGCAGGATGCCAAGAGATGCCCCACAGATCTGCCAGGGGAAATGTGGCTTTCTCCAGGGGGACACCTGGGCTTCCCCTCCCCACAGACACAGTTCCTTCTGCTGCAGAGTGACAGTTCTGGGGAACGTAAGTCCTCAGTGTCCATCTGGAGATGTCGTTGGCGTCATCCTTGGCTGAGGAAATCGGGTCTCTGTGCACGGAGACTGGCTATAGCCAGACTCTGTAGGTCAAGTGTGCCGAAATCCCACAGGGTCTCTGGAGAACACGGTAATGCCAGGAACCCGACCTTTGGGAGCTGTGCCTGGCTCCGCATTCTGATGCTGGGAACGGTTTCGAGCGGCCAGGCGCTGCCACCGAGTGGTCCTTTTGCCAGGACCTTTTCTAGCCATTTGCGGCATCCCCAGCCTCCATCCTCTCCAGCTGGCAAGCTGTCCCCTGGGCCCCTCCAGCCAAGCCTCTCCTGCCCCCGGGAGCCACGGAGTGCTTCACCGTGGCCTTGGGGGTGTGCTGGTGACAGGAGGCTGGAGGGGGTGAATCACATGCAGGGGGCTGCCCCTGCCATGACTAGGAGGGGAAAAAACCCACAATTGGTATCTGTTGGGTTTTTTGTCTGTCTTTAGGATAGTGAATTTTGGAAACCTTGGAATATTGTGACTTTGTGTCTTTATGCTTAAGAAATAGGACTTTTTGTATGTGTTTGTCAATGTTATTGTATAATACAGTCTGTTGTTAAGCTATACTTTGTATGGTTGATCTGTGTTAGATTTGGAGTGGCTACATTTATACACAGAGGTGTCTATTTTGGCTTATTAATGACTAGGAGAACAGCTGGGGAGCGGGGTCAGGATCCGGGAGTGTCCCTTTTTTAGGCATCTCTGGCTAACACTGAATATTCTTCTAAGGTCCAGCTGAAATCCCTTTAGAGCTCTCTCAGCCTCACCTGCCTCACCTGGTGTCTGTTGTAGGGAGGGGAAGGGAAGGTGATTGTGAGCCAGTTTGATTCTGCCTTAAGTGGTAGAGAAAGTCGGTCTATAAAAACCAACCCTTTCTCTTCCTCTTCTTCCTCCTCCTCTTCTTTTTCTTCTTCTTCAACTTCCACCCCATCTGTCATGGCAGCCAGTGACAATATCCCTGTGGTCCAGGTTCTCCGTGGTGGGGCTGGATCCTCAGCCTGGACACACACCCTTTTGGGATCCTGTGGAGGGAGGGAGGGTTGGAGGCCCTCTGCTTCTCAAAGCCCCCCACCCCGCTCCAGGCCGGCCGGCCATCCTACTCTGCATTCTTTGCACAGCAGCCCAGAAGCTTCCACTCCTCAGCGGCCCCCGAGGCCTGTAGAGCAGGTTTACTTGAAGTGCATCACCTGTCAAGCAAAATTGATTTTGGCTCTGACTTATCTGAGATAACAGCAGAGCTGCCCGAGTGCAGAGAAGCCTCTCCATTTAACAAGCACATTTAGGATTTCACGGCTCTTGACGTGGAGGGGAGAGGCCAGGCTGCCGGCGCGCCTGCGAGCTGGATGAGGGTCCTCGGAGGGGCCGGGGCGGGTCTCTTCCAGCCTGGGCCGGGCTTGAGCAGAGGGGGCTTCCTGGCATAGCTGTCCCCGTTCTCCAGGCCAGGCGGCCCTATCTCCCCTTGGTTGCATCTGAGCGATGGAAGGGGTGTGCTGCTCACCCTCTCTTCTGCAGGCGCTCCTGCCCAGGACAACCTGCCCCTCTCCGTCCTCTCCTCTGAGCCTGGGGGGTAGTGAGAGGGGCTCGCTCAGAGCTTGGCAAGAGAGGCCCCAGGAAAGTGCAGCCTTCTCTCAATCCAGCCTGGGTCCAAAGATCTCCCCCAGGGCAATGGCGCTCCCTCGGCTGGCTGGCCACTGCCTCCTCCTCTGCACCAACAAACAGCCCCATGAACACATGAATCCCTAATGCTGCTGACTCAGACCCCACCCCCCCCGTGGTCCATCCAGGTCAGCATTGTCTACGAAGTCCGGCAGTGGCTCCCAGTGGGTTTCAGGCTGAGGACTTCCTGACCCTTTAATTGGAGACGCTGGGGATTGGACCTGGGCCTTCCGCATGCCAAGCAGATGCTCTGCCACTGAGCCACGGCCCTTCCCCATCAAGAGGCTCTTCCACTAAGCCACAACCACCACCACCCCCGCCCCAAACCCCCTTCTTGCGGTTTCTCCTGAGGGGCGTCCTGAACACCCTTTGGGAGAGTGCCTTTGTTGACAGCCCCTCCCTGGAGCCTGCCCAGGAGGAGAGAGCCCCCCCCATGCATGTGTGTTGCGAGTCTGTGGGTCTCCGGCTGCGAAGGGAGCGGCCTCCTCCTCCTCCTCCTCATCGGGAGCACATTTACATGCCCGGCTCCTGTGTGTGGCCTGCCTGTGATTTAAGAGCAGCCGGGCTCTTTTTCTTTGCCCGTAATGAAGTCAGTCACATTTTATTGCTAAATCGCCCTAATAATGGCTGCATAACTGCGCCGAAGGAGGTGTTGAGGCCTTGCAGATGAAACTATAAATCTGTGATTGCTTCAGCTTGGGGGGGGAGAGGTATAATTTCTCACAGCACTGGAAGCCAGCTCTCCCCGCCTCTCCCCGAGCTGCTCACAGGTACCTGCAACTGTGTCATGTGGCTCCAAGAGGCTGGGGCCCTTTGTGGGGAATCCTGGCCTTATGGGCCACAGAGGAGATGGTGCCGAAAGGAACAGGTGGGGCACTGAGAGAAGGCCGCAGGGACGCCTCCCTTCCTTGGTGGTCGGGTGGGGAGAGGGCTTGTGTGAATGTGTCTCCGGGGTCTGTCTTTGCCGGGATTGAGCCTGGCTTGTGACTTGCTCCCCTGAGATGTCCCTGCCGCCCCCTGGCCCTGGCAGAAAGGGCCTGCTCCCGAGGCCGGCTGCACTCCTCACATGAACACACGAAGCTGCCTTATACTGAATCGGACCCTTGGTCCATCAAGGTCAGTATTATCTACTCAGACTGGCAGCAGCTCTCCAGGGTCTCAGGCAGAGGTCTTTCACATCACCTACTTGCCTAGTCCCTTTAACTGGAGATGCCGGGGACTGAACCTAGGACCTTCTGCCTGCCAAGCAGATGCTCTACCACTGAGCTATGGCCTTTCCTCTGCATCCGCCCGGTTTCCCAGTTAGCCAGGGAATGCCTCGGAACTGGGCAGCGCTATCCATCCACCCCAACACCTGTTCGGGGTCTCTTGCTGCACCTGTATACAGGGTGCGTCCGTCAGCCCTGCATGCTTCTTCTTTGCAGCCGTGCCTCTTGGGGGCAGGGGTTGGTATCCGGCTGCATGGCTTCTTTGCTCTGGGAGGGGCCTCTGCTTTTACGGGCTGGCTGCTGCTGATCCGTAAAAACAAGCTTCCCCTTTCGCTCCCTCCCCACTGAATGTGTGCGGAGGCCTCTGCGCTCGGATGCCTCCCTGCCTTTTCTTCGCTTCAGAAGAGGCAACCGGTGGGAAGAGCTCCTCTTTAAAGAGCGGTGGCTCCCTTTGAAATGACATTGTTGTGGCCCATTGAAAAGAGCGAAGCGGGAGGCCCGGATTCGTGCCAACGCGCCTGAGCTCTGTGGCTCACAACAAGCGCAGCACAAAGACGCGGCTGTCCTCGACATGCCCGTTGCTCATTGCGGGGGGCGAGGAGTTTGCATGGGCTGCCGAGGCTGGTGGTGAATCCTGCCTCGTCCCAGATCCTGCCCATTGGTGCCAAGGCCCCGTCCCTTGAGAGTGCGGCTGGGGGTGAGCAGCTGCCTGCAGTGCAAGGGCCGTAGCAGGGCCGTGGCTCAGTGGCCGAGCGTCCGCTGGCCTGCGAAGGGTTCAGTGGGAAAGATGGGCGTGGCAGGTGCAATGGAGGGACCCTCTGGGTGAGGCGCCAGAGACAGGCTGCCCATCAGAGCCAGACGGACTGAAGGCCCTGGGGAGCCCACAGGCCCGAGGCCTTCCCGAGGGTGACCCAAGAGTGGACCCTTTGCCCTCTCCATCCTGGGGAGACTCTCCAGGTGACTTCTTGAGGATCTTTTCGGAAGTCAAGGGCTGGTTTGGATTGGTGACGTCACAATTGGTCCCCGGAAATGAATGTGGCCATGGGTGACGTTCCTGGGTAGCCAGAGCGGCGTTCCCACCTGGCTTGGCAGAGTCTTGGTGGAGTCACTCTGTCAGAGGTGCCCTTTCATTGGGAAGCAGGGGGGCCTCTTGCCCCAAGGCCAAGGAGAGGCCCCCTTTTACGCTGGGGGGCTCCTTGGGGTTTCTCAGAGCATTGGGGAGGGGGGTTCCTATCAGGGGACTTCTTTCTGGCACTCTCGGATGAGGCCGTGGCCTACCCCCCGCTGGTCGGGGGCTCCTCTGGAGTGCCGGGCTCTAAGTGAATTCAATTACTGTCAGTTAATGATGATTAATTTACAATTAAGGGCCTCCAAAGGGTAGCCGACGTGTTAAGTAACTATCGATCTTGCCATTGTGGTCCGTCCACCCACCCCTCCTTCCGCTGTTCCTGGCACCCGCCTGCTTTGCTCCTTGCTCACCAGCGAGATCCTCCTCCATTTGCCAGGAGGAGCTAAAACCCTGCCGGCTCTGCTGCCCTGTTTCTCCCCCTCCCCTCCCAGCTGCTGGCCAGCCCAGCTCCTCTCCAGCTTCCCCTCACAGGGCTGGGGGGGGGGGTCAGAGGAGCCCCCATAGTCCGTTGCACGCAGCGGGACAAGCTCTCCTCTGCCCCCAGGAGCCTGCGGATTGTCGGCTGAGCTAAGGCTCCACTTCTGCGTCTGGGGCTCCACTTGGTGTCCCTGCAGGTCCCCCTGACAGACCTGTTCCAGGTTGTGGGGGGCCCTGGGCAGAGAGTCCCCAGGGGGTCCCCTTCCTGCCCCCCATACATCCTGCCCTGCTTACAGCCATCCTCTGCCCTGCCCGTTCCCCTTTCCCTGATGGCCCAGGGCAGCATGTGTTGGCAGAGCATGCTAAGTACGCAGAGAAGGGAGAGGATCCAAGATGGTGATGAGGAAGGCAGGCGCCCATTCATGGAGCTCTATCCCGAAAAACATCTAACACTCCCAGCCGTGACTCCATGGGAAGTTTTCTGTCTACAAGGAGAAAGAAGCCATTCTAATTCATTGTAAATTGCTGTTTTATGCAGAGAAGGGTCAGACTCACTGATTAAAGAAAAAGTTGCCTTTATTGAAGGAACTACATTTTAGGATAGGAAAGCTGAGAGACGGAGCCTCCAGCTGTCTATCTAGCTAAGGAGGAGTGAGAGCATAAAAGGACTTCCGAGAAGGAGGAAATTGTCCCCTAAGAATATCAGTCTAAGGACAGACAAGATTTGTGAAAAAAGGGTGACGGCCCTAACTAGCTGACCACTTGCCCGCCCCCCTGCTGGGTCCTGGCCAGTGAGCGGCCAGGGAAAGGGTGTGTTGTGGGGGTCCAGCAGCTGTGGGCCCTGCCAGAAGCCCGGGCTCCAGCAGCCACCCCGCTGGAGAGTGCTGGGCCAGGAGAGCCGTTTTTGCTGGCAGAGCCTCCCTGCAAAAGCGTGCAGGGGCAAGAGTTTGCTAAGGATGAAGCCATGACCAGCCCAGGGAGTGGGAGGAAGAGAGGGACCATGGAGGGGCCACAGGGATTCTCTCCCCCGCCCCCCACAGAACCCCAGCTGGGCATCTCTCAGGTCCCGGGTTCAGGACCCAATGTAGGCTCTTGTGCAAGACTGCAGGCAGGGCTTCTGGCAGCACGTGGCTTCCTTGAAGGCAAGGCCAGCAGATTGCCGGGAGAACATTTCCTCCAGCTGCCTTTGCTATCGGGCGCATTTGCTCGAAATGGGCATCTTGTTCCAAATGAACGAGCTGCTTCATTCTGCTTTTGAGTCAGCGGGGTTGTTTATGCTCAGAGTGTCCATAAAAATGTTATTTTAGGCCTGACACCGAAGCGTCTGAGTCGAGCGCGCAGCTCTGCTCGGAGAGTACAGGCGCTGCTGCCATTTGGCTCGCCGTTCATTTGCTCCTCCTCCTCCTCCTCCGTGGAGATAACGAGGCCTCCTCGCGAGCGCGTTACTCACCGGACTGCGCTGAATGTGCAGCCGGCCTTTGTTTGGCTGGAGTGCCGCAATTACATTTCATTAGCCTGAAGAATAAAAGCCGCTCCCCCTCCGATTGGGGGGAGATGGCTGAATGGCCTGCCAGAGCCATCAGCGTGTTGACTCAGCCCGGCGTCGCGGTGGCAGCCCGCAATCTGGGCCAGCCCCGCCTGGCCCCAATTAGCTCCCCCGAGCCTCCGCACACGCCCCTCGCTCACGCCTGTTGCTTCCTGGCAGCTGCTCGCCGTCAAAAAGACTCTTCGAGCATCTTTGCCGAAGGGTAATTTTTTTAATAGATTCCACCTACGAGAAGGAGCTGACTGGCAGCTTCCAAAACGGAGGGAGATTATTTTTAATCAGGGCCCGCAGAGGACCAGAGGAGCCAAACTCGGGATGCCTCGCTCCAAGCAGGCTGCTGCCACGGCTCTCTGGTCAGCCGGCCAGCCTTGCAAGCCCCCGTGCCAGCTGAGCCCTCTCCCTTCCGTTAACCTTGGTGGCAGTGGTCACACCTGTCCAGTGGCGGCAGGATTAGTTCCTGCCATTGGGCACGTCGGAGCCAATCGCTCTCTGCAATGAAGGCGGCAGCGCCAGTGTGGCTGAGCCATGCCATCCCTCGCCAAGCGCCCCCCCTCTGTGGGTCTGCCAGGCTGGCTCTGGGGCCAGAGGGTGGGCCCGGCAAGGGTTGTGTCCTCGCCCCTCCATCGGAGAGAGGCCCCTCTGTGGGGTGGTTGCTGCCAGGCTGTGTATGGCTCCAGTCGCAGCAGAAGACTTGTTTAGCATTAAGCTAGAAGGTCAGCCCCAGCACTGGGGGCAGCTACCACCCCCCTACCCCTGCTTCTCAGCCACACTTGGTGAATGTGGGGTAGTCTGTGAGGGGTCCCCTCCCCTGGCTGGCCTGCCCAGTCCGTCCTGCCACCCAGAGCCCTGCGCCGTCTGTCGTGCGGAAGGGCCATGCCATCCAAAAGGGCCCTGCATCGCATCCGCCTGGCTGTGACCCCTCTTTCTGTTTGTCCCGCCTGTGTTTTAGAACCCTCCTGCTTGGCTTTATGGTGGTTTCATTGCAAGAACTCAGAGTTTATTGCTGGTTTTTATTTGGTCTGCTGCAGGTTTTAATTGACTGTTGCGGTTTTATTGTGTTTGTGCGTGTCTGTGTTTGAACACTTTCTGGAAGTTGCATCGGGAGCCATACGCTGAGAGGCAGGGCATAAACCTTCCCAATCATAAATAAATCCAATATGGATCCTGGGGGCAGAAGTTCTCTCTGGCAATGTTTGAACCGGCCCTAAACTAAGGCAAAACAAGGAAGCTCCTCAAGAGGAGGGGCTGAGTGGCAGAGCTCCTGCTTTGGGCACAGAAGGTCCCAGTCCAGTTGGCCAAATCAGGTAGGGGTAAGTTCTTGGCAAGGGGCTATCTTTCAGAGGAGAGGGGGCTGCTGGTCTAGATAGGCCGTTTCAGGTGTTCACGAATTTAGGGAAGAGTCGCCAGGGCCTGTTGTGCTTTGCTTCTTCCTTGGCTGCTCTTGGACTTAGACTGGAAGGTTTTTCACATTACTTCACTCGGCCTGATTTCCCTTGGAATAAAAACATGGAGGCTTCATAGAATCATAGAGTTGGAAGGGACCACCAGGGTCATCTAGTCCAACCTCCTGCCCAATGCAGGAATTTCACAACTACCTCCCCCACACATCCCCAGTGACCCCTACTCCATGCCCAGAAGATGGCCAAGATGCCCTCCCTCCCATGAAATGCCTAAGTTCATAGAATCAGCCTTGCTGACAGATGGCCATCTAGCCTCTGTTTAAAAACCTCCAGGGAAGGAGAGCTCACCACCTCCCGAGGAAGCCTGTTCCACCGAGGAACCGCTCTAACTGTTAGAAAGTTCTTCCTAATGTCTAGATGGAAACTCTTCTGATTTAATTTCCATCCCTTTGGTTCTGGTCCGACCTTCTGGGGCAACAGAAAACAACTCAGCACCCTCCTCTCTATGACAGCCCTTCAGCAGCACATGAGCAGCAAGGAGAAACCCTGGGTCAGTGTTTCAGGAGCAGAGAGTGCGGCTTGTCTCGGTGTGATGGCAGCCTGAGTCTGCTTGTGACGGGGGCCTCTGAAAGGCGCCGTCAGCTCTTGATATGAGAGCAAAGCTGGCCAAAGCTGAGGAGGGAGCACGTTTTGCATGGGGCAGATTAACCATTTGGCGGAGTGTGCTGTAGCGGAGGCCTTGGGTCAAATTGTGGCCTCCGGAATAGCATAATTCTGGGTCCTCCGTGGTCCAGGCAAGAAGCAAGACACGTCAGGGTCTACAAGGGGTCCAATTACACCTGACACGGATGCAGGAAACAAGACCCCGGCAGCTCATTAAAGACAAGAGCCAAGCCACTTCCAAAGAGGAGAACTGGCAGTAGAGCTGCAGGCGGGAGGATTTCATTCCCTTTCCCAGGGAGATTCCATCCCAGCCTGCTTCAAATCGCCTCCCCTGCAGGAGGAAAGATCTGAGGTGGGAGGGCTGAAGCCAGGGTAGGGAAGGCCTTGGCCTCTGGGCCCCGTTTCTTGGTCCTCTTTGTGAAAGAGGATGGAGGGGAGGGGCCGTGGCTCAGTAGCAGAGCATGTGCTTGGCATGCAGAAGGTCCCAGGTTCAGTCCCCGGCATCTCCAGTTAAAGGGACTAGGCAAGTAGGTTATGGTGAAAAGACCTCTACCTGAGACCCTGGAGAGCCACTGCCGGTCTGAGTAGACAGTACTGACTTTGATGGGCCCGTGGTCTGATTCAGTATAAGGCAGCTTCATGTGTTCATGGACCCCTGGCCTGATTCGCCGGGGCCTTTCTGAAGTGGTTGCATGGAGAGGACCTGTTGGCACAGATGAACCGTTTGAAGGATGGCTTCACAAACACGGACACGTGTTGTTGGATTTCCTTTTCTCAGTGACACACCATTGTTTGCAAAGAAGCGGGTGAAAGCCATCAGCAAACTGGCCGGAAAAGCGATGGTGCACAGAGTCAACCTCGAACGGATGGGCTTCTCTTGTGGTGGTGCGTCCCACGGCAGAGAGGGGAATACCTGCCTGGGCCAAACCCCTCTCAGGGGATTCCTATACCTCCCTGCCCAGGACTGCTTTGCCCCTCGGGGACGCTGCCCCCTTTGCGGACAGATGCCCGGGGGCAGCTCCGCCAGCGGGGAACAGGGCCTGCATTGTCATTCTCAGCAGCGGCAAAGCAGAAGCGTTTTGACAGTTCGCAAGATGGACATTAAATCGCTGGCGCGCAGGAGAGTCAGGCTGCAGGAGAAGAAGCCAAGCTGTTCCAGCTGCACCAACGGCGATCCGGAGTCGGAATGAGCATCATAAATCTTGATTATGCTCTGTCTCTGCTGATTTGAACCAAACGCCTCGGACAGGGATGGAGTCCGCATCTTGCTGAAAACTGCAAAAAATCTGATTAGATGTACAAACTGATATAAATAATACTCGATCTGTGTTAATGCCCGAACTGTCACCCTGGGCGTGCACGCGCGGGCAGGAACGCCCCCACCAGGTACTGCTCCACACAGAGCTGGGCAGGTTGCTGTCTCCTCCCTGTCCATCCGTCCGTCCCCCACCACCACTTCCAGCCCTGTTCCGGCTGCCACAGCTCCGCTGCCGCCTTCACGGCTATGAGGATTCAGTCAATTGCTGGTGACTTCGCTGGCTGTGATGGCCCCTCTGCTACAATTAAGCCCCCTATAGAAAAATGGGAGGGCTGGGCCCGTTGCAGGGCACACCAGCCAATGAAGGGGGGAAGGCTTGTGGGGGGGGGAATGGGGCCATGGAGAGGGGCCGTGGCTCAGTGATAAGCATCTGCTTGGCACACAGAAGGTCCCAGGTTCAATCCCCGGCATCTCCAGGGACTAGGGAGGTGGGTGATGGGAAAGACCCCTGCCTGAGACCCAGGAGAGCCGCTGCCGGTCTGAGTAGACAAGACTGACCTTGATGGACCAAGGGTCTGATTCAGTAGAAGGCAGCTTCATGTGTTCATGTGGGAAGCATCTCACGAAATGACGCTGCAGCCAAAAACTCTGCAAGAGCAGGAACGGCTCTCCTGGTTCTCTGCGGGAAACCTCCTCTTTACGCCCCACTGCCTGGGGCAGATTCCCCTGCCCACCCCCTATGGCTGAAAGCCATCTAGATATGCCTTTCAGAACAGGACACATCTGGATTCTCTGACCTGTGTGCCATCTTCAAGTCTACCTGCAGCAAAAGGTCTTTCTCCGTAGCCGGTCTCCTGGAAGAGTCAGAGCTGATGGGCTTGGCTGTGCTCAGATGACGTCCACACCCTCAGCCAGTGCTGGAACGTATTTACTGTTTTCCTCTGAAAAGCTTTGAGGCTGATCCTGCGGAGGGCCATTATTTTCCTCCCGCTCTTTTTGGTGGGAGTAAATTCCCCCGCAGATGAAACTGAATTCTCCACCATGGACATCTTGGTTATTACGATTTTAACTCTCCATTTGGAAAATCTTCCTCTCTCCTCGGGAACGGCAGCTCCTCTCAGGGGAAAATCAGAACGGCCTAAAATTGCACAGTTGAGTCAAATCAATCTTGCTTGTGGTTTGGACAGGGAACTCCCCTTCGCTATCACTTCCCTGTTTGAAACTGGCTTTCCTGGGGAGTGTAACTGTAATGCTAATATATTGGGCATTATCAACCCTCTTTCAGCACGACTGCGGGATTGACCGGGAAAGTCCTGGAGGCCTGGATTTCTCTCTGCAACCGCGGTCATGGCTGCTCCAGCTGCATCAAATGGCATGTCCCCCCCCCCCCCGGCCCTCTATGACTGTTTTTCATGCCTCCACGTAGCCCCTCCCAAGGGCCGCTCTGACCCTCCCGCTGCAGCAAATGGTGTCTCCCCCCTTTCATGGACTTTGGTTTTAGTTCTGGGAGGGGGCTGTTGAATGCACCCAGAAGGGAGGGCCCCCAGAGCAGAGGAATGCAGTAGTGCAGACATTTCCGCCGGATCTGGCTGGAACTACAAGCCCACGTTGACGGACCGAGGAAGCCACGTGACACAGGTCCCCTCCTGCCACCAGCACGCACAACTGCTCTCTGGAGTGGGGCTCCTCAAAGCAGCTTAGAGGTTTAACCAAAGAAGAGAGCCTGCTTTTAAAACTCTTAATGGTGAATCCAAGGGTGCCGCTCGACCCCTTTTGCCTCAAAGCTGGCTGAGCCCCCCTCCCCCCGGCTGTCTGGGGTCAAGGGTGCTTCCTCCACTGCTGGGGCTTCCGTGCCCACTGCAGCTGCTGCCCCCTGAGCCATGGCTTTCTCCAGCTGAGACGGGCATCTCATCCAGCCCCAGAAGGTTGGTCTGAGCTGTGAGGGCCACCCGGTGGTGCATTCATCTTCTTCCCTTGATGGGAAAACTTAGATGCTCTGCAGGGATGTTTCCCAGCTGGCTCAGGTGGCACAGGCCAAGCGGCTTGGCAGCTGTGCCTAAGCCCCCACAACTGCCAGGCATTCTCAAATCATCAGGTAACCCACCCCCTACATTTCCTCTCGAATGACAAGCTCTTCTTCCCTGGGGATTTCTGAGCAGCTTCTTGGCAACTCCCTCAATTATCCTGCAAAGATGCTTAGTTGCCTCCGACAGGGAGGAGGAGAAGTCCCATGTAACGCTTGTCAGAAGGGCTGGGATCCAGCCTGGCAGAAATGAAAGGGCAAGGGGCGTGAGGAAGGAAGGCCGTTGTTCTCACCCTGCAAGGAGGGGTGGCACGGGCTGGCAGCCTGTCTCTGTAGCACAGGCTCCTGATTGCCTCAGCTGGATCAGGCCCTACAGAGAGCCGGGTGCTTCTGAGCTCTCTGTGCTGTCCCACCTTTGGGGCGAGCTGTCACTGCTGTGCGGCTCTAGAACGACAGGGGGGAAGGAAAGAGACCCCACAGCTCCACCCTGCCTCAGCTCTGGCAATCGTGGCAGTTTGGAGGGCCTGCTAGCCTCTGCGGAGAGGTGTGTGTGGCTTTGCTGATCAGTCCACACACCTGGGCTGCTGAGGAGACTCCCGGAAGGAGCTGGGCCTTGCTGTGATTTTGCCTCGCTTGGACACCTTGGTGCAGGAATCATAGAATCATAGGGTTGGAAGGGACCACCAGGGTCATCTAGTCCAACCCCCTGCACAATGCAGGAAATTCACAACTACCTCCCCCCCACACCCCCAGTGACCCCGACTCCATGCCTGGAAGATGCCCAAGATGCCCGCCCCTCTCATCATCTGCCTAAGGTCATAGAATCAGCCTTGCTGACAGGTGGCCATCTAGCCTCTGCTTAAAAACTTCCAGGGAAGGAGAGCCCACCACCTCCCAAGGAAGCCTGTTCCACTGAGGAACCTCTCTAACTGTTAGAAAGTTCTTCCTGATGTCTAGATGGAAACTTTTCTGATTTAATTTCAACCCACTGGTTCTGGTCCAACCTTCTGGGGCAACAGAAAACAACTCAGCACCCTCCTTTCTATATGACAGCCCTTCAAGTCCTTGAAGATGGTCCACCAGCCGCTGCTGAATTCGGCTGGCTTGTTGTTTAGGGTGCGGGATTAGTGGCCGCAGTGGTGTTACTGCCACTCAGAAACCTTGATGGAGCTGCTTGGTTCTCTATTCAGGCCTCTTAGAAACCTCTCTCGGCCTGGACAGATGGAGGCAGGGCATTTTTGGAGTGTATTTACATCCCTGCCAGCTGCTCAGAGAGATCCTGGCCATGCAGAAATGGATGGGAGCTTGGGGACAGGTTTTACCAGTTTTTTTTTTATCTTGTAGACAAGTGAGATTGCTGATCTCCTAACAGAAAATCTGCCTCTTTGTGGGAGGATTGGGAAGGAGCCAACGAAACGGGGCTTTTAAAAAAGGGAATCCAGGGGAGGCCAACATCTGTTCCTGCTCAGCTGGCGAGAAACGCCATTAGAGAGAGATTGATTGAGCTTCCAGAGGAGGAACAAGCCATGCCGAGAGATTGATTCAGCCTGGCTTCTAAAGAGGGGAGCCCTGCCTCACACACACACAAACCTGCCCTTGGGAGTTCTTTGTGTCAACCAGAGTATGGGTCAGGGTGACTAGGACCTTAGGCAGTTCATGAGAGGGATGGCATCTTGCCCATCTTCTGGGCATGGAGTAGGGGTCGCTGGGTGTGTGGGGGGGAGGTAGTTGTGAAATTCCTGCATTGTACAGGGGGTTGGACTAGATGACCCTGGTGATCCCTTCCAACTCTATGATTTCTATGACTAGGCAGGCTCTTCACAAGGGCCTTGACCAAAGGCTACTAAATAAACAGGAAGCAGAAAGGAGGGCTCCACGGACTGCGTTTGCAATCGGCAGAGCGACCCCAAGGATCTGCACTGGGCCCAGAGGAACGTGGCCTATTTGCCAAGGAATGTGGAGTCGGGGTGGCCGACTTCTCTCCTGTTCTCCTGCTCTGCAACTCCCCAGGGTGGTCCTCCTGGCTGGCGAACTGTTGGGACTTCACAACTCTCCCCTCTGTCGAAGCACCCCCGCCACCACCTTTGGCCTCGCACTTCCAGGGGTGGCGCTTTGAAGCAAGACCACCCCCCCCCATCCCAAGCCAGGCAGGCCTTCCCTTGGGAACCGGGCCAGCGGCTTGGGGCTGAGGGGTGAGGAGAGGAGGAAGAGGAGGAAGAGATTGCATTTCCTTGCTAGCCAGGCAAGTGACACGTTTTGCCAGGTTGCTGTAGCAACCTGGTCCTTCCCTCTTTTCATCTGCTTTTAATGATGCTATCAGTTTGCGGCTCAGTCAAGGCTGATGTTGGCACCTTGGTTGTCACGGTAACCCTCTCAAACACCTTCTCCTGACATGGGGGGGGGGAGACCTGTGGCCCTTGTTTGCAATGGCTGGACCGTGGCCTCCCCCCCCCCAAAAGCTCCCAAGGCGAAGGCCCCTATTCTCCAGCAAGGGCCTTCAGAGGGAGCTGTTCCAGTCTGCGGCAGAACAGCTAGAAAGCTCCTACCCTGCCAGGAATGTTGTTAGTCTTGAAGGTGGTCCTAGACTCTTGCTGTTTTCTATAATTACTCTAGTTCACAGAAGTGGATGGTCTGTAGAAGCAGAGCCCTAAACACATGAAGCTGCCTTATGCTAATTCAAACCACTGGTCCATCAAAGTCAGTAGTGTCAACTCAGATTGGCAGCGGCTCTCCAGGGTCAAAGGTGGAGGTCTTTCCCATCACCTCCTTGCCAAGTCCCTTTAACTGGAGATGCCGGGGATTGAACCTGGGGCCTTCTGCATGCCAAGAAGATGCTCTACAAACTGAGCTACGGCCCTTCCCCTTAACACATGGAGCTGCTTTATACTGAACCAGACCCTCAGTTCATCAAAGTCAGTCTTGTCTACTCAGACCGGCAGCGGCTCTCCAGGGTCTCAGGGTAGAGGTTTTTCACATCACCTACTTGCCTAGTCCCTTTAACTGGAGATGCCGGGGATTGAACCTGGGACCTTTTGCATGCCAAGCAGAGGCTCTACCACTGAGCCACAGCCCCTCCCCTAAGTCAAGATGTTGGTCATTGGTGGGGGGCAGATGGTGTTCCAGATGGGTGCCAAGAGGGCATTTCCTGGAAGGAGGGCATATGCTCTCTGGGCACTTAGGAGGTCCAGGTTCCTTTGGCAAGCCAGCCACTTTGCCAGGCCTGGGGGCACCTGTGACCCCTCCATGCTTGGGGCAGACCTTTGCCTGGCAGAGGGGGCGCTTCCATGGCTGTTCACTCTTAGTGGCTGGATCTGGGTTTAGTTGAGCTGCGTGTCGGATCCAAATACAAGATAGAAGACTTTGGGTTTGCTGGGGAGGATTGAAGGTTGAGCAAATGTTGTCTTTAAAAAAAACAACTAGCATGTTTTATATTTCATACCAATATTTCTCACTTTGCCTCTCTGTGCTTTCCTCCCCAAAGAGGGGGCACCTGCGTATTGCTCCCAAGACCCACCCTGAGCCTTGCGGATTAAGGAGGGCTGACAGTCAGCTGTCCTCTTGCAGGGCCAGCCTGCCAGGAAGCAGCCGGGGGTCCCTTTCTTTTCGGCCAGGGAGGCCCCTCCGCAGGGTGCTCTCTGCCGCAGATCCCAGCTGAGCGACCTGCCCGCCCGACCCTTGAGCTCCATGTCACCAGCTCTGACTGGCAGCGGCTCTCCAGGGTCTCGGAGCAGAGGGAGGCTTTTCTCAGTGCTCTCTCCGTGTGTCGCGGATGGCCAGGGTGTGCCTTCACAAAGCGCTTTACTGCGAGCTGTGCTTAAGGGTGGCTGAACCCCCGGGGAATGAGAGCCATATGCCCCCACTCTGGAGCGGCTTATGCAAAGGGATTGGAGGCCAGGCGTCCCTCCTCGCTGGTGTGGCTCAGGAGAGATTAACATTATTTTCAGCATTAAGCACAACAGTTCCGAGTTAATGCGCCCAGCCTTGAATATGGATTCAGAGACCAGGAAGAGATTTGCAAGACATCACATCCATGCAAATTGCTGCACGAACCCAGGCCTTTTCTTCCCCCCTCCCCCCCCCCAAATTCAACAAGAGATTTGACTCAGGGGCTTACAGCAAATAGACTTTGGCTTTCATGCAGATTGCCGCCTTTAATGGCAGGCAGGCTGGAGTCAACGACACCCCCCCAGAAGGGCCTCCCCTGTCTGCCTGACTAGGATGCTGAGACAGCCAGGGCTGCAGAGGGAGGGGTGTCCATCTGGCCTGGAGTGGGAGACAGGCAGGCCTGTTCAGTGTTCTCTCCTGCCCTTTGCAAGCCCCTGGGGCCTGGAGGAAAGTTAGGTTTGCCAGCTCCGGGTTAGGAAATACCTGGAGATTTTGGGGCGGGGGAGGGTGGGGTTTAGGGAGGGGAGAGGCTTCGATGCCATAAGAGTCCAATTGCCAAAGCGGCTGTTTTCTCCAGGTGAACTGATCTGTATTGGCTGGATATCAGTTGTAATCAGGAGATCTCCAGCCACTACCTGGAGGTTGGCAACCCTAAGGAAAGTGGGCTGTCTCTGGCCTGTCCGCGCCGCTTGGGTCTTCTTCCCTTTCATGGCACAGGCAACAAGACACGATTAAGAAAGGTGCCTTTTGGGGCTAGATGGCAGGAAACTGCCCGCCCGTAACGAAGAGGCTGCCTGTGCAGAGATAAATGGCAGCTGTGGCTGAGGAATAAACAGGATAATCTGGATTTAAACAAGCCACAAGGGGGGGATTGGCAACATGCAAATTCACAAATTTGTAAAACGCCTCCTTTCAAAATTAAGAGCTTGTTTGAAGCTGGCAGTTAAGAGCCATTATTCAAGCACCTTCCCCCCACCCCAGAGGTGATTTCAGAGGCAGCCTCTTCCGCAGCAGCCGTGGATGGGAGAGAGACGGATCGCCTGCTGTTCACAGATAAATAACGCCTGCCTGCCGCTCTGGAGCACGGACGTGGCCTGTTCCAGCCCGAGGGGAACCATTTCGCCAGGTTTTCCCGCTTGCGTCAAGGGCAGAGACTCTGTGTAGCTCTTGGAGCTGCTGACCTGGCACCCACCTGGGCCAGAGGGAGGAGGGTCTGCCAAGCCCACTGAGTGTGTCCCCCTGCCCTGGCACATCCAGGTGGACCAGCCTCTGAGCCTAGCCAGGCAGATGGGCAGCAGGAGTGCCAAGGGGCAGCCCTCTCTGGGCCCTGCTGGCTTCCAAATCTGGGGTTGCAGGCACCCAACAATCACATATCTGACAAACCAGAATTACCAGCGACCGACCACAGGCAAGTTAGAAGGAAGAAAGCCGTGAGGGGCTCGAGGCCCCACAAGGGCCTTTTCTGCCCATCTGGTGCTTTCTCTTTATTCAGGAGTGCTGGGAGCTGGGCAGAGAGCAAGAGAGCCAGGCCTGGCATGGGGTGGGGTGGGGTGGGAAGGCACCCTACAATACCCACCTCCCTGCCTGCAGAATCCCTCTTTGGATGCATACCCCCCCACTCTCTGGGACCGTTAATCCCCCTCTCCATGGGTCGACTTGTCTGTCCTCTCAACGGCCACAGCCTCCGTCACCCCCGCCCTGCCCATTCCCTCTGACGCCCACGGTCTGATGCGCAGGCTCGCTGCCCAGGGTGGGCGGCTGCCCATGGACGCCATCAGCAGCAGGCAGGCAGTCCTGCTTCTCCTGTCTAATAAAAGGCTCTTGCCTGGGAAACTCAAAACCCCGACGCAGTTAATTATTGACGGCGCATGTGAATTTGAGATAAAAGAGAAGTCGTCGTTCCTCCTTGCACGCAAGATAGTAAATAAATTTAATTATGGGACGAGAGGCAGGGGATCTGCGTCTGTATTATGTTTTATTAGCGGAGACATTTAAAAGCATGTCATCCTAACAAAGAGGTCTTGTGTAATCCTAAATGTACCACTTTGGTACAAGGCTCTGAAGTGAAGAGACTTAATTGAGCAGATGGCTGCTGCTCCGGCAGGTACGGGACAGGTTTATTGTCAATTAACTTTTGTCTACATATGCCGATGGCAAATTGACTGCATAATGGCTTCCTGGGACCAGTGGTGTTAACCCTTGCTGTGCCCGGGAGCCAAAAAGCCAGAGGCGTCCCTCTTCCCCACTCCACAGGGCTGCCTCTCTGCTTCCGCTACGCTTCTGCTGCTACCTTCCTAGGTGGGAAGTCGGTATCATAGAACCATAGAGTTGGAAGGGACCACCAGGGTCATCTAGACCAACCCCCTGCACAATGCAGGAATTTCACAACTACCTCTCCCACACACCCCCAGTGACCCCTACTCCATACCCAGAAGATGGCCAAGGTGCCCTCCCTCTCATGATCTGCCTAAGGCCATAGAATCAGCATTGCTGACAGATGGCCATCTAACTTCTTCTTAAAAACCTCCAGGGAAGGAGAGCTCACCACCTCCTGAGGAAGCCTGTTTCACCAAGGTACCCCTGTAACTGTTAGGAAATTCTTCCTAATGTCTAGACGGAAACTCTTTTGATTTAATTTCAACCCATTGGTTCTGGTCCAACTTTCTGGGGCAACAGAAAACAACTCGGCACCTTCCTCTATATGACAGCCCTTCAAGTACTTGAAGATGGTTATCATATCCCCTTTCAGTCTTCTCCTCTTCAGGCTAAACATCCCCAGCTCCTTCAACCTTTCCTCATAGGACTTGGTCTCCAGACCCCTCACCATCTCGGTTGCCCTCCTCTGGCATCAGCTCTAACCCCTTTCCCAACTTCTCTTGCCTTGCAGGGAGGTGATGCCCCCGACCCTCGAAGGGCAGCTCACCATGGAGAAGACCCCCAGCTACTTCGTTACCAGCGAGGCCCCCCAGAGGATCTACTCCATGGCCAAAGACGCCAAGCTGATCGTGGTGGTGCGCGACCCCGTGACGCGGGCCATCTCGGACTACACCCAGACCCTCTCCAAGAAGCCGGACATCCCCACCTTCGAGGTGTTGGCCTTCAAGAACCGAACGCTGGGCCTGATCGACGCCTCCTGGAGCGCCATCCGCATCGGGATCTACGCGCTGCACCTGGAGAGCTGGCTCCAGTACTTCCCTCTCTCGCAGATCCACTTTGTCAGTGGCGAGCGGCTCATCGAAGACCCGGCGGGGGAGATGGCCAAGGTGCAGGACTTCCTGGGCCTCAAGAGGGTCGTGACGGAGAAGTATTTCTATTTCAATCAGACCAAGGGGTTCCCCTGCCTCAAGAAGCCCGAGGACAGCAGCGCCCCACGGTGCCTCGGCAAGTCCAAGGGCCGGACTCATCCCAAAATAGACCCGAGCGTGATCCAGAGGCTGCGGAAATTTTACAAGCCCTTCAATGTCATGTTTTACCAAATGACGGGCGAGGATTTCCAGTGGGAGCAGGAAGAGGGCGAGAAGTGAGGCCGGAGGGGAGCGTGCCAGGGATGGCGTCTCCTACCCAAGGGTAAGTTGCTTTATCCGAAGAGAAAGGGGAGCTTCCTGCGAGGCCTGCAGTTCCGCCTTGCAGAGCTCTCCATCAAAGCAAGGGAAGGAAAGGCCAGCTGCGAATTGGCAACTGCAGGGGACTCTGTTCTTGGGTGACACTGAGCTCATTTCTGGGGGTTTCTTTTTCTGCCCCCCCCCCAAAAAGGGGCCAGAATTCCTTTTTATCTGCCCGTTCCGAGCAGTCGTCTTAACTTGGAGACAGCTGGGAATGTTTCTGCAGCTGGACCCCATCCCACATACTTGCAATTGCATTTATGAATTTATTTATATCCTGCTTTTCTCCCCAGAGTACCCAGCTTGCTAGGGGTGAAGGGAAGACGACTGGGGAAGGCACTGGCAAACCACCCCGTAAACAAAGTCTGCCTAGGAAACGTCAGGATGTGATGTCACCCCATGGGTCAGGAATGACCCGGCGCTTGCAAAGGGGACCTTTACCTTTCTCCCCAGTTGAGATTCAAAGTGGCATTTAGAACATCATTCTCCCCTCCTCCATTTCCTCACAACAGCCCCTGTGAGGTAGGCTAGGCTGAGAGTTGTGATGGGCCCAAGGTCACCCAGCGAGCTCCCATGACAGATGTGGAGATTCGAGCCCAGGTTACCCAGCATCCCAACTCCCACCATTTCACCCACTACGCCAAACTGGCTGTTGCTGGGTCTGTGTAGTGAACTCATCAAGTGACCCCCACCCTTTTCCAGAGGGGCTCTGCTTGGCATCCAGCCACCGAAACACCCCCAGGCTGAGAAACACAGGGGGCTCCAACCCCCTTCAGGGGTTCAAGGGCCAGGCAGGACCCTCCAGCACTGGGGCCTGGGTGGGAAAGGCGTTTGTCACATGTGGGCCGGCTGGCCGGGCCCCAGGACCCGGGGGTCTCCACACACGTCCCTCGTTGCTCAGTGAGGTATAGAGACAGGATCCAGCACGGAGCTCTTTCCTCACCAACCTCCAAACCTAGAAATCACTATTACGTGACAATTGGAAATATGCACCAGCTCTGACTGTAAATTGTTTCACAAGTTATTGAAACTGTCATTTCTTCTGCTGAATGGGAATCGCATGGCGTTCTGCAATGCAATTTTCAGCGATGAATGGATTCAGGAAGTAGGGTTAGTTTTTTAAATCGCACCCAAACCAGGATTCCTCATTGACTGACTGACTGGGGCCCCTCAGCCTTTGCCAGCAGCAGACTTCCCCAGGGGATCCCAGAGCCCCCCAGCCAAGATCTCCCATGCCGAGCCCCCCGCAGAGTCCACGGCAGAAGGGAGGCTGGCCCCCGCACGGCCGCCGTGCCACTGTTTGCAAACCAGACCTTTCTGTTCATCTCCCCCCCTCCCCACAGAGCAAACACACACACATAAGAGCATAAGAAAGGCCCAGCGGGGGCCCTGAGCCGAAAGCCCCGCCACCCTTTCATTCCTGCCTTTTCTTCCCCGTAGCTCAGAATCTGCTTGAAGCTGGAGGAGTGTCTGACTTCCCCAGCCGGAGATCCACACGACATGTTCTGCCACAAGCGGGTAGCCAAAGCTCCTTTTTTGCACCTGGAAGAAGTACAATCACCTCTCCCACGTTCCAAGAGCAACGGAGGATGCCCCCAGGACACGTCATCTCTGGGCCGTCCTGGCAGAACCCAGCCTGTGTCTTGGCGCATTCGGAGAGGAAGGAAGGATGACCGGATATGTCTTGGCAAGGGTTTCTGAGAAACGCCACCTCTTCAGGGCGCCCTTTCTGTGAGAGACGGACGTGGTTTTCTCGACGGGGTTGGGGGAGAACAGCCGCTACATGCATCTTGCACCCCTCGCCATATTTTCAGAGGTTTATTTTTGATAAGGCCTACCTGAGCCACTGAGACTGGGAGGGCGGAAGTGAGAGGAAGGCGTGGTGCGGAAGCGGGGCTGCTTCAGGGCTGGCAGCAAGAGCCTACGAGCGGCTGTCAGGAAACCGAGCGTTCCTCCCAAGCACAGGGCTTTCTTGGAGTGGGACTGCACTGATGGAGATTTCCCAGGGTTGGATGCACAGAGGAGGAAGAGCCAGCCTGTTTGGGGGCAAGGCCCCCCACTCACCCACCCACCCACTCACCCACCCGCAGGTCCTCAGCTCTAACCCTGTGCATTTGCAGGGCAGGACAATTGTCTTCTGAGGAAGTTGCCAGCTCAGAGAAAATGCAGTCTTGGCACCCTCTCTCTCTTTCTCTCTCTCTCTTGTCGTCTCCCCTATTCAAATGTCAGCCTTCTCCTGCACACAAAAGATTGAATTTTGTGTTTGATTTCAATTAGCAAAGCATAAATTATATTTAATTTTCTACTCACAGAGACAGGATGATTTATTGTCCTGGAAAGCTGGGGATCTAATCGTTCAGAGGCGGGCAACGGGAAGGATTCGTGGGGCCCCCTCCCAGCTCCGCCGCTACGCTGCCTCCCTGCTTGTCACACACACATACACACACACACCCCTGCCTGTCTGTGTCGTCACCCTTGGCCTGGAAGTTAGGGAAATGCAATGTGTGAACCTGGAGCCCTGCCGCTCTTCTTCATAATAAAAACCTTGCAAACAACTGCAACGCTCTGCTCCATTCCTGGGGGGGGGGGGGGGGCGGCCCCTGCTGCCTTTTCAACAGTTGCTTTGTGGTTTTTCTCAACCAAAAGGGTCTCTCTTTGTGTCTCTCTGTCTCTCTCTCAGACCCGTTCCCAGAGAAGTACAAGTTAAAGATGGGGCCTCCAAAATGTGGCAACTGCTCTGAGATTCCCCTTGGGGTTCATCCTCTTGGCTTCTGTGCCACAGGGAGGTGGGTTGTGGGGGGGAGATCCAGGAGAACAGGGAATGGCGCATCAGTCTTGCGAAGAGGTCGAGGCAGGGTGTCTCTCCCCCCCCCCCCAAAAAAACAAGAGGCCAGCTGGGCTGAGGAATAGGGTTGCCAGCTCCAGGTTGGGAAATACCTGGAGATTTTTGGGGCGGAGTCTGAGGAGGGCAGGGTTTGGAGAGGGGAGGCCTTCAATGCCATAGAATCCAATGGCCAAAGCAGCCATTTTCTCCAGGGGAACTGACCTCCATTGGCTGGAGATAAGTTGTAATAGCAGGAGATCTCCAGCTAGTGCCTGGAGGTTGGCAACCCTAGTGAGGAGGTGAGATGCTGAGGGGTGTGTGGCTGGATCCTGCCAACATTATGGGAAAACGCTGATTGGGACGCTGGGGAGATAGGGAAGGGGGGGTAACTCTTCTCTTTCTGTGTGCTTTTGCCAGTCAGTAGGTGGCTGCCTTTTTCTTCTGCAAGCCAGCATCAGCGGGTGGGTGGGTGGGGGGTCAGTTTTGACCAGCAAATCCACAAGGGGGGAGGATTTGAGAGTTAAACCCCTCTAAATTGGCCTCCTGGGTGTGAGGAAGCCCTAATCACGGAGCTCATCTGTTGTGACCCTGAGATTGGGCCAAGGGCCAGCCACTGAGCGCAAATTTGAACTCGGTTCTTCTGGCTCAACAAGAAGACCCTTCTGTTCCTTTCCTGGTTCTGGCCAAAGATCAATTCTGACCGCCTTGCCCCAGGCAAGATGGGAGCTTGAGGGGTGAACCGTGCCATGCCAGGCCTCAATGTTTCTGTTTCCTGGCTGAAAGGGAGGTGTTCCAGAAACTAAAGCAGTTCCATTCAGAAAGGAAGCCTACAAACCCCCACCCCATTTTGATGCATAGAAAAGTGGGTTGTGGACGTCTGTGCTGGGGGGCAGGGATCCCCCTCCAGGGGGTCCGGAGAAACCGTTTCCCCCCAGACTCACACTATTGTGCCATCTGATAAATGCCAGTGGGATTTTTTTTTAATCAACAAAATGAAGAAGTAGTGAACTATAAAATTGCTAATTATTTTCTAGTAAATTTACTTTTGAATAACTCGAGACACCAATTACAGGCACCATTAAGCACCATTAACGGTGGGTGTTACCAAGGCAAGGTGGAATGCTCTTGAGGCAAAGGGAAGAAAGAGTTTGGTGCCGACATCTTCCACGCGGAAATGATTTCCTGGCGCTCCCCTGCTGTGCCCCCCAGCCCTCCACCAGATGTTTAAACAGCCGTCCAACGATCAATTCAATACCACATTAAGATACATTTTAAAAACATTTGTTATGATTAGGCTAGGAGACAATCCCAAGCCTTGGATTAAACGTTTAAGAGAGACTCTAAAAGTTTCGTCTAGATGGCTCTCTGCAGTGGCCAAATAATCCCGGAACGAAGAGGGAAGGCGGCGTCAGCCGGGAACTCTTCCCTTCTGCTGACCTTCCAAACTGCTCCAGGACTTGGCCCCAGCATTGAGGATTCTCCATCACTATCTGAACAAGCAGTAGGCAATATCTCTGAGACAGGAAGCAAAGGGCTGATGGATACCCCCCCCTCCTTGCACCTGCGAATTGTCTCCCGCCCACCCTTCTCTTTCTGCGTCACCGTCAGCTTGGCCTTGGAAAGCAGGGGTTTTCCATGTTCTACAGGCCTCAGGCACCAACCTTTTCAGTCGGAACAAGCGACTGTAGGAAAACCTACTCTCTTGACAGTGGTTGCCAACTGGCCTGGAGAAAAACATTATTTCCTTTTAATAGAGAGGAGTATTATGTGGGAACAGACTGGAAAAGTTAAGTTGTTTGTGGGGGAGGAGGGATTGTTCTTCGACTTTACTTTTTGCACCTTTCCCTGTTGCACCTTTTGTCCCCGGTCACTTGCGCTTTGGGGTGCCCGGTTGCTTTGGCCTGTCTGCTGTGGCGGGGCTCTGCTTGTGTTCTTTTGCTCTCCCCACCCTCCGCCCTCCAAGCGGTGCCGTTTCCCCTGTCATTCGGAATGGGGTTCAGCCAGCTGCGATGGCTTCCCTCTAATATATCGCCACTATAATAGCAAGCCAGCCAGAACAATGAACTTTACGCGATGGAAATACCAGGCTCCTGTTTTGCAAACTAAACATAGTTTTTATTTGCGCTCAGATTTGTGGCTGCCGCAGATGGTGAGTGATGGGAGCAGCACAGAGAGAGAGAGCGCGCGCGGGCGAGTGGGGCGGGTTGCACGTGAAAGGCATCCAATCCCCATGGCCTGAGGCGTGTGCTGAGAAGACAGACCTTTACTGACCCCCCCAATAGGAATTTCCAGGGCCTGCTGTTATTTATTTTGTCTATTTGCTTTATTTATAGCCTACCCTTCTCATTGAGACTCAAGGTGGATTTTGTGTGTGTGTGTGCAGTCAAGTCACAGCTGATTTATGGTCACTGGGGGTGTGTAGGAAAGGTGGTTGTGAATTTCCTGCATTGTTCAGGGGGTTGGACTAGATGACCTTGGTGGTCCCTGCCAACTCTATGATTCTATGACCCGGAGGAGTTCTCAAGGCAAGAGACGTTCCCAGGTGGTTGGCCATTACCTGCCTCCACGTCACGACCCTGGTATGATTCCTTGATTCCCTGGTATTATTCCCATCCAAATAGTAGCCAGGGTCAGGGAAGAAGGTGGATTAGGGGGTGTAAAACAATGTATGAGGCATCCCACAAATAATGCAAAGAAAGAATCGGGGGCATCAGACTTTACAGGGCGGGTCAGGAGGCTTGAGAGGTGGGAGTGCCCAGACTCAGGTCTTATAGAACCATAGAATCATAGAGTTGGAAGGGACCACCAGGGTCATCCAGTCCAACCCCCCACACCCCCAGTGACCTCCACTACACACCCAGAAGATGACCAAGATGTGTTCCCTCTCATCATCTGCTTCTTTCTTCTTCTTTTTTACTTCAATTATTTTCATTTACAGTCTGGCTTTCTTACTGAGACTCAAGTTGCATTACAAGTATGATAGAACTGCCCAGTCAATCAGTAAGCCGATTATGAAACATGATAACATCTGAATGATATCAGCACCTACATTTAACAGCAAAAGATTCCTAGTACGACAACGCTATTCAGTCAATCAGCAAGCAGATTACAAAATATGACAAAGTTTGACTCTTTTAACAGTTCCTAGTGAAATGGCATAATGCAACGGGGTTGGGATTGAAGAAATGGAAGACATCCCCCTCTACACACACACACACACACACGTTATCCCTAATAGAGCTGATCCAGCACTCCACCGCTCTGCTCCCTCGACAGGAACGCCCTCCTGAACAATTCTGTTGTGCCCGTTTTGAGAAAAGATAGAAGCGTGGGGGCCTCCCTATCACAATCACAATGCCGCACAATCGTTTTGTGGATCTCGCCTGCAGCTGGAATTCCAGGAGGGGACCCACCCTGACCCGAGCAAGCAAAGCCCCCATGGCTTCTGCTCTTGGCAGGTTGGCACTGGAGCTGCCCATCTCTGGCTCTGCCCCCCTCCTTAAGGCCTGCCCCTGCGCCTTCCACTCCTATCTACTTCTGCTTCAGTCTGTTTATAATCTCCAGGGCAGAAGAGCTTTGGAAGAACATCAGAGCAACGACGGTGGGGGGGGTTTTGGGGGGAGGGATGAACACCCCTCTGCTCTACTCTCTTGCTGCCTCCCCATACGAGCCTGGTATTGTAACTCTGCATCAATAGACCAGCGATATTATGTTAAGGACATGATGAAATGCCAGAAGCTTCATAATGGCACCAGCCAAATGGTAATTTCTGCTCCAGAAATTGGTCATTTATTTTGCTGGTCCCTTCCTATGTTCAAATTAGATGAAATTTAATATACTGTAAAATTGAATGTATTCTATCCTTTTCAACCCGCCTGGCATGTACTTGGTGATTTATGGTTCCTGTGAACCTTCAAATGTTAAATAACCTCCTTTCCCAGGTGTTGCGTCTTGTGCCAAATACCTTAAGCATCGGGGAGGCAACATTTCACCAGCGCCTTTCCTTCCCGAGGAGGCGCCACTTGTTTTCACCACATCGAGGGTGACAAGAACACTGGTTAACACATTAGATGGAGTTTTAAAAGCAGCCACATTAATTGGTACATTAATTTTCTCCTATTAACTGTAATTGGTAGGGAAGCCTTTTTTCCCCTTCCAGGCAAGACTTGTAATTTGTGATTTACATTTTTTAATAGTACCCCAGGAAACAGTAGATGTCTAAAACCAGTGCATTCTTCAGGACGGGCAAAAGGAAGCTCTTCTTCTGCTGCTTCTTCTTCCTCTTCTTCCTTCCTTCCTTCCTTCCTTCCTTCCTTCCTTCCTTCCTTCCTTCCTTCCTTCCTTCCTTCCTTCCTTCCTTCCTTCCTTCCTTCCTTCCTTCCTTCCTTCCTTCCTTCCTTCTCTTCTTCTTCTTCTTCTTCTTCTTCTTCTTCTTCTTCTTCTTCTTCTCCTCCTCCTCCTCTTCCTCCTCCTCCTCCTCCTCCTCCTCCTCCTCCTCCATAATTCCAGGCAGATGCAGCAGCCCAGGATGGCCCATGGGAGGCCCTGAAAGTCCTGGGTGGCGCCCCATTCATTCTTTTGGCCCTGGCCCGGAAGGTGTAGGGCCTGTGTTTGGAAGGAAATGGACTCCCCAGCCCTGCTCAGGCGGCAGCTGCTGCATTGAGCAGCGCTTGCCCCAACCAGAGCAACCTCCTGTGCAGTTCACGGGGTCCTAGTTTGGTGTCAGTCATGGAGGAGGCTGCCCCCCACCCCCGTAACCCAACCAGAACCCCTCTTTTCAGGCGGCATAATAGGATCAGGGGGTTAATACTTTGCCGGCTTTGAGCAAAGGAAATCGCAACCTGCCAGTGAAGCGGGGCTGACAGGCTGCGCCGTGCGCCGGGCCGGATTGTGCTGTGAGCGAGATTTCAATTACTTCCTAACCTTCAGCGCGATGACGGTGCGACATTCGGCTCGCTTGTCACACTTAGCCGGCCGGGTGGTGCTTTTATGCCTCCCGTTAAATATGGTCTTTGTTGTGCTTCATTGATCTCGGAACATATTCGGCTGTTTACAACTTTGATAATCTTTGTGTAATCTTCAGGGATAATTGAATTCCTACAAACAGAGCGGCGTTTTAAACTCCGGCGCATTTAAATGCACACGCACAAAAAACCAACCTCCACCCAAACAAGACTGGCTGGATGGAAGGAAAAGATGGAGAAAGGCGAAGCTCCCCCCCCCCTCCTCCCCGGCCGTTCTGTTCATCAATCCCTGCTACATAAATTTGGACAGAAACTCTGAGGATTCAGAGTAGGAGGAGAAGGGATGGAGGAGACAGAGATCCGCGGCAGCAAATGGGTGTCCTTTGCACATGAGGAGACCAGACAATTGCAACAACCAACTGCTTTTGCTCGTATTTCATGCTATTTCTGAGAATTTTCTTATAATCTCTGGTGCGGACAGTACATTTTCTGATTAAAGACCCGCAACCAGTTCCCTGGATTGGCCTCGTCCCAGGGGAAATTCCCAGGTGGGTGAGGGGCCCCCCAGTCTCACAGTCTGGGGGTTTCCATCAGTCTCTGAGGGCTTCTCAGTCCAGCCTGGGGCCGTTTGCTTTGGGGGACCTTCGTGGCTCCGCTTGGCTTCAGTCTCCCAAACAGATGCTGCCGCCTCTCTGACTACTCATTAAAATCTGACCTTTGAAACCTCCTAATTTCAGGAATACGCAGCAGATTCTCAGTGGTAGCAAGCCTGCTGGATGTTAAAACATGGCTTAAACTGCCCAGAGGAGGAGCCCGAAGTGTGTAGGGGGAAGAGAGAGAATTGCTTGCTAGCGGAGACCTTTCATCCCCAAAGCCAAAACATGTGGACTGCTCTAAAGCTCGGCAGTCATCACTGGGTTTCTCTGGAATGGGGCTGGATTAGGCCGCTCGCCAAGTATTCCAAATCCCATAGTGATAGGCCCAGTCCTCTTTATTACATGACAAGCAAAAATGTTCAGGTGTGACACCGGCTGAATGCTGAAAAGCCGGAGTGTGAACTGACGGGGTAGCTGGTCTCTGTGCCAACTCCCTCCCTGCCTGGAGAGGGGAAAGTCAGAGCCAGGCAGAGAGCGCCTGTGCCGCTCTGGTGGACTGCCAGGGTTTGCTGTGTGACCAGACCGGACACCTGCCTGGCACTCTTCACTCCTTGGCCCTTTATGCTTGGTAATTAGCAGCGCGTTCCTTCCAGGCTGACGCACCCCACGTATTTTTTTGATTTCTTCACACTGAACCATCACGCTGAACCGGCGCATACCTACTTCGCATTTCTTAAGCGCCCTTTTAACGGGACCGTTGTTCTTTGCTCCGCCCCTGCATCGAAGCATTTACTGAAGGAACCATGAAAAAAATCACTGCTTAGCTATGCAAAAGACCATTTCTAATGGCTATGCAAAACGAACCTGCCCATACACTACGGTCATCTTCTGCAACCCTGTTTTGGTTGTCTCCAACATCTGAGCCAAGATGGGTGGCAACCTGAGAAAGGGCCTTCTTGGTTGTGGCACCAAAACTTTGGAACTCCTTCCCCAGGGAAATCCATCTGTCTCTATCAGTGTCTTTCACCAGTGGATGAAGACTTTTTTTGTTTTGTCTGGCATACCCCCAGTAATGGATTACTGGCCCTCCTTCTAGTGTCATTTGCTTATGTGTTTCTAATGAAAATATTTTACAATTCCAGCTGTATTTTGAATTGCTGAAATGTTTTAATGTGGACCCTGATCAAGTGGAAAGGTAGCATTAAAATGTATTTTAAGAAGTAAAATCAATAAACAAGTGCTCATAGAATCATAGAGTTGGAAGGGACCGCCAGGGTCATCCAGTCCAACCCCCTGCACAATGCAGGAAACTCACAACTACCTCCCCCACACCCCACACCCCCAGTGACCCCCTACTCCATGTCCAGAAGATGGCCAAGATGCCCTCCCTCTCATGATCTGCCTAAGGTCACAGAGTCAGCATTGCTGACAGTTGGCCATCTAGCCTCTTCTTAAAAACCTCCAGGGAAGGAGAGCCCACCACCAAGGAAGCCTGTTCCACTGAGGAACTGCTCATGTGCGCTTCTTGTGTAGCCAGCAGTCGCCGGGTGTTCAGGACCGAATGCCCCACTTCCCTCTCATCCGGGACCCCCAGGGGCCCTCCAGAGCAGCAGCCTGGCCAGGAAAGTTTCCCGTAGAATGTAAACTTTCCCGTATACATTCCCATCTACAGGAGGGGGTTCCCCAGAAGGCCCCCAGAGTCTACAATCACCCAACAGCCCCGCTGCCCCTCACTGTGGAAATCCTACCCCTGATCTGGCATCTGAAGACGTGGGGCTGTCTGTAAAGCCCCACCCCCCTTCTCCCCGATCCTGGGAAAGGACAACGCTTGGGGCTTGGGGGGGGGGGCTTTGTTCCTTGGCCCCAGCTGCGCTCAGACTCTCTCTGATGACATTTCCCCTCGAGCGCAGAACACCTTATCAGCAAGTTGTTTGCTAAGGCCCGGCGTTGTCAACCATGAAATTATATGACACTGTCTTGACCTCAGATTTTCTACAGTTAATATCTCCCTCCCGCAGAATACCAACAGCAGCTGGGGGCTGGGGGGCTTTGTCTTTTAAGCGGTTGTTGCTGGGGAACCTCACCAGCTCTGCTAGTTCTGGCCAGCCTGGCCAAAGACCTTGTGTGTGTGTGTGTGTAAAGTGCCTTCAAGTCGCAGCCGACTTATGGGGTTTTCATGGCAAGAGACTAACAGAGGTGGTTTGCCAGTGCCTTCCTCTGCACAGCAACCCTGGTCTTCCTTGGTGGTCTCCCATCCAAATACTAACCAGGGCTGACCCTGCTTAGCTTCTGAGATCTGACGAGATCAGGCTAGCCTGGGCCATCCAGGTCAGGGCGGCCAAAGACCTTGCAGGAGAGAAATTTGCCCACGGGGCAGAGCTCACCCAAGTGGTGCTAAGGAGAGGGGCCACGCCGCGTGCTGCTCCTTTTTTGTCTTCGGCGTTTTATTCTTTGTCGGTATTCTCCTCCTTCACTGGTGCCAGTTTTCTTCCTTTCTTATCTTCATTGTTCATTCCCGTTTGGCTTCTGTGAGAAACATGTTTCTGGATCCCCTCCTAACCCCCCACTCCCGATCCAATTAAGATGAAGTTGTCCGGATCCAGGCAGGGCTCTTCGTCAAAGAACCTTACCAAATCGCAGACGGGCAGGAGGAGAGGTGTTCCCGTCCAGAGGCAATTAAAGTGATCCTGTGCCAAGAGGGCATCGGGAGGGAAGCCAGATGTCGGCACAGACCACTCCCCTAAATGGTCAGAGGCTCCTACTGGGTCACGAAAGCAATCCAGTGAAGCCCGAGATGATCCCTGAAAAATTCACCTCATCACCACCCTCCGGACTTTCAGAAAGGCTTGCTCGTTGCTAGGCTACTTTTCTGCATGCAGGGAAGGTTTTTAAATACACTGGGACATTTAAAGGCACGATTCTCAAGGCTGCAGTCAGCAGTAGAACTGATGTTCTCATTATGTAGCAGGTGGGGACCAGGTCTCTCATCTCTCCAGCCGTCTTTATCTTTCTGGGGTGAAAGGGGGGTACCGGGGTGCTTTCTGGGGTGCGACTGGCCCCACCCGGAGCCTTTGTATTCCCCAGGAGAGAGGAGGGAAAGAGGCCCGGTTTTCGGCTTGCCCCAGTGAGCCTAAGTCTGCCAGCACTGCCTGGTTGCCGGGGCTTGCCCGGGCAACGACTCCGCCCACGCCGTGGGGGGGACAGCGGTCCAGGTTGCCTTGCGGTGAGGGCTTAGGGGTTGTTTCCCTCAGAGCACGGCTGTTAAATATTATAATCGGTTAGATCCTTGCAGCTTAAACATTCTCTTTAATAGCTCTGTTAACAGCAGATTAGACTGAAAATCCTTTGCTCTGGATTCCCCACCAGAAGGATTTACGTGCCACGTCTGGAAAACAAAAGATGGACCGGGTAGCCTAGTGGCAGCTGCTGGTGTTGCTGGGGGGTTGGGAGAGAGAGAGAAGAGGGGAAGCAAAGCCCTTTCTCTGCCAGGGCCCGGGGACGTTCCTGGCCCCCCTCCCCAGCTGAAAGGGCTTCTCTGCCATTTGCTCGCTGATGGGGTCTTGATTTGTGGGCTCCAAAGTGTGACTGAGCAGAGCCCGGACTGTTTCAAACGCTATCGATTCACACTGGAGTTTTTTATGCAAAGGCTCAGGCGCTGTGCTGAGCATGCTGGGGGGGGGCAGCTGCTTGCTCATTAGACCCCCCCCCCCACACACACACACACACTGCTGCTTCACTTTGTACATAAGCATGTGCAGGAGGAGAGGATGGGTCCGTAGGGAAGTACAGGTGGCCGTTTCCCAATAGGCTGAGTGTGGCCACTTCTCGTGCAACAGGGGAGCCAGCGTGGTGTAGTGGTTAAGAGCGGTGGTTTGGAGCGGTGGACCCTGATCTGGAGAACCGGGTTTGATTCCCCCACTCCTCCATGTGAGCGGCGGAGGCTAATCTGGTGCGCTGGATTTGTTTCCCCACTCCTCCACACGAAGCCAGCTGGGTGACCTTGGGCAACTCACAGCTCTCATAGAGCTCTCTCAGCCCCACCTACCTCACAGGGTGTCTGATGTGGGGAGGGGAAGGGAAGGTGATTGTAAGCTGGTTTGAGTCTCCTCTAAGTGGTAGAGAAAGTCGGCATATAAAAACCAACTCTTCTTCTTCTTCCTGAGGAAGGGCTAGGTGAGCCCTGAGTGGATGAACTGGGAACAGCAAGCAGCACTTAATAGGTACGAGGAGGAGGAGGAGGAGGAGGAAGGGTACGTTGATGGGGGCTCATATTGGTAATTCAGTGGTACAGAGTATTGCCAGGCACTAGGGACCCTTCGCCTCTGTGCCAAGGAGTGTGTGTGCCACATGCATGGAGCCACTCAGAGAACTCCACCCACTCTTTGCCCAGAACTTGCCCACAGACTCAGTGGCCAAGAAGCAACCAGGGACGGAGCTGCCCCAAGGAAGGCTGGGCACCGAGCTGCGCTCTTTTCACATTCAGAGTCGAGGCTCACATTCAGCCGAGCTCCAAGAATTCATTTACCAAGTGGAGGATTAAAATGCACTGAAACCCCAATTGGGGCTGCCCAACGGAGCCGCACTTTAGCGGGAGAGCCAGTAATCCCCGGAGCTTTAGAGAGAAGGGAAAGCCGAGAGCGTCGAGGAGATCTCCTGCCACCTGCCCACCGAGTGATCAGCTGGGGAAATTGGCCTTGGGAGTTTCCCTTTCACATCTGCTCCAGCTTTCGTGACAAAGAGACCTGTGAAGGAACTCCCCCCGCTGAGAGGGCTCGGTCACATGAGCTGTCTTCTGGGCTGACCCAAAGTACTGGCTCAGAGCAGCAGGAATTCCTTATAGAATCATAGAGTTGGAAGGGACCTCCAGGGTCATCTAGTCCAACCCCCTGCATAATGCAGGAAACTCACAACTACCTCCCCCACCACACCCCCAGTGACCCCTACTCCATGCCCAGAAGATGGCCAAGGTGCCCTCCCTCTCATGAACTGCCTAAGATCATAGAATCAGCATGGCTGACTGATGGCCACCTAGCCTCTGCTTAAAAACCTCCAGGGAAGGAGAGCTCACCACCTCCCGAGGAAGCCTGTTCCACTGAGGAACCGCTCTGTTAGAAAATTCTTCCTGATGTCTAGACGGAAACTCTTTAGATTTAATTTCAACCCATTGGTTCTGGTCCGACCTTCTGGGGCAACATAAAACAACTCAGCACCTTCCTCCATAGGACAGCCCTTCAAGTCCTTGAAGATGGTTCTCATGTCCCCTCTCAGTCTTCTCCTCTTCAGGCTAAACATGAGCTTCTCTACTGTAAATCTGATCAGGGGAGTGGGAGGGCAGCCCATCCCGCAGGACTAGGCTCTGGACGTACTCCAGTCAAGAACATGACCCACCTCCCCCATCCATAATGCTGAGCCCCATCTAGACCCAAGCAGGAGTCGCTCCAAGCCAGGAGAGAAAAGCTCCGCCCGCTGCCCTGTCCGTCTTCCTCCGTGTCAGTCAGCCGGCAGCCGTCCTTTTTCAATATTGCTTCACTCCGAGGTGGAAGAAATATTAACTGGCCTCCGTTTGCTATTGTTCCCCTGTCCTCTTTGCGGTGTGATTTCCATGGGGGGATTTATGGCTCTCCCAGCACCCGGCTTATTGAAGCTCCGCTGTGCTACAGGGCCAGAGCACCAATAAATTTCCCCTTGCCTGCTGGAACATGTTCTAACCTTATCATTTCCTGATAAAGCTCCAAGCGACCCGGGCTGCCCGGCCTGCGTGCTTCAGTGCTGAGAAGCAAGAGCCAGGCGGGTGGGTCCTTGGTGGCTGGGGCCACATTGCGGGCCTGGCAAACCTGTCCCCTGTGCAAGGGCAGCAGTTGGCACATTGATGCCAGCAGTGCCTGGGCAGGATAGGGCAGCTGGACTCCCTGGCACAGGCCATCAGCTGCCAATCAGACCTGCCAGAGGCTTCAGGTGGGCTGAACAGAAGCCCAGCAATGCCTGATGACTCCGCACATGGGAAGCACCCAGAAGAAGAAGAGTTGGTTTTTATATGCTGACTTTCTCTGCCACTTAAGGGAGAATCAAACCGGCTTATAATCACCTTCCTCTCCCCATAACAGACACCCTGTAGAGTTTCCAGGTCCCTCTTCCCAACTTGTGGGAGATGTTGTGGGCGAAGCCTGAAGAGGGCAGGGTTTGGGGAGTGGAGGGACTTCAATGCCGTAGAGTCCAATTGCCAAAGCGGCCATTTTTCTCCAGGTGATCTGATCTCTATCGGCTGGAGATCAGTTGAATTAGCAGGAGATCTCCTGCTACTACCTGGCAGTGGGCAACCCTAACACCCTGTGAGGTAGGTGGGGCTGAGAGTGACTAGCCCAAGGTCACCCAACTGGCTTCATGTGTAGGGGCGGGGGAACCAACCCAGTTCACCAGATTAGCCTCTGCTGCTCACGTGGAGGAGTGGGGAATCAAACCCGGTTCTCCAGATCAGACTCCACCACTCTTAACCACTACACCACGCTACACATACGCCACCTTTCCAAATGTTTGAAGCATTTTGCGAGAATCCGTTAACAAGGCCTCACTAACCATCAATTACATGGAATACAAAAATGCATCAAAGCTGGCAAAAGAGAGGAAGAGGGAAGGGCCGGCGTCGCCGCCTCACCTCATTACAGTGAAAAGAATTAGAGTGTTCCTGATGGTGCCGTTTGTTGAATTATAGAGGGAGCCTCGGACAGGAGTAATATGACTTTCCCCAATATATTCTGTTTGGATTGGCAGGTCAGTCTCACTCTTTCTCAGCTGACTGATAAAGCACCAGACAAGGGATTAGTCCTCTTGGAAGCTAAAGAAAGAGGTAATTTGGCTTGTTTATGGCCTGCTGCGGCAGAACGCGGAGAGAGTCAAACTTCTACTGCATCCGGCTCGGCCATAACTCAGTGCTGGGATCAGGAGTTGCGGGCCCACAAAATGTACATGGTGACAAAAGAGTGGCCAAGCCAGAACAGGGGAGAAAACCCCTCTCTCCTCCTCCCACTCCCACCCTTGTGCACACACTCACCACTCCCTCCCCCATCTGGAAAGAGTGATCCCTTGCCTTTACCTCTCAAGAGAAGAGGGCTAGAAGAGTCCAGAGTGCATAGCCTTTCAGGTCTACTCTTGTGGCAAAGGGCATGAGTGTCAGAGCCTCAAGTCCCTGGACCACCGCTTACCGCAGCCAAGGACTAACTCTCCTTAGCAGCCGAGATCTGAAGAGATCAAGCTGGTCTTCTTCACACAACACATAGTTAAATGGTGGAACTCCCTGCCCCAGGATGTGGTGATGGCAGCCAACTTGGAAGGCTTTAAGAGGGGAGTGGACGTGTTCATGGAGGAAATGGGTATTCATGGCTACTAGTTAAAATGGATACTAGTCATGATGCATACCTATTCTCTCCAGTCTCAGAGGAGCATGCCCATTATATGAGGTGCTGTGGGACACAGGCAGGATGGTGCTGCTGCAGTCGTCTTGTTTGAGGGCTTCCTGGAGGCACCTGGTTGGCCACTGTGTGAACAGACTGCTGGACTTGATGGGCCTGGGTCTGATCCAGCAGGGATATTCCTATGTTCTCATGTTCTTGACCCCACCAGGTGGTCCTTAGGCAAGCCACTGAGGAGGTTATCTGAGAACTTTGCAGGGCTTGAGATCGAATGAGTGTTCTGTGGATTGTATGGTGAGAGCTGCCAGATCTGGGAAAGAGAGGGCACCTGGGAAAGGCCACCGGGGGTCAAACGAGGCAACTCCTGCACACAGACCACCCCCTTGCTCTGAGGGGAAGCTGCGCCAGAGGAGGGAGCCTCATGTTGGTGGTCTGCCTGGTGGAGAGAGTTGACAGTGGCATGTGGGGTTTGGGGCCTCCGGCAGTAGGATATTTTGGGACAGGCTGTCCTACAGCCACTGCTCTACCACCTCAGGCCTCGTTATGCAGGACCAGTTCTGAAAAAATCATCACCAGATCAAACTGGTCCAATGAGTAAGTGCGGCACGTCCCCACTTCCAGTCACTGCCACAGATCCGGAAATGAGTAGCTGCCTCCAGACGGGTTGGTGACAAACTCATTCCTCAAGCAAATGCAGATGCACATTCCTCTCGGTCCCCACTGTCCAATTTGCTGCAGAGGATTTTGGGATATCTGCGTGGCAGCTTTGAATGTTAATGGATCTCGGAATGTGAAATAAAGGCGTGCTCAGGAGCTCCGGGCACCACGGGAAGAGGCCGGACCGTTCTGTGTGGTGGGAGCGGGGTCTGATTGTGGCACCCCGGTGTCCCAGGCTACGGGGCCTGGCTGGCCAGGCTTCTGCCGCACCTCAGAGCTCCAGGCTTGTTAGCACTCGCAAAGAGCAGCACCCTGCAAGGACAGAGCTGGTGATTTGGAGTTTCAGAGGGATTTCCTTCTTTTTACAGTGGGATGGTTCAGGAGATTTTAGTGCTGGCATTTATTGAGGCCATCATGGATAAGAGGAGAGGGAGGTTTCATCTGGGGCGGGGGAGGAATAGAATCATAGAGTTGGAAGGAACCACCAGGGTCATTAATCTAACCCCTTGCACAATGCAGGAAAGTCACAACTACTTCACACACACACACACACACACACACACACACACACACACTACTCCATGCCCAGAAGATGGACAAGATGCCCTCCTTCTCATTAACTGCCTAAGGTCCTAGAATCAGCATTGCTGACAGATGGCCACCCAGCCTCTGCTTGAAAACCTCCAGGGAAGGAGAGCTCACCACCTCCCGAGGAAGCCTGTTCCACTGAGGAACCGCTCTGTTAGAAAATTCTTCCTAATGTCTAGAGGGAAATTCTTTTGATTTAATTTCCACCCGTTGGTTCTGGTCCGACCTTCTGGAGGCAACCGAAAACAACTCGGCCCCCTCCTCTCTATGACAGCCCTTCAAGTACTTGAAGATGGTTATCATATCACCCCTCAGTCTTCTCCTCTCCAGGCTAAACATACCCTAGAAGGCACGATCACTATACAGAAAACAAATTAAGATGCTGAAGGACAGAACAGACCCAAATGATATTTTTGTGCTCCTCTATAGCAGGCCCCAGACTGGGCCCAGAAGCTCCAGGTTGGGTGCCCTCATCCAGCATGAGAAAGAGGAGAAGCAACTCTCGCATGGGGGGGATTTCTCCTAGAGGAGCCTCTCTGGACTGGGTGGAGGTGCAGTAGTGAGGCCCCCGCACCAAGCTGCTACTGCATCTGCCGCCACCCCCCTCTGGTCTTTGAAGAAGCTGGCTGGTTCATCCCCAGGGGGACCAGGGGGCTGGCTGCTTCCCAGGGCACCGGAGTCCCCTCCCCCCACCATCGCCTGTCTTTTCTGTCCATGCAATAGATTATAGAGCGCATTAAAAATTCATCCCAAAAAGACAAAATTTCCCAAGCATGTCTGGATTAATATTAATGAGGAGGATGGTTGCTTGGTCTCAATTATTCCAAAACGCTGCCTTGAACAAAGCCCGGCTGCCGTCAAGGGGGAACCGTTCCCTTTGTCTGCTAACAAAATGCAATCGGATCTGGTACATGTGGAGCCAATTGATTTGCAACAAGTTTTACCATGTAAACACGCCACGGGTTCTCTCCCGGGTGCTTGTTGTTGCTGAACAGCAGGGCCGGGGGGGGGGGGGATCTCTGCCTCGCGCTGCAGGTGGAAAGGGCTGTCAGTAAGCGGCCAGTGGAAGCCCTTTGGACCGTCTGGAAGGAAAGGCCAAGTTCTCCCCAGAAAGCTGCTGCCCCCCAACCATCCCACTTTCTGCTGCTCAAACCCAAATCTTCCTGCTGCCGGCAGTCACGTCAGGCTGACTCCAGACTCAAAGGACAGCCTGGAGTTTTTTTTTTTATTTCTGCAGCGGAGTGCTTTATTGCTTTTACATTTTGTCTCCTCTGATGTTTCCAGCCTGCGCCTGATTTCCACGAGACAGATGAGGCTGGAATATCTCCAAAAGCAGCCATCATGGCGGCGACGGCTAAGTCGGCGGCGCAGCCGTGTGTGTCGAGGTTGAAGCCTGAGCTGCCTGCCTGCCAACCCACACCCTGGGAAACCGAGAACGGCTGAGTTCCCTGGTGTGGTGCGAGGGAGATGTGCAGCCACGGCCCGTTGCCATGTCAGATCCAATTATAATCCCGTCAAAACTGGGCCTCACCAGTGCGCCGGGCTCATGGGAAGGGACTGCGTAGAGCTTTCCAGAAGGTGGAGACACAAAGGGAGAGTGGGGGGGGTCTAGGTTGGCAGAGGGAAGGGGCACACCACACGGGCAGTGCCTCGGAGGCCCCCTTCCTCAGCCCAGGCTAGGGTTTCCAGGTCCCTCTTCCCCACCGGCGGGAGGTTTTTGCGGCGGAGCCTGCAAAAGGTGGGGTCTGGGAAGGGGAGGGACTTCAATGCCATAGAGTTCAATGGCCAAAGCGGCCACTTTCTCCAGGGGAACTCATCTCTATCTGCTGGAGATCAGTTGTAATAGTGGGAAATCTCCAGCTAGTACCTGGAGGTTGGTAACCCTAGTTCAGGCCCCCAAGGAATGAGAAGGCACAGCACAGAAGAGGCCTCCGGCAAGGAGGGGCTGCGGCAGAGCACGCAAGGAGTGCGCCTGTGATGGTGTGCCTAGGTCCTGTCCCCAGGCAGGAGATGCATCTAGCAGCTCCCAGGAGAACTGGTCTCCTTGGGAGCAAAGAGGCACGTTCCCTACCCTCTGGGTGGGCTTCCTTCCTCTAGTTCCCTTTCTCAATTTCTTCTGTTCTTAATTGTTCTTCGTAAAACAATCCCACAAGCAGCCCCAGTCTCCAGCTGGGGAGTGGAGGCAGGACAGATATTAATACATGAAGCTGCCTGAGCCTGAATCAGACCCTGGGTCCATCAAAGTCAGTACTTTCTACTCAGACCGGCAGTGGCTCTCCAGGGTCTCAGGCCTTTCACATCCCCTGCTTGCCTAGTCCCTTTAACTGGAGATGCCGGGGATTGAACCTGGGACCTTCTGCATGCCAACCAGATGCTCTACCACTGAGCCATGGACGCTCCTCTCCAGGCATCCTCCAGCTGCAGGCAAAGTCCACTCCTCTTCCCACTCGATGGACGCTTGCCTTTCCCAGCAATGGCAGCATCCCCCTGTGGAGGTGTTCTGTGGCAAGCGGCACTGGATGCCCCACACGTGATGAATGGAGCCATGTCAAATGATCCGACAGGACAAAGTGTGGATGCGTTTAGCCCTGTTCCTTTGGCCAGAGGTGTAACAGCTGGCAAAGCAGGTCCCAGCAAGAGGGACTGAGCCAGAGCTTCTCTGTGACCCAAGGACAGTCTTGGCCCAGAAGCGGCAGCTGGCAGGAGGGCGGACCTTGGCTGGTTCTGGCGCCAGGCACGCTGGCAGCCGTGAGAGCAAGTCTTCAGGCAAGAAGACTCTGCTGTGACTGCCGTGGCCCCTGGGGCAGCCCCCCAGAGCCAAAGGGCGCGGATTTATCTGTAGCCGAGTGCACTTTGGAGCTATGATTTGTGAGCTCTTGAGAGAAGGATTTGCATGGAAATGAAGTCTCCCCTTGGAAGAGGTGAGGGAGGTCTCCTATCTCCAGCATAATTGTGTTCCTCTGCTCTCTGCACCAGGTCGCTGGTTGGCAAAGGGCTGCCGTCCCCTTGAGGGGATTGTGCTGCTGGCCCAGGGTGCCCTTTCATGCTGAAGTGGGCTCCGAAGGGCTCTGCGTCCCTGCAGGATGGGACCTGCGCTTCTCTGCGCTTGACCCAGAAGCTCAGCTGCAGGAGGGCGGAATCAGAGGTGGGGTGGGCTGACGTGCATTGTGCCCTCTCTTCCAAATCAGCCTCCCCTTTGAGTAAATTGCCCTCCGTGAGAAGTGAAACTGGGAGCACGGCTGGGAAGGGAGCCCCCTTTCTGCTTGCTTGGCCGGCATTAGCTACACCTGTGCTGGAGATGGGTCTCTCTGTGTGCGTGCGTACACATGTGCCCTGAACAATGGCTTCTGTCACCTGAACATTCCTGCTTCTCTTGCTGGGCAGACATCTCTGCGGATGAGTCCACAGAGATGCCTGCTTCTCATGGCCAGCCTTGGCCTAGGGAGGCTGGTCTCCGGAGGGTCCCAAGAAGCTGTGGCTCAGCGGTAGAGCATCTGCTTGGCATGCAGAAGGCCCCAGGTTCAATCCCTGGCATCTCCAGTTAAAGGGACCAGGCAAGTAGGTGATGTGAAAGACCTCTGCCTGCGACCCTGGAGAGCCATAGGGAGCGGCTGTGGCTCAGCAGTAGAGCATCTGCTCAGCATGCAGAAGGTCTCAGGTTCAATCCCCAGCATCTCCAGTTAAAGGGACTAGGCAAGTAGGTGATATGAAAGACCTCAGCCTGAGACCCTGGAGAGCTACTACTGGTCTGAGTAGATAATACTGACTTCCATGGACCAAGGGTCTGATTCAGTATAAGGCAGCTTCATGTGTTCATGTGTCCATTCTTTGGGATGTGGCTCAGTGGTAGAGCCTCTGCTTGGCATGCAGAAGGTCCCTGGTTCTGTCCTCGGCATCTCCAGTTAAAGGGACTAGGCAAGGAGGTGATGGGAAAGACCTCTGCCTGAGACCCTGGAGAGCTGCTGCCGGTCTGAATAGACAATACTGACTTTGATGGACCGAGGGTCTGATTCTGTATAAGGCAGCTTCATGTGTTCAGGTGTTCATGGGAGGAGGTGGGGGCTCTTCCAGTGACTTTGCTCAGCCTGCCCGCACTTCTCTGCCCTCTTTGCAGTGGGGGCTGACTGAGGTGGTGGGCAGAGGGGAGGCCCCCCCCCGTCAAAATCTCCATCCTTGCAGCCACTGTGTCTTGGCAGCTTCTCTGTGGCACTGCCGTCTCCCTGCAGAGAAACAGCTGTTGATCTGTGAGGCAGCCGGAGACCTTGAGAAGGGCCACCCTGTTAGTCTGTCACAGCAAAAACTAGCAGGAGCCTGAAAGGCAACCCCAGTTCCCCCCCCCCCCCACTCCATGAATGCATCTGCTGGAATAAATGTTGTTAGACTCAGGAGACTCAGGAGGCCTTCTTCAATGTTCCCTCTGCATGGTTCCGGGGTCCTGACATTAGGAAGCAAGGGAGCAATTCCGACTTGGGCTCTGGCAAAGGCTGGGAGGCAGCCAGCCTTCCAGGAGCAATTACGCACAGCAGCAACAGGAGGCCGCATCTGCCTGAGTGCCACGGTGTTCACAGGAGTATAACAAACGTCTTCCTCCTGCCTGCCAGCTCTCTGCGCTCGAGCCTGAGAGAGATGGCACCGATGGTCCACATCCAAGCTGGATTTGGGCAATAACTGCTCCTCCTCCCTTGGAAGCAGGGAAGCCAGCCAGGCCTCCAACCATCTTTTCCCATCAGCGCTGCACCTCTCCATGCCTCACACAGGCACTGCTGCGTCCCGGGGGCAGGCTGGCATCTCCTGCAGTGCACATGTGTGCTGCAGCTGCATGCACCGTGCATGCAGATGAGCACATGTGTAACATCAGCAGACCACAAGCAGGAGCAGCAACTGTTTGCCTGTTGGGAGAAGAAGGAGCCCACCCCGCAGGGGTGGAGGAATGCTGCCCAGGAAGCAAACACCCCTCCACTCAGCACAGAGTGATCAGAACGGCATCCTGCCGCCTCCCACCGGCAGAACATCTCAGACCCTGCTAAGCCCACGGAGCTTGGCAAGCAGCCCCGGAGGCGGCAAAAGAGGCACGCTCGGATGGGCCTGCATTTCCGATGAGGTTCCCTGGCAGATAATAAGCGTTGTCTTCTGGAGGGAGGAAATGAGAGATGCAGATTTTCACGGTGGTTGATGCTCCAGGGCCCTCTGAGGGCCGGCCTCTGTCTGCCAGCCCCAAAGGAACCCCCCCCTGCTTCCTTCCACCACCTCCTGAATGCTCCTCCTGGTGTTTGTGGCAGCAGCCGCCGTTCACACAGGTGGGGAGCCCTGGGGGTTTGTATCACAGCAAATATAGCTCTTCAGGGCAGAAACTGTGGCTCAGTGGTAGAGCCTCTGCTTGGCGTGCAGAAGGTCCCAGGTTCAATCCCCGGCATCTCCAGTTAAAGGGACTAGGAAAGTAGGTGATGGGAAAGACCCCTGCCTGAGACCCTGGAGAGCTGCTGCCGGTCTGAGTAGACAATACTGACTTTGATGGACCGAGGGTCTGATTCGGTATAAGGCAGCTTCATGTGTGTTCAACTGGACCTCCAGTTTTGCTGACATTCCCCTATGGAGGGCAGTGTGCGCACGCAGCCCTCCTGCAGTGGGGATCATGATGCTCACTCTTCAGCACTGGACAGCTCCTGGGCCCTGCAGATGCTATGTTGCCTGGCAGGGCTGCTGCTACCAGGAGCAGGAGCAAAGGGATTGCAGTCCTTTCGTGGATCAGGAAAACCATAGAGTGAGCAGGGAGGTTTTATGGGATGGAGGCCATCGCCAGCAACATGTCTTTCTCCGAGGCCCGGACTCCTCCCTTGCAGGCTGCTCTGGGTGTGGGGCCACGATCCGTTCTGCCCCATCTTCCACCCAGTGCGGCCAAGCCAAAGCACTTCATTCCTGCCTACTCATGTGTCGTGCAGCCCAAGGCCAGCCAGGCAACGGCAGAGAGGTCTTTGCTTCCTCTGGTAGCCTCCCCCTCCCCCTCCCCCTCTCCCCTCTCTTTCCCTCCCTCTCCCTCTCCCTTTGATCAGATCCCTGGACTGTTTCACCTCCTCTTGAGGTTTTCTGCTTCCCGATTTCACCCTGAAAGGCCCCCTTCTCTTTGATAAATGCCTCCTCTTGGCAAGTCTTGCTATAGTTAGATGCAGAAGCCTTTCCAATCAGGGTTGTTCACTGTAAAACAAATAAAAACCTCATTATGTGCCGGGGAATATATATATTTTTGCCAGTTTCCAGGTCCAAAAAGATGGACAGTCTCTCTCTCTCTCTCTCTCTCTCTCTCTCTCTCTCTCTCTCTCTCTCTCTCTCTCTCTCTCTCTCTCTCTCATGCACACACACACACACAGAGAAAGATAAAGAGAATGCAGATAGCCTTTGTCTGAATCACACTTAATAGTTTTCTGGTTAAATCCTTAAATTACTGCCTCCCAGTGCCTGAGTATCACGAGCCGTAAACATCTCAGACATGAAAACAGGCGGTTCCGTCTCTCACAGTTGGTTTCCTGCTTCTTGCTGTCCTTTGGCAAACATTCCAGAATCACATCCTCCAAACAACCACAAGCTGTAATTAAACGCTCCTGTTTTGTTGGCAGATGAATATTTTCCTGCGCTTCTCAACATGAGCACCGAGAGCAGGGGCTGAATGCGGAAAACAAAACGTTGTGTGTATCAGACTGGATTTTGTTTAAATGCACCTGTAGATACATTCTGTAGAAGAGCGCTTTTTCCTTGGCATAACCACAATGGGAAGAGCAGAGGGGCACCCAGATTATTATTTTTTGGACAGGTGGCGAAATTAAAGGGGGAACAAAATACTGGCCGGCCTTAAAAGGGGGTCTGAAATCTCAGAATGGGCGGAGAGACTCACCTGAAGCCATCCAGGATTAGGGCTGGCTCTGTATTGACTTAACAGACTCCCCAGCTACAAGACCACAAGCAAGAGACCTCCAGGACCCCCTAGGTGGTTTTTGAGGGGGGGTTTCTCTCATGTTCATCATGTTCAGTGATTTTCCCAGGTGAGCTTCATGGCTGACTGCGGGGGCTTGAAAGTAGTTCTTGCGTATGCGAGAGTACACATGAACACATGAAGCTGCCTTATACCGAATCAGACCCTTGGTCCTTCAAAGTCAGTATTGTCTACTCAGTCCGGCAGCAGCTCTCCAGGGTCTCAGGCAGGGGTCTTTCACATCATCTACCTGCCTAGTCCCTTTAACTGGAGATGCCGAGGACAGAACCAGGGACCTTCTGCATGCCAAGCAGATGCTCTACCACTGAGCCACGGCCCCCTCCCTCTGTGCAAGCTCTCTGTGCAGGGCAGAGTGCTGGGGGGTTGCTTGCATTTCTGGGGGTGTGACAGTCACCCATGGTGCTGCACTGGGAGCGCGTGCAGAAGCCCCCTCCCCCATCTGAAGCCTCCCCTCCCTTTTGCAAGCCTCCAGGACTCGGTGATCTTCCCAAGTGCTGCCGAAATGCCAAAGGGGAGATGCTAGCTGCGTGCCTGAACATGTCTGCCCACGATGGAGGGGGGGGGGCAGTATCGGCAGAGGGCCCGAGCACCCGCCTTGGCTAGCCTGCCTGTTTCGCCAAAGAAGCCCCAGCCACGAGCTCTGCGTGCGAATTGCTTTGACCCCCACTTATGCTGATAACAGGGAATATTAAATCTCTATTTTTCCGGGCTGCATAATAGAAAGTGGCCACCAACAGTCTGGAGTTTGCAATCAGATGGAGGAACACGGGTGTCACAGGAGACAGGCTTCCGCAAAAATGATAGTAGCAATTGAGATATTTGGCTCCCCCCGCATGCCCCCATTAATGAAAGAACAAGAAGCCCACGAGATACTCGCGGCATCCCCATCCCCCACCCTCCACGCTGTGAGGAGGAGGAGGGTGGAGCTCCTCCAGCCTTCCTCCATGCACAGAGTCCCAGCCTAGCACCTTTCCAAAGGACATGCCTCCTCTCCAGGTCTGAGTACTGCCCCCCTCCCTTGGTTCTTAACCGGAGATGCCGGGGATTGAACCTGGGACCCTTCTGCATGCCAAGCAGAGGCTCTGCCACTGAGCCACGGCCCCTCTCCATGCCTCTCCAGGTTCTCAGGCAGAGGTCTTTCACATCACCTACTTGCCTAGACCCTTTGACTGGAGAGGCCAGGGATTGAACCTGGGACCTTCTGCATGCCAAGCAGATGCTCTTCCACTGAGCCACAGCCCCTCACAAAGTGTTTCACATTTACACCTGAAGCTGCCTTCTACTGAATCAGGCCCTTGGTCCATCAAAGTCAGTATTGTCTACTCAGACTGGCAGCCGCTCTCCAGGGTCTCAGGCAGAGGTCTTTCACCTCACTTACCATCAGACTGGAGATGCCAGGGATTGAACCTGGGACCTTCCGCATGCAAAGCAGATGCTCTACAACTGAGAAGGGGAAGGAGAATTATTATTACACAGGGCCTAAGATAGATCCCTGAGGCACTCCACTATTCATATAGAGGAGGGTGCCGAGTTGTTTTCTGTTGCCCAGAAGGTCGGACCAGAACCAACAGGTTGAAATTAAACCGAAAGAGTTTCTGTCTAGACATTAGGAAGAACTTTCTAGCAGTTAGAGCGGTTCCTCGGTGGAACAGGCTTCCTCGGGAGGTGGTGGCCTCTCCTTCCCTGGAGGTTTTTAAGAAGAGGTTAGATGGCCATCTGTCAGCAATGCTGATTCTATAACCTTAAGCAGATGATGAGAGGGAGGGCATCTTGGCCATCTTGTGGGCATGGAGTAGGGGTCACTGGGGGTGTGGTGGGGGAGGTAGTTGCAAAATTCCTGCATTGTGCTGGGGGTTGGACTAGATGACCCTGGTGGCCCCTTCCAACTCTATGATTTACATGAGAACGGCAGCTGAGCCTAGCTTCCTTCTTCCCTGGCGTAGGCTTGGTTTGAGTTGTCACCTCGTACAGTCAGCCTGCCTAGGCCAACAAGACGCATCACAAATTGTGTGTTGTGGCCTGTGTGTGGGCATGAAACACACACACACACACACCTCAGGATGGCTGCCTCTCCCAGTGACCAATCCACCCACTCCCTCCCTCCCTGCCGACGCCTCTCGGCGGCTTCTGATCTTGGATGAGGAATTCCTCTTTATACCAAACTGTCTATTCAAGTTATAAAAATGGGCTTTTTCCCCCGACAGTAAGTGCAACACTTTTCATATTTTTACTTGCAGCTGTCTAGATAGCATTTCACTTTCTTTACTCGGAGTACTCGCTCTCTGTTATTTAATGGGAATTTTTGAGGGCGCTGTGCCCTTAGCAGACATCAGAGCAATATATATATAACACGAGGAATCAAGAGAGAGAGAAAGAGAGAGAGAGAGGCTGTTCCAGGAGAAGGCAGGAACAAAAAGACAAACTAGGCTCTTATCCATATGGTGTTTTTTGATTTGGGGAATAGAGAAAATTGCATTTGATTAGATTTGTAATGGAGACTCATAACTCCAGATTAGGGCTGGGTGGAAGGGGCAGCTAATGGGCCTTTCATTGCCAGGAGAGGTCTCCACCCCCATCATATTTCCCCCCTCTTTGGGACAATTATTTGAATTCTGAAATGTCTCGATTCTTTGGAGTTTCGTGCTTGTCCCTTCTCCCCTCTCCCACGCGACTTCTTCAGAGACCTCCTCCTTTCTCTGTCTTCTCCCGCTGGGCTGGGGCAGTTTTCTCTGCTGGCTGCAAGGGTGCCCACTAGTAGCCATGTGGCACCGCACCTCCACGTTCTCTAATAGAGCGGCGCAATCCCTCTCTGGATGGTGCAGAAGGCTTTGAAATAGGGGTCCGATCCCATCTCAGTCCCAGGCAGTGCTTCACTGGGGGGTTGCCTCTTTCTCATCCTCCTCATCTTGTAAGGCCTGGAAAGTGCCGTTTCTTGTAAAGTCGAGACGATCTGTCCTGTCATTATGGAATTGGGCATGGGGGGGGGGGGAGTCTATTTGTAAGGGGTTTCATCTGCCCAAATCTCAGATAAAGCAGATGGAGAAATGGAGCCGATCTCCAGGGATCACCTGGGATCCATTGGCTCATGATGATTGTTCCTGCCTGTTAGCAGAGGATCTGGCACCTGACTGCTCCTCAGGGCCTGGGGCTTCAAGCCCAAAGGCGATGACAGAATCCCAGGGCCCACCTGTGGGGACCCCTGTGCCTACTACGGGGAGGGTCTCTCTCCCTTCTGGTCTCTTCACCTCTGCCCCCCTGCCTAGAAAAGAAAGGGGCAGGAAAGACAGGAAACCCTGCACTGAGCACCCCCCAGGCCAAGGTGAGAGGGTCATGGGAGGCCTCTGCCTGCCAGCATTTGGTTGCTTGCACAGGGTGTGCGGGGTGTGTGTGTGTGCGCGATCACTGTAGAGATGTGTTTTAATTAACCTGTCTAGGATGAATAAAGGAATTGTGAAATGGCTGGTTGAGATTAACTGAAAATCTAATGATAAAAAGATTGGGAGGAGATGGGGGTTTAGATGGAGCGCTTCTCATTTTCTCTCCACTTGGATTAGTAAATCTCCAAAGAATATAAACGCCACGAGGATTCTCCGCTCTACCTTGAAGGGAGTGGAGCTTTGCCCTGCTGGGGTGTGCCGATTTCCCGAGAATCTGGTGAGGCCAGCGGCCGTAGATGCAAATGGGCATCCCTTCTTTGGACCAAGATTCCAGCCCTTGTGTTTTTTTAATGTGTGTGTGTGACCGTGTGGTAAACCAGAGGGACCCTGGGTCTCGGTAAAGCCCAGACTCTGCTGTCTTTCCTGGTATTAGCAAAAACAGAGAACCAGCCGATTCCTGCTATTCTACATAGCTCTGGACTTCCCTTGAAGTTTACACCTCCGCTTCTTCATTTCACACACCCCTGTGATCCTGAGGAGGGCCCAGCCAGTGCGTTGCCTCTGAGAAAGGGGATTCTAGACCACAAAGGCTTGTGTGGGAATCAAGGCTTGTTCTGTCTTTAAGGTGCCTCTAGACTCCACTCTGTTTCTTTTGCAGCAGACACCGGATGTGTTAGGCTGATGGTTCAGGACAGGCCACAATGGCTAGGAAATGGCCCTGAGTGGTCAACTGCCCAGAGGCGTTTGGGGGAGGGAGGGGGGCAGGTGTGTGGGTCTAACAGAGCAGTTACAGGGGGGCGACAGAGGGAGCTTTGCATGGTGTAGTGGTTAAGAGCGGTGGTTTGGAGCGGTGGAGTCTAATCTGGAGAACCGGGTTTGATTCCCCCACTCCTCCACATGAAGCCAGCTGGGTGACCTTGGGCTAGTCACAGCTCTCTCAGCCTCACCTCCCTCACAGGGTGTCTGTTGGGCAGAGGGGAAGGGAAAGTGATTGTAAGCTGGTTTGAGTCTCCCTTAAGTGGTAGAGAGAGTCGGCATATAAAAACCAACTCTTCTCCTTCTCCTTCTTCTTGAAAGCTTGCTCCCTGGATATCTTTAAGGTGCTGCTGGACTTAAATCCTGTCCTTCTAACAGATCCATTTCTGAAGGAGTCAGTCAAGGCTTTGGGGTCCCCTGTGGGGCAGTGTGCCTCCTGCTCTGCAGGCATGCCTCTTGCTCTTCAGGTGAGCTTCCTGCTTGAGAAGTATTAATTAGCTGGGTGCCTTCTGACCCTTTATTCTCCATCTCCCCCTTTTCTCCATGTCTGTGGCTTTTCAGCTCCCAGGTGTGGCAAAAGGCACAGGGCCCAGCCATCTCTGGACTTATTCGACTGGAAGACAAGTGTGTGTGTGTGGGGAGAGATGGCTTGTCTAACAGGGGTGAGAAGGTGAGCTAGACACACACCCCTTGACACCTAGACACACACCCCTGCAAATTAACTTGGTAACTCGGTGGTATACCTGAGCAGCTGTGTGCCAGTGGACTTGGCATCCCGGGGGGCAGCGGTGCTGAAAGGACAAGGGGCTGGGGGGAGGGGGCTTCCCAGCCTTGCTCCATCTTCCCTCAAACTACTCTCCCACCCCACCCCCCGGCTGGGCTACAGACTCAGGTCCATTGATCTGAGCCAGCTCCGCTCTCTTAACTACACTCCCGGTTATTGCCTCATCAGGAAAGCAAGGATGGATTGACTATTTTTCATTAAAATGCAAATCAATTTAATAAAAAAGCGGAACTGTAGATTGATGAACTGCTCAAAACTTTCCCCTCATGCTAGGCTAGCGCTGGTTCAAGGGAATTTCCTGCCATCAGTGATGAGGACGGCTCAGCGGCAGAACCACCGGATCAGAACGGCGGCCTCTTTGGTGCGACGGTGGCCAAAATATTCCACAAAGGGGAAGAACAAAAGGAACACCAAACGCATTCTTTGGGGCAGTGAAGCTCTTGGAAGACAGCCAACCTCGAATACCTAAACACACACACATGAACTCATGAAGCTGCCTTATAATGGATCAGAGCCTCCTGGGTCCATCCAAGTCAGTATTGTCTACTTTAACCGGCAGCGGCTCTCCAGGGTCTCAGGCAGAAAAGGGCCTTTCACATCACCTACTTGCCTAGTCCCTTTAACTGGAGATGCCAGGTATTGAACCTAGGACCTTCTGCATGCCAAGCAGAGGCTTTGCCACTGAGCCACGGCCTCTCCCTGCCTTGAAATAGCCTCTGACCCCCCCCCATGGGAATGGGGGCAGCAGGGAGCCACTGAAGCCCCCCAGTGTTGGGTCATCTCCCCACACCTTGTACCGGCAGCACCTTGCTTGGGGGCACAATTAGTTAGGACATAGAAACTGCTGGTTGTTCCCGACTCCTGCCTGAACTGTGATTAGTAGCCGACTGGCCTCCGTTTCCCAAGTGCTTCTCAGTGCTGGGGGAAGGAGCAGGGCTTTGTTCACCGCGAGCAGATGCTAAGTGGGGGCGAAGCGTTTCTTCCCCAGCTGGCTGCATCGGTCGGTGTTGTCATTTGTGAAAAGTTCCCCAGGAAAAGGCTGCTCTGCCGCCTCCCCTCTGGGCTCTTGGGCTGGGTCGGGAACTCCGGTCTCTCCCCACCTCACGGTGGGTTAAAGGGACCCCCACTCAGGTTCTCATCAAAGGCAGACGGGAGCAGTCAAGAGGGCGGCCGTTTTGATGAACATGAGGGATGGAAATTGGGATGGGCTGGCGGCGGCGCCGTCTCTCTCAAATTTATCCATAAAAATGCAAATGGCCCTCAGACGATATGATACTGAAATTACCTTTGGTCCTCTGGCCAGGCAGTCATCTGTCACTCTGACTTTTGCCCAGAGGCTGAGTGGGGTGGGCGGAACGGGGTGACAGAAACATCCCACAGAGGGACCCAAAGTACTGGCTCAGAGCAGCAGGAATTCCTTATAGAATCAGAGTTGGAAGGGACCTCCAGGGTCATCTAGTCCAACCCCCTGCACAATGCAGGAAATTCACAACTACCTTCCCCACCACACACCCCAGTGACCCCTACTCCATGCCCAGAAGATGGCCAAGATGCCCTCCCTCTCATCATCTGCCTAAGGTCATAGAATCAGCATTGCTGACAGATGGCCATCTAGCCTCTGCTTAAAAATCCCCAGGGAAGGAGAGCCCACCACCTCCTGAGGAAGCCTGTTCCACTGAGGAACCGCTCTAACTGTTGGAAAGTTCTTCCTAATGTCTAGACAGTAACTCTTCTGATTTAATTTCAACCCGTTGGTTCTGGTCCGACCTTCTGGGGCAACCGAAAACAACTCGGCCCCCTCCTCTCTATGACAGCCCTTCAAGTACTTGAAGATGGTTCTCATGTCCCCTCTCAGTCTTCTCCTCTCCAGGCTAAACATCCCCAGCTCCTTCAACCTTTCTTCATAGGACTTGGTCTCCAGACCTCTCACCGTCTTTGTTTCAGCCACACCCAACGGTGGGACGCCTGTTCAAGCCCTCTCTCTCCCGCGAAGGGAGGTCCAGATGTGTCCTTTTCCTGCACATTCTGGAACAGCCTTAAGAAGTCTTCAGTCTGGACTGGGAGGGGTGGGGGGGCTTCCTGCTGCCTTTGGGTGGCTCACAAGGAGGCCTTGAGAAGCCGGTGGGATCCAGAGCTTTTGGCAAGAGGAATTGCTGAGTCTTGGGCCTGCAGAGTGTGGGCTTTGTAGGAGGAGGACAGAAGCTTGCCTGTTGCTGTAGACCTTTTGCAAAAGTCCTTTTTGGGGGATGAGTGGGATTTTTCCAGTCAAAAAGGGGTGACCATTTTCTGCTCTTCTGGCCCTTCCTTTCTTGAAATGGCATTTGGCTGCTCAGCTAAAAGCAGTATATTGAAAATCAATAAGCATAAAGTGTTTCCAGGCCAAGCAAAATCAAATATTACAATGTGGCTGAGTTCATCATCTGAAATTAACCTTCCCTAAGTGCCAGGATCAACACCACTCCGTAAAGAGGGGGTAAAAAATCAATGCAGATTATTCCTAGTCCACCTCTCTTCTCAGGGGTCCAGGGAGAGTGGAAGAAGCCCCTCCCCACAGCTCTCCATCGTTTGCCAAATGCACAAGACGAGGCAGAAATTTGCAAAGGTATTTTTCAGGAACAAAAGTTCCCTGCTGGGGAGGGCAGAGGGGGGAAGGTGGGGGAGAAGGAGACAGTTTGCCCGTGGAACTCAGAGCCACAGGACACTGTTCACGTTCAAGTGTTGCTGCTGAAAACTACCCATGATTATCTGTTCACTTCTCACTCCCTTCCATTTTCCTTTGTGACTTTGGTTTTTGTCCCTGCTGCTTTCAACAGGGAAAACATTCCCCCCCCCTTTCCCTACCTAATTCCAAAGGACTGTAGGGATCATAGAATCATAGAGTTGGAAGGGACCACCAGGGTCATCTAGTCCAACCCCCTGCACAATGCAGGGAACTCACAACTACCCCCCACACACAAACACACACCCAGTGACACCCACTCCATGTCCAGAAGATGGCCAAGGTGATCTGCCTCTCGTGATCTGCCTAAGGTCACAGAATCAGCATTGCTGACAGATGGCCGTCTAGCCTCTTCTCAAAAACCTCCAGGGAAGGAGAGCCCACCACCTCCCGAGGAAGCCTGTTCCACCGAGGAACCGCTCTAACTACTAGAAAATTATATGCAGGGACCCTAGGGTTGCCAACCTCCAGTTGGTAGCTGGAGATCTTCTGCCATTACAACTGATCTCCAGCCGATAGAGATCAGTTCCCCTGGAGAAAATGGCCGCTTTGGCCATTGGACTCCATGGCATTGAAGTCCCTCCCCAAACCCCGTCCTCCTCAGGCTCCACCCCAAAAACCTCCCGCCGGTGGCAAAGAGGGACCCAGCAACCCTAAGGGACCTTTCCTGCCAAAGTTCAGGAGGAGAGGGGAAAGTATGAAAAGGTACAAGGCCTTCTTCGCTTGCAGTGCAGGCTCAGGCGGGCAACAACCTTGCCTCGTGAGTGGCTATTTTCTCTCCGTTCCTTAGATCCTCAAGTGTGGGGAGGAGTTCAATTTCAAAATCAAAATGCCGCACACTCCCTTCGCACCCGTTCGGATTTTTATTAATTAATTCCGGAGCGCAGATCCCTGGAGTCTGCAGCGTAAATCAGCCCGTGAGAAAACTCTGCAGACAGGCTTTCCTTCGTAGCGGCAGCTGGAAAGGAGATTCTGAGCTGGAAAGGAGATGCCCATCAAAGGCAACCCATATCCAGGACCTCTCCCCCCCCCCCCCGCGCACACTGGAATCCAACCATAGAGCAATGCTCTGCGCATCTGCCTCTGAATGATGCCGCGCCTTGGCTGGCCAGCCCCAGGATGAGTCCGCAGAGATGACTGCCTCTCATGGCCTTCCCTGGCCTAGGGAGGCTGGTCTCTGGAGGGTCCCAAGAAGCTGTGGCTCAGTGGTAGAGCATCTGCTTGGCATGCAGGTTCAATCCCCAGCATCTCCAGTTAAAGAGACCAGGCAAGGAGGTGTTGTGAAAGACCTCTGCCTGCGACCCTGGAGAGCCACTGCCGGTCTGAGTAGACAATACTGACTTTGATGGACCAAGGGACTGATTTTGTATAAGGAAGCTTCATGCGTTCAAGCTTGCGCTGGAACCGGCTAAGAGCTGCAACCACCCACCCCACCCACCTCCCAGTTGTCTGCCTCTGTGGCGTTTCCTCTTGGCTGGCCGGCCCACAGGGATCCTTTGGCATCAGCGCCGGTGCCTGAAGCCGGCTTTTCGAGATCACCAGGTCTCCCTGAAGGAATATAGCAGGAAGTGAACCATTTCTGAGCAAGGCTGACCTCCACAGAGCGGGGCCGTCCCGCTGGGAACTGGGGGTAGTTGCTGGAGCAGAAGGTTCCCGGCTCTGATTAGGGAAACCCTCTGATAGCCGAGCGGGTTTTAATGAGTTCCCTGCAGCCTTCTCAAGCCAGCGCCTGCTCCCGCCCCACCCTCGCAGGCCCCCACAATCCCAGAGCCTATTAAATGGAGCTCACATTGGGATGGGGGGGCTTTCAAGAGCAGAGGGCCTTTTGTGCCTTCGGATTGCAAAAAAAAGAATAGGAGCTGCTTTTTTTCCAAATCAATATTCTGAATATGCAAACATCCTTTTAGTGTGAGCTGCGAGAGCTTTGCTTGCCGTGAGGCACTGGGAGAAAGGGATGGGGAGGAGAGCGAGAGGAGGAACCCCACGGGGCCACAACAGTGAATCACACAGAGCAGGCGGAAGACACAAAGCCCTTTGTGGAGATCAACCCGTCTTCCGAAGGCAGCTTGCAAGGTTTTGAGTGAAGCAGAACTCTTTCTCGGGGGAGGCTGGGGAAAAACCCACACAGGCGTTTCTGAACATGCGCTTGATGTTGAGGCTGGCCTGTGCGCTCGGTCTGCAAACAGGTGTTCAGGTTTCATGCTCAAGGCCGCCCACAAAGCAGGCTTTCCAATTACACCTGGCCTTGGGGAGAGGGGGGCAGGGGCAAAAACAGCTAAAGGGGGAGTCTTGAACCCATGGCAGGACCCATGGCAATTGGCCCCTGGCCATCTTCTAACAGCAATGAAAGGGGCACAAAATCCCAGGAACAAAGACAAATGGTTCTCCCAAACCTTTCCCAGGAGGAATTCGTTCTGCAGGTGTTGAACGTAGGGTTGCCAGGTCCCTCTTCACCACCGGCGGGAGGTTTTTGGGACAGGGCCTGAGGAAGGCAGGGTTTGGGAAGGGGAGGGACTTCAATGCCATAGAGTCCAATGGCCAAAGCGGCCATTTTCTCCAGGTGAACTGATCTCTGTCGGCTGGAGACAGTGTGGTGTAGTGGTTAAGAGTGGAGGCTTGGAGTGGTGGAGTCTGATCTGGAGAACCGGTTTTGATTCCCCACTCCTCCACATGAGCGGTGGACGCTAATCTGGTGCACCTGGTTCGTTTCCCCACTCCTCCACATAAAGGCAGCTGAGTGACCTTGGGCTAGTCACAGCTCTCTCAGCCCCACCTACCTCACAGGGTGTCTGTTGTGGGGAAGGGAAGGGAAAGGTGATTGTAAGCTGGTTTGATACTTCCTTAAGTGGGAGAGAACGTCGGCATATAAAAACTAACTCTTCTTCTTTTGGAAATCAGTTGTAATAGTGGGAGATCTCCAGCCACCACCTGGAGGTTAGCAACCCTGTAGGCCACCCCCAGGCTCTTTACCGGCTTGCTGTTGGCTCCCTGGCTTTCCTTCTCACATGGGGATCTGCACAGTACCTGCTGGGGTTGCCAGGATCCTCCGTCCCCAGGGATGGGGACAAGGGGGGCTTGGGTCTAACCTTTTTGAACCCTGAGTACTGATCCACAGGGAAGAGCCGGCCAAACTCAGAACCAGGCACAAAGAGGCCCTTCAGCTCAGCTGGGCAGGAATGGCAGAGCCGGGTGTGTGTGTGTGTGTTGCATCTCGCTCCCTTGAGGGAAGCCTGCTGGGAGGCAGAGCGAGCATCTGAGCCAGGCCAGCACCTGTCTGGGCTGCCTGGCGGATCTGCAAAGGCCAAGCGATTGACTACGGAGAGCACTCAATTTTCACCCCGCCAAGCAACAAGACAGGCTTTTGATCAATATTTCCCACAACAATCCACTTCCTTGTGATGAATGTTCTTGTGGGGAAGAGGAAGAGATTAACCTTCTGGTGCGGATGGCAGGACCGGCCTCGGGGAAGATGGCTCAATTCCTCCAGGGCAGGCGGGCGGCAGAGTCCTGCAGAAGACACGGAGAAGAAGCGGGCTCAGCACAGGCGGAGCTGTCGCTGGAAAGGGGCCCCCACCTGCCACCCCCACGCCACGAACACCGATGGCAGCATGGGGGTGCGGATTTTGGGGTGTGAGCCTACTGACTTGGGGGTAAAACCCATTGGATGCAGGGGGGTTGACACCTCGGCAAACGGGAATATTAAAAAGAAGAGGTGCCTTTTCTCTTTTTTAAAGTTTTGGGTGAAACACCCCCAGGCGGTGGGGAGAGTTTGCTCCCTGGGCTGCCTGTGATGCACCTCCTGTCTTGACACTGTATTGTTCTCCGTGAGTTTCTGTGTCTCCACGCAAACAGCCAGGAGCGGCGGGTGTTTGGATGTGGCTTGGGCCAGGCTCTCTCTCCCAAGAGGTCTCTTCATGAGATTTCAGGGATCCTTCATCAGAAGGGTTGCCAGCCTCCAGGTACTAGTAGGAGATCTCCTGCTATTACAACTTACCTCCAGCCAATAGAGATCAGTTCACCTAGAGAAAATGGCTGCTTTGTCCATTGGATTCTATGGCATTGAAGTCCCTCCCCCTCCCCAAACCCCACCCTCCTCAGGCTCCACCCCAAAAACCTCCCACCGGTGGGTGTCTGCATCCCCTTGACCCCAGCTATTTGACCAGGGGACACGGCCATCCTTCACCCGCCAGCTGCTGAAGGTCTTCCCTGCCGGATCCTTTCAGGGAAGCCCCGGGGCCTCTCTGTGCCCTTTGCTTCCCCCTTCCTTCCCACACTCTGCTGCTGCAAACCCGTTCCTCCAACCGGGCACCGTGCCACAGCCTGGAGTTCTCATCCTGTAAAGCAGTGCTGCAGCCCTTCCGAATGACAGACCCCCGCGGAGGGACAGGAAATGTGCCTTTGCAGCCAATGGGTGCCAACGATCCATCAGGGGTGACAGGGCCTGGCTTCCAGCGGGCCTCCCGTCCCCATCCCCCTGGGACCACAGAACCGTTGCGATGATTGAATCCAGCAACCAGGAGAGGAGATGCCTCATCCATCTTGGAGCCAAGCCTGCGTGTCTGAAATTGCTAATGGGGATGTTTTTTTAATGAAGCAGATGGGAAGAGGCCCCCTTCCTTGAAGGACCTCTGCCTCTCCAAGAGGTCTGAGAGGTGGACAAAAGGAAGGACTTCTAATCAAGTAACTAAATGAGGGGAGTCACTGCCAGTGGGTGCAGCGATGGCTGCAGGCGGAGACGGCTTTCCGAGACTCGGGGCAGAGAGGTCCACCAAAGGGGATTAAAGTAACCTCCAAAAACCAGTGCTGGGGAGGGGAAGCATCGGGGAGGAGGAGAAGAAGAAAAAGAGTTGGTTTTTTATATGCCGACTTTCTCTACCACTTAAGGGAGACTCAAACCGGCTTACAACCACCTTCCCGTCCCCTCCCCACAACAGACACCCTGTGAGGTAGGTGGGGCTGAGAGAGTGTGACTAGCCCAAGGTCACCCAGCTGGCTCCGTGTGTAGGAGTGGGAAAACAAATCCAGTTCACCAGATTAGCCTCCGCCGCTCATGTGGAGGAGTGGGGGAATCGAACCCGGTTCTCCAGATCAGAGTCCAGCGCTCCAAACCACCGCTCTTAATCACTACACCACGCTGGCTCTCACTGAAGGGAGGCAGAGTGGCCAGCTCTGGGCTGGGAAATACCTGGGGGCTTTTAGGGGGTGGAGCCTGAGGAAGGTGGGGGTTTGGGGAGGGGAAAGGCTTCAGTGGGGTTTAATTTCCCTTTGTAGCTCTTGTCCATCTGGCCACCCCCGCCGCCCACCCATGCATGTCCCACCCAGTGGGCGTCCGGTGCCCGCAGGCCAGCTGTCTTGCAGAGGGGCCAACTGGCATGCCAGAGGCTGTGGGTGGGGGAGGAGGGTTTAATAAACTCTGGGCCATGAATCACTTGCCAGGACCCCGGACATTAATTTCAGTCACAGTCAACAGCCCTATATCACCCTATAAACACCTCTGCAGTTTCAATTAACATTTCTCTATCTCCTGTCTCGCTGAATATTATATTTAACTAATTTAGGAGGATTGGTAAAGATAGTTTTCACACTTCACAGGAAAGCATAATGAAATAATTATACCTATACCTAAAAACGAACATGAGGGCATTGCATAAGCGGCTCTAAAGTCACGGAAAGTAGAAACTTCCCCAGGACACCCAGCAGCCCTTCGTCCCCGACTCTGCTTGCTGTCAGACTGGGTGCCACACAAAACATGCGCATGACCCACCCATACCACTCATGGCTCTCGGATCCGCCCCCCCATCCTGGCCAGAAAACCTCATGTCACATGAGAACCTCTGAGCAGGAAGCATGCCAGGAGTCAGGGGCCTCCGGTTTCTCCCTGCCTACCCAGGTCTTGCCTCTGGCGCGCACCCCCTCCCTCAGTTGGTCCCAACAGCCCAGTGAGACAGGTGGGGAGGGGCGGGCATGGCAGGCACCAGTTCACCTGGGCAGCGCCAAGGCTGCTGAGAGGGATCACCCCTCCTGTGCTCAAGGGCAGAAACAAAAAAACACAACCCTGAACTGAATGGATCGTTGCCCTGGCCCAGTTGGTTGATGCACGTTGCTTTCAGGGATCTCCCTATATTTCTGATGGTTTTGAGGTAGGGTTGCCAACCTCCAGGTGGTAGCTGGAGGTCTCCTGCTATGGCAACTGATCTTCAGCCAATAGAGATCAGTTCACCTGGAGAAAATGGCCGCTTTGGGCAATTGGACTCTATGGCATTGAAGTCCCTCCCCTCCCCAAACCCCACCCTCCTGAGGCTCCACCCCAAAAACCTCCCGCTGATGGTGAAGAGGGGCCTGGCAACCCTATTTTCTGTCCTGTCCTTTTATCCGTCCTCCCCGGAGCGACAAGCAGCCTCAGACAGGGCTTTCCCCAAAGGTTGTGCTCGAGACCACCACATGCTCGTGCCGCAAGAACGTAAGGTCCCCCAGTCCCCTTGGTCCAATCCCTTTTGCCGCCTTCATTGCTGTCCCTCCCTGGTCTCCCAATTCCTCCCCAGGGGCAGTGGAAGTGATGGGAGGGATGCTTGGGTGGGACCGGCTCAGCCACACCCCAGGAGTATCAACATTTTCACGGGATGCAGTGAGATGGATTTAATCACGCAGGTAGCCCACAAAGCCAGGCTTACTACCAAAGCAGGAAGGTGGGGCATTGGGACCTCACTCCAGGCATGGTACCCACAGCTGGTGAAGATGCCTGTACATCACCCGGGTACCTGCCGGCCGCGGTTCCACTGCCTTTGCTGGCCAGGCAGTAGATGCGTTCCTTCACCGTCGCTCGTCCGTTGGAAGAAGTCCTCCAAGGGTGCAGCGGCTGACATGGCTCCTTCCCTAGAATATTTGGCTGGCGAGGCCCCGTCTCCCGTTCCTCTGCATTGCTGACCCCGTGGCCCAGCGGCACTGGGGTCTGTCAGGCAGAAGGCTGCCTTCCCCCTCCCCTCCCTTCCCACCATGGTGACAAATGGTTCCTGAACTTTCCAAAGGCTGAAGTTCCCGCCCAAGGCTGCCGGGGAGAGGTGAATTGTTGCAAAAACAACAATCCATTTTTAAATCCATCTCTCTCCCCCACCCCTTCCCCAATTGTTATCCGTGCACTCCCGCAGTAACTATGGTAACCCAGCTCTGGGGTTGTAACGTGCAGAATCGGAAGCTCTCATCCTGCATCCCTCGGCCAGACCAGACCGTCCGTCTCTGCCTGGGCTGAGTGTGGCTTTTGCCCTCCCGCCAGCTAGAGGCCCCTCTGCTCCACGGGCCGCGGTCAGGGGGCAACACTGATACTGGGGAGGGGTGTGGGGAGCATTTGACCCCTCGGAGAGAGAAGGGCGCTCATCTGGATTGCTTTAGCACAAAGCCCCCACCCCAAATCACATAGCGTGTATGTGGATAAACAAGCAAGGGGCGCTACGGTTTGGGCTTTGGAGAAAGGGTTTGTGGGGAAGTCCGGTCTTCCCCCTGGGAACCACCATTCCATTCTCCTCTGCAGGGCTGGTGGGTCAGAAGGCCCTCATAGGCTCAGGAGGGGCTTGGGGGGGGGGGTTGACTGCCAGGGGCAGGGCCTCTCCTCCTGGCAACTGCAGGAAGACAAGGGGGGCAGGAATTAAGTGGGGGCCGAGCTGTGGGGAGCTCCCCTGTTACTTTGGGGAGCTTGGAAGGGGGATGATTTGCTTACTTCCGAGGATATGTACGCTGCCCCTCCAGAGAGCCGACCTGAGGCAGGAGCTTTGTGGCAGTTGAGGGTTGTGGGTCAGAGATTGTCGTGGTACGTGCCAACAGTGAGAAGGTGCCCAGGCTTCCCCGAGCCTCTTGGCAGAAGGGGTGGGATTGAACTGTACGCAGAGGACTCACCTGCCTTACCTCCCTGCCCCTTTCTGGTGCCGCGCCCCAAACAAAACATACCAAAAAGGCTCCTCCGGTTTCTTTTGCGCCTGCATTTCAGCGCAAACCCAATTGTGCAGAAGTGTCACCCGGAGAATCAACTTACCTGGCCAGTCTCGTCTGAGATTGTTGTGAAACAAAAGCGGGGCCGCCTCTCTCGTTGTGGCTTACAGAGGAGCAGCGCTTAAAAATGCCCTGCAGAGCCGAGGAAAGGCGGAGAGATGTGGCATCTTTAAGCATTTTTAATTGCCCTGTCAAACTGACAATTCTGGAACTAATTATTGAGAAGACAATACCAGATACACTGAAGAGCACGTCAACACTGTTTTTATGTAATTATGCAATTTAATGAATTGAAAGCTACAGTAATGGATGATTGCTGGCTAATTAGGGACTCCCTTTATGCTAACCACGCCATTTATTTTCAAGTCACGATATTTTTCTACGCCATCCCTCTCTGCCCCCCACCCTTCTGAAAAACTGTACCACTTGAGCCTGAAAGGGGGCCAGGAGAGGTCAGAGTTGCCTCCGCCCCCATCCATGGTGCCCTCCTTCCTGCTGAGATTCCAGTTTCACGAAGCTGCCTTCTACTGAATCAGACCCTCGGTCCATCCAAGTCAGTATTGTCTACTCAGCCCGGCAGTGGCTCTCCAGGGTCTCAGGCAGAAAAGGGTCTTTCACATCACTACTTGCGTAGTCCCTTTAACTGGAGATGCCGGGGATTGAACCTGGGATCTTCTGCATGCCAAGCAGAGGCTCTACCACTGAGCCATGCTCCCCTCCCCACAGCAGCTTCCTCACTCCTGCATCTTCCATGCTGCTGACTCAAATCCAGGTGACAATCTGCAGGGATGCACCAGGCGGTTTGGCCTTGGGGCTTGTTTGTGAGAGACCGACTCTTCTCCCAGCCCAGAATCTGCTGCCAGAGGGGGGAGACATTACCCCCCTCGCCCGCTTCCTTCCGCTGCTCCCCCCCTCTCCCCCTCACTTCCTTCCAAGCCTGTCTTTGCTGGAAGCTCTTGGCGCTCGGCCGGCCCTGAGAAGCTGCCGCTGTGTAGGACTGGTGCTTTCTGCTACTCCAGAGCTGAGGGTCCCTTCCCATCCTCCCTGGCTAGAAGGATCCCGGGGGGCGGGGGGAGGCAACTAAACTCCAGGGCTGAATGGCCCCTCACCAATGTCAAGCACACACATGAACACACACATGAAGCTGCCTTAAACTGGTCCATCAAAGTCAGTATTGTCTACTCAGACTGGCAGCGGCTCTCCAGGGTCTCAGGCAGAGGTCTTTCACATCACCTACTTGCCTGGTGCCTTTAACTGGAGATGCCGGGGATTGAACCTGGGACCTTCTGTGTGCCAAGCAGAGGCTCTACCACTGAGCCACTGCCCTCCCCAAGCAGAGGCAAACAGGCCTCAGTTGGCAAATCCTTGCCAACACAAAGGGCACAAGGACCGGTGGGGCTGCTGCTGCTGGCTCATTCTCTGGAGCAGCTTCTGAGTTCTTCTGTGCCAAGTTTTAAGTCGCCCGGCACAAACGCAGATGATAATGTTTTGCAAAAAAAAAATGTACTCACTTCCCACTCCCCGCATGACCACAATCAGCAAATCCTCTCTTGGGCACAGACAACAGCCAGGGAAGCACCGAGAAAAAATGCTTGCCTGTGGGATCTTTGTGGAGAGGCCCCAGCCGAGCACGATCGTTGGAGGGCTTTGTCAGGGGCCCGGGCCCTGAGCCGCTTCCCAGCTGAGCAAGCCTCCGTGCCCCAAAAGAACGTCACTGAATCCCCAGGCATCGGGAGAGCAGAGGGAGCTCGATGTGGCTCAGCCTCACGTGGCATCTGTGAATCCTTTTCTTTTTAAAACTGAGCATCCCTAATGAGAGCTGCATGTAGGGTTGCCAGGTCCCTCTTCGCCACCGGCGGGAGGTTTTTAGGGCGGAGCCTGAGGAGGGCAGGGTTTGGGGAGGGACTTCAGTGCCATAGAGTCCAATTGCCCAAGCGGCCATTTTCTCCAGGGGAACTGATCTCTGTCGGCTGGAGATCAGTTGTAAAAGCAGGAGATCTCCAGCTAGTACCTGTAGGTTGGCCACCCTAGCTGCATGTAAAGAGGAAAAGGCTGCCTGGCAGCCAGAGGAACACTCCGCCTGCCCTCCCGCCAGAAGAGGGGCCTGTCTGTTTGCAAACAGGTGCTGGCTCAGGGAGGTGGGCCCCCGACCCCCCAGCTGTGAGGCGCACAGAGGGGCCTCCCCCACCTGCAGCAGCCTGGTCCAGCACCTTCCTGGGGGGGGGGCTTGTAGATGGGAGCGGAGCAGCCGCATCCATCTGGCAGCTAAGGTATACGCCATAAATTGTGCCGTTTATGCCAACTTCACTGCCGGGCTATTAACAAGGAGAAGTGCTGGAGGTGAGTTCTGCAGCGGGGGTGGGGGTGTCACCGCTGCCTGGCAGAGAGGGAGGGGGCTGGCGTGCTTAACAATGCGCGGTTTGCAGAATAGCACATCGCCCCTCCGCTGCTGACGAGGCTAAATCCTAAAACCTTCCGTTCCCTGCTGGAATGCCAGGAGGGAAGAATCCCCCCGAAACTCTGCTGCTGAATCATGTGGGGCGAGCTTTTCCCAAGGGAGGGCAAGCAGCACCGGGCGCCCCTCAGCCCAACCCCTGCCTGTTCGCCCCCTGGGCGAGGCACTCCTTTGGCTCAAGGAATGAGGAGAGGAACCAAGAGGGTGAGTGAGGGGCTTCCTCTGACCATTCCCCGCCACGCTCTTTGCCCAAGGCACCACCTCTGGTGCCGGGAGAGCCTCCTTCAGGGCCTCTCTGTCCACCGGAGGGCAGGGGAGGCACACAGACCAGGGACCCTGCTGCAGAGGGGGCTCTGAGTGTGTTCCCAGCCCCCCAGGGGGCTTCCCTGAGGCTCTTCTTCCCCGGGGCTGCGGCTGCACTAGAGAGACTCTTCCTAACAAGCTCCTGACCTCCCGCCGCCAAGCAGGGGGAGGCGGGCGGCTCCCGCTGCCCTTTGGTGGGGCCTGTCAGATCCAATTGCAGCTAATTGGCCACCACGTAGTTCCTCTTGCTCGACCATTAGCAAATGCACAATGACAGCCAGGGGATGGTAATTGTCTCAGACTAGCTGGTGGCCTCGCAAGGGGGGGGATGGAGACCCCCAGAGAGCAGCTCTCTCCCTTTGCCACCCGTAGGGATGAGTTCTGGATAGGATTGCCAGGTCCCTCTTTGCCACCGGCGGGAGGTTTTGGGGGCGGAGCCTGAGGAGGGCAGGGTTTGGGGAGGGGAGGGACTTCAATGCCATAGAGTCCAATTGCCAAAAGTGGCCATTTTCTCCAGGGGAACTGATCTCTGTCGGCTGGAGATCAGTTGTAATAGAGGGAGATCTCCAGCCAGTACCTGGAGGTTGGCAACCCTAGGCTGTGAGGTCGCCTGAATTCCAGCCAGGGTCTGCATGAATCTCCCCTCTCAGTCCCCCTTACCTAAAGAGCTCGGGGTGAGTGCCTCCAGTTGCTGCTGAAACTGAGCCCCAGGCCTGCTAGGACCCCACCCCCAATGCCCCCCCACACACTGCAGCTGCTTCCAAGAGGTGTGACAGAAGCCCAAATCGAGAGTCGAGATTGCTTTTCTGCTTTTTCCCGGCTGCTTTGTTGCTCTGGGAGCAGAAAATCAGACTGCATCTCACACAAGGTGTGTGTGTTTGTACGGTTGGTCCTTTGCAAAAGGCCATGAAATTGCATGAAAGATTGGATCAACGCTGCGATTGGAACAGGCGCTTGGTAATGACTTTGTGGTTTGCTTGGACAGGGTTTTAATTTTATGTTTACTACTTGGAGACCAGCTGAAGGGAGGCCTGGCCTGGGCAGTGCCGTGGCTTCACGCTGAGAAGATGCGGGCAGGGGGCAGAAGACTCCGGGGCGGCTTCTCTGGGGCTCCTCTCCCCACCCCACCCCGAGTGAACTTAATTAAAATCTATGGAGAGAGAGAAATTGGAGACAATCTCTGCAGAGGAAGATTACCACTGTCTTGCACACCAAGTGGAGGCGGAGACCTTCTCTCCCTATCGCTGGGCTCTCTCCTGCTGCTCGGAAGAGGGCCCGATCCTGCTGAGGGCCCTTCTCTTCTGTAGGGTTGCCAGGTTGCTCTTGGCACCGGTGGGAGGTTTTGGACCAGAGCCTGAAGAGGGTGGGGTTTGGGGGGAGAGGGACTTCAATGCGATAGAGTCCAATTGCCAAAGCGGCCCTTTTCTCCAGGGGAACTGATCTCTATCGGCTGGAAATCAATTGAAATAGCAGATCTCCAGCTAGTACCTGGAGGTTGGCAACCCTACTCTCCTGCAATACCAGAGGCAGCTGCTGCTGGGGAGAGGCTCCTGCTGAGCCGGGCTGAGCTCCCTGCCATGCTCTGGTGAGTGGGGGGCCAAACCTGGAGACTCAGAGAGAGGGACCTGTGCTCAAGAGGGCAGGGGCCCACTGACCGTGGGCAGTCCAGATTTGCCCCTGGTTCACCAGCACCAGCTTAGCCTAAGACCAGAGCCCCTTCACAGCCTCAGAGAGCCTTGGCCCAGCACCCAAGCCCCAGCCCCAGGAATGCGTCTTGCACCCTCGGGAGCCACGAAGTTTCGTCTGCCCACGGAAACAGTCAGTCCTAATGGTTCCTCCGGGGCTCAGTTAGTCCAGGCGCTGAGAGGTGTCCGAAGCAGGTTTCAGGCCCAACATCCAGGCTCTGCACTACCCCAGCAGGCGGGGGGGGGGAGAGAGAGAGGAAACAGAAGACAGTGCCGGTCTCCCCCCACCCACCCGCCTTAGGTAAAGCTCCATCTCCTTGTGGCCGAGGGGAGCCTTTTAAAGCTAATCTCTGCTTGTTTTTCAGAGGCAAATAAGAGCTTCCTGGAATCGCTGAGGAGCAGAATCTGATGGGCTCTGCAGATTTTGCACCCGCTGGAGGTGTTTGATTTAAATTAGCCGTTCACGGAGAGCGCTTCTGTGGGTTAAAGCCGACCGAGCCCACGGTCCCACTGTGTACGTTGGGTGATTCCTACCAGGGCCCTTTTTCCTTTTCAGGCAGCAGAAGCACCCCCCCACACCGCCAGTCCAGCAAACTTCCTTGCAAAAGTTGAGGCTGAGCAAGAATCCACGTTGCATCCTTCCCTGTGGGCAGAGGGCTCTTTTCGAGGGGAAAACCCACCACATCTCACAGCCTGTTTCTCAAGGCCGAACAGTCCTTGTGGAAAATATATATATTGTCTACATTTAAACTTTTAGTCCCCGACCAGAAGTTCCTCGTTCTTGCTCTTGGGACATCTGGACCCCCGCGCCTCTCCTCTGGCCGCTGAAAGCCACGCCATAAGCCGGTGGCTGATGTGATCGGGGTCTTTGAGGAACGAGGTGAATCCTGCTGAGAAGCCGAGACCAGACAACCCCCCCCCCGACACTCACACCTGCCCTAGCTGTCCTCTCTCTCTTGCCCCGCCAGGCCGCCGAGCGGCTCCCCCTCTAGCAGGAGCCATCGCTGGCAGGATGAAAGAAGACATTTTTATTCCGCAACAAGGATCGCTGTGGTTTTAGAAGGCAATTTGCATAAACAGACAGTTTGGCTATAAACAATTGCAGCAGCAGCTAGTATTTACATATAGAGTAACTCACTCAAAATACAATTAAAGGCCCTGACAGATTGGAGGCGGGGGCCGGCGCGGGCAGGGGGAGGCGCTCCCTCAGAACAAGCCTTGGATGTCCGTCTCCTGCCCCACCTGGCTACCCTCCGGATGCCCAGGGCACACCCCCTCTCTTCTTGAGCAGTCCATCTGTAGCAGGAAGCTTCTCCCACGTCCAGGAGTAGGGTTGCCAGGTCCCTCTTCACTACCGGCAGGAGGTTTTTGGGGCGGAGCCTGAGGAGGGTGGGGTTGGGGGAGGGAAGGCACATCAATGCCATAGAGGCAATAGCCAAAGCGGCCCTTTTCTCCAGGTGAACCGATCTCTATCGGCTGGAGATCAGTTGTAATAGCAGGAGATCTCCAGCTAGTACCTGGAGGTTGGCAACCCTAGCCAGGAGGGGCCTGGAAGGCTGGGCTCCTTTCAGAACTGGGCCCAAATGTTCTGTGGGGCTTTGTGGGGGTTGGTGGCTCTGGGTCATTTCTTTGGCGTGGGACCTCTGGGAACCTGGTGTGAACCCACCTGCATTCAGGAGCGCCTTCCTGCGTGAAGCAGAAGGGGAGAGACGGCAGTCACCTGGCGGGGGCAAGTTGGCTGATGCCAGTATTTGGGTCCCCCCCGGCCCTCAAGGGCCTCCTTCCCGGCATTAAAGCCCCTCTCGGATCCTGTGCCCAGCTGTGTTTGGCGGGGGCAATCCCTCCAACACAGACACCATAGCTGCCCAAAGGCAGGTTCTCCATCCAGGATGCCGGGCTCCTCCTTCATGTGGTACTGCAGGTGTCCTGAACACACCAGCCGTGCTGGGGGGGGGGGTGTCCCTTCCCTTCTGATCCAATCCGAGGATGGGTCTGTAGCCACAACTTTCCAGGATCAGAGGAGTGTGCCTATTATATCAGGTGGATATACACAGGCAGGATAAATGCTGCTGCAGTCGTCTTGTTTGGGGGCTTCCTGGAGGCACCGGGTTGGCCACTGTGTGAACAGGCTGCTGGACTTGATGGGCCTTGGTCTGATCCAGCAGGGCTTTTCTTACTCTGGCACACCTTCCCTCCTGGCTCCCCGGCCTCGCTTCTAGTCCTCTTTCTCCTCTTCAAGGTCGAAGTCCTCAGGGGCCAGCAGCAGAACAGTTTGACATGTGTTCTGAAAACGCAGAGCTTTCTTCCAGCGGCAGAACACCTTGCCAAGGCCGGCCGCTCCTTGTTCGGCTCTTTATGGCCACTTATCTCAAATCATGGCTATTGTGCTCTGTGCCAAGGTGCCGCAGCAGCCTTGGCGTGTCCCAGGGCTGCAACGGACATCCTGGGGCAAAGAGTTCCAGAGGTGGGAGACAGCAAAGAAGAAGGGTGTCGTTGGGGCAACCAGTGGGTGGGATGCTCTCTTCTGCGCCGTGTTGGGCACCCTCAGCTGGATGGGTTCAGGGCACACAGAGCCCGCACGAGTGGGAAGAGACTGTCAAAATTCACCCCGCTCCACCCCGCCTTCCCAGTGTCTTGGGGCCTTTTCCAAACCTGCTCCGGCAGCTGCAGCCCAATCGGGGCTTGTTTGTGCCGGGAGGGACTCGGGGGCGTTGGCCTGGGGCCCGGCTGCCTGTCTCCCAAAGGAGCCGATGCTATCTGCCTGTGTTTGGGGAAGCAGGTCTCGAAGCGGAATGTCTTTTTAATAGAAAGAAACAGGGCAAGCCTTTCTGCCGCAGAATGCAAAATGCAGCTCCCGTCTCCCTGATATCGCCCTCAAGTTATTAAAAGATAACAGGCCCTAGCAAGAGTCAATGGGAAATTATTTCAGGTAGGCGGCATGAAAGGCGGAAATCACAGCCACGCAAATCCAGCCGATGATTGTGGGTGATTCATGGGGTGGGCGGGGGGGAGGCCTTCTGGGCCGGGATTTCGATCCCCGCAGATAGGATCTGCGCGGCCTCTTTTGCCTTTATGGATTCGCGATGCTTAACCTAGTCAAGGCTTTTTATTTGCATTGATCACACTTTATGGTATGATTAAATTTGTATGGAACAGAGCCAATTACTTTTGTTTTACACTTATTGAATGTACTTTACAGGGAAACAAATTAACTTGCAGCAGTTAGTTTGATTAATCTGGCCATGCCAAGCTTGACGGGCTCCGCTCTCCGCGCACCCCCCCCCCTCCGCAGGAGCAGCAAGCCGGCTCCCCCTTTCCTTCTCTTTCCTTCCTCCCCACCCCCAAGCGGTCCTTTGGCTGAAAGGCTCACTTGCTCCGATGCAAGCAGCTCTCCGCTCACCCAGCGGAGTTTGGGCACGCCCCAGCGGACAAGCCTCATTCATAGGGTCGCCAGGTCCCTCTTCGCCACCGAAGAGCCTGAGGAGGGTGGGGTTTGGGGAGGGGAGGGACTTCAATGCATTAGAGTCCAATTGCCAAAGTGGCTATTTCCTCCAGGTGATCTCTGGAGATCAGTTGTAATAGCAGGAGATCTCCAGCCGCTACCTGGAGGTTGGCAACCCTACTCATTCAGACCCCCCTCTCTATACACACACACACACACAAACACAGGAAGTCTTGCCAAACGGGGCCCTTTGGGCTTGCTAGGAAGAAGGGAGTCTGCATTATGACAAGAGGTATATGGGGAGATTAATGGACCATTCACAGAGCGGTTCCTACCTCATTCCTCCTGCTAAATAAGTTTTCAGCAAAGGATAATTTAATGGTCAAGTGTAACCTATTAGAGCCACGCTGAGTAACTGTCTTGCCAGGGGCTTTATTTATGGCTTCCCTGGAGAAAAGGGAAAGGGGTGGGGAGTAGCAAAAGGAAATAATGCATCCAGGAAGGGAAGGACTCATGAGATGCCCCCAACATGCACATGCGCGCACACAGTGTGTCCTGGCCTTGGTGCTTGGCTGATGTTGAAGGCTCAGATATGCCATCAGAATGACAACCAAGGGACCATGTGTCATACCTCAGAGGGCCAGCATGGTGTAGTGGTTAAGAGCAGTGGTTTGGAGAGGTGGAGTCTGATCTGGAGAACCAGGTTTGATTCCCCACTCTTCCACATGAGCAGCGGCCGCTAATCAGGTGAACTGGGTTTGTTGCCTCACTCCTATACATGAAGCCAGCTGGGTGACCTTGGGCAAGTCACTTTCTCACAGCCCCACCTACCTCACAGGGTGTTTTGGGGAGGGGGAGGGATGGCTATTGTAAGCCGGTGTGGGTCTCCCTTAAGTGGTAGAGAAAGTCAGCATATAAAAACCAACTCTTCTTCTTCTTTTTGGGAGAATTTGGCTGTCTCGCAAAATTCACAAGTGTATGGATGGAAAACGAGGCCTGTTTCATGTGAGTCTCACCCCAAAGGTCCTTCAGCATTGATGGGGGAAGGGAAGAGTTTAGACCTCCAGGCCAGCACGGAAAAAACCAGGGAGTATCCCGCTGTTGGCCAACACGAAGGAAGAGCAGTTGGCAGCAGAGACAATGTCGCTCTCTGTCTCCACAGCTCATGCCAAACACCAGTACACATGAACACGTGAACACCTGAAGCTGCCTTACACTGCATCAGACCCTGGGTCCATCAAAGTCAGTATTGTCTACTCTGACCAGCAGCGGCTTTCTAAGGTCTCAGGCAGAGGTCTTTCGCATCACCTTCCTGCCTAGTCCCTTTAACTGGAGATGCCGGGGATTGAACTTGGGACAGGCAAGGCCTCCAGACAGGCAAGGCCTCCCTCTGCTTCTTGAACAAACCCAGGCAAGAGCTTTGAAAGGTCTCCCAGGCCCTTTACTTCCTTTGGGGAGAGTTGCTCCAGAACTCTCCCCCCACCTCCCCAGACACAGAGGACAGGGGGCTTGGCCTCCTTGCGAGGAGCCTCCTCAGTGCCGTGAGCCCAACAGAGCGTCGATGGCGGCTTCTCCGGCCGTTCTCCCCATCAGCCTGTTTGCAATTCGTGGCGAACGCACGTCTCCTGGCCTCCCCAGACAGGTCCAGGGCCTCCCAGGAAGAGGCGCCTCCTGCGTTTGTGCAGCTTACAAATGACAGGCAATCACGCTGATGGAAAGGGCAGCGAGAGAGCTGCAAATCCAGACACGGCGCAGGGAACTCTTGTAATCGAGCCCGACCTGTCAGTCCGACAGCCACAAATCCTGTAACTACCAGACCGGAGGTGAGCTGGGGGCCCTGCCGACCCCACTCTGGGACCGGCATTAAAGATCTTCGGCCACGGCCAGGTTTCCCCTCCTGGCACCCCTCCTCCAGCTGAGGTAAACAGATAATGTTTCTATCATCTGCACCCTGGCAGGCGAATTTTGAACACATGAAGCTGCCTTCTACTGAATCAGACCCTCCTGGGTCCATCGAAGTCAGTATTGTCTACTCAGACCGGCAGCGGCTCTCCGGGGGCTCAGGCACCAAGATCTTTCACATCACCTATTTGCCGAGTCCCCTTAATTGGAGATGCTGGGGATTGAACCTGGGACCTTCTGCATGCCAGGCAGATGCTCTACCACTGAGCCACGTCCCCTCCCCATTTTCCTCTGGATGGTGAGACCTTCCACTCCACCTCCGACTGAGCCTGGACCTGCATTTCCTGGACAGCCCCTGGCAGCTAACACCACAAGGGCGTCAGCCCAAACCCCACTGACTGCCCTACAGACCTGCAAGCTTCTAGCTTCCATCCGCGATCTATGGGCATCCCGGTGACCCAGCCGTGCCTGCCCCATGAGCCACCCAATGAAGCACAGAGAGGCATCGAGGAGGCCGGTCTAGATCTCAGAGTCGCAGCCCCAAAGGCTGCGAGTGAGGCAGAAGCCAACCCTCCCCAGGAGCGCTTGAGAGGCAGCAAGGGCCGCTCAGCCCCTAACTGGCAGTTCACCTCCCACCTGCTTAAGGCTGGCCCATTTAATTAAGGAAGTAATTGGTGGCCTTGTTTTCAGCTGCCAGACAAATGCCGCCTTTCAGACGTGATTTAATGCTTGCCTGGATTCCTCTTGATCGATGCACTTCCAAGACCTGATTAATACGTCCTGCAGAGGGGCTGCCTGCCTGCCGCAGCGGAGAACCTGCTCCACTGCCCACCGGGCCATTTCCACACACTGCAGGAGGGCTGCCACTGGCCGTCTGACAGTCCTGCTTGGGACCGGAGGGGTTCGGCATCCGTGCAGCGGAAGCTGGTGCTGGCATGTCCTGCCTGGCCTCTGGCTCAGAGCCGTCTGGTTAAAATCCTGCTGGAGAAGGGAAGGGGCTTTGCTCCTGGGGAGCCAATTTCTGGTGGCTTCCCGGGGCACCCTCTCTTCCTTGTGTGGGAAAGCCAGTGTGGTTAGCGTAGCAGTAGGGTTGCCGACCTCCAGGTGGTAGCTGGAGATCTCCTGCTATTACAACTGATCTCCAGCCGATAGAGATCAGTTCACCTGGAGAAAAGGGCCGCTTTGGCCATTGGACTCTATGGCATTGAAATTCCTCCTCTCCCCAAACCCCGCCTTCCTCAGGCTCCACCCCAAAAACCTCCCACCGGTGGCGAAGAGGGACGTGGCAACTCTACGTAGCAGGCTAGGACCACAGAGAGCCAGGCTCAAATCCCCACCCGCCTTGGGAACAGCCGTTCTCCCTCTGTTTGATCTACCTCGCAGGGTTGGTGTGAAGGTGAAATGGAGAGGCAAAGAATAATGCTGGGCTAATGAGGTGATGGATCGCTAGGTAGCCTCTCCCTCCTCATTTGAAAATTACTTGGGAGACCCCAAAGGCCTCTTTGAGATCATTAAGATGGAGACTGGCGGCCACATGTCTTCCTTTCGGGCAGCTGGAACGCTCAGCCAAGGAAAGGGCCATTTAAATGAGCAATGAGCAGGAGGCAGGAGGGAATCCCCCCCCCCTCTTAACCGGGGCCTTCAAGGGGGATGATCCAGGCCAGGAAACTTATAAGGTCTTAACCAGAGTTGCAGATCTCGCTCCTCGTCGGACATTTATCTTCTGTTTAGCTATGAAAATAAAGCGGGGCGCACAAATCAGTCTCCATATTCTAAATGGCTTCATTGTTGTTTTTATTACTTTCCCCATTAAAGCTGTCACCATCTGGGCCCCGTGCAGAGAGGCTCCACCGTGGCCAGCCGGCAGAATCTGTCATCTCGGCTGGATGATTTACACACACACCCCGCCCCTCACAATCGCTTTATTCGTGTTGGGGGATTATTACGAGTCCCATTATTAATGCTGCTCCCTTGCCCTGAGGGTAATACGTAGGCGAGGTTAAGATATCGACAGGCAATAAAATCTGCTTTATAATTAAGCGGACACCTGGACCCCTCATCTGGCCGGGCAGCTTTGCGCTCCGGCCTTCACGCCGGCCACAGCTCCCACCAACACACACCATTGGTAGGGTTGCCAACCACCAGGTACTAGCTGGAGATCTCCTGCTATTACAACTGATCTCCTCCTGATTGAGATCAGTTCACCTGGAGAAAACGGCCGCTTTGGCAATTGGACTCTATGGCATTGATGCCCCTCCCCAAACCCTGCCATCCTGGAGGGCCCAGATGAGGCAGCTTTTTGACTGAGGCATGGGCAGAACGAAGCAGGCTTCTTGGCATTATCCGGCACAGGCAGCCGTTCCTTGAGCTCTGCGGGTGTCGCTTCAAGGGCTCAGGAGCACGTTCAAAGGCAGTTCCCTGGGTGGGGCCTTGGCTCAGTGGCAGATGCTGGCCACATACCAAACAAATTTGTTCAAGCTGGAGAAGTTAAACCCTTTTCCCCACACATCCTTCCTGTCCGTTTCCCACTCATCTTCTCTGCATTGTGGGAGGCTCACAGCCAACGCCAAATCCAACCATTTCCAAGGCTCTAAATCCAGGAGAGAAACTCTCAGCAACCTTCTTAGCAAACAGTAGAAGCAGAGCAGCCATGGAGACATGAACACACACACACACACTGCCCCTTTGCTTCAAGGCGCTTCTCTGTGGCAGAAGGGAGGAGGGCCAGCCCCACGACGCCTGCACTCGGTCAGTGCCGGTTGTAAAGACTGGCCACTTCTGAGCGGCACAAGCCAAGCAAGCGTGGCTGGAGAGGTTCAGGACCAGGGCCTCTGCCTCGGCCCTCCTTGAAGCCACACAGAGACATAAAGCTGAGTTCCTAAAGGGAAGCAGCTTCCCTGCGAGGGCCTGATTCAGCCGGGGACTGCGGTGCAGGTGTAGGGGGGGAGGTATGATGCGCTCGAGGCCCATCGGGCCTTTCTGAGAGTTTTTAGAGGAAATTCCTCTTGCCTGTTAGCTGGCTCCAGGTTTCCCCCAGGGATTTCTCCCCATTTCTTCACATACTATTAAACAGTCCTCGGCTTCATTATCTTAAAAGCACACATAAGAGACTCCCCCAAATCCCTATCAAATGGAAACAAAGAGTATTCCGGCTGGGGAATTTCAACCAAAGCACATGATGCTTATAACGTATGGCTGCCTTGCCCTTCCCACTCATGGCATGAGAAACTTCCATGCACACATTTTAAAAATCAGCTCTGCCAACGCATTTGCATTCTGATCTTCAAACTGTGACTGGCTTCTCCTCCAGGAGCGGTCGCAAGGGAGTCCCACTAAGAGACAGGCTTTGGCTTTCTTGCTCTGGGAGGGGGCTTCGGGACGGAGTTCTGGTGGACCAGGAGATGGGAAGAGCAGAACCTGAAGGCCACCTTGGGGGGTGAAACCTGAAACTCCCCACCCCACAACATCTGTATGTTGCTCCCCCCTCCTTTCAGACTTCCACTCAAAACCCACTGCTCGCACAAAGCCAAATTCCTTGGGCATTCAGGGTGATCTGGGCATGAGGACTGAGTACCTTTCACTGCCGTTCTTGATGTTCCTCCCTCTGTTATCTCCCAAATCCCGTCCCTCCCTCCATTCCTTTCTTCCATGATCTCCCCCGCTCTGGTATCAGTTTTCCACTATAACACCCTGGAGCCAGCTAGGCTAAGAGCGGTGGTTTGGAGCAGTGGACTCTGATCTGGAGAACCGGCTTTGATTCCCCAGTCCTCCACATGAGCGGCGGAGGCTAATCTGGTGAACTGGATTTGTTTCCCCACTCCTACATGCGAAGCCAGCTGGGTGGCCTTGGGCTAGTCACAGCTCTCTCGGCCCCACCTACCCCACAGGGTGTCTGTTGTGGGAGGGGAAGGCGATTGTAAGCCGGTTTGATTCTGCCTTATGTAGTAGAGAAAGTCAGCATATAAAAACCAACTCTTCTTCTTCTTCTTTTATTTTGGTTAGGCTGTAGAGCACCTTTTACATGGATAGAACAAGAGGCATGCCCTGGATTAGGCATGCCCTGACTAGGATCTGCCTACAGGGTCCCACCAAGGGGCCTCACCCTGCCTCATGGAAGAGGGGTCTTCCCTGCAAAGGCATGGGAGGGTCCAGTGGGGAAGAGGCGTGATCTCAGCCCAGAACAACCTCCATTCCAAGACCAAGAAGAGGACTGTTCTTTGCCCCGTGGTCTCCCCTCGTTCAACAGGGGCAGGGGGCTATCGGGGAGCTGCTGAAGAAGCCGAGGAGGACTCAGGTTCTGCTGTGGTGGGAGACGAGGGGAAGAGAGAGCAGCGCAAGCCAGTCAGACTCATTTCTGCTTACAAAGGCTTTGCTTTCTGAAAAGGAGCCAATTTATTTTTATTTAAAATCTATACAAAACAATTGACCAGTAAAACTGCGATGGCATCTCCTCCGCTGACACGGCCTGGCCCCACCAGCTGGGAAGAGGCCTCATCTGTTCCACTCCGCTGCCTCCGTGGTGGGAAGGAAGGAGGCTGAGCGAGGAGGAGGAAACTGAGTGTGGAAGCAGAAAACAGATCCCCCCCCCAAGAAAAAACCCCTCCCTGTAACATTTTGCTTTCAACACTAGTAATGTATGCCACTTTTGAATTTAAAAAAAATTAGTTTCAGTTTAGCACCTTGATATTTAACATTACAGCTAGATGAGAGCAAAGACGCAAATTTTTGAAAGGAATCCTCAAAGTGGCATTTCAAAAAGCAAAATTCGAAACATCCCGTTCAGAAGCGTTGCCAAATTTGAATTGCTTGGGGAGGGGTGTTGCTGCACCCGTTTTCATTCTGTGCGCTTTTCGACACGTTGGAACGGGAACAGAAACTGATCTGGCCCAGCCCTTCCAACGGCTGTGGCAAGCGTCTGCAGCAAAAGTGCAACATTTGGGAGAGTATCATAGAGCTGGAAGGGACCACCAGAGTCATCTAGTCCAACCCCCTGCACAATGCGGGAAATTCATAACTACCTCCCCCACCACACCCCCAGTGACCAGAAGATGGCCAAGATGCCCACCCTCTCATCATCTGCCTAAGGTCATAGAATCAGCATTGCTGACAGATGGCCATCTAGCCTCTGCTTAAAAACCTCCAGGGAAGGAGAGCTTACCACCTCCTGAGAGAAAGGGCTATGACCTGACACATCCCGGGTGGGGGCTTCTTTGTGGGAAATGGGGCAGGGGCATCCAACAGCTAGCAGCAGGATTGCTTCCTGAGTCGTCACCAGCCCGGGGGACTATCTGGCAGTAGGGTTGCCAACCTCCAGGTGGTGGCTGGAAATCTCCCGGTATTACAACTGATCTCCAGGAGACAGAGATTAGCTCCCCTGTAGAAAAACGGGCTGCTTTGGAAGGTGGATTCCATGGCATGATGCCCCACTGAAGTCCCTCCCCTCTCCCCCAAACCCCATCCCCTAGGCTCCACCCCCCAAATCGCCAGGTATTTCCCAACTAGGGTTGCCAACCTTCAGGTACTAGCTAGAGATATCCTGCTATTACAACTGATCTCCAGCCGGCAGAGATCAGTTCCCCTGGAGAAAATGGTCGCTTTGGCCATTGGACTCTATGGCATCGAAGTCCCTCCCCTCCCCAACCCTGCCCTCCTCAGGCTCCACCCCAAAAACCTCCCGCCGGTTCCCAAGAGGGACCTGGCAACCCTCTTCCCAACCCAGAGCTGGCAACCCTATCTGTCCGTCTGCTGAATTCCTTTCACAAACGGCGGGCGTGACAGGACAAAGGAAGAAAGTCCCGGGAAGTTTTCTTGCTGGCAGGGAAAATGGCGTTTGAAGCCTGCCCCGTTTTGAAACATTTTATCAGCAAGTTTTCAAATAAGCAGCTGTGCCAAGGAAGCCTCGGCAGGAATTCGCCCTCTCAGCGCTACAAAAGCATGTCAAAACGGAATCAAACGGCTCAGCCACCTGTTTCCACTTTGCAGGCAACCAATCATTGTTTTCAAAGTAACAAAGCTCTTCCCCATTTGAAAGCTGCAAATCAAAGTTTAATTATTTTGTCCTTCAGAGCCTTCCACTATCTTTTTCGCGGAGGCTTTTTCAGATAGGAAGGCCTATCGCTGGCCGGCGGAAAGACGGAAGAACCGGCTGACGGCTGAAGACAAACTCTTCCAAGGACAAAGGCTCTTGTCAGTCTGGCATTCCCCACTCGGGAGACAAAATGTGTCTTTTATCTAAACCCCAATTTGGGAGCTTATTTTTTTACTCAATAAAACGCATTCACACCCCAGCAATATTTTAAGCTTCCTGATAACTGAAAAGCAACAACCATTTCTGCCAACATAATCACTTGGGGGGAAATCGGGTTTCCTTTTTTTAAAAAATCATTTCAAGGTGTGTTTTTTCTTCAAATGCAGCCATTTTCACTGATGTAATGAGAAGAGCTTCCAGACAACACTGAAGTCCAAGCGAACCAAAATCTCTGTTGTTGAAAAAATGTGCCCGTGTTTATTTGTTTGCAAAACCCATACCCTGCCTTTCTGACCACTTCAGGGCCACCAAGATCCAACTAAAAGCATACATAATTTTAAAAAATGCCTTAAAAATCATTACAGCCAAACAAAAACACAACGTTAAAACAATTAAAGCCAAGCTAAAATACACATACAAAAAAACAAACACAACAATTAAAACATAGGGCAGGAAGGAGGGATCCCTGAGAGAATGCCAGACCGAATTAAAGAAGGTGCCGTCGACTATAAGTCTCACTCTTGGAGGATCTTGTTTGGAGAAGAGACCAAAAGAGAGTTCCTCTCTCCCTCTACTGGAGGCTCGTGTGAGCTGCTTAATGGGATATTAATATCTGCCTCTTAGGAGATTCACCAGGACGGTTCTGTCCTGGGCCCAATAGAGAATAACCTCGGAAGAGAGAGCATCTTTGGACTCAGACAACGTGCAAACGAGCCAATGTTCCTCCAGTCACCTTCAGGCCTGCTCAACAGTCAAACAACTCCTGCAATTTGGTTCAACTTTTTAAACTTGGAATATGCTTAACCAACGTTAACCTCTGTATTTGCAATAACAGCAGCGGCGATCATGGGCTTTACAAATCTCTTAGGATCGCAGCCCCTGCATACTGACAACTGAGCTTTAGTTTCCTATCCCTCCCTAGGAGAATTAGAAGTCCAAGGTGATACCAAACGGGGCTTTTCTCGGTCTTTCTGTGCACATTGATTAAGTAGGGAGATGGTTAAGCAATTATTAATTAGGAAATGCAAGGTCTTCTCAGACACGCAGGCCAGATGAGATATTTAATATCCCAGGTCTGTACGTACGAGCAATTACCAAAGATATATGGGCAAGCAGGAAACAATAATGAGGGTTCAAAGGTTCAGTGCGATACCTTGAATTCCAACAGGGGAGTCTAACGGGGAAAGTGGAGGAGGCCCTCTTTGCACGCACACACACACAGAGGCTCTGAAGGCATGGTCTCCCGAGGGTGACTCCCTTTCTGGCCGACTCAACGGCCTGAAAATGGTTTATCCGGAGGGCTGCCATTCGAGCCACTCTTCTCAGCCACCCAGGTCGTAGCGTTCTCTGTGCAGGCCTGCCATTTCGCAGCCTCTGGCCCGCTGGCCCCACTAAAGAGTCTTCTCGGCCCTGTAAAACACGGATCCAATTAATAAGACATCTCTCCGGCGCTGGGCGAGAGAGACCGGCTTGCCAGGGGAGGTGGTGGGGCAGCCCCGTGCTCGGCCTGCCTCCACGGGCAGTGCCCTGGGAGCTCATTTCATGGCTCAAAGGCCCCGAGCCCGGCTTCGGCTTCCTCCCGTGCGGTGACAGTGTCGGCAACCTAGGCCCCGGCGCCTGCCTCAGACAGACCTTCCCTTTTGTCACAGGAAGAGAAGATTTAGAAGAGTGATGGCAAAATGTCCTGCCCTGCGAAGGCTTCCAGCTGACAGGGGCTCCGCTCGTAATAAGTCCAGATGAAAGATATGATGTCCCCCGTTTGAATTAAAGGGCTGAACTCGAGCCCTCTATTATTTAAAAGCAGCCGCTCAGCTGGAAGGGCTCCAAGCGCCTGCCTGCCTGCCAGGGCTTGGATCCCGGGGAGGCCTGTCTCTCTCTCTCTCTCTCTCTCTCGCCTTGTCGGCCTGAATAATTCTCTCTCATCAAAAATGGGGAAAGAATCATTTGATGAAGAAGAGGACCAGGCAGCCCCTGCCGGCTGCACCGACACGCGGCCCGTCTTCTTCTTCTCTTGGCCTGGAAGACCAGTCCCAGAAGGCCTCCCCCTCTGCAAACTGGGGGGACTGGGGGCCACAAGCCCCACAGGCCACATGCTCTGTGATGCTCTTCCGGCCTGGGCTCGTCAGTCCAGGCCAGGGCTCTCCCCATTTTCATCCCCTCACGGCTGACTGGCCTTCCCAAGATCTCTGGCTCCCTTCAGCTTCTTGGGACTCGCCCGGGCTCACCGAGTGTCCTGGGGGTGGACTCAGGCCTCCATCCCCTCCCATTGGGGCCCTCTGACCTATATAGCCCCTCCTGGCCCAGGCAGGGATGGAAAGGAAGCTTCTCAGCCACTGCCTCTGCCTGGGAGCGGAGAGTGAGCCCAGCTCCAGTGGGAGCACCTCTTCTCTGCCCATGGGATTCTCTGCTGCACGGAGCCTCCCTTCTGCCCCTGGTGCCGCCTCCCACCCGGCACCAACCTGTTTCTCCTCCAGAAGGATGGTGCAGAGGCCTTTGCTCGATAGGGCGGCTGTTAGGATCTCTCTGCCCTGTGGCTTTTGGTGGTCGGGTGTCAGCCGGTTGAGTTCATGCCCTGATCACTTCTGTAGTTTTAGGGGAGGGGGTTGCATTGTTTTTTGTTGTATATTGTTCATCACTTTGTGTCAAGGAGGTCCGGCCTGCTCTCCAGCAAACCGGTTCCTCCTTGGGTCAAAAGTTGCCAAACTCCCCACTGGGCTTCAGGACTCTCCCTAAAGCACAATGCGGATAGACTCTGCTACTTTGTCAAGGAGACTCTGTCTGCTCTCCAGCAGGCCGATTCCTCTGTAGTTCAAAGTCACCAAATGTTTCCCTAAGGAAACCCAAATTCCTTACTGCGCTCCAGGATTCCCCCTTTGAGCGTAGTACAGGTATTTCGCCACCAGCTCTCAATTCCAAAAGGCTGGCTTTCCCAGGGATGAGCTGAGAGCTCCTCTTCCCCAGCCAGTTTCCCAAAAGTCAAAACAAGCAAAAACCGTCCCTGCAGAGTAGAGCTTCTGCCAGGGGAGGCTTATTGCCACAAAACACTAGGGTAGGTGGTTTCTCACACACACACACACTCAGGCACTTGGATTTAGCCCTGAGACCCAAAAAAGGTTTCTCAGACTTCAATATAAAGTCTATAAGTTTATTTAATAAAATGGGCTCGTTACAGAAAGGAAATTGTTTGTGAGGCAAATAGCATAAAAACAAGAAATCTTAGCAATCTCTAACTTCACAGTGGTTCTTTAAGTTTCAGGCAAAATAGGCAAAGTTTCCAAGAGAGTAACAAATGCAAGGTTTTAGTTGATTTATAGTTACCAAGACCCAGTTCTGGTCCTAACACGCAGAGTGTCAGCCCTTCATGGTTGCCAGATGATGATCGCTTGGAGACATGACCAGCATGTCTCCCTCCCAAGCGTCATGAAAACTATATCAGAAGAAGTTTATTCTTATACCGTCCGAATTCGTCAGCTGGTGATCAAGCAGCCAATGAATTCCTCAGGAAAACAACAAACCAATTTCATATATGTCATGTCACTAGCCAACTCTTTGAAGACAAGGGATAAATTGCATTCCTGCAGTAAATGCAAACCATCAGGAGACCCCAAGAGTCAGCGAGGGCTAAGGTGTGACAGGATGTATCACCTTGGAGACAGATGGGCCATCAGTGAGCAAGCTTCAAAGGGAAGGGGGCTTGAGAGAGTTCCTTCCCCCCCCCCCCGCTCTCACAGATTACAAACAGAGCTTTGAAATGCATTTGCTAGGGGTAACTAGGCCGCAGCCTGAATTAAAGTTTGGGCCAATGTTGTGCAGTATTGTAGCAAAAGGAAATGCAGGGTGTATTTCCTTTACACTTTGTAAATGGGTACACATGAACACATGAAGCTGCCTTATACTGAATCAGACCCTTTAACTGGAGATGCTGGGGATTGAACCTGGGACCTTCCGCATGCCAAGCAGATGTTCTACCACTGAGCCATGGCCCCCTCTCCATGGTTCTCCAGGGTCTCAGGCAGAGGTCTTTCACATCACCCACTTACCTAGTCCCTTTAACTGGAGATGCTGGGGATTGGACCTGGGACCTTCTGCATGCCAAGCAGATGCTCTACCACTGAGCCACGGCCCCTCTCCTCATTCATGCACCAGTGATGCTGGCCAGAGGGTGGGTGGCTGTGCTTTCTTCCTTCACTAGGCTGGCAGCAGGGGCTCTGGGATGGCATCTCGCTAGCTGAGACACGCCATACAAACAGCTCAGGCCACTCCCAGCAAATTGGAGGTGACTCTAACCCTTGGGAGGGCAGCAGCGGCCCTCCTCTCGGCCTAGCAAGCTGAAGGAGAGCTAGAGATGAATTCCCCCCCCCCCCCGCAGCCCAATGCTGCCATTTGACAGATCTGCGTCTGCTCCTCAAGCAGGCAGTGATGTGCGGGGGGTGAGGAGGGGGACTCGGCGTAGGAAATTATGAGTGTCGAGGTTCAGTTGGGCAATCACTCCCGTAAGAGGTTTCTGATCTTGATAGTGCACCAGCCGGCGAGCGGCTCCTCTCCCCGCTTGGTTAAATCAACTCAGACGGCTCCTTCGCTCAGCTTGGCCACAGAATTCAATTCGCATAATCAGGGCCTTTTTAAACAAATGGGGAGGCCGGCCAGCCGGTCCAGGCGCAGAAGGAGGTGGGCCTGGAGACACTCACCTGCCCGTCAAACCACTGGGACTGGAGTAATGCGCCTTGCACTCCATGGGCTCCCTGCCTGCTTGCGAAGGAGTGTGCATGTGTGCTGAGACCGGGAAGAGGTGGCGCAGAGCAAGCGGCGGAGCTAGAAGTGCCAGGGTGGAGTGGGGCGTCTCCGGGGGGGCCTCCTCTGGTCCAGAAGCAGATGGGATTCTTGGGAAGGAGGGGGGGACTGGGGCTCCATTCCTCATGCTCCTTCGGGGTGGGGGGAGAAGAAGGAGAAGAATAGGAAGAGGAGGAGGAGGAGGAGTTGTTATTTTTATATGCAGACTTTCTCAACCACTTAAGGGAGAATCAAACCAGCTTACAATCACCTTCCCTTCCCCTCCCCTCCCCACAACAGGCACCCTGTGAGGTAGGTGGGGCTGAGAGAGCTGTGACTAGCCCAAGGTCACCCAGCTGGCTTTATGTGGAGGAGTGGGGAATCAAACCCATGCTCACTTGCTGAGGACCACCTGCCTGACATCCTGCTTGGGCACGGTGGTGCTTGGGGGAAATTTTGAAATAGATTTTCTGCCTCCTGCTAATTATTAACCTTGCCTTGGTAAATAGAAGCTGTTTATGAAACCCATCAATCTCCATAAGAAGGTGAAGCCCGCTTTTCCGTTCTTTGAGCAAAAATTGATGTGGCGTTATGATGAGCTTGGCGGGAGCTTCTCAGATTAAAAGACTCCCCTGGCTCTGAGGCAGCGTGGCTGCAGAACTCGCTGGTATTTGATCGAGCCACTGGGCCAGAGGCACGCCATGCCCCCGGGCCAGAGGCACGCCGTGCCCCCCAGGACTTCATACCACCTGGCCTTCGGGGCCCGACTTCCACCACCAGCCTGGGAACTTGGTGGGAATGGCTCAGGTGGCATCAGGCCAAATTCCATCGCCCGTGGGCAGTCCACAGGCTGCGTTGCCAGGCCAAGCCGGCCCAATAAAAGGCGCCATTTGGTTCCCTGGTTGCGTCATGTCCTGTCTTTGAAACAAAACTTGACACTGATGCTGTCAACCTGTGGTGTGTTCCTTGACCTACCGGTAATACACTGCTTGATGTATACACATCCTCAGGAGCCCAGCATGTAACAGAAGGTAAGACATGGAAGCTGTGTTCTAGTATATAAGGAGTAAATAACCTTACGGGGAGCTTCATTATACTAGAAGGGCTTTTGTGCATTTTTTTGCTGTACATTATGACACAATTATATTATTAGGATGTGTGCTAGATTATATCTCTATGACTGACCACTGGAGAAGGCCTTTTTAGGCCGAAACGCGTTTGGTCCTTATTGGATCCTACTTTGGTCAATGTAAGATTGTACATCACACGTGTATAAGTTTATATGTATATATTGAATGTGAAAGATGTGCCTATGTTAGAGGCCTTATGTTTTTAACTTGACTGTCACTTTATTAAAATTTATATATTTATAATTTTAGCATTTTGTAGCTCAACCTCTTCGGCTTGGAGTCAACATTTTGGTTGAGTTCCATTTTGTTTCCCCCCCCCTTTTTTTGTTGGTATTCCTTGTAGGCAAAATAGGGTTGCCAAGTCCCTCTTCGCTATTGGCGGGAGGTTTTTTTGGGTGGGGCCTGAGGAGGGCGGGGTTTGGGGAGGGGAGGGACTTCAATGCAGTGGAGTCCAATTGCCAAAGTGGCCATTTTCTCCAGGTGAACTGATCTCTATCGGCTGGAGATCAGTTGTAATAGCAGGAGATCTTCTGCTATTACCTGGAGGCTGGCAACCCTAAGGCCAAAGGATAGGGGGCGATTTGGGGAGCGCAAGCCCAGAGTCAGGGCTTTGCCCCCAGTGTGGGGAGGTGGTACTGTAGATATCCCAGGAGATGCCCCCAGGGCCTGGCAGGCTGCACCCTCTTCTCCCTGAAGACACCCACACCCACACCCACCCACACCACTGATGCATGTGAATGCCCGCACTCATGCTCACACACCAGGAACGGCTCTCTTCCTCTTTCTCCGGTGCTCAGGATGGTGCTGCAAGCCAGGCAGCTTTGGGCCCTGCTGCTGGAGGCGTCGGAAGGAATGAGGCTTTGCAAAGGAGACACATGAATTATTCACTGGGACCATTGATTCCGGTTCTGCCTTTGGATCATTTCCAGTCCCCTTGGTGCCGTGGCAACGGATCCATAATTAATGCCATTAAAGCAATATTTGTTTCCCCCAAATGCGTATCTCAACACGTGGTGCCGTTACCAAACCTGAAATTCTTTTCTCACATTTGAAGGGAGGATCTCTTCGGTGGTAATTGAAGGCTTGTATTCGACAGCTCTGGGCAAGCTTAGGACTTTTGCTGGCCAAACATGCCCCGTGTGCAGCCTCCCTGCCTCGGAGGGGCTACTGGGATGCCAGTAGCCACAATCCAGAGAAAGGCGTGGTCCCCCCTTTGTGCAAAGCCCATTTTGGAAGTTGCGGGGGAAAGCAATACAGTCCAGCGAGAAGGCGGATTATGCAAACCGGATGCAGCCAAATTTGGGCTCCCTGCTCACAACAAACAGGCAGGAAGGCAAACTGCTTGGTGTTTCCTGTTCTGAGCCACCCTTCTGTGGGGAGATGTGCAAGTTCTGGAAGCAGCCATAACCCCACGTACCTCCCCCAGAAGGAGCTGTCATTCTCTCCCCACCCTGGAAACCAGGGAAGGCCCTTTCCTTTCACTTCCTGATTCCTCAGCCCCTTTGTCTTCCCCTCTGCCAGGGAGAAGGCCAACCATCCAAGCCTCGCAGGGATGTACTGGATGTCATCACCCAGAAGGCCACACTTTTCATTGTCTCAGTGGCCCTGGGCCAGATGCGCATTGGTAACTGGGGGCTTCAGAACCTGTTGATTCGCCCCCACCCCAGAGCCCCCTCCCCGAGCCTGCAACGCCTGACGTGCGCTCCGTGCCTGGTGAAGCTCTGAGCGCCCTGTCAGCCAGATCTCTTTTTCATCCGAAGGAGAGAGCCGGGTTTCCTCTGACTTTGATGTTTTGCATTTGGAGGAGATGCGTGGAGCGGATCTCCCCGGCTCTGCTTGCCTGCCAGAATTCTGAGCAGGAGGAGCGAAGCCCCTGCATCAGCTATAAGGCACGGAGGCTCTCTGTCAGGCGGGGCCAAATGGACAGAGGAGGCAGAGGCCACTCACCCCAAACACCCCCAATACCATCATGCTCCTCCCTCCTTCCCGGGAGCTCCCAGCAGCATCTCTGGCGTGCCCCTCCTCCGTTTTCTTCTCACAATAACCCTGCGTGGTAGGCTAGGCCAAGCCAGGAGGACTGGGCCGTAGAGAGCAGGGGCAGACGCTGAGCAGGACCCCGGGCGGGCTGGCCAGGAGGCCACTCTGGGGCTGTGGGGGAGGGCTAGACCCCAGGGGGGCACTGCCCATTGGCGAGGAAGCCTCGTTTTCAACTATACCGGCAAAAGCCCCTCTCTCCCCCATGGATGTGCTGGGCAGTTGCCCAGGGGCCCCACAAGCATAGGGGCCCCATGCTAATCTATCTGTGTTGTGACTTGTATATTTAGCATGTGTTTTACTAAAGAAAGTGAACACTATTAATGTTAATTTGGGTTTGGACTAAGAATAAATACTGAAGTATAATGTAAAAAGGACTTGTTCATTACAGAAGCACCAATAAATATATCTTTAATTTTATCGACTGTTGACATTTTTGTTCCTGTGAGCGGTTGTGTAAGCAGGGGCCCCAGCGAACTGCTTTGCCCAGGGGACCTATAAAGCTGTTAAGATGGCCCTCCTCTCCCTTTGCCCTTCCCCCTGGCCAGCCCCTTCCCTCCCCTGCCCTCCAGCCTGACCCACAGGACCTGGGCAGGTGCCTCCAGCTGCCTCAGGTGCCCACCGGGTGGCACCAGGACTCCTTTCAGCACTACCCTGGGCGGACAGCTCCTCTCTCCCCCAAAGGGGCCAGCCAGCTTCCCTCTTCCCTGGGGCACAGAGAGCCCACGCCCAGGGGTACGGGTCTTGGGGGGGGGCAAGCAAAGGAGAGCCCCCGCTGCGACTGGCTGTCTCTCCCCCCCCCCGCCTCCAGGGGCCGAAGGCAGCCAGGGGCCTTGAGGCTGAAGGACCCGGGACTGGAGGGCGCCTGTCCTTTGCCACTCTATAAGGACAAAGACTCCGAAGGGCTGCCAGATACTTTGCAGATACTCTGGGAGCTTGTTAAAGTAATACCTGGCGTTTGGGCTACCCAAGGCAGGGCCTATCAATTTTTATTTTGACATTCAAGTTGTTTTTTCCATCTGTCTCCCGGAGATTTCATAGGACATTACCCTTTATGTGTCTCATTTGCAGTACCCGGAGGGGTTGCGCCGACCTCCGTTAAGAGGAATCCGGGGAGGCCAGCGAAGCCTCAGAATATATGGGGGCTCCAACGTCAGGTGGTGGGTGGGTGTTGTTATCAGGTGCGTGTTGAGAAAGAGGGGTTTTCCCAGCCTGCAGAGGCAGCCTAGGTGGAGAAGAGGGTGAGAGGCCTGGGGCTGCTTCTCTCCATGTGTTTGAGCTTGTGTGGGCCACAACCAGCTCAGGGCAGCCAAGAAAATCCCGGGGTGCTCCAGCTTCTCTGTATCCCTCGCAAGCAAAACCTTCCAGTGTCCAAAGGGCAACTTAGCGAGGGGCCTTCCAAATTCCTCCTTGGCGGTAGCCCCAAACTTTGGAACTCCCCGCCCTGGGAGCTTTCTCCAGTTTCCCTCATTGCAGACCTTCCTGACAAGAAGAAGAACCGGTTGTTCCAGATTGCTTTTGTGCTAAGTGGAGGTTTTATCCGTGGGTTTCAGCTGTGTGAATTTTATGCTTTCATGGCTTTTAATGGTTATTGGATTTTGGGGGTGCTTCTAGGCTTTTATGGTGGCATTAGGATCGTGTGATATTTTTCTGTGTTTTACTTTATTTACTTACTTTATACCCCACTTTTTTCTCATCAAGGCGTGACTGGCTCAAGGTCACCCAGTGAGTTTCCATGGCAGAGAGAGGATTAGAACCTGGGTCTCCCAGATCCTGGCCTGACACTGTAACCACTACACCACACCGTGCTGCTCAGTTGTAGCCTCCCTAAGGGTACCACATCCAGAAAAGCAGCATACAGATTAAATCAATGCATAGATTTGTGGTCGACTCAAATCTCTGCCAGTCAACGTGACCCCGCTTCTGTGGCATCTGGAGAAGCGGGTTTCCCACAAGTTCAGACTTGGGGAGAGGAGGGCACCAGACCCCAAAAGGAGAGTCACAGCTAAAATGTCATTGCTCCATCTGCACCCTCATGGGCCGTACTTGAAGAGCTGTCATATGGAGGAGGGTGCCGAGTTGTTTTCTGTTGCCCCAGAAGGTCGGACCAGAACCAGTGGGTTAAAATTAAATCCAAAGAGTTTCCATCTAGACATTAGGAAGAATTTTCTAACAGAGCGGTTCTGCAGTGGAACAGGCTTCCTCAGGAGGTGGTGAGCTCTCCTTCTTTGGAGGTTTTTAAGCAGAGGCTGAATGGCCATCTGTCAGCAGTGCTGATTCTATGGCCTTAGGCAGTTCATGAGAGGGAGGGCATCTTGGCCATCTTCTGGGCATGTAGGGGTCACTGGGGGTGTGGGGGGAAGGTAGTTTAGAATTTCCTGCATTGTGCAGGGGGTTGGACTAGATGACCCTGGTGGTCCCTTCCAACTCTATGATTCTATGATTCTGCATCAGACAGGTGAATCTGCACGTCCAACAGTGAGAGGCGGCTACGATCAGCCTGACGAGGGAGCTGCCGGTTTCAAGTTGTGTGCAGCGCCAGGTTCTTTGAAGACGGGAAGCCCCAGCTGACGTCTTTGACAAGTTTGCCCACAGTTGTCAGCAGGCCGTGCTTCGCGGGTGAGAACAAAGCACATGACCTGTCAAAGGGTTCTCTGCTCTCCAGTTGAGCTCATTGTGCTGGGAAGAAATACAGAGATGATCTGGCCAAGATAAGAGTGATAAGAGAGCACCTCTTGACAGATTCGGTGGGGTGGTCATTTGTATACACGTCCACTGCAGACGGTGCCAAGAGTCAGCCTGGAGGGAGGGAGGCAGGGAGGAGGAGAAGAAGAAGAGTTGGTTTTTATATGCTGGCTTTCTCTTCCACTTAAGGAAGAGTCAAACCGGCTTACAATCACCTTCCCCTCCCCACAACAGACACCCTGTGAGGTAGGTGGGGCTGAGAGAGCTCTAAGAGAGCTGTGAGTTGCCCAAGGTCACCCAGCTGGCTTCGTGTGTAGGAGCGGGGAAACAAATCCAGTTCACCAGATTAGCCTCCGCTGCTCACGTGGAGGAGGGGGGAATCAAACCTGGTTCTCCAGATCAGAGTCCACCGTTCCAAACGACCGCTCTTAACCACTACACCATGCTGGAGGGGATTCTGGGCCACCAGCCTTGTCTGCCACAAGCCCCTTCTGCTCTCCGGAAGGGCTTGAGGCTTCTTCCACATTGGCAAGGACTTGGTCATCCATACTGTCCCTACAAGGTCAGCGGCAGCCCTTCACTGTCTCCTGTCTCATCAGCTCAGGACCCAAGGGCCCGGGGTCAAGCAAGAGTGGACTGAGGTGTGGGTGTCCCCCCCCCCCAGCGGCTTCTTCCTGTGCTACCTGCTGGGTGATCAATGCCTGGTGCTGTTTCGGGGGGGGGGTCTCTCCTCTCCTTCCAGGACAGGCCCTGGGGCACTTCATGACAGGCAATGGAAGACTGACCCACCGCCCCATTACCAGAGCAATTACGGACATCTCTCACAGGGATGCTTCAAGATGCTCCTTGCAAATTAAAATTCCATTTTCACAGTCAACAGCTGGTTCGCAGCTTGAAAGCAACAGTTAAGATGAATTAAATAAAGGGGGTAATAAAATCCCGGCCCTAACTTAATTTCTGTGCTGCAGGCAGACTCTGGTAACACATTTAAAACACAGCCAAAGAGGCCTGAGCTAACTCCCCCCTCCCAATCACGGTCTGGCATTCATTAATACCGGGGCAGGGGGGAGAGAGCTGTTTGGTCACAAACCTGAAAACAAAGGGGTGCCCTGAAGGTGCCAGAGGAGAAGGAACCGAACGGGCCCTTCACCGGCACTCCCAAAGGTTAAGGTACTTAGCATAGGGCCATGGGGAAGCAGTAGGGTTGCCAGGTTCCTCTTTGCCACCGGCAGGAGGTTTGGGGGGTTGGAGCCTGAGGAGGGCGGGGTTTGGGGAGGGGAGAGACTTCAATGCCATAGAGTCCAGTTGCCAAAGAGGCCATTTTTCTCCAGGGGAATTGATCTCTATCGGCTGGAGATCAGTTGTAATAGCAGGAGATCTCCTGCTAGTACCTGGAGGTTGGCAACCCTAGGTAGCGGTGAGCCCCACGGAAGACCTCAGCCTGTGTGTGTGTGAGGGGGAAAGAGATGTGTGGAAACAGACCACAGGAAGGAGCAGGTGTCTTGGGGAGGCCAGGTCGTTCCCAAAGACAGACCCTCCCTGGACCAGAAGGCAAACGCCCCTAGAATCCACTACAGCCAGCCAACCCTTGGCCCCTGAGGGTCACTTCTACTGCAGAAGAACACCAAGAGACTTCCAGCAGAGAAGGAATGGATCCTCCAGAGCCTGGCACTTTTAAGGGAGCTTTGGGGTTGTGTAAGCACTACTGCAGCCCAAGCTTTGCTCACAACCTGAGTTCAATCCCAATGGAAGTCGGTTTCAGGTAGCCGGCTCATAAGAGCATATAAGAACATAAGAAAGGCCCTGCTGGATCAGACCAAGGCCCATCAAGTCCAGCAGTCTGTTCACACAGTGGCCAACCAGGGGCCTCTAGGACGCCCACAAAACAAGATGACTGCAGCAGCACCATCCCGCCTGTGTTCCACCACACCCAAAATAATAGGCATGCTCCTCTGATAGAAAAGAGAGAATAGGTATGCAGCATGACTAGTATCCATTCTAACTAATAGCCATGAATACCCTTCTCCCCCATGAATATATCCACTCCCCTCTTAAAGCCCTCCAAGCTGGCAGCCATCACCACATCCTGGGGCAGGGAGTTCTACAATTTAACTATGCGTTGTGTGAAAAAATACTTCCTTTTATCTGTTTTGAATCTCTCGCCCTCCAGCTTTAGTAGATGACCCCGTTTTCTAGTATTATGGGAGAGGGAGAAAAACTTCTCCCTGTCCCCTCTCTCCAAACCATGCATAATTTTATAGACCTCTATTATGTCTCCCCTTAGCCGCCTTCTTTCCAAGCTAAACAGCCCTAAGAGTCCTAACTGCTCCCCATAGGACAGTTGCTCAAGGTGGAATCAGCCTTCCATCCTTCCGAGGTCGGTAAAACGAGTACCCAGCTTGCTGGGGGTAAAAGAAAGATTGGCTGGGGAAGGCACTGGCAAACCACCCCGTAAACACAGTCTGCCTAGTAAATGTCGGGATGTGAAGTCACCCCATGGGTCAGGAATGACCCGGTTCTTGCACAGGGAACCTTTACCTTTAAGCCACTTGGAGTCCTGTTTTGCAAGAGAAAAAGCAAGATACAAATATTTAAATAATTAAAAAAAACAAGTGCGAGCTTGTCAGGGGTGAACTGAGCAGGCACCATTTCACTTTTCTTGGCTGGAGACGAGGGGTGAACGACGGGAGAAGATGCCTAGAGGTTCTGCCCAGCTTCTGATCACGGCGGGCTGACCAAGGTTCTCTTTGAAGTAGAAACCCACCCGACAGAAGACCCCTGGCCCTGAAACGCCACCAGGAACGTGACCCCCAAAGAGAGGGCGAGCGCACCTGAGTCTCTGTCCTGGCTACGCCGCTATATACAGCAGCCGCGTCATCGAAACAAAACCGCCAGGGAAGCCTGGAGTAGATCTATCTGCAAGCAGAGATAAATACCTGGTGTTGGAAGTCACAGTTTCAAGAACAGGTGAGTATTTTTACAGGGATATTAAAAACCCAGGGCACTTTAGGGCTATTAGCTAAGAGCCTAAATTCCAGCTTGGATAATTACATTCTGCTTTATCAAAAACTCCCCTGCAGGGTGTGTCTTGCAATTAATTCCTCACTTCCTGTGACAAATTGTTCTGGAGTATCGCTGGCCTTCCCCCACCCCAGCGATGGTGGGAGAAACAGGGAGCAGTTAAATAAAGATCATGCTCCACTGGTTATGCTGCAGGGCTGTGTGTGTGTGTGTGTGTGTGTGTGTGTGTGTGTATATAGCCAAAAGTCACCTCTGTTTTGCTGCATGGATGTTACAGGCATACAACCCCCCGCCAACAACCCACACACACACACACACACACACCTCCTTCCACCTCCCCTGCCATCATCCACAACTTTCTCCATGTGCAGATCAAAAGAATAAGCTTCCTGCCTACATGTTAAATTAAATCCATTTCAATTATTTCCTTTTTTTGTTTGTTCTATAAATCGACTGTATGATTTCTTGCTCCCTTTCAGGCTCACTTATCCTAATAGCATGGTTCGGGCTCCAGCCCTTGAATTTCACAAAAACACCTCAATTGTTTTTAAGCAGAAATGGCAAGACGCGAAGGAAGCAGCGCTCGACTGTTCAAATCGCTGCCCGGCCATTTGGAAAAGCTCCGGCGTGTGCAGCCGCTCTGCTGTGTGACAAACAATTACACTGCCTTGGAGAGCAATCGGGGCAGGCCAGGGTGTTGCTCTCAAACGCTATTTGCTCGGGAAAAGAAAAGGTGAAAAGCTGCCCTGGACATCAAACATGGCACAGAGCGCAGTAATTGATCCCCTTTCTTGCTTCTTCCGGGGCTGCTCCGAGGAAAGTATCTAAAGTGCAGCAGGCGCTGTGGCTAAAACCTGAGCTCAGAACAAACTCTTTCTTTTGAAATTTACTTTTTTTTGTAACTTGGGTGGCTATAACCCCTGGGAACACTGAGTCCCGTGTCTGTCCAGGGACTGGTCCCATCGGGTGGAAGAAGAGCCAATCTTCTTCCACCAGCGTGGTGTAGTGGTTAAGAGCGGCGGTTTGGAGCGATGGACTCTGATCTGGAGAACAGGGTTTGATTCCCCACTCCACGTGAGCAGCGGAGGCTAATCTGGTGAACTGGATTTGTTTTCCCACTCCTCCACACAAAGCCAGCTGGGTGATCTTGGGCTAGTCACAGCTCTCTCAGCCCCACCTACCTCCCAGGGTGTCTGTTGTGGGAGGGGAAGGGAAGGTGACTGTAAGCCGGTTTGAGTCTCCCTCAAGTGGTAGAGAAAGTCGGCATATAAAAACCAACTCTTCTTCTTCTTCTTCTTCTTCTTCAATCTTGTGGCCAAAGGAGGCTCAGCACAGTTGACGGGCTGGCTTGGATGGACAGCCAAAGACCGGCTGGAAGCTCTGGACTGAAGGGACCCAGCGGAGCGAGAAGTTCTGGGAGACATTGAGCAACTGGCGGAGGCTGAACCTCAAGGGAGAGGGCCAAGATTCAGCTGGGCAAGCGTGCCTCGCCAAAAGCAGCCGTTGCTCGAGCACGCCAAATCAGCCTCATTGCTTCGTTGCCTGAACGCAAAGGCCCGTTGGGCTTCCTGTGACTTTCAGGGTACGGCAGAAGCCCTCCTTGCCAATGCAAGCACAGCAACAACGTCCCCTTCCTTATCTCAGTTAACGTTATTTCATCTCGTAATACCAGGGAAATTATGACAATATGTTGTTCTACACGCGAGTACGCAGCCGAGGGCTTTGCGGGGCCTGGCAGCTGCCACTCTCCACAGAGCAGATGGCCCTGATAAAAACACAATGCCGAGAACAGGTTGATAAAGACATTGCGGTCATTACTCGCGCCGCGCTCCATCACGACACCCTTGGAATGCCTGGCGCCGGCATCTGGAGTGGGAGCAGCCCACCGACCCAGGGAGAACCCCTCGAGTGGAACAGTGGATTTGACGCCGCCGGCTAATCCGTACCCTTCCCCTTTCTCCTGGGCTGCACCACCTCCACTTGGGGAAGGGGAGAGGCCTGTACCGTTTGCCCTCTGGGTGGGCAACTAATATCAGGCCAGGAGACAAACATCTCCCAAGAGGAGAAGACTGAGAGGGGATATGATAACCATTTTCAAGTACTTGAAGGGCTGTCGTATAGAGGAGGGTGCCGAGTTGTTTTCTGTTGGCCCAGAAGGTCGGACCAGAACCAATGGGTTGAAATTAAATCAAAAGAGTTTCCATCTAGATATCAGGAAGAATTTCCTAACAGAGCGATTCCTCGGGAGGGGGTGAGCTCTCCTCCCCTGGAGGTTTTTAAGAAGAGGTTAGATGGCCATCTCTCAGCAACGCTGCTTCTATGACCTTAAGCAGATGATGAGAGGAAGGGAACCCTTGGCTATCTTCTGCGCATGGAGTAGGGGGTCACTGGAGGTGTGTGTGGGGGAGGTAGTTGTGAATTTCCTGCATTGGGCAGGGGGTTGGACTAGATGACCCTGGTGGTCCCTTCCAGCTCTATGAGTCTATGATTCTTGTGGCGGGGCGGACTCCCGCCAATGCCCACGTCCCTCCCCGGGACTCTGTATTCAGAGGGGCATCTGCAGAGCGCTGATTGCCTCCGGCCTCGCATGCCATCTTCCTTCACAGATCAGATCACAGCTTCCTCTCCTTGCTAATTCACACAGCTGGTTATTACTCACCGAGCTCCCATGATAATCGCCAGGGGAAGAATTATAAATAAATGTGTACAAGCAAACAGATGCTGTCATTTTAAAAATCGATCCGCAGGGTGAAAACGCTCCACTGAGGGCTCCGGCGCGGAACGACTGAGGGGGTGTCTGTTCACCGAGTCCAAAGACACCGGTGGAGTCATGGACACTCGCTCAGATTAGTCAGTGAGGAGAAGGAAAGTCTGCCAGGGATGAGCCGGGCACCTGCTGCTCCCAGAGAAGAGCCTGCTCAGGAAGGAGAGGGTCCTGCCCGGGGCAAGGCCAGGCTCCAGCTGCAGGGGCCGGGGGGGGGGCTTCCTCGCCCCAGGGCCCACTGGAGGCCTCCCTCTGCAAATATGCTTTTCTCCTCGGGCGGTGGAGGTCGGCTGCCTGGAAGCACGAGCAAAGCCCACCACCCTCTGCCCCAAACGGAGGGCCTTTTCAGCAGCTATAAAACGGACCGGACCGTAACAAACGAAGGCACAACATGGTTTTTCAGGGCTCCAGGAAGACTGTCCTCCCTCCCTCCCTGCATTTCTCACCTCCTCTTTAGTCACCCAGAGCAGAAAGTGCTGTGAAATTGCATCCCTGCTGACCTCCTCGGGATTTGCCTCCCGGCTGTGTACTGCTGTGGAGGCCGGCCTTTGCCTGCAGCACGCAACTCTTTGCCCTGGCTCTTTGCCCTTTGGCGTTTGAATCTGCGTGACCGGGGTGGGACTGGGCTAGGTGGCCACCGGGCACTCATGGGCCAAGCACAATGATGCAGGGCCAGAAAGAGGCACCACGGCAGGGTGCAAACGGTGGTGCCAAAGCACAGGCAGTAGGGTAGCACTATGAAAAAGGTGGCACAAAGTTACCAGTGTGGTGTAGTGGTCAAGAGCAGTGGTTTGGAGTGGTGGACTCTGATCTGGAGAACCGGGTTTGATTCCCCTCTCCTCCACATGAGCGGCGGAGGCTAATCTGGTGAACTGGATTTGTTTCCCCGCTCCTCCACCCGAAGCCAGCTGGGTGACCTTGGGCTAGTCACAGCACTCTCATCCCCACCTACCTCACAGGGTATCTGTTGTGGGGAAGGGAAGGGAAAGGTGATTGTAAACTGGTTTGATTCTTCCTTAAGTGGAAGAGAAAGTCAGCATATAAAAAACAACTCTTCTTCTTCTTCTACCTGAAGAAATGATGGGGGACTGTGGTCTGTTCTAGTATTGGGTTAAAATCACAGAATCATAGAGTTGTAAGGGACCACCAGAGTCATCTAGTCCAACCCCCTGCACAATGCAGGAATTCAGAACTACCTCCCTCCACACAAACCCCAGTGACCCCTACTCCATGCCCTGAAGAGGCCAAGATGCCTAGGGTTGCCAGGTCCCTCTTTGCCACCGGCGGGAGGTTTTGGGGGGGCGGAGCCTGAGGAGGGGAGGGACTTCAATGCCATAGAGTCCAATTGCCTAAGTGGCCATTTTCTCCAGGGGAACTGATCTCTATTGGCTGAAGATCAGTTGTAATAGCAGGAGATCTCCAGCTAGTACCTGGAGGTTACAACACAAAGTCGGCACCTCCGTGCCAATACCAAATGGTTAGCAAAAACCGCAACGGAGTCTCCAATACAAAAGTAGCAAAAAATATTATTGATGCTTACACATAAGTAACATGAACAAGACAAAGTGAAAAGTACATCTAGGAACAACCAAAGTTATATACAGTATCCACAATTCAAGTTGAGTGCAATCTCAGTGCACAAATTGCCACGTTCTTCCAATTATGTATAGACTTTTTCTTCAAAGAGTCCAAAGTAGGTACAGTCCCAAAAGATACACTTTTTGGGGAAAGATGCCCTCCCTCTCATGATCAAGGGGCTGGTTCCCCTTCTCTAACCCTGCATCATTTCACGTGCGGTTCTGCTAACACTTCTGCTTTGCTCCCCCCACCCCCGGAGCGGGGGGGGGAGGGGGTGTGCGCAAAGGACCCGCCTGTCCAACGCAGCTGCTGCAGCCGCTGGACCCTCCGAGCCCCGCCCCTTCGGCGCCCCAGTTGCAATCCCGCTCTCGGCCGCACGGAGGCGCGCGGGGCGCTGCTGCGCGGAAGCTGCCGGGCCGGTCCCAGCTGGGGAGACGCTCTAGGCATCGGCGGGAGGTCGGTCTCGGTGGCCGCCTCGCTGGCCCCGGCGTGCCCAGAGCGGCCGCCCGCCCGACTTCCGTCAGCCGCGCCTCCTGCCGTGCTGCGACCTGGGTCCTGCTCAGCTCTGCCCCACATTTCAGTGGCGAGGGGGCGGGGGGAGGTCGGTCCCGGCCCAGGGGGGGAGGCTTCCCTCCAGGGGGGATTTCGTGCTGGGGGGGGAGTGTGGGAGCCCCCCCCATCTTGCGCCTGTTGAGGGAGCCTCCATGCACAGGTGCAGTCTATCTCAGACGGGGAGGGGCCGTGGCTCAGTGGCAGAGCCTCTGCTTGGCATGCAGGTTCAATCCCCAGTGGCATCTCCTGTTAAAAGGGACCAGGCAGGTGGGTGATGTGACCCTTTTCTGCCTGAGACCCTGGAGAACAGCTGCCAGTCTGAGTAGACAATACCGACTTGGATAGACCCTCAAGGGTCTGGTTCAGTGTAAGGCAGCTGTGTGTGACATCAGCTGCTGCTGCTGCTGAGATCAGACAAAGATCCAGATTGGGGTTGGGGAAATCTTAGGCCTGATTTAATCGCTGATTTGGGGGGGGGGAATAGAGGCCCACGGTCCCACCCCTCCATCCTTTTGGACCTGGACCCCTGCCCCGGAGGACTCAGCTGGCACGGCTGCTGCGGAGCCCCCTGAGCTGCCTGCCTGTTGTTTTATGAGATTCAGGGGGTGAGTTTGGGGGTCCTGCTACTGTCCCTTCCTTACAGGGCGAGGATACCAGTCCAGGACGCCCCAGGAGCAATGCCAGGGGGCAAGGAGCTGAGCGGTCCCGCCCAGGGCAGTGGGGCCCAGTCACCCACCCCTCTGGTCCCAGCCCCATCTGCCAGCACCTTGTGGGCTGACCTCCAGGCGCTGCTGCCCCGCACCAGGGAGGGCTTGCAGCTGGACTTCGGCGAGGCCGTGGAGAGCAGCGTCGTCCTCTTGCTCCAGCAGACGGCGGATCTACTCTACGGGGAGGGTGGCAGCCTCAACTCCTGCCTGCGCCTGAGCGAGATCGTCCTGGACTACTCTTGGGAAAAGCTGAACATTGGGAAATGGAGGGACGTGGACAAGGAGTGGCGCCGGGTCTACGCTTACGGCTGCCTCTTCAAAGCCCTCTGCCTGTGCCATGACGGAGGGGCTGTGGCCGAGGCCGTGCGTACCTGCGACCTGGGGCTGCTGATGGGGGCCTCCATCTTGGACAACGTCTTGGCCAGGGTGATCGGCGTCCTTCAGCCACACCTGCCACGCCCCAAAAGACCCATGGCTGGAGATGTAAAGGAGCCCCTTCCAAAGGTATTGGGTACCCTTGAGTTGCATGGCCTGAAATGCCACCCTTCACCATCCCGCACAGATGGGGAGGGGGCCGTGGCTCAGTGGCAGAGCCTCTGCTTGGCATGCAGAAGGTCCCAAGTTCAATCTCCAGTGGCAAGTAGGTGATGTGAAAGACCTCTGCCTGAGACCCTGGAGAGCCACTGCCGGTCAGAGTAAATACTGACTTGGATGGACCAAGGGTCTGATTCAGCATAAGGCAGCTTCATGTGTTAGGGGAGGGGCCGTGGCTCAGTGTTAGAGCCTCTGCTTAGCATGCAGAAGGTCCCAGGGTCAATCCCCAGTGGCATCTCCAGTTGAAGGGACCAGGCAGGTAGGTGATGTGAAAGACCTCTGCCTGAGACCCTGGAGAGCCACTGCCATACTGACTTTGATGGACCAAGGGTCTGATTCAGTATCAGGCAGGTTCATGTGTTCTTGTATGTGTGCCAGAAGGTCCACGGGTACCCACTGCTCCACTGCCCGACATTTTGGTGGCATGCCCTGAGAATCTGTCTGCACGGAAAGGAACGTTTGCACTGGCGATGCTGAGAATGTCTTCCCATTGCAGAAAATCCGGCCAGGCTCAGAGGACGTCCCGGCTATAAAAGCGCCAGAGAGGATTGTGCGGCTTCGCTGCCCGTCGCTGGAATACTTCCGAGATAATTTCCTCCTCCCTCAAAAGCCTGTGATCTTGGAAGGGGTTGTCGACCACTGGCCTTGCATGAAGAAGTGGAGGTGAGGAAGGCTTCCGTGCCTAATAGCCATGAGTGGACCGGTCCTCTGTCCTGGCATTTCAGGGCTGCTGCATGATCAGAGGAGCATACCCATTATAATTGGTGCTGTGAAACACAGGCAGGACAATGCTGCTGCCGTCATCTTGTTTGTGGGCTTCCTAGAGGCACCTGGTTGGCCACTGTGTGAGCAGACTGCTGGACTTGATGGACCTTGGTCTGATCCAGCAGAGCTTTTCTTAGGTTCTTATAGCTTTCTCCATCAGGATCAGCCTCCCGCTGTCCAGGGGTAACATGTGACCACATTGCAGGGTTGCTGTAAAGCCATCAGCCCCCCCCCCCCTTCTGCAGGGTATTTGTCAGCTTACCAGAAAGACAGGTCAAGGATACGCGGGAGTCGGCTCTGATAGAGCCGTCTCTTCCTTTTGGAATGGGATCAGGCAGGGGGGAAACAGCCTCAGCGGATTGGGCCCTTCGGAACAGTTAGAGCGGTTCCTCAGTTGAACAGGCTTCTTTGGGAGGTGGTAGGGGCTCCTTCCCTGGATGTTTTTAAGCAGAGGCTAGATGGCCATCTGTCAGCAATGCCGATTCTATGACCTTAGGCAGATGATGAGAGGGAGGGCACCTTGGCCGTCTTCTGGGCATGGAATAGGGGTCACTGGGGGTGTGGGGGCGGAGGCAGTTGTGAATTTCCTACATTGTGCAGGGGGTTGGATTAGATGACCCTGGTGGTCCCTTCCAACTCTATGATTATAAGGCATGACAGCCACCCTGGTGCTGAGTCCAGCCTTTCCTTCTCGCTGCAGCGTGGAATACATCCGCCGAGTGGCCGGCAGCCGCACCGTCCCCGTGGAAGTCGGCTCCCGCTACACAGACGAGGAGTGGTCCCAGACCCTCATGTCTGTTGATGACTTCATCAGCCAATACATCGAGAATGAGGTCTGAGCCTTTGGTGGGGGGTCAGCCGAGAATTCAGGCTGGCCGGGGACAATCAGGAAACCCTTCTCAGTGGGCGGTGGCTGCCCCCCTGCCCAAACTTGCCAGCTCCACAGTATGGGAAGGCGGGTCCTGTGCACTTGGGCAGGGAGAGAAGCTGGAAGGAGGAGGCCTGGATTGGGGGGGTACTCAGGGCGAGTGACGGAGCCCCACCTGCCCTATTCTCTGTTGCTTTCTTAGATACGAAGACCCCACTGGTTTATTTTCTCTCTTCCTTCTCTCTGCCTTTTAGAATCACACTGGGTACCTGGCCCAGCACCAACTCTTTGACCAGGTAAAGGCCCACAGCGACTTTTTAGAGGAACGGCAGCGGGGAGGGACCAAAATGGGCATGAACTGCATCAGACACCCCCCCCCCCCAGTTCATGAAGAACTGGCGGCAGCTCTCCAGGGTCTCAGGTGGAGACCCTTCACATCACCAAGGGCCTGGTGCTGTCAGGAATCAAACCTGGGACCTTCTGCATGCCAAGCAGAGGCTCTGCCCATGAGCCGTGGTTCCTCTGTCTAGTCCAACTCTGTCCCACCCCCACCTCTGCAGTCCAGCTGGTGCAGCGCTCAGGAGTGCTGGGGGACGGTGCCAGGAGGAGCCAAGTGTCCAGAAGGGGCCTTTCTTCCCTCCCCCCTGCGCAGGTCATCGCTGAGCCGTCTAAGCAGAGGGGAAAGCCCTTCTTGACCACAAATTGTGGGGTCCGCCCAAAGCCTTCCTCTGACTGATTTCCAGTGAAGCTGCCTGACGCACGGCTTCCTGCCACCTGACATTGTGTGGCTGCTCAGAGGGTGATGGAGGAAGAACTCCAGGGGGCTCCCAGACACACAGCCAGGGGGGGCAACAAAGGAGAAAGCCCCCTTGCCAGGAATTCCTGAGGTTGGAGGAATGGCCTCCACTAGTGTGTGTGTGTGTGGGGGGGGGGGAACGGGACCTGTCAAAGGGCTCTCTCTCACATGCACGCCTAGAAATAGTGACACCTGGTGCAATATCCAACTGGTGCAGGCTAGTTTCCCCTGGTTAAGGAGTAATCCACAGCGGGTGGGGCTGCCCTTCTCTGTCCGTGGGAACACATGGAGCCTGCCTCTGCTCCAGGGGGCCCACGGAGCCAAAGGCAGGCTCGTCCACCAGGTCAGAAGCTCAGTTTCTCCGCTCACACATGTTCTGCATCCAGGATAAAAAGGTCAGCCTTTGAGCGACTCTCTCTCTGTCTCTCTCCTACTTCCTGGCAGATCCCAGAGCTGAAGCAGGATATCGGCATCCCTGACTACTGCTGCCTGGGCAAAGGCGAGGAAGACGACATTACCGTCAACGCCTGGTTTGGGCCAGCAGGGACCATTTCGCCCCTCCACCAGGACCCGCAGCAGAATTTCTTGGTCCAGGTCTGGCCCTCCTCACTGTACCTTTTCGCAAGGGGGACGCAAAGGCTGTGAGCGCCTGGAAGGGCAGAAGGTGCAGCCTCCACAGAAGGGCGGTGTCTCCGGCCCTCCTGGCAGCCTCATCCCCAAACGGGGTCCAAAACGAGGGCCAAGCGCCAGCCCACAGGACTCCTCCCCACCTTGGTGTGCTGGTCATAAGAGCATATTCCCTCCCTCCGTCCCCTGGAGTCGGGTGGCAATGAGGGCTCGGAGGAAAGAGCCCAGAGCAGCACCGTTGCCTTTCCCTCTGCAAAGCAGCAGGAAGCTCGGTGGCCCAGATCCCTTTCTGCTCTGGAGCAACCATGTGCAGAGTGCACCTCCCAGAAGGGCAGGCGGCCCATGTGCCAGAGTCCGGCGGCCCTCAGTCGAACTGTCCATCTTTCCAAACTGACAAGTTCTGCATTGTTGCTGTTAAAATACGCAGAACTTTATTAGAGAATGATTGTTAAAATATTTTATCAATTTTAAGGTGGTAATTTTAATCGGGTTATTTTTATTGATCTTACACCTTTATTTGTACGGGCAGTCTGTGATTCTGCGGTGCAAAACTATTGAGTCTGGAAATTTTGGTGTGTTGCCATGCGATTGGTCAGTGGACTGTATTATAATAAATTTGATTTTGTGATGTCTATTTTTCCCACCGGCAGGTCCTGGGCCGGAAATACTTGCACCTCTATTCTCCCGCCCAGTCAGAAAAGCTGTACCCCCACGAGGGCCACCTTCTCCACAACACTAGCCAGGTGTGTGTCGTCGTCGTCCCCTGCCCCCCGCCCCCAGTTCCCTCATGAGGGCTGTGTGATTCTCCCGGTTGTGGTTGTGGGAGCGAAACAGACTCCTCTGTCCTGCTGTGCCCAGGTGGACGTGGAAGAACCCGACTTGGCGAGCTTCCCCCAGTTTGAGACGGCTGAGGCTCAGACCTGCATCCTGAGCCCTGGCCAGGTCCTGTTTATCCCGGTTCAGTACTGGCACTACGTGAGGGCCCTCGACACTAGCTTCTCTGTCAGCTTCTGGTGGTCGTAGCCCCAGCCTGGAGAGCAGACACCTTCAGCGGAGAGAAAGAGAGGAATGATAGCAGCGACTCCCTACCCTGTGGGGACTGGCGCCAGGCGGGGCTCGATCCTCCCAAAACGGTGAGTCCAAGCCAGAAACACTGCTAGGCTCCGGCTGCCATCGACAGGCTTTTCCAGGCCCTGTCCTTTCATGAAGGGGCGCTCCGTGAACTGGGGTGTGGGGATGCTTCGGCCTGTAGGAGTGAGACACAGCCGCTTGGTCTACCCAGGAGGGCCTCTTCCTTCCCAGCAACACCCCCTCCCGAGGGCCATTCGCATGGCCTGTGCGGGGTGGGGATGGGGACCGAGAGTGTGGCCCTTCTTCCGCTAGCCTGATCTCTGACTATGCTGACACCGAGTGTCTGCAGAGGCTTCTTGAGGAAGGGAGGGAGCCAGCAAGCGAGGGGTTGGCTTCCGCTTCCCAAACCCAGCTGCAGAGGCACAATAAGGCCAACAAGAAATGGAGCAGGAGAACACCCCCAAGCTGCTGGAAAGGCCCGCTCCAGGGACCCTGCAATCATGATTCTCGGATGCAAGTTTTTTTTTCCAGGGATGCTTAGGAGTTCCTCTTGGCTGAGCGGGAGATGGGGCCCTGGCTGGTGGTCCAGAGCCCCTCAGACAGCTCCCCTAACCCAGTGAAGGGACAAAATGAGCCTTGACGAAAATACCACAATACTTTAATTTCAGAAACGACACCAAAACCAGAAGCCCAAGGGGGACCGTGGCTCTGTCGGCCCAGCTTGAAGCGGCTCCGTCCTTCTGTGCAAAAGCCAGGATGGCCCATTCCTTGCCCTGCATCCCTGCTGCCACCTGAGTCATGCAGAAGAGGTTCTTCTGCTTTCCTTCGAGGTGCTGCAGGACGGCACAGCAGCCGGTCGGCTTATTGCTGAGAAAGAGAGAACAAAGGCAAGACTGGTGACTGAAGAGGGGGAAACGGCCCTTCCCTCTCTCCACCCCACAGCCGCCCGAAGCAGCACTGAGGCGAGAACTGCATAGAAGCACTGCCAGGGTGCCGGCGGAGTTGGCATCTTGTGAGCACAGGCCTCTCGCTGAGCTATCATGTGTGTGCAAGGCTATAGATTTCTTCCAGATAATGCGTTGTGCTTGGCGCAAGGCACCTTGCTTGCTTTCTCTCTCAGGAGACTGCCCTAATAAAAACCGTTTTGTGTTTGGTCTTCCAGGCCTGGTTCAATTGCAGACCGTGCCCACCGTGCTGCCCACAGGGGTCTTGGTAGTGCCCGTACCTGGAAGCTTGTGAGGCCAAAACTGTTTGCATTGAGGGCAACGGGGCTCTGTTTGAGCTTGGAAATATCTGGCCAGGCAAGGCGAGTGCATGGCGACCCCACAGTCCGCACATACTTGACTCTGAAAGAGAAAGGCATGAAAAGAACAGCGGGCAAGACACTGCGGCCGGGGAAGGCCGAGAGGCAAGCAGGTTCTTCTGGACTTCTGGTTTCCCTCCCAGCCCAGAGAAGAGCTAGCTTATCCTCTGGGCAGTCATGAACACATGAAGCTGCCTCATACTGAACCAGACCCCGGGTCCATCAAAGTCAGTCTTGTGTACTCAGACCGGCAGCGGCTCTCCAGGGTCTCAGGCAGAGGTCTTTCACATCACCTCCTTGCCTGGTCCCTTTAACTGGAGATGCCGGGGATTGAACCTGGGACCCTTCTGCATGTCAAGCAGATGCTCTACCACTGAGCTACGGCCCTTCCCATGGCCCACAAGCAGCTGAGTCCATTACCGCTAAGAAATCGCTGCCCGCAGCCCCAACAAGAAAAGTGGGAGGCCCCAAAGGGCCATGGAGTGGCCCCCAGCTGCCCCTCTTACCTGGATGACGAGGGTGTGGCAGATGTGGCACTTGCGGGCCGTGTCCGGGTAGTGGCTGAGGATGTACTGCTCCAGCTCTAGGATGCAGCGGGTGTGCAGTGTGACCTCGCCCTCTTTCTGGGGGGGGGAGCAGGTGCTGTTATGCCGGGCCTCCCTCTTCCCCGCTTGCCAGGGGGAAGCAGCCCGCCCTCCTTGCCAGACAAATGGCATTGTCTTAGAGATTGCCGAGGTGCTACTGGAGAACGTGACCATGTCCCCCAACCCCGTGGCTGGAAATGGCAGGGCCCGCTTCTCTGGTAGACGGCCAAATCTCTGGCGGATCCCGCCAAAGGTGAGCATTCACCCAGAAGGAAGGGTGGGTCGGGCCCGTTCTGATCCATGGAAAGATGGCAGCGGGCAGGGAAGGGCTGATCCCTCCCCCACGGAAGAACGGGCCAAATAAACTCGAATCTCTGCTGAGGCTGAGCCCTCCCACCTCTTGGGGGTAGGCAAAGTGTAGTAAAACACTGCAGTCCCAAACGACCGGCAAACTTGCGACAAGGAGTGGGCAATGAAGAAGAAGAGTTGGTTTTTATATGCTGACTTTCTCCACCACTTAAGGCAGAATCAAACTGGCTTACAATCACCTTCCCTTCCCCACAACAGACACCCTGTGAGGTAGGTGGGGCTGAGAGAGCTCTAAGAGAGCTGTGACTAGCCCAAGGTCACCCAGCTGGCTTCATGTATAGGAGGGGGGGAAACAAACCCGGTTCAGCAGATTAGCCTCCGCCACTTGTGGAGGAGTGGGGACTCAACCCCGGTTCTCCAGATCAGAGTCCACCGCTCCAAACCACCACTCTTAACCACTGCACCATGCTGGTTCTAATTGTCCAAAGGAGTTCCTGCGTTACCTTGTCAGACCTTGTAAGCTACTTGTTACCTTGTAATAGGAGCTACTGCTCCTATTTTGCCGAAGGATGCTCAGTGAGGCGATATTTGAACTGGGCACTCTCTTTGCTGCTGTCCGGCATGGCTGCAGTTCAGATCAGCAAACGCCACAACACATCCAAGGCCGTGTCTGCCCTGCCGCTCCCAGGGGGAGGAGGAGCTCCTTCCGCCAAGGCCACCCACCCCGGGGGGCTGACCGGAGCCCTTACCTCGGACAGCCACTTGTCCTGGACGAAACGCCGCAGCACCTGCTCTGCCTCCTTCTTCTTCATCTTCTTGGGTTTCAGCTGGTCGGCCAAGTTCAAAACCGCCGTGGAAGACACGAAGCCGTTCTCGGACAAGACGATCAGATCCATCTGCAGCAAGAGGCAAACGGGGGCCCTGAGGAAGCCTCTGCTGGCTCTTCAAGGGGGGCACACCCCCCCACACACACACTGCCTCTCTGCAGCCTGCACTGCTTCCTCCACACCCCTCATCTCACCCCTTTTCCCAGAAGAGAGAAATGGAGACCAAGTCCAAAGAGGGGCTTCCTCCTGGCCACAAGCTGAGCAGCAGCAAAGATGGGGCAGGTCGGGGGGGGGGGGAGAGACTGCCTGTCCACAATTCCTGCATTGTGCTGGGGGTTGGACTAGATGACCGTGGTGGTCCCTTCCATGATTCTATGAATCACTTCAGCTGTGTTTTCCACACACAACTGTACACCAGAACACATTCTCCGCCCCGCCCCCCCCCCCCACACACAGGGTGTGTGTACTGGCCTTAAAACACACACTTAACTGTTTTCTTGAACAGCTCCAGCTCCGTCTCGGAGTAGTCGCTTGCCATCCGTGTGACCTCCGATTCCGCCAGATTCACCTGCGCAGAAACAAGTGTGGTTACGGCGATGCCGCAGGTGTTCCGTCTCAGCCCAGAACTGCCCACCCTTCCCGAGCGGGAAGCCTTCCGTGTTTGCATCCGGCTTTCTCCTGCTGTTCATGCCTCTGGCATGGCTCCCTCCAGCACCTCCGGGTATCTTGGGGGGGGGGGGCTTGGACCCTGGCTTGAAATGAGGTGCATTTTGTAAAGCGTTCTGATAAATCTGCAGGCTGTGAAGAGAGAGAGGGGCTCTATTCCACTATTTTTGGCGTCCAAGGCCACCGTACAGGAGGCCTCAGTAGGGCAGAGCTGTGGCTCAGTGGTAGAGCATTTGCTTGACAGGCAGAAGGTCCCAGGCTCAATCCCCAGTGGCATCTCCAATTAAAGGGACTAGGCGGGTAGATGATGTGAAAGACCCTTTTCTGCCTGAGACCCTGGAGAGCCGCTGCCAGTCTGAGTAGATAGTACTGACTTTGACGGACCAAGGGTCTGATTCAGTATCAGGCAAGCTTCATGTGTTCGCGTGTCTGTCTTACCAGAGCATAACATGTCTGGCCAGTGTCTTCCGACATGCCTTTCCTGATCTCCATAAACAGAGGTTGCAGTTGAAGGTTAGCCACGTGGATGAAGTCGTCCAGTTTATCAGCAGCGTAATGGACTGGGGGTGGAGGGGTGGGGGAGAGAAGACACATGAGTCAGTCACGCCCTGCGTGAGACGGCCTGCACTGGGGCTCACTTTGTAGAGCATCTGCTTGGCATGCAGAAGGGTCCCAGGTTCAATCCCCAGCATCTCCAGTTAAAGGGACCAGGCAAGTAGGTGATGTGAAGGACCCCTGCCTGAGACCCTGCAGGAGCCATAGAGAGGGGCTGTGGCTCAGTGGTAGAGTATCGGTTTGGCATGCAGAAGACCCCAGGTTCAATCCCCGGCATCTCCAGTTAAAGGGACTAGGCAAGCAGGTTATGTGAAAGGCCTCTGCCTGAGACCCTGGAGAGCCGCTGCCGGTCAGAGTAGACAATGCTGATGGACCGAGGGTCTGATTCAGTAGAAGGCAGCTTCACGTGTTCATGCGTTCATGTGGGGCTGGCTTACAGCGCAGGGCCTGAGGCCTCCGAGAGGAGTGCATGTGGCACTGCCCGGCTGCCGGCTCCTTACCCGTCGGAATTGGGCCAAGTCGGCTCTCGGGGGGCAGGAAGGGCTGCTCGGTGGAAACGCTGCTTGTTTTCAAAGGGATGGATTTTTTTTTAAGTAAATCTGCTCTGACAGATCCCCACACTCATCTGTGATACATTTTTGTTGTGCCCTTCTGCCAGAGAACCTGGGGTGGCATACACAAGATGCTCGGCGCATCACTTAGGTCCCTGCTCGATTTCTTTTACGCCGCTTGTTTTCTGTTGGCGCAAAACTAACATTAAAAACTGTGTACTTCAGCAAAAAAAATTTAGGGGGAAAGAGAAGATGGCACGCGTAAAGACTCTTGGGGGCTCATCTCACAGACGCCAGATCAAATCAGGGTGTTTTTGAGTCCTGACTGCAGGGTTGTGAAATCCAGGCCAGCTCCGGATCTTGAGAAACGGGAAGCACCTGCAAAGGCCTGTGCGGGGCGGGGGGGGGGGCTCGAACCACGGACCCCCATCTGGGTCCTCACCCTCCAAAGCTGCCCTCCAAATCAAGCAAACAAGTGCTGCTGCCCCACCCAGCCAATCCCGCTGCTCCCCGCCCCCACAAGATACCACATCTGTGCCTTGTGCAAGCACTGGCTGGTGATGCATGCATGGCGCCAAGAGCCTCCTCCAGCCTATTGGTGCTTGCCTGGGTCCCCACCTGTACAGCCTGGGAACAGACACCTGGCAGAGGGTTCGCTGTCTCAGGGGCATGGTGGGCATGTCTCCCTGTCTGCATTCAGTTGCCTTGATCAGCCGTGGGACTTTGTGAGAGGGCACACACAAACACCCTCACCTCTTTGCAGCAGCTTCTGCAGAGCAGAGGCCGTGGGCCCTTTTGGGAGAGCCGGCTAGGGGGGCGAAGACAGGCCTGCTGTTCTCAAGTGAATGGGCTGTGGCTCAGTGGTAGAGCATCTGCTTGGCATGCAGAAGGTCCCAGGTTCAATCCCAGGCATCTCCAGTTAAAGAGACCAGGCAAGCAGGTGATGTGAAAGACCTCTGCCTAAGACCCTGGAGAGCCACTGACGATCTGAGTAGAGAGTACTGACTTTGATGGACCAGGGATCCGATTCAGTATAAGGCAGCTTCATGTGTTCATGTGAATCATGGTGTGGAATAAATGGTCCACAGCGCTGCTTTTTAAGCTCCTTGCTGCAATTGGGACAACTGCAGAGGTGCGGAGGGACCCACAGGCTCAGCCTTGCTGAACCCCTAGGAGGCATCCCCCCCCCATTTTCGCTGCCACTTGGGTGGCTTCTGGGCAGAGCCCCGTGGGCTAGTGTTCCCCCGTCCTCTACCCAGAGGAGGCATCGCCACCACTCACCCCGATGCAGTTCGCAGCACTGCCGGTGCAGCGAGGCAGCCCGTTCACTCTGCACGATGCCCTGAGACAGCAGGGCTTGCAGGAACTGGCGGTGGGCATCAGTCATGACAGCGGCCATCCTGGCTCTGGCCACGGGGCCTGCGGGAGGGGTCGGCAGCGGCAAGGAGCTAGAAAGGAGAGGGAGAGCTGTGAGAAAGAAGAGCGCCCAGCCAGAGAAAGGGGGAAGGGAGCCACAGGTGCGGGGATGTGTGTTTCTCTAGTGCAGCCAGGCGGGGCATCAGGTGGTCGGGTGCCTGGCCGAGGGTTGCCCCGTTGCACTTGCCCTCTCTTTTCTGGTGCTCTTCCTGACCAGTTGCTGCGACATCTGTCCAGGCCTAAAGGAAGCAGCGCATGCCTTTTCCATGCGCACGCGTGTGCTGCACTTCAGGGCTGGCGCTGCTGCCTCTGGCGAGGATGCCAAGAGGGCCAGGCCAGGCCTGGAGAGGGGGCGAAGGAGCCTGTGGCTGGGGAGGTGTCTGGCTGCCTGAGGGGGCCAGGCCTGGGCTGTCTGGGGTAGGGCTGGCAGGCAGCGCCCCGCCCCGCCTGAAGGGGTTCAGACCACCGCTGGCAGACAGACAGCCTGGCGTAGTGGTTAGACGGCTGGACTCGGACCGCATCCTCCTCTGGCCACGGGAACTGGCCTTCTGGGTTGGGCCAGGCTCAGGCTCTCATAGCATCACAGAGTAGGAAGGGTTCCCCCCAGGGTCATCTAGTCCAACACCCTGCACAATGCAGGAAATTCACAACTACCTCCCCACCAGTGGCCCCCTACTCCACGCCCAGAAGATGCCCTCTCCGCCTTGCCCCCCTCCCTCCCGGGGTGGTCGTGAGGCTCCCAAGGAGGGAGGCGGGGGGGGGGGAGGAGGAGGAAGGTCGTGAGCCGCTTAGGGTTGCCAACCTCCAGGTGGTAAGTTAGCAAATACAAAATAGCAGGAAAACTCGTTCTTCTTAGGAGTCAATATACTCCGAACAGCAGCCACAGAAGAGACCTGCTATTTCCACTACCAAGTCTGGACGTTATTGAGAATATATCCACGTCTCCTTGGTGCAAGTTTGGCGAGATGTTCGCACAAAGGCTCTTTGAATGGGATTCCGACCTTTGTCATTACCAGTGGTTAACGATTTATCCTGCATACTATTGCACAGACGACGATTATATCCTCGTACGTTAACTACACGCCCAAATTGAACAAAGACATCCTGTGCATTTATCGCATGCTTGTTTGTCGGCTATGTCGCATTTGCTAACTAACTGCACAGCTGGCTAACCTTTATCGACCTAAATCTGCAGCCGGTAGAGACCAGTCCCCTCGGAGAAAGGGCCTCTGTGGCCATTGAAGCCCCTCCCCAAACCCTGCCCGCCGGGGGCAAAGAGGGGCCGGGCAGCCCTCCCTCCCTCCCTCCCTGCGCCGGGCCAGGGCGGGGGTCCTCCGGGCCTGCCCCTCCCCTCACCGCTGTCGGGTGGGTCGGTGGGTGGGCTTCTGGGGCGAGGGTCCCGGGCTTGGCGCGGAGGAGGAGGAGGAGGGGCGAGCGGGGCCTTCCGGGGGTGGCCCCTCTTGCCGCTCCTCCTCCTCCTCCTCCTCCTCCTCCTGCTGGCAGCCCCGCCTGCAGCCGCCGCCCCGTCGGGGCGAACCTGGCCGGTCGGCCCGCGCGCCCGGCGCGCAGGTGCGGGTCTCCGGCGGCAGGTGGGGTCCCCGCGCCCAGCCCGGCTCGCCCAGCCCGGCTCTGGCCAGGGCCCCGGGGGAGGCCAGGGGTGGGGTTTGGGGTGGGGGGCTGGCAGAGGTTGCGCAAAGCCCGGCGCGCCCCGGGACTGCCGCTGCTCTCGCCCGTCGGGGCTGCCCATGCTGCTGCTGCTGCTGCTGCTGCTGCTGCGTGGCTCCCGGCAGGGGGCTGGGGGTCCGTCTCTGCCCCCCCTGCTGGGCTGGGCTGGGCTGGGCTCCAGCTGCTGGGGGGAGCAGCAGGCAGGCGGGTGGGGGGGGGGGCTCTGGTCCGGAGCACCGGGTTCGAGTCCCCCACTCCTCCTCCACTCGAGCGGCGGAGGTTCGTCTGGGGAACGGGGCTGGATTCCCCCCGCTCCTCCACACGAAGCCAGCTGGGTGACCTTGGGCTAGTCACAGCTCTCTCAGCCCCAGCCTACCTCGCAGGGGGTAGCCGTGTTAGTCTGTCTGCAGTAGTAGAAAAGAGCAGGAGTCCAGTCTATAAGTATATAAGTATCTGAAGAGGTGAGCTGTGGCTCACGAAAGCTCAGACCCTACCAGAAAATATTTTGTGTTGGTCTTTAAGGTGCTACTGGACTCTTGCCCTTTTCTACTAGAGAAGGAGAAGGTTGGTTTTTATAGTCGAAAAGAGCAAGAGTCCAGTAGCACCTTAAAGACCAACAAAAATATTTTCTGGCAGGGTATGAGCTTTCCTGAGCCACAGCTCACCTCTTCAGATACCAAAGCTCATACCCTGCCAGAAAATATTTTTGTTAGTCTTTAAGGTGCTACTGGACTCTTGCTCTTTTCTACTACTACCTCACAGGGTGTCTGTCGTGGGGAGGGGAAGGTGATTGTAAGCCGGTTTGCGTCTCCCTTAAGGAGTAGGAAAAGTCGGCATATAAAAGCCAACTCTTCTTCTACCTTCTGTGTTTCCCCTTCCAGACCCAGACAGCTTCCTGGGAGAGCCCTCGGACACCCACCCACCCGTCCGCCTCTGCTGGGGCCGCCTGAGCAGGCTGCAGACAGTGGTGGGCAGCGCCATCTCCAAAGAGGACTCTGCAGAGAAGCCCTGGAGGGTCTCCGCCACTTCAGGAACTGCTGCCTTCTTGGGCTGTCTGTCCGTCCATCCTTGCCCTCCTGGCTGAGGCCAGGGCAACCAGGAGAAGCTGGCCAGGTCCTTGGCCATCAGTCACGCTGGCCTTCCTCGGCCCTTTCTCTTGGCAGAGCCTGGTCCAGCTTCCTCCACCGATGGCCCTCAGGATGCCCAAGGCCTGTGTTGGCGCTCCCAGCCTCTGGCGAACCGTCTTCCTCACCGGCCTGATCGCTCACGGTAAGTGCTGCGTGTCCAGATGGCTTTGGGCTTTCTCAGTGAAAGCCTGGCGTCTGGAATTGGGCTTGGAAGCAAAGGGGAAGGGGCTGTCCTGGTCACAGAGCAGGGGGCTCCTTGCCGGGGGTCCCGGTCAAACCACTAGCTGCCGCCTTCTGAATGTTTGCTTGTTTTCACTTATACCCCACTTTGTTCCCTACTGGGAACCCAAAGGGCCTTACAAAATTTCCCCCTTCTCGATTTTAGCCTCACAACCACCCTGTGAGGTAGGTGAGGTGGAGAGTGCGAGTCTGGTCAGAGGTCACCCAAGGGAGCTTCCATGGCAGAGCGGGGATTCGAACCTGGGTCTCCCCGATCCCAGGCTGACATTCTAACCACAACACCAGGCTTTGCTTCTTGGTGTGTTGGAGCAGTGTCTGGTTTGACAAGCTTTGGGACTTCCGGATGACTGTTTGGATGTGGAGACCCGAGGGGGGGGGGTGTGGTTCTGTCCCTGGCAGGAAGCTCCCGGGCCTCCAAGAAGTTGCTTCACAGCTTCAGAGCAATGAGCTCACATTTCTTGGCAGTTGTTGTTTTTTTCTCCCGAAGACGAAACGGGAAGTGAGCGGTTGGGTTCTCCTTCTGAGGTATGCAAAGGGCAGGGAGGGAACCTGGGCTGAAGCCAAGTGAGCAACCGAGTCGGGACTTGCCAGCGTTTGCCTGCTCGCATTTTCTTTATTTTTATTTTTTTGCAAACAATCCAGTCATCGTTCCGTTGGATTTCATTGTCTTGTGGGTTGCGGTTCGTCATTTCCCAACATCTGGCTTGTGGCAATAGTTGTTTCCAGTTGCAGGGCCCGCAGTTGATTGTGAGCTCCAAAATTGCTCCCCCGAAACAGCTTTTTGGGAGCGGTCTTTGCGTCACTGACGTCTTTCTTTGCCCCAAGACATCATGGTGGGATTTGTCAACAAGGGCGTAATTGGGTCCAGGGATGGGGGAGCCCCTTGTTATGACTTTTCTTTTTGTGTGGTTAATAATTACAGCCATGAAAAGTTTTAAAAAGCCAGCCTGGTGTAGTGGTTAGAGTGTTGGACTAGGATCTGGGAGATGCGGGTTCGAATCCCTACTCTTGGGTCAGCCACATGCTGTCAGCCTAAACTACCTCACAGAGTTGTTGTTAGGATACAATGGAGGAAGGGAGGGTCCCTTTTTGGATCCTTTCTCAGGAAAAAGGCAAGGTGTAAATGGCTAAGCATAAAAAGTAACACTGCAGCCATTTTCACAGGAAAAAAATAAAAGCAGCAACAAAGCCCCTCCCCCAGTAAAGGGGTTAAGGAAGATCCTGGCAGACGACCCCTAAATGCAAAAGTGATCAGGAAGTAGTATGTTAAACATAAAGAGGCTGTGGAACAGAAGAGGGGAGTATGTGCTGGCTTACTTTATTTATAGTCTGGTTCCGGAGAGGGCCCGTAGTTTTGCCTGCTCTCATGTTGGGCTTCCCTCCATCGTTCCTTCAGACATCCCTTTTCTGACATCAGAAATCCCAGCGCCCCAAAACGAGTGGGAAAACATTTTAATCTTCCAGGGCGCTGCTTTGGCAACCTAAGAGTGGCAGTCCTGACTCCTTTTCTTTGCAAGCCTCCCCCATCTCCTGGCCGGAACAGAAGGATCTCCATTCTTACTTGTATCTAATGGAGTTTTGACTACAGCTCAAAAAGTCTTTTCGGTCTCTCAGGCACTCCTGGACTTGAATTCAGCTCTTCTACCGCGGACCAACATGGCTACCCATTTTTTCCCCCTCAGCAGTGTGTCACATGGGGGTGGGGGAAAGTTGTACACCGTGCTGCGACTTTGCACAGTCGTGGGTGGCCATGGCACCCGCGGGCACTCGCCTCGGCCCTCCTGCGTCCCGTTCCCCGGTGCCCGTCTCAGCTGGCTGCAGGGAGGGTGGGAGGGGGGCTGCGAAGTCGCACTGCACTGGGGTGAGGGAAACGAGGGTGCCGAGCCCTTCCTTCAGCGAGCCCCCCGTTTCTTCCCAGTTGGGGCTGCAGAGACGCCTGCCCTGTTGTGTCACACAGACTATGTCACAGAGGTGGTCTGTCAATGGGACGCGAAGGGGGCGGCCGACTGCGCCACGGAGTTCCGGCTGGCTGTTCGCACCAATACTCACCGGTGAGTCCCTTGCGGGGCTTCATGTGTAAACAAGGGGTTTGGGGAGGGGGGGTTGTCCTGGGTCAGAGTGAAGGGGGGATTCTCCACCCAGCTGCCCCCAAGGTCAGTCTAGGAGTCAGCTGGATGGGCTTTGAGGTATGCTGGAATGAGTCGGGTTGACTCTCCCACTCCCATGTTCTGGCCAGAAAGGAGGGTTTTTCCCCTGGAAGGAGCAGCGAGTTCAGGTCTGTGCCAGTAAGTAGGCTAGGCAAGAGTTCTCGCATGAGACATCTCTGCAAACTCCCTTCCCCTCACTGCAAAAAGTGCCAAATCCAAAATTGTTCTGATAGGGAGGGGCCGTGGCTCAGTGGTAGAGCCTCTGCTTGGCATGAAGAAGGTCCCAGGTTCAATCCCCGGCATCTCCAGTTAAAAGGACCAGGCAAGGAGGTGATGTGAAAGACCTCTGCCTGAGACCCTGGAGAGCCGCTGCCAGTCTGAGTAGACAATACTGACTTTGATGGACCCTCAAAGGGTCTGGCTCAGTATAAGGCAGCTTCGTGAGATACATTTTACTGGACCGATTGTTCTGGGGAGGGAGCATCTGCTTCCCTCTTCTGCATCTCAAAAGGAGACTTACTGTGGGCCACGAGGGGCTGCCATCATAACCGGGGGGGGGGGGGTAGATCCTCGCCTACAGGGGCTGCATTCTGCCAAGAGGCTGAGTGCAAAGCAGTGGGTGAGAAAGATGCCTTTTCCATCTCTCCAGCAATCTGCAGTGTGTTCCTGAGAAGAGGACCCCGGAGTCTGCCTCCCTCAGCTGTTCTTGTGTCATTCCCGAGACGAGATTCCACGGGACCAAGTACATTCTCTCCCTGGTGACTGGGATGAAAAAATCCAAGGAACAGGCCGTGGTTCTTAGTAACATTGGTGAGGCACCGCTTGGCCTTTGTGCCCAGTGTCCCTTTCCCGTCTCCATGCTGCATACCTATTCTCTCTAGTATCAGAGGAGCATGCCTATTATTTTGGGTGCGGTGGAACACAGGCAGGAAGGACAATGCTGCTGCAGTCGTCTTGCTTGTGGGCTTCCTAGAGGCACCTGGTTGGCCACTGTGTGAACAGACTGCTGGACTTGATGGGCCTTGGTCTGATCCAGCAGGGCCTTTCTTATGTTCTTATAGCACTGGTTTCAGGTGCAAAGGAATACGCTGTGGTTGGGGGTGGGGGCGGCGGACTCTCAGTGTGGGTCCACAAAAGTAGTGCATGTATGTGTGTGGGTGGGTGAACTAATTAGACCTCCCTCGACCCCCGACCCTCCCTCACCGCTAGTGGCTGTAAGAAGGCCAGCCACGCAGGGGTTTTTTCCTCCTTGGCCTTTGGAGAAGCACCTTCCTTTGGAAGCCCCCCCGCAGGACCTGGCCCTGTTCTTTGTCTCTCGTTTCTGCCTTTCTCAGCTCATCTCTTGTTCCTCCCCCAAACACAGTGAAGCCCCGGGCGCTCAGAAACCTCACGGTCACCAAGAGCCACAGGCATTCATTTATCCTGAACTGGGCAAGGGACTACGACTCATCCCACATTCTGTCAGGCATTTCAGAATTATCCCAAGTCCTGATTTCGTCCACAGGGCAAAAGCATCCGGTAGGTCGCCCACTTGTCCCTGTTCTGCCTCCCTCCCTCCCTCTGGAATAGCCCTGTGAATCGGGGTTACCACCTTAATTGTCCGCTTCCGTTTCCCCAAATCTCCAACAGAAATAGACTAAACCTCTCAACATGTATTGTATATCTTCAATTACAATGTGCAAACACTTACAACATACAACCTATAAAGATACTATACACATAAGAAAACCTACTCTTACAACAATACAAAACAGAAGAAATAAGTACATACAGATGCTCTGTTTTCATAAACTTGAACAACTCTCCATTGGAAGTTGGACTGCTATTTTGTCAGCAAAAGAATTGATTTATTACCTTTGCAACCTTAATGAAATGCTACTTGTTCAAGTTTATGGAAACAGAGGATCTGTATGGACTTATTTCTTCTGTTTGTTGTAAGAGTAGGTTTTCTTGTGTGTATTTTTCCTTATAGGTTGTATGTTGTGTTTGCACATTGTAATTGAAGATACACAATACATGTTGAGAGGTTTAGTCTAGTGCTGGTTTATTTTTGTTGCATAGCCTACATACAGCACTGGTGAATTATTATTTTGAACACATCTCCAACGGAAGCAACGCTTTTGCTTCCCTGGTCGGAGTGAATCAGAGGTCCACAAACTGCCAATCATCAGCTTTTCCATCAGCATTTTAAAAAAATCTGCACAGCCGGTCAAATCTCCAATAGTCCGTCAGAAGCCTCGCTGGGTGAAAGCTCTACCTGGCCCCTGCCCACTTTCTAAAAACACCTGGGTTTTTAAGGTCAAGCTCAAAACTCCGTATAGCCCAACAATGGTCTTGTTATGTTCCCTTCTTCCAAGGTACTGAAAAATGTTACAGAGCAAGGGGAACACCATGAAATTTTTGCTCAGGACCTCTTGCCAGGGAAGAGCTACACCGCAAGAGTACGGTATAAAGTAGGGTGGAGTAACTTCTGGAGCGAGTGGAGCAGCCCGTGCACATGGTCCAATGGTGAGTGCCGGCCTCCGTCCATGTCCACTCCCCATCTGAAGCTGCGTGGTCTTTGCCAGCAACGATCCCACTGGAAATTGCAGCAGGGTCTCTGTTCTCGAGACTGCAAGAGCTGCTTTTCCTGTCCTGTATCAACAATGCTGGGTTTGGAGAACTCCACCCGTAACCTTCCTCGTGGGAGGGCAGCTCCTTGCTGAGGGCCAGGGGTTTGGATCGAGCCTCCTCTGTCCATGCGCTGGCCCCTGCTGCGAGGAGTGTCCTCCAGGCCCCACATGTGCGTGGCCTCGGTCGACATCAGAGGGCTTCTTTTCCAGATTTCGAGCCAGAACCCAGAGACGACCGCTGGTGGCTGATTCTCCTGGTCTGCTTCCTGGTGACGGTGCTGGTTTCTGCCTGTTACTTCTGCTTGGCCAGGTAGGAATTGCCGTGTCCTGTGAGGCCTGGCAAACATTTGCCCTTAATGAAAGGGAACTTCTCCAAGAGGATGGCAGTGGGGACTGGATTGGGGGGAGGTAGTTGTGAATTTCCTGCATTGTGCAGGGGGTTGGACTAGATGACCCTGGTGGTCCCTTCCAACTCTGTGATTCTATGCTTCCCGGGCCCCTTCGCCACAGGGCCCCTCCACACATGAACACACATGAAGCTGCCTTATCCTGAACCTGACCCTTGGTCCATCAAAGTCAGTATCGTCTACTCAGACCGGCAGCGGCTCTCCAGGGTCTCAGGCAGAGGTCTTTCACAACACCTACTTGCCCAGTCCCTTTAACTGGAGACACTGGGGATTGAACCTGGGACCTTCTCCACATCAGCAGATGCTCTACCACTGAGCCACGGCCCCTCCCTCCCTCTCCTGCCCTCAGCCCACGCTGGCAAGCGAGGGGCTCTTGCCACCTGCTTGGCCAGCTGATCACAAGGCAGGGGCTGTGGTTCCTGAAGGCCCCGTGCGACAGGCAGCCACGGATCCATGTCCCGAGGAATTAGCTTCTGGTGCTGCACTGCTCCTGCCTCCTTGTGTGCCGCTTCCTGGGAGGGGCCGTGCCTCAGTGGTAGAGCCTCTGCTTGGCATGCAGAAGGTCCCAGGTTCAATCCCCGGCATCTCCAGTTAAAGGGACTAGGCAAGTAGGTGATGTGAAAGGCCCTTTTCTGCCTGAGACCCTGGAGAGCTGCTGCCGGTCTGAGTAGACAGTACTGGCCTTGATGGACCAAGGGTCTGGTTCAGTGTAAGGCAGCTTCGTGTGTGTTCATGACCTGGGTGTTCTTGATTTCACCATCTGTGACTCCCTGTAACAGTGTCCGTGGCTTCCCGGACAGATGGGCTGCCTGAGCCGGCCCTCTTGCCACCCCCTTGCGGTCATTGCAGGGCCAGTGGCTTTTTGGGTTCACCTCCCCTTCGCCACAGGGTGCTTTGATACCTGCCCCCCCTTACCCAGGCACCTCCTGTGGGGTCGCTGCACAGGCTGGGGGGGGGGGGGTGTTTGCAGTTCTTCCTGCCTCTGCCTGTGAGCCAAGGAGGTCAGGCGGAGCACTGGTTTACCGAACGGCTCTTCCTTTCCTTGCAGGCTGAAGCAAGAGTGGTGGGACCAGGTTCCGAGCCCCGCCAAGAGCAAGGTGGCCGAGGACTGGAGGAAGGAGCCGGTAGGAAGGCCGCCCGTGGGCAGGGGCTCCCTTTGGGGGTGGCTCCAGGTGGTGTGGTCAGGGCCGCCAGGCCTGACGTCTGCTTTCTGTCTCTTTCAGTGTCCAGCCATGTGGCAGAGGTTCCAGGGGGACGATGGAAAGGTGCCGTTCTGCTCCGCATCGCAGAATCTCTTGGAAAAGCAGCGGTATGTCTGGCAAAGAACCCCTTTTAGATCTTCTGTCGCCCTTCCTTCTTCGGGGGCGGGGGGGGGGGCCTGCCCAGCACGCCGTTTTGCCAGGGGGCACGAGGCGTCTCTGCTCTCGACTCAAGACAGCCGGGCAGGTGGCTGGGGACAGCAGGCCAGGCCTTGGCTTTGGATCGGTCAGGGGGGCTCCCTCACTGGGGTTTTGTTTTGCTCCCCGAAACAGAAGCTCCACAGATTCTCCACCTGAAGATGGGGCTTCGTTCGCTGGCCGACTGGACGAAGTGGCCCTGGCAGTTCCCGGGAGCTGGCCGAGAGAGAGATGGGAGGCCTTCCTCACTCCCGAAGTCCCTTCTGTCGAGCCCTCTCTTACAGTCTGCAGCCCCATGGCAGATCCAGGCCCCGGAGCCCCCATGGAGGGCAAGGAAGACCACGTCCCTCGTCACGATGCCTTAGCAGACCTCTTTCTGGATATCCTGGGGGGTGGGGGCAGCGCAGAAGATGCCGAAACCCCTGAGCCTGTCCTGGAAGAGCCCCCTCCTGCCAGGGCTCCAGAACTGGCGCTTGGGGGGCTTTGCTCGTTTGGCGGGATGCCCACAGAGGATCCTGGGGTTTCTTCCAAATCTGGCTATCGGAACTTCGACATTGGTGTTTCTCCCCAGGCGGAGAGCCCGGCACCTGAGCAGCGCCAAGGCAGCAACCGATTCTTTTCTGCGTCTCAGTACAAATTGCTTCTCTTTCCTCGGCAGCTGCCCAGCACCCCGTACCGTGCAGTCGTCACAGGCGGCCCCGGCCCCCAGGGTGCCAGTGGGGCCCCGACACCCCGACCTTCCGGCTACAAGAGTTTCCACAGCCTCGTGGGTCTGCCCACAGCCAGTTTCCATCAGCCGTGGCAACACCAGCTGGACTTTCCTGGGGTTGACCAAACCCTGCCGCTCGGCAGCTGGCCCCCCTCCTGCGGAGAAGGGCTCTTTGCCCCTCCCCAGCAAGAAGTCCTCTCCCAGAACGCTGGGGAATCTCCTTGCTCCGTTGAATCGAGCTCATCTGGCTACCAGCCCTTCAGACAGGCTCTTCCGCCCAGCGCGGTCTCTCAAGATCCCGGCTGTCTTAGCTCAGGCTCCCCCTATAAGCCCCTCCCTGGGGTCTTCAAGGACGCTCCCAAAGAAGGGCCTCGGGACCCCATCCTGAGGACGTGGGACATGGAGAGAGAGGCTTGGCACAGTGTGCCCTGGGAAAAACCCCTGACCTTTGCCTTCAGCCAGTGCTTGGAGGAAGAGGAGGAAGATTCTGGCCAAGGGGGTGTCAGGCAGAGGGCAGGGGGCTTCCTGCCCCAGGTCCCCATTGCCATTTTGTGACTGGAGCAATGACAGAGCCCGAGGTGGCCTCCTCAACGGAAGGGGCACGATCTGTCCCCAGGAGGGCAGGACAAGGCTGGGGGTAGGGGAGGTACCACCCGACCAGTGGCCTCCTTGGCACTGAATGGGGCAACTCAGCTGGCCATCAGATTTCCCCTTTGGCAGACTGTACCCGTTTGCGGACATCTTGGGAACCTTGCAAGCGAGTCGTTTAGGAAAGGGGAGACCCCGTGGGAACAGAACACAGCCCACTCCTTTGCCCCCATGGGTGAGCCTCTTCCGCTCCGCCCCTTGCTTCATGGACAGCTGTTGATAGTGATGAGCCAGGGGTCCCGATCCAGAGGCAGGCTGCTGCCCCAGCCTTATAGAAGCCAGACAAGAGAAGAATTCGGGGGCTGATCTTTCCGCCTCCTGGGCAGAGGGCAGGAGCTCCACCGGACTTCCTTCTGGGACAGGGGCTGGTTTTGAGACATCACCTTTTCCTATAGCATTAAAGATACTTATCCAGATGCTCCGGCTGGCGTGTGCTTCCTCTGCGTGTACCGACTCAGGCCTGAAAGTTGGGGAGAGGAGGACCATCCGTGGCTCAGGGGCAGAGGGCATCCTCTGTAGATAGCCGGTCCCAGGCTTCTGGGGTTGAATGGAGCTCCAGTTGGGCAAGACTTGGGGGGCGGGAGGGGTCTCTGGCGAGCTGGAGATGCCCCCCTGCCCAAACAAGATCAGTCCGCTCCCCGGCTCAATCAAAGAGTTGTATATAATGTGCTTTTGACACAGAAATAAGAGCATGATTGAGCACTTGGCGCTTCTCCAGGGCTCTGTAGCAAGCAGCAGTCTAAACTTCAGATGGCTTTCTGGCCCCTCCCGCTGCAAAAGGCTTTTGGGCAGAGAACAGCTCTTCGAAACACTGAGGAGCTTACCTGGGCGATGGTCGCAGCTCAGGTGGGTGGAAAACCTGCAGATTTTTTGGGGGGGGGGCAGGGTGACCGTTTGGTGGTGACCAGAACCCAGCGCTTCCTCAGGGTCCCCGGAACAATGGCCTTTTGCCTAAGGGGGCTTTGATCAGCCAGAGGCTTCCGTTTGGGGATGGAAGCCAGTTTCTTCTAGCGGGGGCTCTTGCCAGGCGCCCGGGCAGCCCATGGGACGGCTGGGTGTGGATACGTGTGGAGTTCCTCCCCGCTAACCACAGGAAAGACGTCTGCAAGGGGTAGACAAGCTGGAACGGGTCCAGAGGTTGTATTGTGGGATCCTGCATGGCAGGGGGTTGGACTGGGTGGCCCTTGTGGTCTCTTCCAACCTTGTGAACAAAGATGGTGAGGGGTCTGGAGGCCAAGTCCTATGAGGAAAGGTTGAAGGAGCTGGGCGTATTTAGCCTGAAGAGGAGAAGACTGAGAGGGGATACAATAACCATCTTCAAGGACTTGAAAGGCTGTCACATAGAGGAGGGTGCCGAGTTGTTTTCTGTTGTCCCAGAAGGTCGGACCACAACCAACAGGTTGAAATTAAATCGAAAGAGTTTCCGTCTAGGCATTAGGAAGAACTTTCTAACCGTTGGAGTTGTTCCTCAGTGGAAGAGGCTTCCTCAGGAGGTGGTGAGTTCTCCTTCCCTGGAGGTTTTTAAGACGAGGTTAGATGCCCATCTGTCAGCAATGCTGATTCTATGACCTTGGGCAGATGATGAGAGGGGGGGCATCTTGGCCATCTTCTGGACATGGAGTAGGGGTCACTGGGGGTGTGGGGGGGAGGTAGTTGTGAGTTTCCTACATTGCACATGGGGTTGGACTAGATGACCCTGGTGGTCCCTAACGACTATGATTCTATACCAGTGCCAAACCCCCTCACCCCCACCAGCCAGATGTGCTTTGCCTGCAGGTGCTCGTGGGGATGCACACATACACAGCAGCCCCCTCATGACAAGCGAGTCCTTTGGCGCTGGTGGTGGGGGGCACAGGGCAGGCCCAGCCACACCGGCTTTTCGGCGGCGGGGGGAGCTGTCAGTCGTGAGCTCTGTGGGCCTGGCGCCTCTCGGCCTGACCACATCCTTTGCCTGTACAGTAATAACTGGAGGGGCTGACGTCACCTGCTCTTGTCACCGGCTCCAAAGCAGAGAGGTGAGGTTGGCTTCTTACTCACCGAAGAGTCCCTGGCCATCAGGAGGGGCTGTTACTGTAAGTCTGGGGTGAGCCTGTTGGGACAAAATGGCCTGAGACCATGGGGGACGGTGTGGGGGATAGCTCCAGGAGGGGAGATGGCGCAGGGCTGATTCTGAAGCAGCTGCGTGGCCACCTTGGCGGCCACCTTGGCGGCCAGGCAGGGATTCCAAGGGTGTGGCTGGACGTCTTGCCACTGAGGGGAATCCCCTACCTAACGCCAGGGGCTGGAGCAGGTGGCTGCCCCCAGAGAGCCAGCTGTGGCTTCTGCTGGGATGGTAGCATTGCATTGCTGGGGGGGGCAGGCCAATTCCATTTACACATGGGAGGTTTTGCCTTGGATTTGCCTCTCTCTAGATGCACATTTTCCCCGTCCGAATGCTCAAAACTCAACACGGGCTTGTTTTTGATAGTTTATTTGCAGCCCTTGGCCAGATAAAACAAGCTACATGGACTAAAATGGTGGGCTTGTTTTTGAATTTTGAGAATTCGGATGGGGGAAATTTGCATCTACAGAGTGGCAAAACCTCCAGTGCGTAAATGGCCCAAGAGCCTGGCTTGGGGGATAGGGGTTCCCCCTTTTCTCACGTCCGGGGGAGAACAGTCCTTCATTCCCAAAGAGCGGGCGGCCGTGGGATCCTTGTTGCTCTAATTGCCGAATGCCACTAGAAACAGCCATCAGCCTATTTGTGGATTAATATATATAGTAAACATTTTAGTTTTAGCTACCCGTTCTGGCCAAATAGACACTCTTCAGCATTCCTTGTTTAGCTGTGACTTGCTCAGCGAGGCTCGAGACAGATGGACAAAGCCTTTTATTCGGGAATCTGCCTCTAAACTGGGTAATTTGAGGGTTCTTTTAGCAGGGGTGGATTTTAATACTACATTGGCAGTCGCCAAATTTCTTTCCCAGTCAATTAAGATTAAAAAAAATACTAATTTCCTTGTGGGTTATTTAGATAGTTCCTTTTTTATTTCCTTTTTATTTTTTATTTTGATCTCAGTGTGAGACCAATTCGGTTCAGGGCCGAATGGGCCATATGAATAGTATCATTAAAGTAAGTTTGAATTGCCCTTCGTAGATGCAAATCCACACAAGTGCGATTAGAACCTTCACTACAGTTGAGAAATCAGATCTGATCGTGACGAGACGGTGTGTTTTACTAAAGAATTTTCCATATTAGCTGTCAAATTATATCTTGCAAAGATAACATGTAAATTTGTTGTCTGTACTTGGCTTTACAAAGAAAAAATCAAAGGTTGGTTGCCTTGTTACAAAAACAAATTCCTCTCTTTTTAAAGCACTTTTCTCAGGCATATAATTACAAAAAATATTGTGTGTTAAGTACCGTCAAGTCGCTTCCGACTCATGGCGACCCTATGAATCAACGTCCTCCAAAATGTCCTATCCTTGACAGCCTTGCTCAGGTCTGGCGAACTGTGGTAAACAGATGCACTTCTCAATAATTCACCCGCTGTCTATAATTTTTGTCTTCCCTCCACCACCACCCCATCTTTAGCAAAATCACATACTTTAAAAAAGCCTTAAAGACAACATGAGGGTTCATCTAAGTATTTGTCAAGAGCAAAAAGGAAAAATCAATTTTAAAAGGGTTTTAAAGGTGCTGCCAAGATGGGGTGAAGGGGGGTTAGCGATGTTGCAGGCACCAGCCAGTCAGTGCTGCACGCAACTAGCCTCTGGTGCAAAGGTGCCGACGATGAGTCGGCTTCTCCTGAGCTCGGCTGCAAGCAGGTAATGTCATGTCTGCAAGTGATGCTCTTCTGGAGGAATGCGCTTTCCCAGTGGCTGGACCACTCAAAATGCTGCATGGCAGGCTGCTTCCAGACACCAAACATTTCGACGCTCTGTCCCCTTTAGGGCGCTTTCGTTGCAGCTGGCTGAAGGGTGGTGTGTTCTTCTGAAAGTGCTCCCACACAGTCATGAAAAAAAATCCCCCTCCCACACACCTGGGAGGTCTGAGCCAGCCCTGAGCCTGTGGAACAGCCGCCCGGGCAGATCTGGGTCCCAGACCCCGCTCCCAGCCCCTGAGGTCCAGGGCAGACCTCCGGCTCCCATGGCCAGGGCACCCCACTGACCCCATGCCTCGTCCTGCAGGGCAGCGAGACAGCCAAGATTCACAGGAGGAGGAGGAGGATGCGGCCCCCGGCCCTTCTGTTTCTGCTGCTGCTTCAGCACAGCAAGTCCGGTACGTCTAAATTTTTATTATTTTTTATAACATAAAACAAAACATACAAATAAAAAGAAAAAAGAATGCAAAAGAGCACTTAACAATTGATACTACTTATTATAATAAAAATTACAAAATTCATAATGCCCTGAGAAACCACCACCCACCCTGATACAGTGTCCCATCACCACTTTGGACTTCTGGAGAAGTGTTATGACAGTTTAAAAAAAAGATATAATAAAATCATCATAAAAACCATTAAACAGTTTACAACTCATTAACTAAATTTATAAAATTCATTTTCGCCAGTTTGTCCCAATATGCGACGGCCTTTGACCATGTTTTTTTTTTAAATCTTCCATGTCCTTTCCATGTAAGGACTCTGTTAATTTGGCCATTCGCATATACATCCATAATTTCTCTCTCCAACCTTTAATAGAAGGTTTATTTACTTGCTACCAGGTTTTAGCTATTATAATTCTTGCCGCTGCAAAACTATATTGACATATGACTCTATCCCATCTGTCTAAAATGTTTTCAGGTATACCCAATAGACAAAAGGAAGGGTCCATTTTCACTTCAGAATTAATTAAATTATTAGTTACATTTAATACTTTTCTCCAAAAATTTAATTTTTTTACAAAACGACCATGCATGCATAAATGTTCCTTTGTCTTTTCCACATTTCCAACATAAATCCGAATCACCTTTTTTCATCTTGCTTATCATAACAGGAGTAATATACCATCTATAAAACATTTTATATTGGTTTTCACTTATTTTAGTGGAAATTGTAAATTTATATTGTTGTTTCCACAAATTTTCCCATATTTCCAAGTCAATATTATATCCTAACTCCTTCATCCATTTCACCATCACTGGTTTAATTCTTTCATGTTCTAAATTCATTTCAATTAATAATTTATAAATCCATCCTATCAATCCTTTATTTTCCTTGTTTAATATAATTTCAAATCTGGATTTATTTTCATTAAAACCCTTCAACTTATCCTTATTAAATATATGTTTTAATTTATAATACATAAACCAGTCTTTTGTTTTTAGCTCTTCTCTACTCTTTAACAACCAAGTCCCTTCCTTACACTCTATAATCTCTCTATAAATATCCGTATCTAAATTTAGTTGCATACCCCTCTTCATAAATGCTTCTACTGGATTAATCCAACCTGGAGTTTTATTTTCAAAAAATCCTTTATATTTTCTCCAAGTTTGGAATAAACCATATCTAATAATATGAGAATTAAATTCTTTATTTACTTTCTCTTTCTCATACCACAAATATGCATGCCATCCAAAATGTAAGTTGAAACCTTCCAATTCTAAAAGTTTTAGATTCTCTAATAATATCCAATTCTTTATCCAATTAAAACAAATTGCTTCATAATACATTCTTAAATCGGGTAACCCCAATCCTCGTTTCCTTTAGTTGAATTAAATTATTATATGCTATTCTATGTCTTTCTTTTCCCCATAAAAAGTTTAAAATATCTTTCTTCCAACCATTGAATATATGTACTCCTTTTATAATTGGCAAATTTTGAAACAAAAAGAGCATTTTGGGTAATACCATCATTTTAATCACAGCAATTTTGCCCCATAGTGATAGTGGTATTTTTTCCCAATTTTTAAAATCTGTTACAATCTGTTGCCATTGTTTAATATAATTATTTTGAAATAAATTAATACTATTTTGAGATAACTATATACCCAAATATTTTATGTTATGTTCAATAGTGAAGCCCGGTTTTTTTTATTAAATCTTGTTGCTGTGAGAGAGTCATATTTTTAACCAATATTTTGGTTTTACTCTTATTTATTTTAAAACCTGCAAGCTTTCCATAAACTGGGAGGGAGTTCCCATGCAGCAGCTCTACTCCTTAGAAGACCCACACGGAGGGGCTGCCAGCCACCTGTGCTAACAGTGCTCAGCCCTCACCTTTGGCCAGAGCTCTGTGTACCCCCACACACAACCCCCCCCCCAGCTCTATAATAGGAGGCAACTGGGGACCCAGATGGAATCCAGAAGGGTGGAGGATTTGGAAAGAAATACCCCCATCTCTCTTCTTCCAAGATTGCAGTAGATTCTCACGGACTTGAGCAAGCCAAATTCTCATCTTCCTTTCTTTTTAAAATTGATTCTCCGCTGCTTTCGATGTTCTCCTGCAGCCAGCTCAGTCCTCCTTAGGTGGGCTTCCCACACACACACACATATCTTTTTTTCTGATTACTTTACAAGGTCCTTCCCCCCCACACACCTTCCTCGGGAGGTGGTGAGCTCTCCTTCCCTGGAGGTTTTTAAGAAGAGGCTAGATGGCCACCTGTCAGCAATGCTGATTCTGTGACCTTAGGCAGATCATGAGAGGGAGGGCACCTTGGCCATCTTCTGGTCACTGGGGGTGGGGTGGGGGAGGTAGTTGTGAGTTTCCTGCATTGTGCAGGGGGTTGGGCTAGATGACCCTGGTGGTCCCTTCCAACTCTACGATTCTAAAGCCTGTCAAATACCTTGCTCTGTCTGCGGATGCTTGGTTTTGCTGCTGTGATGATTGACGTCCCCCCCTCTTTAGAGATGGTCACGACGACCCCGCTGCTGAAGGACGGCTGTTTCCTGAAAGGGAGCCGATCATTACAATGCTGGGGGGGGGGAATTCCATTTGAGCTTTCTGTTGTGTTACTTGTTAGCTGTTGGTTCCAAAAACGTAAGACGATTCTTGCGGTGCTTTGCTAGAAAGACATCCCTCCCTCCAGTATTTTCTGGGGGACTTGCTGTGCTCTCTGCCCATTTCTAGGTCTGGTTCTGGCAACCCCTTGAGCCCCGTTTGTGGCTTCCTAGAGGCACCTGGTTGGCCACTGTGTGAACAGACTGCTGGACTTGATGGGCCTGGGTCTGAGCCAGCAGGGCCTTTCTTATGTTCCCATTCTTCCAGCCTGGTGCTGCTGTTTGAGGCAAGTTCTAGCCTCCAGGTGCATAGTGATGGGACTGTCGTCTCTCTCTCTCTCCCCCTCCACATTCAGACTCGGCTTGCAAGAACCTCAAGTGTTTTGCTGACTACATCCAGACGCTGACCTGCATATGGGGGACTGGCATGCCCAGAGGGAAGCTGCACAATCTCACTGCCACGTGGTACGTGCCAGCAGACAGAGAGAGAGGGAGAGACACCTGGGGCCCCGTCTCTGGTGCCTCAGATGCCCCCTGTGTCACGAACACATGAAGCTGCCTTCTACTGAGCCAGACCCTGGGTCCATCCAAGTCAGTATTGTCTACTCCGACCGGCAGCGGCTCTCCAGGGTCTCAGGCAGAGGTCTTTCACATCACTGACCTGCCTGGTCCCTTTAACTGGAGATGCTGGGGATTGAACCTGGGACCTTCTGCATGCCGAGCAGATGCTCTACCACTGAGCCACGGCCCCTCCCCGAACCCTTTCCTGGAAGGGTTTGGGGGCAGGAGCCGGCATCCCCCTGGCTCCTAAACGCTGCCATCTCTTGCCAAGTGGGTCTCCCTTCTGCCCTCCAAGGAGACATCCCCTCCCTTCCTCCTGATAGCCTAGCCAAGCTCAGTCAGTGGCTTCTGACCCACATGGCGAAGAGGCTGCGTGGTGCCTTCCCCGTCGCCTTTGCCCCTTGCCCTGGGACTGCTGGGCACTTGCACATGGATGGCTGTCACGCTCAGAGAAGCCTTGCATTTTTCCAGGGGCTGTGGCCGGGGGGGTACCTGCGACTTCCTCCCCACCGTGAAGAATGCCAGCCCCACGCGATACGCTTGCTCCTCCGAGCAGAAGCTGTGCAAGACATTTGCTGTGATGGTGACGCTTGTGGACGGCACCCTGGCCGTTTGCCAGACATGTGGGCCCTTCCAGTACCATGAAAACGGTATGTGTGTATGGATGGGGGGGGGGGCTGTCAAGGGTTGAGGAAGCGGTGCTTCACCTGAGTGTGTGACTGAGGGAGAGGGGAACACCCAGAAGCACCCATTGGAAGCTGGGCAGGTGTGCACCCCCAAACTTTTCTGGGAGCTGCTCGCAGGGAGACCTCTGAAGGGATCCCCCCAGAATTGCCACACTTGGCCTAGACACCCCATTTTCCTGGAGCGGGTGCCAGAGTTGAGTCTCCTCCCCCCGCCCCACAGAAGTTAAGAACAGTGGTTTGGTGGGCTCTGATCTGGAGAACCGGGTTCGATTCCCCACTCCTCCACATGAGCAGCGGAGGCTAATCTGGTGAACTGGATTTGTTTCCCCACTCCTACACACGAAGCCAGCTGGGCAACCTTGGGCAAGTTACAGCTCCCTTAGAGCTCTCTCAGCCCCACCTACCTCCCAGGAAGGGAAGGTGATTGTAAGCCGGTTTGAGTCTCCCTTAAGTGGTAGAGGGGCACGGCCTTGATTTTCTGTTCTGCCGCCTCCGCCAGCACGATGTAGTGGTTAAGAGCGGTGGTTTGGAGCAGTGGACTCTGATCTGGAGAACCAGGTCTGGTTCCCCACTCCTCCACATGAGTGGTGGAGGCTTATCTGGTGAACTGGATTTGTTTCCCCGCTCCTACGCATGATGCCAGCTGGGTGACCTTGGGCTAGTCACAGCTCTCTCAGTCCCAGGGTGTCTGTTGTGGGGAGGGGAAGGGAAGGTGATTGTGAGCCGGTTTGATTCTGCTTTGAGTGGTAGAGAAAGTCAGCGTATAAAAACCAACTCTTCTTCTTCTTCTCCCCAGTGAAGCCACGGCCCCCTTTCAACGTGACAGCAGCGGCCTGCCCAGGCGGCTACAACATCTCCTGGGAGAGCGGCTACGCAGCCGACCACTACCTGCATGGGGAGCTGCAGTATCAGCTGCACTACAGGCAGAAGGGCCACCCCTGGAGCCTGCAGGGGGGCACGGCAGGGGTGAGTTGGGGGGGAGGCAGAGTGGGGGGGCCCAGAGTGCTCCGGAGAGGCGCTGGGAGCCCAGGGTCTCAGCAGGGCCATAGCCATACATGGTGCCCCTGTGCTCCTATGACCTCCTCGGGCACTTTGCTGTTGGTTGGGGTTTTTTTTATATGCCAACTTTCTCTACCACTTAAGGGAGAATCAAACTGGCTTACAATCACCTTTCCTTCCCCTCCCCCCAACCCTGTGAGGTAGGTGGGGCTGAGAGAGCTCTAAGAGAGCTGTGACTAGCCCAAGGTCACCCAGCTGGCTTTGTGTGGAGGAGTGGGGAAACAAATCCAGTTCACCAGATTAGCCTCCGCCGCTCATGTGGAGGAGTGGGGGAATCGAACCTGGTTCTCCAGATCAGAGTCCAGCGCTCCAAACCACTGCTCTTAACCACTACATCACACTGGCTAGATTGCTAGAAGAAGAGTTGGTTTTTATATGCTGACTTTCTCCACCAATTAAGGGAGCCTCAAACCGGCTGACAATCACCTTCCCTTCCCCTCCTCACAACAGACACCCTGTGAGGTAGGTGGAGCTGAGAGAGCTGTGACTTGCCCAAGGTCACCCAGCTGGTTTCATGTGGAGGAGTGGGGAAACAAATCCAGTTCACCAGATTAAGAGTCGGCCGCTCATGTGTCCTAGTGGGGAATCAAACCCGGTTCTCCAGATCAGAGTCCACCGCTCCAAACCACTGCTCTTAACCACTACACCAAGCTGGCTCTCCAGTGTTCTTTTTCCCTCCAGTGACAGGAAGCCCACCTCTCCTGCCTTCTTGAGTTTTATTGGTGCTCCAAACCCCAAGACGGGTCTCTTTGCATCCCCGCTTTTCCAGACCTCGTCCGTATAATCCTGCCTGCCTGCCCACTCACCCCACCCCCAGAAGCGCCGTTCCCAAGGGCCCTCTGCCCACCTACCCCCAAACCAAGGTATGGTCCTGGGAGGAGCATTTCCCAAGCTGAGTCCTTCCACTTCTCCCTTCCCAGGGCCTGAAGTCTGTTTTGCAGGACACCCCATCCTTGTGGCTGCTGCCGCAGGAGCTGGCTGGGGGCGTGGAGTACGAGCTGCAGGTGCGAACCGGACCCAGGGACCATTCTCTTTACAGGGGCACTTGGAGCGACTGGAGCCCCTCGAGCAGCCTCCAGACTCTGCCCGCGGGTAAGTACGGGTCCAGCTGCGCTGCTTCCCAGGGCTGCCCAAAGAAAGCCATCCTGCCGCAGCCAAGCAGGACCCCTCCCTCCCACTCTCTTTCTCTCCTCAGGCACCGCAGGAGCTGTCTGGCTGGTGACTCCCCTCCTGGCCCTCAGCCTCATGGTGACCCTTCTGGCCTTCCTGGGCAGGCATTGGAGGTGAGTGCGCGGCTGCAGGGGCATTCCCACGGGCTCGGAAAGGACAACTCTGACCTGTCCCTGCTTGGGAAAGGGGGGCAGCCCCCCAGGTTGTTTTCTTTTGCCCCAGAAGGTCAGACCAGAACCAATGGAGTTGAAATTAAATCAAAATAGAAAGTTCTTCCTAACGTCTAGACGGAAACTAACAGTCAGAGCGGTTCCTCGGTGAAACAGGCTTCCTCGGGAGGTGGTGAGCTCTCCTTCCCCTGGAGGTTTTTAAGCAGGAGCTAGATGGCTGATTCTATTACCTTAGGCAGATGATGAGAGGGAGGGCATCTTGGCCATCTTCTGGACATGGAGTCGGGGTCACTGGTGTGTGTGTGGGGGAGGTAGTTGTGAATTTCCTGCATTGTGCAGGGGGTTGGACTAGATGACCCTTTAGGTCCCTTCCAACTCTATGATTCTATGACTATGATTCCAGGAGGAAGGGCCAGGAAAGGGCACCTGGGGCCAGTCCTCTGCGGCTTGCAGGAGCCGCTTCCCGAGCCTGCCTTTCAGCCCCATTCCTCTGCCAGGAGATGCCATCTCACCCCCAACACCAGGAGCTTGCTAGGCCTTGTAAGCAGGTGGCTCGATGAAGGATACCCCCCCCCCCCAGGCAAAGGGAAGCTGTGATGCTGAGGACCAGTCCTTCCCAGAGGGCCCATGTGAGACTAGAAGGGCTGGGGGCCCTTCTTGACAGACCCCCCTTCCTTTCCCAGTTCCAGGTGGTGGAAGAAGCTGGAGCAGTTCATCCCCAGCCCAGCACCGTTCTTCCAGACCCTCTATCTGGTCCACAACGGAGACTTCAAGGTACCAGCAACGGGGGGTGGGGGGTGGGGGTGGCTTTTGTCGCCAGCACACGGGGGGCGGCTTTTGCAGGGCACTTTGTGTTAGGCAAGAAACCCCCTCCTTGCCACCCCCACCCCCTCTGCTAATGTCAAAATGCCCTCCCCCGAAAAGGAAAAGCAGCCTGAAAAATTAAAGGGAGACCCAGGGCCCGCTAAGGAGGGGCGGAAGGGCTCAGCCAGGTGGACCGCTGGCCAGCCAGCTTCCTCTGCACGCCCTTGAACACCTGAAGCTGCCTTCTATTGAATCAGACCCCCTGCCCTCGGTCCATCAGAGTCAGTATTGTCTACTCAGACCAGCAGTGGCTCTCCAGGGTCTCAGGCTGAGGTCTTTCACCTCTGCCTGGTTCCTTTAACTGGAGGTGATGTGAAAGACCCCCTGCCTGAGACCCTGGAGATCCGCTGCTAACAGCACGACTGTTCGTGCTCACCGCGTTTGTTCATCCCAGTTCTTCGGAATACCACCACCACCACGTGGTTTGCCTGCTTATACATATTATTTGACAACTCCTCGTTTAGAGCCTTCTGTTTAGCTAGATTGAATGCTAACCCCTCTATGGTTATGCAGGGCAGAATTTTGAATATACCATATCCAGACAGGACCTGTCCTTGCTCTTCTGCCTCTATCGATTCACTAGCTCATATGCCCTCTTGGAATGCCACTTTTATGAGGAACTTCGATCACGTTATATCTCCCCCCTTTTAACATATAAATCTAATGCCTCTGTGTCTGACATAATGCCCTTTCTACTAAGCGACAGGGATCCCAAGGTGAAATTGTCAGTGGCAAGATTTGTTTCAGTCCTTATATCCCTCAAACACTAGATATATGCTGCTCAAGATCAAGGAACTTCTAAGGGATGAAAGGCGAGCCGCTGCTGGCCTGAGTAGACCATACTGTCTTTGATGGACCGAGGGTCTTATTCAGTATAAGGCAGGTTCATGTTACCTTCTGCATGCACAAGCGGAGGCTCTACCGCTGAGCCACTGCCCCTTCACCGTTTGCTCCAGAGGAGCCTGGTTTGGGTACTGATTCAGGAGCAGGCCTTCCCCCCCAGGGGGGGGGCTGCAGCTGGTCCCTCTGCAAACAGCTCCCTGCCTCTGGGGTCCCTCTGGGTGCCATCCTCTCCTCCTCTCTCTCCGGACAGAAGTGGGCGGGGACCTCCTGCTCTGGAGCCACCCTGGATGTCCATGAGTGTGGCACAGCACAGCCGGAAGTGTTCAAGATCAGCCTCAAGCCCCTTCTCACCACAGCGGCCCGGGGGGAGACTTCCGCACTGCCCTGCGGTGCCACCCTGCCAGCCGCCGTCCCTGGAGAGGAACCTGCATCTGCTCTGGAGCAGGCCTACGGCCACCTCTCCATCGACACGGTCACCGTGGCCGACGTGTGCGGCCTGGAGCCAGAGGCCTACCGGCACTTGCCTTTGGACAGCGGCCACACCGGGAGCCTGGCGCCCTACAGCGAGATGCCACCTCCTCTCCCTCCCTGGCTTCGAGACCTCTGCCCGGAGCAGCTGAGCGCCCTCTACGGAGCCCCCGTGGGCGCCTCCTCTCCGCCCCCCGCCAAGCCTTTCCGCAGGGAGCCGTGCTCTCCTACGTGGGGGCCTGACGGAGACACGGCTCTCGACCTGGACACAGTCGACAGCGGCTTTGCGGACTCGGACTGCGGGAGCCCCACGGACTGTGACTGCCAGGGGAGACGGGCCGGCTGCACCACCCCTGCGGAGGAGGACGGGGCTGCCTTCCTGCCCAGCTATGTCAAGCAGTGGGTCACCTGCTACACCCCCCCGGAGGAGCGCAGCTAGAGTGGGCAGCCACACCTCCCGTGGCCCAGCCACAGCCTCTCTGGGGGCCTGGTGCTGCTGCCCACCGGGCAACCCGGACCCTTGCTCCAGAGCAGGGAGGGGGTTGATGGTTCCCCTATCCCCTGGTTTGTCTCCTGCCTCGCAGCAGGGAGAATAAAGTTTCCTTTCTGCTGAAGGGGCAGCCTGTTGTCCATGTCTATGGCAGCAAAACTGCGCTGGCGGCCTGGAGGCAGCCTTGGCCTTTGGCCTTTCTGCCCGAAGCTGTGCTCATATTTGGGAATAAGGTTGCCAGCTCTGGGTTGGGAAAATACCTGGAGGTTTTGAAGTGGAGCCTGAGGAGGGGAGGGGCTAAAAAGGTGTATGATGCCACAGAGTCCGCCATACAAAGTGGCCATTTTCTCCAGGTGAGGTCAGTTGTAACAGCAGGAGCTCTCCAGCCACCACCTGGAGGTTGGCGACTCTAGAGGCTGTGCAATCCTGGGAGGGGGCTTGAGAAGCGTGGGGGGAGGGGGCGGAACAAAGGCCCTGGCTTGGGCCCAAGGGGCCACCACCTGTGTGCAGCTGCCAGCGGAGAGAGCTGTGCAGGAGAACCTAGAACCATAGAGTTGGAAGGGACCACCAAGGTCATCTAGTCCAACCCCCTGCACAATGCAGGAAATTCACAACTATGTGTGTGTCTGGGGAGGGGGCAAGCCCCCGCCCCAGGCCCACGATGTGATGCCTGAAAGTGGAGCGCAGCAGCCGAGGCCCCCCCAGGGGAAGGAAGTCTTTGTAGGTCAGGGCGGGTGGGAGACAGCACCGAGGTTTCCAGGCAGCCTCGCTTATCTCTAGCTGAACCAGGCAACGGGGGGGATGTGACTGTGCGGCTGATTTGTGTTGCCCCCCCCTCTAATCAACTTGGGCATCTCGCAGGCGCTTCCCCTCCGCTGCTAAGGCTGCCCCAGCCCCGTCAGGAGACACTTGGCTCAGCAGCGACGGGGCGGGCAGAGGCCCCGGGACAGCATCCCCGGGGTGGCCGCAGACGGGTAGCAGCCCACACGGTAAGGAAGCTGGGCCGGGCAGAAGGGCCCTGGGTGCCCAGCAGCGGGCATACGCTGGCCGGGGCAACAGAGATCCCCGGCTGGTCTGCCCAGGCGGTTCTGGGCCTTAGGGACCAGCTGCAGCAGATGCCCCCCCTTTCCCTGCCTTTCATGAAACCAGCTCACAGATGCACCACCCACCACCACCATGCACACACGCACATACACTGGGAGCAGCTTTGAGGTAAGATCCGTGAGCGGGCACAGAGGAGGGCTTACCCTGCCTGGAAAGGGAGCCGGGCAGAGCCAGGCACTGTCGTGCCGTCCACAGAACTGGCCCACGGGGATTGCAGGGCCAACCGAGCGGCTTCCTGGTCAGCGTGGCCTTTGCAAGCCGGGACAGTAGCAAGGGAAGGGTGGCACGGGTACTCTTCATGGGGCCAGTCGGGTCCCATAGCAGGGGTCACGGTGCTGGGATGGGCATTGGAGCAGGGGGGGAAGTCCCCAGCAAGGGGACCCAAGTCCAAGCAGGGCTCCCTGCCTCTCTGGCTGGAAAAGCGGACTTCCAGAGTGGAGAAAGGAATCCAACAGCCACACCCGAGCTTTATCTGTCTATTATATAGAACTGGGGAGGGGAAATAAGTCCTATTTTTAATGCGTTCCCACTTGTAACCTACACGAGAGGAAACTGGCACACCTACGAAGAAGGCCGCCCTGAAGCATTTTCTACAGAACGCCGACTTATTTCGTTGCTTCGTTTATACCCCGTCTTTCTTCTGAAAGGGGACTCAGCGCCGCCAACGTCGTCCTCTCCAGTTTTACCCTCACAACAAACAACCCTGTGAGGTAGATTAGGCGGAGAGAGAGAGAGAGAGTGAGCAGCCCTAGGCATCCAGCAAGCTTCTGTGGTAGAAGAGGACATTCGAACCTCGGTCTCCCCGACCCTGCTCCGTCACACTGCCCACTGCCCCACGCTGGCTCGGCAGCCAGCCCAGGGTTTTATGGCACACAGAGAGTTTTTCTGCTGAGGGGAAGCCTTCCTTCTCCAAAGAGGGGCTGAAGGGGTCCCGTTTGGAATCCTACCACCAGTGGACGACAACAATCAGCGGGGGTATGCCGGCATCCCCAAATGCCCCCCATTCTCTGACCAGAGCTGGCAAAATGGCATGAATTAAACATGCCTCTCTATATTTTCTTGCCTGGTTAATTCTGCGTCCAAAACCTGAGCGGCAAAGAGTGCAGGAATAGGAAAGAGAGGCTGCCTGGGGAGGCGGAAGGGACAGGAGCCATCAGCCCCTGCCCCCGTCAACCTCTTCTAGCCCCAGCCCACCCACCCAGTTTTCCAAGTCTTCACTCGGCACCCCATGCACGGACCTGCTTCTAGCTGGCCTTTGCTAGAAAACAAAGGCTGGAAGCTTTTTTTTTTTTTTAAGTAAGTAAATGGTGAGATTGCTTGGGTGCCAAATTCTGGGCTGGAGAGTGCGTTGTGAGCCTGTTAGAGCAGGCATGCCCATGTGCAGAATGCACAGCCTGCCTGGGCAGAGGGTTGGGTCTTGCAGGCAGAAGCCCCCAGCCCTGGAAACGCATTTCATGGCCTTTGCATTTCAGGCCGCTGGAGAATGGGGAACCTCCGGGCAGCCCGTCTGCTGCCGATGCTCTTCTTCTTGCCCCTCTTCCTGGCTGCAGAGAGACAGCAAGCAGGTATGGGGAGGCAGGGGGAGAACTGCCCACACCAAAGCCGACTCCGGCTCGGGAAATTCCTGGAGATTTGGGGGCGGTACCTGGGGAGGGGAGGGAGATGAGCAGGGGTGTGAGGGAGTCCACTCTCTGAAGCTGCGGCTTCCTCTGGGGGAAGGTCAGGCCCCACCTAGAAGCCTGCAACCCTAACTTGGCTACCAGAAGCCCTGCCTTCAGGTGGCTGTCGATGCAAATCCGCACAGTCCTATTCTGGGCAGCCAGCTCAGATGACTGGAATACATCTCTTGTCAGTCGCTCTCTTCTGTCAGTCACTCTCTTCTCCCAGCCCCAAAGTTTTCCAAGTGTTCCTGCCACTGGTTTTTCAGTTTGGATTAGTTACCATGCAGTAGAGGTGTTTTAATGCAAACCAGGACCAGTTGCTGTATGTCACAAAGGCATATTTCTACTAGGGACCGTTCAGTCCTTTTTGTGTTTGCAAGTATACAGGGAGAGCAGGCACGGGCAGAGTGTGGCACCCACTCAAATCCCAACTCAGCTCTTCAAGCCCCTTCTAAGCAATCAAAGCAGCCCAAAGCAACCCCCTCCCCTCAGCTCCTGCCTCTGACATTCCCCCAGCCTTTGAACCATCCTGTGGTAGCTAGCAAGTGGGCATGGTCTTGGGCACAGGGTTCCTTTGCAGGGCAGGGCGCCCTTTGAGAAGCCAGACCAGACTCCTGGCAGACTCCTCCGGCCTGACCTCCTTTGCATGCTCTCCCTGCAGGCATCTCTAGCGGCGTGAGCTGCCTGAACAATTACGGGTTTCAGGACCGTAGAGTGGACTGCACCTGGAACCGGAATCAGACGGCAGGAGAGGGAACCTTCTACCTCAGTTTCTCCGAGTAAGGCCAGCCCGTCCAGGCGCCCAGCCTCTGTTGCGGGGGTGGGATGGGGCCCAAGTCCAGAGGCTGCCTGACCATCCGCGTTGAGCACATGCCGCCGGCGAGTCTTTACCTTCCACTGTAGTCAAAGGCAGGCTGAGGGTGGTCATTCTGCATATGTTCAGAGGCGCTCTCCCGTCTGCACGGTCACTTGCTGTGTCGGTCGCCAGGGTCAGAGAAAGATGCTTCTTGTCTTGCTCCCTGCAGCGCCTACCACAAGTTGAGCGACCTCCTCTGCTGGCTCTCAGCCTCCGATGGGCCACAAAATGAGCTCAGCTGCTCTGCGGAGGGACCGGGGCAGTTTGAGGAGAATGATGAATACACAGTCTCCTTGCATGCCTCCAGGGAGAAAGACGTTGTCTACACTGCCTGGGAAGAGACTTATGAGCCCATGCGGAACAGTGAGTGCGCCACAACGGTGCCCAGGGTGGAAGAAGGGGAGGGGGAAAGCTGGAGAGGTCCTGGGCTGCCCCCCCCTCCCCGGGAATGCCGCTCTTGGTTTGAAAACGGTAGAGGCTGCCTTTTCCCAACCGATCTTCTTTCCAGTTAAATGTGATCCGCCCCATGGCGTCTGGAGCAACATGAGTGCCAGCAGGTGTCTGATCGCGTGGGAGAAGCCAGAGGCCTATGAGATTATCTGGGAGGCCTTGCAGTGGCAATTGCAGTTCAGGGCCACCCATGTCCCCTGGGAGGTAAGGAGAAGCCAGGGAGAGGAGGGCCTGTCCAGGGGTCCCCTAAGGAAGGCCCCGCCTGGGGCATCAAGCTCCACCGTGAAGGAAAGCCACCTGGCAGCATTCTCCCAGGCGGGTGGGGCCACGGCTCATGTCTGCCGGCCAGGCCTCATTTCTCCCTCTCCATCCCTGAACAGCAAGCGGAGACCAAGACCGTGGTCACCATAGAAACATGGATGGAAATAGCCGGCTCCGAATTCACGCCAGGCACCAACTACATTGCGCGGGTGCGATGCAAAACACCGGACGATAACGACGCTTACGTCAGCCAGTGGAGCGAGTGGAGTGCCACGACAGAGTGGAGCGTCCCCCCAGGTCTTCTCACAGGGGCCAAGTGGCGGGGGGGGGGGGCTTGAGCTGCTGCCGCAAAGCACACCTGTTAGCACCAGGCCCCACCCTGCCTTTTGCACATGCTCACACACGTGCTCTTCCTTCTGCGTTCCCATTTGGTGTATTCAGTACCTTTCCTAGAGCCAAGGCAGGTGACGTGCCAAACTGAATGCAAATAATGCACACCCTCAGAATCTTTCTTAAATTGTGCTGCCCAAAACTGAACACAATACGCTAGGTGAGGTCCAGATCACGCAAAGTGATGGTATCACTTTGCTCTGCTCTAGTTAGACCTCACCTAGAGTATTGTGTGCAGTTCTGGCCACCACAATTTAAGAAAGATGTAGACAAGCTGGGACGTGTCCAGAGGAGGGCAACAAAGATGGTGAGGGGCCTGGAGACCAAGTCCTAGGAGGAAAGGTTGAAGGAGCTGGGTATGTTTAGCCTGGAGAGGAGAAGACTGAGAGGGCATATCATAATCATGTTCAAGTACTTGAAGGGCTGTCATGTAGAGAGGATGGTGCTTCTCTGCATAGCCCAGGACACGTTCAGTGTGGATCCCGGTCATTCTGCTTCCCTCAGCTGGGAACTCGGCCACCCTGACCCGAAAGGCTCTTCTGGAGCTGAATTCCTGGTCGCCTCCAGCACCGAGGCTGCCCCGTGGCCTTTCTTCCATTGCCTGCTCAGGGTTGTTGCTTGAGGGATGCTCTGGCTCTGTCTGCTCCCAGGACGTTTGCAGCGGGAGGAGTCTGCGGCGCTGCTGGCCGTCTTCGTCTCCGTCCCTCTCTGCCTTGGCGCCCTACTGTTTCTGCTCCTGCTCTCCAGCTTTTACTCAAGGTACAGTGTGGCGAACACTTGTCCCGGCACACGATGCTGCCACCGCTGAGTGGGGTTGATAAGCAACTGCCAGGCCATTCATTCTGTGTTGGGGTTCCCCCCCCCGTCAATATACCTCTAAAGGGCAGTTTCAGAGGGCAGGTGAGCGAGGAGCCCTTAGCAGCAGCTGCTGCAGCAGGCAGTGAGCCAGCTGATGAGTACAGGGGGTGCGCGGAGAAGGAAGCCTCCCCTTCGTTTGTGCTGGCTGACCACCAGGCACGCATGCCTGGGCCATTGGGGCGGGGTGGTGGTGGCTGCTGCTGGCTCAGGAAGTGTGTGCGCCGTTCTGTCTCCCTGCAGGATCAAGAGCCATTGCTTGGCGAACACCCCCAGCCCTGCAGCCTTCTTCCTGCCCCTCTACGCCTCTCACAATGGGAATTTCAAGGTAAAAGCACCCGTCTCCCTGGCCTTAGTGGAGGGGAGCGCCGAGCACCTGCTGAGCAGTAAGGGGGGGTTAGCGATTGCACAAGATGGGCCCCCCACCCATTCTTCTCCAAGTTTTGCTAGCTGGGCAGATGGCACAGGAGCAAGAGTCTTGGGCAGAGTCCTGCTGGCCCACTCCTGCCCAGCAAGATGTCGGTGTCCTCACTGTGGCTACAGCTGGATCTCCCTCTCCTCAACGCCCCGGACGGGTTTCTCATCCCCTTCAGGCTTGGACAGGCATCAAAGAGGGGGACGTGTGGCTGAGAGGCTGCAAGGACGCTGGGCCCAGCACGGCGATCCCGAGGCCCCCGGAGGCCATTTCCCAGCTCTCCTCTGTCAAGCGCATCTCAGGAGTGGAGCTGCCATCAGGGGAGAAGGTCTGCTGCTTGCCAAGTGCCCCGGACCAGCTGGACAAAGCCAGCAACTACGTTGTCATACAAGGGGAAGCCAAGGCCGTGAGCTTGCCTGGAAGAGCTCCTCTCCACCTAGAAAGCCTGAATGCTGCAGGCAGGGTCTTCCTTTATTTGCCCTACAGGAACTCCCTGTTTGCAGAGCAGGATTCCCAGGAGAGAGATTGTCTCCTCCGCCTCTTGCCCCCTGGGTACCAGCGCCCGCTCTGCGGTGCCCGTGTGGTGGATCCTAGAAGGGAGCCCAAGCAGGGCGGAGAGCAGCTCATAACTGCCGGCACAGCTCTCTGCAAGCAGGTTCTGGCTTCCCCCGACTCCTCAGAATAATTGTATCCTGAGAACAGTTACTGAAGGGACAACCCGTTAGGAATGCTGGCTGCTTGCTGATATTCAAAATAGATGGGCTTTGGGCTAAAATGTTTGCGAGCCACCCTTGTTGACCACAGAAACCCCTAGAGCTTACAGAGAGGAGCGAAGAAGTCAAATTGAGCCAGTTTGCACTTTGAGTAGGCTGTGAATTGACTGGTGGAGCAGCTCTGAGTGCCAGAGGTCAGATGTGGAGCAGCGGTTGTGCTGCTTTCTTAGAGGTGTCTGCTTGTTTCCTGTATGAGCTGCATGTGTATTTGCAATAAATCAGGCACGACCAAGGCACAATGGCGTCCCTTTTGCATTCTCTCGCCCACAGCATCGCCCTCGGGCTTCTCATTGTGTGGGGAATGGTGCAAAGTGTAACAGCCCCCCCCCCCAAGGTTTTGCAGAGGTTGCCTGGTCAGCTCTGCCTAGCTCTGTGCCAGCCCTGTTTCTCAAGCGTATCACTTCCGCCCCAGGAGGCTGCAGGCAGGGCTTAATCATCCCCAGTGTTATCTCTGTTCCTTTGATGTGAAGCTCAGATCTGCCACTCAAGTGTTTCCAACAGATATGCCCAAATCACAAGCCAAGATCTAAGCCGAGGCAAGCTGACAGGCATGGATGTCCCAGCACCCACATCCTTGCCACGGGAGCAGCAGCAGCAGCAACTGCAGGCACTAGAAAGCCCCCCCCCCCACGATCAATGGGCAAAGGAGCTCATGGGGGTCAGGCTCTTTTCCCCTGAGCTGCAAAGTTTCCTGTGGGTATGGCTCAGCCTTCCACAATGTTTACACCAAAACTACAATCTCAGCAATTTGCTGCAACCTGAGCAGACAGTCACTCTATGGTAGAGGGAAAATAGGACCCTGTCAATCATTCCAGCACATTTTGAAGGTCTCACAACAGCCCTGTAAGGCAGGCGCATGCATTTTGAACGGGCTTGTGGCTCTGGCGGACAGGCAGCTGCGCGAAGGCAGAAGAGAAGACCGAGAGGGGACATGAGAACCATCTTCAAGTACTTGAAGGGCTGTCCTATAGAGGAGGGTGCCGAGTGGTTTTCTGTTGCTCCAGAAGGTCGGAGCAGAACCAACGGGTTGAAATTAAATCAAAAGTTTCCGTCTAGACATTAGGAAGAATTTTCTGACAGTCAGAGCGGTTCCTCAGAGGAACAGGTTTCCTCGGGAGGTGGTGGGCTCTCCTTCCCTGGAGGTTTTTAAGTAGAGGCTAGGTGGCCATCTGTCAGCAAGGCTGATTCTATGACCTTAGGCAATTCATGGGAGGGAGGGCATCTTGGCCATCCTCTGGGCATGGAGTAGGGGTCACTGGGGGTGTGTGTGGGAGGTAGTTGTGAATTTCCTGCATTGTGCAGGGGGGTTGGACTAGATGACCCCTGGTGGTCCCTTCCAACTCTATGATTCTACGAGGACGCCGAGCCGGGAAAAGCAAAGGAGATGGAGGGGAGGGGCGGAGGGAGCCGCAGCCGGCCGCCGACAGCGACGCACGAGGGGAAGAGCCGACCTTGCAGTGTGGGCGTCTTGGAGGAAGGGCTGCTGCCGCCTCCACGGGCACCGGCCTCCAGCGCTGCCAGGAAGTCCCGCCTTCGGACACGGGCCGCTCTAGCAGTTCTCACGCCTATGGGGGTTCCGCTCCCTGGGGGAAGGAGGAGCGTTCCGGGAAGGAGGGCGGCTCCCGCGCACGCGCAGCGGCGCCTTCCCCGCCCGCCCCCTCAGGGCGCACGCGCGGCGCCGTCTCGCGAGAGCCGCCGCGGCGGGCGAGCGGGCTGAGCGGCGTGCCGCCGGGCCAGTGGCGGGGCGCGGCGCCGGCGGACGTCCCGCCCACCCGGGGCGGAAGGGAGCTTTGTTGTGGCTGACGTCACTCGCGGAGGACGCGGGCGTCCCATCGGGTCGGGCTGTCGGGCGGCGGCGGTGGCGGCGCCGGAGTCGGCCTGGCCGCAGCGGGGCCCCGGCGGAGGCGGCGCCCATGGCCAGCACCGGCAGCCCTCTGGTAGGCCCGCCGCCAGGGAGGCCGCGGAGGACCGGGCGGGCGGGCGGCGGCGCTGCGGCCTCCACGCTTCCTTCCGGGAGGGGGAGGGGTCCATCCGTCGTTGAGGCCGCGCCCCAGACCACCCCCCACCCTCCCCTCCGGGGGGCTCCCCGGGGCCTCCTTGGCCTGGCGCCCGGGGGATCGGAGGCGGCGGAGGGCCTCCCCTGCAGGGAGGGCTTCTTCTCTCCGTTGGGGGGGGGGAGACGGGCGCCGGCCCTTGTTCCGTGGGGCCCTCTTGGGGGGCAAGAGGGGCGCGCGCAGGACACGGCCGCGCCCCTCGCCGCAGGGACGTCAGGGGCAAAAGCTTCCGCCCTGCAGGCGGGTTTGTGGCTGAGCGCCGGAGGATTCGAACTCAGGTCCTTCTCTGCCTGGATCCCCCCCCCCCCAACCTGGGGCTAGTGGGTGCCCCTGCTGCAGTAACTCTCAGGAAAGGGTGACTGCAATGAGGGCTTTTTAAAATTCGGAGGCTGTTGTTTTTAAGTTTTGCCTCTAAAGTGGTAATTGTGCAAACTCTTTCACGATTTTATCGGCTTGGTTTAAAAATTTATTTCATTTTTTTGAAAAAGGTATATTCTGGAGGGGCAGGTTAGTTTTGCTTTTGCTCTGCTGAAATTATATAGTAGGGAGGAAACAACTGATAAAACAAAAAACAACCAAAGGAAGCGAGCAACAATTCAGCCTATTAGAGAATGGTAACCTTGGAAGGGACCCACCAGGGTCATCTAGTCCAGCCTCCTGCACAAGGCAGGAAATTCACAACTGCCTCTCCCCCACCACACGCACCCCCAGTGACCCACTACTGCATGCCTAGAAGATAGCCAAGATGCCCTCCCTCTCATCATCTGCCTAAGGTCATAGAATCAGCATGGCTGACAGATGGCCATCTAGCCTCTGCTTAAAAACCTCCAGGGAAGGAGCGGTGTCCACAAAACTCTTTTTGAACTTGGCCTTCATCTGCTATGCTAGAAGTATAGGAGCCAGGCTGGCTTCATTTAAGAGGGCATTCCATACTTGGAAGCTTGCCCCTGATGAGGGCATCTTGCCTTGCCATGTTTTTAATATAAGAAGCAGGGTCTCTGGAGATGTGCTCCTGTGTGCTTTTCCTGTGTTACACGCTGCTTTTCCAAGGGCCAAGATGCCTGCGTAGATCTACCTTACTTCCTATCCGACCAAGGGAGCGTTGACTCTTGAAATATCACGCAATGAAAATTTTGTTGTGCTCTCGGGTGCTTCTGGGCTTGAAACCTGCTCTTCTGCTGCAGGCCAATGCAGCTACCCACCAGACGCTTAATCCCTTCTGCTGACATTTAGCATCTCTTGACCCTGGGTCTTTGGGATATCGCTCCGTCCCATAAGTGTCAAAGGCTGTGATCCTAAGCACACGTAGTCCCATTGAACTCAGTGGTGCTTGCTTCTGTGTAGATGGGTTTAGGAGACTGTCCGGACTATCAAATTAAATCAAAAGAGTTTCCGTCTAGACATTAGGAGGACTGCTTCCCTCGCTGAGCAGGGTTGATAAGCAACTGCCAGGCCATGCATTCCGTGTTGGGGTTGGAGCGGAAAGAACTGAAGCATCGCATGAGCCAGTGTGGTGTAGTGGTTAAGAGCAGTGGTTTGGAGCAGTGGACTCTGATCTGTAGAACCGGGTTTGATTCCCCGTTCCTCCACATGAGCGGCGGAGGCTAATCTAGTGAACTGGATTTGTTTCCCCGCTCCTCCACACGAAGCCAGCTGGGTGACCTTGGGCAAGTTACAGCTCTGTTAGAGCTCTCTCAGTCCCACCTACCTCACAGGGGAGTTGTGGGGAGGGGAAGGAAAGGTGATTGTAAGCCTGTTTGAGTCTCCCTTAAGAGGTAGAGAAAGTCAGCATATAAAAACCAACTCTTCTTCTTTTGAAACTCATGCACAGAATGTCTGTTATCAGCTCACCTTTTGTGCTTGTTTAATGCCCTGCAAGATTGGCGGGACGGGTGGGCTTCAGCTGCGTGTGAGCACGCCGGCCCTTGTAACAGAAAATGAAAGTGTGTGTGTGGGGAGGGGGGCTTCTGGGGCGTGGCATGTTTTTGAGATGTGCCATCCTGGAGACTGACAGCTCTGCCCTCTCTTCTACCCCTGCAGTACGATGCCGTTCCCATCCAGTCCAGTGTGGTTCTGTGTTCCTGCCCGTCCCCATCAATGGTGAGGAACCAGGCAGATTCCAGCTCTCCGCCTGTTGCTGCCCCCTGTGGCCGCAGACAGGGGATGAACATGGAGAGCACCACAGCTGAGCCAAGGGCCACTCCGAAGTCTTTGCAGCAGCCTTCGCAGCCACGGAAGAAACGCCCGGAGGACTTCAAGTTTGGGAAGATTCTGGGCGAAGGGTCTTTCTCTACGGTGAGTATCAGCAGCAGGTGTCTGATGCTGAAGGTGTGGCACATGAGCCTCATGGAACCGTGTTTGTACTACCCCAGGAAGAGCCCCCTCCCTCCTCCTCCAACAGACATGAAGGGAATAATGCAGCCAACCGGCCTGTCCTGTTGTTGTGGCCATAGCTCCCCGCCCAAGGCCCATGCCAGACGAAGTGGGCTTTTCTGTTACGACCAGGGCATTCCCTGGGCATCTACGGCCTCACTCCGGGTTTTGTTTTCCAAAAGCTGCTCCTTTCCTCCCTGCAGGCTTGCCAAAGGAGCAGAGGCGTGCTGTGGCTTCCTTTTTTCTCTTACGTGCCCCAGAGGTCTCGTGGTTCCCTAGAACTGCTAAAAGGACTTCTGGGTTGTTGTTCTCTTCTGAATATGTTTAGGGTGCTGCTTGCAAGGAGGAGGGAGGAAGCTGTTTGGAGCAAGCCCCTTTGGCCTGCGGGTGGCAGGATGGGACAGGCTCGTGTGAGAAATGAGCCGCCTGGCTGCCCTCCCTGCTTGCTGGCTGGGGACGAAGCAGCCAGTGCGGTTCCAGTCTCTTCCTGAGGCTGATGCTGCAGCGCCTGAAGGCCCTGACTCTGTACCAGTCACAGTGGGGAGGATTTTTGTTCTCTTGTCCTGCCCCCCACCAAAGTTCCAAAATACTCCTCTCCCTCCTCCCCTGCGTGTTTTGGAAGCTGGCCCTGTGCTGCCTCTATTCTCCCTGCCTGCCCTGCTGAGCCCAGTGGGTCGAGCGTGTGCTTCTCACAGGGGCTCAAGCCCCAGAGGCTGTTTGCGTTGCGAGCTCCACACAGCCGCCTCTTGCCCCTCATGCTCCTCCATGTTGAAAGAGTCCTTTCTTCCCTTACGCAGGTCGTTCTGGCCAGGGAATTGGCCACCTCCAGAGAGTATGCTGGTGAGTAGCTTTTTCCTCCTCTGGGGCTGGGTTGTGAGGTAGACTTCCTTACCCTCTTGTGGGGAAACGCAAGGAGGATTTGGGCCTCAAGGGCTGCCACGTGCCGGTCACCTTTGTCTGTAGTCAACCGGAATGTCTTTGTCTTTCCCCAAGTTAAAATTCTGGAGAAGCGTCATATCATCAAAGAGAACAAGGTGCCGTACGTGACCCGCGAGAGAGACGTCATGTCGCGCCTGGATCACCCTTTCTTTGTCAAGCTCTACTTCACGTTTCAGGACGATGAGAAGCTCTGTATCCTTTGGATGACACCGCTTGCAGGGAATAGTTTTATTTCTGGAATATTTTCTGGTGTAAGGAATGAGGGAAGAAATGGAGTGTTGCATTCTCCGTTGCGCCATCCCCAGAGATGTAATCTGTAATCACTCTTGGAGTAGCAGCTGGTCTTCTTGATTTGGGGTACAGGCGCAAAATGCCTTCCAGTGCTGGGTCTTATGAATTCCGCCTGTAGGGAAGGGTTTAGGGTTCTTGGCTTTGACCCTGGCCCGTACCCTCTGCCACGCGGCTCTCTGGTCTGGAAGGACGGTCCATTTTCATTAGGAATCTGCAGGTTCGGCAAGAGTCCTTAACGCTAGTTTCAGACTTTGGCCTCAGCTATGCCAAAAACGGGGAGCTCTTAAAATATATCCGCAAGATCGGCTCCTTCGATGAGACCTGCACCAGGTTTTATACTGCTGAAATGGTGTCTGCGTTAGAGTATTTGCACGGGAAGGGAATTATTCACAGGTAAGGTTATGAATTTGAATTACTGTAATTTCTGGTGTGTATTGTGCTTTGGTGCAGATGGTGCTTCAGGGGGCTCAGGATTCCATGGAAACTGACATTCCTGGGCTCGTGAAGACTTCACTGCCTCGACACTGATTGTTTCCCTTTAGAAACAATATACTGATAGATGCGTGAAATGAGTGATGTTCTTCCCGAAAGCTTGTGCTGTTCCATTTCAGCTTTCATGAGTGTGCTTCAAGTCTCCCCCCACCCTTTACCGCTGTGGGCTGAATATAGAATCTCTGGCGCTCCCTGGCCGTATTTTGAACACCCACAGATGTCTGTGTTACTCCTTGGTTACACTTCAACAACCCATTTTCTGTGAATTTTGCCTCCTTTGTGTTCTGCGCCCCGTAGCTTGCCTGCCTTCCCACTCTGCCTGCTGGCCCCTCTGTTTCCTTGGCCTCATCTCCCCTCCATTTCCCCCTTTCCCTTCATTATGGCGCCTCTTGCTCAGCTAGGCTCTCCCCTGCCCCCCCCACCTTTCCTCTCTTTGCTGTACGCCACTGAATCAGCACATTTGGCTTCTGCTGACACAACAATTCTGTATGTCTGTCCATCCAGTTAGATTTTTATCCTGACATTCTTCCAGAGAGCTCGGGGGCGGCATGCGCTGTTTTCTCTGCCGCTATTTCATCTGCTTCACACAGGGGCATCTGATGTGGGCAGGCCGTGTGGCGAGGCTGGGTAGGCACACTGGGACTCATTTGCCAGCTCCCTCGGAATCCCGGGAGAGGAGGAGCAATACAGCTGCAGGGAGACCAGCCTCTTTCCATCCCCAGCCTGGCCTTTGAAGGGCCTGGAGGCCCCTCCTTCTGTTACCTCGGTGACGTGGAAGCTGCTGCAGCAGACAACCCTCCCATGTTGTTCCCAGGGTCGTGCAAGGAGCCCTGGACTGGGGCTCCTTGCACGACCCTGCATGGGGGCCATTGTCATAGGAGGTGGGAGTAGAATATGGGCTGATGTAAATGCCTAATAAAGGTGATGATGATGATGATGATAATGAATATATTCTCCTCCCTCTGTGCGTGGGCTTTGTAAGTGACCCCCGTCCGTGTGGGGAGGGGCTGTTCTGCAGGGGGGGCCCTCCTGCTAGAGCTGTGTCAGGAAGAGAGTTGTTCTCACAAAGAGGTGAAAAGAGCAGGGGGAGGCATTTGGCATGTCCTGGGGTGGGAGCACAGACCGGGAAGGAGCTTCAGCTGGCTTTATGTGGTGCGGGTCTGGTGTAAACCCAACTCTGCCTTTCCAGGGACCTCAAGCCAGAGAACATCTTGCTCAACGGAGAGATGCACATTCAGATCACAGACTTTGGGACTGCAAAAGTATTATCTGCAGACAGTAAACAAGGTACAGTCACTCTTCGAGTTCCTCTGAAGCATCCTTCTGGGCCGGCAGGTCTTCCCGTTGCAGTCTTCACCACGACAGTCTCAGTGGGATTTATGTCGGCTGTCTTCTGAATCCTTATGGTGGAAAATTAAATCCAGTTTAGTGAAACCCAGGAGCTTGGAGAATCAGGACTGCTTCGAACTGCTGGAGCCGTCGGTGGGCACAGAGAGGAGGGAGCTGGAGCCGTCTGGGGGCTTTCGGGTGGAGGAAGTTGTGCTTGCCGGTGCAATATTCTCTCTGTTGATAAGCCCCAGGGAGTCAAATCTAAAATCAGCTCTCTTGTTCTTGGTGCCCTTTGAATGGCGTCGCTGAACTGCATGTCCTGTTTGCAAGCCACCGGGCAAGTCTTCAGTAGGGTCTTAAAGCGTTTGGAAGTCCAAAAGCTCAGCTCTCGGTTTCTTCTTCTTCTTTTTCCAGCACGGGCAAACTCCTTTGTCGGGACGGCGCAGTACGTGTCTCCGGAGTTGCTGACGGAGAAGTCGGCCTGCAAAAGGTGAGCAGCTGGTGAGATTTGGGGGGCTTTGCAAAACCGGGTAGAGGAAGGGAGTGTTTAGCAAGCTCTTATCAGCCGTTTCCACGGTGGAGCGCCTCATGCTCTGAAGCACTTGTCAGTGTCCCCACTGAAATGTTTTCACCAGCGTTAGGCCCTCAAGTGAAAACAGTGATTTGAGTGGACTTTCTCATTGGTTTTGTAGAGCTGAAGGTATTCAAATCTCCAAACGCTAATGAACGCAAGGGGTTCCCAGGCTGCAGGAGATCATGTGAACGTTGGTGTTCTGTCTCCAGCCCGTTTAGATATTACGTTAAGCAGTTGGGAAGCCCCTTGCCGCCACCTGCGCAGGGGCTTCTTCTATGAAATACCCCTGAAATGCTCTTCGGTCTCTTTGACTCGATTGTCGCGTGGCTGAAGTCCTCCGGTGCTGCCTCCTCTGTCTTGGAAGCATTGTGCCATGGAGGAGAGGGAGATCTCAGTCGTGCTTTCCTTGGAGGGAAGCGCAGGGGGACCCCCCTATGCCTGGGAGTTTTTCCTTTCCCTTGGTCTCCATCAACAGAATGAGTTCTACTTTGGGCCTTTGTAATTGGCAGAGGCTGAAGTCAACAATTGGCAGCACGGTACTTCTGCACAGGGTGAATCATGTGTTCGTTCTCTCTCTCTCTCTCTCTCTCTTACACACACACATGCACATTCCTTCTCCTCCGTGTCTTGATGAAGCTCTGATCTGTGGGCTCTTGGCTGCATCATATATCAGCTGGTAGCCGGTCTGCCACCATTCCGAGCTGGGTAAGAGACTTCGGACTTCATGTAACTTCTTTTGTTTTTTGGTTAGGTGCTGTTGATTTAAACTCCAGGGTTTGGGTACTATTTGGGCTGTAAGTAAGTATGGGTTGACTCTGTGCAGACTTTGGCATTGGCCAAGGAGCAGTTCTTATCTGCTGTCAAGAATGACGCCTAGAGCACTCTGAAGAGAATGACACAGTCCTCAGTTAATGAACCACAAAATGTACATCCTGGCAAACTCCTGAGCCTTTTCGTTCTGTTCTTCCCTGACTCCTGGAAATTGGTTCTGATCCTATTCTCCCATTTATTAAGATGTGGTTTATGACGAAGTCCCTGTTTCCTCAAAGTTTGGGATAAATTACACATGCATCTTCGTAGAGTTCTTATCTCATAGTCCTGATGCTCTTTATGCAGGGAATTTGCTTTCTTCTGCAGTTGGTTGCTTGTCCTTCTGGTTAATAGTTTATCCCTCCTGTTCTTTGTCTGTCTTTTTCTCTTCCCAAGGGGAGCTTGGACAGACACACACACGAACAAACCCCCGCTGGGCTGACTTATGAAGGGAGATGCTTGCAAAAATGTCACAGTGTCTTTTTTTGTCTTTTTTACAGAAATGAGTATCTTATATTTCAAAAGATAATCAAATTGGAGTATGAATTCCCAGAGAAGTTCTTTCCGAAGGCAAAAGATCTCGTAGAAAAGCTTTTGGTAAATGGTTTTTCTTTTCATCGTCACAGACGTGTCACGTTTCAGCTTCCAGCCAGTCTGTTTTTGGGGCCCAGATCACCATTGAGAAGTGACCAGAGAAGGCTGGGCAGCTCTTCCAAATGCAGTGGCCCCTGCCTGGGACCTCCCCCCCTCCCCTGGCCCCACCACCCCAGGCCCTTTCCCCTGAGGTTCCCTGTCAAGCTGGCCTCCCGCTTCCTCCCAACCCTCCATCTCTGCTCCCTCGGGTGCCTGCTTTCCAGCCCCTGCCTTCAGTCACCTTCTGTGTAGCACTCCCTTCTCCCTGACTGCAGGTTGGCAGCTCCTGCCAGCCCCTTCCTCCATGGTGACCTCTTGGCATGGAACGTTTCCTCAGTATTGTCCCTGGCAATGTTTTCAGGTTCTAGATGCAACCAAGAGGCTGGGCTGCGAAGAAATGGGAGGGTACGAACCCCTGAAGGCCCACCCGTTCTTCGATTCCATCACCTGGGAGAACCTGCACCACCAGACGCCTCCCAAACTGACGGCCTACTTGCCTGCCATGTCAGAAGATGACGAGGACTGCTACGGAAACGTAAGTCTCCATCTTGACCTGGAGGTTAGTCCTCCCCTGCAGAGGCCATTGAGGGGCCGTGAGTGGCGGCGGCCAGGCCGTTTCTCTGCCTGCTGGTTTTGAGCAAGGGGGCTGCCCCATACGCCCCGAGTGGGGACTTCTCTTGGTCCCTCCTTCCCTCCTGCTCCAGGGAAGGGCCCTGCATCCTTGAAGGGGAGAGTCAGCCTGCAACTCTTGGCTCCTCCACCCCTCCCCACAGCTGTGAGGGCTGCCTCTCACTGGTGCCACGATGGGAGCAGAGAGCGTCTCTCCGGGTGGCCCCGAAGGTGCTGGGGGGAAGCGGAGCTTTTCCGGAGGGACTCTTTGCTCACAGTCCTGGGTTAGAAGGCAGAGGCGAAGAAGACTTTGCACAGGGACGCCAGGAGGGTTCTCTCCGGTGTGTTTTGCAGTACGACAATCTCCTGAGCCAGTTCGGCTGCCTGCAAGTGTCCGGCTCTGCCTCGTCTCAGTCGCTGTCTGCCCTGGAGCCCGGCCCACCACCCATGTCCGGCAATAATATAGAGCAATACATTCACGACCTCGACAACAATTCCTTTGAGCTGGACCTCCAGTTCTCCGAAGAAGAAAAAAGGTTGCTGTTGGCAAAACAGGCTGGCGGAAACCCCTGGTGAGCCTGGGGGCCGGAGCGGCTGGCCCCTTCCCATGGGAGGAGTGGCTGCTTTGGGGGGTTGGGGTGTCTGAGATAAAAACCAAGCAGCGCATCCTCATGCAGCACATTGGGGACTCAAAGTGGTGTCTTGCACCAGGCCGGCAGCTGGCTTAGACATCTGAAAGGGGGTCTGGCCGAGGAAGAGCTGTCAGCGGGGCCACTTGGGAAAGGGCCCATCGCACCTTGGGGTCGAGGCTTTCTGCAACATTGTGCCCTGCTGGTTGGGCCTTGTGGGGAGGGACTGCTGGGCTGGATGGGTGCTCTGGGGTCCGATCCAGGGTGATCTGCTCAGACTGTCAGAGCTGCCATGGGGGGGTGCATCTGCTCCTCCACCGTCAGCCCCAATTGCTGCACTGCAGGCCCCTCCGGAGGGTGGGAACGTGGCCCAGGATGGAGCACGCCCTTTGCTCGCAGGAGCTTCAGACTCCATCCTCTCCAGTCCAAGGGTCTTGGGCATGGTTTTAGAGAGCGACGGCCCATCTCGGTAGGCTGTGCTGGCCCAGCTGCTTCTGGTGTTCACCCCACCCCCGAGGAGTTGTTGACTTCAGCCGGCTGGGAGTGGCTTGGAAATGAGCCAAGCCCCGGGTTTGTCTCCCCAGGCATCCGTTTGTAGAGAACAATTTAATCCTGAAAATGGGGCCGGTGGACAAGAGGAAGGTGAGTCCTTTTCCCCCTATGCTTGGAGTCTGGTTTGGGCGGAGACGGGCGCTGCCAATTCTTCTGGCAGTGAGGCAGCACGTAAAAGCTTCTTTTAAAGGGCAAAGGGGTCCCAAGAGCGGGGGCAGGCTGTAGAGTGAAAATAGCTGATTCTCTCTCTCTCTCTGCGTCAGGGTCTGTTTGCTCGGCGGCGGCAGCTGCTTCTCACGGAAGGACCCCACTTGTACTACGTAGACCCTGTCAACAAAGTTCTGAAAGGGGAAATTCCGTGGTCGCTCGAGCTACGGCCAGAAGCCAAGAACTTTAAGACCTTTTTCGTTCACACAGTGAGTGGGGCGTGCCTTGGGCCAGTTGCAGTAGGCCAAAGGGTGTTCTTGAGAGATCTGGTCGAGTTGCTACTTATAAACAGTTAGCAGGGGCCATGTTGAGAGAGGCTCTCTCAGAAGCAGAGGAATGGGAAACTGGAGAGCCGCTGGGGTCTCTCTTTCCTCCCAGCTTGAGCTGGCGTGGCTCTCCAGGCGGGGACGGGGCCGCTATGTCACAGAGTGCCTGGCTGCACGTCTGGCACGGAAGGAGCTTACCGGGCTTCATCCTTACGTGGTGGGGATGGGTGTCCTCTTTTGCCACCTGAGTTTGCCTGCCGCGTTGTCCTCAGAGCTGGCGGACAGATGTTTAACTGTCAGTTTCCTTCCAGCCTAACAGGACGTATTACCTGATGGACCCAAGCGGGAACGCGCACAAATGGTGCAAAAAGATCCACGAAGTCTGGCGGCACAGATACCACCAGAACGCTGCGAAATGAAGCTGCTCTCCGGCACCCCGTCTCCCTCCGTGCTGCTAGAGCGCCACATGCCACGGCCAGCAGACCCTCCCAGCCCGCCACCAGGGGGAGCCGCCCGCCCAGACTAATTTCCTCCCTAAGGGAAAAACCAGCCCACAGGGTTCAGGGTGGCTTTGCTTGCTTTTCGGCGTCTTCTGAGGCTTCCACGTCCTCCGCTGCAGTCAGTGACCCAGCTTGTTTTCTCGCGTGCCCTTCAGCTCTGTTTCTGCTGCAAAGGAGGGGGTCTTGGCGTAGCCGGCTGTGGTGTTGGTCAGCTAAGCGAGGCACGTCTCATCTAATCCACGGGCGCAGGCCAGGTCCTGTCGGGGCCGGAAGAAGACTGTGCAACCCAACCGTCTTTCATCAGGGAGCTTGGAGGGGGCCTTCCTGTGGGAGAGGGTCCCCGTGTTGCTGCTGCCGCTGCCGCCACCCCACCTTCCTTTTGTTGGCTTCTTGTCCTCCAGCACTTGCGATGGCCGTGGGCATGCCCTCCTGGGGCTCTCTGGTCGCATTTGGATTTGCAGGATTCTCCATGGATGGTACTTCCTTGTGAGTTGCACATTTTGCAGGCACACACTCCAGCACAGGTGGAAGGAGGAGAGGGAATTGTTGAACCCGGCACTTAAGATGTTCGCAATCTGGGCACTCTCATCTCATAAAAAAATTTTGAAATGAAATTTTAATTTGACACATTTACATGTTTAACTAGAGCGCTAAAGTTACCAGCATGCTTTTAACTAATACTAACTGCGAGGTTAACTAGTTCGTTACAAGACTTTCTTGATGTAGTGAAATAGACTCTTCACCTTTTCAGAAGAGGAGAGCGACCCCATTTCTTTGCAGGGTGCGGCATGGACATAGCGTTGCGGGGAAGGGGGGTGGGGGGGAGGAGAAGACCGAGCAACCGAGAGGCTCTTGTACAACTGATGACTTGGGTGGGTGTCCCTTTGTATAATGAGGTGTACAAATATTCCTGTCTGGTTCATTAGCCAAGCATCTGATCTTTTAGCGACTTTGAAAATATTTTACATGATTTAAATATATTTAAGCCCCTCCACTAATCGGACTAATTGTTGTGTTCCTGTAAAAATGTTGATACTTAAGGAGGGACAAACTTATGGTACTTGAGTCATATCTATCAAAAGTTTCATATCGTTCTTTTGTCCTTTTCCAATTAAACTGTTATGGTCAAACGTTTCTTGTAAGAGCAAAGATCTTTCTTTCTCAATTCAGGCCTCCCATCCTGTGTGTTTGTGTGTGTGTGTGTGTGAGAGAGAGAGAGAGAGAGAGCAGGCATATGGTGGGATGGGTGGGCTTTTGGCACCCAGCAAGTGCGCCCAGTTGACTTCAGGCTCGTAGCAACATGCTTTGTATGAGAATGCAGAGAGCACCGGTATGCCTGGTGAAGCCCCCTAACAGGGAGAACAGGCAGAAGTCTTCTTGACTGAGGAAGCAGGAGGATGGTGGGGCAGGAGGGGCATCTCTTGCCCCAGCAGTGATGTGCCCAGGTGTGTCTGTAGCGGGGGGGGAGGCCTGATGTGGAAAGGGACCAAGCCTCCTTGGACCCTGAAGTTGAGTTGACACAATTCCCGGGGGGGGGGGGGCGGTGACTGCAAATGAACATCCCTCTGAAGGAAGATGTCTTGGCCCCTAAAGGAGGAAAAGTAGAAAGGTTCTCGAGCAACCCTCAGGAGGGGCATGAGGGGGTCTGCCAAGCTTGCTGTATCCTGCATTCTTGTGGGGTTCATGGGACACAGGTGAGTTCTTTTAAGACCACCCAGTGCAGGCAGAGAGGAATGCAGTCTGTAGAGCTTCTGAAGAGATGGCAGGTGGGTTCTTGTTCCCCTTAGCGTTTGTGTCCAGGATATTGTTCCTAGAGGAGCCCAATGTACTCTTGACCCAACCCCCTCTTTCCAACCATTGTGTTTTCACACTGAGACCCGGGGGCTTCTTTGAATCAAGGCTGGGGTGTGTGTTGCTTCAGAGGCAATTAAATGAAGCCTCTGAGGCGGAGATGTTTATCTTCATGTACTCGTTAGGGCAACTGCCTTTATTTCTTACAACACAAGAGCTTCGAAGCGGTGGCCTACCTCAATCTGAAGAAATCAGCGGGAAAAGCAATTGAACTTCACAGCTGATTGCTGATAGCGATTGGTAGTTAAAATCCTGTTGAAATACAGTGCCTCTTATGAGGACACAGCGCCTTGGGTGGAGCTGGGCAGAGAAGAGATCCATTGGCTTAGGTACAGTAGCCTTTTCCTGCCACAAGAGCGTTTCTATATTGGTAAAAACCGCACCGGCCAAAGAAAGGAGCAGTTACTGTCTAAACCCTATTAAACCTGCAAAAGGCTAGGATCTGTCCCAAATGTTTGTACACGTTGGGTTCCATGGGAAAGCTATCATAGAATCATAAGGTTGGAAGGGACCACCAGGGTCATCTAGTCCAACCCCCTGCACAATGCAGGAAACTCACTACTACCCTCCCCTCCACACCCCGTGACCCCTGTTCCCCACGCCCAGAAGATGGCCAAGATGCCATTAACAACTAGCTATTAGTCATAGCTCCTCCCTTAGCATGATGGGAATTACACTGGACTACACTGCGGAGTTGTTGTGAACAGGTCCTCCAGCACTAAGAAACAGAGTTCTGTATTACAAGGATTTTTTTTAAAAAAAACTTATTATAGATATGGGGTACAGGAAAGAAAGAAGGGGAGGGATAAACAATCCATCTACAATAAGTGTGTATTCTTATGGTCATTATTATACATTTCAAAAACATTTCTTACAACTATTGTATTACTTATGTTTAGCTTACTAGGTTACTAAAAAAATGCAAAAAATACAACCATATACAATGGTTGCCATTTCTCATTAAACTGGTCTCTGTATTACAAGGATGTTGAAAGCCATTCTGATCAACTCCCTGACGCCTGGCCTATGGGAGTCACGTGGCCTCCCGGTTGCAATTCATTAATTCGGCCACGGGATGGCAGCACCCCCTCTCCACGGCTCGGCCGCTTGGGCAGCGGGTTCATGGGCGCCCCGGACGGCCGCGCAGTTCCGAGTTGGGCCACAAGGCGGCAGCATCTCCTGCCCGGGTTTCTGAGCCGGAGCAGCCCAGGGCTGTTCCTCTGCGCATGTGTGTTCTTCTCCCCACCACCACTCTGGAGGAGACCTGAAGTCGAGGTTGCGGCCACTCATCCGGGCCTCTTTGGCCAGGCGTCTCCCCCACCGCCAGGGCGCCTTCTGGGGCGGCTCCGCCTCCGAGGCCGGGCGAGATCGGGCCAAGCCTGGCCTATGGGGGTCACGTGGCCTCCCGGTTGCAATTCATTAATTCGGCCACGGGATGGCAGCACCCCTTCTCCAGGGCTCGACCGCTTGGGCAGCGGGTTCATGGGAGCCCCGGACGGCCGCGCAGTTCCCGAGTTGGGCCACAAGACGGCAGCATCTCCTGCCCGGGTTTCTGAGCAGGTGGAGGGTCAAAAGGGTATTTTTGCTTTGTTGAATTTTATAGTCTTGTATAATTATAATTGATACTTTTATAATGGATACTCTTTTGTATTTCCTTTTTAACTTTTTTGTTATCATTGTTTGCTTATTTTGTTTTATATTATAAAAATAAAATTATTTAAAAAAAAGAAAGAAAATGCAACAATGGATTTGCAATGAAGGTCTCCGGGCCCAGGTGGACACGACTCTGGGGCTGGGGTGGCGGGTCTCACAATGCACCGACAGCCCCTGGGAGGAGCAGAAGCGTTCTGGGACTCTTCCCTGTCCACACGGCCGCTTGGACGGAGAGTGGACGCCGCAAGCCCGGGCCCAGGCCGCTCAGACCGCCGCCTTCAGATGAGACCGGACGTCGAGGCTGCAACCACGTCCCTTGCCTCTTTGGCCGAGGATTTCCCCAGGGCGCCTTCTGGGGCGGCTCAGCCTCCGAGGCCGGGCGAGGTCGGGCCAAGCCTGGCCTATGGGGGTCACGTGGCCTCCCGGTTGCAATTCATTAATTCGGCCACGGGATGGCAGCACCCCCTCTCCACGGCTCGGCCGCTTGGGCAGCGGGTTCATCGCAGCCCCGGACGGCCGCGCAGTTCCGAGTTGGGCCATAAGGCGGCAGCATCTCCTGCCCCGGTTTCTGAGCCGGAGCAGCTCAGGGCTGTTCCTCTGCGCATGTGCGTTCTTTTCCCCACCACTCTGTGTCCGCATGCGCGGCGGATTCATGGGCGCCCCGGACGGCCGCGCCTCCCGCCTGTTTCCATGGCAACGGTGCCCATGGCAGCGGTGTCACAGCCAAATCGGTCCCCATTGTCCCGTGGACCGGAAGCGTTCCACCGAAAAGCCATAATAAAATAACGTAAAGTCATTGTTGACCAACAGCTGTTTTTGCGGACCGCGTAAAACAGCTGCTACTCAACATTGAACTTCCCGTATTTTATTAACTGGCTGTTTGGTTGTTCCTAGGGTGCTTCACGGGATGGCAGCACCCCCTCTCCAGGGCTCGGCCGCATGCGCGGTGGATTCATGGGAGCACCGGACGGCCGCGTCTCCTGTTTCCATGGCAACTGTGCCCAAAATTGTCACAGCCAAACCAGTCCCCATTCCCCCCTTGGACCGGAAGCGCAGCACTGAATGAATCCTTGCCGCTATTATGTAGTACGCAACCGCTAAGCGTCACAGTCACTGCAGTCGGGAAAGGGCGGGATATAAACATAATACAATAAATAAACCAGAGGGCTGTACTGGTATTACACACATCTAAGTACCATTACATTACAGCATTTCGGGAAGAAGAAAGTTCCCGAAACGGGGAGCAACGATTCTAGTCACTTCCGGTAAATGTGGCGCTGGATACATCAATGTCTGTGACGCTTCTTGGCATCAACAACGGCGGGGGACTACAGAATGGGAGCAGCTAGTCTGGAAAACTTCCGGTCAATGTTGCCGGGGGGACCCGGCTGGCTGTTACGCTTCCTGGCACCGAAAGGAGCAAAGAACTACAAAACGGGGGCAGTTATTTTGGTAACACTTCCGGTCACTGTTGCCGGGGGCCCTGTCTGACTGATACGCTTCCGGGCACCGAAAGGGGCAAAGAACTACAAAACGGGGGCAGTTATTCTAGTAACACTTCCGGTCACTGTTGCCGGGGGACCTATCTGACTGGTACGCTTCCTGGCACCGAAAGGGGCAAAGAACTACAAAACGGGGGCAGGTATTCTAGTAACACTTCCGGTCACTGTTGCCGGGGGACCTGTTTGACTGATACGCTTCCGGGCACCGAAAGCGGCAAAGAACTACAAAACGGGGGCAGTTATTCTAGTAACACTTCCGGTCACTGTTGCCGGGGGACCTATCTGACTGGTACGCTTCCTGGCACCGAAAGGGGCAAAGAACTACAAAACGGGGGCAGGTATTCTAGTAACACTTCCGGTCACTGTTGCCGGGGGACCTGTTTGACTGATACGCTTCCGGGCACCGAAAGCGGCAAAGAACTACAAAACGGGGGCAGTTATTCTAGTAACACTTCCGGTTACTGTTGCCGGCGGACCCTAGCTAGATGTAACGCTTCCGGGCAACGGAAGCGGTTGCGGACTACAGAACGGGAGCATTAAGTCTAGTAACACTTCCGGCCAATGTTACCGAAGGGACTTGGCTGACTGTTACGCTTTAGTGCACCGGACTACAGAACGGGGGGCAAGGATTCAGAATTACGCTTCCGGTCCACGGGACAATGGGGACTGATTTGGCTGTGACACTTCTGGGCACCGTTGCCATGGGAACAGGCGGGAGACGCGGCCATCCGAGTCTGCAATGAACCCGCTGCTCAAGCGGCCGAGCCGTGGAGAGGGGGATGCTGCCATCCCGTGGCCGAATTAATGAATTGCAACCGGGAGGCCACGTGACCCCCATAGGCCAGGCTTGGCCCGACCTCGCCCCGCCTCGGAGGCTGAGCCGCCCCAGAAGGCGCCCTGGGGAAAGACGCCTGGCCGAAGAGGCCCGGATGAGTGGCCGCAACCTCGACTTCAGGTCTCCTCCAGAGTGGTGGTGGGGAGAAGAACGCACATGCGCAGAGGAACAGCCCTGGGCTGCTCCGGCTCAGAAACCCGGGCAGGAGATGCTGCCGCCTTGTGGCCCAACCCGGGAACTGCGCGGCCGTCCGGGGCGCCCATGAACCCGCTGCCCAAGCGGCCGAGCCCTGGAGAGGGGGGTGCTGCCATCCCGTGGCCGAATAATGAATTGCAACCCGGAGGCCACGTGACCCCCATAGGCCAGGCTAGGCCCGGCCTCGCCCGGCCTCGGAGGCTGAGCCGCCCCAGAAGGCGCCCTGGGGAATTCCTCGGCCAAAGAGGCAAGGGACGTGGTTGCAGCCTCGACGTCCGGTCTCATCTGAAGGCGGCGGTCTGAGCGGCCTGGGCCCGGGCTTGCGGCGTCCACTCTCCGTCCAAGCGGCCGTGTGGACAGGGAAGAGTCCCAGAACGCTTCTGCTCCTCCCAGGGGCTGTCGGTGCATTGTGAGACCCGCCACCCCAGCCCCAGAGTCGTGTCCACCTGGGCCCGGAGACCTTCATTGCAAATCCATTGTTGCATTTTCTTTCTTTTTTTAAATAATTTTATTTTTATAATATAAAACAAAATAAACAAACAATGATAACAAAAAAGATAAAAAGGAAATACAAAAGAGTATCCATTATAAAAGTATCAATTATAATTATACAAGACTATAAAATTCAACAAAGCAAAAATACCCTTTTGACCCTCCACCTGCTCAGAAACCCGGGCAGGAGATGCTGCCGCCTTGTGGCCCAACTCGGAACTGCGCGGCCGTCCGGGGCTGCGATGAACCCGCTGCCCAAGCGGCCGAGCCCTGGAGAAGGGGGTGCTGCCATCCCGTGGCCGAATTAATGAATTGCAACCGAGAGGCCACGTGACCCCCATAGGCCAGGCTTGGCCCGATCTCGCAGGCTGAGCGGCCATTAAGGCTCCCCGGGGAAAACCCTCGGCCAAAGAGGCACAGAGCGTGGTGGGGGAGAGGGAGAGGGAGAGGGGAAGAGGGCCGGCCCCGGGCTTTCGGCCCCCATTCTCCGTCCAAGCGTCCGTGTGGACAGGGAAAGGGGGGGAACCGTGTCCCCGGAGCACCGCAGCGGAGCCCACCGGAAGGGAGGCCTTTCGGGGGCGGACTCTCTTCCGGCGGGCGGCCAGGATGGCGGCGGACGGCGCCTGCGAGCTGCTGCTGCCGCTGCCGGGTGTGGGGGCGTCGGCGGGGGCGGGCTGCCGGCGCTGCGGCGTCGGGGGCGGCAAGTGGGTGCGGCTGAACGTGGGCGGCACCTGCTTCCTCACCACCCGGCAGACCCTCTGCAGGGACCCCAAGAGCTTCCTCTTCCGCCTCTGCCAGGCCGACCCGGACCTCGACTCCGACAAGGTCAGGCCCGCCGGGCCGAGGGGCTCCGGGGGATGGGGGGGGGGTCTCATTCCCTTGGCCGACCCCTGGAGGGGAGGGGGCCGGCCGTTGCAACGGGGAAGGGGCGGGCGTCCTCCGGAAAGGGCGGCCTCGAGGCCGTGGGTGGGTGGTAGGGTTGCCATCCAGCAGGTACAGCTGATCTCCCCTGGAGAAAATGGCCGTGTTTGGCCATTGGACTCTATGGCATCGAAGCCCCTCCCCAAACCCCGCCCTCCTCAAAAATCTCCCGCCGTTGGCGAAGAGGGACCTGGCAACTAGGGTTGCCAACCTCCAGGTACTAGCTGGAGATCTCCTGCTATTGCAACTGATCTCCAGCCAATAGACATCAGTTCACCGGGAGAAAATGGCCACTTTGGCCATTGGACTCTATGGCATTGAAGTCCCTCCCCATACCTGGCCATAGCATGTGGTCAGCATGCAGAAGGTCCTACGTTCAATCCCCAGTGGCATCCCCAGTTAAAAAGGACCAGGCAAGTAGGTGATGGGAAAGACCCCTGTCCAAGACCCTGGAGAGTGGCTGCCAGCCTGAGTAGACAGTACTGACCCTGATTCAGTATAAGGGCCCTTGGCTCAGTCTGTAGAGCCTCTGCTCGGCATGCAGAAGGTCCCAGGTTCAATCCCCGGCATCTCCAGTTACAGGGACTAGGCAAGCAGGTGATGTGAAAGACCTCTCTCTGCCTGAGTCCCTGCAGAGCTGCTGCCGGTCTGAATAGACAATACTGACTTTGATGAACCCAGGGTCAATATCAGGCAGCTTCCTGTGTTCATGTGACTTGCGCCGGTCCTGTGGCAACCCAGCCGCTCTCGGGGTGTCCACCTGAGTTGTGAGCGCCGCCAAGGATCCTGTCGCTCCTGGAGCCTCTGCTGCCATTCCCCTTGGCCTCTCTGCCTTCCTCTCTTTGCAGGAGCCAAGCGTGCCTCCCTTCCCCAGGGAGGGTCACAGGTGGCGCTGGGGAATGGGGAGGGCGACACTCAGCCTGCCTGGCCTCCCCGGAGATGAATCCCCACATGCCCTGGGCCTCTCCCTGCCTTGAGCAAAGACTGTTCCCAAGAGCCGGCGGGCACGGGGCTGAAGGGCAGTGTGCCTGCTGGAGTCTCCTGGTTTTGGGTTGGTGCAGGGTGGGGGAGAGATTGGGATTTCTGAATTCGGAGCTATCGTTTCTTCTTATGGCTGTCTTGTAACAGGAGGGAAAGCAAGATGCTCAGGGATTCTTGTGACTTTTTACACAGTGATATGCTAAAAGACCATCAGATGTATGTGCCTGTAGGGGCTGCTCTAGCATTTGAAGATCTGTGGAGCAAAACCTGTCACTGTGTCCCTACTTTTTAAGCCTCATTTTCACTCTTTAGGCAAAGATTGAGTTTTCTAGTATCTTGCAAGCATAACTCTAGCTGCAATTAAGAGCCTGAACATCATCTCTTGATAAGGGACGTGTGCCGTTGCTACATAATTAAGCACATTTCTGCTTATTACAGGTTGAGCATCTGCTAGTTAAAATCATAAGGGACCACAAACATCCACATCTTCAGTCTTGATTCTTGTGCCCAGGGATGCCCTGAGGTTTGTCTGTGCAGTGGATGCCAGCTGTCAGTTGTTTGTGTGTAGAAAGAACGGGGATCTGTGCCTGAGAGCAACAGCTTTACAACAGGGAATGGTAGACACGTGTTTTTTGGTCATGCTGGTAATTAGCCGGGGAGCTGATTGTGACGGATGAGAATCACCAGGGTCGATGCCTTGGATCTCAGATTCTGCCTCGTGGCAGCGCAGCGAAGTGCCCCACATCCCTGGTTTCTTAGGGTGTGGTCTGTAGACAAGGATCTGAGCCCCGTGTTCTGAGATCCAAGTGAATCCAAGCCAACGGATGCAAATCCCGGAGGCTCCCTGTAGGGCCTACAAGATCTGACTTTTTACCAATGCCTATAGTGTGGTTAGGCTATCTGTTGTTTGCAGCCTTTGGTCTAGGAGTAATGTGTTGTATTTCATTTCATTTGAGCGCAATACAAGATTTGCCCGTCAGAAGATTCCTCCTTGATTGTGGTGATCTTCTTCCCTCACCTTGGCCTTTGCTTAGGCTTCAGTCTGTTCACCCGCCCAGTGAGCTCAGCTGGAGACGGGAGTGTTGGCCAAGGAGCTCTTTAGGCCCCTGATTAGAAATCTAAACCCAAGCCGTGCTTCCTCACATTCATGGAGTGGCTTGTGGCAGCTGCTCCCCTCTTGGAGTGTCTCGGGGTGGGGGGAGTCCAAGTCCGGACAGAGGTGCAGCTTGTTGTCCATCTCATCCACTGGGATGCTGCTGGAGGGGAGAGAGGGGTAAAGAGTCCCTCGCTCTGACCTCAGGTCTTGTCCACAGGATGAAACAGGCGCCTACTTGATAGACCGGGATCCGACCTACTTTGGACCAGTGTTGAACTATCTCCGGCACGGGAAGCTGGTGATCAACAAAGACCTCGCTGAGGAAGGTACCTTTTGCTGTCTTGCACTATCCGCGGGGCAACCGGTCTAATGCTTCGTACTGCCGTGAGCCAGGTTCTGCACTCCCCCGATATTGTTGAGGGATCCGCTGCAGAGCGATCCCGTGTCAGTCTGGCCTGGCATCACTTTGCAACGCAGGGTGAGGGCCGGCATGTCTGAATCTCCTGGCGGTGAGCGATTCTTTACCAACCAAGTCTTGGCTGCTTGACTGGCGTTGCACTCATCTGGAACACTTGCAGATTACCCCAGCGGATCCTGGCTCCTGCTCTGTGTGGGTCTGGATAGTGCGTGGCTTGCCAGGGGTGGCATAGTGGTTAAGAGCGGTGGTTTGGAGTGGTGGACTCTGATCTGGAGAACTGGGTTTGATTCCCCACTCCTCCACAAGAGTGGCGGAGGCCAATCTGGTGAACGAGGTTGGTTTCCCCAGTCCTACACACGAAGCCAGCTGGATGACCTTGGGCTAGTCACACTCTCTCAGCCCCACCTGCCTCACAGCGTGTCCTTTGTGGGGAGGTGAGGTGATTATACGCCAGTTTGATTCTTCCTTAAGTGGTAGAGAAAGTCGCATATAAAAACCAGCTCTTCTTCTGAATGGCAGAGGCCACTGATCTGACTCAGTTTTGTGTGTGCGTGTGCACATGCGTGCTGGCACACTTTGGCAACCGGCCTGAGGCTAGGCTCACCTCTGTAGACCGAGGGCAGATGGCAGGGTCCTGGAGGATGGCCAGCAGCTTCTTCCAGGGAGGGGGGCAGGCCTTACTGGCTGTGACCAGGGGCGCTTACATGAGCCTGCGCTCTCGCTTCCTCTTAGGTGTGCTTGAAGAAGCTGAATTCTACAACATCACATCCTTAATAAAGCTTGTGAAGGACAAAATCAGGGAGAGGGACAGCAAAGTTTCACAGGTGAGGGCTTCTCTCTTTCGCAGTGTTGTTTCTGTGGCTTCATTTGGATCCGGGTGGCTTGTGCTAGAAGGCAGAGGATTGGGAGACGTCACTCTGATGAGATTTCTGTTAGTAGGGTGCGGGGGGGGGCTGTGCCTTTCTGTTTGTGACACGTTCCCTTAGAGAAGTGTTTGTCCTTCCCAAAGGGAAGTGTTCTTGGGACTGGGGACATTTATTACGGCACAGTAATGGCCACCCTCAGTGCCAGCCGAGGGTGGTTATGCTGGAGGGCTGGTCGTGAGTGTGCCTGAGCCAGAAGAGATTCTGAAGCCTGTAGTGGGGTGGGGGGGAGAAGCAAGCTGTGAAGGCCTGGGGGAGGGGGGCATTCCTCCTTGGCTCCCTGGCCTCCTGCTCCACCTCTCCCTTTCTCATGGCAGTTGCCGGCCAAGCACGTTTACAGGGTCCTGCAGTGCCAGGAAGAGGAACTGACCCAGATGGTCTCCACCATGTCTGATGGCTGGAAGTTTGAGCAGGTAAGAAACCTGCCCGAGGTGCAACGGGAAAGACTTGAGCAGCTTCAGGTGACTTCCTCTATGGGCCCTAGCCCAGGAACTTTGGGGGCAACCGTCGGAACACACTGGGGTGGGGGCACAGGAATTGAAGCTGCCTTGTCCTGAGTCTCTACCACTCGGTCGGATGTCCTCTGCCACATCTGAAGTGGAGAAAGGCCTTTCTCAGCTATTTCTGCTTGAGAGAGATGCTGGGTGTTGAACCTGGGAACTAACGCAAGCTCAGCCCCAGTTCCTCCCAGATTGGCTGAGATACCCCCCTGGGCTTTCTAGGCTTTCATGTTGTTAACTGAGCCAGTGTGGTGTAGTGGTTTAGAGCAGTGGTTTGGAGCGGTGGAGTCTGATTTGGAAAACCGGGTTTGATTCCCCACTCCTCCACATGAGCGGTGGAGGCTAATCTGGTGAACCGGGTTGGTTTCCCCACTCCTACACATGAAGCCAGCTGGGAAACCTTGGGCTAGTCTCAGCTCTCTTAGAGCTCTCTCAGCTCCACCCACCTCTCAGGGTGCCTGTTGGGGGGAGGGGAAGGGAAGGCGATTGTAAGCCAGTTTGATTCTTCCTTAACTGGTAGAGAAAGTCGGCATATAAAAACTAACTCTTCTAACTGATTTGCTGCAGTGGTTCCTCCTCCAGACAAGCCTGTGCCCCTGACACGGCTTCTCCCATCTTCTGTTTTATCCTCCCAAAGCCCCTGCGAGTAGGCCAGGATGAGTGGCTCCTGGTCACCTGGTTAGCTCCACAGCGAGCAGGGATTTGAACTCTGGTCTTCCCAAGCAGAGTGGGGCTGGCAGCGAGCAGCTCCAGGCAGAGAGCTTCAGCCTCCCCAGTGACTAGTTCTGCAGTAGAGCCCTGAGCCCCTGGAGCGTGCCTGCCCTGAGCCCCCTTCTCTTGCTACGTCACAGCTCGTCAGCATTGGCTCTTCCTACAACTACGGGAACGAAGACCAGGCTGAATTTCTGTGTGTCGTCTCCAAGGAGCTGCACAACGCCCCATCTGGGACTGCCAGTGAGCCCAGTGAGAAGGCCAAGGTGAGTCATCGGGTCGGAGGGGGGAGCGGCAGAGCTGGGAGGCACCAGGCTCTTCCTGATGGCAGAGAAGACTGCGAGCACTGGAGGCGTGGGCAGGGCCCCTGCGAGTGAGGGCAGGGCTGGCTTCTCAGCTGCTGCCGGGGGGTAATGTGGGGCTTGCTGCCCCTTAGGGCATTGGCTTGGGGAGGGGGGGCACTTGTCTCCCCCCACTGAACACCAACTTGCATCTGGGTCTGAGTTATCATGGGGGCCTTCTGTGTGCTCCTGTTTGGAGTGGAACGCTGAAGCCTTCCCCCAGAAACTAGCCCACGCGGGCAAGTGGAGAGCAGCATGGCTGGGCTGGAGGGCTGTGTGTGAGCGGCGGCCGTGTCGTACCAGCCCTGACTCTGGTTCAGTGGAGAGGATACTGGAACGTGGGCCCGGGTCTGCACCGGCTCTGTTGTGACGCAGGGAAAGAAGTGCGTGCCTGACAGCAAACTGGGCACTCTTTAATTTCAGTGACTCCGCTCAGCTTGAAGAAGGGCCGAAGTGTGGGTTGTGGTTGTCAGCGCTCCTTTGCTGTCTGGACAGAAGTGCAGACGGAGGTTTGTGCCTCTGGGACGATCTGCAGGAAAGGGGCAGCTGCTGGCCAGAAGATGGCTGAGGGCTCTGAGACAGGAAGGGAATCTGCTTCCGTGTCTCTCTGTTTGTGGCAAAATGAGGGCTGCGATAGGTGCGAAGCAGGGAGTGGGGATAGAACTGCTGTGGGCAAGAGTGGAGGGCGTGCACAGGCATGGCATGGTGAGGCAGAGTTCTTTAAGAGGTTAGACTTACGCACCAGGCCCCGGGCCTGAAGCCCCATCTCACCGCTCGGCTTCTCACCACAAAATCCCCAAGTTGGGGGAAATGGAACAAATGAAAAAGGAAAAGAATATAAGCATCCCTGTCTGCTCACGACCCAAAACTGGACAAGCAGTGTTTGTATAGAGGCATTAGATTCTGAGGTCAGTTTTTTAAGCAGCGGTTCTGCAGTCCTTTGAGATCCAGGCCCATAGGGAAGCTCGCAACAGTCCTAGCCTGAAGGAAAAGAACATCTTCCAGCTAGTGACCCCACACCCCATGTACATTGCGGAAGTATTGGGGGCGGGGAGTAGAAAGAGTAACCACCGAGCCAATATATCATATCCTTAGCCAGCGTCTTCATGCATCTTCTTCTGGAGGACAGACATGGGACTGTTTTGTGGGTTCTACAGGTTGCTTTAACTGGCTGCTCACCCTCGTAACTCTTTTCTGTTGCTGCACCCTCCTTGCCCGGGGGCTTGGCTGGCTGAGCTGCTACCTTTTCCAGTCTGAGATGGAGATGTTTCTGCTGGCTTTAGTGGGCAGAGAGGCTGGCGTGGGGCTTCGGGGCAGGTCCGAGTCTGGCGGCATCTCCTGGCAGCCAGCGGGCCTGCCATCAACCTGTCCTGATGGGCTGCCACTCTGAGAGCCCCAGGCTTGCCCGGCGGCTGCTTGCCTACATCCACCCCCCTTTCTTTCGCACGCTTTCTCTCTCTCTCTGGCCCCAGAGGGAGGCACTTGCCGCGGCACGACTCAACTCTTGCACTCTTTTCTTTTGCTCCCCCTTTCTTTACACTGGCTGCATGCAACTCAGAGCGAAGACGAGGAGACGGATTGGGAGATGCATGACTCAGATTAAGTGTGAATGCCCGATGGTGAGCACTAGGACTCTGCCTCCCCCCCGCCTGCCCCCCCACTTCCCTTTGGTGGTGTCTTGTGGCTGTAGCTGCTTCACTCCCCCTTGCCAGGTGAAAATGGCACGTGATGGCCGTGTAGTTGAGTTGTGCGTTGGTTCCTTGGAATCATAGAATCGTAGAGTTGAATGGGCCCACCAGGGTCATCTAGTCCAACCCCCTGCACAATTCAGGAAACTCACAACTACCTCCCCCCCCCACATCCCTAGTGACCAGAAGATGGCCAAGATGCCTTCCCTCTCATCATCTGCCTAAGGTCACAGAATCAGCATTGCTGACAGATGGCCATCTAACCTCTGCTTAAAAACCTCCAGGGAAGGAGAGCTCACCACCTTCCGAGGAAGTCTGTTCCACTGAGGAACCACTCTGACTGTTAGAAAATTCTTCCTAATTCTTCCTAATTTCCTTGAAGGGATTTGGTTCTGACCCTGCAGAGGTGGAGGGAGGAAGACTTCTCCGGAGAATGCCTGAAAGTGGTTTAGGGAATGGGGACGTAGGGACGAGTGCATTTGTGAGGGGGGGGGCACAGGTCCTGAGCAAGGCCCCAGTTAAGGTAGAGCCCCCTTCTTGTGCCCCACCCCGGGCAGACTTTGAACCATGTGTCGTTTGGGTCTGACTGCTTTTGGCTCTGAAACAGACTCCCCACCCTCAGGGAAAGCGTTTCTTCCAGTGGGACTAAAACGGTATCCAGCCCTCCTGACTCTGTGAGGTTGGGGGGGGTGCTTCGGGGGCATTGTTCAACTAACTTCCTGCTGTGAGTCCCTGGGCAGACTCGCTTCCAAAGAAGGGTGGTTTACTGGAAGGAAAAGATTGCCAGGGCCCTACAACTGCCTTGGCTGCAAAAGGGCCAGGCAGGGTCATAGAATCATAGAGTTGGAAGGGACCACCAGGGTCATCTAGTCCAGCCCCCTGCACAATGCAGGAAATTCACAACTACCTCCCCTTCCAAATACCCCCCAGTGACCCCTACTTCATGGCCAGAAGATGGCCAAGGTGCCCTCCCTCTCATGATCTGCCCAAGGTCATAGAATCAGCATTTGCTGACAGATGGCTATCCAGCCTTTTCTTAAAAACCTCCAGGGAAGGACAGCTTACCACTTGGGTCCTGGGGCACTGGCCATTTGGCAGGAGGTGGATGTGGCCAGAAAACAGTGCTTGCTGCCACCCCCACCCCCCATGTCTCACCTCAGGAATTCAGGGAGGGGTGCCTGCGGCCTGCTTATCCCTCTCTAGGAGGTGAAAGGACCCCCCTTGACTATTTCTGGGTTCCCTCACTTACTGCATGTCACAGCTCTCGTCTTTGTACAGCCCGTGACATCCTGATTCTCAGGGTGGTCTGAAAGGGGGACATGCTCAGCCACCAGACCCTTTGGAGCACTTTGTGGGAGCTGCTTTGCTCCTTAATGTGCTGGAGTGAGCAGGGGCGGGGGGTGGGGCAGGTTGCTGTAGCAGGAAGGCCCTTATAGCTGTGCTTGCTTGTGGGGACGCCAGCTTCATGAAACAGGGACAGCCTGTTCAGCGTCACAAGCAGCTACGATGCTCATCTGTTCTCTGCCGATGGATGGGTCTGTTTGGGGGTCTGGCCCTCCAGAGTTCCGGTGTATTGTCGGCTTCCTGCCCCCACCCCCGCCTTGTGCTTAGCAGCAGCTTGCAAACAAACATTCTGTTGGCTGCCCTGCCAGAAGGCTCCTGGTTGCTGAGTCAGGATATCAGTTTTTTTGCCTGCCTCAGGGCTTGGCTCTCGAGAAGGTCCTAGACAGGGCTGAGACTTGCTGGAGAAGGAAGGAGTCTTTTAGTTAGGCCTAGTTGGTGAAGGTTGCCTGCCTCACCTGTGTTATATCCCCCCTCTTCTCTCCTCCCCCACCCCAGATCTTGCAGGAACGTGGTTCTAGGATGTAACATCCCAGTATTGGATGCTGAAGAACGGCCCCATGAAGAGCCATGGCCAGGGGGAGAGAGTCCTTACTTCAGACATTTGTTTATTGATCTGGATTTTGCCCCATGCATATGTTTGGTGCAAACGGAGCAGGCGGTGGGGGGGGATTGCCCGCCTTGCTGCTCGAAGGGTGTTGTTGGCACTTGGGCCAGGTTGGGGGGGGGTGTCTTGTGGTCCAAGAGACCTTAATCCCGTGCAAAGAAGTGTGCCCCCCCAACTCTTCTGTGGAGAGGGGAGCTCTCTGCTCAGCGCTGTGACTGGAGGAAGCTTTGCTGAGTGCTTGGAAGCAGCCTGGTTCCAACCCTTGCAGGGCAGCGTGCTTTTGGTGCTACTGATCACTTGCAGTCCATACAGGCAAGTTTTTGGGTCACCCCAGATGACTTTTTGTACAGTCCTTGGGGCACACTGTTGGAATTCAGCAGCGCTCACCAGGGCAAAAGGGCTGCCGAAGAAGAACGCGCATCTCTTTCTCACCCCTGCTGACTTCAGTGCTCAACGGGAAGAGTTGGCTCAGGGAAGACACCTTTTGCCCACTTCTCTGGAACTGGCTTTCCTCCTTTTGTATTGCGGATGTTAAAAATGCATTTGTAGCTACATTTTAAGACTGAAGGTCCATTTTAAAAAGAGTGACCCCCAACTTTTCTGCCCCCTGCTCCACATGTATGCTTCCACCCAAGTTGTGTTCAGAAATGGCGGCAAATAGTCGTGCCCTCATGAACTGTGGCAGATCTGGAGGTAGGCCTGTGATCTGACTCTCCTGGGGGCTCCCTCCTCATGTTTGGGGGGTGCAGGGGCCCCATGTGGCCTGAGGCGTCCCGGCGTATGCTATCCAAAAAAAAAAAAAAAGGAATGCATTCTTGCGTGTCTTTATAACTGATGTTTACAGTCAATTCTATAATCTCTTATCTATGCAGTACTATCTGGTGCTTTGGCCAAGGGTTTTGGCCAAAGCCCTTCTTGTGGTTTTCATTGAGGGAGGTTTGGTGGTAAATGTGAAGAGAAGCAACTGGAGCTTTTGTGTGTGCCGTGTTTAGATCAAACCGTTAGCATGTCCTTGATACAGGTTTCGACAAGTACCGACTTCAGCTCTTGCGCTGCTTCAATGGTGCACTGGCCAAAGGACCCCACGTTTCTCCGAGGCCCTTTTGCACTCCGAGCGTACTTCAAACCGTTTCATTAAATAACTTCCAGAATTTTTGTGTATATCTTCTTTATGATGTATGGAGTCCTCTCTCGCTCTCTCTGGCTCCTGGACTCTGGCCCAGAATTCCTTTCCAGTTCAGCCCCCCCCCCCCCCTGCAGTTGGGCTGGGTTACCTGCCTCTCCTGTTGCTATTCTTCCACTTTGCCATCCAGACTCGTCTGACCAGGTGGGTCCTTCTCAGCATTTAGGCGTTTGTTTTTCCCCCCTAAAGATGTTAAAATTGTGATTGAATTTGCTAACTGGACTTTTCCGGAGGGAAAAGATGTTTCTACTTATGCACTTTTAGGTCTCTGTGCTTGATCACCTTAAGAGCTAAAGCCACCGTTGACCCTAGGGAAGAGCCTCTTAGGCCTGCCAAGTGTGCCCATTCCAGAGTTGGCAGTGAGGCAGCTGGCGAGCTCCTGCCTCCTGGCTGTTCTGGGAAGCGCTGTACAAAGGAAGCTGGAAGGAGTTTCCATACGCAAATTCCCTTACCATATGCACTCTGGCTCTCTCAGAGCTGGTGGTATATTTGTGAACTGCCACCTCGAAGAGGGAGAGTTGCAACCTCATGGAAGGTGATTGGGTGGAAAAGGGAGATGCACGCAGACCTCTGAAGTTGCAGGTTAGCGTGCTTGTTGGCTTGGAGGGGGGGTTAACTTCCACACTTGGTTTCCCTTCTCCCCTCGCTGACCTCTGGCTGGAACTGCAATAAGTATGGTTGGAGCGGTGGGCTGCAGATGTCAGTGTGGACCCCAGAGGTGGGGGTGGATTCCTTTGCTATCTCTGCTGGTTCCTGGTTGACAGGACTTTCCTGTTGTAGGGGCTTGCTTTGGCAGCTTGTTGAATTTGTTGAGCATTCTGGGATGTTTAGGCAGTGTGGAAGGTTAAACAACATGATACCCGCGTCAGGCTGAATTTATCGTTTTATCAAGTATTGTATCCCAGAATTTTGTATTCTGCCCATCTTTGGGGATCTGATCTGTGGCATGCTGAGAACCTTATTTTTCATCGCTCAAAGCACTGCGTTTCTGGCTCTCAAGATTAGTTGCCATTGGAAATTTTGACGAGAGCTCAGAAAGCAGTTAGACGGGGGGGAGAGACTTTGCTCTCTTATACTACTTTTCTGCTGGCTGTCTCTGGCCTCCCTGGCCCTTCCCAGCTCTGTTTGTCTTTTGCCCAGCTTCAAGGACGTTCCGGGTACTCTGGAAACCTGCAAATGGCGGGAACAAACAACTGCACGGTAGAATTTGGTTCTGATCTTGCGGTGGGGGGGATCAGTTCTTTTTCGCCCTTCCCCAACAGCTATTTCTGTAGTGAACCATGGAGCCATTCCCTCTGCAGGAGTGAGTCTTGCCTGATACCGCACCGCACGCATCTGACCAGCGCCGTCATGTGTGGAATGAACCATGTGTCGTTTGGGTCTGACTGCTTTTGGCTCTGAAACAGACTCCCCACCCTCAGGGAAAGCATTTCTTCCAGTGGGACAAAACGGTATCCAGCCCTCCTGACTCTGTGAGGTTGTGGGGGGTGGTGCTTCGGGGGCATTGTTCAACTAACTTCCTGCTGTGAGTCCCTGGGCAGACTTGCTTCCAATGTGTATCTCTAGCTCCAAAGAAGAGTGGTTTACTGGAAGGAAAAGATTGCCAGGGCCCTACAACTGCCTTGTCTGCAAAAGGGCCAGGTAGGGTCATAGAATCATAGAGTTGGAAGGGACCACCAGGGTCATCTAGTCCAACCCCCTGCACAATGCAGGAAATTCAAATACCCCCCCTCACACACCCCTAGTGACCCCTACTCCATGCCCAGAAGATGGCCAAGATGCCCTCCCTCTCATCTGCTTGAGGTCATTGAGTCAGCATTGCTGACAGATGGCCATCTAGCCTCTGCTTAAAAACCTCCAGGGAGGAGCACTCACCACTGGTCTGGGCAAAACAAATGGCTGTTAGGCTGGGGGGAGGGAGGGAGAATATGAGGTTGTTATTTGCTAAAAACTTCAATGCAGTTAAAAAACATTAGCAATATGCCAGAGGTAGGGAAGGGGCCCCACAGACCCGGCTGGAGTCTCGGAGATGCTCCTGGGACCGATTCAGAGGGAAATGTCAGGGCTGAGGTGGGGAAAGGGTGCTACTCGGTGCGAGTTTGAAGAAGACAAAAACAGCACAAATTTCCAATGCAATTAAATATATTAAGTGCAAAAAAGTATACAGTGAAAACACATACAACAAACAATACACAAAATACAAAGGATCAAAAAGATAAGGTAAGTACTAAATATTGTTGCTTATCAATGACTTTGACAATTTCTTTCACAGAGTTCAAACTTCCAGGTAAGTGCAATTGTCCAAACGTTTTGAGGACATAGGAACAACTGGAACAGCTGGAAAAGATGAAGATGCATCATCAGTAGGGTAAAACTAACCTGTCTTTTTGATCTTTTGTATTTTGTGAATTGCTTGTTGTATGTGTTTTCACTGTACACTTTTTTTGCACTTAATATATTTAATTGCATTGGAAATTTGTGCTGGTTTTGTCTTCTTCATACTATATACAGCGCAGAGCCTCCTTTTTCGGGTTTTACCCCCTGGAGGTTGGCAACCCTACTCTCGCAGCCGGACCAGCGCTGCGCGAGCAACACCTCGGCCGGCGGAGAGGACCGGCTCCGCTCCGGTCTCTACGGCAACCGGCCCCGCCCTCGGCGCCGGGGATTGGCGGAGCCTCGGCCCCGCCTCCTGCCAGTGCCCGTCAGGGCTTCCCGCGCCGCGCAGGCTCGCTGGGGAGGGCGCCGGCGGCACTGCGCAGGCGCGGACGGGTGGCGGCGAGGGCCAAGTCGCGCCGGCGCGATCCGCCTGCTGCGAGGGGAAGTCCGGCCTGGGAGACAAAAGGGAGGGGGGAGCGCGTCGGGAACATCCGGGTCATCCGCCGCCGCCTGAATCCGGGAGACGACGCGGGTCCTGCTGCGGCCGCCGCTGCTGCTGCTGCTCACACCGGTGAGGGGGGGGGCGACCGAGGGGGGGGCGGTGAGAGAGAGAGAGAGGCCGCCGGGCTCCCTCAAGGTCAGGGCCCGGGGGGGGGGAGGGGAGGTGCGCGCGCGCCCCCGGGACTAGGCCCTCCCCCGCGCGCGCTGCCGCCCCTCCCCCACCCCCCGGCTCTGAGCGCGGCCTTGTGTTTGCAGGAGGACCGACGACCATGTCTGGCATCGCGCTCAGCCGGCTCGCCCAGGAGAGGAAGGCCTGGAGGAAGGACCACCCCTTCGTAAGTGCGGCCTGGCGGGCGGACGGGGGATGCCGAGGCTCTTCTCCCACCACCTCCCCCGTCGTGGGGGGTGGGGGGCTTGGAGCCGCCCGAGCCCCCACCTCGGGGGACGCAAGGCTGGCGGTGGGAGGCTTGGAAAAGAGCCGGGGGTCAAATCCCGGGTGGGCTGGGTGGTCCCCAGCCCCTCCCCTCCCTCCCTCCCTATGGGCGAACCCGCTGCTTCAGATGGCAGCTGGGAGATGGACGAGGAGACAGACACCCGCCTGCCTGCCTGCCTCCCTCCATGGGGAAAACATCATAGAATCAATAGAGTTGGAAGGGACCCACCAGGGTCATCTAGTCCAACCTCCTGCACAATGCAGGGAATTCACAACTACCTCCCCCTCCCACACACACCCAATGACCCCCTACTCCATGCCCAGAAGGTGGCCAAGATGCCCTCCCTCCCATCACCCGCCTAAGGTCATGGAATCAGCATTGCTGACAGGTGGCCGTCTAGCCTGTGCTTTAAAAAACCCCAGGGAAGGAGAGCTCACCACCTCTCGAGGAAGCCTGTTCCCCTGAGGAACCGCTCTGTTAGGAAACTCTTCCTAACGTCTAGATGGAAACTCTTCGGATTTAATTCCAACCCGTTGTTTCTGGTCCGACCTTCTGGGGCAACAGAAAACAACTCAGCCACCTCCTCTGTATGACAGCCTTTCAAGTACTCAACCGCCAGTCATCCTGTTCAGCCTCACAAAGCAGGTGTGCCTGCTTAGAGCCTCTTAACCATCAGGGGGTAACTCAGAGGTGTTCAGGAGTCCCAGACCGAGGGCGGCTGGATCTGGCATTGCTGCAGCGGTGACTCCCACAAATTGGGTGGAGGCCTGTGCTGTCTGCCCAGCTGTTCTACAGCAAGCAATGCAAGGTGGTTGTGACTCCCGTGTTAGCGCTAGAACGGCATCCATGCCCTGAAAATTTACTTCTGGAAAGTCTTCAAGTGTGTTGCTAAAACTCATTGTGAAGTGTAAATCTTCCCTATTAGAGCATGAAAGTCTCCTAATAGTATTCTCACCACCACTGTGTATTGTAATCAGGCCTCTTGTGCTGCTAATATCCTTATTATTTCAGGGTTTTGTAGCTGTACCAACAAAAAATCCAGATGGCACGATGAATCTCATGAATTGGGAATGTGCTATTCCAGGCAAGAAAGGGGTAAGTTAGCATACACTTGCTTAGGAGTGCCACGTTGCTATGCTTGGAATGGATTGCGTGTTTGGTTAGCACTCGGCTCCACAGGTACAGTGTTGTGCTGTAGCAAATGGCACCACACATATTTGGGAACTTCTGATACTGAAACGGCTGCTCTGACTTGCTTTTTGTCTTCATGCTGTATTCCCGATTTCTCAGTGACTTGGGAAAGGCCCCAAATGGAGCCGAATCTTGCACCATTCATTCTGGGAACATTAATATTCGGCTTAGGTGAGCCACCAGCCTCCTAAGGCTCTGCTCAAGCTGTGGGGCCACATTGAAGGGGGATCCGTGCATGCTTGGTTTCAGCATTCTTGCCATGGTGTTGCTGCTTTTAATTGAGATCATTGTTGGCAACGCTTTCTGATGTGTGACTTACTTCAAGAGTTGCAGAATAGCCTTCCATTCTCAGGTGAAACCTTAGCACACCAGTCAGTCAGTCAAGATAGCTTCTTACCCTGGCCTGACTCTTGAAATGGGTTTGGGATTCTCTGCTATAGCTGCTTTGATAGTATGTGTCCTGCTCTCTGTGTGCTTGTATGTACGAGGTCCCTCTCTGGTCTAGCTGGGCCCTATCTCTGATTAATCCTGGCTAATGAAATGCCACTTCAAATGCTTCTGTGTTCTATCCTTTCCTGACAGACACCGTGGGAAGGAGGCCTATTTAAATTACGGATGCTCTTCAAGGATGATTATCCCTCTTCGCCACCAAAATGTGAGTTGTAAGACCCTGCTGGAAAACACGACAGTCGTTATGGCAACACAGACTGCTTTCATGAGCTGAGGCTGCTTCACTCTCGATCTTCTCACACTGACCACACTGGGTGAAAATACATAAATGGCTCAGTTATCAAAAAATCACCCCCTTGGCACCTCTTTCTCCTTCTTTCTTGACAGCTTTAGTACATGAGAGCACATAGCTGAAATCACTCAAATTTTATTTTCGTGACATCTTCTTTCACGTTGAACTACTGTTTTTGCAGCCATTGCGTTTTACTTCGAAGCTGAACTTAGCAGCCAAGTTCAGCAAGTTCTCCTGGGGTATTTGCACATTCTCTTTGGAACCAGTTGCATGGTGCTTGGATCTCTGAGGGGTTGCTTCAGCCTTTTGGGGCGGGATGGGTCAGTAAACGCCTCTGGGAAGGATGTATTCCCTAAATTATTCCCTGTTCTTTCAAGTAAGCTTTTGTTCAAACCTAGAAGCTCCTGCACAAGCCTCATTCAGAACTGAATCAAAATCGGTCTCTTAAGCCCAAATCTCCAGGGTCAAAAAAAAAGGTTTCTGTTTCAGAGTCAGAAAAGAGTCCCGTAGCACCTTAAATTCTAACACATTTTCTGGCAGGGGGTGAGCTTTCGTGAGTCACAGCTCACTTCTTCAGATACTCCTTCAGATATTATGTTTCAGAGTTGGAAGGTACAGTGCTGTATTTTAAATTCCTTGCCTTAAATATTTCACCGTTCTTTCCCAAAAGAGACACTCCAGCCAAATGCTTTACTAAAGTACTGACGTCTGCGCTAATTTGTAACAACAAAAGTTTCCTTTTTGTGCAGGCAAATTTGAGCCCCCTTTATTCCACCCGAATGTGTACCCTTCAGGCACAGTGTGTCTGTCCATCCTAGAAGAGGATAAGGATTGGAGGCCTGCCATCACAATCAAACAGGTAGGTTGTTTTCTGACACAGTGCTCTTGGGAGCCTGATGTCATTTGATCACTCCGTGGGCAAAGTTAGGCAGGGGAAAATGGATTTTAAATCTATTGTTACGATTTTTAGCTGAATCGTTATTTCACTCCCAACTTTGATCAGGTGTACGGCATTCTAAGGCATTTTTCCAGAAACCACGTGGACGCCGATTTATAATTATGTTCAGGAACATCATCCCATAATATGCCACCCACGTTGCCTGTGATATGACACAATGTGTTTTTAAAAATCTACTTTCAAGAAATGTATTTTTAATAGGCCAGCGTGCTGCATTTTGAAGTAACGTGTGTCTGGTATCTCATAGATCTTGTTAGGAATTCAAGAACTCCTAAATGAACCAAATATTCAAGACCCAGCTCAAGCAGAGGCCTACACAATTTACTGGTGAGTAGCTGGTTAAACCTGGACAAATTTGGTGACAGTTGCTCTGGGGTGTCTCTCTTTAAGCCTTTTTTAATAGTATATATTTTATTCTACTCCTTACAATAGGAAACAAAAATCTGGCTGAAACAGCCTTTCCCCCCTCACCCAGTTAACAAAGCCAGGAATCATTCCCCTTGCTTAAGGGATTGACTCTGCCTAATTTCCGAGAGGAAAAAAGGTTCCTTGGTTGTAGGTGGTAAAAATTTGCTCAGTGGGTAAAGGCACAGACTTCAGAATCCAAGGAAGCAAATCACGTTTGGCACAACTGAGTTTTGGGGGATTCTAGTAGAGTATTTGTGTGTAGATTGCCTTTAGACCCAGAAATGGGGCACAGGAGGTACTAAGCCATGCCTCAAGCATTGTTCTCTCAGCTAAGCTTTGATCCTGGAAATGTCCCTGTTTCTAAGTGAATAGGAAGGAATTGAGGGGTCTCTGAATAATCTTCTATGATCTCTACTTATATCTTCTCCCACTTGCTGCAGGGCAGTTCTTGTTCTCTAGTGTTTATTTGATTTATTTATTTTATTCAATTTATACTCCACCCTCCCCTGGCAAAAGCTGGGTTCAGGGCGGCTTCCAGCAAAATACAATCACTTAACAGAAAATTCAGTTCTACAGCCTTTCTTTCCCCCTGTTCCTAGACTGAGGTCTTGAACAATAAAACCATAAACTTAAATAAGACTCATCTCTAAAAACACCTCCCTTTGTCTCTTCTCTGCAGCCTCCAAAAAACGAGCAACAAAATAAGTACACTGAGGGTCACAGTCCTCTAAGAGGAACTGAACCTTTTTCTCCAAAGTTGCTCGAGAAGATGTGGACCATTTGTTAAAACATGGTATAAATCCATTTTAGCCTAAGTTGGTATATCTAAAGACAGTGCAAAAGGATATATACCATGGAGTCCACTGACTTGAAGATTCAATTCTACAACAGTTTTACATTTAAATAATAAAATTTGCTTCTAGTTATGTAATAAACCCACTTCTAATTAAAATTCTAATTAAAATTTGCTTCACTTTCAAAAAGACAGTGATGTTGCCTATCACCAAAGGGGGGGAGGGGCAAGGGTGCCCATCTACCCCTTGCTGTGCCTAGCAGTAGTGTGTCAAAGAAGGGCAGCCTGAGAGATTGCAGATTAGCAGACAGGAGCTACTGTATAAACCAAAACTGAGCCACACCCCTGGGCAGCGATTCAGCACAGATGAACTTCTTGTTTTTGTTGCAAAAAAATCATTGAGTTGTCTGGAGTAACTAAATCGCAGAAGACTTTTAAAGTTAACCAGCTCATGTTTGCTTGTGAACGTTCAGGCCAGTTTGCTGCTGCAGCCTCAAATTCCATTTAAAATAGAAATTTCCTGGCAGGAGATGAAGGTATATAGCTGCTACAAAGGAAGGAGGGGTACAGGCAGCTGCAGGAGTCCCATGGCCAAAAAAGATACTTCCGCTCTCCTCTTGGACCACCACTGCTGCCCAGTTCCTCCTTTTCCCAACCCCGTTCCAAGGGCAGGCCATTTGGTTTCTGGTAACCTTTTATTGAGGGGCTGATCTGCAAAGGCACGCCAGGGCTGTATGTGGGAAGGGGCTGCCTTCAAGAGTGTGATGCTTGCAGGTTGCGCTTCCTGGGTGTGGTTGCTTTCCCCTTCTAGCCTGGTTATTGGCACAAGTTGGAGACTTTCCTGGCCCAGACTCGACTGCTTCATGGGAGACGTGACTTCCCCCCCACCACCACCAGTTTTTAAGTATGGTGGCCAGAAGCTCTGCTTTAGGGAGAACCAGATAACAGCGCCCTTGCACACTTCCAGAAGCCTAGTAATCTTATTCTCTTTATCTAGCCAAAACAGAGTGGAATATGAAAAGAGGGTTCGAGCACAAGCCAAGAAATTTGCGCCATCATAAGCTCCTGTCATGCCGCATCTTAAAGGAAGGGATTAATTTGGCAAGAACTTGTTTACAAAACTTTTGCAAATCTAATGTCGCTATGTAAAATTAATAGTCACTTAGGGGAGGGGGTTGTATGTGTGCCATTTTTCCATATTCGCCACTTGTATACAGCTCTAAATTTGCTGAATTGCCCCCAGTTTTTTCATACAGGGTCTCTTCCTTCAGTCTTTTGTATTTTGATTGTTATGTAAAACTGGCTTTTATTTTAATATTGATGTCAGTATTTCAACTGCTGTAAAACTATGAACTTTTATACTTCTACGAATTCACTAGTATCTCCTAGTTTCTTTGCTCTCTGATGCAGGCATGCTTTAGAAGTATATTTTGCCTCTACCTGGCTGTATGAAAAGAGCTCTCCACCCTGTTCCTTCCCTTAATTTGTTTTCTACCAATAAAGATTTAGGTGGTTGTTGCTTACAAGCCTCAGATCCAAAGTCAGCCAGCATCTTGATTCTGCGTCACTTCCTTTGTGTTTTGGCGTTTTGTCTGTGTTGCTGTTTAGAGTAAATAAACTGTTTCTATAAAGCTTTCTTATCTCCCTTTCACTGATTCTCTGGTTCGCTTTGTCAAGTCAGTTTTGCAGAAAAAACTAATGTTCGGTTTGTGGACACAGCTTAGGGCACCTGCCGTAGGTATGAGCTTTTGCAAAAGCGTGAGAGGAAGAACCCGTGCCTTGAGCCACTGGCGAACTTGCTAGCCCAGGGTGCATTTAGTTTGATGAGAAAGAATAGTTTCCTGGGTCCAAAAACTGCTTGTAATTTTATTTTGGCATCCCTTAAGCAGTGAAAGGGTAGAGATGCCAAATGCTTTAATTTGCCCCTGGGAAAACTTGACACACGCTGGCTGTTCCCTGCTCTTTGGCACAGGGAGGCAGACAGGAGATACAACAGCATAACCCTTGCATTCACCCCCCTCCCGGTCCTTATGCTGTACGGTAAATAAAGGAGTAGGGGGTGGAACCCACCCCTCAAGATAATGATAATTTAGTAGTCTGTACTGTTTGGTGATATGAACATTTAATTTGCCCTTGTGGGTTATCCGGGCTTTGTAACCGTGGTCTTGGAATTTTCTTTCCTGATGTTTTGCCAGCAGCTGTGGCAGGCATCTTCAGAGTAGTAACACTGAAGGACAGTGTCTCTCAGTGTCGATGTGTAGGAAGAATCAGAGAGGGGTTGGGTTTGAGCTGAGTACTGTCCTGCAGAAGTAATGTGCTAATCATTGTCCTGTAAGTATCAAGATAATGTACTAATGAGGGTGTGGTATGTTAATATGGAACCATTGTATCCTGAAGTGATCTGTTAATGTGTGAAAACCAAAGCTAATCTGCATGGCTATTGTTGACTGCAGCCTTTGTTAGTCTGGACGTTTTTCAGGGCAGGAAGCCAAGCCTTATTCATTCTTAAACTCTCTTCTTTTCTGTTAAAGTTGTGCTGATGTTTATGAATTTCAACGGCTTCTCTGTGCAATCTGACAAAATAGTTGGTAGAATTGTCCAGTCTTTCAGTGTCTTGGAATAAGACCCTGTGTCCTGTTTGTGTCAGTCCATGTTCAGCCACTGCTGATTTCTCAGGTTGGCCAAGTCTGCAGTATCTTTCATGTTCTTTTATCCTTGTTTGTATGCTGCGTTTTGTGGTCCCGATGTAAACTTCTCCACAGCTCCACTCCTGCAGAGGTGAGGGGGTCTTTTTTGTCTTTTGCTGACCGTAGCATTTGTTGTATTTTCTTGGTGGGTTTAAACTCTGTTTGTAGGTTGTGTTTTTTCAAAAGTTTATCCATCCTTATCAGTGACTCCTTTAATAAATGGCAAGAATACCTTCCCTATGGGTATTTTACGGATGACAAGGGTATCAAGAAATGGGAGTTTACCATCAATTTCCTTTTCCATGGTAAACTGAATGTTTGGATGGCTATTATTAAGATGGACTTTCTAAACCATAAAACAAACTTTCAGTTCGGTCACAAGGTCTACCGGAAACCAACTCACACAGATCGCTACTTACACAAAAACTCCAACCACCACCCCCGACAGAAAAGAGGAATAATCAAAACATTAATGGAAAAGGAAATTGATGGTAAACTCCCATTTCTTGATACCCTTGTCATCCGTAAAATACCCATAGGGAAGGTATTCTTGCGATTTATTAAAGGAGTCACTGATAGGATGGATAAACTTTTGAAAAAACACAACCTACAAACTGTTTAAACCCACCAAGAAAATACAACAAATGCTACGGTCAGCAAAAGACAAAAAAGACCCCCTCACCTCTGCAGGAGTATATCGTATACCTTGCAGCTGTGGAGAAGTTTACATTGGGACCACAAAACGCAGCATACAAACAAGGATAAAAGAACATGAAAGATACTGCAGACTTGGCCAACCTGAGAAATCAGCAGTGGCTGAACATGGACTGACACAAACAGGACACAGGGTCTTATTCCAAGACACTGAAAGACTGGACAATTCTACCAACTGTTTTGTCAGATTGCACAGAGAAGCCATTGAAATTCATAAACATCAGCACAACTTTAACAGAAAAGAAGAGAGTTTAAGAATGAATAAGGCTTGGCTTCCTGCCCTGAAAAACCTCCAGACTAACAAAGGCTGCAGTCAACAATAGCCATGCAGATTAGCTTTGGTTTTCACACATTAACAGATCACTTCAGGATACAATGGTTCCATATTAACATACCACACCCTCATTAGTACATTATCTTGATACTTACAGGACAATGATTAGCACATTACTTCTGCAGGACAGTACTCAGCTCAAACCCAACCCCTCTCTGATTCTTCCTACACACTCGACACTGAGAGACACTGTCCTTCAGTGTTACTACTCTGAAGATGCCTGCCACAGCTGCTGGCGAAACGTCAGGAAAGAAAATTCCAAGACCACGGTTACACAGCCCGGATAACCCACAAGAACCAATGAACTCTGACCGTGAAAGCCTTCGACAATATATAATTTGCCATTTAAACAGCTAAAAGGAGCCATGACAGATTTGTAGGTTTGTTCACTAGAAAAGGATCTGGTTTTTATACCCCCCCCCCTTTTCTGGACCTTTAAGGAGTCTCAGAGTGGCTTACAATCCCCTCCCCCTCCCCACAGCAGACACCTTGTGAGGTCGGTAGGGCCGAGAGAGTTCTAAGAGAACTGTGACTGACCTAGCAGGCTTCATTTCAACTCATATGACCAGTTCTGGTCACATCTCCTCTCCCCCCGCCCAGTGATGTTTTTGTTCTAGAAGTAAGATGTACTGATCTTGGCAGCACAATGAAGGCTCTCATCATTATTCCTTTTCATTTTCAAATCCTCCTTAGCAATCTTACAAGTATCAGCCATAACTGAAATGGGGAACATAAATGCAGTCATCCTAACCAGGTGGAACACAGTCAGGTGAGGAAGAAGGAGAGAAGAGTTGCAGAGATGTGCCAGAGGTAGTGCTTCTTGCTTAGAACCAGCTGGCCCAAACCTGAGCTGGGAAAGCAGTCTGTAAGCCCCACCTGAGCACAGCTGTTTGGCAGCCAGAGACCTGCTGAGGGACAAGGGCCAACTGGCTCGTAGTCTTGGCCTTTTTGAACTCTTCCACACAGTTGCCTTTCTGTAGACATAACACATTTCATTCCCGTTCTTCTGAACTGCTGCTGCTCGACTCATCATCTGTTTCTTCATCAGCAGTAATCACTCTACAAAGCAATAGAGGTCAGTGTTTAAAAAAAAAAAGACTGAGAAACTTACCTGAAAGAGAAAGTACACCACTGCAATTCTTACCCTCTGGCAGGCCTGTTGGGATTGCAGAACTCTTTCCCAGAATCAACATCGAAAGGGTCTGAGAAGCCAGAAATTAAAACGGTTAGGTGGTTGTGTCAAGATTCTTCCCTAAACTACTGCTACAGACCCCTCACCAGATTGGCCCAGCACAGATGGTTTTTCCCTTCTCTTGCCTGCCTTTTTTTGCACATGTTCCTAAACCAGGTCTTGCAGGGGGTGGCAAGGGTACAGGAAGGAAAGGCGGATGAAAGGAGGATATACTGCTGTTAGCTCTGCCGAGTCAGAAGAAAAGTCCTGCTGGAAGCAGAGGTAGCAAGTTATTTCTCGCCTCTCTGCAAAGAGCCTTTCTTTTGGCTACACAAAGGGAGGGTGTAAGCAGCAAATCTGCAGACCTGTGTGGTCTGGAGAGAAAGTAAAGGAAGGTACCGTCACAGACAGACTGACCCACAGCACTGCAGAGAGAAAGGGACAGCAGCAGAATGAGTTTTGGGAAAGGCCGAGCTAAGAGTATCAGGAAACACTTTTCCCACAGTTTGCACAGCAGTGTGGCCCTTTTCAGTTTGTGTGTGTGTGTTTTTAAATAGCCACCTCAGAGAGAGTGGAGTTGTACACCCATGAAGTAGATGATAACTCTGAATCAATCCATGCAATAAATCCTCTCAGTTGCCTGGGAGGGCTTGACTTCCTTTGCCAGTGAACCTGAGATGAAGCCCCAGGGAATCTCTGGGACAGAGTGGTCCCGGTATCCCCCAAAAAAGAGCAGCAGCCGCTACACAACTCCACACAGCACCTTTTTGAACACCACTGAGGAATGAGTGAATATGTCAAGGCAGCAGCAAAGGTGGGAACATTCTCACCTATTTCTTCTTCTCCTGGAGCGGTGGCCAGAAATTCTCTCTCTACTTTCAGCACTTCTTCTTCATGGTTACAGGCTGCGTATTTCTCTAGGAGGTCCCTGTTCAGATCCAGGAACACCATTCCCCACTTAAATTTTTGCAAGAGAGTTGTGGCAATGTCTGAGAACCCTGAAATAAGAAAAAGCTGGTCAGCCAACCTGAAACTTTTTTTTTTTAGCCAGGTAATAATAAATGTACTGTATGGGCCCCACACTGACTGGCAGCTGCACTCTGCAGCGTGCTTGCTCAAAATGGGCAGGCCAATGAATGGGGACTCCATCGCTCGCTGAGGCAAAGAGAAGGCAAGAAGAAGAGTTGGTTTTTATATGCTGACTCTCTCTACCACTTAAGGGAAACACAAACCGGCTTACCATCATCGTCCCTTCCCCACAACAGACACCCTGTGAGGTGGGTGGGGATGAGAGAGCTCTTAAGAGCTGTGACTAGCCCAAGGTCACCCAGCTGGCTTCACGTGGAGTGGAGTGGCTAATCTATCTGAGGCTTGTGGTGAGGTTTAAGGTGTGCGGGGGAGCGTCCTGAGCTCCTTTGGAGAAGGGCCAGTAAAAATGCATTTGACAGACAACCTAATGTTTTTGTACATCTACTGCCTTACCTGCAATATAGAAAGTAGCAGCAAATGCTTCTACGCAGGACAGCTTGTACGGTCGGCCATAGTTCACTGAATTTGCGGCTAGTAAGTACGGCAGCAGCCGGAGGTGGTTTCCCCTCATCTTGTGAAATGGCGTCTCCTGCAGCTTTGCCCAAGAACAGTCAATCACGGCAACTCCGTGCTGAGCCACAACCTGTCTAAAAATGCAGTAGGACGTTGAAATCCAGTGTTAAAGATGAAGGCCTCGACACCGGGCAGCGTTAGTGGAGCTGCACTGCGTAAACAGCAACTTTCCCACTCTCCACCCTCCTCAGTTGTGCCCCCATGAGTTGGTGGCCCTACAAGAGCATCATGGTTGTGTGTGGGGTCACGGGGGGATGGGCTTGCAACAGTAACAGGTAGAAAGCGCTACATAAAAAAATGATGGAACCTGTGTGTGACTGCATACCCATCCAGTATTCAACTGGACTGTTTGCTACCTGTGCAATGCCAATGCAACTCATGTTTAGGCTACAGGTATCTGACACACATGAACACACCTGAAGCTGCCTTCTACTGAACCAGACCCCCCTTGGTCCATCAAAGTCAGTACTATCGGCAGCGGCTCTGCAGGGTCTCAGGCACAGAGGTCTTTCGCATCACCACCTCACCCGGTCCCTTTAACTGGAGATGCCACTGGGGACTGAACCTGGGACCTTCTGCGTGCCAAGCAGAGGCTCCGCCACTGAGCCACGGCCCCTTCCCCTGCTGTTTCCAAAGCAGGAGGTCAGGTTCGTTGGCTGAGTTTCCTACCGCATTTATTCCCTGGGCGAGCATGGGAGCAAAGCCAGGGCCCCCCTGCACGCTTCCCTGGACTCGACTTCTTTATATATATATATATATATATATATATATATATATATATATATATATATATATATATATATATATATATATATATATATATAAAACAAAACAAACAAATACAATAATAACAAAAAAGATAAAAAGAAAATACAAAAAAATTACAAAAGAGTATCAATTATTATTGTACATAGTTATAAAGTTCAACAAAGCCAAAATACCCTTTGGACCCTCCACCCACCTTAAAAAGTGACCCTTCACCTGACTTCTGCAGAAGTGTCTAAATAGTTTTAAAAGTTGGTCCTTGTAGGTTATCTGGGCTGTGTGACCGTGGTCTTGGTAATTTCTTTCCTGACATTTCGCCAGCAGCTGTGGCAGGCATCTTCAGAGGAGTAACACTGAAGGACAGTGTCTCTCAGTGTCAAGTGTGTAGGAAGAGTAATATATAGTCAGAAACGGGTAATGTGCTAATGAGGGTGTGGTATGTTAATATGGAACCATTGTATCCTGAAATGATCTGTTAACATGTGGAATCCAAAGCTAATCCGCATGGCTATTGTGGACTGTAGTCTTTGTTAGTCTGGAGGTTTTCTGAAGATGCCTGCCACAGCTGCTGGCGAAACGTCAGGAAAGAAAAGACCAAGACCACGGTCACACAGCCCGGATAACCCACAAGAACCAATGAACTCTGACCGTGAAAGCCTTCGACAATAGTTTTTAAAAGTTGTTAATAGTATAAAAGTAAATAAATTTGTTTCTATACCTCACTAACTAAAATAGTAAAACCCACTTTTGCCAGTTTGACTGGGCTCCGCTTCTACCGGGCTCAATGGCTCTTTTCTCCCAGGGGAAAGGGGGCGGGGGGGGCCCGGACCTGCGGCTCCGCGGCGGAGCCCTCCGCGTGGCGGGCGGCACTGACCTGTCGGCGGGCGAGACGCAGCGGGCGGCGGCGGGGCTGAGCACCAGGCCCCCGAAGCGCTGCCCGAGCCGCAGCGTCCGCACCAGCCCCTGGCGCGCCAGGCGCCGCCCCGTGCAGCGCCGCCGGTCGCACTGGCCCAAGTCCCACATGGCCAGCGGGCAGGGCGGGCCGGCCGGGGGGGGGCCCGCCTCGCCGCCCCGCTCCTCCTCCCCACGCGAAGGAGACCCGTCCTCGCCGCCCGGCGCCGCCCGCCTCCGTCCCTCCCGCCGGCCTGCCGGGGCCAGGCCCTTCGCCGCCCGCCGCCCGCGGCTCCCACCCATCGAGGCCAGCCGGCCAGGACCTGCGGCCGACTCGGAAGCTGGGGCGGACTTCCGCTTCCGGGATGTGCGTGCGTGCTTGCGTGATGACGCTAGTGGAGGGCCGGACGGTGGCCGGGAGGGGCCAGCGCGGGCAGCTTCCGGCTCCCGAGGATGGCGCCGCTCCTGCTGCTTTGGCTGCTGCGGACAGGTTGGTGGCCTCACCCCATTGTGACAGCCAGATAGATTTCCCCTGAATATGGAAGATCCATTTAAGGCAGTCTGGTTTAATAAGTTTGTAACAACCTCTTTTCCTTTCTGTAAAAGTATTAGGACAGCAAGGGATTAGCTTGTTGCTCAGTCCTCCCAAGCATCCAGGGGTTGTTTTGCTGACTTGACCGGCAATGCATACAGTTGCCAACCTCCAGGAGTCACCTGGAGATCTCCTGCTATTACAGCTGATCTCCAGCCGATAGAGATCAGTTCCCCTGGAGAAAAATGGCTGCTTTGGCAACTGGACTCTATGGCGTTGAAGTCCCTCCTCTCCATAAACCGTGCTGTGACAGCCAGATAGATTTCCCCTGAATATGGAAGATCCATTTCAGCAGTCTGATTTAATAAGTTTGTAACAACCTCTTTTCCTTTCTGTAAATGTATTGACAATGTATTAGGACAACAAGGGATTGGCTTGTTGCTGGGCAGGATAACTCTATGCGTGTGTGTGTTGAGTTACCAGGGGAAGAATGTCTGCCTGGATACTAGCTAGCTGTGTGTGTGTGTGTGCTAAGTTTGTAGGGTAAATGTCAGGGGAAAGTTACTGTGAACAATAACAAGAACTGGAAATAATTGCCTGAGCTCTAGAGGCTCCAGTCTTTGTAAACAACCGGATAGGCGGGGAATGGTGACACGTCCTCTCAAGGCATCGATTTTGGTTAAAAGTGTGCGCCCCAGTATAATCGGGGCCCAGTTATTTTACTTGCTAGAGCGACTGGGTGACCAGTTGGAATAAACTGTTTTTCTTGATAACAATCTCGGCTCTCTCTCTCTCCCCCACGAACCCCCGTTTACCACATCACCATCTCTCTCTCGCAGGCTCCGTCGCCGCAGCCGGGAAGATGAAGGTGGTGGAGGAGCCCAACAGCTTCGGGTGAGGCCGCAGCTCGGTTCTCTCTGCCCCTCGCTCAGCCGTGGGCTGCAGGGCCTGCCGGCCTCCAGGTGGGGCCTGCCCTTGCCACCGATCTCCAGGCCACAGAGATCGGCTCCCTCGGAGGAAACGGCTGCTGTTTTGGGGAGGGGGGTGCAGTGGTGCAGCCTCTGCTTGGCACGCAGAAGGTCCCAGGTTCAATCCCCAGTGGCATCTCCAGTTAAAGGGACCGGGCTGGTGAGGGAAGTGTAGAATTTCAATTTATTTGATTTATTCCTAGCAGGTTAGTCATTCACAAGATATATAAAGAATATGGGAGCACCAAAAGTATTATTCTATAAAGGCGCAAGTTTATAAGATAATATCATTGTATTAAAATAATATTTGTAAGCTGTAGTTATCTATATAAGCCAGTAGGGAGCAGCATATCCTAACAAAAGTTTACTTCTGCTAAAATGTCTGCTGAAACATCTGTACAAATACCTTATCTTAAAAGATTACGTCAGTAGTTGATACAGAGCCTCTGCTTGGCATACAGAAGGGTCCCAGGTTCAATCCCCGGCATCTCCAGTTAAAGGGGCCAGGCAGGTAGGTGATGTGAAAGACCCCTGCCTGAAATCCTGGAGAGCTGCTGCCGGTCTGAGTAGTGAATGCTGACCTTGATGGACGGAGGGTCTGAGTCAGTATAAGGCAGCTTCATGTGAGACCCCTCAGAGGTCCCTGCCCTTTCCACTCGTCAACCCTCCCCCCATCTCCAGGAGTATCCCAAGAGACAAGGTGGCCACCCTCGCCTCAGCCTTCCTTCTTTGCTTCTTTCTCACCCAGGTTGCACAACCCTTTCCTGCCTCCCGTCCAGCGCCTGCAGCCCAAAGCCAGCCCAGCACCAGCTTCAGGTGAGTGGGAGGGAGGCCAGGGTACACGCCCAGCCGTGTCCGGCGGAAACCAGGCTCACATGGGCCTCTCAGGCACATGTTGCCCTGGTTCTGCACACACCCACACACCCATCTCCTGGAAAGCAGCCATTCTGCAACAGGGGTTGCTGAGTTTGGTCTGTCTGTCTCTCATTTGTAGGCCCTGCCCATCTCCTCCAACTGGCAGGTAAATGCTTCAGCTACCTGGAGTCCACGTAAGTAGCCGGGGTGGGCCTGGGTGTAAAAGAAAGGCTGTATTGGAGACTGCTGTGACCATCTTTGGACTCTTTTTAGGTACAAGTATGAATTCTGCCCCTTCCAGAATGTCACACAGCATGAGCAAACCTTCCGGTGGAACGCTTACAGTGGAATTCTTGGGTGAGGATGAGCTAGTGTCTGGTAGAAACATTTGTGCTTCCTTTCCACAGTCCAAGAGACAAAATGATAAGTGCGTGCAGGAGGCTTTCCCCCATACCATGAGCTTAGAACGTGTATATGTAGTGTGAGCTTTTACTAAGAGATGTGGTAAAGCCTTCCACAAAATGTTACAAACAGGAAGTGGGAATGCAAGCTTTTCTCGTCCCCCCCCACCCTCGGTCTTTCAGAATCTGGCATGAATGGGAAATTGAAAACAATACCTTTGTCGGCATGTGGATGAGAGACGGAGATGCGTGTGAAACCAGGAACAGGCAGACCAAGGTACAGCAGTCAGACTCTATTTGGAAGTCAGAATGGCTTTCCTTCTTCAGACCTACAGCCTCTGAAGTGGTGCATATACAGAAGAAGAATTTGAGAGCCAGCGTGGTGTAGTGGTTAAGAGCGGTGGTTTGGAGTAGTGGACTCTGATCTGGAGAACCAGGTTTGTTTCCCTGCTCCTCCACATGAACAGCGGAGGCTGATCTGGTGAACTGGATTTGTTTCCCCACTCCTACACACAAAGCCAGCTGGGTGACCCTGGGCAAGTCTCAGCTCTCTTAGAGCTCTCTCAGCCTCACCTACCTCACAGGGTGTCTGTTGTGGGGAAGGGAAGGTGATTGTAAGCTGGTTTGAGTCCCCCTTAAGTGGTATAGAAAGTTGGCATATAAAAACCAACTCTTCTTTTGATAGGGGCAATTCATCCTTCAAAAGACAGTCAGTGGCCTCTTCTTTCCTCTTGGGAATGGTGGAGAGGAGGGCCGCAGCAGCTGCCCGTCTGTAGTGCCATAGCCAGGGTAAGAAGATGCAGTGGCTTCTTGTGCTCCTGCAGGGGAGCAAGTAGAACCTGTGTTTTCAGATGCAGTGGCAGCCCTTGAGCATGTGATTATGGGTGAAAGGGGACTTTGATTCAGTGCAAAGCTATATTTTGGCTGTTTTCAGATGCTCTCCATTATTTTCTTCTAGGTCCTCCTGGTCTGTGGAAAGAGCAACAGATTGGCTCTCGTGTCGGAACCAAGCACTTGTCTTTATTCTCTGACATTTGAAACGCCGCTTGTTTGCCACCTGCATTCTCTTTTAGGTAGGGCAATTTGATCTGCTGCTTGTAGAGCTGAGCCTGGCAGTGGGGGAAGGCTCTTTTGTGTTCACGCACGCCACAGAGGGAGATGGTGAAGGGCCCCATAAGGTAAAGTTGACCTTTGAGGAGTGCTGTGCAGATTTGATAGGCCTGGGGTGGAGGAGCAGGAATAGAATTATAATCTGACCCCCCTTCCAATACAACTTGGGACAAATGCAGTAAGGACTGCAGAAGCTTCCCTAGTCCAGGAGAACAGCACACGCTCCTCATGCCGGTGGCATTCATCCATTAGGGCTAAGCTCCAGGTCTACTACTGATCAGGGAGAGAGGAAGTCCCAAGGACTGAACCATTGAGGCAGCGTGCCGGAAAGTTCAGGCTGAAAGGCGGCTGGAGCCCCTGGCAGTGGTCAGGAGCAAGGATCCCTTTCCTTTTGCAGTGTATCCAGCCTTGCCTGAAACCCTCCGAAGGAAGTGGGATGACCTGGAGCAGGCACTGTATGAAGAGCTGGTCACGAAACAGGTTTGCAGCTGCCTTTTGGGTTTGTTCTTGCACATTGGGAAGACCTCATGTTAGTTAGCTAGACATACCTTCAGGAACTGATTGTTTTATACTGTAGCCAAGGAGGGTATTTTCAGTTACATGCATAGGGTAGTTTGTTAATGTTATGTTGAGGGTTTTTGTTTTTACAAGGTTGGGGTTTGCTTTTTAAATTGCAATTTATAGCAAACTTTAAGGACAGTAACCTTGTTTACATGAAAATCCGGTTGGAGTTCAAATACGTTACAACCGACAATAAACTCTTCAAGTGAACCCCATAGGTTGTCAGTCAAACTTTGAACTAGCAGCTGCATAAAAACACCATGAGTGTAAAAATACAAACACAAAACCCTTGTTAGATTTGTGACTGTGGCCCAGGGACAAGTCGGTCATCATTATAGGCACTAAGCCCCAAGAGAATGTGCCATTGTCCACAAAGCCCCTCTCTGGTCCTCTGATGCTCCACTGTGTTCTCACTTCTCCAATTAGAACATTGATGGCTGCAGAAATCAGTCTGGACATTTATTTTTACCTTATTGAGCACCTCCCTTGTCCCCCAGCGTTCTTCCTTGCATCTGGAAAGCCCTGGGTGTGGTGTAGCGTTGGCAGTTTGCACCCAAGTAGCATACTGCTCTAACCAAGTCCTACTCTCAATTGCTCCATGAGTTGTGTCTGGCCAGAAAGTCACAAAGATTTCTGGTAAGTCTTGCCCAAGTCATATTGTTCCACTAGAGCCAGACTGAGTTTTGATCACTTCTTTGCATTTTTTCTTGGCAGAAAGTCCCAGTTAGTCAAAGGGGCTTACTTCCAAATAAGAACACAGTGGATCTGGCTTTAGTTCCTTTGCACAGCTACTGAGAAATCCAAGCAGATGGGTCTCATTTCTAGAAGTAGATAGAGTTCTGCAGTGTTTTTCTAAGCTACCTGGCCAAAGGTCTTGGATGATTCTCCTGAGACCTTGGAGGTATAAAAGCTTTGATGAGCTGCTCACTAATACAGTTACAGCAGCCAGTTGTTATCCCAGCTTGTCCAGGAAATGGTTTCATTTTAGAATGGGAAATGTGGCTTAAACCTGTCATTGATTAGCATTAATATCAAGCCACAGAAAAAAGAACTGAAAAGCAAACAGGCGGCCTTGCCAGGAGGTAGAGCTTGATTTGGTGTTTTTGTTTTTCCAGGGGTACGAGAAAAGGTTGAGAGAGATCTTTGAAGAAGCCACGTTTTTTAAATCTACAAGAGAGGCACAGGATAAGCGACAAAATAAACTTCATCACCAGGAATTTGGATCTCTGGAAAAGTGTAATACGGTACAAATACTGAAAGGAACTGTTTTGGTGGTGACTCACTGATGCCCTAATTTGCTGTTTAAGTTGAGTCCCTTACTGAATAAATGTTCACTGTAGTGGTTAGCGAGTCAGACTAGGATCCGGGAGACCAGATTCAAATCCCCCTTCCACCAAGGAAGTTCACTGGGTTATCTTGGACCAATCGCTCTTTCTGCCTAACCTACCTCAGGGAGTTGTGATGAAGATAAGATGGATGAGTAGGTGAGAATGGTGCCGTGAGCCTCTTTGGGTCTCCGTTGGTGAAAAAAGCGGGAAATGATAATGATGTTTTTAAATAACTATGGGGCAGAGGTGGGAGAGTTGTTAAAGAGCTAGCCAAACAAAAGCAACCTATGAATGTTGTCTAGGTGTTTGAGAGCATTATGGGATTCACTGTATGATTATGGCAAAGCCCATGTTCCTTTTTTTTGGTGGTGGGGCGGGGGAGGGGGAAGAGAATTAGAACAGACCCCAGAAATCACTCTGTAAAGGAAAGCAGCCCTTTCTCTACTAACTGTTTTCGTTTTCAAGGCCTTCTCCACCTTGTTGTTCAGTACCTACTAAACTTTATACTTGTGTGAGACTGGGCTTCCCTTTCTTCTTCCAGGAATATGAACGCCTTTCCAAAGATGCACAGAAATTGAAAGAATTATTAACTCAGCATGGAGTTGCATATGAAGCTGTCCTGAGTAAGTGCAACAGAATTCTTTTCCAATTACTGTACAACTCTTAAGGTGGCAATTTAGAAGTCGGTGTTACCAAATTCACTGGGACCGATAAGCAAGTAGCAGATCTTTTTGTCTTCCATCAAAAGATCTGGGTCTGTCTTAGGAAGTCGAGATCCAGTGAACAAGGGCCCCCCCAAGGGGCAGATGAGAGAGCAATGTATGTCTACCATCGACGTGAATATAGGGGTGGGTTTGATAGTAGGAGGCTTTTCTTTGAGTTGCGTGGCAGGGCTTGGACTTACTGCGACGAGGTCCAGCTACTTACTACTTCACCTGGGAAATGAAGCATTTGTTCACCTGGGAACTGAAGCATCAGTGCTGAGGTGTCTCTTTCCGCCAACATGGGATGTGTGCATTTGGACTTCTCAGGCTTTCCGCCCTGACTGTGTTTCCTTCAGACTGTGTGTACTGCCATGCTTTAGGGGACTTTGCCAGCTTGAGCATCGAGAGCAGAGATGAGTCGTTTGTGGGTTGTCTTGTTTTTGGGCGGTTGAGGTATTCTGCACATGAAATATCTCGGTACTTAAGGAGCTTTTCATTCATTAAATACTTTGGTGCTCAAGGTGGGAGGTTTTGGCAGGACTCACTGAATATATACAACCGTGCAAATTTCAATGCTTGAGTTCTGAGTTCAACCACACTCAATTTTCCAGGTGGAAACAGTGATGACAAGCATGCCATTCCAAAAGGGGTGACAGAAATGCCAGCTCTTACAGTTGGACCCAAGGTTGAGACGCACCAGCATGGAGATACAGGACTTTGGGTCGACTCCCCATGAAGGAATTCACCTGGCCGATCTGCTCAGTGCTGGGTCTTCCAGGACAACTAAATTCCATCCCTTCTGATTCTCTGAACCTTGTCTGAGCCAATATTTTGGGAGGTCTGCATCCAATGTACTCCTGTGGACAGCTGTCCATGGCTGGCTAATAGACAGCTCTGCATGTGAGCAGGCTGGGTGATACGGCATCTCAGGCTGCAAGAGAAATTGCTATTTAATTATTGTTTCTCTTAACAAGCTGCTGTCCGACCTTCTTATCCAGTAGGGCTACTCATTGTGATCTAGTAATCTCATCTACCTCCTTTGCATCAGACCAAGCAGCATTTTTCAGGGCTTGTGTGCATGAAGTGAAAATACGTTGGGGATTTCTCCCTAAGAAGATAATGATTCTGCGGTGAAGAACATTTTGAATGGGACAGCACCTGTGTTTGGGATAAGACTGTGTTTGCTTTACAAGAAGAAAACTTGTCAGTGAGTCAGGAATTAGCAAAGGCCCTCTCATTTGTCTGCCCATTACTGAAGTATGCATGTGTCTTTGCAGGCATTTGTGGTTATGGGGATGGACTTCTGTGCCTGTGGGCCTGTAGCAAGGGGTAGGTTTGTTGCAAGGTTATTCCTTGAGCTTGACTGTAATCTAAATAAATAAATGAAATGACTATACTGGTATCGCACACATCCAACGTACTATTGCAACATTTCGGGAAGAAGAAAGGTCCAAAGCAGGGGCAACGATTTTAGTAACAGTTCCAGTATTTGTGGCCCGGGGACCTGAGTGGCTGTGACGCCTCCTGGCACCAAAAGCGGCGGGGGACTCCAGAACGGGGGCAACGAATCTAGCAGCACTTCTGGTTAATGTAGGCGGGGGAGGGGGACCAGTACTGGACGTGACGCTTTCTGGCTCCGAAACTGGTGGCGGACTATAGAACAGGAGCAACTAATCTCGAGACGCTTCTGTTCTGTGTAGCACTGGGGATTTCGTTTGCTGTTACACTTCTGTGCACCGGGCTGGGGGGGTGAGGGAACGTTGCTATGGACATGCATATATGCATCCAGGAACGGAAGTTCAGCTGTGCACAAGACACCCCACCCCGAGGGAATTCTTAGCCAGAGTGTGTTATGGGGTTTCATCTATAAGCCACCTAAAGCATATAGGAACATACAGCACAGATGGATTTGTAGAATTTTCCTATTCGAAATCCAGCGCTGGAGAGGGGGGTGCTGCCACCCCGTGGCCAAATTAATGAATTGCAACCGGGAGGCCACGTGACCCCCATAGGCCAGGCTTGGCCCGACCTCGCCCGGCCTCGGAGGCTGAGCCGCCCCAGAAGGCGCCCTGGTGGGGGGGGGGGGAGACGCCTGGCCAAAGAGGCCCGGATGAGCGGCCGCAACCTCGACTTCAGGCCTCCGCCACAGAGTGGTGGTGGGGGGAAGAACGCACATGCGCAGAGGAACAGCCCTGGGCTGCTCCGGCTCAGAAACCCGGGCAGGAGATGCTGCCGCCTTGTGGCCCAACTCGGAACTGCGCGGCCGTCCGGGGCTGAGATGAACCCGCTGCCGAAGCGGCCGAGCCGTGGAGAGGGGATGCTGCCATCCCGTGGCCGAATTAATGAATTGCAACCGGGAGGCCACGTGACCCCCATAGGCCAGGCTTGGCCCGGCCTCGCCCGGCCTCGGAGGCTGAGCCGCTATTATGTAGTACGCAACCGCAAAGCGTCACAGTCACTGTAGTCAGGAAAGGGCGCGATATAAATATAATACAATAAATAAACACATCTAACGTACCATTACATTACAGCATTTCGGGAAGAAGAAAGTTCCCGAAACGGGGAGCAACAATCCTAGTAACGTCCGGTAAATGTGGCGCTGGATACATCAATGTCTGTGACGCTCCTTGGCATCAACAACGGCGGGGGACTACAGAATGGGAGCAGCTAGTCTGGAACACTTCCGGTCAATGTTGCCGGGGGGACCCGGCTGGCTGTTACGCTTCCTGGCACCGAAAGCGGGGGGGACTACAGAACGGGGGCAGTTAGTCTAATAACACTTCCGGTCACTGTTCCCGTGGGGACCTTGTCGGCCGTGACACTTCCGGGCAACGGAAGCTGTTGCGGACTACAGAACGGGGGCAGTTAGTCTAGTAACACTTCCGGTCACTGTTGCCGGCGGACCCTAGCTAGATGTAACGCTTCCGGGCAACGGAAGCGGTTGCGGACTACAGAACGGGAGCATTAAGTCTAGTAACACTTCCGGCCAATGTTACCGAAGGGACTTGGCTGACTGTTACGCTTTCGTGCACCGGACTACAGAACGGGGGGCAAGGATTCAATGTTACGCTTCCGGTCCACGGGACAATGGGGACTGATTTGGCTGTGACACTTTTGGGCACCGTTGCCATGGAAACAGGAGGCGCGGCCGTCCGGGGCTCCCATGATCCCGCTGCCCAAGCGGCCGAGCCCTGGAGAGGGGGTGCTGCCATCCCGTGGCCGAATTAATGAATTGCAACCGGGAGGCCACGTGACCCCCATAGGCCAGATTTGCCCGACCTCTTCCCGCCTCGGAGGCTGAGCCGCCCCAGAAGGCGCCCTAGGGGGGGGGGGAGACGCCTGGCCAAAGAGGCCCGGATGACTGGCCGCAACCTCGTCTTCAGGCCTCATCCACAGAGTGGTGGTGGGGGGAAGAACGCACATGCGCAGAGGAACAGCCCTGGGCTGCTGCGGCTCAGAAACCCGGGCAGGAGATGCTGCCGCCTTGTGGCCCAGCTCGGAACTGCGCGGCCGTCCGGGGCTCCCATGAACCCGCTGCCCAAGCGGCCGAGCCGTGGAGAGGGGGTGCTGCCATCCCGCGGCCGAATTAATGAATTGCAACCCGGAGGCCACGTGACCCCCATAGGCCAGGCTTGGCCCGACCTCGCCCCGCCTCGGAGGCTGAGCCGCCCCAGAAGGCGCCCTGGGGAAATCCTCGGCCCAAGAGGCAAGGGAAGTGGTTGCAGCCTCGACGCCCGGTCTCATCTGAAGGCGGCGGTCTGAGCGGCCTGGGCCCTTCTGCTCCTCCCAGGGGCTGTCGGTGCATTGTGAGACCCGCCACCCCAGCCCCAGAGTCGTGTCCACGGAGACCTTCATTGCAAAGCCGCTGTTGCATTTTCTTTTCTTTTTTTTATAATTTTATTTTTATAATATAAAACAAAATAAACAAACAATAATAACAAAACAAGATAAAAAGGAAATACAAAAGAGTATCAATTATAAAAGTATCAATTATAATTATACAAGATTATAAAATTCAACAAAGCAAAAATACCCTTTTGACCCTCCACCTGCTCAGAAACCCGGGCAGGAGATGCTGCCGCCTTGTGGCCCAACCCGGGAACTGCGCGGCCGTCCGGGGCTCCCATGAACCCGCTGCCCAAGCGGCCGAGCCGTGGAGAGGGGGTGCTGCCATCCCGTGGCCGAATTAATGAATTGCAACCTGGAGGCCACGTGACCCCCATAGGCCAGGCTTGGCCCGACCTCGCCCCGCCTCGGAGGCTGAGCCGCCCCAGAAGGCGCCCTGGGGGGGGGGGGGGAGACGCTAGGCCGAAGAGGCCCGGATGAGCGGCCGCAACCTCGACTTCAGGTCTCCGCCACAGAGTGGTGGTGGGGAAAAGAGCGCACACCCCGTTGCCGTGGATGGTTCTATGCTTTTGTGTCAGCCCTCGTGATGGGCCCTTTGCGTTAGGATAACACGGCAGCGTGACAGGTTATGTAAATGCACTTGCTGTGCTTGCACACCTCTCTTGTATCCCTTTCAATCTGGAGAGTTTGGTAATGGCTACTCGGTGGGTGTCCCGTGAACTCCTGCATGGCAGGGAAGAATCACACCTGGAGGAGGGGGGACAGCTGGGCAGTGAAACAACCCCCCCACCACCACTCCCCAGCTGGGAAGGAAGTTTGTCGCTTACTCCGAGAAGCCAGAGCCGGCTGGTCTATTCGCCACTCAAAAGTTCATCGGGCCACCCTGGGCGATGCTGTGGTCCGGGGAAAGGAGCAGCTGGGGAACCCCTTTTGGCAAGAGCACAGCGTGGGGAGTCCAGCACCACCACCATCTTGGCCCTTTGCTCCAGTCCCTCACATGCCCTGGAGGCTTTGAGAGTCTGTGAAAGGAAGGCACTGTCGCCTCCAGGCCTGCCAAGGGGACAGTGAGAACAGGGGACCACCGATGGTGCAAATGGCTCTCCGCTGCCCCCTTGAATACACATGAAAGCCCCTCACTGATCCTCACAAGGCACCTCAACCCCCACAGACGCTTGACAAGAACGCGTGCACACCTAAAAGAGTGGTCCGGTTTTTTATTGTCAAGGAAGAAAAAAAGTCCAAATCTATATCACAATTTTAAAAACAGTAGAAAATGTCGTTACAAACACAAACGGTGGCCTTTCCTCCCCATCTCTGCACCGAGGAGGCCACTGTGACATGTTCTGTGTGCAGACAGGCTCGCGGTACCTGATGTGGCAGAGGAGTCGTACCTGGTTAACATGAGGGGAGGTGGGGGGTGAGGAGACGGGTCTCCCATTTCAGCAGTGGGCACAATTGAAGGAGCTAGCAGATAAATACAGAGAGGAGCCCAGAGACCGAGTCTGCCTCCGGCACTGGAGTGTGCAGGGTGCTTTGGCAGCACGTGAGCTGCCCGGTCCAACCCCCATTCAGCCCGTCGGTTCCCTCCGGCAAACCCAGGAGACCTGGGAGTCCACAATCGCTGAGACACTGGCAGACTAGGGCACCAACCGTCCTGCCACACCACCAGGGGCCGAGCATGTGGCACAGGGGCAGCCTGCTGAGGTATGTGGGTGCTGTGGCACTGTCTCGCGGGTGGCTTCAGAGATAAGCAAAGTAGTGTGTCAAGTGAGAGCCAAGGGGGGTATTTGGTAGTCCAGCATCTCAGCATGGGCAGCGGCATCTGCTAGCAAGTCCAGACCTGCAGGGGGAGGAAGGTCGTCAGAACCAAGAGGAAGAGGCCTGCCCACCACGGCTTGCTATCAAGCCTTCCTCAGCTACACTCCGCCCGACCACAGAAGGGTCCCAGAACAGCACCTAGGAAATTCTAATCAAGAAGGAGTTGTTTTCTGTTGCCCCAGAAGGTCAGACCAGAACCAACAGGTTGAAATTAAATCAAAAGTTTCCATCTAGGCATTAGGAAGATTTTCCTCTGTTAGAGCGGTTGCTCAGTGGAACAGGCTTCCTCGGGAGGTGGTAAGTGCTCCTTCCCTGCAGGTTTTGAAGCAGAGGCTGGATGGCCACCTGTCAGCCATGCCGATTCTATGACCTTAGGCAGATCACGAGAGAGAGCGTCTTCTTGGCCATCTTCTGGGCATGGAGTAGGGGATCACTGGGGGGGGGGAGGCAGTTGTGAATTTCCTGCATTGTGCAGGGGGTTGGACTAGATGAGCCTGGTGGTCCCTTCCAACTCTATGATTCTAGGACTTCTCACAGGATCCGAAAGGAACCAGGCCTGCACAGCTGGTCGACATGTCGTGCTCAGTGCGTTCCCCCCACCCCCTGCAGGCTCAACAGCACCTTAGCCTTGTGTGCGGTCTCTGAGGGAAAGGCTGAGTGCCGCTGTACATGGCACCCAGTGTCTGGCCTGGCCCTACGCTGTTCCGTTGGCAAGAAGAAATCTAGTGCCAAATTCAGAAAGCAATGCATCCGCACGTCGATCTTACCAGCAGGAAGATGCTTTGTGTCACAGTCAGCAGCCCCAGCTACAAAAACAATTTGTGGGACACAAGCCCAAGTTTCGCTCCACGAGACTTGGAACTCCCTGCCCTAGGATGTGGTGATGGCTGCCAACTTGGAAGGCTTGAAGAGGGGAGTGCACATGTTCATGGGGGAGAGGGCTATCCATGGCTACTAGTCAAAATAGATACTTGTCATGATGCATACACCTATTCTCTCTAGGCTCAGAGGAACATGCCAAATATATTGGGTAGTGTGGAACACAGGCAGGATGCTGCTGCTGCAGTTGCCTTATTTGTGGGCTTCCTAGAGGCACCTGGTTGGCCACTGTGTGAACAGACTGCAGGACTTGATGGACCTTGGTCTGATCCAGCAGGGCTTTTCTTATGGTCTTATGACTGCAAAATGTCAGCTTTTAAATGAAAAGACAGCCCCAGCCAGCTCTCCCTACAAGTTGCAAGGGGGAAGGCACAAAGGTGGTATCTCGGCGGGCCAGAAACCACCCCAGTGCATCGCCCCGGCCCCTCCGATGCACCTAGCAGATGACAGCATGATGAAAATGTTCCAATAAAGACCATCTATTGTGACTGGAGGTGCATTCGAATTTTTGGCGGGGAAACCAGGGATACCAGAGTCCCTTTCCACACACACAGACTTTGGGGATGCCAGGCGGTCACCCACCTGCTGCCCCTCACATTCACACACACACGGAGGGGGGCTTACCTTGACTGTGCTGTCCACGGCACCCGAGAACAAGCGTCCCCTGGAGACGGCCAGTGCTGTGACGCTGCCCTGGTGGCGCAGGAGTGTTTGCGTACAAATCATGTTGTCCATGCTCCACACCTGCACGCCGAGAGACAACCCATGGAGGAGAGTGAGAGACCCAAGAAATACTCTCAGGCCTACCAAGACTCTCTCTGGCCTACTCATTAAATTTGCAGATTACACCAAATTGGGAGGAGTAGCGAACACACCAGAAGAGACAGAATTCAACAAGATCTGAACACACTGGAAAAGTGGCTGGATGTGATCAAGATGCAATTCCACAAGGATAAGTGTTGAGTTCTACATCTGTGTCACAAAAATGAGGGACATGCATACTGGATTGGGGGATACACTTCTGAGTAGCAGTGGGTGTGAACGAGATCTTGGGGTACGGGTGGACCGTAAGCTGAATATGAGCAGCCAGTGTGATTCAGCGACAAAAATGGCTAATGCAATCTTGGAGTGCATCAACAGAGGCATAACATCCAACTCACAGTGTAGTTCTGTACACTGCATTGGTAAGGCTGCACCTGGAGTATTGTGTGCAGTTCTGGAGCCATCACTTCAAAAAAGATATGGACACAATTGGAGCAGGTGCAGAGGAGAGTGACGAGGATGATTAAGGGCCTGGAGACCAAGCCCTATGAAGAAGGGCTGAGGGACTTGGGCATGATCAGTCTGGAGAAAGGGTTGAGGGGGGACAGGATTGTTCTAAGTATTTGAAGGGCTGAGCCAGCGCTCTCAGAGGGGCTGAGTCAATGGCTCTGGGCTTGCTTCTCTCAGGCTACCCTTCAGCACTGGATTGTGGAATCAGCAGCACACAAAAGCATGCGACAGGCTGGGCATCTTGCTACGTGAACAGGAAAACTGCCACCATGCAACCCAGATGGCTACGCCGCTAACCCTTCCCTGCTCCTCCAGAGTGGGCCCAGCCTCAGAGTGGGCCCACTCCTCCACTTCTTCCTCCCCAGCATGCCACCCTCGGAACACGCAGCCCCCGCCACAGCAGTTCAGGGACCGTACCCGCAGGGACCTGTCGTACGACGCGCTAAACACTTTGGTTTGGTCAGGCGTGGAGATGACCGCCAGGGCGTACACGGTGCCCACGTGTCCCGTCAGCGTGCGCACTTGCTCCTTGGATTCAATGTCCCACACCTGCAAGCAAAAGGACCGATCAAGCTCCGATCAAGCATCGCCTTCCAAACACTCCAGCTGCCCCAGCCGCTCCTCCCGGGGGCTGCTTGCAAATGAGCATAGCAAGAGATTCCCGACCGCTGCTGGGAAACCCTTCCCACGGCCACCTGGTGGTCTGCGAGACAGTCTATAAACCGCCAAGGGGGGCACCCATGCGCCTCACCCGCCCTTACATGGATGAGATTCTCATAGGTGCCGCAGACGATGTGGTGGTTGGTGACAGCGATGGAGTAGACGCTCCCACCTGACGTCTGCAGGACGTGCACGCACTCCAGATTGCGGATGTCCCAGATCTGGGGGGCAAAGGAACAAAAGGGCTGGTGGGGGGGGCGATTCCCACAGAGAGCGGGGCGGCTGCCCTCCTTCCGTTCAGCTGTTGGGGCAGTCACAAGACCGCGGGGGCAACTGGGGACATACCAACCTTGATCGTTTGATAGGACCCGCTGTAGAGATGGTTCTGGGAGGCCACCAGTGCCCGGACCCAGTGGTTCAGCCCCGTCAGCTCCTTCTTCAGCTTCAGCTCCGTGCCCACGATGTCCCAGACCTAGACAAAGGAAGGAAGACCCCCACCGTGCCTTCAACATGGGCACAAAGCCCTCGGTTAAAACCCTCATTGCAAAGGTGGGAGGGGGCAGTGTGCGCATGAACCCAAGGCCGGGAGACAGCACAGTCTCCCTCCAGGACACTGCGGAGAAACCGCTGCTCCGTCTCAAGTTGTCTCCGCACACACGCATACACACAGGGGAGAGAGAGTAAACAAAGTGACCTTTTCCTCCTCTCAAAATACCAGAACTTGGGGGGTGCCCAATGAAGTTGACGGGCAATAGATTCAGGATGGACAAAAACAAAATACTTCTGTATTCAACGGATGAGGAATTCACTGCCAGCAGATGTGGTGTTAAAGGGGGATTAAACAGATTCATGGTCTATCAGTTGCTACTAGCCACTGCTACTATGCAGTAGCTACAGTTGACTACAGGGAACCTCCATATTCAGAAGCAGTCAACCTCTGAATCCCAGTGCCGGGAGCCAGCATAGGGGAAAGCGTCAGCCTCTATGCCCTGTTGCTGGCCCTGCAGAGGAATTGGTTGGACCCTGTGTGAGACAGGAGGCTAGACCAGAAGGACCCTCACTGGACTGATCCAGCAGGGCTCTTCTGAGGTGCTCAGCCTCGTCGCTTTGACTTGGGGAAATGAGAAGGCACCTCAAACAAGCTGGGGGGATTTCCTTGGCCGATCTGCCGGCCAAACAGACAGAGGGAGCAGAACGGGAGGGAGAAGAGAGGCCAGGGTTGGGGAAAACAGCGGTAGGAGTTGCCCAAGGCAACAATGGCCATTGGCAAGCAAAGGCTGAGGGCAGGAAGCTCGGCAGGCAGGCAGCCGTCCTGGGGGGACTGCCTGGGAAGGCCAAGGCCCCAGCGGGCTCCACCCCGCACTCACCTTGATAGCTTTTAGGGAGCCGCTGAACAGCATGTTGTGCGAGGAGACCAGAGTACATACCGGGTTGTCATGGGCACGTATGGTGTTGACCTTCTGCAAGGTTTGAATATCCCAGACCTGCAATTTGGGGGTGGGAGGGAGGGAGAACACCAGGAAACAACCTGCTGAGCAGCCTCTTCACAGCACGGAGGGAAGACGGCTCCTCGCAGGCTGCAGCCCGCAGCTAAACCAGCACCAGCCATGGTCGGCTCCCCTCTCCCAGGCCAGGAAACTTACAATGATGGTGCAGTCCGCAGAGCCACTGTAAAGCTTGTTCCTGGGGAAAGGGCAAGGAAAGGGCTTCAGGACGGCAGCTTGGAACCCCTGAGCCTGCAGCCCCCAGGAAGAAGGGCCGCCAAGGCAGTCAGCAGCCACGATGGGCCTAGCTGAGATGGCACAGCCGGGTGGACTTTGTGGATTGTTAACACAACGGCTACTGGCCCCACTCTGCGGTAGTGCAGGAAAACACAGAGCGAGGACCATTCTTGACAATCTGGACTTTAGAAAAAGAAGTTTCTAGACCTCGTGGCTGCAAGCGGGTGAGCTGCCTGCTCAAGCCTCGCTGGCCAGACGGGTTGCAGGATAAGACCACCGGTGAGGCCAGCGGGGCTCCTGGCCTCTCCAGGATCAAGGCAGAGTTAGGCACAATGAGAACTCAGGGAGAGATGCTCAGTGACTGGGGCACCCCACACAGTCCCTCCCTTCGCACAGACCTCACCTTGCCCACCGGGAGGATTGTCGGTTCAGCTACAGGGCAGCTCAATTCCCCGCCCCCCTTGCAATGGTAGCAGCAGCAACCCAGGTCAGGCTGGTAGTGCTCCGCACGCCCCAGGGTGCTGCTGGCCAATCTAAGCATTGTCAAAAGTAAACAGCGCTATGGCCTTAACCCAATTACTAAAGGCCCTGCTCATTCTTAACTTACTTTACAAATAGGGCACAGTATAGAAGTCTTCATTTTAATTTACTATAGGACACAAACAAATATTAAACAAGTTAATACATTACATAAAAAAATACATACAAAAAACCTTTTGGGACGATCATTCAAATGTACTTGTGGTCTATAGGACGACCATTCAAATATATTTTAGATCGATCTATATACTGTGCCCTATTTGTAAAGTGTTAAGACTAAGCAGGACCTTTAGTAATTGGGATAAAGCTATAGTGCTGTTTCCTTTTGACAATTCATATACCTTACAGCATGATTGCGTTTTGCCTATTTGATTGGCCAATCTAAGCAGGCGAACATGCAAAGCGTGGCTCTCCCAGCTTCTGACTCACCCCTGGATGCAGAGCGCCAGGACAATCCCGTCGTGGCCCTCCAAGGTCTTTTGGCACTTGTATGTGGTGCAGGTATCCCACACCTAACAGGAAAGAGAAGGGTCAGGGGGGCGGCACTCCAGAGCGGTGGGGAGCCGGGCCAAGAAGCCCAGCAGGCGGCCAAAGCAGGAAACAGCCGGGCTGCTTTCTCTCAGCCTGAAAGACGGGAAGAGCAGTCGCGCACCTGCTTTCCCCTCTTTCAGGCAGGCACAAAAGGCACAGGAAAGGAACGGGCAGGTTTCCTCAAGAGTTCGAGAACAAAGAACTGCAAGCCCCAGCAATTCTCGCTATGGTTTCTGGGCAGAGGCGACAGAGTCCGCCTCCGAACAAGGGCAGGGCCGGCCTGGTGAGCGGGGTTTGTGGGCATGTGGAGTGGTGATTACGCCAGCCGATGCGTCATCACAGTAACTGGCATCAGGGGCACACTGACATTTGGACTGCTTATTTGGAGGGAGGACAATTGTTGGGTCGGTGAAAAAAGCTGGGCCGAAGAGAAAGGGGCGGAATGGTGAGCAACGGAAAGCAGGCACTCTACTGAGGAGAACTCAGCCGACAGAAGGATCCCAGAAGTGGAAACTTGGAAGCCCTCAAGGACAAAAACGCACAACACAGCATACAGTTGGTCCAAGACTGTGAGCGGGTCGACGCGCCCCTCACCCCTCGCCCGGCAGCTCTTGCTCTGCTGTTGACTCAAGTGCCCAGATGAAGAGAAAGAGGCCTGCAGACATGGTGGGGATAAATTGCCCCCACCTCCGCCTGTGCCTGGCCACTAGCTTGAAGTGGCCTGGCGCTCGCTCACCTTAATGGTTTTGTCAGAAGAGCCGCTGAAGAGCAAGTCTCCGATAGAGTAGACGCACAGGCACCAGACGGGGCCCTGGTGCCCAACAAAGGTGCCTTTGCACTTGAAGATCTGCTGGGGATCGTAGGCTGTGAAGAGGAAGGGAGAAAAGGCACGTCAGTGGGAGAGCTGCAGTCAAGCTGAGCCCCCCAACACTGGACAAGACACCTGGAAGACTCCTTTCATTGTGACCCCCTCTCAGCACAACAGACTGAAATGCCATGCCAGAAACATGCCGTGAATTTTTTAAAGAATGTCCACAATCTGGCAACTTTAGACGACCATAATCCTGATAACCCAGCTGGTTACGCATAAGAGAGAGACGCAACAGGATACTCACAGCCCAAGATCCCCATATTTAGCCGGGCGTTGATGTGGGACAACTCATCCTGAAAAGACACAGCACATAGCAGGTGAGGTAGGCGGCAGCTCACACAGGGGCCACGGGGCACAGGAGGAGGCCACCAACCCTCACAGGGCAAAATCACCCGTCCTTCGACACAGCCCAGAAGGGAGACTCAGACAGAGGACATTTCCCCAGGGCGGAGAGCTCGAGGAAGGGAGAGGATCCCCCGCAACAATTAGAGGGGGAGGAAGGAGCCAGCCTGGCTGCTCTTGCAAGTGACGACACTCACGTTCAGCATGGAGGCGTCCCGCCGGAACTCCATCATGTCCTCGTTGAGCTTGCTCTGGTTCTCGTCCAGCACGTCTGCACAGCAACAAGCAGGAAATTTTTGACATCCCAATTCCAGCGGGCGGATTTGTCGCCGTATGTACAGGCCGCACAGACACACCACCCGGCCCTATGGATATCACAGCTCTCCAGCACCCCTGAAGGCAGCTGGGAGTCTTGTGAGCTGTCAGCCAAGATTGCACCGGCTCACTCCTGTAGCAACTCCCTCCCAAGAGGGCCCGCTGTACCCAGCCCTGCAGAGACTGCTGAGAACACCTCCAGGGCACGCTCTCGGCCCTAGGTGTTGAATCCATCAGCCACGTTTCTACACTACCATCCTTCCAAAAACCTCAAGGTGGCAGAGGCAGGGTGTCCCATCACCCCACCACCACCACATTCTATCCTCATAACCACCTCGGGAGGGAGGTTCGGCTGCTTGCTTGACATCACCTAGCCAGCTGCAGGGTCGGTCCCAGCAAGGGTCCCTCTGATCTATGCCTCTACTCCACAGGGGCTCTGTTCACAAACTGCCTGAGAGATGCAGGGGGGTCAAGGGGCAGTGCCGGGGGTCGGTCAAGGGGCAGTGCCGGCCCCGTGGGCAATGCCGACCAACACAGAGTGCCAGCGTGCAGTCTGAAAACCACCCCTCGGTCCTCAGGCCGATCACCCTGGGCAGGGTTGCCCCCCGGGTCTTGGCGCCCCACATTCCTCTTCCCCCAGGGAGACTCACCGAACTTCATCTCCAGGTTCTTCTCCAGCTGGTCTATTTTCTCGGAGAGCTTGCCCAGCATCGAGCGCAGGAAGGCGATCTCCTGGTCCTTCTGGGCCATGGCCACCTGCATCTCGTGGAAGCGGTCATCCGTCTGCTGGAGGAACTCCTTCAGGCCCTCGAACTTGCACATCTCCAGGTGGGTCTCGTATGTGTCCTGGTTCCCGATGAACAGGCATCTGGAGGGCAGGAGAGAGGTGGAGGAGGAGGCCAGGAGACCGGCCCCTGGGCTCGGACCAGCCTCCGGCCCCCCTCTCTTTCTGCAAGACGCCTTCGCTAACCAAGCCTAGATCAACCATGATGCTCAGCGGCTTAGAACACAGGGGCCTGGAGATCCCTGAGTAGCGACACCACTTTCCTGCACAGTTCCTCGTCCTACTGGTTGTTCCCCACTCTGAACACTCCCTGCTACTTTTAAAATGTTGACTGAAAAGATCAGGGGAGTGTTCTTTTTGTTTAAATTCATCATTTTCGTAAAGGAGAATATTGTCAACGGCATTCTGTGCTCCTGACGGAGATTTCAGCACAGTGCAGCGCAGCGCAGGCTGCATGGCTGGGCCACCCTCCTTGCTGCACTGCTTTGCTTGTGCTAAGAGAGAGAGAGAAAGGCAGCAAACGACAAGTCAGGGCTTCTCTCTGGTCCCCAGGTTAAGGACTGCGGGTTGGATCCACACTAGATTTTCTGCTGTTGGATCCAACTCTAGGATTTCAATCTCTTTTTGGCAATGTATCGAGAGAATGCGTGTAGCTTCTCTGGAAAGAACTGCACAACCTGTAAGAGGTTCTCGCCGCTGAGGTCTGGCGCAGAAGCTTCAGGCGACCCGAGCAGAGCGCGATCGGCGCGCCCCCCCCCCCCCCATGCGTGCTGAGCCGAGGAGAGCTTACCCATATTTGGAGTGGGGACACTTGATGTGCTCACACTCCTTGAGGTGCGCCTCCAAGTTCATCTTGAGAAGGGGCGGGCAGCTCGGGTTGTTGGGACACCGCACCGGCCGATAGTCGCAGCTGCCTTCATGGTCCCTGGGCGAGGGAGAGAGAGAAGAAGAAGAGGTGGTTTTTTTATATGCCGACTTTCTCTACCACTTAAGGGAGACTCAAACCGGCTTACAATCACCTCCTCTTCCCCTCCCCACAACAGACACCCTGTGAGGTAGGCAGGGCTGAGAGCTCGAAGAGAGCTGTGACTCGCCCAAGGTCACCCAGCTGGCTTCATGTGTTGGAGCGGGGAAACGAATCCAGCTCACTCGATTAGCCTCCACTGCTCATGTGGAGGAGTGGGGAATTGAACCCAGTTCTCCAGATCACAGTCCACTGCTCCAAATCACCACTCTTAACCACTACACCAAGGGGTTTCGAGGCCCAAGGAACACACCGAGAGCCTGGGAAGCGGCCAGCTACTGGGACATGTGGGCGACTTACTTCCTGGCACTCAGTTTGATAGTGAAGGGGCACCCGCGGGCGTCCACTTCGAAGGCAGAAGGCTTGCTGCTCGCCACGGGCCGGCAGCCGTATTTGCAGTGGATGAAGAGCTCTCCGATCTGTTCGGCCACGGCAATGTTGTTGACAACCACTGTCAGTTTGGCATTGTCCACCGGGCACTTCTCTGAGAAGAGACATCAACACGAGTGGGTAAGAATGCCTAAAGGACACGGGGCAGTGCCCGCCCCTCGCAAGGCAGACTGCATTTTGCAGGGGGACCCAAGAGAAAGAGAAGCGGCTTCATTCAGGGACCTACCAGAGGTTAAGGCACATCTCCTGCAAAACGTGTGCTGTAAAGAGAGAACGCAGAGATGGTAAGCAAGGATTTCGCAGCCATGGCCTCCAAAGAGCTCATTGGTGGGGACTACCCTTATTGGTTCTCCTCTGCACCTGGATCTTCACAGGTAGACTGCTTCTACACATGAAGGTTTTGTTTAGCTATCTCGAATCATAGTTCTCGATGCACCCATCCTCATGAGACACCTTGTCCCCCAACTCCACTGAAGGCCTCAACCCCCACCCCACAGATGAACTGGACCATCGCCACCTGCCCCTTGATAGGATGCAGATCTAAAGACATAATGGAAAGGGGCGCATTAGAGAGCCAAATATGTAAGACACAAAGGTCAGATGTTGTGTTGGAGAAAAGTGTCACGGACCACAGGAAATCGAAAGAGATGCTGCAGACTTAGAAGATGCATTCATTTACTGGCAAGAAAACATGCCAGAGGGGACCTTTTCAACCTCCCCCACCACAACACACAAATTGGGCTTCTTTCCTCTTTGCTGCCTGGCAAACTGACCTGCCAGCATGTCTTTTCGCTCCTCACCTGATTTTGTTTGCTTGATCTTAGCACAGAGGAGGTGGGAGAAGGCTAGTATGAAGAACAAATGGGACTCACTCCTTGCGACGCTTTGAGAACATGTTCTCGCTACCCAAGGAGAACAGAAAAGGGACCCTTTCGGACTACGGAGAAGCACCAGGAGAGAGAGAGGAAACGGCTGGCCGTGGAGCTCAGCTGGGCTGCAGCCACCGGCATCCTTCTCCCGAGCACTCTTGGCGCAGTGCGATTACAGCCTGGGGTTATTCGCGCTCACTTCCCTTTCCTGGCCTGCACAGCTGCAGAGCACCCTCTCTCTCCAGCGGCGACGGAGCGGGGCCTGCGAATCAAGCCAGCCAGCTTCCAACTGCTCTTTTTTCCCCAGGAAAATAAAACAAAAACACTGCAGGGGGAACGGCTGAAAGAGCCAGGGAAGTTCTGCGGGCAGCGAAAAATGCTTTCAGTTGAGCTCAGGAGAGACATGGCCCTTCCCTTCTGCTGATGGGTCTCCTGCCGGGTACACCCTGACCCTTGGACAAGTCAAGGCAGACCACAGCCTCCCTTTGCCACCCCCCAAATATCATCCATTTTCAGCGGCAGAAGGTTGCCCACGTCTCAGTCCCAGGACTCTTCCACACCTGCTACACAAGAGCCATTTTCACTGGCATTGATGGGGGTTGAACCCGGAACTTTCTGCAAACACCAGAGTTTCCCCACCCAGCTCAAAGAACACGTGAACACATGAAGCTGCCTTATACAGAATCAGACCCTTGATCAATCCAAGTCAGTATTGTCTGCTCAGATGGGCAGCTGCTCTCCTGGGTCCCAGGCAGAGGTCTTTCCCATCACCTACTTGTCTAGTCCCTTTAACTGGAGATGCCGGGATTAAACCTGGGACCTTCTGCATGCCAAGCAGATGCTCTACCACTCCTGCTTGGGCAGCTGCGCTCTGACATCTGTTTTCTCAGAGGGCGTGCGCAGGACAACGGATTTGGGTCTCCAACTGGAGTGTTTCCAACCCAGATGTTACAGACGAACCATGCCCAAAACCATCCAGGAGCTGAATACAGATGCAAGACACACACCACCACCCCAATTGCCTCCCTCGCTCCCGCCAAAGCCCCTCGGCCTGCCTGGGATCCTTACCCCACAGGTGGTGATCACGGGATCCTTGAAGACGCTGCAACACAGCTGACAGCAAAGCTTCACCGAGGGCTGCTCAGCAAACACCAGCGGCTCCTGAATGGGCAGGGGGGGAGGAGAGTGTTCTAGTAAAATGGCAAGCTTTGCCCCTCCCACTCCAACTCAGCTGCACTATCAACTGGGGGGGGGGGAAGAGATTTTAGCAGTAATGGTGAGACCACCGAAGCCAGAATGCCTCCTTGGCAAAGAGCAACCCCTCCTTCTAGAGCTTGAGCCCCCAACCATGAAGCACCTGCCTTCCTCTGTGGAAAAAACGACCCAAAGAGGTTTAGCCCGAGGGCATCTCTGGCCGACTCATGGCTCCTGCCCACGGATGCTCGCACAGAGCTGTGCTCTGGGCTGCACGCAGGAATGACATTTCGAGTTCGTGGGAGCGGCACCCTAGAAATGCTTCTGTTTGAGCTTCCGGGCATGAGAGAGGCTGGCCACGGCTGGCTCCAGTGCCCAGAGCTGGGTTTGACCACATGTTGCCATTGAGGGGCCCCCACCTGGCACCAGACAGAGGCCCCGCCCCCTAGCCTCTCAGGATTCAACATTCACGGCCACCCAAGTGGCAATCAAAGTAAGGAAGGGGAAGGAGAGGAATCTGGGGCCAAAGAGGATGCTGGTGTTACCAGGAATCAGGAAGAGACTGTCCCACTTGGGGGACAATGGAAGAACCGTGGGGACAGCGCCCGGCACAAACCCATGTGACCAATGACCTTCTCCCGCAGGGCCTCTCCTTCGAGACCCCACCTCTGCCTCACACAAGCCCTGCGTCGGCCTCACTTTACGCACAACTCCCCCTGGCCCCCAAATACCTACTGGCTCCTCCTCTTCCTCGTGGAGAGAGAAAGTCGAGCGCAGGGACATGTTGGATTCGGAGTGCAGCGAGCGGACGGAGATGGCCGAGTCGGACCGGCGAGGAGTGCTGATAGGGGGCTGAAGAGAGAAACGGCATGAGAAAGCGGATAAAGCGTGGCACCTTGTTCACCCGGGCTGTTCAGAAAGGGCTCCGAGGGCCGAATCTTGCCCACAGACGTCTCCCCTTAAATTCAGATCTCAGAAGTATCCCAATCCCCCTTTCGCTTAACAAAATGCAAAACACACCACCAGGGCTATACATGAGCCATTCAAGGGCGAGGGGAAGGAGGGGAGAATCTACACCCTGCAACCGCTTTAAGTTTGCAGGGCAGCACCCGGCTGGAATGCCCCCTCCAGCTCTCCAAAGTCCTGCAAGAGTTACAGCGCTGCCGCTCCGTCGCCGATGGGGAAGCTGCCAGGAAAACCTTTCACAACACCCGCTCTGGCAAAGCTCACAGGGCTATCAAGCGGCCGCTAAGTTGCTAAGAAGGAGGAAACCCCAATTGCAGAGCTTCTTCTTTCAAAGCCAGATTTTGTGGCCAGGACTGCATCCTGTCGCATCTCTGTGCTTCCACAAAAGGCAGTGTGCTGCATGCAGCCCGTTACTTTTCGGACCTTCCTCTGCAGCTGATGCGGCAACAAGGGAAGGCAGCGGGACTCCAGCACAGAACTGATCAGTCCACTTATTTGGGGGGAGGGGCAAACATAAACTGCCGCCACCTCAATTACTCCGAAATGGAGAGGCAAATTGGGGCCGTGGCAGATGAGAGGGAAGGAAAAGGAAAACGGCAGATCCGCTGTTTGGCCTGCAAAGTCATCATCTGGACAAGCCTTGGAGGAATGCCAGCCGATGCCCTGGAAAATGCCCCCCCTCTTTAGGCACTCACACAGTTCCCGCAGGCCGGCAAACATCCAAAGCCACAAACCCGGGCTGGGCTCCCCTTGAAAGAGTGCCACGCAGCCATGAGATGCCTCCTGAAGCAGAAGCCGCAGACTTTTGCCCCGCTGCCCAAGACCTTGCCCTGCACTCTCACCTTCCATAAATGGAACCGGCAGGATGAATGCCAGGCTTCTGCCCGGCAGCAGCCCCCGATCCTACCGAAAGCTTCTCATGCTCCTGGGCAGAGGCTCCTGGGCTCTGCCGTTTCTAAGAGTGCTCTCGGCAAGTCCTGCCAAATCGCTTTGCGTCGATGGCTGGAGACTTCCTCCAATTCAATTTGCTATGGGTTCTGGTTTCTGGCTTCCTGTTTGGGGGTGGGAGAGCCAGCCAGGCATTCTGCCTGCCAATTGCAGAGGCCGCTCGGCCTCCGGGCCTCCAGGATTGGCTCAGCAAGGGATGCTGCCAATGGAATTATACCCTCCTCTGTGTCTTTCACACAGCACCAGAGGGCCTGTTGAGAAGAACAGCGGTCAGGCTCACTCAAAGACGAATCCCAGATAACGTCAATAGGTCAGACTGGTTTCCAGAGTGGCCTGAGAGATTTCTAACGCAAAAGGCAGCAGAGGCACCCAAGGTGAAGCCGAGGCCCACAAACAAAGACAATGGTGACGGTTTAGCATTTGCAGAGTGCATCTTAAATGTTCAAATTTCTTCAACAGTCTGCACTACAACCTTGTGAGGAAGGCCAGTACTATTCTCCACAACCTATCAACCGAGGGCAGACTTAGGGCTGCTCTTCAACCTTGTAGCCGAAGCACCCTCCTTCCTTTCCTTCCTCTCCTCTCCCAGCTATGCAGGCCCTCCTGTACCCGCAACCTCCCGCCCTTCTCCCCACATTGAGGCACCCACCATGCCATCGTCCTCGTCCCGAGGGGAGTAGGTAAGCGTGCTGGAAGAGGAGGGCGTCCGGCGGTGCTGCTTGAATGTGCTGCTCCCGTCCGCTGGAAGGAGAGTGAGGACAGGCACTTGAGGCGTTCTGCAACCTGACAGGTTCGCATCGTCTATTCAGAAACTGGGGCAATTTTTTAAAAAAAATCTTCATGTCCACCCACAGATTGGGCAATGCTAGAAGAGGGGGCTCAAAACACACACCAAAAGCATCCCAGCTCACATCCGTAGCTTTTTTAACTTGGCAAAATCAGAAAACAATTGCTGACCAGGGCACAAATGTGGGACCCCTGGAAAGCTAATGTCATGATCCAAAATTCATCAGTGGGGCTGGGAAACACCTTGGCCCCCAATGCGGAAGGGCTGCCGTTCCCTTGTGGACTTCCAAAGGCAAAGCAGAGGGGCTCATGTGACACATACATGAAGCTGCCTTATACTGAATCAGACCCTTGAGGGTCCATCAAAGTTAGTACTGTCTACTCTGACTGGCAGCAGCTCTCCAGGGTCTCAGGCAGGGGTCTTTCACATCACCTACTTGCCTGGTCCCTTTAACTGGAGATGCCGGGGATTGAACCTGGGACCTTCTGCATGCCAAGCAGATGCTCAACCACTGAGCCACAGCCCCTCCCATGCAAATGCAGGAAACTGCCTTCTGCCAGGTCACCTGCTTGCTCTCTCATGGTCTCCTCTTAGGGAGTCTCTCGTCAGAGATCTCCCGTCACCTCCCACCTGATTCTTTCAACTGGAGATGCTGAGGATTGAACCGGGGACCTCCTGCACACAAAGCAGATGCTCTGCCGCTGAGCCACAGCTCAGCCAAAAGATGGACTCTAGTGCTAACCACTGCCCACAATAACAGGGGCCTCAAGAGCCCTTCTCTGCAACCCGGCAAGGCAATTCTGAGGTCTAGGGCGAAGGTGCAAAGCTGGCATTTTGGTTTCCATGGCAAGAGGGAGGGAAGTGAGACAAGCCAGGGAGCTACGGCCTCTCTGGGCAGGAGAGGAAGACGTGGAGCTCGCTGCGTTTACCTTTGGTGATGGTGGTCACTGCAGAGAACGCAGGGCCAAACGTGGTCTCCATCCTGGTCTGAAACAAAGAGAGACCCCCATTACCCTCTCAGCGCTCCTCCCCAGAGTGGGAGAGCGCTCACTCGCCTGGGGCACTGAGGAAGAGGCTGCCGTTTCCAAACAGAGCTACCCTGGGGAAGGAGGCAGCCGCTTTTTTCACGAGCGGCACTTCCAGAACCTCTTTGCGCCGGGATGGCCAGCAAGTGCCTGTTTCCCCAAAACTGCCACCATCTTTCTTACCCCGTTAGCGCTTTCTGAAGAAGCGCCGTTGGCTGTGCCACTGGGGAAACGGTTGTAGCGGGTGTTCTTGTTGGCGCTCATAATCTAGCCCCGCATTCGCCATTCGTAAAAGCTGCTGCTGGCAAAAGAAGAAAGACCGTCATACGTGACTTTATAGTGATGGATAAAGAAGTTCTCCGTCACCTTGCCACGGCAGTTCTGCTCAAGCCGATCTCAGGCTGGATCCTGCAGTCCGTTACGTTAAGCGTGGCGCCTTCCTCCCTTCTGTCGATGGGAGAAGCTCCAAAGCTTCACCGCTAGCAGAACAGACACATGGCTGGGATAAAGACAATCTCACAAGCATGCGCCAAGTGCTTTTTGGGCACTGAAGAAATTGCTAATTTGGCAGGGGAGGGGAAGCATGCACGAACTGAAGAGCCAGAGGGCACCTGATGTTTAGGAGCAGTTTTTCAGGGGGCCTAAGTGTTCCTTTGGATGTTCCTAGGCCCCGCACTTGAACACATGAAGCTGCCTTACACTGAATCAGACCCTTGGTCCATCAAAGTCAGCATTGTCTACTCAGACCGGCAGCATCTCTCCAGGGTCTCAGGCAGAGGTCTTTCACATCACCTACCCGCCTAGTCCCTTTAACTGGAGACTCCAGAGATTGAACCTGGGACCTTCTGCATGCCAAGCAGATGCTCTACCCCTTCCCCACACAGGATTCGTGACTACTATGCCTTCATGATCCACCAGAAACTTGGCAACTGATCTTCCAGACCCCGCCACGGAAAGCAATAAAAGCAATTTTTGGTGCCTTTCCACAGCCAGGTTGAACAGGATCAAGCACCAAGCCTGCTGCCTCCCCTTTGCCGCAAGACTAGCACTCACACTGACAGAAAATACAGCAGATATTTCACTGGCAGGAGCAAAGAGCTTGGTTTCGGGGGGATACCCAGCCAAGGCCTGCTCCCCCACCCTTATTCAAACTCAGCATCACAACCTGTCAACTTCCAACCAGCAAAGAAGCTTCTTCAAACCTACACATTGCCACATTCTGACACGGCGACACAACCAACCTCAACACAACAATACAGTCAAGCAAAGCAATGGAACCCAACAGCCCTTGGAGCAGAAGCGCCGTCGGTCAGCAGCTCACGCTGATCTGCTGCCAGAGTCCACTGCACTCAGGAAAAGATGGCTCCAGCAGTGACCGGGGCGGCTGGATTCCCATCCAGCCCTTTCAAGTCATCCCAAGCAGTCCGAGAAAGCAAAAAAGCAGGAGACGATCAGCACCTGTCAGATCCGCCAAAAGGCTCTTGTTCTGTTCAGGGCGCTTAAAAATTGGACAGCGACACACAGGAGCACCACAATATGTGCATGCAGAGCAGACATGAAACTGAAAAGTTTAGCCACCTGCAAGACTGAATTTGGAAAGGTACATTTGGAAAGGGGTGGGGGAGTTTTTTCAAGCCCATATCCCATAAACAAATTCCCAACGATTGTAATTTTGAGAACATGACAACAAATTGAAGAAGAATAGTTTTTTATATGCCGACTTTCTCGACCACTTAAGGGAGACTCAAACAGGCTTACAATCACATTTGAATATTGTTTGTAGATTGACAATTCTGTCTATACATTGTGATACATTTGAATATTGTTTGTATATTTATAATTCTGTCTATACATTGTAATACATTTGTATATTTATAATTCTGTCTATATATTGTGATGCATTTGTATATTGTCTGTAGATTTATAATTCTGTCTATATATTGTGATGTGTTTGTATATTGTCTGAAGATTTATAATTCTGTCTATACATTGTGATGCATTTGCATATTGTCTGTATATTTATAATTCTGTCTATACATTGTGATACCTTTGTATATTGTCTGTATATTTATAGTTCTGTCTATATATTGTGACTGTGTATATTGTTTGTGTGCGCATTATATGGGTTTTTTATCTGACCACTGGCCAGTTGGCCGAATCACGTGCAGTTAAAAGTTTCATCAACCTACTAGTTGTCACCGAGCCTTGTTTTTTTTAATCATTTTTTTCCCCTAGATGTTTTAACCCGGATATAAGGGCCTTAAAATGAATGCATTCCTATATCGCGTTATGTCGCCTTCCTCCACCCAACCTTGGGTCCCTCCCCAAGACTCCGGGGATTTCCCAACCCGGAACTGGGAACCCTACGTATCATTACCGTCAATCACAGGGGTGTCTTCCCTCACACCCATATTTTTTTTTTGGGGGGGGGCAAGAAAAGTGCTTAAAACCGACACCCCCTCCGGTGGGGGGGCTCCCTATTGGGTCCCCCCCCTCTCAGGCGGAGGGAACGGCATTATTCTCCCGCCGCCCGCGAGGCCCTGACGGCCGCCCTCTTCTCCCGCTCCCCTCCCTTCCAGGGCTCACCTGCGGGCCGCGGAGGGGGCGTCCGGCGTCCCATCGTCCCCCTCCTCCGGGCCCAACGCCGACCCGCCGCCGGTTCCCTCACAGCCCGGTCCGGGCCTAGCCGGAGCGGAAGCGACGCCGGGCCGCGCGGGGCGCCGGGAGTCGTAGTCCGCGCCTGGGCCGGCTCCTATTCCCCTCCCAGCAGCCGCGGACTACAACTCCCGAAAGCGCCCGCGCCAGCCCGTCGGCCTCCGGCCTCTCCCGCCTCGTCAGTTAGCCTGCTGGGGATTGGCTGCCGTCGATCGGGGCGGGGGAAAGTCGCCCCCCTCAAGCGGCGTCAAAAATCAAATCATCGGCCTTCGTCCAATCAAAAAGAAGGAAACGGGCGTGAGGAAAGAGGGCGGGAGTAATCTAGGAGGCTGACCACCAGGCGTTGTGAGAGGCGATTGGGCTGCGTCGCCAATCATACCAGGATACGATTGGCTCAAGGGAGGAGGGGGCGGGGTTGTGAGAGCCCGCCCCTCAGACCCTTTGCTGTTTTTCTCCACGTGTGGGTTTTGTAGTTTGGCTGGGAAAACGCATCTGGGGGCTCCCTAATTATTATTCTTTACTTTGATGAGGGTTGTTATTATTATTATCGATAATAATAACCCTTATTATTCTTTACTTTCATGAGCCTTCGTAAATCTTTTACGAACACTGATCATTTTTCATTCCTTAAGGTGACTTTTCTGCTGCTTAGGGTTGCCAACTCCGAACTGGGAAATTCCTGGAGATTTGGGGGTGGAGAGTGGGGATCTGGGAAGGGATCTCAGCAGGGTATAACACTACTGAGTCCACCATCCAAAGCGGCTGTTTTCTCCTGGGGAACTGATCTGTGTAGTTTGGAGACCAGTGGCAATCCCAGGCTGGGGAGTCAATGCCCTGGAGCAGGGCGAATAATGCACCCTGGGCCCGGAGACGAGTTGTAATTCCAGCATGCTAGCAAGGTGTGAAGGCCTTGCCACTCTGCAGAAACTGACCTGTGGGCTATGCAATATAATCCAGAGTCACACCCTTCTCGGCCCGTTGACTTCCATGGGTGGAACGCTGTTTAAGATTGCACTAAACAGTGCCTACCTGTGCCTTTCCTCCCCAGTAGGGGAAGTAACATTGACGATTTGCCATGGCACTTAACCCTCTCCCCACTTTTCTGGTTTTCTTATATGTGTGTGTTAAGTGCAGAATGTGTGAAGAGTGAGCTAATTAACTTCTAGGCTGAAATAACTGACACCGTGCAGCTCCAGTCAGAAGATCCATGTATCCAGGGAAAGTGACAGAGGCATCAGTAAATCTCAGCAAAATCATGAGCTGACGAAAAAAATGTAACAACGCCAGATTCTGTGTGATAACATAGAGACAGAACGCGGATCTGTTTTTTCAAGCAGAAACACACCGACCCCTCTCTGTTTCCAGGTGCCGTGAGCGTGGTGGAGAACGGTTGCTCAAATGCAGTCATCATCCCAGGCGGTGAAACCCAAAACAGCTCCTTGTGCATGCTGCTGTCATACTGCCCCTGTACAAATTGGTGAGACTGCACTTGGAGTATTGGGTAACGTTCTGGTCACCACACCTAAAAAGGGATATTGCAGAGCTTGAGAAGGGGCAGAAAAGAGCAACCAAAATGATCAGGGGACTAGAGCAACTGCCCTGTGAGGAGCGGTTAAAACACTTAGGGCTGTTTAGCTTGGAAACAAGGAGGGTAAGGGGAGGCATGACAGAGGTCTATAAAATTATGCATGGTGTGGAGAGATTGGACAGGGAGAAGCTTTCCTCCCTCTCATAATACCAGAATGTGGGGTCATCTGCTGAAGCTGGAGGGTGAGAGATCCAAAACAGATAAAAGGAAGTATTTTTTCACACAACACATAGTTAAATTGTGGAACTCCCTGCCCCAGGATGTGGTCATGGCAGCCAACTTGGAAGGCTTTAAGAGGGGAGTGGACATGTTCATGGAGGATAGGGCTATCCATGGCTACTAGTAAAAATGGCTACTAGTCATGATGCATACCTATCCTCTCCAGGATCAGAGGAGCATGCCGAATATATTAGGTGCTGTGGAACACAGGCAGGCCAATGCTGCTGCAGTCTTCTTGCTTGTGGGGCTTCCTGGAGGCACCTGGTTGGCCACTGTGTGAACAGACTGCTGGACTTGATGGGCCTTGGTCTGATCCAGCAGGGCCTTTCTTATGTTCTTATGCCCCAGTTCATTTTCTAGTGCCACAGGCCTCTCACAGTAGGTTTATGGTCTGATGCAGTATAAGGCAGCTTCACGTGTGTGAATTTCAACTCTCGAGGTGTGCTATTTCTGAAGGGGAAACAAATTAGCAGAAGGAAACACTCCCATTTTGTTAAAGGCCACCTTTGAAATGGCGACTGGTAGTAGGGAACCGTTGCTTTGATAAACTTTTGATTTGCTTTGTGGAGGCTGGAGCACATGACACAGGCAAACACCGTTATTTTAAAAAATCTTTTATTAAGAGGAACAGGGGGAAAAAACTATAAAGAGAGCCAGCGTTGTTGGTGTACGTGTAACACTGTTCGAAGGGGCTGTGTGCTCGGACAGGTTTCCATCGCTAGAGGGCAGGAACGGCCTGTCTCGAAAACAGCAGCTGCGTCCAGGCAGGCAGGCGTCCATGCGTCCCTCCCGAAAGGGGTGTTGCGGAAGCAAAGCGACACGGCCGGGGCGGGGGGAGGGAGCAGCCACTACTGCTGCCTTTTCCGAGGCAAGATACAAAATCTAAAAGCCCATCTGGGTCCCGGCCACACAGGTGCGGCTTTTACCCTTTGAACTGGGCACAGACAACATGCACATTCTGTCTGAAAGCTGGTTTGGGGGCACGTTAAGAAAAACAACCAGCAGGACGCAGCAGCTTTTTAAAGAAGAAAACTACAGCAAGCATAAATAAACGCCAACAGGGAGAGAGAAGGCAGAGGCTGCAAAGATCTTGGCAGGCAATCTCCCTACTTCCAAGAGCCCTGCAAGGGGGGCTGAGATCTCCTCCCCACCCCCGTCTCAAGGGGCTAAGGCTGAGAGAGGCGGGGGGGGGGAAGGAGTGCATCTGGTTACTGAGCCAGAGATGGCTGACCAGTTTGCTATGCAGACCCCAGCAAGGAACAGAAGACATCTTGCCACTCAAGAGCCAAAAGTCCTAGTGATGGGGGGTGCCTGCCAGGGACAGCGTTCCTACAAACACACAAACCCAAGCCAGCTCCAAGACCATCCTTTTAATCCTCTGGCCAAAAGTGCCCATTCCTTAATTCTCCCCTCAAAGAAAACTACTGCCTCAGGAAGGAAGGGCCCTAGCCCTGCCATCCCCCCTGCAGCGCTACTTTTCTGCTTGCGGGGAGCTGTTGCTGCTCCTTCCTTCCAGGGTGAAGGGGTGCTGTCTCCTCTCCCACATCCTGCTGCACATCAGGATCCAGAATGTGCCTCCAGCAAACATGGCAACTGCTGGGATTTCTTGGTGCAACGCTCAAGGAAAGCCCGCCCGCCACACGACATGCTTCCAAGAGCGGCTGTGGGAATCACAGCGAAGGCCTGAGGGGGGACAAACCCCTATTTGAAATGAGCACGGAACTCTCCAGTGTATATATATAAAAAGCTCTCTTGGTGTTGCACATCTTTCTACAAAAAAAGCCACACGCGCACACCACAGAAACACCCAAAGCGTCTGCACTCTGGGGTGAAGCAATAGAAATTCCAGTGGCAAAAAGAGCCGTGAAGGAAACGAGACGGAATGTTTTCTTCTCCAGACAGAGGAGGGCTAGCAAAAAAACACGGTGGAGAACAGCAACCGCCTCCCCCGCTCGGATGACAGTAAACCCGTGTGGGTAACACAACTTGTCAAGCATAGCACGCATACCACACTACGCTTAGCTAAGCCTACTGGCCCACGCTGGTCTTTGAGAACAACAAAAAGCCCCGGAAGGGCAGAGCCACCAGGTCTGCATGTGGGGCAATCGAGGCACAAACCCAAACCTCCAGAAGTGGTGGGGGATCGAGGCCTGGAGGGACTGGGACACCTCCCACCCAGACACTGACCCACAACAACACGGAAGGAACAAGGAGGTAGGATCCATAAGTGCTGCAGGCGCGAATGGGGTCTGTGTGAGCCCTCGTGTGCTGACGCAACTCCCATTCTCATGGCCTTTGCAAGAGCGGGCCATGGTTTTCCATTCCCCACCTCCTGCTGGGGCCAGCCGGTGGCTCAATTTACTTCCCTCCAACTGATTCATGTTTGAGCCATTTCGCCAGAGCTGACCCCCACCCCCCCGGGAAAAATACACCGGCTTCCACCTGCACCTCCAAGCTTCCCGCTGCCCTATTCACCGGGAGACACGAACGGAGATGGAACGGAGATGCAGGAGAGACATGGACTTTCCGCAGCGGGGAGGCAGGGAGGGGGTGAGCGGAGCAGCATATGGATGGATCCGGCACAACAAAAGGGATGCTTGTTGCGAGTCTCTGTACAAGGGGTGCGCACCCCCCCACCCCCCTGCGGAGGGCAAAGCACACAGGAAAGTGCTTGCGCTTATGACCTGCAGCAGCCGGGGCCTTTGACTTCCTTCTTGACATAGTCGTGCAGTTTAAACCGGGGCTCATTGGGCAGTTTCATCGATCGGTGCTTCAGCTCCCTGCAAACGGGATGCAAGAGGTCAACTGAGTCATAGAATCATAGAGTTGGAAGGGACCATCAGGGTCATCTAGTCCAACACCCTGCACAATGCAGGAAATTCACAACTGCCTTCCCCCCACACACACCCAGTGACACCTATTCCATGCCCAGAAGACGGCCAAGGTGCCCTCCCTCTCATCATCTGCCTAAGGTCATAGAATCAGCATGGCTGACAGATGGCCATCTAGCCTCTGCTTAAAAACCTCCGTGTGTGAAGGAAAGCCCACAGAGAGCTGCTTACTTGGCAATGGCTGTGAAGGCCAGGTCCACGTTCAAGCCGCTCTTGGCACTGGTCTCCATGAAGGGCACTCCATATTCCTGTCCAACAAGACAAGCGTCAGAAGCTGCCTTTCCTCAATACACACTCTCTGGAGAGGCCTGAACAAATTACAGTCCGGACACACCAGGGGCTCCGTGTATCCAGATACCTCAATGAAGTCTTGTTTGCCTCCTCCAGGGCTTTTCTTCCCCTTAATCAACAGCATAACTAAAGGAACAGAACGTCATCTGGCTGACTGACCTGTAAGCCCTCAGAGTTACCCATGTTCTCCACCCCCACAGGGAACCCAAAGGATAAGCGTGGACCAAAGGCATTGTGTGCGTGTAGGGAAATCCATGAAAGATTGAAACAGGTCTCACGCTTCCCTTTGAGAAACCTCTGTGCTTTTCGCCACAGAGATGGGGAGATGGCCTTCTTGCCCAGCGTGGCTCTGGCAGAAAGACAATAAATGATATATAAAAAGAAGGGGACACTGAAACCATCGAACATGCACTGATATGTTGCCCATTCTACCACAAAGTTAGATCAAAGCTTATTTCCCCCCTACTTGGTAAATTCCCTGACGAGTCAATTGAGCTTTTGGCAAAGAAGCTCCTATTAGGAGAAGGCCCTCAACTTATGCTCCAAACTGCCAAGTTCTGCACTGTTGCTATTAAAATACGCAGAGCTTTATTAGAGAATGATTGTTACAAATATTTTACAATTTTATCAATTTTAATGTGATAATTTTAACCAGGGGTTGCTTTTATTGACCTTACACCTTTATATGTATGGGCAGTCTGATTCTGCGGTGCAAAACTATTGTGTCGAAATTTTGATGTGTTGGCATGTGATTGGTCAGTCGACCGTATTAATAAACTTGACTATATAAAAAGAAAGCCTATTTGATGCTCTTGGAAGGAGTCCAGCTCTTCCCAGAAACAATCTTTTCTTGGAGCAGAATCTCCGTTTGTGGCCGTGATGAGTACACCCAACCCTGGGTGGCAGCAGGCACCCCATACCTTGGCTAATTTCTCCCCATCTTCTCGCTTCACCACTCGCTCTTGAGTAGAGTCCACCTAGGAGCAACAAGAAAGCGACAGCGTTGGGGAGCGGACCATCCACCCGTTCTTGGGTTGCACGCTCGGTGCAAGACCCCACGCCTCCTGGACGCCTCTAGTGCTGCTGATCCAAGCCGGCTGCAAGGCCAGTGCACGAGAGAACCGCCAGCCCACTCCCCAGCAAAGTCACCATGGGAAAGAGCCTCACACACCCCTCCCACAAATAGCCTCCCTTGGTGCCACCGAGGTGTTGGGGCATCTCCTGGTCTGGATCCGTCCCATGCTCACCCGCCTCACCTTGTTTCCCAGAAGCATCAGAACCACGTCTTGCTTCGCATACTCTTGAATTTCTGTCAGCCAGGCCTAGCAGAGAAAACAGAAACAAGGACAGGACACGGGGGGATAAAGGTTAGGCACCAGGCAAACGGCCCGCGGCACCAATTCACACGGTGGTGACTGAGCTTCTGTCTTGTGAAAAGCAGCTTCTGCTCTCTGGCTTTCCATCTACCATAGAGACACGCCAAGAAGCCCTTTTCCCCTTCTGTGTGGCTTCGTGTGTGGCAGCTCATCTGTAATGAAGGGATCTTCCTGGAGTTACATGCCCCCTGCCCCCAGGGCCAGGGAGGACCCACGCTCCTCCATGCAGCCCTGTCTCCCTCCACTGGCTTTACCAATCCCAGGCCTGGCGTTCCTCCCGCCGGCGCTGCCAAATATTTTCATCCACGCTTTGTCACTTAACGATTAAAATTATGAATCCCACTGCATCCCACTGCCTCCACATATCGATTGCGCTATTTGAAAAACATGTGAAAAATTGTCAGTAGAAGCAGCCAGAATTGTTTACATCCAAGATGGGATTTCAACACAAGATGGTGCTAAAGAGACATTTTTGAGATGGGAAGGAGAGAACCATCTTTGTATGCACAGTATCTGAAATGGAAAAGATCTGGAGAGCAGCAGAAAATGGGTACCAGTTCCCAGCTCATGTTCTGGAAATCCTGGGAGGGGACAGAGCAGACCCGGCCTCTTGTCAGGGTATAAACCCCTGCCCCGGATTCACTTCTAATGCCTCTCTTTGGACTGGGGACATGATTATTCCACACTGGACAGTCTACAGCTGTTCATATGAACTGGCTCCCTCTGAAAAGCATCACGTTCAAGACAACACAGGCAACGTTCAGCCAATCTCCACTGCTTAATCTGTGCTGGAAGCGTTACGCCACCCCCTCTCTTCCTTCAGATAGAGGGATTTAGAAAACCTAGCCTCCACTCTCCATATAAAGCAGTTCTCACTATCACGTTAGAACATCCATGCATCTAAATATCAATTAGATAACTAGCATTTAGCTCGTTTTAAAACAGCAGCATGTATTAAAAGTATCGCATTGGGGGGCGGGAAACGTCTGTAGACACTATTAAAAACCAGGCAAAACTTTACATAGCTCTAAAACTAATGGCAAGAACCAAATGTTTAAAAATAAATATAAACGGAAAAGGTCCCCTGTGCAAGAACCGGGTCATTCCTGACCCATGGGGTGACGTCAGATCCCGACGTTTCCTAGGCAGACTTTGTTTTACAAGGTGGTTTGCCAGTGCCTTCCCCAGTCGTCTTCCCTTTACCCCTAGCAAGCTGGGTCCTCATTTTACCAACCTCAGAAGGATGGAAGGCCGAGTCATGACAGAGACAATGCTCATATTTCCACAGCCCGCTCTTCCTAAATCCCCGGGGGTCGGCGAATTATGGAAGGGCAGACAGCTTCAAGTGTTTCAGTGAACATTTAAATGCCGAAGTAGCTATTACCACCGCTCCTGTCACAGCAAGCACTCCAGCTAAGCACTCCGCACAAAGAGAGGCTTCTTTCCAGCATGCAGGAGTTTGGAGTGCGTACTGTGCTCCCCCCCCACACACACACACTTCTTATGCCTTCCGTGTACACAGGGCTCAGCCCCCCCTAGGGACGAGCAATTAGGAGCTGTACGCTCCCACACAAAGCCAGCAGGCAGCGTGAGATGACTTAAACACGGGGAGGCACGGCGACCGCCGAGCAGCGCCTGCTTATTACCTCTGTTCGATAATGGCTTTAATTAGGGGCATTAGTCTCGTTTGCAATTTAATTCTTGCGGAATATCCTACAAGATCGGATGCGATCGCTGGTTCTGCTCCTGGTTTCTCCCTTCCCTCCCTCTCCCCACCCCGGTACAAAACATAGAATCATAGAGTTGGAAGGGACCACCAGGGTCATCTAGTCCAACCCCCTGCACAATGCAAGAAATTCACAACGACCTCCCCACACACACACCCAGTGACCCCTACTGCATGCCCAGAAGATGGCCAAGGTGCCCTCCCTCTCATCATCTGGCTAAGGTCATAGAATCAGCATTGCTGACAGATGGCCATCTAGCCTCTGCTTAAAAACCTCCAGGGAAGGAGAGCCCACCACCTCCCGAGGAAGCCTGTTCCACCGAGGAACAGCTCTAACTGTTAGAAAATTCTTCCTAAGGTCATAGAATCAGCATTGCTGACAGATGGCTATCTAGCCTCTGCTTAAAAACCTCCAGGGAAGGAGAGCCCACCACCTCCCGAGGAAGCCTGTTCCACCGAGGAACAGCTCTAACTGTTAGAAAATTCTTCCTAAGGTCATAGAATCAGCATTGCTGACAGATGGCTATCTAGCCTCTGCTTAAAAACCTCCAGGGAAGGAGAGCCCACCACCTCCCGAGGAAGCCTGTTCCACCGAGGAACCACTCTAACTGTTAGGAAATTCTTCCTAATGTCTAGATAGAAACTTTTTTTATTTAATTTCAACCCGTTGGTTCTGGTCCGACCTTCTGGGGCAACAGACTGGCTTGGAGCAAGGAACAGGACGAAAGCTGCTTCGGGCCCCCGTTGAGGAGTAAAGGTGGGGTATAAATGACGCCAATGAAATGAGCCAGCCAGGAGAGGGCAATTCAGTGCTCTCTGAGGCCACTCCAAGATCCCAGCTCCATCTCTCCATTCCACCATGACCACGTTCAGCATCTGTGTGTGGAAAGAGGTTGGCACCTTCGCTCAGATAGGCACGCTTCTCCACGCTGGCATTCTCCACCGTGATGTAGCGGTTAAGAGCGGTGGTTTGGCACGATGGACTCTGATCTGGAGAACCGGGTTTGACTCCCCACTCCTCCACTTGAGCGGCGGAGGCTAATCTGGTGAACTGGATTTGTTTCCCCACTCCTACACATGAAGCCAGCTGGGTGACTTTGGGCTAGTCACAGATCTCTTAGAGCTCTCTCAGCCCCCACCTGCCTCACAGGGGGTCTGCTGTGAGGAGGGGGGCAGGAAAGGTGATTTTAAGCCCGTTTGAGTCCCTTAAGTGGTAGAGAGTCGGTGTATAAAAACCAACCCTTCTTCTTCTCTTCTTCTCAAACTCTGACATTATGTACCTGCCAGAAACAGCCTGCTGTATTCATTCTCAAGCGGGCATTTGGTGGCCAGGGATATGGAGGAGAAACCCGCATCTTTCCCAGTCTTCCAGAGCCCCCACGAGAGGCCAGGCTACAAACTGAATACAATGAATGCATGCATTCTCACAAAATATGCTTTAAAAGGCCGCTGGTTTGAACACCCTGCCCTAAGGGAACTCTCTCTGTGTTCAGCCCTCTGCTGAGAAAAGCGCATATGGTCCAGATGCTTACTTCGGCAACCCAGGCATGCAGAAAAAGGGTGGATTAAGACACCCCCGCAGGGCCACGGTTCGGCAGAAGGCCTGCCCTGCGCTTGAGACCCACTCTCTCCCCTGACTGCCATTCACATTCCCTGCTCAGGGAAAGCGTTCCACTTGGGACCACAAGGAGCCTCCAAGTGTCAACAGCTAATTAATTCTTTTTCCCCCAAACGAGCCTGCCTGTCGTGGCAATGGGAAGGAGACGCACCGTATGGCTGAAAAATCTCCCTCTTGCAAATGAGATGTTTGCGCTGAGCTGTGTGTAGACAGTTGTCGGGGAGCAAATGGGAACCAGGAACATGACTGGAGAGGGGCTGTGATTCTATGAAATAAAGAAAGGGAGGGGCCGTGGCTCAGTGGTAGAGCATCTGCTTGGCATGCAGAAGGTCCCAGGGTCTGACCTTGGCATCTCCAGTTGAAGGGACCAGGCAGGAAAGACCTCTCTGCCTGAGACCCTGGAGAGATGCCGGTCTGAGTAGACAACCCTGACTTTGATGGACCGAGGGTCTGTTTCAGTATAAGGCAGCTTCATATGATCATATGAGGAGGCGTCTTGCCGATTTTGCCGGAGGCCGCCCATCTACACAGCTGCGTTCATCCCAGGCCCGGAAAGCACCCTGGGTTTTCAAAGCAAGTTCTCCAGAACGAAAAGCCAAATTCCAGGTGAATTGCCGGCAAACTGGCACACTAGGTTGCCAGCTCCAGGTTGGAAAATACCTGGAGATTTTGGGGGCGGAGCCTGAGAAGGTTTGGAGAGGAAAGGGACTCCAATGCCAGAGAGCCCAATTGCCAAAGCGGCCATTTCCCCCAGGTGAAGAGATCTTTATCAGCTGGAGATCTGTATGGTAAACAACCATACAGGCCGATCACCATCTTTCCGGCAAAGGTTGTGGTAGAGATAAAACGGAGGCAGGGAAAACCACATTTGCTACCTTGGAGGAATTGGGAGCGAACGAGACCCCTGCACTAGGAAAACTGGGGAAGTCCTGGTAACGCAAGCTGGCTGTGCCCAGCGCTGATCCGCTGGCCTGCCACGCTGTCGCCAAGAAGCCTCCCCCTCCCATCCCCAGAGCATGTCAAAACAGAAACAAAACCACCCACAATCCATTTTTAACAAGGGCATGGATGAAAGAATGGAGAAGCCCAGGGACGCGCAGGCAGAGCTTTTGAAAGTAATTGGGGGTGGGGGAGAAATAGTTCAGTCAGTTGCCAAGAAGAACGTCTGTCATTTTGGCAGGCGAGCCAAGGAGACGCTGGGCTCAGAGGGACTCGTTGTGAGCTCTGTTTAATATTACATCCATCTCCAGGTTCCGCTTTCGAATGGCTGGAGGCAGGCTGGTTTCAAAGCTCTCCGCCTTCCAAAACAGGCCGCTGACAGATGGGTGTGGAGTCTTTCGCAGAGCTTCCAAGAGGGAGCGCAGATACCGGGGATTTAATCCCCGCCACTCCGAAGCCATCCGCGGCTTCGCTGCTGCTCGACACTCCTGACTTGCGAAGGGAAAATCCACGGTACGGGAAGCCTTTAAGAATTTATCCTGGTCTGTGGGTTTAATCTGCTGGGGGGGGGGGCTCTCCAACACCAGGGGGATCTGGCCCAGCCGAAAAGTTACCAAAAATAGGAAATGTTCAAAAAAAAAGAAGAGCACGCCAGCTTCATTAGCCGCAGAACTTGCCTGCGGCTGATCACACACACACCCGCACACCCCGCCAAGGAATCGATTTACAGACAGGAGAGAGACAAATGAGAGCTCTTTCAAGGAGTTTGCTGTCTCGTCCATAAAACTGGCTGCAGGAATTTACTGGGCGGCAGCTACCTTGTCTGTCTGACAATCACGCACGGCATAAAATTGCCAAAAACTGTCGCCGGCATATTGTGCACGGTGGAGCGGGTGGAGGTGGGAGGGCAGAATCCAATATTCTCAAAATGTCTTAACTCCCTTGAGCTATTTGGAAAGGGGCGCCTTGTGTGTAGGAGGGGGCAGTTATCACTAGATAAGCCTCTACTTAAACATATGGGTGGCCGCAGCAATTTGTCCCCTCCCCTTTATTTTACCACTAGCGAGCAGCCTCAGCCTTGCCCTCCGAGAGGCACATCAGTGCCTGTGATTGGCAGGGAGAATGAAGCCTGTGCGCCAGCGGGGCCTGCCCTGGGTCCCCCGAGCTCTGTCTTTCCACCCTCGCTTGGCCGACAGAGCAGAGCGCTCGGCCTGTCTGCCCCACACCACGCTGCTCTGCTCTGACGGGCAGTGCCTGCCACTCAAGACCCTTCCCTGGCTTCAGCAGCTGCAGCCAAAGCAAGCCCACAGAGAGAGAGAGAGACTCAGAGACTTGCTTTCTTTATCGACAAGAAGAGTTCGCTTCTCCGAGCTTCCACGAGGCGAAGCGCCCGATGGGTCGTGCTGACCTCGGGTTGTCGAATGTGCCCTCTGGCTGCGGATTCAGCAGCCCAGGTAGAAGCGGGCAGAGATCCCCCACTTCCCTCACGGCCTGCCACCATGGCGACTGGGTGCATCAGAGGAACATTTCCACATGGCAACTAATAACCGGCAACCCTGAAGCGCTGGCCCAGGTCCAGCGCACAAGCGGTGTTCGTCACCGATGCTCCAATCTGTCATGAGCCACTCCTGCACACATGGGTGCTCGCAAAAGCACCGTCTGCCACACGCAAGAGTTTGCACAGAAAAAGGTGTACTTGCCGGGCCCTGGAGAGCTCTCTTTCTCTCTTTCTCTCTCTCTCTTTCTCTCTTGCAAGCACTCTCTTTCCCCTGCCACTCGACACCTGGAAGAGCAAGGCTACATTTTCCTGTTTCAATACACATACAAACACTCAAAAATTAGCTGCACAAATTAGATATAAAGAGATTCGGTCACAAAGGAAGCTGCTCAAACAGACTCCCCTCTCCCCGCTTCCTGGAAGGGCTGATAGAGCAGAATAACTGATCTGGCCTCTTTCCAAAAACGGACACAAAGACCTTGGGGTGGCCTTTAATTTGCACCACAACAAATTTTTCTTTCTGGTACTGACTCGGAGGACGAGTTCACTTCATGCTGGCATTTGGAACGATCAACGCAACAGGGGACGGGAACTAATTATTGCTTTCGCCGTGGGGTAACCAGCAAGCAGTGGTCCAGCCCCTGCCAAAGCCAGCAGGAAAGAGGTGCATAATGCAGGGCGTCACAGGTTCAATCCCCGGCACTTCCAAATTAAAAGGATCTCTGGCAACAAACGTTAGAAAAGCCATTTTCTTCGCCTCCCACCCTGGAGAGCAGCTGCCCATCAGAGTGGGTAATTCCACGCTAGACGGACCGTAAAGGCTGCTTCCCCACAAGGACAGCTGTGCTTGGCACCCAAGGGCTTGACTCCACAGGCCTATTCCAAACGCATACGATTATGTTCCAAGGAGGGGTGTTTCCGGCACAATTAGCACAATTATTGCCTGGAGTCTGCAAACGACAATAAGCCACAAACGCGCACTCTGTGCACGACCGGACAAACAGGAGCATCTGTGCGGAACTAATTTGCCAGGGCTCCAAAAAAACGGGCATCGCTTCAGCAGCCTGAACTGCTTGGCAGGGCTCTGGGCCCCGACCTACCACCGTGGCCCTAGAAAAACACGCTGGGTTGCCAAAAGGGGGTGCCAACACAACCTCCCCCAAGAGCTCCCTTTTCCCTCTTTAGGGGGTAGAACAACAGTGAGGCATGCGTGTGTTTTTTTGGCAGTGCAATACGAGGACAGTCCATTGGATCCACTGAAGAAAAAAATGTATTCATTACTAAAATCCATAATAATAGATCCATGTTATGGATATTTCAAGGCTGCACTACTGCAATGGACTCTGCATGGAGCTGCCCTTAAAGTTAACTTAGAAAAGCCAGTAGGCACAAAAACTGCTGCCTGGTTGCTATCAGGCGCTTGGCGGAAAATGCATTTGTATTTATTTATTTACTTTATCTATATCCCCCTTTTCTCCCCAATGGGGAACCAAAGCAGCGTACATTGTTCTCCTCTCCTCCATTTTATCCTCACAACAGCCCTGTGAGGTAGGCTGTGTGTGTGTGACCTTGAGCTAGTTACAGCTCTCTCAGAGCTCTCTCGGCCCCACCTACCTCACCCAGGTGTCAGTTGTGGGGAGGGGAAGGGAAGACGATTGTAAGCCGGTTTGATTCTTCCTTAAGTGGTGGAGAAAGTCAGCATATAAAAAACAACTCCTCTTCTTCTTCTTAAGTCAATAAGTACAAAGACTCAACACGGTCCAGGTCATAAATGCCCTTTCATCTGTGGAACTCTTTTCTCTGCCAAAGGTACCAGGAGGGGAGGGTGGCGCTTCTGCCTGACTTTGCAATCTGCATCACAAAAGGACGGCAATGCTGCTTCAGCCCTCAGTCTGGCCCCCACCCCTGCTTCCAAAGCTTGTCACTGTGTGTTCCCTCCCACCCCTTTTACTGGCAAGGAAGACGTTGACATTTGTATACCGTATTTTTCGCTCCATAAGACGCTTTTTTCCCTCCTCAAAAGTGAGGGGAAATGTCCGTGCGTCTTATGGAGCGAATGCCGGCTGGGCGGGTGCCCGTCGGGACGGCGTAGCGTTCCCCACCCCGACGGCCAGCTGGGAGGCGGGCGGGGCCGCACAGAGCGAGCCGGTGCACGCGCCAGTGGGTTCCTTTCCAGTCTGAAAGGAACCCACGGCTTGCAAGGACCACGAGCCACCTCGCCAGCATCCGTCCAAACTGAATGTGTCCAGAGGAAGGCAACAAAGATGGTGAGGGGTCTGGAGACCAAGTCCTATGAGGAAAGGTTGAAGGAGCTGGGTATGTTTAGCCTGAAGAGGAGAAGACTGAGAGGGGATATGAGAACCATCTTCAAGGACTTGAAGGGCTGTCATATAGAGGAGGGTGCCGAGTTGTTCTCTTTTGCCCCAGAAAGTTGGACCAGAACCAATGGGTTGAAATTAAATCAAGAGTTTCCGTCTAGACATTAGGAAGAGTTTTCTAACAGTTAGAGCGGTTCCTCAGTGGAACAGCCTTTCTCGCGAGGGGGTGAGCTCTCCTTCCCTGGAGGTTTTTAAGCAGAGGTTAGATGGCCATCTGTCAGCAATGCTGATTCTGTGACCTTAGGCAGATCATGAGAGGGAGGGCACCTTGGCCATCTTCTGGGTATGGAGTAGGGGTCACTGTGTGTGGGGGGGGGGAGGTCGTTGTGAATTTCTTGCATTGTGCAGGGGGTTGGACTAGATGACCCTGGTGGTCCCTTTCAGCTCTATGATTCTATGAACTAGCAATGGAAGCCGGATGGGCAAAGACCTCGGTGACCCCAAAAATCCTTTGCAGGCAAGTAACGCGAGAAAACTGCAAACCGAGCCAGGGAGAGGGAAAGAGACTCCTCAGAGAGGATAAACTTCCATTCTAGAACAGAAAAATATTTAAGTCAGCAGATGTCTAATTCTTTATTTTTATTTGAGCAGGGAGAGAACGCTGTAATTATTAGCCCCCTTTGACAAACATCTAACATTCTATTCACAAACAGAGACGCTGCACCGTGCCAGAGAAATCTGCATAATGAAATGCCGGCAGAAGAGCAACTGCGCAGCGACTGGGCTCCCAGCCCAAGAGATGCCGACGCGGAAAGAACGCACCAGGAGGGGCCATGCACCAAAAGTCCCAGGAAAGCAGAGCCGCTCACCTGCACAGACCGCTGACCTTCTTGGTCAGTCTACCAGGTGAGCTGTCCCCGTGCGAGCGGGACACAGAGAGGTCCTCGAAGCAGGAAGTCGAGACAGTTCATGTTTCGAGGGCAATAACGCAAGTCCCCACTTTCTCCGGAGGATTGCTCCAGCACCAGCCGCTTCGGCATGAGAAAGCATAGTTGTTGTTTTTTTAATTCAGGAAGGCCAATTACGATATAACGGTAGGAAGAACTTCCTAAGCGAAAGAGCAGCAGAGCAAACTGTCCAAGGAGACTGCATGATTTCAAAGGGGGCTGGGACCATGAGCCCCACCCCTTGCCCCAGTTTCATCTGCTCCAACGGGCTGCCCCTCCCCCAGTTCTCAGGACACAGCTTCCCAAGCCCTGATATCAGGGATCCACAACCAGAGATGCCAGCAATCGAACCCAGGACATTGAGCATGTCGCGAAGGAGCTCCACCCCTCTGCTGCGGCCTCTCCCCTCAATCTGTTCTGCCACATCTCTCATGCCAGCCGATAAACTGAGTTACAGGTTCCCCCCCCCCCATGCACAACCAAATCAGGCCTCAAATCTGGCACACCAACGCTGAGGGGGCACCCCAATTTCTAGGTGTGAGAAACAATTCAGCGCACCTCTAAGACATCTGGGCTGTTCCAGAGAAGCCGGGAAGCCGAAGAATTAGTTTTTTTCCCCTTCCTTATCTAATTTGTTTTGTCGGCCTAAATCCTAATGAGGAGGAAGCCGCTCAGAGCCAGAGAGATGCCGGAGACCTGTGATTAGGATCGCTCACAGGTTGGCAGGTCGGTTTTTAATCCAATTAGCAGCCCCCAAGCCCGATCAGCAGAAGATGGGGAAGGAAGTGCTTAACCCGGTCCTCCCAAATGGGACCCACTATTTAAATTGCCCCTCCAGGAGAAGAAATGAGCTTTGCAGGGATGGGGGGGAGACCAATTTGACTTTTCCGCCTCTCATTCCAGGCACTACCTGGGAGCTGAAAGAAGACCCCCCCCTCCACTTCCTGCCCTCTTCGGCAGCCCCCACTTCCAGGATCCAGTCAAGGCATGGGTGGGGGGAGAACCCATGTTTTTGTGCCGCTTGGTTCAAAGCCCCCATCAAAAGCCATCACAGCAGCCAATTTACCTGTATATTGTCAAAGGATGCTCGGTTTGTGACATCATACAGGAGCAGTAAAGCTGAGGAGAAAAGGGAAAAAATATTTAGTGGGTGCTTCTTAAGAAGCCTACTTAACTGAAAAAAACACCCGGTCAAGACTTCATGCAGAGGGGTTTGAGATATGGCCGTTGGTGCTCAGGGCCACGCACCGAGGGCAGAGGGAGGAGACAGAATCACAGAATCATAGAGTTGAAAGGGACCACCAGGGTTATCTAGTCCAACCCCCTGCACAATGCAGGAAATTCACAACTACCTCCCCACCCACACCCCCAGTGACCCCTACTCCATGCCCTGAAGATGGCCAAGGTGCCCTACCTCTCATGATCATAGAAGATCATAGAATCAGCATGGCTGACAGATGGCCCTCTAGCCTCTGCTTCAAAACCTCTAGGGAAGAAGAGCCCACCACCTCCCGAGGAAGCCTGTCCCACTGAGGAACCGCTGGAAGAAGCAGCCCTGGTCCAGAGCCAACCCCTGATTCCAGGAACCTGATGGGGACCTGCATGCAAGAACAGCCCCCCCCCCCCCGCAATACAGGGGCTCTCCCGGTCACTTGATTATGGACGAGGAACTCCCCCTTGTGACAAGGGACACAAATCCTCTTTCCCCAGTAAGAGCCTCCCCGGCTAACTGATGTCGGCATCCAGGAAACCGCTCGCTTCTTAGAAAAACCACAACCCCCAGAACAAGCAGTTGACAGAAAATCATCGCTGCAAACGGCTTCATCCTTCACCACTCTGAGGTGAAGCCGTAAAACCTACGGTTACTGGGAAGTTTCTCAACCTCCCCACCGCCGCTGTGGCAGCAGGCACCTCTAAGCCATCATCCCCCTCTCCCGGAGAAACAGTTCTAGGGGCTGTGTGTGCCACCAGGAAACTTTAGCTGTCCCCATTAGCATTCGTCCACTTCGGAGGCCCCTCTGGAGAGGACTCTCATTCAGCCAAGATGGATAACTCTGTGGAATAAACCAGCTGCTCTGTCAGGGAAGGTTAATTTCCATTGTACAGAGACAAAAGCGTCCGTAAATATCAGGGGATGGTGAAGGGAGAATTCAGGTTTGCTTTGGATCGATAGCTCCTAAAGTAAACCTAGAACAACTGAGGAGAGATTTATTAAGCCTACACATTCTAAAATGCTAGGGGTGAGCCAGGAAGTTATACCAAATTTTTCTTTTAACCGTAGGCATTTCCAAAAATAAAAAAAAATAAAAAGATATTATGCACCTAGGCCAATGTTAAACCTGCCCAGAGAAGCATCTTTTAAGACGAAGGAACTTGCAACTGGGGTCCTGTTAACTGGATAATAACCATTCTGCTGTTACTGGAAGGATACATTTGATTAGCCAATTTTTAATAAGATGCCGGGAAAAACATAGAATAATAGAATCATTTTAGAGTTGGAAGGGACTACCAGGGTCATCTAGTCCAACCTCCGTCATAATGCAGGAAACCCACAACCACCTCCCCCCCACCCCCAGTGACAAGAAGATGCCCTCCCTCTCATCATCTGCCTAAGGTCACAGAATCAGCATTGCTGACAGATGGCCATCTAGACTCTTCATGTTCAGCTTGTGACTAAGATGTATAAATAAAACCGAGCTGAACAGCGGTGCAGCGCCCATCTTGAACGCAAAGTCTCTTGGATGCAAATGACTTAAAAGGTTCCGATTTCCAAAAGAAATAATTCTGGTATGTATTGGGGGGGGGGAGTTCTGTGAACCAATTTTCCCGGGTCAGGCTTGATCGGGCAGTGGTCTTTCCATGGGCCAAGGGTGTGTCACCAGGGGGAGGAAGTTGCAGTTGCAAATTTTCCCTTTCAGGGGCTGGGGGGAGCCGCCGGTCACCCTAAGAAGGCAGCAGATCAAGAATGAAAGCTGCATCTCACTTGCTCCCTGCAACTGCAAACCTGTGAAACTTCCACCACGGGTGGAAAATTTCCCCATCCCTAATTAGCAGAGTGAGATGTCAAAGCCGCTTCACAAAGGCTGCCTTTGAGTGGGGGGGACGGGACTCCAGCCTGAATAAAAAGCTCCTCGCGGAAGAAAGGAAGCTGCCAGCGCCTCCCCGCTTCAGCCCTTGACAATTTGAAGGGGACTTTCAAGTCATTGGGAATCCCACACCACCCCTCCAAACACACTACAAAGGCAGCGCCCGGTCCCACCCCCAGTTAGGACCAAGCCCTTTTAGTCACCTCCAGCAGAGCAGCCTTTTTGATCTATCCCCCCACCCACCCCAGAGCACGGTGTCCCTTTCCAAAGAGTGTCACAGGGCAAACCTGGTAGCCAGGCTGGGGGAGGGAGAGAGGGCTTTTTCCCTGGGCACACAGGACTCCTTTCATGCCACCAGAAGAACCTCATGAACGACAGACTGGAACTTTCCATCACGAGCAGCCCTTGTCCTGGGGAGAGGCCCTGGCTGGTAGAGCCTCTGCTTGGCATGCAGAAGGTCCCAGGTTCAATGCCCGGCATCTCCAGTTAAAGGGACCAGGCAAGTAGGTGATGCGAAAGACCTCTGTGCCTGAGACCCTGGAGAGTCGCTGCAGGTCTGAGTAGACAAGTTTTCTGGGGAACTCTTGTGCTAAAGGAATTTCCCAGCAAGGAAATACCCCATTTCCCCCTCCCTACTGTAGCAGTGACCTTGTCAGTGGTCCTCAGAAAGGTATGACACCTCAGACATTTCGGCAGAATCCCAGAATCATAGAGTTGGAAGGGACCACCAGGGCCATCTAGTCCAACCCCCTGCACAATGCAGGCAATTCACAGCCGAGCTGGAAGCATGCTCTGTTTTGCAGGAATGTTTCAACTCCTCTCCATCTGGATTGGCTGCAACTGGAAGTTTTACCTGTTCTCTACGTTGATCCCTAATTGGCTAAGTTGATCCCTAGTTGATCGCTAAAACTGGATGTTTTACCTGTTCCCTACATTGATCCCTGGATTGGTTGATCCCTAATTGGTTCTCTAAGTTGATCCCTAATTGTTCTCTAGTGGATCCCTAATTGACCTATTCGGAAATAATGGCCCTGGATCTCAATGATGGCACCAATTGAAATGCAAAATGAACCATTCTGAATGAATAAAGGAAAGATAACTCAGAAATCGAAACAGGAGAACATTTGGCACAACCCTAGATTTTAGCCTCAGTAAAAACCCTGAATATTTCCTTGGCCTCCTCCCAGTCTGTGCTCAGTCACAAAGCAAGAAACATGTGGCTCTCCTTACCGTGGGCATCTCGGTAGTATGCGTGCGTGACACTCCGAAACCTCTCCTGGCCTGCCGTGTCCCAGATCTGAGAATGGCAAGAGGGCAGAGCTCATCAGGAAGCAGCAGCTGAATTGCACAAAAATATCTCCACCCCTGTCAAGTTGGCTGAGACTCAGACAACCAAGGGAGGAAAATATAGGCCACGAAAGCAGACAGGGAGTGATTCCTGGAAAGGCTGTGTGCTACAGGACAACTTAAGGGACAGTTCATCCTCTAACAACTTTTCAGTCATCCGAACTGTTCCAAAATTCTGCCAATTCAATACCCTTTCCTCTGCACCAGATTCGGGACCCCAGCCTATTTATTTAGACCTTCTTCTGCAAGAGTCAAGCAAGATAAAAATATAGCTTATCGATTAATTTTTCCAACCACAGCACTCTTTTTCTTCCAAACTATAGCCTGCAATTTGTTAACATTCCGTCGCTGATAGTTTCTTCCTGAACAGTTAGTCTGTGGTCATTCTGTGACAGCAGAGCAATTTAGCCAATGGCTACATAGGATTACAGGCCAGCGCACTGTGTTTCACCTGCCAAATTACATTTTGTACGTAGAATTTGAAACGAGGGTGGGCAAAGAACTGGTCCAGGCAAGGGAAGCCTCCAGAACAAAGGGGACAGAGAACTGAAGAAGAAGAAGAAGAAAAAGAATAGTTGGTTTTTATATGCTGACTTTTTCTACCACTAAAGGGAGAAGCAAACCAACTTACAATCACCTTTCCTTCCCCTCCCCACAACAGACATCCTGTGAGGTAGGTGGGGCTGAGAGAGCTCTAAGAAAGCTGTGACTAGCCCAAGGTCACCCAGCTGGCTTCATGTGTAGGAGTGGGGAAACCAACCCGGTTCACCAGATTAGCCTCCGCCGCTCACGTGGAGGAGTGAGGGAATCAAACCCGGTTCTCCAGATCAGAGTCCACCCATCCTAACCACCACTCTTAACCACTACACCATGCTGGCTGTCAGCTAGCTACCAGCTGCCCTTGACTTACTACAGAAAATGCAACAGGCTTGGGAAAAAATGGTGGGGGGAAATAATACAGCCCCGCTTTCTGAAAATGAACAGGAAGTCAAACATCTCTCCTCCATCACCAAGGCAGCTCTTTAGAAAGAGCCCTTCATCAGTGACGAGGCGAAGGGTCTAATCAATTCAGAAGATTATTCATATTCCTAGTCCAGGGGAGGGGGGTTGCTGATAGAGACAGCGACAGACAAAAGGGGACATGAGTAATACATTTTTCAAGCGGAGCTGTGCGGTTTCCTCACCCCATCGGGCTGGTGAAGCAAGCAGAGCAGAGAGAACCAAGACTCACTTCTCGTGCCCATCCCTCCTAGTGCACCTCTCAGGTGTGGGGGTGGGAGCGGATGCGTGCCCCCCCATATGTTGGTCAATTTCAATACCTTTATTGGCATACCATCAAACAGTCGAACCATCAAGCAGTCTATTTTCAGGAACTCAGTTGGGTTCGTTAGTTTCCATTTTAAAACATCAGATACAGAGGCACCTTTCCACCTCGGATTTACTCCTCTGCCAAATTTTCCCCTACAATCTCACAATTTTTTTTTCAAACACTCTTTGTCCTGTCTCTAACCATCTGTGTGTGGAAGGAACCCACAGATATCCCCCCCTTTCCTCTACATTCCTGTGGGCCCTTCCGGCTCCGGGAAGGGTCATTTCCACAGTCAGGGGATGAAATAGCACACACACACACCCCGTTTGTGGAACAGGGAACAGGAATGCTTCCAGCCCTTTGTCCATCCAGCCCCAGACCCACACCATTCAGGTCCGGCCTTTCTGGGGGAGGCAAGAACGGAGAGGCATATAGGGAAAACTCAGCATTCCAAGCCTGGATGGTTGGACCCGGTCTGCTAGGCAGCGAAAGCCAGCTGTGAAAGGCACTGATTAGCTAGCACTTGTGACGTCAACCATTCAGTCCCAAGCGGTTCACTTTTAAAAGCTCTCTTTAAGAACAACGACCAAAAAAATGTGGCATGAATAAATAAAAGAATAAACCTTTAGTGTTGTTTTTCCCCCACCCCAGGTTTGCTCAAAAAAATGAGACGACGGGCAAAAACGAATGAATAATACAACGGCCTGCAAAGCGTGGTGCCTGGACCTCTGTCAAGGATCTTTCTGGGCCCTCTCTCCAGATACTGGGCTGTCTTCACTCTACACGGTGTTAAAGGCCAAAGGTACCACTACTACTGCTATTAAACAAGATGGTGGATGCTGGGCGGAAATGCTGACTTGCCCAGGGCAACGCTGATGAGATACGGATCTCCAGCATGTGTTTCCTCATGAGCCCCAGTTTGGAATAGGGCCACATCAGAAAGAAGAAGAAGAGTTGGTTTTTATATGCCGACTTTCTCTACCACTTAAGGCAGAATCAAACCGGCTTACAAGCACCTTCCCTTCCCCACAACAGACACCCTGTCAGGTAGGTGGGGCTGAGAGAGCTGTGACTAGCCCAAAGTCACCCAGCTGGCTTCATGTGGAGGAGTGGGGAAACCAACCCGGTTCACCAGATTAGCCTCCGCCGCTCATGTGAAGGAGGAGTGGGGAATCAAACCTGGTTCTCCAGACCACTGCTCCAAACCACCGCTCTTAACCACACCACCAGGCTGGCTCTCATGAAGAGGAAAGTTGCTTAACCACCCTTCTTCTCACAACTTCTTCCTAGAGCTCTATGCTCCAGGCAATCTGCAAGTTTCAACTGCACGGGGAAGGATGAAATTCCTCCCCCCCCTTCCACACCAAGGTCCCAATCCAAACTGAGGCCACTACATCTGCTGTTGGTATGCATGGACATTTTTCACTGGGTTTGACCCTTATCAGGGACCGGCAAGCCGATAAAAGGAGAGAGTAGTCTCTCACAGAAGTTATATTGCATCTAGAACTGGAGACAGGCAGGTTCAAACCCCCAGTTTAGCTATGGAGCTGACTGGGTGCTTTCTGGCCAGTAACCCCCCTCTCAGAACAGCCTGCCTCACAGGGTTGTTGTGATGATAAAATGGGGGGAAAGGTACACAAGTCTCACCTGTAGCTTTACCTTCACACCATCCACATTCAAGACTTTATTCTGGAAGAGAGAAAAATAGATAAATTCAGTGTTGGGGCGGGGAGGCCTGGGTTGCTATTTTCCCCTGGAGTTAAAATTCACCACCAAGATGACCAATTCCCTTCTGCTCCTGGACATTTCTCAGACATCGGCTAGGAACCCTGGTTGAAAGAGACAGAAAGCATTTTCTGGCAAAACAGCCATCTGGAAGTCCTCCCAGCAGGATACCCAGCATCCACAAAGCGCCCTTTTCTTTTTGAAATTGATTATCAAGGGTTGCATCTCATGGGAGGTGCCGTGGCTCAGTGGTAGAGCATCCGCTTGGCATACAGAAGTCCCAGGTTCAATCCCTGGCATCTCCAGTTAAAGGGACTAGGCAGGTAGGTGATGTGAAAGACCTCAGCCTGAGACCCTGGAGAGCCGCTGCTGGTCTGAGTAGACAATACTGACTTTGATGGACCCAGGGTCTGGCTCAGTATAAGGCAGCTTCATGTGTTCATGTGTTCACTATGCACGATGTGTGACCAACATCCTATGCGAAACAGGTGAACAGACAGCAGTGGCCACAGGCGGAGGGGGGGGGAGGTAGTTGTGAACTTCCTGCGTGGTGCAAAGGGTTGGACTAGATGACCTCTGAGGTCCCTTCCAGCTCTGTGTTTCTCCATGTATCTTTTTAATTGCACACAAACACAGCGGGAAGCTGACTGGCAACCTCAGCACCAATGTGCAGGGCCCACGTCCATTTTTTCAAAATGCGGCCCCGCCAGCAGAATCCAGCCCCAGGCAGCGTTTTTGGGAAACGGGAGACGCTTGGTGTTGTGTAAACATGCAAATCTGGCCATTCGTCCTGGAAGAAATGTTCAGCCTCGTCCCACGCTCCCTCAACGCGCAATTTACTCGTCAATAAAACCCAGAGGGAAGCCAGATTAGACGCCTGGAACAGCTTGCATTAAACACGGGGACATGGATGCCCTCCCTGCAGATTTGCCCTCTCCTACAAGAAACCACTTTGGACCCGAGCTGGGGATCATCATGCCAGTGCTGAAGGAGCAGAACCCGTCAGGATTCCCGCTCAGAGCTTCACCAGCATCCCTACGAGATCAGGCCAGCGGTCTATGCAGACCGGCATCCTGCCCCAACAGTGGGAAGCCATTGGTGCAAAACAGGGTGGTCTTACTAACAAATACAGTCGTTTATCAACAGCCCCCAAATAAACTTCACATGAATACATGAAGCTGCCTTATACTGAATCAGACCCTTGGTCCATCAAAGTCAGTATTGTCTACTCAGACCGGCAGCGGCTCTCCAGGGTCTCAGGCAGAGAAAGGTCTTTCACATCACCTACTTGCCTAGTCCCTTTAACTGGAGATGCTGGGGATTGAACCTGGGACCTTCTGCATGCCAAGCAGAGGCTCTACCACTGAGCCACAGGCCCTCCCCTCACCAGTTGCAGTGAGGGAAAGAGCAGGTAGTTAACATACCTACATTTACACACATATGTACACACTGCAGACAAGCACTTGTGATGTGTCTTTTCTAGAGATCTAGGAGAGGGGGTTGAGTTTGGAGACTGGCTAGTCAAGGTGCCCAATGATAACGTGTGTTTTCCCTTCAAAAGAATCTCCAAAGTCTCCCTCAAAGGCAAAATAGGGGCTGCCAGGTACCAGACACAGGTTCCCCCAAAGCCAGGACAGTTCCTAGCAAACCGGGGAAATGGAAGCATATGGAATTCGCATGGAGATGCAAATCGACTCCTTGATACGGTACCCAGGTCTCCAACCTCAGTCTTGGCCCCAAAGGGGAGGGGGGGTTGAGCCTCCTAGCAGCCCCTTGTAGATCAGTGGCCTCCACCCCTTGTAAGACTCATTAGTTTTAGGGATTCAGATCTTTGCATCTGCTTTGAAAGAGACTTCACAGGGCAAGACAGAACTGGCAGGAAGGGATGCTTCGGAGAAAGAGCTACAAAGGAATCTTGAATCAGATGCCATCACTGGGGAAGGGGGGAGGCTGAGAGACAACTGAGAACTAACCTTCAGCATGCAAGAGGCGGGGAAAGCAGAGATCTAACAGGAACGGACAAAGGAAGGCAGAGGGGACCAGAGTCAAGGGTGTTCATGGCTTCTGCTAAAGAGAGGGCCTTTCAGTCCTATACTCAGGGCTGTCTCTGTGTGTGCCGGTTCCACAGGGGTACAGAAACTTTCTTTCTTTGTTTGCAAGCAAGAGACAGTCTTTCTCGCCCACCGATGGGCAGAGGCAGATTCCCTCAGTCGAGTTAGCAAATGATTGGGAAGCAGGAACGTCTAAGGCCCTCAGCAATTGTGGGAAAACTCATTTCTGAGCCAGAAGTCCACAAGAGTCTCCAGGTGCCAACAAAGCCAGAGAACAAACAACACCCCCGGTGCAAAGCCAACAGAATGGGAGCGGAGAGAAAGAGAGCGCGCACAAAATCAACGCTCGCCAATTTGCTTCAAAAAGAAATCAATCCTAGCCCTTTGTTCTTTTTTGATTAAACACCGCTCAACCCGCCGGCCACAGTCTGCGCATGCTGATGCACCACGATCCGTTGGGTGCAACTGAAAATCAACACGGGAAGCCAACACGGGCCCAGGGGCCCAAGTGGAAGGAGGTTATGGAACTCCCCTCCACTAGATGGTGAAGGAGACAGAGACACACTGGCTGGGGCCGCGGCTTCTCTCCATTCAGGCCGATCCCTTTAGGAGCAAAGGTCTTTGGCCAGAGAGAGAAAGAAGGCCCTGTCCTCCCGCACGATCCTTGATGGGCCAAGCAGCAGAGGGAGGGAAATGCTGCCCAAACCAGTTCCCTTTCCCAGCCACGGAGCCGCTCCTCCAGAGTCAGCTGCAGGCCGAGAGCACATGAAGCGTGGCCATTTAGGCCAGCGTTCTCTTGGTGATGACAGGGATAGGCCAGATGCCTCAGGGAACCCCATCTAACTAAACCCCAGGACATACATATGTCTGCCAACCGAGAACCCTTCACGCATCGGCCGAAGCGGGGCTCCCATTCACAAAAGCTTTTGCCATGATACATGCGATTAGTCCTTAAGATGCCACAAGGTCTCCGGGCTGATTTTGCCGCAGGTGGGCTATCCCAGCGGAAAACATCAAGTGACACCCGTTCAGAATCAGAGGCTCATAAGAACATAAGAAAGGCCCTGCTGGATCAGACCAAGGCCCATCAAGTCCAGTAGTCTGTTCACACAGTGGCCAACCAGGCTCAATTTAGGCCTCTTCCCTCCCGACAAGTAAAGGAAAAGAGCACGGAGCTTTCCTCTGCTTTGTTAACACGACATTCACCGGCTGCTCTTTTTCACCTTTTCTACCAACCTCTTAATTCCTTGACACAGTTCTTCTCGTCATTAAGCGCTCCGAGCTGGGTCCGAGTTACCGCTTTCCCTTGCTAGGAATCACTCTTAGGAAAGATTCCCAAATAAAGTCTTGGCGGGGGCCGAACCTGCAAGCTGAGGCACGTCTTCAAAACTATCGCCATCCCCTCTGTACTAAGGGGGACAGATTTTGCCAACTACTTTGTGGGCACGCATCCACGCAGAAGAGAGAGAGTCTGGTGGCTAATCCATGTATTTTCTTGACTGGAGAGATTGAGACTGCGGCGGCTTCCTTGAGGATCCATCCGGGAGCTGCTTGCTCCCTTCTCTTGTTGCACGAAACAAGCCTTTTAGAAAAAGGGGGGAAAGAAAGGGCTAAATTTACAACGTTTGCAGGAGAGGGAATGGGGATCGAGGAGGTTTAAAAATACCTTCAAAAGCCACCTTCTGAACAGCAGAAGAGAATGAATCACAGTGCTGGGAGAAGGGGGAGAAAGGAAGCGAGCTCCATCCGAGGCAAACGGAGGGGAAACGTGGGGGGCAGAAATGGGAAAAGATCTTTGAAGTGGCTGCTCACTGAAGGGCACGGCTGAGTCCTGCATCAAACCTGCAATGAACCAGTCGCCTGGAACGGCCTTCCCAGCCGTGGCAGCCACGGGTCAAGGTGGGGTCAGGTTTGAGCACCATTCAAGGCAACAGAGTGAGCGAAGAACACCTGTAGCCCACTGGGTACAATCCACCCCATAATTTCTCTTGCACAAGCCCCACTGGAACAGACACTGGGCTGGAGTGATATAAACGCCAGTCCTCAGGCACCCGGAAATCTCATCCAAGCTAGTCTCCACAACCATGAGGACTAGGACCCTAATGGAAAAAATAAAAAGCAAACATTCAGGCCTGCCCAAAATATGACACCCGAATCCCTAGAGCCCACAAAAAAGCATCCCTTTCCTCAAAGCAAACAGCACGCCCTCAGTGCCCGGCAGGCCTCCTCCCTGCTGTCCAGGTACTCAGCACTGCCTCCTCTTTCCCCTGCCCCATGACCCTGGAGGCAGACATCTGGTCTCCTGTCCCAACCCCAACAGGAAAGGGCAGCCCGCTGCGGTTCCCAGCTACCCTCAGTCCCCAATCCGTCCCCGTCCAGCATCAACAGCTGTGCCTGCCCGCAGCTAGAGGACAGAATCGCTCGGAAGTTTCCTTGCCGCCTCGCACGTTTCACTGCGGCGAGACCAGACGGCTTTTGCCACTCGCTCCTTCCTTCCGCCAGGCAAACTAAGCGCAGCTGTCACGGCCGTGTCGGAGAAAGGCTACGGTGATTGAGTTCTGCTTGCGCTCCTCTTGCCGGCATTCTGCAAGCAGGAGAGGATTCTTTCCCACACCAAAGACGCCTGCCAGGGCAACGCGCAGCTCTAGGGGTCACTTTGCACCTTCCCAAGGTCCGTGGCTTTTAAAAACACAAGCATAAAACTCGTCAGGTTGCACAGCGGTGCGGGTGGGTACGCTTGCTTCAGCCGCAGCTCCTGGACAAGCAGGCATCTGGGAGCAGGGGGTCGCTGGCACCACGGAGGTGGGGGGGGAGCCAGTCTGGCCCTTCCAGACAAGCACGCAGGGCTGGTTTGACTACTCTAAGCACCCCTGAACCCCCCAGTACAAGTGAGCCAGGAGACCCCTGTTCAGAAGCTGCAGTAGTATTTGTGTAGAGCTGGAGAGTGCTCAGAGGTCAGGCAATCCACCTGGTAAGCTCAGACACGGGGCTGGATTCTGCAGCTGCGCTCCACCAGCAGAGGCCTTCTCCTCTGACGGAAGACTCTCTGGCGTGACAGGGAAATCCCTTCTGCCACATGCAAGGGGGTCTCACCCAACTGTAACCTCGTGCTAAGCATGAAAGCGCCGTGTTTTGCCAGCTCACAGCGTCGAAATGGGGGGTCTGTGGCATGTACCCTTCACAGCTTGGTCCTGCTTTGGCAAGAGATAGAGATCTCCTCTTGGCCTCCTCTTGGTCTGTCTGCTTTGTCCATTTCGGGCCCAGCCTGAAGACCTTCCTAGCCTGCACAGTGGGGCTCCCCCGGCCCCAATCTTGCCAACCCTTTCTTCCGAGGCCTCGGCCTGGCCTGGGCCCCTTGAACTCCAGAGCAACCAGAAAGATGGGAAGTGGTGCTGTACAGGTACCATGTGCAAGGATGCCAGCACGCAGGCCTCGAACACAGAGCAGGAGAAAAACTCCCAAAACAGTCACTTTATTCTTTAACTTGAAGCCGACTGACCAATTATTGAGGTGTACCGACGGAGCGAAAGGGAAACAGGGCTGGAAAAGAGCTAGAAATCTCTCCTCACACACACGTGAACCGATGAAACTGCCGGCTACGGAATCAGGCCATTCAAGGTCAGCATTGTCTACTCTGACTGGCTGCGGCTCTCCAGGGTCACAAGCAGAGATCTTTCACATCACTGACCTGCCTGGTCCCTTTAACTGGAGATGCCGGAGATTGAACCTGGGACCCTCTGCATGCCGAACAGATGCTCTACTACTGAGCCATGGTCCCTCCTCCTCTAAAGAGCAGAACCATTCACACACACAGCCCATCAACAAAACTGCAAAAGGTGCTAAGGGGGGACTGGTCAGTCCCCAAACCCGTTCCTTCTTTTCACACTTGTTGGGTGGAAAATGAACTCCACGGTGGTGCTTTTCTCTGTCCTGCAGCAGACAGAATTCGCCTTGGCCAACTGCATTTTCCCTTCACATCCCTCCACAAGCTCTCTTTAGCCCCCGCAACATCTGCCCACCCCAAAGAGCGCAGATGTTCTCAGCGGCGAAAGCTCTTGGAACGAGCCCACCTGGAATAGGCAGAACCACAAATGAGGGCTGATTCACCCCACACACACAAATGTGATTTCTTGATTTCATGGGAGTGATGGTACAGATGGCACATCTGCAGTGAAAAACAGGAGGGGCCGGGGGGGGGGGGCTCATGCACTGTTAGACCCCTGGAACAGCATCGCCTGTTTTTGGAAAATGGCTGCTTGTGTAAAGCGGAGGGGCAGCTTCATTTCCAGCATGGAGAAGCGGAGCCGTCGCATCAGAAGAGCTGCTGAAATGGAAAAACAGCAGATAAACGGCACAGTGGGGAGAAGGTGGATAAAACTGCCAAGGAACAAACAGCAAGCAGGAGGAGAACGTAGTCAGGAGATGTGAAAGATGCTAGAAATACAACAAGCTTAGGGCGGGTGCAGGAGTTTGGGGTTTCTGTGAGAGACACAGAAGATCCAATCTCTATTCAGGGTCCCTTCACAAGGCAAGGCCCAGACACTTCCACGTCTATTTCCCATTGCCCTAAAGACTGGAAACTTTACAACCCCTCCCAAAAACCTGTGAGCCGAGATACTGAATTAAGGGACTGAGCACTGTGGGTCAAGGGTAGAGCACCTGCTTTGCGTGCAGAAGGTCCCAGGTTCAATCCCCGGCATCTCCAGTTAAAGGGATTAGGTGAGGTGAAAGACCTTTCTCTGCCTGAGACCCGGGAGAGCCGCTGCCAGTCTGAGTAGATGATACAGACCTTGATGGACCCAGGAGGGTCTGATTCAGGAGAAGGCAGCGTCACGTGTTCAATTCTATGCCAGAGCTCCAAAGCTCCAAATAGGTGCACTGGTGTTTTGACCCCAAGGACACAAACCAGGTCAAGAAGACTCTGCTTCTGGCCACAGACGAGAGCTTCAAGGCGGGGGGCTATGTGGGGACAGAGGAAGGGGGACCAGCTCGGTAGACATTTCATGAAGGCTTTGGAGTTGGGGGTCTTTCCAAGCAAACCCCTGGCATCGTGGAAACTGCTCTGCCCAGCAGCATCAAACAACCGGAGTGAACTAATTTCAGGAGCGAGCAAACTGCTGAAGGGGAAATGAAGCAGACCAGCAGCGAGCCACACAGTTCTACCCGCCAGCTACATCTGGGGGACGATAAAAAAGGGCCGGCTTTGCCCATCTGTTCCAGCAGCGATTATTAAAAATTTAATTACAAGCACTGCCTCCTACTTCTCTGTGACCACGCTTCCGACAGTTAAAGGAAAGAGCCACTGCAGGACAACACTCAGGACACTCAGCAAGGACTGGGAAGACCTGGGTTCAAATCCATACACTGCCATTAGCCTCACCAGGTGACGTTAGGTTTTCCTCTGTGAGGTTGCTGTGAATATAAACACGGGGTGGGGTGGAGAACCACTCAAATCTCCAAGAATGCCTAGATGAAGCAATGTGATCAAAATGTAATACAATTCTAAAAAATTAAAATACTTTTTCACAGCTGTTGGGACTTTGAAACCCCCGCCTTCAAAACATCTAGAAATCACAACTGCTTTTACACATCTTGTTAACTCACTTGGAGCAACTGAGATTATTTCTTTGACTGTTATCTCACACTCAATATGCAGACTCCTCACAATCATGCAGACATATTTCCTCAGACAGCCCACAAATGGATCCCTCCCAACGCCGGTCGGCTGCTTGTGTGATTTTGGAGAGTCGCCAAAAGCCTAAGTCCTGTGGAACAGGCCTGCCCAAGGAGCTCAGGAAAGCTCCCCCCTCTCCTGGCCTTCTGCAACTGTGCAAAACCGAACCATTCATGAGGGCTTGTCGGTCATAGGGTTGCACTGTCCAAAATGTTTGACAAATTTACCTGGATAAATGATCAGGATTGCAGTCTATACTGCTATGCATAGCTTATTGTAGTAGGATCCTATTATGTAATCTCTGTACCGCTTAATGTGTCCTGTTAATACTTAGAAGAGTTGGGTTTTATATGCCGACTTTCTCTACCACTTAAGGAAGACTCAAACCGAGTGGGGAAACAAATCCAGTTCACCAGATTAGCCTCCGCCGCTCATGTGAAGGAGTGGGGAATCAAACCCGGTTCTCCAGATCAGACTCCACCGCTCCAAACCACTGCTCTTAACCACTACACCACACTGGCTCATGCGATGCGTCAGTTCTTTCCGGTGGTTCTAGACTTCAAAAATCCTAAAGCATCGGTTTCTGCGTTTCCCATTTTGTTGACTGTACTCACTCACTATGCGTAATCCGCCTTGACTCCCTCTGAGAAAGGCAGGCTATAAATAATGCAGATTAAAAAAAAAGTCTAAATCTAAATGGACATCGGTAGGGGTTTGGTAAGGAATATAGCAGTGTGCCGTGCCCAGTTTCCGTTCCGCTTCCAGATGACTGCAAGGAAGGTAATCGCTTCTGGGGAAGATGCCTTCGTTTCTCTAACCTACCCAAAGCCACTGCATTCTGTTCTCAGGATCTAGAGAGTCCCTTGCAGACGATTCAAAAGCAGCTCCCCAGGCAGAGCTCTGGAGAACATCCACACCAGCTCTGTCTTCTCTTCCTGTGTTCCTGCAGCTTCTACAGATCTCTTGGCAAAGACTGCTGTCCCCCCCCCCCTCTTAAAAGTTCACAATAAAACCCTAGATTGAAAGGGGGAAGAACCGAAGAAGGAAATCAGTAAGGCAGCCGGGGGCAGGATTTCAGAGGAGCTATGAACTCAGCTACAATTGACAGGTTGGAAAGGGAGCCACTGCCCATGTGTATTCCCGAAGCATCTCCGATCTCCAGGCAGAGATTGGCTTCAGCGCACCAGGGGTTAGGGAGAGTCTCAGGAAGATCAATACCCATCCTCAATATACTGTCAGAGTGACAAAGCAGCAGGGATAATTACGTGAACCCCAGGGAACTAACTGATTTTGCTGGCTCGCTGGAAAGAGATTTCGGGCAGCTTCGGAGCACACCTCATGTCCTTTTACACAAATGAGGATCAGAAGCATTGGGCAGCAAAAAGTCTCTATCTAGACACCCTCTGGCCTACCTCACAAGGCTGTTGTGTGAAGGTGGAGGAGGGGAGAACCATGTTCTAAAGCTGCTTTGAGTCCCAACTGGGGTGAAAAGCGGGATGGATGCATGGATGGATGGATGGATGGATGGATGGATGGATGCAAAATGAAAATGCTTTTGGCAGCAGTCCAAATCTTCCGGTGGAGATCCAGCAAGAGTGTGCCAGACCTCTGCCTGAGACCCTGGAGAGCTGCTGCCAGTCTGAGTAGACAATACTGACTTTGATGGACCAAGGGCCTGATTCAGCATAAGGCAGCTTCATGTGTTCATGTGAGTTCCCCCTCCCCTTGGAAATAAGTAAGTGGCCTGCCCCGTAGGGGTGTTGTCAAGTGCTCTGACGTCTCAGATTGCACGAGAGAAACACCAGATGTTGTGATGACTGAAAAGAGACTCCTTACAGCATTAAGCCTCTCTCTGCTGACAGAAACCGCCCCGTCTGTTTTCCCTCTGCTCCTCTCTGCGGCATCCAAACTTCCAAGGCAAAGGAGGGGGAGCAGCTGCCCCCTCTGCTCTCCAGCAACAGGGCCCACGGAGCCGGGGTGGTTGTTGCATCGCGCTCAGAAAAGCTTAATTAAAAGCAGAGCTGGCAGCAGTGGGATTCGTCCTCATTAGCACTGCCCTACATTTGGTTGGAAGAAAAATAAAATGCTTAATGCCAATTAGAATCCTGAACAGCAAACGAGCAACCCAGGACCCCAGCGCCACTGGTCCATGGCGGAAGCGGGATTTGGAGACAGTTCGCAGGACTAATATCCACAGACTCCGCTCACTTTGCTGGGGTCTCCCTGGGCTTGCTCGCTGAGTAAACAAGAGGAAAGCAACCGAGCACCCCGAAATGCTCCGGTCCAGCTGATGAGACCAACCCAAACACACATACATACGTGTATATCCAAATTCTGCACCACAGAAAGATGAATTCTGCAACTCGTCTCTTGCAAATTAGGCACACGGCCATAATTCTGATTGTTCCGCCTAACTTACTTGTGTGGGCAAATAAGCAAATATGAGAGTCAGCGGGGTGCAGTGGTTAAGAGTGTCAGACTAGTTATCTGGGAGACCCGGGTTCGAATCCAATCCCTACTTGTGCCATGGAAGCACACTGGGTGACCTCGGGCCCATCGCACCCTCTCAGACTAACCTACCTGACTGGGTTGTCGTGCAGATAAAATGTAGGAGAGGTGAATGATGGAAACCGCTTAGAGTCCCCATCGGGGAGAAAGGCGGGGAGGAAGAGGAGAAGGAGGAGAATAAGAAGAACAAGATCAAGAACAAGAAGAGTTGGTTTTTATATGCTGACTTTCTCTGCCACTTAAGGGAGAATCAAACCGGCTTACAATCACCTTCCCTCCCCCTCCCCACAACAGACACCCTGGGAGGTAGGTGGGGCTGAGAGAGCTCTAAGACAGCTTTGACTATCCCAAGGTCACCCAGCTGACTTCATGGGTAGGGGCGGGGAAACCAGATTAGCCTCCACCGCTCAAGTGGAGAGGTGGGGAATCAAACCCGGTTCTCCAGATCAGAGTCCACCGCTCCAATAAATAAATAATGCCAGACCTGGGAGAGAAACAAGAAGCTTAACACTCGATCCAGACCCAATTTTGCTAGGCTGTGCACACACAGGTGTGGCCTGCCACTATGCATGTGCACCTGGGGTGATCCTCCAGTTCACACACGGTGACCTCATCTCACTTTTGCGGCAAACAAATACATTCTTGAACCGCTATTCACGGCTTGCGCTCTTCCCTACAAATCAGGAGCACTCCTGAGGTTGTTCCACACACCCCAGTTTCCTTTACTGTGATTTTGTGATCACACCTGATACTGTCACACTCCAGCACTGGCCCCACAGAGACTTGAAGCTTTGTTTTTAAGAACGGCACGGAGATTAACCTGGGCCCATGCGTCGATGGCAGCTGAACAGAGAGTCCATTGATAAAGGGTAACTTCCAAGGATCTGAATCCTAAATTTAACGCAAAAGGAATGGGGAGGCAATAGATCTTTATAACCAGCACAACGCAGTATTAAAACTGCAAATCCACAAAGCACTTAAAATAGTTAAACACTCAACTAGTTAAATACTTAAAATAATGCTCAGTTCCCCATAATAACCCCCTTGGCTCAGCCCTAAGCGCAAGCTCATTATATGTTTTCTTAGAAGTAAATTAGAGGGGGGAAAACCCAGTTCCAACATGCTCAGGACTGCAAACTTCAAATAGTAGCTCTCCCCTTCCCCATTTAATGTAGCTTCTGATTCTCCTGGCCACAGGGAAATTAGCTTTTTTTGCTGGGGGGGGGGGGCGAGGGGAGAATGGAGAAAAGAGAAAAGATCCCATCGGACTTGAGGCATGGAGCCAAGCTGGTCTCGTGGGGAAGAACAGGTCTTGTGGGGAAGAACAATCAGTGTAAAGTCTCTAGATTGGCTAGGCATGGCGAAAATGCTCCACGCGGCCTTTGTATGGTCAGCCGAGCGGGAGGGAGGGGCCGTGGATCAGTTCAACCCCGGCATCTCCAGTTAAAGGGACTAGGCAAGCAGGTGATCTGAAAGACCCCTGCCTGAGACCCTGGAGAGTTGCTGCCAGTCTGAGTAGACAATACTGATTGGAGGGGTCGTGGCTCAGTGGCAGAGCCTCTGCTTGGCATACAGAAGGTCCCAGGTTCAATTCCCGGCATCTCCAGTTAAAAAGGGACTAGGCAAGCAGGTGATGAGAAAAACCTCTGGGTCTGAGACCCTGGAGAGCCGCTGCCGGTCTGAGTAGATAATACTGACTTTGATGGACCGAGGGGGGGGGGTCTGGTTCAGTAGAAGGCGGCTTCATGTGACATTTTGCACAGGGCTGCCAATCTCCAGGTGGGGGGGCAGAGTTCTCCTAGAGTTTCCACCGATCTTCAGATGCCAGAGATCAGTTTCCCCTGGAGAAAATGGAAGCTTCAGAGGGTGGAGTCGATGGCATCATGTCCCTGCTGAGAAACTTTCCTTTCCCGAACTCCCCCCAGCCCCAGTCTCTACCCCAAAATCTCCAGGTATTTCCCAACCTAGAGCTGGAAGTTCTACTGTCTGTCCTTCAAGCCCCCTGGCCTCCGGCCTGGGCCAGACAATGCACAGCCTCCGAGGCCGGAGTCCCGGGGCTCCTGCCTGGGCCCAACAGCTAACTCTGCCTTTAAGCCTTTGTTTGTTTTAAGGCTTAATGAACAGGGAAACTTTGAAGTAATGATTAAGAAAAATAGGATGCGCTCGGGGGCCCGAGTGCAAAAAACCTAAAACAACCTCCAAGTTAATTACCAGCAATAATTTGGCTCTGCCTTGTGGAGGTACTACCAAGATATGTATCCGCTATGCAAACCTTGTTATCCATAACTGCATTTCTCAGCCTGGTTTAAGGAGGGGTTCCCCCCCCCCTCGAATGGCCACAAGCAGGACTCTGGAATCTGGAAGGAAGAAACCGTTGCTGTTCTAAAGAGAGGGAAAAGTCCCAACCCCTGGAGAACTGGTACCCAAGCTGAGGTTTCCGATCTGCTCATTACCATGGGCAGAGCAGTCAAGGAAGAAGCCGCGTCCCTGGGGTGAATTAAAACGTGCCAGTGCTCGTTAAAATGTGTACAGAGACAAATGGTTTAACCTGAAACTAATTATCGCTGCCAGCATGCCTGGCCTATCAACAATAGCAGGGCCCCGATCCATCAGCTTGACATCAGTCCGATCAGGGTAACCTTAAGCTCGGGTTTAGAGAGGGCAGCGGGAGACCCAGGGTGGTGGGGTCACTTCCTTTGACTTTTTGTGCTCACGTTTTTGAACTAGTGGCCAGGTGACAAGAGGCGGCAGCAACAGCAGAAGCCAGATGGTAGAAGAGGGGAAACCAAGGGAACTGACCAGCAGAACTGCGGTGAGTTCACATGGGGTATGCCTACCCATGCCTTCAAGAAAGGCCCGCTTTAAACAGGCGTCCCCTTTGAATTGTGTCACTCCGTGCGCAAAAGCGTGTAATGTCAAGGCACCAACCCAGCACCCGTCGAAGACATGGGGGACCTCTCCCCGCTAACCCTGCATTTTTAGCAACCAAGGGACACCCTTGTAACAGCAGGAGATCTCCAGCTAGTAACTGGAGGTTGGCAACCCTATTTGGAAGACAGGCATTATAATGCTGCTGCGGTCGTCTTGTTTATGGGCTTCCTAGAGGCACCTGGTCGGCCACTGTGTGAACGGACTGCTGGACTTGATGGACCTGGGTCTGATCCAGCAGGGCCTTATCTTATGTTCTTATGTGGTAGGATCAGGACAGAGGGGCTGACCCCAAAGCTTTGTAGGAGAGGTGGGTTTGAGGAGGGATTTTAAGGGGGAGAGAAAGAAATCGCAGAGGCATTCCAGGAGGCAGCGGCAGGCTCAGAGGGAAGCCAGAGAGAATGTGCCAGTTTGAGTCACGGCTAGGAGGTGTGAATGCGCTCTAGACCTGCTCTGTGTAATTACCAAATTATACATGGTCTAATTTTTAAAAAGAGAGAGAAAATAACAAGACACTGGGAGCGGGAGATAAAAGCAAAGCTGAAAATGGCAGGCATTAAACATGCATTATTAAAAACAGGCTTATAATTAAGGGATCTCTTGTTCTGGGGGGGCTTTGTTTGGCTTTCCAGGCCAGTTGTCTGAAGCTGCATTATTTATCAAGCCTGCCCAGAGACCCGGCACATGGCAAACACACAGAGGACGTCATGTATGGAGTCGTCGTCCCCCCATCCCGCCCCCGCTTATTTCTGATCAGGCGATGCTCCCCTCATTGGCAACAAGGCGTGTTCAATGACCCATTCTTGGAAGACAAGCCAACCAGCGGGGGGAGGTTTTTTGGGGGGGGCGAGAACGTGGCCCCTGGGGTGAAAAACAGATGCTGCCCTGTTTGTGTCAGTCCCCAATTTGGGGGGGGGGGAGATGTACCATGCTGGCAGAAAGTCAGGGGAGCAGCTGAGACGTGGAGGGGCCGAGCTTCTCTAACCCACTTTGTATAAATCAGGGATTGAAATAATCAGCTTGTGGATGAGGAAGGGGAGAGGGGGTAAGCGAGGCCCTGGGGGAAGACGGCTTTGCTCAGAGACGGAAAACCCGGACTCAAGCTACAGACTCAGCACACAGCCTCGGATCGCATCTCTCTCGTGTCCCCAGTCTCCTGAAGGGACAGCACCGACCTACCTCGCAGGGTTCTTGAGGGTGACCTTGATGAAAGTTTTGTTATGCATTTAGCAAAAAACCGGCAAGTATACAGAGAAGCGGAAGTGATGAGCCACAGAAAGTCCCTGGTTCAGGCAACGGGCAGAGAATGGTGGAGTCAAAGGGAGGAGGGGGAGCGGCTGTGTGGCGCCCGCCTTCCACAGAAATCAGCTTCTCTGCAAGGAGAAAAACATCCTTCTCTTCTCCTGCTGCAGCTATTGATTTATTTATTTCCCCGGTGGTTTCCACATTTGCACTCTACAGCTATAAATACAAAATATTTAGCGCACAAAATGCCACAATCCTCCCAAGCAGGGAACATGCAGAGCGGCCCAATCTCTCCAGACCCCCCAGCCCTTCGGACACAGCAGGGAGGGCCCCAAAGACAGCTCCCAAACTCAACGATGGGGGCGGCACACACAGCGCACCCGTCTGCTTACTTATCACACTCTCGCTAGTCCGTCCCCTGAATGGCTACCAACATTTTGCACAGGACTGGCACCAACCCTAGGGGTCACCAACACAAACAGACCCTCAGAGGGGTCACCGTGTCAACACGGCCGAGCACTGGGCACGATCGGGACAGGCCTGAGACAGCTTGGCCTTTAGACAAAATGTGTCCACAACACACATGAACACATGTATCTGCTTTATACTGAATCAGACCCTTGAGGGTCCATCAAAGTCAGTATTGTCTACTCAGACCGGGGCCACTGGATGGCTCCAAGCAAGAGGAACTGGCTTCAAATTGTTTCCGCTTAAACAGAGCCACAGCTCTGCTGCCATTTTCCTGGCAGCTCCCAAACTTTCTCTCACAGAGTGCAATAGATAAAGGGGGGTGATGTAATTAATGGGGAAACTTTCAAAAAGCCAACAGGCTGATAATTAGTTAACGATTTTCATTTAGGGAGCCAGTTGGTTTAAACAAAGCTGCTGACCAGGAAAAAGAAGTAGGAACAGCAGAGAGACGTTAAGGTCAGTTTGTCCAAACTGTTATCCAGGGAATAGGACCGATGAGTCTGTGTATTAAAAGAGACTTTTTTTTAGAATTAAAAGACCTTAATTGATTTTGCTTCCAACTCCTACTTCCACCCCACGATAAATGAACAGTAGAATGGTCACAAGCGGATAACAATGGTTATGGAAAAGACCGATATTAATTAATAAAAAACGGGAACTAAAGAGGCCGAAAACCTACACACTTCCCAGTGCAAACCAGCCTTAGTGGATTCTGGAAGACGAGATGAGGTTTATAAATTTATACAGGGTGTGGAGAGAAAAGGTTACATCCAATATTAGACTTCTGACTGGTCCATAGACCCCACCCAACACCACCTTCGTTTATGTATTAGGCTCCTCTGATAGGATTATGGGGAAAAACCCATCTCTGCAGTGGCGCAGTGTTCATGCAAGAGGCAGAACCCTAAATTACAGCTCGAACTTCATACGCTCTACCCAGCCTTCTGCAAAAGCATGTGCGCCCACATGCCAGCGGCGAGATTTTTTCTTTCCTGGCGCGGAAACCTCCTAGGACCAGATGCCCCACACTAATAACAAGTCAGTGGATTTACAAACTAAACAAATAGCAGTTTTCCTTTAATTAACTCAATTAGCATCAGGTCTGGTTAGACTAAGCAGTGTCTTATTGTTCATGGAATCATAGATTTGGAAGGGACCACTAGGGTCATCCAGTCCAACCCCTTGCACAATGCAGGGAATTCACAACTACCTCCCCACACACACCCAGTGACCCCTACATGCTCAGAAGGTGGCCAAGATGCCCTCCCTCCCATGAACTGCCCAAGGTCATAGAATCAGCATTGCTGACAGATTGCCATCTAACCTCTGCTTAAAAACCCCCAAGGGAAGGAGAGCTCACCACCTCCCGAAGAAGCCTGTTCCACTGAGGAACCGCACTGTTAAAAAATTCTTCCTAATGTCTAGACGGAAACTCTTTTGATTTAATTTCAACCCGTTGGTTCTGGTCTGGCCTTCTGGGGCAACAGAAAACAACTCGGCACCCTCCTCTATATGACAACCCTTCAAGTACTTGAAAATGGTTATCATATCACCTCTCAGTCTTATCCTCTCCAGGCTAAACATACCCAGCTCCTTGTGTATTGTTGATATACAATATGGCAGAGGCTCAGGCTAGCAGTAAGGAATGGTTGGCTACCAAGCCCAGACACACTTCGTGGACCCCGGAGTACATCCAGTCATGTGAACCATGGTCAGAAAAACTCCAGGGAGCTTTATACACACATGAGAGTGATATTTGGGTTTCTCTGAGCACAACGGCGTGGACAAGAGATGGATCTATATCACCCCACCCCAGGGAGCAGTCTGCCAGGAATTTCTCCTGCTCGTGCCCAGTTTCAACAGGGCTTATGCCAGAGAACTTCCCGGCAGATTGTGCCCAACAGTAACCTACGGAAGAGGAGTTTGTCATCTGAATTCTCTCTCAAACAAACACAACACACGCACAACACACACACAATTTCACATGCTGCCCCTGGCTGTGCCAGCAAAAAGGAGACCAGTTCAGCTTGGCAGGCATGACAGCGATAGACAAAGCTGCCTTATTCTGAATCAGACCATCGGTCCATCAAGGTGAGTATGGTCTGCTCAGGCTGGCAGCTGCTCTTCCAGTCCCCCTGGAAGAGGTCTTTCACATCATCTGCTGCCAGATCCTTTCAAACTGGAGATGCTGCGGATTGTGCATGAGACCTTCTGCTTCCCAAGAAGATATTCTGCCACTGACCCATGACCAGAAGCGGCTCTCCATGGTCTCAGGCAGGAAAGGGTATTTCACATCACCTCCTGGCCTGCTCCCTTTAATTGGAGACATGGAGGATTGAAACTGGGACCTTCTGCCTGCCAAGCAGATGCTCTACCACTGAGCCACAGCCCCTCCCCAAATCAACACAGTCAATAAGCCTCTACAAATCCCCAAAGGAAGCCTTGTGGTTCAAGGTACCCCAAAAACCGGCCACAGTCAGCCAGCTCACAAGACATGTAAATTTGAAGGAATCTGAAGGAAAATCTGAACGAAATTTGAAGGGAAAAAAGGAAGGTGATTGGGAGGGAGGAAATAAACCACTGCTGTGTACCAGGAGCTGTTCTTCTTTGCCCTTCTCTGCCTTCCCCTTTCGAAGGCTGCGGCTCCGCTCCTCCAACCCTACAGACTCATTACCCAGGCAGAACACAACAAGGCAGGAAGTATGAATGTTCATGAATATTAATGCTCGGACCGCACGCTATCAAAATGTCAAGATACATTTTAATTAAAGTTCGCGGTTCTGCTCCTTCTGAAGTTCCCGTCTCCCCCACTCAGTAAACACACAACCTGGTACACCTTTTTATGGCCCGGCCAGGAACAAGCTGGTTATTAGCTTACAGATATACTGGCGGCGGGAGGGGGGAACCTTACAAGCTTCTGAGATTTCTAAAGCAGCAGCCCCCTTCTCGGCCACCTTGTGCAGAGATGGGAGCCTCCACAAGGTACACATTTGTCTCTCTTCCTTCCCGCACCCTGGGTCTGGGACAGCCAGGGCTGGCAGGCAACCAAGAATTGGATCTCATGTCTGCAAAGGAAGATTTCTGGAAGGATGCGCGCAAAATGCCACAAAAGGTCAGCTTAAAACGTGTGTGACAAGAGAAGGCAACCTTCCAGGCGATTCCGATGGCTTGCCAAACTAGCTTTCCGGCACGGAGTAAGACATCTGCTTGTTCGTTCCTTCCCGCTAAATGAGGTTCTGTGATTTAAGTAAACGTGAGGGGTTTTTAACTTTGCATCTGCTGCAGTGTGAATTTCACAGTCTATTTTTTAAAAATCAGTTATTGTCGGAGTGGCGTTAAAGAAACAGCCTTATGCAAGAACCTTTCCCTCTCGAAAGCAAGCCCTTCGTAGCAGGGATCGTTCAACACCACCAAAACTAGCCCGAAGCAACAACCAAACGGTCAAGAGATACAGGCGCTTAACAGAACAGGTTGCAGACTACAGAGGAGCGGGAGGCCGGCTTGGCAGAGGTGACCTGGTAACGGGGACACAAATGCATCCTTCCTTGTGAACATGTTGGTCCCCAAGCGAGTACGTATGCTTCACTGTTCCCGTGCCTTCGGCGCCCACTCATAGACCGAGCTGTAAAAAGCAATCCACGCTACGCCTGCCATGCAAACACACCTGCAGAACAGAAAACACTTTTAAGTGTGTGCATGTAGGGGGTGGAACGGCCCTTGCGGGGACTGTCAGTGTGGCCTTGTGAACACACACCCGTTTTTTTGCCACCCCCACTGAGCCCCCGGGGCAGCTGGTGTGTGGCGTCCGCAACAATAGCCACATCTGTTCTGGCTTCAAAACTGGTAGGCATTACGCAGTTCCAAGCATAACCTTCGCAGCCACAAGGGCAAGAATTTTGTCTAAATAACTGAAACGGAGACTGCCGTTGAGTTGGCCCTTGAGTCCGACCACGGTACAAAGCAAGGAGTCAGCGTGGTGTAGTGGTTCAGAGCGGTTGCTTGGAGCGGTGGAGTCTGATCTGGACAACCGGGTTTGATTCCCCACTCCTCCACCTGAGCGGCGGAGGCTAATCTGGGTGACCTTGGGCTACTCACACACTCTTCAGCCCCACCTACCTCACAGGGTGTCTGTTGTGGGGAGGGGAAGGGAAGTTGATTGTAAGCCGGTTTGATTCTTCCTTAAGTGGTAGAGAAGGTCGGCATATAAAAACCAGTTCTTCTTCTTCTCCTTCGAACTGCCGATTCCTCCCAGGAAAACTTCCCCTCTCCCTGCCAACCAAGAATTTTAGAATGAAAAGGGGGGAAAGAATGAACGGCACACAACAGACCACCGAGTCCCCGGAGCTGCCAATCCTCCCCTCGATGCCAGCTACACACGACTCTACCAGGGTGTAGAAAGGAACCAGAAGAAAGAAGGTGGCACACATCACACTTTTCACTTGCAAGTCGGGGTTGTCAAAACAATCTCAAGTCAGCCGGAATCCTTTCTTGGCAAAGAACAGGAGCAGCAGGCCTGTAAAAATAAGCCAGTCATTTTGAAAAACTCGTGTCAGACATCAGGAGCCGGCTGTGGCGGAGACTGTGTGGGGGCGGGAGGCTCAAACCTTGAAAAGCAGGATTCGGCAAAGGCCACGGAGGAGATCCAAGAGAGACTATCATTTACCTCATGTATACCTCGCTTTTTCTCCCCAACGGGCACCCAAAGGGGGCTCACGGACACTCTCCTGTCTCCATTTCACTCTCACAAGAACCCTGTGAGGTAGGCTGAGTGTGTGTGACTGGTCCAAGGACAACCAGCAAGCTTCCATGGCAGACTGGGGATTTGAGCATGGGTCTCTCCAGATCTAGTCTAGTCTGACACTCTAACCACTACACCACGCTGGCTCTTGACAGTAACTGCTGGCCCCAATCCTGGTTCTTTTCTGTTCATTTCTGTTCTGAAGACGCCAGCTGGAAAATGTTGTGCTAATAAATGCTCACAAGGTAGTTTTCAGAGTCAGCTCTTCAACTGTCTTGACCAGTCAATTGTTGCATTCAAACAGCGTCCAGCATTCCATGGTGCCAGAAACACCCCTTTTACATCATGCGGGGGTCACCTGATAATAACTGGTTGGGGAGTGCTAGATCCCTAAAATCTGCCAGGGTCAAGGTCTCCCACAAATGTCCTTCCTTGGTTGCCAGGTCTGAATCAGGTGCTTTTTTACTGATGCCGGTGTGTTCGTTCCTTCCTCGCAAACTACGGTTTAGACTCCCAGCTCATAAGCAAATCACGAACTGCAACTGGGTAAAACGTCTTGATTCAAAAGCACCACTGCTAATTATTTGCAGGGCCTAAACCCCACATCCCTTCATGGCTATTTAGAAACAAACCCATTCTAGGATTTAAAAAGAAAGACGGACGCTTTTCCACTCACTGGCCACGCTCCAGATTTCATGAAGATCCCCCAGTGGGGCCGTCAGCATGGCCAGCGACTTTCCAGCACCCCAAACAGGCCCTTCCAAAATCAGGGCATGTAGCCCGACCCACAGGAAAGGAGGGCCCAATTCCCTCTCGAGTCAGCAATTAGTCTGTTCTCCCACTTGCTGAAGCCAGCTGCCTTTCAAAGGCCAAACGCCACTGGAGGAGGAATAAGATGCCAAGTTGCAGACCTCGCCAGGATGAGTCCTGATTGTGCTGGGTTCAAAGAAAAGCCCAGCACCTTCCCACCCCCTTTGAACAGCCAGCTGAAGGGCTGCTGGTGCAGTGCCCCCCCCCCGCCAACACACAAAACGTTGCACACCAGCAAAGCAGGAATGTAAAGGCAGCAAGAACGCAGGCAGACGAGGTGACAGTTCTTTCTCTTCAATAACTGCCTTTGTTGCTGTTTTAAAAGAAGGGATTTATTAAGCCTCATAGAATCACAGTGTTGGAAGGGAGCACCAGGGTCATCTAGTCCAACCCCCTGCACAATGCAGGAAATTCACAACTACCTCCCCCACACACACCCAGTGACCCCTACTCCATGCCCAGAAGATGGCCAAGATGCCCTCCCTCTCATCATCTGCCTAAGGTCACAGAATCAGCATCGCTGACAGATGGCCATCTAGCCTCTGCTTAAAAACCTCCAGGGAAGGAGAGCCCACCACTTCCCGAGGAAGCCTGTTCCACCGAGGAACCACTCTAACTGTTAGAAAGTTCTTCCTAATGTCTACGGAAACTCTTTTGGTTTAATTTCAACCCGTTGGTTCTGGTCCCACCTTCTGGAGCAACAGAAAACAACTTGGCACCCTCCTCTCTAAGACAGCCCTTCAAGTACTTGAAGCTGAGTGAAAGGGGGAGAGTGGGCTGTTTTGTGTGTGCACGAGGATCTTTGTGCAGGGAAGGAAGGGGGCGAGGGGGAAGCGGCTTCTGCGGTTCTGTGGCTTCTGTCAGCTAGCGGTTTTTGCGTGTAGCTTGCGTGTATGCTTTGTGTGTATGTCTGAGAGTGATGCAGGTATGATTACTCAGGCGCAACTATATCCCCTCTCAGTCTAAAATATGTTAAATATTTTGAAGCATTTGTAGGAGAAATAACACCAGGATATCAACATATCCCTGCCTGCAAAAAGCAGGGGCATAAGACACCTGCTGGAGGAGAATTCAGACCAGCTGGACAGCTGCTTATGCTGCCTGACTGCTCCTCCTCAAGAGAGATGCATCTCACACCTCCTCTGGCAGGGGCAGCAGCTGTTCCCTTCTGCCGTCAAATCTGGAGGTCCACGAAGTGCCAGAGCTCAGAACGTGGCACAGCACATGTGGGAAGGGAAGGCCGCCTTCGGCCAAAGATGCTAGCAAGACTGCAGCAGCAATACAGAACCACAGGACCACTGGCTCCACCCCGATGCACCACGACATCATGACCGAATGCAGGCGGGGCTTCTGGCCCTTGACGGTGACCCACAATTCAACTCTTACTGCAAAGGAGGGAGTAGGAACCCTACTCAAGGTGAGCCAAGGAGCAAAAGCCTTGCCAGAGTGGCGTCGCGGATGAAGTGTCGGACGAGGATCTGGGAGACCCAGGTTCGAATCCCTGCTCTGCCACAGAAGCTCTGCTGGGTGACCTGGGGCCAGTCACGGCCTCTCAGCCTAACCTTCCTCACAGGGCTGTTGTGAGGACCGAATGGAGAGGTGAATGACGTCAGCTGCTTTGGGCAGGTTATAAGTGAAGCAAAACAAATTTACATCTCTGGAAGCCGTGGACTAATCTGCACCGCCTGGGGCTCAGTTCTGACCAGACTCCTCAATCCTGCTTCTCTAACCCTAGATGTTATCTAACCAGTGATGAGACTTTGGGGCAGCTGAAAGAAATCATCTGCTTTCGCCTGGAGTTCCAGCCTTCACCCAGAAACCAGAATTTTATAAATAAATTTTAAAAATCTCAAGGAGAACACACCACAGCGGCAATTACCATGCTGTTGCTAAGGGAACTCGAAGAGTGAACTTGACTAAAGGTACACAGGAGCCCACCCCCACCAGGTGAATGCCACGTGGAAAGCAAGCAGGAGCCCTGCTAAACCCACCCGACATCTCTGCCACATGCAGCTGGTGCGGGGGGGGGGGGAAGGGGGGACACAGAGTCCCGCAGCTCTTTGCTTGCAAAGCTCTTCTGCTCAAACACCACCACAGCAACGGGTCAAGCGCAAAGGGTGCAACTGGGGAAACCCCACATCCTGGCATCCCTCTGCGGGATATTCATCCGAGTCCTCCTAAGACCAAGGCAGACTGTGCAGGAACCACCCATCCTTCACAGGAGAGCCAGAGTGGTGTAGTGGTTAAGAGCGGTGGTTTGGAGCAGTGGACTCTGATCCAGAGAACCAGGTTTGATTCCCCCACTCCTCCACATGAGCGGCGGATGCTAATCTGGTGAACTGGGTTGGTTTCCCCACTCCTACACATGAAGCAAGCTGGGTGACCTTGGGCCAGTCACAGCTCTCTTAGAGCTCTCTCAGCCCCACCTACCTCACAGGGTGTCTGTTGTGGGGAAGGGAAGGTGATGGGTTTGATTCTTCCTTAAGTGGTAGAGAAAGTCAGCATATAAAAACCAACTCTTCTTCTACATCCCAAGCAAGAGAGAGAGCCATGTTCCTCCTTAACATCCTTCCACAGGCTGCTCTGTGGAAATTGCAAACTAAGTCCAGGCCTTAAATCCCCACGCCCCTCTGGACCAGTGGAGGAAAAGCGCACAGAAAGGGAAGAAAGTCACCCTTTAAAGGGTTCTTGTTCTTCTATTCGCCCAAAAAAAATTGCAAGGGTGCCCGGAAGGCCTGGAGAAACCTCAGCAGCCCAAAGCCACCACAACCTGGATGAAATCTGAATAGCTCTCTCGCTGAGTCCCCTGCTTTTCCGACAAGTAATCTGCAGATTGTTCCCAAGACACCAGAGGCCGCCTAGGAACCGACCCGGCTGGCACCATCCACATGATGCTTGCTTCTTTGTAGGGAAGCCTGGCTCGTTAGAATCTGAAAACGGCACAAGCTGCACAAACACCCCCCAGGCATTGTGCCTCATTAGGATTTCCGTTCAGGGGGCCGTGGCCATCTAAATAAAGCTCTGGAGGCAACGCTCTCACAAGGCCCACGTTCGAGTGCCGCAAATAACTCTCGCAAATCGGTGCCGAGGCAGACGTCTGGCATGAAGCGCTGCCGGAGACAACAGTCTACTTCCTCCGATGTGGGGAATGGACAAGAGAGGTGGTAGAGAGACATCCAAGGTCCACGCAAACTCTCCTGCCCACAATGTGCATCATTAACCGAAATGGCCAGATATTCACTGATATTCCTGGCCCACCCTAGTCTTCGGGGTGGGAGGGCAGGGGAACAGACAAAGGTCTCTCATGCCTCCATTGTGGAAAGCACATGAGAAGGAAGAGGTGTGGGCCCCCTCTGGCCTTCTTCAGTGTCAGCTGACAATCGGGGCTGACTTGGCAGCATCGCGTGAAAGCTGAGCGTAGTTATGTAGAGGTTGCAGGTCACTGCGTGAAACAGGATGCTGGACTAGATGGACCACTGGTCTAATCCAGCAGGACTCTTCTGATGTTCTTAGGTCCGTTTCCAAAGAGGAACGCAATTGCATTAGGGAATCAGGCAAGGAAAGATGTGGACCGAGGCAGGGGGGGGGGGGATGCTGAACAATATCCTGAAGCCAAGAAAGTAGTTTTCATTTACCCATTTCAGAAACCAGCCCAAGATGAGAAGTCCCCCTCCTACAAATTATTGCCTTGGGGTGTGGGTAGGGTTGCCAACTTTGGGTGGAGAAAGCCTGGGGATTTGGGGAGTGGAGCCTGGAGCGCAGGCAGTTTAGTGGGGGGTAATGCCACAGAATCAACCCTCCAAAGCAGCTATTTCCTCCCGGGGAACTGATCTCTGTAGTCTGGAGATCAGTTGTCATTCCAGGAGAGCTCCAGGCCCCACCTGGAGGTTGGCAACGGCAACTATAAATCCTAGCTTGGCAAGAGAGCCCAGAGATTTGCAAATCTCCTCACGTTCCACTCTACTGGGAAGAACCGGACTCGTTTTCCAGCTCGCTGGGTGGTCCTGGGCCCGGCGCCATCTTTCAGCCTAACCTCCTTCATGGAGCCAAAAAAATAAAAAGCCAATTAATTTTCTGCCCTTTGCTTCCAACCCATAGAGCTCAAAGAGGAGAACGCTCCTCCAAATAATCGTGCTTTTTAACACAACTCAACAGGACGCGTCATACAGGCCCTGTCACTTAGAGCTACTCCATTAAAGAGCCCGTGGCAAGGACGAGGGGGGGGGGGATAAGCAGTTTCCATAGCAATGCTGGTGTAAGCAAAGCATGAAATGGAAAAAGCCTCCCTTCTCCCCAGTGAGACATTTGGGTGTAGAATCATTGCGGCTTGAAGGGAGAAGAGGGAAGGAAGGAAGGTAAGCCTCAAATGCAAAGCAGAAACACTGACAGAAAAGGGGACCGGGAATCAGATTAGCTCCACATGGGGACAGTGAAAAAAACAACAGACCTGCTCCTACAATGGTTAGGAATGGGGGCAAGACCAAATTTCACAAGCTTGGATTTTTACTTCTTCGTTGCATTTCACTTCTCGTAAGAACATAACATAAGAAGTCCCACCAAGTCCAGCAGTGTGTTCACAGTGACCAACCAGGTGAATAAAGTGTTGGAGCGGGATCTTGGAGGTCCAGGTTCAAGCCCCCCCCCCCAATCCACCATGAAGTGGGTCTTGGGTCAGAGTCTCTCTGAGCCTCACCTGCCTCATGAGGTTTTTGTGAAGCTAAAATGGCAGAGAGAGAAGTAGGCATGCTCTCCTGAGCTCACTGAAGGAAGGGCAGGATAAAGAAAAATGTACTAGATACATCCCAAAAACTAGTGTCCGTGCCCTTCTGATAGCACAGGCAACATCATCTGAACTGGCGGAGATATCCAGCTTCCGTGTCACGCAGGGCTCTTCTCCACAGAGAGCACCAACTTGCCGCTAGAGGAAGGCTCAGCTCGGCAAAAGTCCCCCACAGACGGGCTGCCGCCGCTCCTCAAATCCTTGCCATATTCTTCTTCAGGCGATGATCTGATGTTTAGCCAATGCTAAAAATACTTTATGTCTTTCTTAGACTAATAAAGGTCGGATGAATTATGCTTCTCAGCTTCGGAGACGAATTACTCAAAGCGGGAGCGAACGTGGGAGGCCTAGCCTCTCTTGTAGCCGGAGATGCCTGGAGGGAGGTTGTTCCGAGGCAGGAGCGCAGGCAGCCCTCCCTGCTTAGAAAACACAGGTGCCAAGGGGCTGTGTGGGGCGGCACAGTAGATGAGTGGCATCATCTTCTGGGCCCACACCATTACTGGCCAGACTGAGCCATGCCCCTGTGGCAGCCCAACCAGGCCCAGGAAGAGGACGGGTGTTACCTTGCTTCGGCCAACACGGCCCCTTGAACTGGCCCCAGACGCTACCCATTCACTCCCTCTTATCCCTGCGGCTACTGCCAGGACATAATTGGTCCCGTGATAACTATCTTCGAGTACTTGAAGGGCTGTCATATGGAGGAGGGTGCCGAGTTGTTTTCTGTGGCTCCAGGTCGGACCAGAACCAACGGGTTGAAATTAAATCAAAAGAGTTTCCGTCTAGACATTAGCAAGAATTTTCTAACAGTTAGAGCGGTTCCTTGGGAGGTGATGAGCTCTCCTTCCCTGGAGGTTTTGAAGCAGAGGCTAGATGGCCACCTGTCAGCAATGCTGATTCTATGACCTTAGGCAGATGATGAGAGTGAGGGCACCTTGGGCATCTCCAGGGCATGGAGTAGGGGTTACTGTGGGGGGGATGGAAGTTGTGAATTTCCTGCATTGTGCAGGGGGTTGGACTAGATGACCCTGGTGGTCCCTTCCAACTCTAGGATTCTATTATTCTTTCCTTCACATCTTGCCTTTTCTGCAAAATCTTTGCAGACTTTCTCGCCAGGGCTTGACACGCGCAACATGGGTATCTCAGGAGGGCTCCCTCATTTCCCCCCTCTCTTTTGCTTCACATTGCAGACCCTTTGGGGGCAGAGACCTGACTCTTTAATGCGCATTGTGCGCATTCACACTGTTGTGTTAAGAGTCATACCTGTCAGGGAGGTAGAAATTTAGCACGATCCAAAGAGAAGCAGATTGGGAAAGAAAGGGAGATGTTTGTCAGTTAGCTGTCCTTGTCTATCATGGCTGCCACGTACAGGGTGTACTCGCCCCCCTTTCTTTTGACAGAAACAATTGTATGAGAGGAGGAGAGGAGGAACACAACTCCTCTTCCAACTGAGTAACAGTCCAAAGCGGCAGCAAAGAACAAGACCACTTGGGGAACTTCTCGCTCGCGTTCTCTGTTGCGGCTCCCTCTTTGAGGAACGGTCTGCCTGAGGAGGAACTGGAAGGCATATTCTGCAGAATGTGTAAAACGGAAGGCTTCAGGAGGGCATACCGGGAATAAGACAGTAGTATACTCTAATGAGCCCTGAAATGGATTTCCCAGGTTAGCCCGATCTCGTCAGATCTCAGAAGCTAAGACTGGGTGGCCCTGGTTAGTAATTGGATGGGAGATCACCAAGGAATGCCAGGGTTGTTGCGCAGAGGAGGACACTGGCAAACCACCTCTGTTAGTCTCTTTGCCTTGAAAACCCAATAAGGGGCCGCCATAAGTTGGCTGCAATTTGACGGCACTTTGCACACACACACACACACACACACACACACACACACACACACTCCAACGAAGGGTGCTTTTATGAGGGAATATGATTGCAGCCTATTCCCCTGCTAGTTGTATGTATTATTTTATGGTGTTACTTTCTACTTTTGTAATTCCATTCCTTTTTTAGTGTGTTGTTTATGATGTATCACTAAACAGAGGCTATAATTCTTTGGTCGCATCATGAGAAGTCAAGACTCACTGGAAAAGACAATACCTCTTGGAAAAATCGAAGGCAGAGGAAGACCCAACATTAGACGGATTGATCCAATCAAGGAAGCCATGGCCTTCAGCTTGCAAGACCTGAACGAGGCTGATAACAATAGGATGTTCGGAGGTCGTTCATTCATAGAAGAAGAAGAGTTGGTTTTTATATGCTGACTTTCTCTACCACTTAAGGGACAATCAAACCGGCTTACAATCACCTTCCCCTCCCCACAACAGACACCCTGTGAGGAAGGTGGGGCTGAGTGTGTGACTAGCCCAAGGTCACCCAACTAACTTCTTGTGTAGGAGTGGGGAAACCAACCCAGTTCACCAGATTAGCCTCCACCACTCATGTGGAGGAGGCAGGGAATCAAACCCAGTTTTCCAGATCAGAGTCCACTGCTCCAAACCACGGCTCTTAACCACGCTGGTCGCCGTAAGTCAGAAGCAACTTGGTGGCACATAACACACACGATATACCACGCCTGATACTTTTTTGCATTGTTTCTCATTCTTGTTATCCTCGTGCACTGTCATTTTCTGGATGCCTCATGCTATTTGATTGTATTGTTTGTCTCTGTGAAATCCACCCTAAGCCGTCTCATTGAGAAAGGTGGGCTAGAAAGTAAATAAACAATAAAGGGACTCAGGAAAAGGTAGAATGGCTGGAGTGTTAAAAAGTGGGGAGCAAGTAAACGAGGGTCCGTGGCACAGTGGTAGAGCATCTGCTTGGCTTGCAGAAGGTCCCAGGTTCAATCCCCGGCATCTCCAATTAAAGGGACTAGGCAAGTAGGTGATGTGAAAGACCCTTTTCTTCCTGAGACCTTGGAGAGCCGCTGCCGGTCTGAGTAGACAAGACTGACTTTGATGGACCGAGGGTGTTCGTGAGTTGAAGAAGAACCAAGTCCCAATTTAACAGTAAGAGGCTGGGGAGGGGAGGAAGCTAAAGTCTGCCACCTTAAGGGAGATACATTTTACACTGTGAGTTTCTGGGCTAACACACCCTTCCAATATTACTGGGACCTGAGGCAGGCTATAAATAATGCAAACTGAAAAGGAATAAACGGAAAAAAGTGCTCTGGAAAATACTCAGTGACAATACATCCCATCCCAATGACAAAACTCTCCCCCACTTTGAAGGGCTCTCTTCTCCGCAATCTCACACCAAAAAAAAGGGCTTGCACAATTGCATGTTCCAGGTTGCGCAGTGGCAGTTAGGTAAACAAGCACTTGATCTTTAGACCTGCAATTACCATAGAAACAGGTATGGAAAGCAGCCGGCCTGAAGCGGAGAAGAAGGGACGTGGCACGGCAGCTGCCAAGAAAACGTGACTTGCGAGGGGGGAGGGAAGGGGGGAGCTCAGTAATGTTTTCCATCCTGGAAAAGGAAGAGTCGGCTCTCGAGACCTGAACAGCAGATCTCCAGCATGCCTTAAATTGCCAACCGTGGCCCACAGGAGTGTCAGACAGTCTGAGTAGGCAGCACGGACCTTGACGGACAGATGTCCGGATTCAGTAGGAGGCAACTTCATGCGTGTTGGTGTGAAGCTGCAAATCTAGAAAGCCTGTCTGATCTTCAGGGCTCAAAATCAAAGGAGGAGGATGGAGAGACACTTCTGCGCCTCTCCACAATCAAGTCAACTTTTTGTTGGGTTTTGAAGAAAGCCAAAATGGAATAAAGAGACCTGATCCCTCTTTGCACTCAGCAGGGGTTTTAATTCCTCCCCTCCCCAATAAAAAGCCTCCTTTCTGTAACCAAACAGCATTTGCCTCTGTAATTAAATGCTTTAATTGTTGCTAATTGGTATGCCCTTTCTACCAAAAAAAATCTTAAGCTCTCTAGCAATTATCTTTGCGGGATTGAACTGGGTTGTTTTAATCTCTTTGTTTAAAAGGGGTTTTCAAAATAAATATTATCATTGCTAGCCTCCGAAGAATGGGGAGGGACGGGCGGGAAGAGAAAAGAAGCGTTTATATGTTTGGGAAAGTGCAGATCCTGAGCTGAAAACAGCAAGTGAGGAAGTGCTGGGTGATGTGGTAAATGCTCCAAACGGCTGCCCGGGCACAAGGCCCAGTGGAGTGGACACGAACATTCCCCATGCTCAGAAGAAGGACCCTGCAGGATTGTGCCTAAGGAAGGCAGGAGAAGGTATTTGGAAAGACTGAGCACTCCTGTTGAGGGACGTGGCCATCCCACCGCGAAGGGAATTGTTCATTCAGTCTGAACATACACACACACACACACACACACACACACACGAACCCGCTTTCTACTGAATCAGACCCTTGGTCCATCAAAGTCACTACTCTCCACTCAGACCAGCAGCGGCTCTCCAGGGTCTCTGGTGCAGGTCTTTCACGTTGCCTGCTGCCTGGTCCTCTTAAACTAGTGATGCTGGGGAACGAACCCAGGGCCTTCTGCATGCCAAGCAGATGCTCTGCCCCTGAGCCACGGCTCCTTCCAACACGCAATTCCTGCTTGGGCAGAGACCACAGAACAGTGGAAACGTCAGCAAGCCGACTCCCCACCCACCCCGCAGTTGCATAGGCAGCCACTGGCTACAGCCTGTGACACTCACCCCATCAACTCCCCAGCTCAGGATGTTTCCTGGCTTGTTCACAGCATGCTTCAGCAGCCCCTCTGTTTTGCTGTTCATTTTTTCTACAGGCATTTGTGCTCCTTCGGTCTCGGTTTCCCCAGCCCACCTGTCCTCGAAGTGCTCGTTTCTCCGGCAGTGTGTGCCAAGCCCTGCCCTAGAGCCACCCCAAGCGACCAGGTTGTGTCCCCAGGCCTCCCCCAAATGCCTTGGATTCAAGAGCGGCCAACCACAGAGAACTCCATTCTCACGGCTAGCTACCAAGCGTCTCCCCGCCCCATTTCCACTTCCTGCACACATTTCCACAACACACCCTGAACATCTGTGGACCTGCTGTGACATCATAGCCCTTTGGCCAATGGCTAAGGCAGAAGGGGAGGCTCACAGACAGCCGTTGCTTTTAAACTTTGTGTTATGTGCATTTCTCACATCCGCCCTTCTTGTTTTCTTCCTCTGCAATTAAAGAGGGTGAACAATTCAGCTGGATCTCCATCTCCGGCCCCATCCCGAAGCCAAGGGCTTGCCCATCTTCAACTGATCGGCATCCCAGCCTGTTCCCAAGGAGACGCTGATAAAAGCAGCGCATTACCTTAGCGGCAGCCCATTCTGCCTTTTAGCTATTTGAATCAAATGCTTTTAGCTGTCATCTGTAAGGAAGAAAAGGGAGTCTTTTTCTCCCTCCCGATGAACAATTGGAAAGCAAGGCAGCAGACCTTGGGAAGTATTGCAAATTTGCAGTCAACAGCCTTCGCCATCATTTCGAGACAGCTTTTAGAAAAGACGAGACACATTTACAGAGGAGGGACCATCAAGGTCTATCAACCGCAATAAGAGCTAAATGCAGCTTCCAGATCCAGAGGCTGCAGGTCCCCAATTATAGGGGCTGAAAGGCACCAACAGAAGGTGGTCTCTCCCTCTCGCATGGTTGGTCGCTCACGAAAAAGAGGCAGGGAGCTGCCAGGCCTTTGCTGTAGGCAAGAATTCTGTAAAAAAAATACCTGAACATGGGGCCAGAACGTGGGGCCAGACCTATGTACATAAGTGCCATCAAGTCGCAACTGACTTATGGTGACCCCAGTTTTCAAGGCAAGTGAGAAGCAGAGGTGATTTGCTATTGCCTTCCTCTGCAGAATTTTCCTTGGTGGTCTCCCATCCAAGTCCTGACCCTGCTTAGCTTCCGAGATTGGGCTATGTGTGTGTGTGTGTTAAGTGCCGTCAGGTCGCTTCCGACTCATGGTGACCCTATGAATCAATGTCCTCCAAAATGTCCTGTCTTTGATGGCCTTGCTCAGATCCTGCAAATTGAAGGCTGTGGCTTCCTTTATTGAATCAATCCATCTCTTGTTGGGTCTTCCTCTTTTCCTGCTGCCCTCAACTTTTCCTACCAGGCCGCATTCCCTCCCATGAGGCCAGAAGAAGACTGCAAATTCCTCAAAGTTTTTGTTTCTTTCAAAAGTACAGGCCTCAGAGAGCACAGAAGGTGCCAGTGGTGTGTGTGAGGGGGATGGCAGGTTTCAGAACCCTGTGTGGCCCCCAAGACAAACAAAAGCAGAAGAGATTATGCAAGACCATCTAACACAGATCAGCAGGTTTGCATGGTCATGATGCATACTAGTCATATACTAGTCATGATGCATACCTATTCTCTCCAGGATCAGAGGAGCATGCATGTCTATTATATGAGGTGCTGTGGAACACAGGCAGGATGCTGCTGCAGTCGTCTTGTTTGGGGGCTTCCTAGAGGCACCTGATTGGCCACTGTGTGAACAGACTGCTGGACTTGATGGGCCTTGGCCTGATCCAGCAGGGCTTTTCTTATGTACTTATGGTTTACAGAAGTCAAGAACAGCCCTTTCCTTGGTACAGAACTTTGATTTTTAACCACACAGGCGTGATAACCGGTATGTCTTCTATACCAGGGCCTCAGTCTGGTACAGTGCTGCCAATTCTAGCTTGGGAAATCCCTGGAGATTTGGGAGCGGAAGCTGGGGAGGGACCTCAGCAGGGTATAATGCCATAGAGTCAACCCTCCAAAGCAGCCATTTTCTCCAGGGGAACTGATCTCTCTATTCTGGAGATCAGCTGTCATTCCAGGAGATCTCCAGCTACCACCTGGAGGTTGGCAACCTTACTTGGGGGGCTCTCAGCATTACCCCCAGCACACACTGAGCTCCCTACACTGACACGCATGCCACTGCCACGATACATGCAATGCCCTCTGCAGTTCCGTCAACATGGCTGCAACAAACCTGCGAAGACTTTTAGCGGCCGAGCCGAAAAGGGGGAGCGTGCTCCTGAGTTGCATTTAGCGTTAAAATATAATTTCTATCGCCAGGCGCAGCTTTTAAGAAACACTGTTATTGCACAGAGTCCCATGAAGCCCACGTCATCCACGCAGCGGCTGATTTATGGGATGGCTTTCTGCTTAGGCAGGAGATCCATTGAGATTTGTGTGCTGCTGATGGTCTGATAGCAGCTAATGTGGAGAACAGTCCCGGAGAGGGCCGTTCGACTCCCTCCGCCAGCCCACGCTGGTGTTTTACTCAACATTCATCATCATAATAGTATTTCTAATGCAGCCATCCGCAAGACACGGCAATTCAGAGCTCAACGGCGGCAACAGAAGTCCCTGTTCTGAGGGTCTCGTGGTATAAATGGTGGTTGTTTCTGCTCAGTTTTGGAACACCTCTGAAAAGGGGCCGTGGATCGCCAGTGTGGAAACTAAATTCCACGGCCCCGCTCTTTGGATCAGAAGATTCCCGCTTCTGACGCAGGTTGGCTCTGATCGGGACGGAACCGCAGCTGATGTATTTTCCCTGCCCAACAACACTGAGTGCAATCGGAGAGAAATATTATTGTTGAAATCAGCGGCTGGCTTGGACATAAACACAATCAAACAAATCAGTGTTGTGCAAACTACCGAGTTATCAAAACAGAACAACACTAGGCTATAAAGTCTTATGAGCTATATGCTTTTAGCTTCATCAGTTTTTACTGCATTGCTCTCAGTGTTAGGCAGCCTACGTTGGGAGCGATGCAGTAGAAATGGACTCTTAAGAAGTGTCTGATTAAAAAAAACATATGGAAAACATTGTTATTTGGGGATCAAGCAACTGATGAAGCTAAAAGCATAAACGGAGCACAGAATTCCTCCGGAGAGCTAGTCTTCTTGATCTACCTCTTGCCAGGGGTCTTCTGGAGACTATATGTACCTGACCTTCTTGGCCCTTGACAGTAGACTATCTATCCCTTTACAACATAAACACGGACTTACCTGTTGAACTCTTGGGTTTGCTTTGACATAAACACGGCATTAAAAATAATCAAGAGCGCAGCGACAAAGATGGGTGAAAGGAAAAGGCTGCAGGTAACATCTGAAATCTAACCCCAAAAAAGAAAAGAAGGAGGAGCACATTTGCCAGAACTCAGAGGGAGGAAAGAGGGGGAAAGGTAGGATTGCCAGCCTAAAGGTGGGGCTTGGAAATCTTCCAGAATTGCAGCTGGTCTCCACACCCCAGAGATCAGTTCCCCCGGAGACAATGGCAGACTATTATGCCACTATACCCTGGTGAGGCCCCTCTCCAAACCCTGCCCCTCTCCAAGCTCCACTCACAAATCTCCAGGAATTTTCCAACCCACTGTTGGCAACCCTAGGAACCAGCGAAGAAGAGACATATGCTGCCGGTTTCTGCAGGAAGGAGGGCGAGGGGGTTAGGCCAAAAGCCTTCCAGGAGAGGGAGGAGAGGGCTCTCTTTCCTTTCTGACACTTCAGCATGGGATCCCAAGTCCCCAAACTCTTGTGCAGTTGGCAAATGCAAGAGAGGTAAGTATCATCCTCCATTCCACCATGCCCACATGCTATATGATCTGTACCCATTTCACAGATACTCTGCCCAAAGGCCACACAAAAAAAGCAAAAAAAACACCCCAACCCTTAAATAAAGAGAAAAGAGAGACTGGGTCTGCCTGTAAAGCATGTTTGCTTTCGATCTGTTGCAAATCCACTCTTCTTTCCCAAAGTCTCTGACAACTGTGCTCTTTGGCAACTGCAGCAGTTCATTATTTCTACAGAGCTATCAACAGCAAAAACAGAGACCATTCACACAATTAAATAAAGGAGATCTCGGGTCGGGGGTGGGAGAGAAAGCCTCCAGGTCCATAAAATAAACAGGCAGTATATTTGGGGGGTGGGGGTGGCGGAGAAGAGAGATGAAAACTCCTTGATTAAACCTAAAGCAACCACAAAATAAATTCACAAATGGCAATGCCCAGTCATCCCAGGTTGCCATTCCACAAGCCAAGAACCCAGGGAAGCAGATGAGAAAGAGAGAGAGACGGGTGGATCAATGCAAACTCCATTTGTAGGAGAGCACGTTACACACAGGAGGATCCAAAGAGCTATTTCAGTTTCAGCCGGGAGGCTGGAGCAAGCCCATTCAGAATTTGGCTCTTTCTCCACTGGTCAACAGCCCCTCTGAACAACAGCCACTCCTCTGGATTCTATGATCTTAAGCCGATGATGAGAGGGAGGGCATCTTGGCCATCTTCTGGGCATGGAGTAGGGGTCACTGGGGGTGTGTGGGGAGGTAGTTGTGAATTTCCTGCATTGAGCAGGGGGTTTGACTAGATGTCCCTGGTGGTCCCTTCCAACTCTCTGATTGTTTGATTATAATGTCATATGACCAAAATGCTTTTCAATGTCACCACCATTCCAAAATCAATTGCAGAGAACCAACTGCATAACCAGTTAACGGTGCTTCAGTCTGGCCCGTGGCCTTCCTTTTCTCCAAGACTTTCCCCGCTGCTGCCCCTTTTAACGCGAAACCCACACCAAATGTAAAGCAGGGCCATCCATCACTGAGGCATTCAGTTTGCTCATTCAGCTGTTCATTGATTAATCTGCAAGAGGCCATTTTTAAATCAGCCGCAGAGAGTCAAGAGCACACCTGCTCATCAGTTTGGATCTGGAGGTTTGTTGCGAGAGGGGAGCCAGAGGAAACGCACTGAAAACACTTTTAGTACACCAGTAACTCCAGCTGATTAAACTATCAATTATCACATCCCGCAATCGATATCTCCAAAAGGGCACTCGTATCGAGACTTTGCTAATATGCAAAAATATTAATCAAAGGAGCCATCCTCTCCATGGTTGAGCCAAGTGCCTTGCCCTGGTATGGGCTGCACAAACCCCCAAACCCCAAGGGTATAATTCCAACCTGCAATTCGGCCATTATCTCGCACCCTCCCTTCATATCTACATCTCTGACCTAGAAAAGAGAAGAAGAGTTGGTTTTTATATGCCGACTTTCTCTACCACTTAAGGAAGAATCAAACCGGCTTACAATCACCTTCCCCTCCCCACAACGGACACCTTGTGAGGTAGGTGAGGCTAAGAGAGCTATGACTAGCCCAAGGTCACCCAGCTGGCTTCATGTGGAGGAGTGGGGAAACAAATCCAGTTCACCAGATTAGCCTCCGCCGCTCGTGTGAAGGAGTGGGGGAATCGAACCCGGTTCTCCAGATCAGAGTCCACCACTCCAAACCATGGTTCTTAACCACTACACCACGCTGGCTACACCACTATACCAATTGAGACAAAACGCCCAATACCAAGAGGCAGCTAATAGTGAATTGTGGAGAACAGTTCTGGGGCATTTATCACACCTACGGTTGCCAACTATGGGCTGGGAAATTCCTAGAGATTTGAGGCAGAGGCTGGGGATGTGATGCCAGATCCTCCAAAGCTGGGTCTACCCTCCCCTGCTGCCTCTTTTTCCCCAGGGAAACCGATCTCTGGAGTCTGGAGGTCAGCTGTAATTCTTCAGCTCCCTCCCTGGGGTCGGCAACCATGAACGTTCCGCTCTGTGCTCTGCTGTTTTGAAATCCCAACCCGGACTATGCAAAAGCCGCCTCCCCCAGCCCCTTCGAAAGCAGAGAAGGAGTTTTTGAAAATGCCAACAGGAGAGCTAACTTGTTTTGCTTCGACTGCCACTGGGATCTAGAAGGAAGGAAAGCGACCCACCGCCTTCCTGTCGGCTGGGAATGCAGACACAAAGCCCAGAGTGGAAACAGGACGCCGGCACTTGGACAGTAAAGCTCCGACATGGGCTGGGGGGCCAGTCACATTCTCTCAGCCTAACCTACCTGACAGGGTTGAACACATGAAGCTGCCTTATACTGAATCAGACCCTCGGTCCATCAAAGTCAGTATTGTCTACTCATACCAGCAGTGGCTCTCCTGGATACAACAGAGGAGATGAGAAGAATGTAAGCCGCTTGGAGTTCCCATTGGAGAGAAAGATGGGGCGTCAATGAATGAAATGAACAAACATGCAAACTGGGCCCCTCTTCTGATCCTGCCTGGCTTCCTGGTGGTGAAAGCCGAATGCGCCTCTCTGCCCTTGACATTTTTTCCTCTGCCTTTCCTGCAAGTGTATGGCACAAGGATCTGCTCCATTTTAACCTCACAACAACCCTGTGAGGTAGCTTAGATGGAGAAATAGTAACCAGCCAAAGATCAGCCTGTGTGTTTCAGGGGTTGAGTAGAGATTAGAACCCCAAATCTCCCCAGTTACACTAGACACAACAGCATTCATGCCATTTTAGCTGCTGAAAGAAAGCATGGGGTTTTCTTTCTAAGCAGTGGAGGGCCCAGGACACCCCCGCCCCTCAAACTCACATGTGCCCAGCACCCCTTCCTGTCCCCTCCCTCTTCTCAGGAGCCCTGATCACTATTTTGAATTTCAGTTTGCCTTTTTATCTCCCACTGCTTCAGTCCACCCAGGAAAAGAACAAGCTTTTGAAGACAACAACTTCCCAGCAGAACTGGGGCAGCAATTTCCATTGCCTGGAAATTATGCAAGCAGGGGATTAATTTGCAACTATTAATTTGGAAGCACAAACAAACATCAAGCCACATTATCGAAGACTTCCAAGGCCAATTTCATCCCAGAACACTGATGCAAATGGGAGCACATTCATTCAAGCGCCCCACCTCCGTGCCACGGCTGGAGGTCAGCGGAACAGACTTTTCCTTCATTCCCCCCGGCCCTTAAAAGGCTCTCGCTACATTTAGCAGGTTTCCAACTCTGCCAGAGCCCCCCTCGCCTCTGAGCTTGCAAACAGGTCTCATCTGTTCACTGACAAGTAAGGATCAGCCAGTGCCAGAGTAAAAATCAGAATGGTTTCCAGCAAAATGAAAAATACCTTTGTGCACACCGCAGGATCGATGGCTCGCCGGAGCCACCCTCACTGTTAGCCTCTACAGAGCCATTTCTCTTTCTTGCCTCCAGTAAACTGGAAGTGTTCCAATACCCCAACTGCCTATCTTTTTAGAAAACACTTGTCTCTATCGACATCTCCCTTCAGGGCAAGGAAGAGTTTGGCTATTGAAAAAAAGCAAGCTTCCATCCCAAGCCTGCAAATAACCCCCGCAAGCATTTTTACTGGTCTGTCTGCTTGGCATGGCCTGGAAGAGAAGGGGGTGGGGGGGAGACACCACTTCCTGTTCACAAAAGCATCCCTGCTACAGGTGACCAGAAAAGTTGCCACTAGTTAAGAGAAATCAGAACTAGATTCCAAATGGACAGAATCATGCCGGCTGATTTCTGGTTGCTGACCAGTCCCGTCTCTTCGACCTTGCCAGAGAAGATTCTACAAAAGTGAAGTATAGTAGGATAAGAAGAATTGTACTATTAAAAGTACTGTTATTGTTTTGTTAGATAGCTTGGAAGGGATTAAGTATTATGTATGAGTATTGGTTTGAGAGATAATTTGGAAACAGTGGGGATACCGACAAAGGATTTAAGTAGAATTTTGATTAAACAAATGACCAGTAAGATCTGTACAATTAATACAATATGAACCCCCTGAAAGACAGTTTACATTGTACATTGTGAATGGATGTGGATGGTAGATGTTTGTTTGTTTGTATGTTACTGGAAATTTTAAATAAAAACTTATTAATAGTTTAAATAAATAAATACAAGCAGTGCCTTTGAGGGGGGAAAAGATTCTACAAAAGCTATGTGCACTCCTGTGATACAGAGCAAGTTTTCGTTTCAGGACATCAAGAAGATTAACTGGGGGGGGGAATCCCCCCAAGTTCTTCTTACCGACTCTAGAATAGGGGAGAGCAAATGCCACATTTTCAAGGGACTGCCGTTGTTCGCAAGCAACCCCTGCATTATTGGCACACTGCACTCCCTGTTCTTTTTTAAAGTGCATCATTATAGAAGAATTAGAATTTCAAATGAAGGTTCGTTTTTTTACCTCCCAGGCACGAATAAACTGACTTGAAGTGCTCGAGATATTTTCTGCTGTTGCCAGTTGATATTTCTGACATTGCGGTGAGTCACCTCCAAGCACAAATAGTTACAGGAAAGGAAAGGAACGGAAAGGGCAAGCGGTGGCAGAAGAGCGCCGATCTTGTGCCATTTCCACCAAAATGGGGCTGGAGGGGGCAGCCAGAGCTTCGGGGCCCACGGGCCCCACTTCAACGCAAAATTCAAATATAGAAAGTTTATCAGCCTTCTTGTGAGCGTCACGTGGTGGTTAGTGCTGGCCTCAGATCTGGAAGGCCCAGGTTCGAGTCCCCACGCCGCCATGGAAATTTGCTGGATGACCAGTCACACACTCTCAGCCGAGCCTACCTTACAGGGTTGTTGTAAGGAGAAAATGGAGAGGAGAACAACGTCAGCTGCTCTGGGTCCCTGCTGGGGAGGAAGGAAGGGTATAAATGCTGCTCCTAGCCACCGCTCTTAACCACTACACCACGCTGGCTGCCTAGACTGGAGTAACTCTCCTTAGGATTGCATTGTAAGTCTCCTGGGGTTTGCTTGCACCATGATAACATTATGCAAAATGTGAAGATTTCACACACTCGCTGCATGCACAGGTCACAGAACGTAGCATCTTTTGGCACAAAACTGGGATTTTTTTTTCCTTCAAAGCACAGAGAATTCCCTGCGTGAATCTAGATGAAGAGCGGGTCTTTCTTGCCCAGCTCCTGCAAGGAAGACAGTTGCAATGGCCCACAGGAGAGGAAGTTGCAGGCAGTCATTAAGGGAGCTAATCAGTGTCGGAAGCTACAAATTAGACTGTTGTTCTTGGCCGAGGAAATAAGGCTAAGGCCCCCATTCTTGCCTGCAGCTCACAAGGGACCGCTTATTTTTCTACTTCGGCTTCTTAACACCGCTGCATCCCTTGCAAAGGGCTCTAAACAATTCTGACTGTGCTATAAACACAGGGCCGCCAAATTCACAACTACCCCTTCACATTTCTAATTTCAGAGGGTGGCCACATTGGTCTGCAGTAGAACAGTGAAGTTTGAGTCCCAGTAGCACCTTAGAGATCAACAAGAGTTTAGAAGGAAGCTGTGGCTCTCGAAAGCTGACACACCTGAAATTCTTGTTGGTCTCTAAGGTGTTAACTGGACTCAAATCTAACTGTTCACATTTACGTAACGAGCTAAATCAGTAATTCACACACTGGGACTCTTGGGTGTTCTGAGAGAGGTGGTAAGTGCTCCTTCCCTGGAGGTTTTAAAGCAGAGGCTAGATGGCCATCTGTCAGCCATGCTGATTCTATGACCTTAGGCAGATGGTGAGAGGGAGGGCACCTTGGCCATCTTCTGGGCATGGAGTAGGGGTCACTGGGGGATGCCGGGGGGAGGTAGTTGTGAATTTCCTGAATTGTGCAGGGGGTTTGACTAGATGACCCTGGTTGTCCCTTCCAACTCTATGATTCTATGTGTCCCTGGCAGTGGTCAGAACTGGCTGGTGGGGCTGCAGCCACGTGTTCGGAAGCACGGCTCCAAATCTCCCAAGAGCACGCTGCATCTCCCTCGGTCCCTACTCCAGGTCAGCGGCTGACAGGGACCATGCCCAGGATGGGATCCGGGAGCGGAGTCAACAGCTTACATGCCCCTCAGCTGTGGACGACCCCACAGCTGGCTTACCACCACTGGATTCACTCTCTGGGTCTCGACGAGGACTAGAAGCATGCTCGGCATGTTAAAATAAAAAGAGACAGCTCCTCAGAATCAGGGCCCAAACTTTATTAAGTTAGCACAGCTGCAAAATTTCTCAGCAGAGAGAAACCTCAAGCGACAGCCACGCTTGTTTCTTTTCAGTTTTGTACACAGCTCTGCTCTGCCCTCACTAAGTTCGGGTTTGTCTCATTTTCGTTGCTGCGTTTTTTTAAAAAACTCAATTGATGCCAACACAATTTTGGAAAATCAACACTGAATGTGTTCATTTTAACAAGAAAAGTTTGCCGTCAGGTGCAAAATGGTGCAAAGCCAAGAGTTGCCAGTTTCAAGTCTTGCAAGGAAGAAACAAAATTGGGATGGCATCGAACCTGGCCGTGCTCGAAAGACAGCCTCATCCCTAAATCTGAGATCTCCACGCACAGCTCCCGGTGAACAAGCACCTGCGTTATATCCTTGCAGCTTCTGAGCCTCCTAACTCATTCTGAAGCCGTTCCTTAGTTAACCAGACGTTGGTCTTTGCCTTTGCAAATCTGCCATTCCGAACGTGCGTTTGGAGTTTCAATATCTATCCTATTAAATCAGACAAGAACACAATTTGGTTCTTCTGCTGCAGTGAATAATTCAGATTGTTGTCGGGAGGTTATGAAATCCTCAGGCGCCCATTCTGAAAACTTCAAATTGGTCCGCCGTTCGCTAATTTTCATCGCTCTGATCCTCCTCCTCAGCCCATTTCTTCTGCTGCGGCTGCACAAAGTCCACACACTTCCCCTTCGGCACACAATGCGGGTGAAGCACACAAAGGCCTGTGCTGAACGATGAAGATTTTAAAGCTGAAAGTAGTGCTTTTGGATTTTTATTCTGCAGGGATTTTTATTTACTCCTTTTATACCCCGCTCTTCTTTGCAACGGGGACCAAAACAGCTTAGATTGTCCCCCCCTCCTCTATTTTCTCCTCACAACAACCGGTTAGGTTGAGAGTGTGCGACTGGCCCTAGCTTACCCTCCAAGTTTTCAGGGCAGGAGAAGGATTTGAACCTGGGTCTCCCAGATCCTAGTCCGACACTCTAACCATGACACCACGCTGGTTCTTAGGGGGATAAGCTTACAGGAAGCTCCAAGGCAGAAGCGGAACCTCCTCATTCATAAACGAAATATCTCCAAGTGCCAGATATTGGGGATCAGCAGCAGGCGTTGGTTCTCTCCGTCCAGAGTGGCTGGTGACATCTCCCAGAACCTCCAGCCGGAGCACCCTTCAATTCTATTACCAGGTTGTACGCCACATTTCACAGGTGCCCAGGCAACCAAGGGCTCAAGGCGTTGACCATTCTGAACACAATCACAGTGTCTTTAACAAACCCTGATATTCCCACCCCTGCTTTCTACTGTCTCCACGGCCAGCGTCTCCAAGTATCTCGAGGGGCCATGGCTCAGTGGTAGAGCCTCTGCTTGGCATGCGAAAGGTCCAAGGTTCAATCCCCGGCATCTCTGGCTAAAGGGACTAGGCAAGTAGGTTATATGAAAGACTTCTGCCCGGGATCCTGGAGCACCGCTGCTGGTCTGAGTAGACAATACTGACTTTGATGGACCGAGGGTCCGATTCAGTAGAAGGCAGCTTCATGTATGTGTGATCTTACACTGCCCTCCGAGTACAAGGACGCAGCCTGCTTGCGCCCAAGACTCATTTTTTGCAAAAACAACAGATGACGGCACCAGCCTGAAATCCAGAGACTTTACCCATGAACCCCAGCAGGGTTTAGGGGCTCAGTAGTAAGAGCAGGCTCTCTTCACATGCTCCGGTGCACTCCTGAGTAGCAACTCATACTCCCCATTTCCAGCAAGCCTTACAAGCCCACAGCTAGGGTTGCCAACCTCCAGGTGGTGGCTGGAGATCCCCCCCCCCACTATTACAACTGATCTCCAGGTGACAGAGGTCGGTTCACCTGGAGAAAAGGGCCAGAGCCCAGCAGTAAACACACACTCTCCCCGCTACCAGCCGAGCCTTCCTGCTTCTCAACATCTGCAATTCCACCCATGACAGATAACATTAAGTATTTTCTACGGAACAACTGGGCCCGGTACACAGGGCAGCGTGGGGGATTTGGTTCTCCGCAGAATCCCATGCAGAAAAAGGGCACCCTCTGAAAGGGCCGCAGCTCCAAAAATAATAGCCACATTTGCTGAAGTCCCTGGAATGCAAACAGTGATCCACAGGAACATCTGCCTGGCACTAGAGTGGCAGGTGTCAGCCCAAGGGGAAAGGCACTCGCAGGGAGAAGAATCAGCAGCACGGAAGAAGTCTGGGAACCAACCGGCAGCTTTGAGCCCAAAAGGACGGGAGGATACCTGGGAGTTCAGGGCCACCCCGTCACAGCAGCTTTTTTATCGAGAGCCGGCAGCATCGCTGATTAAACTCGCAGCAATCAAGGACACAGCCGGAACGTTCCCTCCTCGCCATTTCCTCCGATGCACGGGGATTGGGTTGCCAATCAGTCCCGCAGATAACGTCTCTTTGCAGGAACCTTCCGATGGAGCGTTCCTGATGCAGAACGCTCCTGGGGACAGAACCTTACCACCGCATCTTCCCCTCACCCCACCCGCCCAAAGAAAAGGCTGTTGTAGAGATGGAAAAAAGATACAGAAGAGGCCAGGAGAAACACCTGGGAGCAACTTCTGTAGGAGGGAGGGCCCCAGCGTCCAGGGCTTTCTGGTTTATAAAACAGATAAGTAATTGGTTTATTTACAGAATTCATATCCTGCCTGCCTACTCTAAGGAGCATTCTGGGCCGGCTTACTCTGAAATATAAATGTACACAGCAAGATTAAAGAGAGGATGGGAATACAGTAGAGATTTCTAAACTTATGAATAGCATAGAGAAAGACATCTCTCTCGCATACACACAGAATACTAAAATGTGAAGTCAGAGCACTGCCGGGCAATAGACCCGGGACAAATGAGAGTACTTCTGCCATTTCCCCCCTACAAGATCCCCACATTCTCAAGTCAAACTCTAAATACACACATCCTTTGGATACCCAAATAAAGAGGCTGGCTTGGAACTGGCTGGCATTGCCCCAAAAGGGGGCTCAGGCTTGGCAGTAAACTGGCTCTGCCAGCTTATGGTTTAGCCATGATTTTGCCCCCCAGAAAACTGGATGTCGGAGAAGCGAAAAAATGACAGCCAATCAGGACGGCCTCACTACCTATCAGAATTCTGGCTCCGTCTCCACTTTGTGGCAGCAGAATAATTACCAGCGCACACGGGCTTGATAACCACCCATTTTAATTAAAAAGCCTGGCATATCTTTGTACGCCAATAGAGCACGTCTTCTAAAAAGGCAGCCGCTGCCTGGCGACCTGCATTTTGAAACCCATTTGGGGGGGGGAATATACAGCATCCAGGAAGGATCCACCTCAGGGGTGTCAGGAAAACCAAGATTCCCCGCCCAGGACTGCCAGAATTCATCCTCCTTCCGAGCTCACTGCTCTTCGCTTGGCTACCAAGCCCAAACCAACAGCCGAAAAAGTGGTTCTGGCACCAGCGGAACGTTTCCTAAGTAGGGTCCAGATGGTCCTGCTGAGCCCCCCCTGAAAGAAGCAGGCCCCCAGGAGCCGCATGGGAAAGGGAAGAAGCCAGGTGAAAATCCCTCCCCCTCTGCTGCTACTCTTCCAAGGTTGCGTCAGTGGGAAGAGGCAGGGCCCTCCCGTCTCTCCCCCTGCCTCCTTGCGGGGTGTCCGGTTTTCTCAGTGAACCTGAGAAACCCTAAATATTTATAGTCGCCTTGCAAACAAATCCACAAAAGCTTATTAGCTCGTTCCATTATTAGCTCCAAATTTATTTTTTCTCCCCCCCCCTTTTTTTTTCTTTTTTTGCCATCAAGTCACAGGCGACTTAGGGCAACCATTGGGATTTTCAAGCAGAGAGACGTTCAGAGGTGGTTTGCCATTGCCTGCCTCTGCTGTTCCTCGGTGGTCTCCCTTCCAAATACTAGCCAGGGCCGACCCTGCTTTGCTTTCGATATCTGGCAAGATCAGGCTGGTCTGAGTCAAATTTCTTCCAGTTTGTTTTCTCCAAAGTTCAGTAAATTTGGGAGACGTCAACAGACTGAAAACAACTCCTCCTCGCGCTTCTTCTGATTTACGCAAGGGTTTCCTGTCTGCTCTCTGTGAGCCCATTCTCACTTGCTACAGGTGAGGATATTGGCAAGCCTGACTTGGAAACGTTGATGAGACCACCAAAAAGCCAGGAGCAGAGGAGCTGAGGCTCAGTGGCTTTGCATACAGGAGAGCCCACGGCATCTCCGCTTAAAAGGATCAGGTCCTAGGTGACATGGGAGTCCTTTCTCTGCTCAAGAACTGACCCAGTATCAGGCACCTTGGTGAGCCGTGCAAATATATTACCGTCTCCCTGTGTCGGCACCCCCTGCCCCAATTACAGGGGGGGAAATATCCGTTTACTTTTCCTCCTGCAGGGAATCAAGAGCTGTCAGCATCAGCGAAAACAACAATCTTCATTTAAGACCCAAGCAGAGCAACAAACTTCATTTTCCAGGACAGGGAAGGGCCAATGGATGCAGGAAAGTTGCAAACAGGGGGGCAGGGTTGTTACCAGAGGAAAACAAATTACCGTAACACCCCCCAAAGCTCAGGCAAACAAAACCCTCCTGCACAATCCAAGCAGCGGACTTGTCTGTTTTTGCAACTCAAATGGAAGAGGACGGGTAATTACACAGGACCCATAAATAAGCAAAACTCTCCCACTCCCTTCAGAAGAGACGGCACAGCCTTCCATATCTCAGGAACGAGGCGACTGTAGGAAAACCGGAGGGGAACATGACAGAGGCTTCAAAATATGTTCCCTGACAGCGCAGAGGAAAAGAGAGCACAGAGAAGAGGAGAAACATTATTTATGCTTTCAAAACACCAGAGCTGAGGATTTCCCAATGGACACTGATTGCGTAGCAGATTCAGAATGGACAAAAAAGGAAGCGCTTTCCTGAACTCACGACCACAGGCTGCTGCCAGGGCCACCGACATCACCTATCAAGATCACATTAACCCCTGAAGGATGGGGTTCCCTGTGGGAGAAGGTGCCGTTCAACGGCACCGGAACAGCACTACGCTTTGACATCCACCCCCACTCAAGGGACAGGGGATTCAGGCCTTGCCCGAGTAAGCGAGACCTCCGCCGGGCTCTGAATTTTGCTAACCCAACTTCCAGCTGTCCAGTGGAGGGCAGCCAGGCCCCTTGGAGGCTCCTAGCCATGGTGCCTACAGTGAACCTCCACATTCAGAGGCAGTCAACGTCTGGAACCCAGCGCTAGGAGGCAACATCAGGGGAAGGCCCCAGCCTCTGTGCTCGATTGAGTGGCTCTCTAGAGTGACTGGTTGGCCACTGGGCGAAAGACGATGCTGGAATAAATGGACCCTCACTGGTCTGATCCAGCAGGGTTCTTCTTGCAGTTATGTTCACAGTACCCAAATCAGACCAGGACCAATTAGACGTCCACCATTTGGTGAGGAGATAGTCTGACCAGGTGTAACATAAAAAGCATTGGCCGGGGAGGGGGTGTTCAAGCTTTCATGGGAAAGCAATAAAGAAAACTATAGTAAATAAAGAACCAAGAAGACTTGTATGTTGATGAATTCGTATATTTTGGAGAGGCCAGACTCTTATCTCGCCAACTCCACCGCTTTAGGTAGAAATTAGATGGTAAGGAGGCTCCATCCATAAATCACAAACGGATATCAAACCCCTACAAGGGAACAAGGGAATGCGGGTACTGTCAGAAGAAAAAGCTACTTGAGACTTGCCCACAGGAGCTGAGCACCAGTACACCAGAGGATAAAAGCTGCCCTTTCCTTTACAAGCTCAGGAAAAGGTACCAGTTAAGTCAGCCGACGCTGAGATCTCGTGGGCATTTCCACTCGATGGTTCTAAGCACTCTGGGGAGAGTTCTAAGCAAACCCTGGATTCACAGTGAGGTGAAAGACGGCACCTGTTGGCCAGCTTGCGGCTTGAAAGCAACCTCTGATCTCCCCCAATCCCTCCAGGACAGATCTGAGGAGATACTGTAGGGGGCCAAAGAAAGGCAGCCGAAATAGAAAGCTGACGTTACCGAGGGGGGGCGGGGAAATCTCATGAACACATGAAGCTGCCTTATACTGAATCAGACTCGTGGTCCATCAAAGTCAGTCTTGTCTACTCAGACCGGCAGCGGCTCTCCAGGCTCTCAGGCAGAGGTCTTTCACATCACCTACTTGCCTAGTCCCTTTAACTGGAGGTGCCGGGGATTGAACCTGGGAACTTCTGTGTGCCAAGCAGGTGCTGTAGCACAGAGCTACGGCCCCTTCCCCACATGCAACATGTCCTTACATGCAACAGTTTGGACCAGAGACGCAGGAGTATGTTCCTGACATGGACTTTGTTAAAAAATACATCTGTTTTGCTTCTCTATTTAAACCATGTCCATTAAAAAAAAACAACCCACAACAGCACAGGAGAATAATGCAATTAAAAATGAGTGGGGGGGGGGGAACAGCAGCAAAGAATCCCATTTTTAAAGCCAAACCATACAGCTACCAGCGATGTAAATTAAGAGGCTTTCCTAACTCCCCCCCCCCCCAAAAAAAGTTTTACCCTGGGTAGGTTTGACATTCTATGGCCCAATTTTAAAAGTGCCTGCCACATGCTCTAGTAGAGAAATATAATCTCCGTCAATTTCTGACATGCTTTAAAAAAAAAAAGACACCACCATTTGAAATCACACACGACAGTCTTGTTCTCCCAACTGAATGTCCCTTTTGCTTTCTTTTGTATGACTGAATTGAAGATGCAAGCCACAGGCAGACAGATGTGAAGATTCTGCAAGAAGTGTTTTGCTTCTGTACAAACGTTTTGCTTCCTTCCTTCTACATCCCAAGACTCCGGATGTTTCATCAAGCCCTCTTTCTCCACCACAGGAGAAAGAGGACTTGATGAAAGAACCCACCGAAGACAGCAACAAAAAACACAAATACAAAAAAGCTTCCTCCACTTCAAAGCCAACGGCTTGCCATTCACCAGCATTATGAAATCTGCAGAGACGAGTCTGCATTAACAAGCCGCACCCCCCCCCACCCATGCAAGAAGATCTGCTCCTCCATATGGAGCAGGAAACGGGTGGCCGGCCAGACAGGGAAAGAGCAAGCCAGCCCCTGAGCTGGCAATAAAGAGGGATCCCTCCAGAAGGGGCCTTTGGCAGGTAATCCTGGCAGGCCAAACATGCAAACTCTGAACCACAGGTTTCTTTTCTGTTCCACAAAAGTGTGACTTGCAGTGCCACGTTCGCTATGCCCAGGCGGGGGGGGGGGGCAGCCACCAGATGGAAACCCTCCATCTTGGGATGTCTAAGCAACAGCCAGATGACAGCAGCACACAGGTAATTCGGGCAGCGGCCTTCAGCCTTGACCTACGGGGCACAATCCTTAGTAGCTCCCATTCATTTCTACCCAGCTGACATGGAAGAATTTCCTGGCGAATGGGCGGGGGCCATGGCTCAGCGGCTGAGCCCCTGCTTAGCATGCTGAAAGTCCCAGGTTCAACCCCTAGCATCTCAAAATGTCTCAGGAGGCCACTGTGGGGAAACATCTTTCTCTGCCCGGGTCCCTGGAGAGCTGATGCCGGTCAGAAACCAGTGTGGCTGACGGTGGAAAGAATCATCATCTGCATTTCGTCCTGATTTAATGTGGATTTTTAAGGGTTAGGCACCAAAAACCCCATCAGTCGGCCAAGGGACGAAGCTCCCCGGAGCTGACTTACCCGGAAGTCAATCCCCACCGTCGATATGAAGCTCCCAGCCAGGAAAGCGCCGTCCTTGAACCGCACCAGCAGGCACGTCTTCCCAACGCCAGAATCACCAACCAGCATGACCTAAGGAAGGAACACGGAAGGAGAGGTCAGAGGCAGAGGAGGCGGCAGGGGTTGAGCAGCAGGCAGCCTTTGCTTGGCAGGTTCACTCTGCTGGGCAGCTGCTCGTCACCGGTTGAACTGCTGGCTGACTACCAGGGGCGGAGGCACCTGACTTTGTGCACAGGGACCTTCTGTTTCATTCCAACCCGGGTTCCCACTCCCACAGATCAGAGCAGGTCTACTGGCGGCCTAGATTTAGCCCACAGAAGCCATTTTTCCCTTGTCTTCCAAACTTGAAATCAGGCATGGCAAAATAATATAGGAAGGAAAAAACGTAAGGAAAGAAGAAGACAGATCATAATTCTGCAGAACACCTTCCTTGTTGAGAGCCAGCGTGGCGTAGTGGTTAGTGTGTTGGACTGGGATCCGGGAGACCCAGGTTCGAATCCCCACTCTGGCCATGGAAGTTCGCTGAGTGACCAGTCACACACCCTCAGCCTAACCTACCATACAGGGTTGTTGTGAGGATAAAAATGGAGAAGAAGAGAACTGTGTCATCCTCTTTGGGTCTCCACTGGGGAGGAAAGCCGGGCATAAATGAATTGAATAAACACATACATTGTTAGGATTTTGTACACAACCACGTACATAAGCATAGTGCAATGTAAGGCTGCACCTTCTAGAGCACAATTCTGCAAGGGCTTTAAGCCCGGTGTGTCCCCCCGCCCCATCCTCTGGACCACTGTTTCCCTAACAAAGTAGCCCCTGAGAATATTCTTCCACCACAATTTTCATGCAACGGGCAACAGGGTGGATTCAGATCACCATTTCAAGCTTATTCCATTTCTGAGCAACGCCGTGTAACCTGACCCCTCGGAGTACCGAGAACTGCATCTGCTTGGCAGCCAGGCCTTGGAGTGGTTTTCCACACTGCCAGAAATTGTACGGGCTGTGCATCTCCTTCAGACAAAGCCTTCGCTCCTTAGTTCCCACAATTCTCTACCTTTTCCCTCTCCCCCCACCCCCATAAAAGGGGCATCCTGGACTTCAAAGCCCAAGAAAACGCTCCAGGGAATAAGGAAAGGTTTCCTGCCTGCCTGCCAATCTTCCTCCCTCTGTGCCTGAGGATCACCTCTCTCTCGCAGGGGTCCCAATCTGCACGCGCCAGATGGGCAGCTGGTTCCTTTCAGGGCAGGAAGCTCCACCCCAGAATGAGACGCACGGCCAGAAGGGCTCTACAGAGAGACCTGAATTCTCAGCTAGAGCCGACTCATTCGGCCGCACTTGCAAAACTGCAGCGATGGAGCCTCAGCACACGCAGCGGTCTCCGCCCGGAACCTGACCGCGTCAGCCCTTCCCAGGCATCAGGGGCTCCCATAACAAGGTATAGAATTCAGATCGTAAAAATCTTTCTTCTGTAACCCTGGCAAAGTTTCCACAGGAATTACACCTGGACGTCTTTCGCTGGTTTGAGGGCTGCTTCGCGGCCTGCAGTTACAGAGCCCAGAATCCCACCAAAAGCAAATACTGCGACTTTTGTCAGAGAAAGCCAGAGTGGGGTAGTGGTTAGAGCCCTGGAAGAGGATATGCAAGGCCCAGGATCGAATCCTCTGCCAGGGAAGCTTGCTGGGTGACCTTGGGCCGGTCACACGCTCTCAGCCTAACTTATTCAAGGGGTTGTTGTGAGGATAAAAAAGGAGGAGAGGAAACAATGTAAGCTGCTTTGGGTCCTCTTTGGGGGGAAAAGATAGGGTATTGAGTAAATCAACAAATAAATAGACGATACGGTCATTAATTGATTCAAATGTGACTTAAAACGTGCATTAAATACAGTGGCAGAAGAGGGCAGCCCAGGGCACCAACCTGGACGCCCGGCTTCACTGCAAGGTGGGACCCAGCCCTGAATTCTCCTGCCCATCCTGTGCGACTGACCACAGCAGCTGTACCTGCTCATGGAGAGCAACTCAACCGGACAGACGGCGCCCGCCCTCTGCGCTTTCTACGGTTTTTGCAGCGTTCCCAAGAGCCTCTGTTTTGGTCCACTTTTCTAAAAAGGAGCTTGGCAGAGGACGCCCCTGGCCTTGGGAGCACTGCCAAACGCCACCGCCTTCCTTCTCTGGCACTGCCAAACAGTATGTCAGGCAAGGGACACTGGCTCAGTGGCAGAGCAGCTGCTTGGTGTACAGAAGGTCCCAGGTTCAGTTCACGGCTCTTTGAAAAGACTGGCGATGAGAAAGACCCTGAATGGGGACCCTGGACAGCGCCCGCTCCCTGGCCAGAGAAGCAACTTCTTTGGTACAAATCCTCCAGCTGCAAAAGGCTTAAGTCAGGAGAAAAGGGCACCCGTTGATGCTGCGATTCAGAATGTGATCAGTCCACTCCACAGTCTTAATGGGACCCCCTGGCTCAGCCAGCCGCAGCCCCTCTGATCCCAGGCTCTGAGCCTCGGAGATATGCAGCCCTGCGTCATGGAGCATGTGCAGAGTATCTCTGCCTCCCTGCTCGATACCATCAGCAGCACTCTCCCTGCAAGTACAACACACCATCCCAAAAAAAGCATGGGGCTTCCTGGGGGTCCCCCACACCCCCGAGGCCAATCCGGGGCCACCTCCCCCGCCCCCCAGCTTCCCAAAGGGGCCACCAAGGGGAATCATAGAATTGGAAGGGACCACCGTGGTCATCTAGTCCAACCCCTTGCACGATGCAGGAAATTCCCAACTACCTCCCCCCCCCCCCAAAAAAAAAACCATGCCCAGAAGATGGCCAAGATGCCCTCCTGCTCACAATCTGCCTCAGGTCGTAGAATCAGCACGGCTGACAGATTGCCGTCCAGCCTCGACTTAAAACCCTCCAGGGAAGGAGAGCTCGCCACCTCCCGAGGAAGCCGGTTCCACTGAACCCTAGAGTTGGAAGGGGCCGCCAGGGTCATCTAGTCCACCCCCCCTTTGCACCAGGCGGGAAATTCCCAACGACCTGCCCCCCACGCCCCCAGGGACCCCTGCTGCATGGACGGGGAGGGGGGTCCCAGGCGCCTCCTCCTCCTCCTCCCGATGGCCCGCGGAACTCCCCGCCCCGCTCACCTTGAAGGCGACGTCGTAGAACTCGCCGCTGCTGCTGAGCGAGGGCCTGCCGGGCAGCGCCACCCCGTTGGCGGCCTCGCCCCCCGCCGGCCCCGATCCGGCCGCGACCCGCGCCTGCCCGTCGCGCTGCTGCTGCTGCTGCTGCTGCTGCTGGGCGGCGGGCAGGGCGGACGAGGCGGCGGCGGCGGCGGCGGCGGCGGAGGAGGAGCCCTTGCCGCGGGGGCTCTTCTTGCGGGACATGCCGGCTCAGGGCGCCGCACGCCCCACCCGGCTCCGGCTCCAGCCGCCCCGCCGGAGCGCCGCCGCCGCCATCCCCGCCTGCCTGCCTGCCTGCCCGCCCCGCCGCTGCCGCGCCGTCCGCCCGCCCGCGCGCCTCGCTCCGCCCGCCGGCCGGCCCCTCGGCGCCGCTCAGCCACTGCCGGCGCCGCGCCCCTCGCCTCGCCCCCTCCGGCTCCCGCAGGAACACCTGGCGCTGCCTGGGGCGCGACCAGAAACGCCCCCCCCCCCCGCCCACCCACCCATCCCAGTCCGTCTCGCCTGCTCAGCCCGGCAGCGGCTCTCCAAGGGCTCGGGCGCAAAAGGGTCTTTCCCATCACCTCCTTGCCCGGTCCCTTGAACTGGAGAGGCCACTGGGCATTCAACCCGGGACCTTTCTGCGTGCCAAGTAGAGGCTCTCCCACTGAGCCACACGGCCCCTCCCCTAACACATGAAGCTGCCTTATGCTGAACCAGACCCTTTGAGGGTCCATCCAAGTCAGTATTGTCTACCCTGACCGGCAGCGGCTCTCCAGGGTCTCGGGCAGAAAAGGGTCTTTCCCATCACCTACCTGTTTGGTTCCTTCAACTGGAGATGCCACTGGGGATTGAACCTGGGACCTTCTGCGTGCCAAGGAGAGGCTCTGCCACGGAGCCACGGCACACAGGCAACACGTGCGGCCGCTCACACCTCCAGAGGCAGAGCAGGTGGCAGAGGGCCGCCGGAAGGCTCTTCCCAGCTCCAGATGGCGGCACCCCCCGCCCCGGCTCCTCTTTGGGAAACGTCCCTGCCACCCCAGGCATTTTGGCAAGGCGACCCACCATAGAACCACAGAGTTGGAAGGGACCACTGGGGTCATCTAGTCCAACCCCCTGCACACTGCAGGGAATTCACAGGTATCTCCCCCCCACACACACACCCAGTGACCTCTACTCCATGCCCAGAAGATGGCCAAGGTGCCCTCCCTCTCATCATCTCACCCCCAGTGACCCCCTACTCCATGCCCAGAAGAGGGCCAAGATGCCCTCCCATCATCTGCCTAAGGTCACAGAATCAGCATTGCTGACAGATGGCCATCTAGCCTCTTCTTAAAAACCTGCAAGGAAGGAGAGCTCACTGAGGAACCACACTGTTAAAAAATTCTTCTTAATGTCTAGACAGAAACTCTTTTAGGTGCTGCACCACTCAGCCGAGAACGTGCCCAAGCCGTTTGGGCATTGCCCGGCCATCTCTGGCGCCTCACACACATCAGGCTACGGCTAACCCCCCTCCCCCCCTGCCCAGCGGAGAAGGGTCTTTCCTGCCACCTGCCCCAAGGGAGGCGCCGGGAAGGGCACCTGGGGCTTGCTTTCCCTCCCACCTGGCACAGGGCAAAGGCACACCCTCCTGGCCTAGGCCAGGCACGCTGGTGTGCAGAAGCCCCACTCTGCTCTGGGGGCCGGCCGGCTGGCCGGGGGTCCTTGAGCCAGCCACACACTGTTCACCTGAGCTACCTCGCAGGATTATTGTGAGGAGACAAAGTTAAGCAGCAGGCTCTCCTAAACACGAGCCTGGACCCTGATCAGGTGCTCCACCCTCATGTGGGCCAGTCTGCAATTAGGGACACATGTTCCTGAACACATGAATACATGAAGCTGCCTTATGCTGACTCAGACCCCTGGTCCATCAAAATCAGTGTTGTCTACTCAGACCGGCAGCGGCTCTCCAGGGTCTCAGGTACAGAGGTCTTTCACATCACCTCCTTGCCTACTCACTTTAACTGGAGATGCCAGGGTTTGAACCTGGGACCTCCTGCATGCCAAGCAGAGGCTCTACCAAAGAGCCATGGCCCTTCCTTCTTCTTCACGAGTCAGCAGGTACTAAAGCAAACAAGAGCAGGGGTTGATCTCTGCCACCCCGGCTACCACCAGCTGAGGAAACCTGGAGAGCAGGTGTCTCCTCCTCTGGTTTACACACTTTCTTCTTGTCTTCGGGGTGGGGGCTGGCGAAGAGCCGAAACCTGGGTTTGGGGTTGCTGACGAGCGACTGCTCCCAGACCTAGACTGATCCCTGCATGACACATTTCAGAGAATCCCTGCCTCGCTGCACCCCTTTCAGACTTAACAGGAAGTTTGGCCAAAGGGCTCATTGACTTTGCAGGGGTCACATTTGCCCTGAGAGGCTCTGTCCTTTCCAATTGACACACGTGACAAGTCAGTAAAGCCGAGTGTGGGAGCCTTTTTACAAAAAAGGATAAAAATGGGAGGAAATCTCCCGGGATCAGCCTGGGCGGCTCTCAGTGGGGAAATGTGTCCTGCGTTGAGAGAGTGCCCCCCAGCGGCCAGCAGCGGCCTTCTGTGTCAAAACCGGTGCTTGGCCACAAATTCATATACAAATCCCACTTACTCAGCGTGTCGGCTTCTCTCTAGGACTCCGAGGACGTCCCTGCAGGACCTGGTTGCGGCTGATCAGTAGCTCCGAGCTTTTCTGCCCGTGTTCCGAGCTCCAAAAGTCTTTCCAAGCGCATCTACGGCGAGAAAGATGGAATGTCCTTCAGCAAGGCTCATATCTGCATCGTGCAGCCACCAGACGCTGCCTTCTTGGTCATTATATGAGCCAAGAAGAAGCAAAATAGCCAAGGCCGCACCTGAGTAAAAGTTTTTCAGGCGACGCTGAACTTGTTTTGCTTTGCAGCTTATACAGCCAGCGTTTTAAAAAGTGCCAATGCTCAGACCTGCAAATACCAAGCCAGAATTGATTTCCCCTATTAAAATCCCCCATTAAAGTAACAGGCTAGGACAGCAATATTTGATGTACTCGGAATTTAATTTTTAATGAGTGTTGCAGAGGAAAATTAAAACACCAGCACCAATCTCCTAATGAGATTTTCCCTCTTCCCTTCCTGATGAGGGCAACAATAAATTATTGTCTCTAATCTTCTTGGTGAGCAGGTTAACCTCAGGATGCTCTTACAGGCTTCTGCAGAATGGAAGGATTTGATATGTACCCTTTTCGTTTCTTTCCCACATTTGTTCACACCATTGTGCCCAGGATGTCCCCAGATGCTCAATGTTATAGCTGTAGAAGTTAGAAGGATGCCTGGTCAAAAGACACCATTATGAAAAATAAGCATGGCCTTTTTCGCTAGGAGGTAGGCTTCTCGAAATGTCTTGCGGATCAATTGGTTTCACCAGACTTTTGAAGGGTGGGGGGATAATGTTCAAGATACTTATTTTTGAAGTGACTGAATCATCTACCTCATTCCACATCTAAAAACAAATTAAAGTAACCCTTTCCCCAGAAGGAGCTCCCCTTCTTTAAAGTCACCAAGCGGACTGAACACCTTAGATATCAATTCTAGTTGGTTTCTGCTTGTGGTATAAATTATACCAATTGTTAGTGGCCTCCACCTTCTTTGGAGGCCCTCCAAAGGCCCAGCCTCCAGACTGACTTCAACAGGTCACGCTCTTCCCACCAGCTGCCATGGCTGGAAGTCACTACTTTGACATCTGCACCACATCAACCATGGAGGTGACCACCTGGGGATATTTTCTGCAAGCCTGTCTGACTGAGAGGCGGTCCTTCTAGGGCTCATCTCTGCAGCCATTTGCCTCCTTGTGGCGGAAGGGGATATTTCAAGCATGAGAAAGGAGTTTGTTCTCTAAAAAAAGTAAAGGTTCCCCGTGCAAGCACCGGGTCATTCCTGACCCATGGGGTGACGTCACATCCCGACGCTTACTAGGCAGACTTTGTTTACGGGGTGGTTTGCCAGTGTCTTCCCCTGTTGTCTACACTTTACCCCCAGCAAGCTGGGGACTCATTTCACCGACCTCGGAAGGCTGGAAGGCTGCGTCAACCTTGAGCCGGCTACCAGAAACCGACTTCTGTTGGGATCGAACTCAGGTTCTCTAAAAAGCAGGGCTTAAAACAGGGCTACAAGCAGCTTGGCGGGAGATTTTGGTGGGCAACCAGTTTACCGGTAAGAAGCCCCTCTCCCCAGAAAAGCTGTGCTCTCAGCAGCAGGGCTTGCTGAAGCCCACACACAGAATGAGGCTGGATAGGCTGGTTGCTGTGGCCTCCACCTTCTTCGTAGGCCCAGCCTCCAAAGACATACTTCAACAGGTAAAGCTCTTCCCAGCACTACGTCTCTGCTTCCATGGCTGGAATTGCATCAGCCCATTCTTCAGAGGCCAGAAGAGCTTCACTCATTTTGTAAACTTAGCCCAATTGCATGCATGATTCTGTCTGATTATATTACATTTTGGAAGCAACCTTGAACCTCAGGCTACAAATGAAATTAAAGCACCGCTAGATTATTATATTTTTGCCCAAAATAAATGAAGAAACTAAATAAACCGGCTTTAAAAAGGGAATTACCTACATTTGCTAAACTTTGATAAATTCATGAAAAACGATAGCCATCAATGGCTGTTAGCCATGATGGCTCAATGGAACCTCCATGCTCAGAGGCAGTATACCTCAGAATGCCACTTGCTGGCTATGAAGCAGGATCACTCCTAGGAGGCTGGGTGGCTCTTACACCCGCACATTCAAAGTACAGCTTCTCAGCTGCAAGAATGACATCGGACTCCCGTTTCCTTATTTATTATTTCAGTGTAGGGCTCAGGGCCGCTAGCAACAATATAACATGCAGCCGTTTAAAAACATTCCATCCTTAAATAATATAAATCTAAATTGACCCTCTAACACATCTTAACTCTTCCAATGGGGCAGATGTTACCACATTTAAAAGATCAGCTCTTCCGGTGTTGGATGGTAAAACAGGGGTGAATTTGGCGGTAGGAGCAAGCCATGAGAATAACGGGGTGAGGGGACCCCAGATGGAAACCAGTAAGCCATTAGCATGGAAAACAGTATAGGAAGCTGATCTGTAGTGATGGTACTGATAACACTGTACCAGGAACCCTGTCTCGATAAAAGAAGTATAGAGGAGGGTGCAGAGTTGTTTTCTGTTGACCCAGAAGGTCAGACCAGAACCAACAGGTTGAAATTAAATGCAAAGAGTTTCTGTCTAGTAGTCAAAAAGGGCAAGAGTCCAGTGGCACCTTAAAGACTAACAGAAATATTTTCTGGTAGGGTATGAGCTTTCGTGAGCCACAGCTCACTTCTTCAGATACCCTCAGAAAGCTCATACCCTACCAGAAAATATTTTTGTTAGTCTTTAAGGTGCTACTGGACTCTTGCCCTTCTTGACTACTGCAAACAGACTAACACGGCTACCCACTGGGGAGTTTCTGTCTAGACATCAGGAAGAACTTTCTAACCGTTAGAGCGGTTCCTCAGTGGAACAGGCTTCCTCGGGAGGTGGTAAACTTTCCAGAGGTTAGATGGCCACCTGTCAGCAATGCTGATTCTGTGACCTTAGGCAGATCATGGGAGGGAGGGCACCTTGGCCATTTTCTGGGCATGAAGTAGGGGTCACTGGGTGTTTGTGGGGGGGAGGTAGTTGTGAATTCCCTGCCTTGTGCAGGGGGTTGGGCTAGATGACCCCGGTGGTCCCTTCCAGCTCTAGGATTCGAACTCCGGGATGAGTCTGAGCAGCTGTAGAAAGAAGGGAAGGGGGACTCTTGGAGCTCCGCGTGAAACACGGGCGGCCCCCAAGAGAAGGACGGAGGGGTCCCCGGCAAGATTCAGCTCAAGCCGGAGGCTCCCTGTCGCGCGTCCCCAGGACGGTGGGGCCGCCGGCCGGCCGGGAGGGGAGCCGCCCGGAGCGGGCTGCGCGGAATGCTGGCCGCGGCCCCGGCGGGGCTGGGCTGGGCAGGAGGCGGGGAGGCGGGGAGGCAGGGCGGGCTGGCGGGCGGAGGCGGGCCTCGCAGGCAGGCCGTCCAGAGCCGCGTCCCGCCCGGCGGAGGAGGCTGGGCAGGGCCGCCGCCGCCGCCGCCGCCGCTGGGAGCCGAGGAGCCAGGCCGGGGCGCCGCGGCCATGCCATGCCCGCGCTGAAGCCATGCCTGCCCTGCGCCGCCTCCGGCCAGCCGCCGCCGCCTCGTGGCCGGGCTGGTGCCTGCTGTGCTGCCTGCTGGGCGGCGGGCTGGCGGCCCGCTCTTGCCAGACCTGCGGGCCCGACTGCGCCTGCCGGAGCCTGCCCGGGGCCGCCTGCGCCGTCGACTGCGCCGCGCGGGGCTTGGCGCGCCCGCCCGGACCGCCCTGGCCGCCCGCCACCCTTTCGCTGTGAGTACCCGGGCGCGCGGGGCGCGCGGGGCGCGGGGAGGGAGCCGTGCGTCTTGACGCGCGGGGCGCGCGGCGCTGCAGGCCCGGCCCGGCCCGGCCGCCCCCAAGCCCTGCCCCCGGGGGTCGGGGCGAGCGGCCGCGGCCCCCGGCCCGCAAGAGCTGCGCCTTTCGCCGCCCGCCCACCCTCGCTTAAAGGGCTGGCCGCTTTGGACCGGCCCGGCTGGGAACCCGGCGCTGGCTGGCGGGGAGGAAACGCGCTGGAGGAGACCCGTCGGAAATGCGGCGCTTGCGCCCCTGGGCCCCGTTCGGGGGGGGGGGAGAATCTGCTTCCGGAGGAGGGTCGCGTCGGTGCGCCCCAGAAGGGCTTAGATCAGGGTCCGGTTGCCCCGTTGAGACGGGCAAGGTTTCCAGGGGGCCAGCTTTCGAGAATGAAAGCTCCCTTCGGCAGAGACCGGGAGACCAGAGTCTGAGGAAAGGAGCTTTGACCCCCCCCCCCAAAAAAAAGCTTACACCCCCCAAAATCTTGTGGGTCTCTAAGGTGCTGCTGGACTCCAGTCTCCCTCTGACCTCTTTCTTTAGGGCACTTTCACACAGCCCAAAGAATGCCCTTTCAATCCACTTTCTTTAGCCTTCAGCAAGTGATAACGATTTGCCCTTACCAAGCTCCAGCAGGGATTTTAAAGCCTCCATGCCTTAATTGCCACAATTTGTAACTGTATTTTATGTTTCTTAACCTTATATTTGCATAACTCCATAACAGCACCATAACAATTGTTTGCAAGTGGATTTTGCACAGTTCACATAGTAAAACCCACATTGAAAGTGGATTGAAAGTACATTATTTGGGCTGTGTAAAAGTGCCCAATTAAACTCAGATTACAAACCAGCCATAGTCCAAACAACGAAACATATCCAAATAACTAGGCAGAGGGGAGGAGGGAGAAGAGCCGAACCGGAAGGCTTGAGAGGCAGCCTACCTTACTGGGCCGAGCTGGCATGCCACCAATGGAGACAGGATGCCGGACCAGCTCTTCTGAACGTTGCAGATTTTCGTCTTGGGTTGTTTTGTGGCCGGACCGTCTCACATTCTGCCAAGTAGAGAGTAGAGGAGGGGTCGTGACTCAGTGGTAGAGCCTCTGCTTGGCATGCAGAAGGTGCCAGGTTCAATCCCTGGCAGTGTCTCCAGTTAAAGGGGCTAGGCAGGTAGGGGAGCTGAAAGACCCCTGCCTGAGACCCTGGAGAGCCACTGCCGGTCTGAGTAGACAATACCGACTTTGATGGACCAAGGGTCTGATTCAGTAGAAGGGAGCTTCAGGTGTTCATGTGACCAACCTGCCCCTCTGGCTGCCCCCCTCAATATCTGTTCGGCCTGCAGCAAATACCAGGTGATGCTCTTTACCTCCCTGCCACAAAAGACGGAGCTTTGGCTGCCTGTTTGCTCTCCTAAAAGGGCAGGTCATTTCTTTTGCCTGTTGGCAGCCCTAATCAGGCAACAGGAACCCATAAGAGGAAGGGGGCGGGAAAAGCGGGGAGCTGCCAGTGGTTAGCCCCTGTAGGTGTTGGGGGCCCTTCTCCCTTGCCCCCACCCCAAACTCAGACTCATCAGGGGGTGGGCTGCCAAACAAGTCCCGCTCCCCCTGCTAGAGTTTATCTCTGGCTCCTTTCTTCTCAAGAATGAGGCCTGGGTAGCCCCAACCTCCCCTTGGCAAAGGTGCTGAGTCGGCATCAAGCAGAAGGCTGTTTCCCCTTTGGCACCCAGGAACGGGCTTTTGACGGGTAGAAAGGCAGCGCACAAGTTCTGTAAAAAAACAAGAACTGTTGATGGGGTAAAATTATATCCCTCGTTAAACTGCCATCTGGGTCTTGAAAAGAGTATTAAAAGCATCCCTGGGAGAGTGATGCAGAGTCTCTTCTCTCTCAAGTATTGTTTCAAGTAAATAAGCAACAAAATCAACATCTAATAGCTGCCTTCCCACCTTAAGTAACTCAAGGCAACTTACAATGCAGGCCCATTTTAACAAATGGGACAACCACGTTTTACAACATAAACACATTTTTCTTGTATTTGAATTATCCTGAAACTGCAGTTTAAACTCTCAGGGCAATAGCTGATGTCATATGATTATCTCCCAATGCAGTAGCTTTGTGTAAGTCTGAGGTGTGCTTATTTCTCCAGAGGCAGATTCAACAAATGATACTGCCATACATTTGTTACGCTCGGCTTTTCTCCCGCATCAGCTGGACTCAAGTTATAGAGACTGGGCAGTCTTCCCCCCCCCCCCACTTTGCTGTTGCTATGAAACCAAAGTTTAATTATCTTGGTTTGCTTTGAGGATGAATGCCCCCCTCCCTATAATCATGACAACAACCACATACAGTTACTTCCTAAGGTGTTTTGGCGACCGCACATCTCATTGGCTCCAAATAAAAGTTAAGCTGGTATCGTGACAGTTAACATGAGCAGGGTTCATAGCAAATGATACATCAATACCTGTCCGGATTCCAGCAGCAAGCACTGGGGTGGTGGTGTATGGACTCCTCAGGAGAAACGGCCAGCGCAGTACGTGGAGAGCAGGTGTGGCCTTCTGAAGAACCCGGAGGTCAGCAGCAGAGTGCTGCCGTCGCTCGGCCCCACCTTGTGATTCACGCACCTTCGCCGGCTCAAACAGCAAGAATGTCAGCTTAGCCCATGGCTTCAATATCCTGAAAACAGACCCCTGCCTGCTCCTAGCCTCGATGGGGTCCCAGCCCTGCAAGGCGCTATGCATGCTCAAGCATCGATCTGGCTCCCTAGCCGGACCACGGGCCACCAGCCTGGTGGATTGGCAGTTGGGCTGCTTCCTTCTGGGGTTGCCATCTCTACCCCTCCCGCTGGCTGGGGTGACATGGGGGGGAGAACCTGGGGTCCGACACACTGGCAGCAGCATCTTCAGGGACCTGTTGACAGGCTTGGGATCCAGAGGCAAGCTTCCATATCAGAGGGAACCTGGATCTCCCGGATCCTCGTCACAATATATAATACTTAGATTCGAGTCCATTTAAAATGTTTGGATTACAAACATAGAAAACAATGCCATCGGAATAGGATTAGACACAACCTAAGAAACGGCAAAAACTGGATTACAGAAATTAGAAAACAATGCAGTAAAAACTGCACCATGCCGACTATCAGTGGGCTGTGGGTGGATTTGGGTGTCTCGGTGGTTGTGGGGTGAGACATCCTCAGCACAGGGACTCTGCTGCTGCCAGGCTTGGGGCAAGAAGGACGAGCTTTGCTCGAGGAAGGTGTGACTGTGCTGCTGAAATGTTTACGTAACTTGGTTTGGAAGATGGAGAGGGGAAAACATGAGGCTCATGGTTTGCGCCTTGTGGAAACTGTGAGCAGAATGGTGCGAGAGAGAGAGAGGATGATTTGGCCCAGGCTGGTCTTGGCTGCACAGCCTAAGTTTTAGGGGTTCCTGAGAAGCCTCATTGAGGTCCTAAACGCTTATGACGGCATTGTCACAGAAGATGCTGGCGTGCTGCTCCCGAGACAGCTAAAGCGCCTAGAACCTTTTCTGAGGACCAGATGTTGGGGACATCTGGCAAGGGACGGGTATTGCCATCTGGATGGCCGCTGCCGAAAACAGGATGTCAGTGGCGCTGCATCTGTGGTCTAATCCAGCAGGGCTGCTCTTATGCTGCCTCTTGGGGTGTGCGCAGTCAAATTCGTAAAAACCCTTTTGCTGATCAGCTTCTTCTAGGACAGTAATTCCAGAATCATTAACAGGACATAATGTCCAGTGGAAGAATGGGTGAACAGCCAGGTGCCAAAATCTATAACACCCTTCGTCCTCCATGTAATAAGTGAGAATTACTTGCTGATGTTCAGGAGAGGTTTCCTGGGAAGAGGCACCAGTTTGCACAGAAGGTTTCGCCATCGGTAGTGAATTAACTTGTCCATGACAAAATGGCCCCTCGGTATTTACTTACTTCTTGGTGAGAGTCAAGGTGCATTTTGACTTTTAGCAATGCAACAGACCAATATATAATACTTAGACTCGAGTCCATATGAAAATGCATGGATTACAAACATAGAAAACAATGCCATCGGACTAGGATCAGACACAACCAAAGAAACAGCAAAAACTGGATTACAGAAATTAGAAAACAATGCAGTAAAAACAGAAATCCGCAACGGAGGGTTTATTTTTAACTCCTGCGGTCATTATTCTTGCGGCCTGACGTACTTTTTAAAAAAAGGGGGAGAAGGCCTATTTTGTTTACATTTTGCTTTTTTTACTTTTGAGTGCCTCGGTGACCTTTAGTCACACAGAAATCTTTTTGTACTGTTCTCAAAAGGAAAATAAAATCAACTTTCCAGAGACAGCCTGGTTGGCTTAGGCCAACTATTAAAACATTTGCTTAGTCTTTGCAACTTGGATGGTTGTTTGAACGCTAATCGGTGATTCACCGCTATTCCTTTCTTTATCAGATCTTCATTTTTCTAATGACTAGAAATGCAAACGGCATGCCAAGTATGACTTGTGTATCCCATTTTAGAGCCTGTCACTCCCTAATGAAATTAAATAATGTTTAGGATTTGTTTCCGCTTGCAAGATCTTTAGATGATGCCAGGGAACGGAGAAACAGCCTGGGCTTTTGAGCAGGGCCTTGTGAGCTTTGTAAGTGTCTTATGATGTCAGGTCTGGTCTGGAGACATTTCAGACAGCTCTAATTTCCTTGTTCGTTCCATTGGCTACAGTTGGGGAAATGTGCATTTCCAAGCTTGTCTTTAGAACAGCCGTCCAGCGCCTTCTCTCTCTGCAGTGAGGAAACCAGCTTGACACCCTCTCCTTCAAGGATACGGGATTCTTCTGATTTTACAGAAGCCCTGAGGACAAGGCGGGCAATTTTTTGTTCAGCCTGAAGGGCCCATCTGCCTGCTTTTGAGCACTTGGACACCTGCTCACCTTGTTTCTACTGCTGGCAGTAGCTTTAATGTATAAAATTGCAAGTTATTTCGCCCTTCCTTTTGTTGATTTTTTAGATTCTTATCCCGCCCTTTCCCAACCAGGTCTGAGAAAGGTGCGCGTATGGAGCTTTAGGTAATATGCAGATTTCTTTTGGCTTTGAGCCATCGCAGAGGCTGGCGATTAATTAGCAGAACGGATCCTCAGTTTCCAACCCGTTCTTCTGCACTTGTTTTAGAAACTGATCCGGGAAAGCGTTGCTCTGTTTATTTCTTCCTTCAACAGAAATAAAGTCTGAACGATGGGGTAAAGTCTGAACGATGCCTCCAATCGTTAGTCTTTGCAGCGATTTAGCATTTTATCATTCTCTTGCTTGGGCCCTTTTCCTTCACTGGTGGCATAGATCATAACAGTTCCAAAAATAACAGCTGGTGGGAAATAAAGCCTGAAGATAAGGCTGACGGCTGAAAAAAGAAGCTGCTGTCCAAAGCAGCTGAGGGTGGTACTCAATTTAGAGCATTTGGGGGAAACGCTGAGTGTGAATCGGGGTGGGGCTGCCTATCCAGTAAGAGACCCAGTCCAGTAAGGCAGTGATTTGGTGGGAACCGTTCCTACAACCCAAAAGCAGTTTCTAGGCCCTTCCTCTCGTCTTCTAGGCAGAATCGAGAATGCTAGTTTGGGTCTTGAAGGTTCTCAGATCCTGGTGTTTGTCTAAAGGCACTGGGCATGCTCTTTCCCACATCCGTTGCTGATCCTCACTTAATCCAATTGGGAGACCCAAACGTGTGTTTCCCGAGGGCCTGTGTGTGCAAACCTGAGCAAGTTAGCATCTTTGCCTCCAAACTTTTCCTCTCCTCTACGTCTTGGTTAAGTTCTAAGCTGCAGGGCCAGCAGAGAGGGAGTAGGGCACATCTGGAAGTAGTCCAAGCAACTGCCGCCTTCCCTCAGGGTCTGCTGAGATCTCTCAGGTATTGCCGACACAGGCCAGTTTAGCATGGTTTGGGAACTGTCAGTCTCGGGTACTGTCGAAGTAGTTAAGCATTATCAACATCATTATTATTGTTAGCGCACTCCTACTCCTGATTGACCCATCAGATTTTTCTCGCTGATTCTTGAGCTGGAATTTTAATAGCACCAGCTGCTGTCAGTAGATGGGCTGGCAAGTTCTGGTGGCTCCTGAGCCGGGCTTGGGCCGTCCTCTTCCCGTGGCTGCAGGTGGGGCCTTGTCTTTGCTCCCGCTGCTGTTTTCCATTGGGATCACCCTCTGGAACCAGCCCTCGAAAGGGGGATGGTCACGGGTTATGCCTCGTGCGCAGCTTCTGTGCACGGACTTAATGGCTTTCACATGGGAATGTTCCTTCCTCCCTTCCAAGGGAAGGGAATGGTTGGAGCCAAGAGCCCTTACCGGTGCTGGGCGGGTCTGTGGCAGGCCGGGAATAACAGGAGGGGGACAGATCCTGCAGACGCTCGAACCAAAGAGCAGCTCTCATACAAACGATGGGTGGATGCTACCGTTTGCTTCCACTCTCAAAGGTGTCGGTGGAGAGCAGAATGGATGCCTTCCACCCCAGGCCAGAGGGCTTGCAGAAGTCTTTGGGGGCTTTGCATATAGTTGAGACTCAAAGCACGGGAGCCGGTGTAGCGCCACTCCAGGCTCTGGTGCAAGGAGCAGGTGCTCAATGTACTGCTTGCTCCCCACACTCTTTGTCTCTTCCCTGCAACACAATGTGGCCTGGAATCCTGATGAGTCCTGGCTCTACTTCCAAAAATGCTTCTACCCCAGTTCTGGTTCTCTCCATGATTAGAGGAGCATGCCTATTATATTAGGTGCTGTGGAACATAGGCAGGACAATGCTGCTGCAGTCGTCTTCTTTGTGGGCTTCCTAGAGGCACCTGGTTGGCCGCTGTGTGAACAGACTTCGGGACTTGATGGGCCTTGGTCTGATCCAGCAGGGCTTTTCTTATGTTGTACTCAGGGTCCTAACTTGGATGCTAGCTGAAGTGAAAGTCAGCAATATCCCTTGTTTAAACTGCTCTCGATGTACGTGCTGTCCAGTGGAGCTTATGCCACTAAAGGCAATGTTGGGTTGATAAAAAAGAGCCTAAAAAAAGAGCCATCCCAAAGTGTTTTCTTCCCCAGGTGACAGATCACAATCCCTTGCAGAGATACAGAGGAGCTTGACCCAAGAGCATCCTTGCTGGTGGTTGCTGGGGGCGCTTCTTGGACAGCACCATTTGGCAGCTGAGACGGTCTGGAAGCCCTCGCCCTTAATTTGGGATGCAGGGATGTGCTTGCCCAGGGTGGCTACTGCTGACCGGTAAGGGAAGGCACTCTGCACGTGTTCGGAGCAACGCTTTCTTTAGCTTTGCATGGGCAGAGCTCCAGGTTCCAGGACACAGTGAAAGGGTCCGTAAACTCAAAATGGAGGCCCTTCCTTTGCTTAGTGAGCTCGCGGTTGCGGAAACTGGAGGGGCGATGGGTGAACGGGCAGAGGGCCCGTCTGGCTGACCTGTGACGCAACCGTTCCATGGAATTGTTTGGAATAATCTTGCTCTCTGCCGTCCCTCATGGAGGTTGCTTTTGATGACAGCACGTTGTCCTACCTTGTGTGTGCTCGTGTATTTTTGGGAGCCGTGCGGTTCCATAAGCGCCATGTGGGAAAGAAGAACTTCCCCCGGTGTGCTTCTCTCCTCTTCCCCTTCAAGGACAAAGTAAAAGTCCCCTGAATCTTGATAAGATGGCTCTGAGAGGCAGATACCGATGGTGGCGTGAGATTCCAAGGCAAAGAATGAATTATTTCAATTCCCTCCCTGAAGCGGTTTTCTATCTGTGCTTCGCCAGCCGGCAACTAGTTTACAGCGTAGCGGAATCTCAAAAAAAGCGAATTAACTAATCCAAAGAAACAATTGGAGCTATTAAATTGTCATCAGGGTGATTTTTTTTTCTTGCTGCAAAGCAAGGGCTTCTGTCCAACGTGTCCAGATGTCGCTTTATTCCCATAAAAGTCACACAAGCGGAGTGACTTTTTGGATTGAAACTGTGCATCGGATTCCCATCTGGGTCACCTGGTGTTGTAAAAATCAGCCGAGAGCCTTAGACGGATACTAATACTTAAGCACCGAGTAAAATTAAGAGGAGGTGGCGGAGGACATTTGTGTGTGCGCTGCCTGAGCCAGGACTCCGTGTGACATGATAACCATCTTCAAGTACTTGAAGGACTGTCCTATAGAGGAGGGTGCCGAGTTGTTTTCTGTTGCCCCTGAAGGTTGGACCAGAACCAACGGGTTGAAATTAAATCAGAAGAGTTTCCTTCATTAGGAAGAATTTCCTAACAGTTAGAGCGGTTCCTCAGTGGAACAGGCTTCCTCAGGAGGTGGCGAGCTCTCCTTCCCTGGAAGTTTTTAAGCAGAGGCTAGATGGCCATCTGTCAGCAATGCTGATTCTATGACCTTAGGCAGATGATGAGAAGGAGGGCATCTTGGCCAACTTCTGGGCATGGAGTAGGGGTCACTGGGGGTGTGGGGGGAGGTAGTTGTTAAATTCCTGCATAGATGACCCTGGTGGTCCCTTCCAACTCTATGATTCTATGAAATGAGTGGGTGCTCCAGAATGTGTCCCCCCAAATCCTCTTTGCAGGACTCGCTCTTTCGCTAGGCAGAGATTACTTCGCAGCTGAGCTCGCATGGAAAGAGATCCTCGAAAGAAGCGCATTTGAAGACCGCTGCCCTGGAGGAGGAGGCCGATTAATTATTGCAGCTGCCCGGCAGTGGATGGATGGTCCCCCTACATCACCTGACCGTTCCTAGCTTCCTCGCAGCAACAAAGAGGTGATATCAGATTCTGGCACCGGGCTGCTGCCCAGATAACTCTGTAGGGCTGGCAGGCAGCAGAGAGCCGTGGTTAATCTGTAAAGGCGAGCTGGTCACTCGTTAAGCTCCATAGCTACAGACCCAAACATTGTGTTGTGTGCGTGAGAGAGAGAGAGAGAGAGAGAGAGCATGCAGCCTTGTATTGACAATCCCCACAGTCCCTTCTTTGGAAGATGCTGCATCATGCATTAGTCCCTTTTGGAAGTGGTGAAGGAACAGAGTGGAGAGTTTCTGGGACGGGTACATAATTCTGGGTAGGGACAGGATGTGGTGTGCTGAGCTCGAAAGCAAGCTTCCCGGGCGTTCTTTTCTTTTTAAAAAGCCTATACAGTCAGGGCCCAGTCTGCACACACAAGGGGAACGAGGTGGCGAAGAACGAACCAGGCCACTCTGCCAATGGCCTCCGAAGTTAAATTTTTAAAATCCCTGCGAATAGGAATCATGAAAGCAAAGCAAGGGAACAGGGCTTTCTTTCCTGCTGTACTGGTTTTGTTTGTGGGGAGTTGTTTTTTTTTTAATTCGAAGGGCCATTCAACAGATGGAATCAGTCACAGGCAGTCAGAAGTGATAACAGTCCGTTCAACGACTGCATTCTCCTGCATGCAAGAATCAGCCTAGGTTTCTTGGCAGCTTGGGGGAATAAAGGAAGATTCGGCAGTAGCTTTCTGTGGACTCCTGCAGGGTGCATGGAAGAAATGTCTTCAATGGTTCTGGAGCAGAACTTGGCGATGTGCCTGCCCTCCTAAGTGGCAACAGTTGGGTTGACAGTATCACAACTTGTGGGATTCAATGAGGGGGAGTCTTCAGTGGTCTGCTTGGTAGGGAGGAGGCAGTTTCAGTCCCACCTTCTTCTTGCTGAGCCGAGGCCAGAGCAAGGTGAGGCAGAGGTGCAGGGAGAATGAGGTGTAAAGAAGGTGTTCTTGGGATACCGCTGATCAACCAGGCAAGAGTCTTCTCAGTGCTGAGGCTCACATGTAAGCAAGCCTGTCCCAAAATCCTTTCTTGGGGAGGAGTTAAGTTGTCCTGCTTAACTATGCTGGTGTGGCTCTGCTCTGGCACAGGAGAGGGTGCCCAAGTGGAATCTACTCTGGATGGAATCCACTCTGAGGATTGAATGATAAGTGAAGCTCAGAAGGAGGCGTTTTATCTCAACAAGTCCCATATCTCCCACCCTGCCCCATGGATTACAGAAAGTGCAATCTTCACTGCTTACTTTTTTTAGCAGAAAAACCACTGGAGAGGAAAGCAGCTGGAGCTTCAGGCCTGGCACCCAGGAATGTGGCCATGAAGAAGTGAAGTTGTCCCCGTCTTGCAGATAATCTGGGAGGAAATAACCATGGCCTCTATTGGTCCTTGGAGGGCTCTCGTTGATGGACCCCGTTTTGGCTGCTGCTCAGCAAAGGGGTGATTGTCCCGTGGCTTTTGCAAGTGGGCACTGGGGAACACTTCTAAAATCCACGTCGGCTGAACAGTTCCACTGGCTGAGAGGCTCGTGGCCAGCGCCCTGGGGTTACGCAGCCTGGGAAGAATCCTCCATTCTTCTCCTTGCCGGCAAGGCGGGGCCCAGCTTGGTTTGCCCGCAGCCGCGAACCTGGACTGCATCTTGCAAAACAAACAGGTTAGAAAGAGATGAAGCGGGGATCCAAAATAGAGGGTATTTCGCACCAGTGAGTAGGGAAAAGAGAAATCAAGGCTGGTTGTGAATTATCCTCCTGTCTGCGAGAGTTTCCCATTGCATGTGCAGTTGTGGCGTATTTACATTGGCCAGGAACGCCGGCTGCAGCTACAGGGGCCACCCGGTATAGCGCGGCTGCTGTTTGAGGGAGATTTGGCCATAATCAGATGGTTTTTAGAGAAGCCTGTTTTTAAAGAGGGGAGGTGGAAAAGTTCCTCTTGTCTGTAGGATCCAAACGCTTTCTTTTTAAAGAAGATGAACAACTTTGAATCTAGGGCAGAAAAACTGCAGCAGGACTGGATCAGTGAATCTCCCCGCAGCTATTAAATCATTTCAAAGTTTAGCGATGCTGTTAAGATCTTCTGAGACATTTAATTTGAGCTAGATTACCCCCCTCTCCTTCACGCCAATTCCACTCCTTCAAGGGGGAAAGAAAATCTCATGCCTCTTTGTCCTTTCTTGTAAGTATTACTTTTCAAATAGAAAGCACTGTGCTTTTAAATAAACGATGCGCAGGTTAGGGCACGTGTGTCCATTTGGTGCCTAGGAAGCTGCATCCCATTTTGGGATTACTGTCTTGAGCAGTGGCAAACATGGAATAGCCACATTCAAATACATGCACAAAGCGGCCCTATGCTGAATCAGACTCTTGGTCCATAATGGTCAGTGTTGTCTGCTCAGACTGGCAGCAGCTGTCCAGAGTCTCAGGCAGAGGTCTTTCCCACCACCTGCTACCAGATCCTTTTATCTGGAGATGCTGGGGATTGAACCTGGGACCTTCTGCAAATTAAGCAGATGCTCTACCGCTGAGCCACATGTGATAGAAGACAGAGTCTTCTGCTTTTCTCTATTCAGTAGAAGAGGGATCTTTGGCCACGAAGAGCTGCTGTCTCAGCTTGGTCCTCAAAAGTGGTCAGTTCCTGGAACACTTTGATCTGCGAATGGCTGTCACATCACGCCCAAGAGAGAACCCCCAGTCTTGTGAGAACAAGACTGCCCTCTGTCCCTGATCCATCCCTCCTGCAGGGGTGCTTGATTCCTCTGGGTAGTGTTGCTGAATGGACGGAGAGATGATGACACTCTCCTGGGATTCGTGCAAGATAGAGAAGGCCGCATTCAACATGCCCAAACGCACAACCCCTGTCGGAAAGGCTAGCAAACCATACTGCACCAGGTGAGATGCTGTGGGCTAGTTTCCAGGTGGAGTTAAGCTGTTTCTCCGGGAATGCGGAATTCGCTGCCAGAGAATGTAGTGATGGCCACTTAGATGACGTTAAAAGGGGATTGATTAGACAGATTCATGGAGGAGAGGCCCATCAGTGGCTACTAGCCATGGTGACTGAAGGGAGCCTCCATATATAGAGGTAGCAAACCTGCAGACACCAGTGCCAGGAGGCAGCATCAGGGCCAGGGCTCGGACTATCTGCCTTGCTTGTTTGGACCTCCAGGGCAACTGGTTGTCAGCTGTGTTAGCCAGGATGGTGGACTAGATGGACCACTGGCCTGATCCAGCCTGCCGGACAAAGGCAAGGGTATTTTAAGTAGCACATAGCCTATGGGGCAAAGTTTGGATGGAGCTCAGCTACCCTCTGCTGTGAGAGCTGATTCTTTTTGCCAAGGAAGCTTCCGGGGCTACAGCAAAGCCCCCAGGGTTCTTTCCTCTTCCTTGTGATCTTCCTCCACAGGGGGCTGCTCTTGGCCAAAGCTCCTGCTCCACACACACCCCGAACACAAGGTAGTCTCTCCTATTCAGTGCTCAGTCAGAAGGGAGGCATCTCCTCTGAATTGCACAGAAGCTGAAGCCCAGCTGGCAGGAACAAGTTCTGGTCTCTGGGTCTGGGTGTGAAGGATGAACCGATTTGCCCCCTTCAGGCAGGCGGTCAAAAGGGGGGAAAGCCCAGTGGAGCTGCACCTGGGAGGCTAGAGCCGGGCGGCCTGCCAGCCACCAAAACACCTGCACTCTTCCTTCCCCGGGGAGCCTTGTGAACGCTCAGCAGAGCCGAACTGCAGCCAGATCGTCTTCCCAGGCAGATCAGGTTAAAATCTTGACTCTTGTCTATCCAAAAAAAGCGGTGCGAGAGAGGCAGAAAACATACCCCTTCCTCCCACAAATGCTGGCCTCCCAAGTGGAGGGGGTTGTCTTCAGCACCATCCAAGCCAGATCCTCCTTACTGCAAATGAGGGGTAAGGGGGGGGTGCCCTCGTGGACATGCATGAGTCGCTTATCTTCCCTTTCATGGGGGCCACAAAATCCCTGCTCCCTCATAAAGGACATTCTGTATTCTTGAAATAAAGCCACCAAAATGCCCACATTATTAATGCCAGAAGCACGCACTTCTCTGTGCCATCTCCCCGACTAGGAGATTCACATTGATTGAGTTTTCCAAGGATAAAACTTGAAGGGAGTCTACAGGAGATGTTGTTCCAGCAGCAACCAGGGAGGGTAGACAAAATTGCGCTGGAAAGGGGGGGGAGAGAAATTGTGAAAAGAGGTTTATCTCTTTAACGGAACATGAGCCACGATTGCATCTACACCAGTGTGCTTTTAATAGCTTTCCTTTCCCTTCTCTCTCTCTCTCTCTCTCTTTTTATGTAGCTTTAATCTGGTTGTGGGCTGGTTTGTGATTTGTGGCCAGTTTCCCTGGCTGAAACTGTGATATTTAGGGTGGGAAGAGGTACGTTACTTGAGGCAAGAGAGCGGGGGGCACCTCTAAGGCTTGAGAAGAGTGGCTCGATGCCTCTTGATCTGCCCTGCCATCCCAGGAAACAATCTCGAGTCCTGTCACGTGCCAAGGGGGAAAATAAGAGGTTGTCCCGTCTGTGCTAGATTTGATGAACGGAAAGGCACGGGGATTCACAAGAACTCAAAACGGGCTCGCGGCCATTTTGCTGAGGGTCGTTTTATTTAATCACAGGGTTTTATACTTGATTTTTCCCCAAAAAAGAAATCTTGGAACAGAGAAAACATTTGGGGGGAGAGAAATCTAGATCAGCGTTAAGCACATATTTGGGCACCACCACCACCCCCCCCCGCCCATCCAAATGTGTTTTGTTATTTAACCAACTAACACAGCAACTTCTGCAAGGCAGCTGCCGGGATACTTTTAATGAGACACACATTCTGTATGATGGCTCCAAATTCTGCTGGCTTCTTTATCCAAAAAGGCATAAAAAAACAGCGTTTCAAAAATGAAATTCCATCAGGGAGCTGGGGGAAGAGAGGAGAGGAGAGGGCAGCGGTTTGCCAAACACCTATAACCGAAGCTTGTTTTGGAGAGAATATTTTAGGCCCAAAGTTTTCCAGTGTGTGGGAGGGAAAGGGGGGGAGGAAGGAGGGTGGACCACGTGGCACCCCAATAATTTTTTTTAAAGGACAGCCAACCAGGCATTCACATGGTCATCTGTCAGCAATGGCCATCTGTCAGCAATGCTGATTCTATGAACTTAGGCAGATGAGGAGAGGGAGGGCATCTTGGGCACCTATTGGGCATGGAGTAGGGGTGTGTGTGGGGGGAGAGGTAGTTATGAATTTCCTGCATTGTGCAGGGGGTTGGGCTAGATGACCCTGGTGTTCCCTTCCAACTCTATGATTCTATGGTTGGCATCCTGCTTTTCTTCCTTCGCGGAACTTTAGTTGGTGGCTGAAGGAGGGGTCCCCTCGGTAACCCTCCTTTCCTGGCGTTGACCGTAGTCGCCAGCCGAGCAAGGCTGCTGCTTCCTGGGCTGCCCAACCATATTTGGGGAGTTTTAAATGCACCACATGACTATGCATCTGTTTACATATTCATTCCTCGCTGTGCATTGCCTTCCTTCACAATTGCAAAGAGAAAGAAAGAAAGAAAGAAAGAAAGAAAGAAAGAAAGAAAGAAAGAAAGAAAGAAAGAAAGAAAGAAAGAAAGAAAGAAAGAAAGAAAGAAAGAAAGAAAGATTTATTTGTTGACAAATCTGGGGATTTGGGGGGGGGAGAGAAAAGAGGAAGTTTAAGTGACATCATGCAGAGGGCAGCCAATCAGCATCATGCACAGCCTGAGCAGTTTCCAGAGTCCAGCCTGGTGAAATAATAGGTTTCTTTGGATCTCACAGAGTTGAGAATGCCTCCAGGTTGGCCTCACCACTCTTTTTAAGTGTTGTTACCCCTGGGGCTTTGGTCTGCTTTAATGGAGGAATTCACACCAAAAAAAACCTCTGTGCTTTGGAGGATAGAGGGAGGAACAGCGCCACCACGCAGGAACAAAAAACCCAGTTTGCATTAGCACTCAGGGGGAGGGTGGCCATCTCCCAGGGTGAAGCCTGGAGAAAGTGGGGTTTGGGGAGGAGAGGAGCCTCGGCATGCCATAGCGTCCATTCTTCAAGGTAGCCATTTTCTCCAAGGATACTGACCTCTGTAATCTGGAGAACGGTTGTAATTGCAGAAGACGTCCAGGCCACGCTTGGAGGCCAGCAAGCCTAGGGAGAGCTCTGAAATCAAGACCCAGGTCTATCGCTCTTAAGAGCCGTTCTGGATGGAACTCTCCACTACATCTTCACGAAGGCCATGGCTGACACAACCCCCCCCCCTTCCAGGGTGGACAGACCCCTTGTTTGCGTGCAGGCTAGAGAAGGTGCCAGTGAGGGTTTCGGTCCAAGACTCCATCTGTCCCTGACAGTTTGTATAGTTCTCCTCTGAGATCGCACAGCTGGGAAGAATTTTTGCCCGAGGCCCCGGCCTTTTCTGTCGCTTGGTGCTGAAGTGGCAGGATGAGGTTCTCCCCTTTGATAGGATGAAGGACTCCCCTTTGATGCTGAAGCAGCCAGGTGGGGCTGCTTGTTCGGCCAGGAGAGTGGCCCAGGGGAGCGAAGGCTTCCTTCTCTTCCCTCCTGTACCTTTTCTGGCTCTCTTTATGCAAACAAACTCCATGCAGGAAAACCCAGGCAGCTCAGACTTTTGCAGACACTCATGGAGATGATCGCTGCTTCCAGGTGTGAGATTTAGATCCTGGTTCCAAAGCTCTTTCCTCATTAGCAGGCACTTCAAAGTTTTGGGTGGTTGCTGGTTTTTTTTTATAGAGGATGGACACGAGAGAGGCCTGCCTTGGATGGTGGGAAGGCGTGATTTTATTTTAAAAACTGACCAACAAGTACATTTTCTAAGACCATTCAAAGCTGATGAATCAGACCAAGGCCCATCTAGCCCAATATTCTGAAAAAGAGTTGGCTTTTATATGCCGACTTTCTCTACCACTTAAGGGAGACTCAAACCGCCTTACAGTCACCTTCCCCCTCCTCACAGCAGATACCCTGTGCGGTAGATGGGGCTGAGAGAACTATGACTGGCCCAAGGTCACCCAGCTGGCTTCTTGTGTAGGAGTGGGGGGAAAATCCAGCTCACCAGATTAGCGTCCGCCGCTCATGTGGAGGAGTGGAGAAGCAAACCCGGTTTTCCAGATTAGAGTCCACTGCTCTAAACCGCCGCTCTTAACCACTACAATATGCTGGCTCTCCAAAAGTGCTGTCTCCATTCTGTCTACAAAAGTGGCCAGCAAGATGCTTCTGACACTCCCAGGAAGGGCACATCGCTGAGGTCTTCTCCCTGTTCTTTGTTCCCATCCTCTGGTGCTTGGAGGGATGCTGCTTCCAAGCTTAGGGGTTCCATTTCTGCTGGCGGTATGGGTAGCTAGGCCCCGTCCTCCTTGGGTCTGCTCAATTTTTCTCCTCCAGCAGAGGCTTGGTGTGCCAAGGACGCTTCATCTCTGCCGAAAAACGGAGGCGTCTGGAGGCGGAGGGTGGGGCTAAAGCAAAGCGAAAGCAGCCATTTTCTAATCTGGAGGGGGACGAACGTTACATAATGCAACCCCACACAGACAAAGACACGTTCTCGTGATTAATTTGAGACTCCGGCTGCCGCCTCCCTCAGAATAATATCTTAAACATAACTTTTCCACGGGCGCCTGCCAGCACTCACTCCTTCCTTCATTTTTTGTGCGCTGCAGCGGCTGTAAAATTTCACTTCAAGGATGGCTTTCACTCCCGTTACCAAACGTGTCTGGAATGTGCAGATGTTTCCTTTGGAGACCCGGGAGCCAATGAGCTTGAACACACTAGCCCTGCTGGGACGACGCAGCCTACAGGATGGCCCCGTTTGCAAGACTGCAAACAACACCCCCCCCCCAAAAAAAATCCCGAATGCCCCGATCCTCAACCAGGATGGCTTCCAAACCGTTATCAATGCACAAATGCATTGGTTCTTGGACTGAGTCTCTTGCTAGCTGCCATCAAGTGGGCAGATATGTTGTACTAACTTGGGAGAGGGCCTCGGTCTCTACGTTCTCATCAGCTGTTAACAATTGGTAATGTGGTTAGACTTTTATGCAGTGAGATACATAATTCTTTTATGAGGGAAGATTAAAAAGAACAGATTAGTTTGGCTTCAAGGTGCCAGACGGCATCTGGTAAGTCTTGGAGCGATGTAGGTTTTCGGGTTTTTTGCGAGATGCTTAGGAGTGAGAGAACAAAGATGCATAGGGGCAAGAGAACAACAAGGGTGGAGGAGAGGGACAGCAAGGGCTCTTAGCCATGAGGAATAAATGGAACCACCATGTTCAGAGGCAGTGTACCGTGAAGGCCACTTGCTGGGGAGTAGCAACAGGTGGAGGCCACTGTCTCTCTGGTTGTGGACCTTCTGGAGCACCTGGGGGAAAACCAGGTGACAGAACAGGGGGACCATTAATTGGGTCAGCAGGGCTTAGCAGCTGGAAGCCCAAAGCCGGCCAGATGAGGAGTACCAGCAGAGTCCTCTGCTTTGGCAAGAGAGGTGCTTGAAGATTGGCAGCAGTTCATGGGATATGCCGGTGGTTCACTTGGCTGCACCGGGGAGGGGTCGTGGCTCAGTGGAAGAGCATCTGCTTGGAGTTCAGAAGGCCCCAGGTTCAATACCAGGCATCTCCAGTTAAAAATCAGCTAGTAGGTAATGTGAAAGGCCTCCGCCTGAGACCCTGGAGAGCTGCTGTCAGTCTGACAATCCTGACTTTGATGGACCAAGAGTCTATTCAGTATAAAGGAGCGTCATGTGTTGATTTGGTCCCATATCTCCTCTTGTGCAGTTTCTGCTCCAGATGGGATTAAAGTGGGAAATTAATAGTCTTGAGTTTGAGAACAGAGCAGGGCGCGGGCCTGTGGAGATGTTCTCTGTTTTTCCTTCTGGCTCATCGACAAGCTGGATGATGTCTTCAGCTCCCCCTCCCCAATCCATCCATCTTGTAGCTGGGTCAAGGTAGCCAGATGTCCAGAGTGAGATAATAGGGTAACTTCCCAGGTGGTTCCTTGGCCAAGAATCTCTTGTCTGAAATGGTCTCTTTCCTTCGGTGCATCTGGATGACCTGTTCCTCCATTCCTGGGCACAGAGCGCAGCCATAACATCTCAGGCATCAAGGAAACCGTTTGTGCATTTGACTGCTGGCTCAGACCTGCAAAAAGACACACACACACTCACGCTTTCTTCACTCCCAAACAGAACTCTTTGAAAGTGGCTAAAGATGCCATTAACAGGGTCTGCCCCCTTGATTTCCAAAAAAGGGCCCAAAGGATTCTCTGGCATGTTTGGGGCTGCCCCAACCTCATAAGCAACCCAGATGGTTGCTTGGGGCAGCAGTTTCTCGACCTGGACCTCTGAGAGCTGCTGTCCAGGATTCTTTGACAGTGTTGCAGGGAGGCAGGAGTACCAGATCATGCCCCCAACATCCCACCATCCTCTGTGCCACTGCAGGAGCTCCTTGAGAGCACCGCACTGCCCGCTGGAAGGGTGCGGCCGCTTGGGCTGGCCCTGACGGAGCCACAACACAGGCTGATGGTTGCTAGTCTCAGACTGTTCTCCGGCGACTGGCGGCCGGTTCCGGAACTGCTTCCGCAATGCTCAAGGGCATGAAAATAAAATTCCAGAGTGAAGAGGAAAAATGGCCATCCAGAAATGTTTGTGTCTTGCTGCGGGGAGAAGCTGTTTTCTGAGAAAATAACGTGGGACACCCTCCAGGAAATTCCCGGTTTCCATAGTGCTGGGCCCTGAAAACATTTCCTCTGTCAAACAGTCCCTCTTTGCCCCATGGATGTACACTCCTTGAGAAAAACATCCTATGATTTATCCCATTTGGGTTGGTTCCGGCTCTTCCCATTTTGGCCTCGAAGATCCCTTTTCTTAAGGTCGCCCTGAACCACCGTTTGAGTCTGGAGCAGGCTGGCCGGAGTGTCTGTCTGGGAGAGAGAAGTTGCATTGCGTTTTTCTTCAGGAATGCCCTTTTCTGTAAGAAACTGTCGATTAGCTAAGAACTGGACCTACCGGGGGTTATTGGCAAAAGACACTCAGTGGTATATTTCCCCCCCCCCCCCCCCGTAACTGGTGACTACAGAAATATGTCTTCCTCTTTCCTTGCCAATGGTGGCCTTGGAAAAGAACAATTTATTTTCTGAGTTTTCAGGAGCCGCTTGGTCTGAACCAACACTTGTCAACGGTCCCTGTCGTATCGATTAAGACTGTGTCTCTTCCATCTGAATTCTCCTGCACGTGTGAAGCAGATCTAAATGTAGACTGTTCCTAAGTTGAAATTGCATAATTGCCCCTTCAAGGCAAGCTGTTTTTTTTCTCCACCTTTCTCCCATCTCCCATCTTCAGTATGTGGGTAACAATACCTATCTGAGTTAGTGCATGGAATGTCTGCGGAGAGTTGTTATTAATAATCATTAAAATACGTAAGACTTCGTTCATGCAAAGACCTGGATGACTGGTGCGGTTCCAATTCGGCTTCTGTATGGTTCTTAGGAGTGCGCGGGTGAAAATAGCAATTTGCTGATTGGGGAGGGGGGGAGGTGAGGGAAGCATTGGGGACGTGTGAGTGGGTGGACGGGTCCCCTCCCCGCCCGAGGGTCAGGCAGCCTCATGAGGTAAGCGTGTCCCCTTTTGTTTGAACAGCCTGATCCCTCGAGTTGGTTCCAATAACCATATATGGGGGGAAAGGACTGCCTGGGAGGATTTTCTCTGGCTCCGAGGACTGTTTAATAGATTTTTTAAAAACAACAGTTTAAGTCTTACAAAATAAGACACGTCCCACCTGGAACTGGGGTGGAGGGGACCACTTGCCGAATCTCAGTCCTAGAAGTTTCTCTTATGTTGAGTGAGGGTTCTCAGAAATTGCTCATGCTTTGGAAGCTGGCCTTTCTGGATCTGGAAGTTCGCTCACCCAATCGCAGAGGTACGGCTGTGGTTGAGTCTATAGTGGGAGGCGAGTGGTGCTTTCGGCACATGATCAGAGGCACTCTTGCCACCTATTCTAGAATGCTCTGCCCACAGAAGTCTATACGCCACCCACGCAGTTCTGTGAACTCACGCAATGATCCTTTGGCTCTGCTTTTCTGCCCTTGACATGGTCCTCTTCTCTCTGAGAGACTGGTGCATAGTGAGGCCATATCAGGGCAGGGGCTCCCCTCTGGCACCAGCAAGCGGTCCAGGAGGATCTTCGCCACTCTCCTTGCCACAGTGATTTACGCTTTCTTTTCAGAAAGCTTGAAAGATGAAGCGCCAAGCCAAAGGAAAGCATACTCATGCCTAGGGAACGACAACTTCAGCAGCCGTAGCGCAGGGTGAGCTGTGAGCCTTGAGTCTCCCTCCTTCCATGCCTGCGAGCAGACGCTTCACCTGAATTCCCAGGTGCTGCGTTCGAGGTGGCTGGAACACACACGTGGCTCTGCTCACAGCTGCGGTCCAAAAAAAGAGAGCAGAATTGTTGAAAAAAGAGGGAGAAATTAAACCACCTGGTTTTCGTATGGAAAAAGAGAAACGGTGTTTTTTCTTGCAAGGAATCCCATTTTCTGGTAAGGGTTATATATGAACAAGACAGCCTGCAACCTCTGTTAACACAGAGAGACACACACGTCTGGTGTTCTCTGTCCGTGCCATTCCAATGCGTTTGCCATGGCAACAATTTAATCAACCCTCCAGCTTCTTCAAGCAGCTCCGTTCCAAAGAGAGACTTTCTGTCTGACATTGCATCAAGTGACAAGCCTGGACGGGGTGAGCCGGGAGAGAGATACCGTCACTTTGGGGGAGTGGAATTGGTTAAAATGCGGCTTGAAATGTCATTTCTTTTCCCCCTGCCAAAGTGAAATTTGCCCTAATGTCAGAAAAGCAGGAAATTGACTGGTAATCATCACCTGGCAAGGAAGGGCTATTTTGTAGAGGAAACGGTGGTTGCTAACGGCTTTTCTGGATGGGAAGACCCTTTACAAAAAGAATAACCAAATAAATAAATAAATACAGAGATGCCTATGGAGAATGCCGTCAAGTTTCTAGCCCTCAAGGTTGCCGAGGCCCGAGGAACATTTTCCCATTGTGTTTTTTTTAAAAATCCTGATCCTCAGCACTGAGTGAAGTGGTAGCAGATTACGCCTGCCAAACTATTTTTGGGCTGCCCCACATGATTTTTCATTCAGAGATTACTGGCCCTTCTTTGGGGGCAGACTTTGGTCGAACTAAGACAGCAACCAGCACGCAACGGAGCTAACTGAAGGGGGACGGAGACCTGATTTGAATGTGACGTCGGCTGAAGAAAAGAGTGCTTACCTGTGGCAGACTGGGCACAGTATCTAGGTAAAATGGGGCTGGTACCTGTGCACCATAGCTGGGTGGCGTGCAACACTACTCTACGCAGGTAGAAGCCCAGCTGAACGAGAAGCCATAATGGTGTGAAGCCCCACAGGTGAGTGTGTGTTCTTTTGCCTCGTTGGCATCCCTTTTAAATCAAGTTTGAGGATACATACAAACCCCCCAGGGGAGGGTGTAGACTGGGGATCACGATCCCAAAGTCACATCAGAAGGCAGCCCTGTAATCCTGGATTACTCTGCCCCGCTTGGGCTTTCAGAATCCTGGCCCATTGGCTTGCCACTTCTGAAGTTGCCGTTCCAGCGGATCACTTCAAATTTCCTCCAGGCTCAATCTGTACAGACGGTTTCCCTTGTCGGTAGATGCTTTTCTCATTACGGAGCTGGCTACGGGCCCTGCGCTTCAAGGGCTGGAAGAGGAGGAATCCAGAGCTGTTCTCTTTCAAACCTCCTTCCCCCTTTCTTTTAGTCCCCCTCCCTTTCTTGGAGAAACAAAGGCGGAATAGGCCTGCAGATGACATAATGGGAACATGACATCAGGCTTGGCAGAACTGCCAAAACTCTTTAACATTACAGTGTGTGTTATTTGGACGGACCACGACAGTGGCCCCTTGTGCCACACTGGGAAAGAGACGTGGGCATGGCAGGTATTGCGCTGAAAGCAGTGCTTCATGTCCGGCGCATCATGCACACATCTGCAGCCACTGCTGGTTTTGTCACTGTGGAGTTATCAAGTCTAATGTTCATTTACTTACAGCAGGGGGTGGGGAACCTTTTTTCCACCAAGGGCCATTTGGATATTTATAACATCATTCGCGGGCCATACAAAATGATCAACTTAAAAATTAGCCAACTGAGTCCCAAGCAGGCAGCTGCCCCAGATGAACCCCCTCGTGCAGGCAGACATCCAACCGGTGGTGCACTCGGCCACCTGGTGGCACAGGATGGTCTGTTGCACCAGCCAGGCGTAGCCATCCAGCCACATGCCAGAGTCGCTCCTGCTCCGCATGGTCAGGGACGGATTCTACAGCCGGCTCCTGCTACCTTCGCCTGCAGGGCGGTCCTAGCAGCTCCATAGCTAACGACTCTTCTGCAAGGGGGAAAAAAGGTTCCTTTTCTCAGCAAAACAAACTCACATCCGCCTTGAATAGAGGCTATTCCTGTCAGCGGGAGGGGGCGGATCGCCAGTCTTAGATCCTTCTGAGCTAGAGATCTGCCAGGACTCACAAAGGGCCAGACCAAATGATTTGGGGGGCCTTAAACAGCCCCCGGGCCTGACGTTCCCCACCCCTGACTTACAGGGATTTTGGTATTCTAGAAGTTCATCTTGCTGCTTGTGGTAGTGCCCATCCACTGTGGCACAGAGCGCATATTTCCATGTACAAGGTCCCAGGTTCAATCCCTGGCATCTCCAGTTAAAGGGACCAGGCAAGTAGGTGATATGAAAGACCTCTACCTGAGACCCTGGAAAGCCGCTGCCAGTCAGAGTAGACAATACTGACTTTGATGGACCAGGGATCTGATTCAGTATAAGGCAGCTTCATGTGTTCAGGCTCAGCCCAGGGCATCACCAGTTAGTACAGCCAGCCTCGAAATGGTGGCATCATCACAGGGTAGCATTATCCCCATGTGGGAAAGGTGAGGTCTCCTACTGACTTCACGCCACAGGTAAGATTTGAATCCAGGACTCTTTCCCCCTCCAGTCAGCCAGTTTTCTTGCCTAACAGGGGCCTGGAGCTTGCCCCCCCACCGAAGGATTGGAGGTGCATCAGTCCGAAGGACAAAAAGAGACCATCTCAGCAGCTCTTATTTCTTCTGGCAGATTTGAGTAGGTGGAGGCCAGTGAGGGGGTGGCGATATTTGAAGCTGCTGGTGGTTTGGGCAGAGAGCCAAACAGAAGAGAAAGGGAAAGGCCTGGGCTGTGCTTGGTGGAAATGGCGGAGAGCCAGTAATTGCACAAATGTGACATTGCAGGAGGCGGAGGTTCCAGGGCACGCTGCCCTAGTGCTTCATGGGGCAGTTTCAGTATCACGGCTCCGGTTGACAGGGGTAGGGGAGGGGGTAGAGGAATTGGGTGGCCTTCAGAAGGAAAAAGGTGGTCTCTACCTACATTAAGGCCAGTGGGGGGGGGGGAACCACTGCATGAATGCAGGAAACGGTTTGCATGACGGGAATAGAGAGCGATCTCGCAAAAATGACCGCAAAAATAAGCTCTTCTGCATATGGAGAACTTGCATTTTCTTTGCACGTCATTTGGGGCGGAGGACAGGAAGCCCGTCTTTCTGAGCAGCTCTGAACTATTTGTGCACGCGGACCGGCCAAAGAAAATGCACTTTTTGAGACAGAAAAACAACAGGGCCCTTACCCGGCGTGGAAGGCAGCCACCCAACCGCCTTTGAGCAGAGTTGTGCAGTATTGATCCTCTGGAGCTAATACGGCGTTCTTGGTCCGTAGCCCTGTGAGTGGGAGTTGTTGGAAGGGATTCTTGGTGTGAAACGGGCCCAGGGCTGCCTGCGCAGTGGAGTGTGAGGAAAAGACTACAACGAGCGGTGGGAGTTGCACATGCTGCTCTGCTAAGGCCCTGCACACGTATCAGGCCCCGATCCCCTGATGCACAAATGAGCTGCAAAGAGCAGCCACGGGGGAAGGGTCTGTTGGGTGGGCAAGTTTAAACCTCCCCCATGTCATTTTCCTGATCTCAGTGCCTCCCCCACCCTTCCTAGGCCTTAAAGCAACCCACAGGGACAATTGTCGATCAAGGAAATAGCACAGTGAAAGGCAGTCCAAGCTCCCTTCCCACAGCCACGGTCCTTCTCCTTCCCTTCCTCTAAGATGCTCAGGGCAGTATGCATAGCTCCCCTGTACCCATTCCAGGAAGGGAGAGAGGGTTTTACCCTTTAACTTCTGATTGGTTTCACCATTCGAAACCAGCTTCCCTACTCTGCTGTTAGATTCTTAAAGGAGACGACGTACCCTTTAAAACCATATCTCTGCTCCCTTGAAAATGGTGATTTGTTTGAGGCCTCCGGCTGCTGAGAGGAAGATGCGAGCAACCTTATGTCCAAAGGAGCAAAATGTTTTACTTTACGGAGCTCCATTTTATAACCCTTAGAAGAAATAGTTTCACACTGGCTTGTTTCACATTGTTTGGAATTTAAAAGGAATTAACTTTTCTGGTAATGTTTCTAGTTGTGAAATGTTGGGAAAGTTCTAAAAACCATGCCAGTAAAAGTGCATGTGAGGGAATCTAGGGCAGCGTTGTTCCCTGGTTAACCAACGGGCCGAACGTTGGATGCCACACAAGGAATGCACAAGTTGCCTCTTGGGGATCTGCCCTCTCCCCCCACCCCGCCCACTGCAGAAAAACCTTGGAGGCTGCAACTGGAAGTCAGAAGGTGGTAGCAGGGAGGATGGACGGAGTCTGCTCATCCCTTTCCCTTCCCACCGTTTCTCTGCTCAGAATCTGCCCTCTCTAGCTGCCTTCCCCCAGTCCCAGGAGAAAAAGGCATATCGGGACTATCTCTTTTCTCCCAGGCAGAGAAAAATAGTTGAGGGGGAGCCATTTTTGAGTGAAGGGGAAGCAGGAAGATGGAAGGATGAAGCATCCCCTTGTATTTCCATCCCTCAACTCAGACTGGCAGCTGCTCCATGCTATTTTCAATTTTAAAAAAAAAGATCAAACGGTTACACATCTGTATTTAATTGTCTAATCAACCCTATCAAGGACTTAAATTTAGTAGTTTCTTGTGACTTTTTTTAAAGGGTGTTTTGCATTAATATATTTTTCCTGCCATATTTTAACATTTAATCCTGGTGTTCCTGGTGACAGAACAAAGGCAATATAAATGTGAAAGATAAGAAGCTTTACTCTCTTGTCTCTTTCTGTTTCATCCCCCCTCTAGAAATCTTTCCAGTAACAATATCAGCGCTTTAAATGCTAAGACATTTGCACATCTGACTTCCCTGACAAAACTGTAAGTATTAGTTACCATGCTCAAATTCCGCTACCGGGGGCGGGCGGACGCATCCACAGTTGTGCTAGGCAAGCACGGAAGGGGCTATCAGGTTTCCTGTCCGGCATCCTGGGAATCTCTGCTTTCATTAAAACAAAAACAAAAGGTAGTTTCCAAAACTCTGGGGACAAATGTCTGGAAAAACCTCAAAGCTAGAGGCGAGGAACTGAGAAGGAATACCCTCTCTGTGACTTACAAGAAGTGGCAGAAATTGTGCAGCAGAACTAGAATGGTGCAGGTCAGCAGGGATCGCAAGGAACCGAGTTCAAATCCCCGCACTGCCATGAAGCTCCCGGGGGGGGGGGTCTTGGGCTAGCCACACATCCTCGTCATAACCTACTTTAGAGGCTTGTGACGATGAAATGGAGAAAGGAGAATGACGTATACCTGCTTGAAGGATTGCTGGGATCACTTGTACTAGATATTCGTGTGTGTGTGTAAAATGCCATCAAGTCGCGGCCAACTTATGGCAACCCTGCAGGGTTTTCAAGGCAAGAGACTAACAGATATGGTTTGCCATAGCTCAGTGATACAGCATCTGCTTGGCATGCAGAAGGTGCCAGGTTCAATCCCCGGCATCTCCAGTTAAAGGGACTAGGCAAGGAGGAGATGTGAAAGACCCCTGCCTGAGATCCTGGAGAGCCGCTGCTGGTCTGAGTAGACAATACTGACTTTGATGGACCAAGGGTCCGATTCAGTATAAGGCAGCTTCATGTGAGTTCTGTTCTGAATGCCCTTGCCTTCCTCTGCACAACAACGCTGGCATTCCTTGGTGGTCTCCCATCTAATTACTAACCAGGGCTGACCCTGCTTAGCTTCTGAGATCTGATGAGATCAGGCTAGCCTGGGCCATCCAGGTCAGGGCATTTATTTATTTACTTCATTTATATCCCACCTTTCTCCCCAATTAGAATCCAAAGCAGCTTACATCATTCTCCTCTCCTCTATTTTATCCACACAGCAGCCCTGTGAGGTAGGTTAGGGGGAGATTGTGTGTGACTGGCCCAAGGTCTCCGAGCTAGCTTCCATGGCAGAATTTGAACCTGGTGGATTTGAACATGGGTCTCCCAGATCCTAGTCCGACACTCTAACCACTCCGCCATACTGGCTCACAGATAGATGTATTGGGCAGTGTTTGGTTACAATTCTGATTGAATACAGGTTAGGTATTTTTCTAAGCATTATGTTTTATTAAAACAACATAATAACCACTTCCGTTATTCTTATGCTAACTGCAAAAGCAATTGATCAAGGTTATTTATATGCTGCCCTATAACTAAGGAGTTTGGGGGAGAAACAGAAGCTCTAGCCACGACAAGGTCTGAACAGACTGAAAAGAGGGGGGTATCGGTGCCCAGGTCTCCTGAGCCACTGGATTGTAAATAGTGGAACTGGCTGTGATTTTAAAGGCCTCGGTTCCTTGGTTTCCTGTGTTGCCTCTGCCAGCCAAAGCCCCTGCCTTCCTGATCGTTGCCCAAAATAGGGAGGAAAAACGAGGCAGGCACACGAGGGGGACTTGTCAAGCCTAAGCAGGTTGAGTAGGTGAAAGTTTTCGACGTTCCTGTGGGCCCTTTTGGCTCCTGGTGCCAGAAGGGAGAGGTGGATTCACGGCAAGGCCCAGTACGAACTAGCTGTTTATCCTGCTGGATACCTGGGTCTGCAAAGACACCCGGGCTGAAATTCTATCTCTGGGCAGCAGGCCAGGGTGAGGCCTACGGGCTGAAGTGCGACTCCCGCGGTTTCTGTGCAAAAGTGGAATTTATGCCTACAGGAAGTCAAAAGGCGGTTGCTAAATGAGCAAGCGCTTTGGTGCGTTTTGCTCTGAACACTGGGGAGGGAACACCTCCTTACAGCTGATATTCAGGGAGCAAGAAGGTGCATTTTGCTCTGAACACTGGGGAGGGAACACCTCCTTACAGCTGATATTCAGGGAGCAAGAAGGGGGGGGAAGGCTTGTGGCACTCTGATGATTATCTCTCTCCTTTTGTCTCTCTTGCTTCAGAGATTTAAGCAACAACAAGATTTCTACGTTAGAAGATGGAGTATTTGATAATTTATTTAATTTAAGCGAAATGTAAGTCCAAGCACATTTTTATTTTGATTCTGACATTTCTGAACCGGCCCTTCTGGGTTGCTAAATACAGTTTGCATTCCTCCAGGGCCCCGGCTCTTTGACTCTAGCTGGTTACTGCATGTTTAAAACAATGCTATTTATGATGGGGTCGCATCCTGTGGACCTGGTCCCTCCGTCAGCTCTTTACACCACGGCAAGGAGCCTTCTGCTGATAGCAGGAGACTACTCGTGTGGAAGAAGGCGCCACTGTTAGCCGCATGGATTTGTGGGATCCAACCCGTAATTAGACCTGCCTTTCAAAACGCAGATTACGTTCTCAAATTAAGACCCCATTATTGAGGGATGTGTACAAAGATACTGTGAACTCTTTCAGGGCTGAATTACAAGTTTGTGGTGCCATCGGGGCTGGCCTTTGGGGGAAATCTCAGCAGGGGCCTCCAAATGCAGCCTGCAGCCGGCAAGCCCTCTTGAGCATAGGACAACTCTACTTCTGAGTTAATATGCATAGATTCCAGTTACAAAGACAGTGGGATAGAATGAGGCAAGCATAGGGGATGTTTGTTCTGTGCTTTGTGTTCGAACAATACATTACCACCTAACCCTTGTATGACCCATTAAGTCCAGAGTGTGAAATTTACCTACCTGCAGCCTTGCTGACTCTTGCTACAAAAATTGCATCGGGTCACAAATCCTGCCCACTCTCTGGGGATGGCCGTGGTCCAGGGTACCCCTCCACTACCTACTGTACATGGAAAAGAATCCTGGGTTATCAACCTCCTTAGTTAAACCTTTCCCCCTCCCTTTCTCTTTTATTCTCCATGTTACACAGGAGTTACAGCTAGCCCCCCACCCCCTGAATTCCCCTTTGTTCTATCAAACTGACATTTCAAAAGGCATGTCATTAGATTTCGACAGGCATGTTTTTAATCCCTTTGAAGGCTTTTGGAAACTCCCCGTTCTCTTCCTTTCTGATTCCTCGTTCCCCCTATTGGCTATAGGCCCGCCGTAGCTTTCATCTGATGTGAAAAGGCAGGGTGCTCCTTAATGCAAAACTCGTTCTTCTTTTCTGCTTATAATTACAGCAATTATTAGCGGAATGAATTATTTGTACAATTCTAATATTTGTGTGCTTGTGTGAGGGGGATGGAATTGCACTAATTACTGCGTGCTTCTTTGGTTGTTGACCATATGCAGTTCTTTATAAAGCGGGGCGCTTAAAAGGGGTGCAACTAGGGGCAGAGGGGTATTGGCGGTTGGCCTAATTAATATTCTTGCTGGCCTCCTCTTGTGAAGGTACCACGTGGCCCGTCTCACTGCTCTCCTTGTTTCCAGAAACCTAAGTCTGAATCCGTTCCTTTGTGACTGCAATCTCGCCTGGTTTCCCAGCTGGGTAGACAGAAGAAAAGTGAAAATTGTGCGCCCGTTGGATACAAAATGCGCCCAGCCACCTGAGGCGGCCAACCTTCCTCTTTTCAACGTGTCGTTCACCGATACTACTTGTGGTAAGAGGAAGGGGTCAGGCCCCAGAAGATAACAAATCTAAGATGGAATTATACAGAGCAGGTCACAATTAATAGCAATGCCTTTGTCTAGGGGGGCTTCACCAACCTGTCAGTGTTTTGATTCTTTATGTTTTGATTCTTTATGTTCAAGGAGGCCAAATACTTCCTTTCCTTATATTCCAGAAATTGGAGTTCAGCTTTTGACTGACTTTTAGGTGACTCTCTTACAATTGTTTCTTTTATGCCCATCGTGTTTGATTGTAATGTCTCCTAATGCGCCATATTATCCTGAGCCAAATAGCTAAGGCCTCAGTCGTATGTTAACCACATAATAAATGTGCAAGTTATTGTGCTTGTTATCGTCTCTAGTTCTGACAGCCAAACACGCAAAACTTCATTCCAGTGTTCTCCTTGCGCTGCACTATTGATAAGATGCATTGCTTGAAGAAACAAGGAAACTGATACTTATACTAAGGCCTGCCCCACTAGTGCCTGCAAGTTATTATTTTGTTCCCACGACACAGGAAAGCCTTACACCTCTCCCTCCGGTTTGCTTCTGGGTTTTCATTCAGCCTCGCAGGAAAAGAGGGATGAATACTTTGGGAATGAGTGGAGAGGTGCAATCAGGAAAGGGCTTGTGAGACTGTGGTTTGGGATTTAGGATTTATGTGAGGCTTCTTTTGCGTGTATCCCTCTCCAGGGGCTGACTACATCGCGTGCCTGACAGACAATACCACGGGACTGGCCGATTCTGTTGTCCGGTTTGTATACAACCTCCCTCAGAACTGGACAAAGGAGATCTGCAGCGCTCACTGCTACGTCGAAGGCCAGGACTACGGGGGCTTCAGCGATGACGGACACTGTCTGTGCGGCGCTGCTCTCGAGCCAAACTCTTCCACAGACTGTTTGCCATTTTGCACGGAGCTGTTTCCCAGGCCAGTCTGTGGGGGGCCTTCCATCGTTTCAGACGTTTTCCTGGCTCAACTGCCCATTTCCTTAGCGGGGCCAAGGCCTCCTTCTAGCCTTTACCAAGCGGTGGCTTTCAGCGCCAGCGTCCCCCTTGCCATCAGCACCCTCCAGTGGGACTTCGGGGACCAGACCAAGCTTTTCAACACCACAAAGGCAGCCGTCCTCCACAAGTACTCTTTGCCCGGGCGCTACAACGTCACCGCCACTGCCGCTGCAGGCAGTCATTTTACCTCAGCACAGACAGAAATTGAGGTGGTGGCCCCGCCAGCAAAGATAGAGCTTCAGTGTCCCCCTTTAGTGAAGACGAATGAAAGTTTGCAGCTGCAGATAAGGAACCGAGGGGGGACTGGCCTGTCGGCCGTGTACAGCATCATGGCACAGGATGGCGAGACTGAACGAGGTGAGTTGAGGCCTTGAATTTGACAGGACACACATCTGGGAAGGATTTCCTTTGTTGAATACAGGTTAAGGGTGGACGACCTTTAAAATCCCTTCCAGCTGTAATCTTCATGTAACCAAATAGGTGTAGAATCCTAGAGTCGAACGGGACCACCAGGGTCCTCTAGTCCAACACTCTGGACAATGAAGAAAATTTACAACTACCTCCCCACCCCCAGTGACCCCTACTCCATGCCCAGAGGATGGTCAAGGTGCCCCCCCTCTCATCATCTGCTTAAGGGTATAGAATCAGCATTGCTGACAGATGGCTATCTAAACTTAAAAACCTCCAGGGAAGGAGAGCTCACCACCTCCCGAGGAAGCCTGTTCCACTGAGGAACTGCTCTGTTAGAAAATTCTTCCTAATGTCTAGACGGAAACTCTTTTAATTTCAACCCGTTGTTTCTGGTCCAATCTTCTGGGGCAACAGAAAACAACTCGGCACCCTCCTCTATGTGACAGCCCTTCAAGTACACATAAGAGAGAGGATATGATATTATCATATCCCCTCTCAGTCTTCTCCTCTTCAGGCTAAACATACCCAGCTCCTTCAATCTTTCCTCATATGATTTGGTCTCCAGACCCCTCACCATCTTTGTTGCCCTCCTCTGGACATGTTACAGCTTGTCTACATCTTTCTTAAACTGCGGTGCCCAAAACTGAACACAGTACTCTAGGTGAGGTCTAACCATATCTATGCATGGCATCCAAGCTCAAGGACTTACACGAGATAAATCAGCATACTCACTGCAAGCATGCTGCCTCTCCTGACTTTCTGTCCCCCCACCTTGAGAACCGTTCAGATCATCTGCCGGGGTAGTTTGGAAGGGTTGCATCAGCTCCTGTTTGGGTCTGGCCCTGGGGAGGGGGGCTCCTTCCTCTGCAAGGGTCTGACCCTTAAGCTTTGCGGGAACAGCCTGCAGGGGTCCATGTTGTTTCTCTCTTGTGCAGAGGTACACCCGATGTGCCCCACGGACAGCGTGGTCTTCCCTGGGAACAGACACTGTTATCAGCTGGTGGCGGAGAAAGCTGAATGGCTGGAGGCCCAGCGACATTGCCAGGAATTTGGCAACGGAGACTTAGCCTTTGTCAGCAGCCCGGAAATCCAGAGTTTCTTGGTGTCCCAGGTCACCAGGTGAGTAAGCAAAAGGCCTGTGTGGAGCTTCCCTTAAGTCCTGTCTGATTTTAATAGGGCGAAGCAACACACTATACGGACAAGCCACTGTTCGTTAGACCTGTCTCTTCTAGAGGTGGTGAATACAGGAGTGGAGTTGTGCGCATTTGCAAAGGGTTGGGATGGGATGGGGGCACTCGACCCCTCCTGTGCCTCTTGGCCCTCTCCTACACCTGCTTTCAAAGGGAAGGGCGGGTTTGCACGGGGACATAAACAGGAAGGGAACCCAAAGCAAATTCCCAGGGTAGGGTGACAGGGACGGTTCAGTCTTCACCGGGTCTGCACATCTGTGACTTCATAAGCCTCAGGCACTCTGCATCTGTAAAGGAGTTGTCACTCTTCTGTGTTTCCGGGGTTGAAAACAGGCCAATGTTTGGGAGCTCCTTTGTCCCCGCTCCACTGTAGGTGGAAACATTGGCTCCTAGTAATGCCTTCAGGAGCCAGTGTGGTGTAGTAGTTAAGAGCGGTGGTTTGGAGCAGTGGACTCTGATCTGGAGAACCAGGTTTGATTCCCCACTCCTTCACATGAGTGACAGAGGCTAATCTGGTGAACTGGATTTGTTTCCCCACTCCTCCACATGAAGCCAGCTGGGTGATTTTGGCCTAGTCACACTCTCTCAGTCCCACCTACCTCCCAGGGTGTCTGTTGTGGGGAGGGGAAGGGAAGGGGATTATAAGCCGGTTTGAGTCTCCCTTAAGTGGTGGATAAAGTTGGCGTATAAAAACCAACTCTTCTTCTTCTTGCTGCCGAGAACATGGGTTGTTTGAGGGTCCCCTTCCTCCCAGCTTGTGTTCTCGCTGCCTTCCCACTGCATGGCACCCCCTTTCATCTGCCTTGAGAAAAAGCAGCCTGTTTTCCTCAGAGGCTGGGCCCTGACGGGATCTCCTCCGCTTCGAAGCCTGCCCGGGCAACAATCCGTGTGCCTGCATTAGATTCCCTCCAGCCTCAAAGATGCCCCTTTCCCTGTTCTGACCCAGGCAGGCATGATGGGCAACTTGGCCAGGACACGTGGTCTCTGCTGCCTCCTTTTTAGCGCCTGTGGGTGTTTCTAACGAACTGACACCCCTTCCCAAAGCTTACCCCCACGTGGAAGATATGACCTTTGATCCTGCCCTTGTCCCAAATGGCTGCTCTCACCCTGTCATGTGCAGAGCCATCACCTTAGAAAGGCCCTCTTTGGGAAGGGTTCTCGCCATGCAGCTTGACTATTGTTCCTCCCGTGCAGGAAGACTATTCTGAAGCTGCAGAAGTGGACCAGGGAGAGCTGCTTCCCTGCCCTCAACCTCACGGCTTCCCTTCCCCCCTTCTGTCCCGTCATCCACTTCTCTGCATTGCTTTGGTAGATTAATCCTATTAGATAAACATGGGAAGCGATTCCAGGATGCAACTGGGTGTTTTTTTCCTCCTCCTCCTCTCCCCCTGCTTTTAAGTTAGTGGCAGACGATGAATAGGGGGTGCTGTGGAGTGTTTTCTTGGAAGGCCCTCAGCTTCCATGGTTTCTTGTGGGAAAGCAATGGCAGGAGAAATCTGTTTCCCATTAGACTGTGCAGCAGCCAGGACACACACCCACTTTCTTTCTCTCTCTCCCTCTGTCACTGGAGGGCTCCCTCCTCTTCTGGGCCGCGGCTTTTTGTCCGCCTGTCTCTGTCCCCCTAACCTGTCCCCAGCCCAACAGAGAGCCCCCTTCCTCCGCACGGTCGTATGCACCTTCTTCCTTGCGATCTCCCTTCCGAAAGCGCACCAACCGCCTCTGGGAGCTGCTGAGGCCAAGGGGTGGGCCGCGGGGGCACCGGTCCATCTAGGCATTTTTGAATGACTCTCTCGATGAGGTCATAGCTGGAACGGGAGCAGGAAAATCTCTCCAGGCCTCTCGGAGATGGCAGGTAGTTGGCCACTTCCCCGCTCTGCCGCGCTAAAGTGCCAGTAGCTCGGAAGCAAAGCACAGCAGCGGCTTGTTCTTTCAGCATATTTTTAAAGCCCTTTTCTTAAAAAAAAAAAACAAGAAAGAAAAAAGAAATTAAAAGCCCTTCTGCTTTGCAAGAGCAAGTTATTTTTGACGTCGTTTTCTTGCTGCGAAAGCTCCTTTTAGCATGACCTCATTTGGCAAAGACTTGCAGTGGTAAGAGGGGGTTGTTTATGACCTCTTTGCCGTGCCGTTCTGCCTGCGGACCTTGAGGGGAGATGGGCACAGCTGAGGTGTGACTTCTTTTTAAAAAGGACACCCACACAAAAAAAGCCAAGGATTCTGAGTCCAAGTTTACAAGAGGGCAGTATTCTGCAATATTCCAGATTCTGCAGCCATGGGAGGCCAAGCCTGCGAGCTGACTGAAGTACATCTTTGGACGATATGTGCGAGTATGAGATCACACCCATGCAGTTTGCTTTTTCAAAAACTTCGACTTTTCTATCTTGGACATTTTTATCCTGTCCTTCTGCCAAGGAGCTATGGGAAGCATACACAGTTCTCATTTCCCCCTTTGATCTGTCCAACAATCCTTTTAGGCTGAGAGAGAGAGAATGAGCTGAGGTTGCTCAGCATGCTTCATGGCAGTGTTTAGGGGCGTATTGTCCTCTGTTTGCCGGCTGCTACCTGGCCCTCTGGGGAAAGGTGGAGGGGACAAGCTGGTACTGGCTTACATATGTTGATGTTTGACTTCACAGGTTATCACTTTGTTCTGATAGCTGCTTATCTTTGATATTTCTTAATCTCTATTGTCATGAGTAACAAATACAAAATAATGTAATTGTCTGCAGGGCAACCTTATTATTATTAGCCACCTTATTATTACCTATCATTTCACAAACAAACATCGGCCTTAATCTATGACTCGATCATGCTATGATTCTGTACTCAGAAGCATCTAAAGAATTTAGTGGCTTAGAGCCAGACTGGACATTAAATATTGTATTATTACTAAACAATGAAATGGGTTTACCAGCAAAGCCACGTCTCTCCGTTTGCGTGCCCAGCCCTTGTGTCTTTCTGATGAATCCTCTCAACTTTGACTCTCCCCTTGCCAAGGAGCTTGGACGTCTGGATCGGGTTCAATGATTTGGCGCGCCCTGGCGACCCGCGGCAGCGAGAAGGCTTCGATCTGCAGAGCTGCCAGAACTGGCTCCCCGGAGAGCCGCACCCATCCAACGCTGACCACTGCGTCCGGATGGGCCCCACCGGCCAGTGCAACACGGACCTCTGCATGGCAAAACACAGCTACGTCTGCGAGTACAAGCCGCAGGGTAAATTGCGCCTTCGGTCCCTTCCAGGCCAGGCCTGCGCGCGTCTGCTTTAAAAAGAAAACCAGCAAACAGGGTTAACGTGCTAAGAAAAGCCCCATTCTGCGAACTGTATGAATTACGCAAAGGGAGTACATTTGCACAATTTCTCTTAATCTTTTGAGCCCATGTGGTGTAGTGGTTAAGATTGGTGGTTTGGAGCGGTGGACTCTGATCTGGAGAACCGGGTCTGATTCCCCACTCCTCCACGAGAGGCGGAGGCTAATCTGGTGAACTGGGTTTGTTTCCCCACTCCTACACATGAAGCCAGCTGGGTGACCTTGGGCTAGTCACAGCTCTCTCAGCCCCACCTACCTCCCAGGGTGTCTGTTGTGGGGAGGGGAAGGGAAGGCAATTGTAAGCCGGTTTGAGTCTCCCTTAAGTGGTAGAGAAAGTTGGCATATAAAAAACCAACTCTTCTTCTTTTTCTTCATTCTATTTTGCGGCTTTTACTGTCTCTCACCCCCTTCCCATCCATATTCTCTGGCTTCTCAGCCTACCCTGGCATTTCTTACTCTATAGTGGGCAGATCATGACTTCTGCTTCTGTCTAGGGACGCTTTGACTTCCAGCTTGGATGTGGTAGATATTTTTTGCTTCCTCTCCAGCTCAAGGTGGCTTGCCATAAGACAAGACCACTCAAGACCCATAAAAAACAAATTACACGCCCCAAAACCAAATTGCATAATAAAAATTGTGTGGACAGCTCCCCTTAACTTTCCTTATGGCCAGAACTCTCCAACCTGTTCTATGTTAAATTGGGGGAAAGATTCTTGACAGCTGTTGACACACGTTCTCCTACAAACTAAGCGGAGGGAGGTGGGGAACAGTAACTGAAAATTTTTGCGGAAACAGGAAAAAAAGAAAAGCTTCCTTCTGGAATGTGGATAGACAGGTCAGGGTGTATCTGATTTACAGCGATGCTTCCTTAAAACAAGGATATCGGAGACACGGTGGAGTTTCTGCAGGTATCTAAGATCAGCAGAAAACTGGACATAAAGCTGGGTTTTGCACATATTTGTGTACATCTTGTGCAAGAGAAATGGAGAGACTAATTCCCTCCCCATGCCTCCAAGCAGAGATACTTCTGAACACGGAGTACTTCTTCCTGGGTGCCCTCGCCTTTGATGTACACGCAGCGGTGAGCAACGTCACAGAAAAATACCATCTGTCGGCCCCATCCGGACTAGTGGAGGTGAGGAACATCTCTGGCCCTCTCCTCTCTGCGAACCCTCCCAGGGGGTCCCAGCAGCTCTGTGCAATGTAGGCTCTTGTTTTGCAGAGGATGGCGTTTCCCGGCTGGGTGTTTCGGCAGAGGGGCTTTTTAGTGGCCTTGGAGTTTGTGACCCAGGAGCTGCGCCACACCGTTCAAGTCCGGTTTCAGGTGCACCGTCCAGAACTGGGGGAAGGTGAGCTGCTGTTCCTCAGGTGACTGGGAATTCACTGAAATGTCCTGACAAGGAAAAGTAAACTGGCTTCCTGTAACTTGTCACTGATTGAAAACGCATAGCGTCCTAGAGTTGGAAGGGTCCTATGGAGGGCATTTAGTCCAACCCCACGCAGGAAATCCAGCGCTTAGAGCATCCCCGGCAGAAGGCCTGCCCATCCTCTGCATGAAGGTCTCTTGACCCAACCAGCTAATCGTTTGTTTCTTTCCCCCTGCCTTCAGATTGCGAGGAGACCACCAACATCACAGGCCTGCCCCTTGCTTCTCAAGGAAACGGGACTCGGTCACCGCTGGACTGTTCGGCTGGGTTCCAGTGGTGCCCTTGGAGCAACGCCTGCCTGCCGCTGGAGAGCTGTTGTGACCCAGCAATGTGTGCCAACGGCTCCGCTGCCAGCAAGGCTGACCCCAATCCTTGCCTTCATGAAAACCATCTCCGGAACAGGCTGCTGGAAGAGTCGTTTTTTGACGTACTTCCTGGACCCTCCAAGCAGTATCTCGTAAGTGCCCTAATAGGTGGTGGAACTCAAGGGCCACCGGGACTTTTTTCAGTGTGGGGCTGAATTTGCAGTTGCACCTTTTTCAAGAGGTTCCTCTGTCAAAGAAGAGAACGGTGGGAGTTGGTGTAGGGTCACGGCTAAGTGGCAGCATAAAATCAAGCTTACTGCAGTGGTATATACGTGAAGTGCTTTCAGCTCTTGAAGTGCGCTACGCAGATGTTAGTGGTTTGCTGGTTTCTTATGATAACATAATTGTTTTACCAGGTTGATAATTGCACACATTTTATATGGGAGACATATACAGCCCACATAACAACTTGAGACAATCTTACCAGATGTTTGTATAATTGGTAATATATTATACAACCTATTACATGCCTGGTCTGATATATATTGTCTGTATATGTATATGTGTGTGTGTTTTACATGGGTTTCAGTTGACCACTGAGGAAGGCCAAATAGATATCAACCTTAGGAAATGCCATTGTGCTGTTTTAACGTTTTTAAAATAAATTTTTATCTTGACATAACGCCTTAAATAAATTATATTTTCATTATCTATATATTTTATTTATTCTACCCAACCTTGTGTACCCAGCTTCTGTTTTCTAGGTTGGGTTTCATTCCCCTCTTTTTTCTTCTGCCATGGAACTGTGCTGCTGGGCTTCTCCTTCCAACACACCCACCCGGAGTGTTGTCCTGTCTGATTGCCTTCGCTGAGCACAAGGAAATATTTTCTTCCCAGTTTGATTAGATCCTTGTTTTATTCACCTTCCCTTATAAATCTGCCTTGTTTCTCTTGCTTGAGCTTCGTGACCATCTTTGCACCTGTTCTCTGCTTCCGTCGCAGGGCAGCCAGACTTGCAAAGGTTGATTAGCTGGACGCTTTGTGGATGGGTGGGGTTTGGTGTTCGGGCTGAATTCCTGGGCTGGCAGGTGCATCAAAAGGAAATCTTTCCAGCCATTCCCAATCAGAGCGTCATGTTGTGTTTGTGTACATGCAACTGTGTAAACGGCAACCCCCTTCCCCTAGCGTTTAGCGACAACTGACGGGGGTGCTGTGTAAACACCCTGCAGCGAGGACTGGATCTGAAATACTGAGCTTCTCTCTCTCTCTTGCAGTTGCTCTTCAGAGGGAAAGATGCTTTTGTCGGACCCAATGATACCATTAGCATCCAACATGATGCAGGACCCGGCGCCTTCCTTCTTTGCCACCCAAGCCCAGTGCCATCTGACCCGATCAGCTATTTAACCTCAACCTCTTCTGACTGGGACCCTGGCTTCCTTGCCCACGACGCTGCTAGCAGCTGGCGGAATGACTCTGTGTGCTTCCTCCGGGTTCTCTTCATGGCCGAAGAGACGGTGCCCATCATCGGTCGAGAGAATTCTGGCGTGGATCGCTATGGCCTCTACTCTGTGAGAGCCACCGTAGACAATGGAGTCTTCACCACCAATCTGTCCTGCAATTTCTGGGCTGTTCCTCCCGTTCAGGGTCTCTGTGTCATTTACCCTGCAGTTCAAGATGGCAAGATCTATGTGCCGACCAACCGCACTTGGCTGGTGGTGAAGGTTTCTTCGAGGGTGAATGCATCTGCCGGCTGGCTGGGGGGGAACCAGAGCTTCCCCTTCGAAAGGCACTGCCCCCCCACAGTTGCTCCGCTGACGGCAGAGTGTGCCAGGGAAACCAAAGACTCCTGGTTCTCTGTAATCACACTGGATGGCATTGGGCAGAACTTCAGCACTGTCGTGCTGTGGGCAGAGAACGCGGTCAGCTCCCAGAACATCAGCATCATGGTGAAAGCCGAAGAGCCCATCCGAGGGCTGCGGGCGACCCCAGACCCTGAAACCCGAGTCTTGCTGAACAAACGAGTGGTGAGTTGTGGGAAAGGTGCCGGGATGCACCGGGGGGGGGGGGGTGAATTTCTGAAATGCGTTTAGGTTCCTATCCCAAATACAGAATTACAAATAAATACTCAAACAGGGGTTTGCTACCATTCTGTGGGAGTTCAGAAAGCACTCCTGGGGGCGAAATTCAATTTGCTGTGAATCTTAGTTATCGTTCCAGGGAAAGTTCCTAGGTTTCCAGCCCTCATGGTTGCAATGTTTTCCCAAGAGCTGTGGGTGATGTCCAGTGAAATTGCAGAGGGGGCGATACTGAATCTTCGGCAGGTGGGGGCTTCGCAGCCCAGTACAGCTCCATTCCACAAAGAGCAAAAGCAGAATGAAATTAGGCAAAAAAGGGAAACTGTGGAAAATTTCAGGTCACTGAATTCAGCTCTCTTGGGTGCAGAATTTGGATTTCCTGACTGCAGTTTCTTTCGATGCGGAAATCCTACCTTATCAGTAGCTAACGTTACCTCTGAAAGGCAGTGAGACCACTAATCTGTGCTCACAAAGCATCATTCGCAAGGCCCTTCTCCCTGTTTTTCTCTCCAGCTCTTGTGCTGTAACAGTAGCCTCTCCTCTCCTGCTGCTGGCCTCTCTTTTGGTTTTTGGTAAAGGGAGGAGCCCAACTGGCAGCTCTTAGAAGTCCCGCCTGAGGCTGGCAAGCCTTAACGGTCAGGCGAGTGTTCATGCAAAGCGGCCTAGCATTCTCTCCCAGATCTGTGCCTGTTGTTTCCACCCGTTTCAGAGCTATGTCCCCATGATGGATGCCGGATCAGATGTCACCTTCAGGTGGACGGTGGATGACAAGCCCTCCTTCACCTTCTACAATAACGTCTTCAAGGTCGTCTACCAGACACCTGCTGTGTACAAGTTGTCGGTAAGCTGAGACCTCCCACTTCTTGCCTCTTTGTTTTGTCCTGCTGGAGGAGCCAGATGTTGTGCAGAGATCCTTCTGAGGGTGCTTAGAGAAGTCATCATTCCCTCCTAGTAAACTCCCTCCTGTGTTCCCCCTCTGCCTGCACAGGTGGGTGCAAACTTCCTCCTAAGCAGCTCACCTGCATGGCCTTCCAAGCCAAGCGAATTTTTGCCAGAGTCCAACATCTGGCTCGAAGTGGGAGGAAATAATGTAATTTCCTTTGCCTCTTGGTTAGGGTAATTAAAGATGAGCTTCATACCAAGGGTACATTGGTGTTTGTCACCATCGATACCATCGTGCTGAGTGATTATGATCTCGCTAAACTTCTCCATCTGCAAATAGAAATCTCGGGATCAGTAGGAGAGTGGTAGCATTCATGAGAGGATGGGTATGGAGGACCCGCTTAACAAATGGTTACACACCTGCCAGAAAGTTACCTCCTGGTAAACTCTCTCCTGGGTTCTCCCTCTGTCTGCACAGTCTACTTCTTTGCTGTGAGCCCACACCAGCAGAAAAGCAGAAATTGTGACGGAGGACTATGTGCAAGTGGCAGGTGTGCCCACAAAATTTCGTGCCTGACCATGCACCTTTGTGAGACAGCAGAGATCTTGAGTGGAAAGGGCCTTCTAGGTCATCTCATCCAACTTCGTGTTGGAGTATCAAGTCCACAGCTATGGCCACTGTCCAGCCTCTGCTTGAAGGAAGGCGGGGGGGGGGGAAGGCTTGCGAATCGCCGAATGGTCCTGATTTTCAGTGAGCAGATTTTCCAGAGGGGAAGGAACTTCTTGAGGGCACCGTTATGCAGATGCCCTAGAGGCCCGAGGTTTGTGGAATCTGTGGCATGACAAAAAACCGCTTGCCTTCGCTTTGTGCAGCTCACAGCCTCCAACCACGTCAGCAACGTCACCGTCAACTACAACATTACTGTGGAGAAGATGAACAGGATGAAGGATCTGATGGTCTCTGAGATCCCCTCGCTGATCCCTCAGAATACTACTGTGGACCTGTCTGCTGTGGTTACGGTGGACTCTGCCGTGGACGCCACGTTCTTGTAAGTGTGCTCATTGGGTTTTTTTCCTGCTGCCCCCCTCCCTCATACACCTCAAATAAGCAACGCAGTTAGAGTCCTCTTTAATGACTGTCAGATGATTTGGGTTGTTCCCCGCCCTTGCCAAAATATGACTTTAAATGCTTCACAAATAATGAGTTAATGGTATATAAACAGCATCTGCACACAGAAACATGAAATTTCTCAAGTTGTCAGGCATAAACCTGCAACTTATCATGTAGAAACTTGATTCAGATCTATACATGTTCACAGTCCAAATTATAGAGTTGGAAGGGAATTATAGAGTTGGAAGGGACCACCAGGGTCATCTAGTCCAACCCCCTGCACAATGCAGGACATTCACAACTACCTCCCCTCCACACCCCCAGTGACCAGAAGATGGCCAAGATGCCCTCCCTCTCATCATCTGCCTAAGGTCACAGAATCAGCATTTCTGACAGATGGCCATCTAACCTCTTCTTAAAAACCTCCAGGGAAGGAGAGCTTACCACCTCCCGAGGAAACCTGTTCCACTGTTAGAAAATTCTTCCTAATGTCAAGACGGAAACTGTTTTGATTTAATTTCAACCCGTTAGTTCTGGTCCGACCTCCTGGGGCAACAGAAAACAACTCGGCACCATCCTCTCTATGACAGCCTTTCAAGTACTTGAAGATGGTTATCACATCCCCCCCCCTCAGTCTTCTCCTTTTCAGGCTAAACATACCCAGCTCCTTCAACCTTTCCTCATAGGACTTGGTCTCCAGACCCCTCACCATCCTCGTTGCCCTCCTCTGGACACGTTCCAGCTTGTCTACATCTTTCTTAAATTGCGGTGCCCAAAACTGAACACAGTACACTAGGTGAGGTCTAACCAGAGCAGAGTAAAGCAATACCATCACTTCACATGATCTGGACACTATACTTCTGTTGATGCAGCCCAAGACCGCATTTGCCTTTTTAGCTACCACATCACACCGCTGACTATCAGTCTCTCCTGTACAGGTCAGCCCAAAGCACCCGTTTTTAAGGCAAATCTCAAGAGCCAGGCCGGTGTAGTGGTTAAGAGCAGAGGTTTGGAGCAGTGGACTCTGATCTGGAGAACCGGGTTTGACTCCCCACTCCTCCACATGAGCAGCGAAGGCTAATCTGGTGAACTGGGCTGGTTTCCCTGCTCCTACACATGAAGCCAGCTGGGTGACCTTGGGCTAGTCCCACCAGTACTGAGCCCACCTGTACCGAAACCAGCAAAATCTTTTCAGTGGCTTGGCGTAGGTTTCACAGGCTCATTTTCCCCTTGCAACTCTGTCTTCTGCTACTGATGAAACTGGACATTGTGTACTGGCCTAGAGCGTGTGGTTATTTTCATTGGCCAGTTGATGGGACAGAACGCCCCCCTCCCCAAATTGCTTAAGCCAAGTCGACTGGATTAGAAAACTCAGAAAAGAAATAAATCTGGGGGAAATTTGGGCTCAGTACCTGAGGCGGCAGACATTTTGTTTCTCCATTAGTCTACCTCAACGTCTGTTATCTTCTTCTCTCCCCAGGTGGGACTTTGGAGATGATGAACAGATTGTTTTCCAGTTTATGCCTCCTTATAACGAGTCTTTCCTTGTGCCGGATCCCAATGTGCATCAGGTGGTGATTGCTCAGAACGTGTCACATATCTACCAAGAACCAGGTGAGAAAAGTTTCGGCATCTGTTGCACACGTGGGATGTCTGCGTAGGGAGCATCCCCCCGTTCCTCCAGCTCTTGAATAGATAACAGTATCTCTTCACCGATAACAGCAAGCGGATAGGAATAGCAAGAAAGCAGGCCCTACCAAGGCTGTATCGAATCTGTATTTTCCTGTTGTCTCTTAAAACTTTGCCACCCCCTGGGCAAAGAGTTGGATTTGACAGATGTTCCGTTGTGGCGGTTTCTTCCACTTCAAGGAACCTTCTGCTGATGCAAGTCACTGTTCTGCCAGCGGAAGTTTCCCCATGTACGAAGAAAGCACGCGCTTTAGTGGAATCAATCTTTAAGATCCTTCATGCGTTGTTAGTTCTCTCAGAAAAGCACTCTTCTTTGAGCGGTTCTCCATGCAAGATCTGCTTCTGGTATCATGTTCCATCATTGCAAGAGATTGACCTTGGCAAGAAGGGCTTTGTGGTTGGTGGCCCCGAGACTCTGGGATAGCCTTACAAAGAGGTCCAGTGTAGCACCAGAGGATTTGTAGCGAGGGGCAATTGCATGAACAATGTTTCCATGAGTGTGAAGAAGGGTGTCTTAGCCTCTTTTTCTTTTTTCCAATATAGGCCAATATACCCTCATTGTTTCCGTGTTCAACGAGTTTGAGAACCTGACCTACTCCACTGCTGTCCACATCTACACTTGCCTGCTGGATGTGACCATGGAAGCAAAAACAGAGGTCCTGGTTGCGGGTCACCCTGTCACTTTTGAAGCCTACCCTCTTCCCTCCAGGTTTGGAGTCTCCTACACTTGGGATTTTGGTGACGGTTGCACGGTGTTTGTGGAAAGCCAGCCTACCATCGTCCACAGCTACAGTCAGAAAGGGATGTACAACGTTAGCTTGCAAGCCAACAATAGCATCAGTGCTGTGGAGGTGTTCGAGTTGTACCGCGTCTTTGAAGAGATCAGCGGGCTGAGGGTGACTTTGAATGAAGCGATGGAGCTCCGTACGCCGGTTGAGGTGAATGCTTCTGTGGAGACGGGGGACAATATCACCTGGATATTTGATATGGGTGATGGGACAATACTGGAGAGTTCTGTGGGCTCTGTGAAACACATCTATTTAAAGGAGGCCAACTGCACTGTCAACGTGACGGCGGTGAATCCGGTCAACTCCGTTTCCCAAGCAGTGCCCGTCCAGATATTTGTGCTGATGGTTCTCAAGATCGAGCCTTCCTCTTGTATCCTGGAGCACCCTGAAGTACAGCTCACTGCTTATGTCTCGGGAGATCCCGCCAACTACATTTTTGACTGGACCTTTGGGGATGGCTCCTCCAATGTGACGGTGGATGGGGACCCCATGGTGATACACAACTTTACCCGCAGTGGTGTCTTCTCACTCTCTTTGGTCCTCTCAAGCAAGGTCAACAAAGCGCACTATTATACTGTGGTGTGCGTGGAGCCAGAGATAACCAACGTCACACTGTTCAGTCCACCGTTTGTCATGCTAGGCAACGAGAGCAAGTTCCAGGTCACGGCCTCACCCCCTTACAACTACTGTTACTTTTGGGACTTCGGGGCCAACGACTCAGCTCGATTTGGCGGGACAGAAGTCAGCTACACATATAAGATCCCAGGGAACTATTTAGTCACGGTAACAGTGTCCAACAACGTGTCTTTCAACAACGACACAGCCATTGTGAAAGTCCTGGAGCCAGTCGGGGTAGCCAAGATTGAGTCCAATGGGTCAAAGGTTTTGGAACTGAACCAGATCTATCTGTTCTCCGCCAATGTAAGCGGCACCAAAGTGAGCTACTTGTGGGATTTTGGGGATGGCACCAGCCAGCTGGGAAAATTCATCACCCACTCGTACAACAAAACTGGTATTTACACTATCAGCTTGAGAGGCTGGAACGAGGTGAGCCACACAGAAGCGAGACTCAACATGACGGTGAAGAGGCGTCTCCAAGGGCTCGCCATCAATGCCAGCAAGACCATAGTCCCGCTCAACGGATCTGTGAGCTTCGTGGCTACCTTGCTTGCTGGCACGGCCGTCCGGTACTCTTGGATCTTGTGTGACAGGTGCACACCCATCCCCGGCACTTCCACCATCTCTTACACTTTCCGCTCTGTCGGGACCTTCAACGTGATTGTCACGGTAGAGAATGAGATTGGGTCTTTGCAAGACAGCATTTTCATCTCCGTCCTACAGCAGATTGAAGGACTGCAGGTGACCAGCAGCGACCTCCTGGAGGACACCTTCTTCCCCACCAACAAGACGCTTCATCTGCAGGCAGCAGTGAGAGAAGGGACCAACATCTCCTACACCTGGTCAGCCCTGAAAGAAAGTTACTCTGTGCAGACGTTCACAGGTAAGACTTTCTCCTTACTTGTTATGGAAGCAGGAGTCTATGTTATCCATCTGAACGCCACGAACATGCTGGGGAGTCTGGCGGTGAACAAGACAGTGGAGTTCATTGAGCAGATTGGTGTCCTGAAGCCTGCTGCATCTCCTAACCCTGTGGCGGTCAATGTTTCCATTAACATAAGCATCAGTGTCACTGCCGGGACTGGCTTGGTGTATACTTGGTACCTGGAGGATGGTGTCATTCTTCTCACTTCCAGCCCTTTCATCACCTATTCTTTCCAAAGCCCTGGTATCAAGGTAATCATGGTTACAGCAGAAAACAAATTTGGTTCTGCCAACGCAACACTTCTGGTATTTGTCCAGGAGCCAGTGGTTGGCCTGAAGATCCAGGCTGTAAGCCTAGACAGCAGTTATGTCAGGTCCGGTTCGGTAGTGAACTTCCGTGGAGAACTCGAAAGGGGAACTGATATAGCTTGGAAGTGGAAGATGCTGAACAGAACCTTATCAGGCCAGAGAGTAGCTCTAGAGTTCCCCACGGTGGGCTTCTTCTCTGTCTGCCTGAATGCTTCCAATGAGGTCAGCTGGGAAGCGGCTTGCCACAATATCACTGTGCAAGAGGCAGTCCAGGGTCTACAACTCCGCATGAACAAGGAAGTGGTGGAGCCTGGGGAAGAGGTCTCCTTTGTTATTGAAATGTCTTCCGGCTCTTCTGTGAGCTATGGGGTGAGCATTGGTGGGGATCGTATGGTGGCGCTCAACACCTCCATCTTCACCCACGCGTTTGCCCAGGTTGGAGACTACAAAGTAAAGGTCACTGCAGAAAATCATGTTAGCAGGGTCCAGGTTGAAGTCCTCATCGTGGTGTTGGAGCCCGTCTCTGGCTTGTGGATCGTGGACTGCTGTGAGCCAGGCACGCCAACAGGGATTGAAAGGCATTTCACAGCTGAGATCGAGACAGGCTCGCGGGTATCTTATTTGTGGCAGTTCTCCTTAGAGGAGGAGCTGGGACATTCCCAGGTGGTCCTGGAAGGCAAGAGTGTTTCTTATACACCAGAGGTTGCTGGGTTGCTAGAAATCCATCTCACCGCTTTCAATGGCCTGGGCAACCTGAACATAAGTGTAGTGATTCATGTCCAGGACCCGATAGTGCAGTTTTCTCTCAAGTCCATCGAACCCTTTGCCAACCGGTCAGCATTGTTCGAAGCATCGGTGTTCCCCAGTGTAAGGCAGGTCACGTTTTGGTGGCAATTTGGGGATGGTTCACCAGCACAGAAGAGCCTTGTGGCATTCGCCAGCCACACATACCTGAGGCCAGGGGATTACCTGGTGGAGGTGAACGCCACCAACCTCATCAGTTTCGCCATCACCCACCTGACGGTCACGGTGCGAGTGCTGGAGTGTGAGGAGCCAGAGGCGGAGCTGGTCTTGCCTGCACAGGTGGTCATGAAACGGTCACAGAAGAATTACCTGGAGGCCCAGATCGACCTGCGGGGATGCTTCAGGTACCAGACAGAATACTTGTGGGAGATTTACCGAACCTCCAGCTGCCTGCAGCTGAGGGGCGCCAACAAAGTCTACTTGCCCGCTGTGGATGTGAGCCGGCCCCAGCTGGTCGTCCCCAAGCTCGCCCTGGACCTTGGGAACTACTGCTTCAAATTCCTGGTCTCTTTCGGAGACACGCCCCTGGCCAAGAGCATTTTCGCCAATGTGACTGTCGTCCCCAACAAACTGGTACCTATCATAGACGGGGGGTCATACCGTGTGTGGTCTAGCACTCGAGACTTAATCTTGGACGGTGAGAAATCCTACGATCCTAACCTCGAAGACCGGGAGCAGACGCCGTTACACTACCGATGGACCTGTGTGTCATCCACCAAGGTAAGTGAATCTTCTTTGTAATACCCCTCCCATCTTCTGTCTGGGATATAAGGGCTCAGGGATCTTCCTTCCTATTTTGTATCTGATGAAGGGGGACTCTTGAACGCTCATACCCCGAAAATCTCTAAAGCGCTACTGGACTTGAATCTAGCTTGCCCTATAGCTTCCACTTTGTCTTCGGAGCCTTCTTTCACTGCTAGAGGTAGACTTGAATATGTCATCATACCAAAGGCGAGAATCTAAGTTAGCAACCACTTCTGTCCAAGAGCCGTTTTGGGAAGTGAAGGTGGACATGATGGGTATCCTTTTTCCTTCCCCCTCTCTCTGCTGCCTGAGGGTCTGCACATCTGGGCCAATCGTTTGCTTTCAGGAGGGTCAGCAATTTGGGGAGGGCACATGGCACCCCTAAGGGCAACCAGGCGCTGACCCAAGACATGGGTACCTTTCTGTCATCACTGAGCTATCAGATCCACAGCCTCAGCGGGGGACAAAAAGGTCCCTGTGAGGAGTGTTTGGCTCCCCACCAGATTTGTACCTTGGTGCCTCCCGTTTTAAGGATGAAAAAGATTAGACTGGTTCGCAACAGGAAGGTTACCAATCTTTAGTTTGGTATCCTTTGAATTTTAAAATTGTTCTTCAAAGGTATGTGGTTTGGGCACTGTGTCCAGAAGGTGCCACGTCAGCTAAAAGAAAGCAACCCAAATTTTTGGTCGTTGGAGACAGTGTGAGGGGTGGAGTGGTTTTTAAAAAAACCCTCTGCCTCCCCTTGTTCCTTTGGCATGCTTTATGGGATAAGGGTCCTGGATACGGGAGAAGCAGTACGCACTCCAGGTAGGAGTGATCATCAGTTTGGCACAGAGGGCATTGCTTCTCTTCCATGGGCAGGCACCGAATAGCTTTCTTTCCTCCCCCCCCCCTTTCTTCCTCATGCACAGAGCTCTTCAGGAGAGTGTGCTCTGAGCTTCAGCGCCACGGGAGGAGTGGTTACCATTTCCCGAGCCATATTGGAAACAGATGTGGAATACACATTCGACCTCACAGTCTGGAAAACGGAGATGAATCCCGAAGCCACCAATCAAACTGTTCGTATAACAGGGGACTTCTCTCTTGTTTTTCTGGAGAACAGACTTGCACCTGGGAAGGGGTGGTGGCTCAGTGGTAGAGCATCTGCTTGGTAAGCGGTAGGTCCCAGGTTCAATCCCCGGCATCTCCAGTTAAAGGGATCAAGAAGGAGGTGATGTGAAAGATCCAGGAGACCCTGGAGAGCTGCTTCTTAGTTTGAGTAGACAGTGCTCACCTTGAGGGACTGGCGGTCAGAGACAGTAAAAGGCAGCTTCATGTGTTCGTCCGCAAAGAGATTAGGAAAGGTTTATAACACAGCGTGCACGCACGGGGCGGAGGAACAGCACCCGGTTTTGCTCTTCACACCCTTCTTGCAATGTGAGCCGAAGGAGAAGTCCTGTGCTGACCGCTGGCACTTGCTCCAGATTTCCTGTAAGTGTTCCTCTGCTGCCATGGAAAAACAGAGGCGGAGGGGAGGGAAGGCCTCCTCCTTCTCCCCTACGATTTTTTTCCCCTTTAATCGCTGTGCCTATTGGTAGGTCTGAGAACAGAATGAACAGCAGGGGCATCTGCAGCCAAAAGACCTTCTGGTTTCCATCACCCGTGTGCTTCAGAGACGGCTGGCCATCAAAGGCACACATTTAGTCTGCGAGTGGAAAACTGCCTTGATGTCTCCCCACCCCCCTTCTCCTTTTGGAAACAGAAGGCTGGAAGGGAGGAGGGAGGGAGGGAAGAAAGAGACCCAGTCAAATTTGATAGACTTTCAAGGACATTCTGTACTATCTCCCGCTCTCGCGTCCGTGAATGCAAAACAAAGCTTTGACTGTGGCAGGAAATTTGCAAATGCTGCTGGAACCCACTCTGCAAGAGAGCTGTCCTGCTCTTTCGACAGCCTGCCACGTTATAAAAGCGCAGCTTTTCTCATTCCTGTCAAATATCACCTGTTCGGCCAAGGAGGCTGCAGGCAGCACAGAATTCGGTTGGGATTTAGAGAAAGGGTGAGGAGGCATGCGGAGATACTTCAAAATTGCCGAAGCTCTGAAGAGCTTTCAGTGGCACTCCTACGCAGCGATTTCGGAGAGCTCCGTGGCAGGCGTGGTCCCAGGACGGCAGGCAGAGGTCTGGGAAAGCCGTCCCATGTGCAGTGCAGCTGGAGATGCCGATTCCCCTCCTCTCCCCATTTGCCATCTTTCCTCTGGACGCCTTCAAGCCCGTTTCATAAACGCCCTTTGAACGCATTAAAAGTTATTTTTAATTGATGTGCTTCCTGGCTTTTAAATTAAACTGCTAAACATTTTTTTTAAAGGAGATCTGCGTAGCACTTCTCCAGAGAGCTGTTCAAGCCAATGAATGGTAATACAACATAATTATTTAAATAAAACAAGGCAGTTGTAATGATCAGCGGAACGGCCACTGCCATGCAAATCTCAATAGAGGGTCTTGACGGAAGGCAGCCAGGTTCCCCCCCCCCCCAGGAAATACTGTGTGTCCCCCTTCCCTATTTCCAAGGGAATTTTGGAATGGGCTGTGGCATTCTGCACTCTTTCTATGCTCCCTCAATGTGGCGGAAAGCACAGGAAGGGAACAGGAAGATCCTGTATTTTTTTTTCCAGTGCCGGGTCGTCCTAACCCCGTAGACTTTATCATTGTAGGTCCCATTCTTTGCTCTTCCTTGCAGAGATGAGCACAAGTCAAGGTCAAAACGGTGGCCAAGAATTGTGGTGGAAAGGGCTGGCTCAATCCCGCTAGAGCCCACCCCCCAGGGGGAGATGCTGCCTGGAGCCAGGGTGGTCTCCCTTGGTGACCAGTGAAGAGCACGTTGGCCATGGGGAAAATTTGGCTTTGGAGGGAGAACATCTGGTCCCGTGGGATGTTCAGGGCTCCCTTCACACAATGCTGTCACTTCCTCTTCCAGGTGTTGATCAAGGAAGGGACGGTCCCCATTGTGGCACTGGAGTGCGTCTCCTGCAAAGCCCAGTCTGTCTACGAAGTCAGCCGGAGTTCCTACGTGTACCTGGAGGGGACCTGCTTGAACTGCCAAAACAATTCCAAACTGGGGGTAAGGGGACTTCTGGGCCCGCAGAGAAGAGCCTGGCATGACTTGCTGGCCTGTTACTTGTGCACCCCTAGCCCACCACTTTGTATGATGTTTCTCAGACTTAGGCACCCTCCGTCTTTGGGAAAGGCATGAACGTGAGTTCTGATAGATAATAAGCAGGCAGGCTTTATAGATCGGAGGGCGTGGCTTCTTAAAATCAAGCACAGGGGAGGGAGAGAGAGAGAGAGAGAGAATCAATACACCATTCTTCCTGTATGCAATCACAGCACCCCTCTGCTGGGCCTTTCCCAGTAGTTGGTCATACTGTGGTTGGCCACTGTGTGAGACAGGATGCTGAACTAGAGGGACCCTCACTGGATCCAACAGGTCTCTTCTGATGTCGAAATCTCTGCCAGCCAGGCCACGCAGGAGCCTCTAACTTGGAGCCCGTGCACCAAACCTCTGAGGTTCTGCAAAGATCCCAGGCCTACCCGGTTTATTTCCTGTGTTTTTCCCTCTTATGAAATATTTCATGGGCGGGTGATGTAATGCGGGAGGCTAAAAGCGGATTGCAGGGTGGAAGTATTCCCATCAGACAGTTTGGACCTGTTCCTGTGCTTTTTGGTCCAAGCGCATGAGAAACGGGGCTGTGGCATCAGCCAAAAATGTGCCTGGAAGCTTGAATGTAGAAACCTTTCCCCCCTCTGGTTTGAAAAACAGTGGAGGTCTCTCTTCAGTTTTCAGATTACAAAACTGAAACTTTTCCCCTTGGTATTTCTCTTCGTTGCTTCTCTGCACAGCGGTGGGCAGCCCACAGCTTCAAAAACAAGACTCTGGTCTTGGACAAAACCACCACCTCGACGGGCAACGTGGGGATGAACCTGGTCTTGAGGCCGGGGGCTCTGAAGGACGGCGAGGGATACACGTTCACCTTCCACATCACCGATCTGGCCATGGGAGAGGAGGGCTACGCCTCCATCGACCTGTTTCCGAATCAGCCTCCTTTTGGGGGGTTCTGTCGGCTGTCTCCCCTGGGGCATGTCCAAGCACTGACAGCAAAGGTTCACTTTGAGTGCACAGGTGAGGACTGGCCCCCCAGGGCATCAAACCCTGGCTTTGAGAGCAGGTTAGATTTAGTTTCAAGGGTTCCCAGCAGGGGGAAGAGAGCCCGCATGGTGCAGCGTTGGGTTCATTTGAAGCTCCCTTTTCTCATGCTCACCCGGAGGCCGGCAGCTCTCTCTTAGCCTGACTGGTCTCACAGGGTCATTATGAGGCTAAAATGACACAAATCCTTCTAGGCTACACCCACCTCCTTAAAGAATGGTGAGAAGAGTTTATGAATCTGTTTCACAGCATAAAACTTTGGGAGCTGCATATGCCTTCTAGACATTCTAGACCAAACAGAGTTGGTTTGCCATTGCTTGGCTCCATGTAGCAACCCCAGACTTCCTTGGTGACCACAAATACTACCATTCAAATACTACCATTTGGTGACCACAAATACTACCATCCAAATACTACCATTCAGGGCCAACCCTACCCAGCTTCCGAGATCTGATGAGGTCAGGCTAGCCTTAGCTCAGCTCTTACTTCTCTTAATTGTGTCCTTCAAATCCAGTTTTTTAACAATCAGGTTGCAGCTAACTTACGGCAACCGTGTGGGGTTTTTAAGGCCAGAAACGAACAGAGGCGGTTTGCCATTACCTGCCTCTGTGTCACCACCCTGGCCTTGCTCCCATCCAAGTACTAACCAGGGCTGACCCTATTTAGCTTCCGAGATCTTACAAGACTGGGTAGCCTGGACCATACAATTCAGGACATACTGAAGTAATCCCCATCAAATACCCTAATTTCCTGTCTGAGAATCACAGTAATTTTTATGAGGTGGACACTGCAACACAGAAGTGGTCGCTCCATGCTCAGGGTCTCCCTGGGTGTAAGACCCTTCTTCCACCTCATGGCCACCTCTCTCCTCTTTTGTCCTTGCAAGCTGGTGTTAGGTTGCTGTGACGCCAAGACGAGGGAATCTGTTCAGCCCTCATTCTTCACAACTGCCGTTTTGACTGCAGATTTGCAGATGCCAGAAGGGGGCAAGGAGCCGGGGGGGGGTCCCTTGCCGAGGGGAATGTGCCCCCCCTTGCGTGCCTGACGTCTTAACTGTGTGTTTCGCTGTTAGGCTGGAGGGACAATGAGGACGAAGATACCCCGTTGGTGTACATCCTCCTGGCCACGCGCTGCCGGACCGGCCACTGTGAGGAATTCTGGGTGTACAAAGGGAGCCATTCCGAGCATGCCGCCTTCCTGCTGCCGGGGTTCCGGGACGGCGCCTCCCTGGTGCACATTTCGGTGCTGGTGCAGGATCAGCTGGGAGCAACCGTGGTAGCCCTCAACAGGTAAAGGGAGGTCTTTCTTTCCTGACAAAAGGCCCACTGGTACACATGAAGCTATCCTCTCACAGTCAATATCCTCCACTCAGACTGGCAGCAGCTCTTCCAGGTCTCAGGCGGAGGTCTTTCACACCATCTACTGCCTGGCCCTTTTTAACTGGAGTTGCTGCTGGGGATTGAACCTGAGACCTTCTGCATGCCAAGCAGAGGTTCTTCCACTGAGCCATGGCCACTCCCATAAGACATTTCTCAAAGAGCCCCATCTGTGGATGCTGAAATCTAGAGACTGGAGCCATGAGGGATTAACCCCCCTCAAATAATAAAGGCAGTGGCTCTAGCTTTAAGAAACTCTGTGGCCATTCTGGCCATTGCTAGGCAACCACAAGAGTACTGCCAGCCTTCAAGCCTTGGTTTCTGCCAGTAAAAACAAAATCCCAAAATCCCGGTGCCTCCTTGCTTGGATGCATATTTTGGGGCGATCTTACATAATCTAAATTTGAGCCCAGTAGCACCTTAGAGGCTGACAAGCTTTTTTGGGTACAAGCTTTTGAGAGTCAAAGCCCTGTTTTCCTTTCGCCATTCACAGTGAAGCATGCATAATCCAAGCTGTTTCCTACCACAGTTTGGAGTTGTCATCATCTTCACATTGCCACTCTGCTTTTTCTCTGCTCTATTGGTTACTAAAGAGTACATCATGCAGATGTGCCATAGCTAGCAATTGAAAGAATGTGCTTGTTGGATATCTTTTTTCTGTATTCTGTGACAGTTAACGCTGTTGTAATGCTGTGTTCTGTCACCAGGTGGTAGTATAGAGTTCATCACAAGTTCATGTTGGCAGTAACTCTGAAGCAAACAGCACTATCACTGTTTCTAGTCCTCATGGTTCTGAAGATATGCTTGAAAGTGTATGACTCATGCCTGGTGAACTCTACAGAGTCCTGATCATACGCTCAACAGGACTTGTGCGGATGGAGATCTACCTCCCTGCTTAGACTGAGTTGCGTCCCCTTCACCCCCTTCCTCTTCTTTTGGAGGGTTCTCACACCCAAAATTACTTCCCTTGCCATTCACTGACCCTTCTTGAAGAAGTTTTCCGTACCTACCCAGATTTACAACTCCTTTAAGATGATATGTCATTTTGGGAGGCAGGCAGAAGATCTGTACCGTCTGAAATGAAAGTCTGTTCTTGGGCTGTAAATCAAGGAAGAGCCTGCAGCTGTGGTAACCATACTGTTTGTTTGGCACGGGAGAGAATTTAATGTTCTGTCCTCCCTGGCCATGAGCAGCTGCACAGTGATGAATGGGGTGCAACCGGAGACAAATTGGGAAACACAACGTTGGGCCATTTATCTTTACAGAATCCCTTTGTCCTAAGCTCTTGACATGGCATCCCACGCTCTGCTTGGCAATGCGAATTATTTGGGGGGTGGGGAATGGGTTCAGGGAGTAGATAAGAATCAAGCCGACACACAAAGGTGTTTAAGGACAACGTTTGAGCCCAAGGAGGATCTGGCAGGTGTACAGATCATGCAGGCACCTTGGAAAACGGCTCATGATCAGTGCGCCCACAGCTCATCTGTCTCAACACTGGACTGCTTCTGCTGCTTTAAAGATACACACAGAGCATCTAATTCAGCTCTAAACAGTGCAGAATCCTATCTGGGCCCTGGAGTAATAAGTGGTACTCTCCGAAGGCAGAGGGGTGTTCAGGATACAGGGTCTAATTTTCCAAGACACTTTTGACTGTGGCCGGGTGTGATGTGTGATCAAATTTTGGAGTTGAAAGCTAACTCCTCCCCCCAAAAATCATGTTTTTAGAAATACAGCTTTTCAGGGACAAGTGCGCTATTGTACCTAGCTTTCTATGTACAGGGATGTGAATACAACACTGAAGAGGCTTTTTCCTTTTCCAGTACCATGGCTATCACCCTGCCCAGCACACCTGATGGATTCCACAGCCTCCCTCAGTGGCTTTACAACCAGACCGACGTGGTCCTCCAGGGCTTGGTCAAGCAGAGTGACCCCCAACAAGTCATTGAATATTCGCTGGCTCTCATCACCATCTTGAATGAGGTATAATGTAAGCTCCCAGTCTGAGGGGGTGCAGAAAGAATGGAAGGGAGTTCTTTGGTACACGGGCAATGCCACACGAACACGTATATACCCCTCTTTCTTGCTGTGCCACAAAACTGCACACTGCTGGAAAAAACAGCCTCGCTGGATCTGACCATCTGGTCCAGTATCCTGCCTCCAACTGTGGTCAGCCGCTTTTTCTCCCTCCCTCTTCTCCAACTGCAGTACGAGCGCTTCATGCATTCAGAAGCCAGAGCTGAGGACGAGGAAAACTTCAGCGCCTGGACGCGGAGGAACATCACGGAAACCCTGATATCCATGAAAGTGAACACGGTGGACGACATTCAGCAAATCACAGCAGCTCTGGCGCAGTGTACGGTAGGTAGTGTGAGGACCCACTAGTGAGACAAAGAGGGATGGCGGGAGGCAAACTCGATCAGGGTCATTTTTGTACAAAGTCAGCTGTCGAGTCTCTCCCTCCAGCTCACCCTGTTCCACTTCCTCCATCCAGCTTTTGTGCTGCACCTTTTTTGGGGTCCCAATTCCCAGCAGGTGAGCCACGGGACCACAGGGCTTTTATCAGCTCTGCGCATATTTCTCCTTGTTTTGTGCACTTGCAGCGTTGTCCTTGATTATGAGAGATGGATAACAGTGGCCTCATATCGTCCGCAGGGATTTGAGAGTAGGAAGGTCTGGCTACAATCCCCAACCTCATTGTAATAAACGGTGTCTCAGCAGAGCCCGAGAGATGCTATTTGGATGAAAGTGACCAATAAAGTGGCTTGAGACAAGAACCTGGATTGTTACTCAGGACACTGTTTTACATCTAATGAATATTCCTAGAGCTTTCCAGTCTTATTTCTAATTGAGAAAGTGGCAGAGGCTGATTAAAAAGTTTGTGTGCTTGAACCTCCAAGAACAGCGGCCAAACTCTTGTTCAATTATAGATGGGACGGCCTGATATTTTTTGTTGGGCTATTGAAGAACTTGACTGCGAGGGCTGATCTTGGGATTTTGGATTTCCCAGGTGGCCAACAAAGAGTTTGTGTGCCGTGCCTGCTTGACGGAGACCCTGAAGAAGCTGGAAAGCATGCTGTCGATCCTTCAGGGGGAGACCCTCCAAGGGACCATGACACCAACCTCCATTGCAGACAATATCCTCAGCATCATGGGTCAGTTCTCAAGCCCACGCTGCGCAAGAACAGACTGAGAGGGACCTGAAACTGTAATGATACGTGTGCCGGGGGGAGAGGGGTGGACGGGCTCGTTTATTTAGCCAGGAGGCAACCATACAATAGGGGTCACTGGGGGTTTGGGGGGAGGTAGTTGTGAATTTCCTGCATTGTGCAGGGGGTTGGACTAGATGACCCTGGTGGTCCCTTCCAACTCTATGGCCATTTATGCAGGGTCAGTTTTGATGCTCGCTCAAAGCTCTTTAAAAATGCAACCTTTACAATGCCCATTCACCCCTACACACTTGCCTACTCCTTTGTTCCTTCCATTAGCCAACTCCTGTTTGCATAGCTAACGTGTGGCTGTCATTTTGCATGCTTCCTTGAGGGGATTCTTCAGTGCGTGGGCGGAGCAAACACAAAAGGTCGCGTTAAAGGGGCTCTTAAGAAATGCAAAGCAGGTATGCACCAGCTTCGCAGTCGCTTCCTAAATGATGGTTCAGCGTGAAAAACAAAAAAAATATGCGGGGCACTTCAGCCTGGAACGCGCTGCTAATTACCAAGCATAAATGGCCTATGATTCTATATGTGCCTCCCCTTGCGTGGGCTCTCCTCTCCGCATGGTAAATCTGGAGGAGGCCAGTTGTGGCGAGACAGATCATCTTCCCTGCCTTCTTCACAGGGGACTTGATCCACCTGGTCAACACGGTCCCACAGCCGTCGAAGTCGCAGGGGCTGAACAGCGGCCAGAACCACGTGCAGGTGGCTTCCAAGGCATACGCCCTCTCCACTGACTTGATGCGCATCCTGATGAAGTCACGGGTTCTCAACGAGGAGCCGCTGGAGCTGGTGAGCAGCGACATCATGGCCAAGGGCAAGCGCTCGGACCCATTCGGCCTGCTGTGCTACGAGGGCAGCCCTAGCTGCAGGTTCTCCATCCCTCCAGCTTTCAACACCACCTTCTCTGACCTGACTGACGTGGTCCAGGTCATGATCCGCGTGGACTACAACCCTTTCCCTTTCGGCTACATCCTGAACTACACCGTGTCCTCCGAAGTGGCCTCCATGGAGTTCCAGAGCAACAATGGTACCGAAATCCCCGTTGGGAGCCTGGATCCGGAGAGGGCCATCACTGTGATGGTGTCTGACCCGGCGGCCAAAAACATCACAGCAGGGACGGTCATGGTGGAGGAAAGGAAGTCGGTGAACGTGGTGCTCACGACGGAGAACGGCAACAGAGAAGCGGGGTTGTATTTCCAAGTCACCTTCAGCGTCTTAAACGGTACGCGTACTGCCGAGCCCTGCCGGGCGTGTTTGTCGCATTGGAGAAATTGTTGCGCAAGTGTAGAGTCTTAATTGTGTGTCTTTATGTATTTCTTGAGGAGCCCCGTGGCGCAGAGCGGGAAGCTGCAGTACTGCAGTCCAAGCTCTGCTCACGACCTGAGTTCGATCCCGACGGAAGTTGGTTTCAGGTAGCAGGCTCAAGGTCAACTCGGCCTTCCATCCTTCCGAGGTCGGTAAAATGAGTACCCAGCTTGCTGGGGGTAAAGGGAAGACGACTGGGGAAGGCAGCGGCAAACCACCCCGTAAACAAAGTCTGCCTAGTAAACGTTGGGATGTGACGTCACCCTTGGGTCAGGAATGACCCGGAGCTTGCACAGCGGACTTTACCTTTTAATGTATTTCTCACACTTGTATTCCATGCTTGGCCTGGGCTAGGATGGGGGCTACCCTACTTTATCCTCACAGCAACCCAGCGAGGTAGGTTAGGCTCACAGAGAGGGTGATTGGCCCAGGAAGTTTCATAAAACAAATATTATTGGGCATCAGTATTGAAATTTCTAGGGTACTTTCTGACAAGCCAGCTGACCACTTTCAGGCCACTGAGGAAGCTGAAACTTCACCCATTTAATGGTTCAAACATGGGTTGTGCTTTTCCTTATTGGAGAGCCTGGCATTTCACCACAAGGCAAGCCAAGTGGGGTGCAAGTTGAATGCTTTGTTGTTGGGGAGTCCCACCTCTTCTGGTATGACTTTGGGACAGGGAGCCACACCCGAGAAGACCCTGCTATCTGTGCAGAATGCAAACCTTATCGATGCATGTGAGATTGTGCAAACACGCAGCTATGCACATTCAGTACACAGCTTGTACATCTTACACAGTTTTTATCTGTGCAAACCCCACACAGCTATTAACTCACAGTTATAAATAATATTTAACGATTATATATCTCGCAATCCTGTGCAATATAATGGTTAGCGTGTCAAACTAGGACCCGTGAAGCCTGGGCTCAAAATCACTAACATCGCTATGATGTTTTCTGGAAAACCTCAGGCTAGTCTCACTCTTCCGGCCTCACCCACCTCACAGGGTTGTTGCAAGGATAAAATGGTGAGGGGATATTCATGGGATTTGGACCCACTAAAGGTGAGCCTTTATTGTGGGTTTCCCAATCGGGCTGGATTGGCAAAGCTCCCCCATCTCTCCCCCTAGACCGCTACGTATCCTATGAGCCAGAGCCATTCATTGCCGTCTACCTCCACCGCTCCCCTCAGCCAAATGAGCACAACTGCACCGCTTCCAAGAAGATCCGCCTCGAGGACATGAACCGGATGGCTGAGGGGGACCCCCGGCACTACACTTTCTTTGTCTCCCCAGTGTAAGTGAAATCTCGGGAGGGGGTCCGGGGGGGATAAGTGGGAATGCCTGGGGCGAAAACTGGACTGACCTGCGACTAACATGGAATAGGGACACAACGGTACACAAAGTAATTATTACCTGAGAAAGATCGAGTTCATGGCAGGCACGGGGTCTGGCACAGCAATGTTCTTGAACCGAATGGTGACGCTGTGCTGTCTTGGCTTGGGTGTGCGTGCTTGGTACATGGAGGCACCATTCCTCCCTCACTGCCTCCTCACAGGTTTGTTCCTGCCTACAGCGTGATGGCGGGACATGAGAAGGAAGCCGACAGAGGGTGGAGTTGCTGCCATATGTCAGTGGCAGTGGGTGCAGGTTAAGAACCCTCCTCAAATCTGCCACCTTGATAGCACCTACAGTGAGTTAGGGATTGTGCTTAGCAGCTGTGGATCACACACAGGGTTTGAGGACTCCCTGCCCCCGCCTCCAGCTTGGTCTAGCGTGCCAACAGCAACCCTCCGCCTTGCCTCCTCCTTACCTCTTCGATTTTTTCCCTCCCTCAGCACCGACGCTGCTGTGAGGGATTATTATTTGAACATCACGAACCATTTCCTCTGGTCCCCGGTGGAAGTGACGCTGGGCCTGTACAGCTCTTTGTGCCAGTACTTCAGCAAAGAGGAGGAGTGCTGGAAGACGGAAGGCATGGCTCCCTTGGAGGGGACCACACCCAACCGGGCCGTGTGCTTGACCCAACACTTGACAGCCTTCGGCGCTAGCCTCTTCGTCCCGCCGCACTCTGTCCAGTTCATACGGCCTGTGAGTCATGGTCAGGGTGTTCTTAAAGGGTCGGGCTCTGGAGCTTCTCTGGTGGGCACAGGGGAATGTCATCCCTCATTGCAATTTCCTTGTGTTCGGCCAGCCGAGTTTTCTTGCCCTCAAAGATCCCAACAGGCAGAGGGAAGGCTCAGAAACCTCTCAATGTCCCTTTCTCTCACTCAGCCTCCGGGCCCAGGGCTGAACTACATCGTCCTGCTCACCTGCGCCATCTGCTTCGTGACATACTCGGTGGCAGCCGTGATCGTGCACAAGCTGGATCTGATCGACGTTAACCGAGTGGGGGTGATCCCGTTCTGCGGGAAGAATGGGCTGTACAAGTACGAGATCCTGGTGAAAACAGGCTGGGGCACAGGGTCAGGTTAGTAACCGGGGGAGCCCGGCACAACCTTGGGTAAATGTGTGCGCATCCTGCAGTAGCTGGAGGGAAATCATTGCATTAAAACTGACTGTTAAGTTGGGACAATATTTGAAGAGATGTAATACCTAGCAAGAAGTCATCATCGGGTGGGTCTTCACCCTTGGCTGTGAGCTCAGCTTGGCAGTTTGTGTGACCGAAAGTGCCTTCTATCATGATCAGCTGTCTATCCTGCCCCTCTCGCTATGCACCAGTTAGACAGCCTGCGCTGAAAAAAATGGGTTTTTTTCCTGTTCATTTTAAAAATCTAAGTTAAACAATTGGAAACTCACATTACAATTCAAGAGAGATTAAGTTCCACGTGTACGTTGTAGAGGAACAGACTTGCAAGCCCTTCCCTGTTCATTCTGGTTGGCCCCTAGGAGGTCAGGAAAACCCGTGGCCACCCCAAATCTCTGCTGGGCGGGGCCACTGCTTCCCCTCGCCCCTAAGAGGTGCCAACAACAAACTTGGTAACCCCCAGCTGCCTCCACAGACTCTGGAAGTATTTCCTGCTAAATGGAGTCGCAAATCTAGCGCTCTGTACCCGAGAAGTGCTCCAGACTTTGCATCTTGATGCATGCCGTTGAATCTGCCTTCCCCTTAATTTTAACACAGTTCACATTTCATTCTTGCTGACTCCCAATGGCAGGACTGCCCTTGAGCAATTGGAGATCAGCGTAAGGGAAGTAGCTGTGTGTCCTGGGAATATCGGCAGGGCAGCTGCCCTTAGCTTTGTGGAAAGGGGTGGGTGCTCATTCTGTGGGCAAGTGGATCGTTGAGGTGGGCCAGGTAGAACCGGGTGCAGCCGGCTGCTTTTGGCAGAGTGCAATGAACGCCCAACCCTGCATGTTTTTGACTACTCTGTGGAGAGAACGTCCAGGACAAACACGTCTTCCCTCCGAGATACTGGCAGCTCAGTAAAGAGTGGAGCCACTCCTGTTTGGAGAGGAAACGAAGCTGGATCCGCCCAACCCCATCAGCTGCTCCTCCCAAGGCTGCCGTAATGTGATCTCTGGGTGTGGAACAGCATGGAAGAGAAGCCTGTTACTGCATTTATCCCCATGCCAAGTAACCTTTTCAAAACCCTGCAAGGGAAAGGTTTCTTGCAGGCTGGCAAAGGGCTGTAGTCCATAGGACTCAGCAGCAGAGTGGCAGCTTTGCACGCCAAAGGCCCGGGATTCGGTCTCTTGACGTTTCCAATTTAAGGGGCCTTTCTCCTTAAGAATCCGCTCTCGCTCCTTCCTCCAGCATGGTGTAGTGATTAACAGCAGTGGTTTGGAGTGGTGGACTCTGATCTGGAGAACCGGGTTTGATTCCTCCACTCCTCCACGAGCGGTGGAGGCTAATCTGGGTGAACGGGATTTGTTTCCCCGCTCCTACACATGAAGCCAGCTGAGTGATCTTGGGCTAGTCACAGCTCTCTCAGCCCCACCTCCCTCTCAGGGTGCCTGTTGTGGGGAGGGGAAGGGAAGGTGATTGTAAGCCGGTTTGAGTCTCTACCACTTAAGTGGTAGAGAAAGTTGGCATATAAAAACCAACTCCTCTTCTTCTTCCCCCAGGGACGACAGCCCACGTGGGGATCACGCTGTACGGGATGGACCATAAATCCGGGCACAGGCACCTGGACAGCGAGGACGCTTTCCACCGCAACAGCCTCGACATCTTTCAGATCGCGACGGAGCAGAGCCTGGGCACCGTCTGGAAAATCAGGATCTGGCACGACAACAAAGGTACAGCTTGATCAGAGGGGGCCATGCTGGGCTGCATCCAGGCCCCAAAGAGCTGGGCCTGATTCTTAGCGGGTTTGCGTGGCATGGGAGCGGGGCTTGGTCCAGATGTGCAGGTAAGGCTTGCTGTGTAGAAGACAAAGCAGGACCCGGTGCAGCAGGTACGGTCCTCTGAAGGTTAAGGCAGAGTCCTGCTGAAGCGGGGGGATGGGACGGGGACACTTAACACAGTGAAGATTTGGGGTTCGAGCCTGGGTTTCCCAGGTCCTAATCCGACACCGTAACAACTACACCACACTGGCTCTTAAATACTAAATAGCTGGGGATTTTTTGATCACTGTTTCTGCTCGTGGGCCTTATGGGGGGAGCCCTCTGGTTGGCCACTGTGCGAAACAAGATGCTGGAGTGGTGTAGTGGTTAAGAGCGGTGGTTTGGAGCGGTGGAGTCTGATCTGCAGAACCAGGTTCGATTCCTCACTCCTCCACATGAGCGGCAGAGGCTAATCTGGTGCTGGGTTTGTTTCCCCACATGAAGCCAGCTGTGTGACCTTGGGCAAGTTACAGCTCTGTTAGAGCTCTCTCAGCCCCACCTACCTCACAGGGTGTCTGTTGTGGGGAAGGGAAGGGAAGGGAAGGGAAGAGAAGGTGATTGTAAGCCAGTTTGATTCTGCCTTAAGTGGTAGAGAAAGTCGGCATATAAAAACCAACTTTTCTTCTTCTTCTGAATCTTTGCTGTGCTCGCAAAATGGCTGCTTTTACATGTTCTTTGTTTAGGCTGTTTGAAGTTTCCAAAACACTGTGATTTAAAATCTTTGCGCATTCGTTGGCTGTACCTGAAAGCGGAGAGGAGCCGGCCTTTACCCCTCCTTTCCCTCTCCACTTGACGTTTCAGGGCTCAGTCCCTCCTGGTACCTCCAACACGTTGTCATCCGAGACCTGCAGACCTGCAAGAGTTTCCACTTCCTGGTGAACGACTGGCTGTCTGTGGAGAGCGAGGAGAACAACGGCTTGGTGGAGAGAGAGGTCTTTGCTGCCAGTGAGTGAACAGGGATGGGCCAAGTCTGCCCAGTTCTGGGAAGGGGGAGGGACAGAGACCTGCAAGGTAACTGCCTGCAGATCCATTCCTCGACCTGAAACTCTGCCGACACAAGCATCACCAAGCTCTGGGGATGAGATGGGGCTGGCCATGGCTCTTCCCTTTCCCAGGACGACGATTGGGATATACCCTTCTGGCTGCCGGCTGGAGCATCACGCCACAGGGAAGGGGAGGGGCCGTGGCTCAGTGGCAGAGCATCTGCTTGGCATGCAGAAGGTCCCCGGTTCAATCCCCGGCATCTACAGTTAAAGGGACCGGGCAAGTAGGTGATGTGAAGGACCTCTGCCTGAGACCCTGGAGAGCCGCTGCCAGTCTGAGCAGACAATACTTTGATGGACCAAGGGTCTGATTCAGTAAAAGGCAGCTTCATGTTTTCATGAGACTTATGTTAGCTTCCATGCTGGGAGAAGACACCTGTGGGAAATGTCTGAATTCAGCTCAAGGGCCATGTGTTTTTTTTTAATGCCTTCCACACAGGCGAGGCCAACCTGAGGAGCTTCTTGCGGATCTTTCTGAGCGAGCTGCAGCGGGGTTTCTTCGAGAAGCACATCTGGCTGTCTCTGTGGGATCGGCCCCCTCGTAGCCGTTTCACCCGCGTCCAGAGGGCTTCCTGCTGTTGCCTCCTCGTCTTCCTCTTTCTTTGCGCCAACGCTGTGTGGTACGGTGTCGTGGGAGACGTCAACTTCAGGTGCGCCCGAGGCAGCGAATCCTCCTCTGTTGTGGCCTTTTACCTGCACTGAGTAGTCACATTTTAGCTCTAAAAGTCAGGGATTAGGGGAGAAGTGTGCAGCACAAGAGGTGTGGCGTGTTGGCAGGCTTAAGCTCCAGCACCTCTCTTTTTTAAAACTAGTAACCAAGACCAGGGGAATAACCTTCTGAGCAGAGGCCCAACCCATTAGCTCTTCCCTCCCCTGTCTTTTTCCAGCAATGTGGCGGTTTCCACCCTGATCCCTGTCAGCAGTGAAACAGTCTCGGTTGGGCTGGTATCCAGTTTGGTTGTCTACCCACTCTACCTGCTCCTCTTGTTCCTCTTTCGGATGGCACGCAGCAAGGTAACGGCGGGAAGAGTCCGTTTGGGCGGGTGCTGCAAGGAAATGTCGCGGGGGACCTTATCATTCAAAAAAAGAACCCTGCACAAAGACATCAGAAACCGCACCTGGGATCTTTTGCGTGCAAAGCAGGGGCTTTTGCACTGAGCTACAGCCGCTGCCCCTTTCTTGACAGCCCCACTCCATGATCCTCACAGAAATGGCTTCTCCCTTCAAGTGCCCTTCTCTCTGGCAGGTGTCTGTAAGCCAGTCCCTGACTCATTCTGACCAGCAGTCCTTGGAGATTGACAACTACCTGGACTCCTCACTTCTGGAGAGCTCTTTCCTCACCTTCCCTGGGCTCCGGACAGAGGTGAGGGCCGATGGCAGGATGTCAGGGAGTGCGCGCAGAATCCCACCCCGAATGTAGGCAGCTCTTGGCCCTCTGAGCCCCAGCTTATTTTCCTTCAGTGACTGGCTAGTGGGCATCAGGTTAGCCGTCCCTTGGCACGGTCCCATTGCTCTCAAATCAAGGCTGACGCCACAAGTAACCCAGAAGGAGACCTTGCTCTGCTCAGGACTCTGAGAGCAGAGACTTGTCTACAGTGTACTGGAAATGTCTGGACACAGAAATGTAATGCTTTCCCCATTTCCTTTCCCATACCCCTTTTTATTTCTGTACCCTAAAAAACCTTTAATAAAATATTTCTTAAAAGTGCTCTTTTCCTTCTCCACAGGCCTTTTCGGAGCAGACAAAAACAGATGTGTTCCTGGACGACTCCAAGAGGTAAGTGGGACCCCCTCTGCCCCAGTTCGTTTCTGCTGGTGCCTTCCACTATCTCCCTCTTTGCCAAGGGCATTTGGATGAGAGAAGGACATTTTGCAGCTGAGGCCAGCCCAGGGAGCTGTTCTCTGTGATGAAAAGTGGTATTTCTGGCAAAGTTTTGTGGAAGCTGCTGGAGGATTCCTTGTTTTCAGCCTCCTTCTAAAGGTCTTCTCTCTCCTCAGCCTGATCCGGTGGCATTCCAATGAGGCTCTCCCCAACTGGCCGGATCTCCTCAGCGATCCTTCCATCATGGGAAACACCATCCAGAAGCTGAAGAGGGGGAGGACCAGCCGCCATCTTGGGCTTGAGGCGCCTCTGGCCACGGAGGAGGACGGCTTGTCGGTCGGCTTCCCCCAAGCTCAGACCAGATACTTTTCCGCTTCAGGTGAGACATGGACAGACGGACGGCACAGCCCAGCCAGGGTCTGGACGCCTCATATGGCTGGCATTCATCAACTCCTCTACGATGTCAGAACAGATACACTTTGCACTCTTTGGCCGTTCTTGAGACCCTCCCCAGACACCATCTTGTGTGTTTTCTCCACCACAGATGAAGACCTGATCAGGCAAATCCTCGCCGACGGAGCAGGCAGCATCTCCCATCTGCAGGATATAGGGTCGTATGCCAGGGTGGAGACTGACCTCATCTCAGGGCTGTAAGTCCGGCTGAGTTGCAGGCTGTCTTGGGTGGTGCTGGTACCCAAAGGCATCCGTGAATTGGAGGGGGCACCTTAGCCTGTGGGCCAGCACTTTGATTTACGCATTTGATACATTTTTATTCCAATCTTCCTCTGAGGAGCTGCATACCTGGTTCTCCCATCCTAATTTTTTATCCTCACAACAACCCTGTGTGGTAGGTTAGGCTGAGTGTATGTGACTGGCCCAAGATCACCCAGTCAGCCTCCATGGCAGAGCAGGGATTCAAACCTGGGACTCCCAGATCCTAGTCCAACCAATACTTTATTGCTGTGGCTCTCCAGTGATTTCCCCCCCCTGCACAAAATGTGGATGTACGTAAGTGCGTGAGCCAAAAGGAAAATCTGGTTTGTGAAGGGTTTTGTGTGGGATTTCTTTGCAAGAGGACCATGCCTCTTATACGCAACCTGCCATCTCATCCACCTGCTGTGCAGGGGTCAGAACGCTTGCCACGAGGTATTCCCAGCTCCAGAAATCCTGGCAGTGGATTTGTGTTGTTTGTTGGCTCTGCCCCTGTCCTGGGAGCAAGTAAGAGCAGCTTGGATTTAATGCACCTGATTTGGTTCTGGCAGATCCAGCATGCTTGGAGAGAAGACGGAGGCCATCATGATGCAGAGGCTGAATGTGGCAGCCCCCAGCAGGGAACTAAATTGCTCAGCCAAATCAACACGGACAGGTATGTGGGTGTCCCCAGCTGCTCTCTCAATCTCGAACCCTGCACAAAACTGGGTGGTGGGTGGGAAAGGGCTGCATTCTTAGTTCCCAGCTGGGATGCTCTCTGTCCCCTGAGAAGCAGGTCTACCACCTTCCTCTGGCCTACTCTCTTGTCGCAGTCTTCCTCCTCAGCCCCTGCAGGGATCCCCTGTGTCGCGTGGAGTTTTGGCCACAAGAGCATTGGGGGAGGGGGCCACACAGAGGGAATTTGTTTTAGGAATGGAATGGGAACAGTGTTGTTCGGGCATAGGACCCCCAACAAGTGGGATGGCCTTGCCTTCGGAATGTATTTACTTATAATATTTCTATGTTGCCTCTTCAGAGCCCTACCGTTAAAAAGCACAGAAAAAGCACAAGCCATTAGAAATAAGCAGCGTAAAAACTATCCCTAAAACAGAAGCAGACCATTAAAAGGTTGATAAGATAAAACCTCTGATTAAAAGCTGCATGGTGCTTTGTGTCCTCCAGTGGCGGACCATGCCCTCCGGAAGCGCCTGCTGCCCTCCTGGTGCTCGCACCTGGCTCACGCCCTCAGCCTCGCCCTGCTGGCCATCTGCTTCGGGGTCTCGGCGTGGATCGGCGTCACGTTCACGTCCAGCGTGGCCCTCATGTGGCTCATCTCAGGGATTTTTAGCTTCCTCTCTTCCTTCTTGTTCTGGGAACCCCTCAAGGTAAGACCTGGCCGAGGTAGCTGCTTCTGCCTTCCTGGACCCTGGCATTAGGGTCTTCCTATACATTAGGAAGAACTTTCTAACAGTTCCTCAGTGGAACAGACTTCCTTGGGAGGTGGGAAGTTCTCCTTCCCTGGAGGTTTTTAAGAAGAGGTTAGATGGCCATCTGTCAGTAGTGCTGATTCTATGACTTTAAGCAGATCATGAGAGGGAGGGCATCTTGGCCATCTTCTGGGCATGGAGTAGGGGTCACTGAAGATGTGGGGGGTAGTTTATTTCATCTTTGGGAAAACGCACATGCTCTCAACATGTTGTGGGGATGGCGGCCGATCTAGCGGGGACCTCTTATGTAGCAAGACTCTTGCTGCCCTCAGGTTCTGCTGGAGGCCCTTTACTTCTCCCTGGTGGTCAAGCGCTTGCACCCGGAGGAGGATGACACCCTCGTGGAGTACCCGCTGGTGGAGCACATCTCCGAGAAGATCGGCAAGGTCCGCCCCCCACAGGGATTTGCTCTTTTCCAGGCCAAGGAGGAGGCCAGGAAAGTGAAACTTTTGCACAGGATGCTGAAGGTGAGGGGGGTGGGGGTGGAGACAGCGCATCAGAAGGGAGGTGCAGAGGAGGTAGAGGGATTGAGCCCTGGTTCTGTGGGGTCTCCTGGCAGCGCCAGGCTATTCCCAAGGAGGGCTCCCCACAGCTCCTTGCATGTGAGCAACGGCAGCATTAACGAAGCGAGACCTGTTCAGCTTGTCCTCTGGCGGAGGCGGCAGGAACGGGGCTAACCCTGTCCTCCGTTGCTCTCTCCTGTCTCTTCCGGCCAGAACTTCCTCATCTACATGCTGTTCCTGTTGGCCACCCTCCTCACCAACTACGGCGACACCTCCCTCAACAGCCGGGCCTTCCTGCTGCAGAGTTCCATCAAGCAACAGATGGCCAGCGATCAGTTCCTGCGCATTAAGAGGTACCGCCGCAAAGCACAGGCTGCTCAGGCTCCTGGTCCTCGTGGCGCGAGGCGCTTCTCGTTTCCCTCTGCAGAAGGCATTCGAGCAAAACATTTTCATTTTTGGCCTCATCTCCTTGCCCACGCAGTGGCAGTCTGAAAAAAGGAAGAGCCCAGACGTGTCTCCTGCCTGAACTCCTTCTCATTCATTGCCTAGTAAATTTCCACTGAATGTGGCCCCAGGGTGTCCGTCCATTTCTCCTTATCTCTTCTCTTGGCAGGACTGGCTTCTTTCCTCTTTCTTCAAGACTGTTCCTTTGAATATTCACTGTAAGCCTAGGGTTTTTCTTCTTTCTGCACAATGCCTAGCTGTCTTTGGGCACTGACCAAGAGCTGTGGCAGGTGGTTAAAGTCCCTGTCTGGCACGCAGAAGGTCCAAGGTTTCAAATCCCAGGGATGTCCAGTTCAAGGGTCAGAAGAACTCTACTGGATCAGGCTGAGGGTCCACTTAGAACAGCTCCCTGTTTTCAGGGGTTGGAAGCAAGCCCACATGTGGGGCATGAAGCCAGCAGTCCCATGCAATGGGGAGCACTGGCTCAAACCCTGGGGAGCTGCTGCCAGTCAATACTGGGGTATTGTGGACCACATGCCTGACACAGGCAGACGTGTGTGCTCTCCTCGAGAGCAGAAAGGCTCCCTGGCCCCGAGAAAGGACCCCTTTCTCTTTGCTGCACAGAGCAAACCGGGTGGGGCCCAGACATTCCAGCTAGTCAGTGATCCCAGCTCCCTGATGCCAAGGGGGTCTTCCAAAGTAGGATCCATGCATTCCACACTCATCCTTCTCCTCCTCTTCCTTCCCCTCTCCTCTTGTCTCTGCACAGACCTGACGAGTTTTGGGTCTGGATGTCACGGGGGCTGCTGCCGTACCTGTACAACAACCACTCCGGCTCAGGGAGCTGCAGCACCACCTTGGGAACCCCGCGGCTGCGGCAAATCCGCTTGCAGGAAGGTAGGGGGGCTTATAGCCCACCCTGTTCAGTTGTTTGCTCTGCAGGACACCTTTGGCAGTTTAGTAAGCAGAGAGAGATTCTGGTCTTGGAAGGGCCCATTGTACCATCTAGCTTGGCTAGCTTGTTTGACTCATCTAGAGCGAATTGGCCTGCCAGCAGCTTTTGTCCGCTGTGGGTGGTTTTGATCTCTTTGGCTTTGGTGGGTTGGTAGAGACTCCTGCCTTCCACAGAACTGGGGGGTCCTTGGAGAGGGCGACGTCTCTTGATTCTGAAAACCATCATGGGGAAGATCTGCTCAGGGGCTCCTATCTGTTTGGTGCCAGAGCGGGGAGAAGAGTTTAGAAGCACGGAAAGGTTTGAGAGAGGCAGTTCCAGCCATGCGGGGAGTAGCGATGTCGTGTTCCCCGCACAACCAGCAGGTAAGACAGGGCCGACTGTTTCCACAGCAGAGTGCCTGGATCCTGTTGACAGCCTTCTGAGTGAGACTGATCCACCTGCAGCCGGGAAGAAAGGTGCCTTCTGCTCCGACAGTTTTGACACCAGCATTTATGCCGTTGGCTGGAAAAGGATCTCCGACAACCTCACGCAACGCTGGATCCATTCGCCTCCTGAGTCTACAGGGTAAGACGCTCCCAAATCGCCACACCCACTGCTGTAAATCTGCTGTCAGAACTATTGCTCCCAACACATTCCGTGGTAGGCCAAATTGCTGGCTGGCTCCCTTGGGGGACTTATCACTGTGGCATGCAGAATGCAGTTCCTGGGTTCAGTCTTTGTACTTCCCAACTGGCATTCTCTTCCAAGCCTTTCTCTCTCTCTGTTTTGTTAACGTGCCAAGAGGCGGGGGGTAGAATATGACTCCAGGTAACGCCACTCCAGAGAAGATTGATGAACTGGAGCAGAGGGAATGGGTCCGCCCACACATAAGCTAAACCTGTGGTGCTTCTCCCCCTTTTGGTTCCATTTCAGAGTCTGGTTTTGGGGCTACCTTTCCTTCTACGACAGCAGTGGTTACATCCAGGAGCTGGGGACCACCTTTGAGGAAAGCAAAGCCAGGCTGGACTTTCTCCAACAGAACAACTGGATCAGTAACATGTAAGTGGAGTGTGTGGGCATCCAGGGGAGGCAAGCGAAGAGGGCGAGCCCCAGGAGGAACCAGGCAGGCAGTTGGCGGCCACAAGTAGACCCTCAGCCATCCTGTTGGGCGCTGTTCCCAACCCTATTCCCCCACCCTTACTCCCACATTTCCTTTCCATCCTGGGCAGGAGTCGAGCGGTCTTCGTAGAACTGACCCAGTACAACCCTGGCCTGGCCCTCTTGGCTGTCGTCACCTTGAGGCTGGAGTTCCCCATGGCAGGGCATGTGCTGCCAGCGGTCGCCGTCGGGTCCATCCCCGTTCTTCCACTCAATGGAGGAGTGACAGTGCAGCTTCTCATGATGGTCAGTGCTGGGGGTCCCTCTTTCCCCTCTTGGGTCTTTGGGACTGAAGGAGCTGGAGATTGTGGGAGCTGAAGCCCCAAAGTCCCTGAGCTTGCAGTTGATGGATGAGTGCTGGTTATCTTATCGATTCCATTTTAAACGCCCTTCCTCCAAGAGTTCAGACCAGCGGCTCTCACCTCCAGACATTCCTCCCCAAAGGGAAAGCGCTCAGGTTCTTAAGAGTCCATTCTGTGAATGCTGCAGAAAAGAGTTTCTGTCTAGACATTAGGAAGAATTTTCTAACAGTTAGAGCAGTTCCTCAGTGGAACAGGCTTCCTCGGGAGGTGGTGGGCTCTCCTTCCTGGAGGTTTTGAAGCAGAGGCTAGATGGCCATCTGTCAGCAATGCTGATTCTGTGACCTTAGGCAGATGATGAGAGGGAGGGCATCTTGGCCATCTTCTGGGCATGGAGTAGGGGTCACTGGGGGTGCGTGGGGGAGGTAGTTGTGAATTTCTTGCACTGTGCAGGGGGTTGGACTAGATGACTCTGGTGGTCCCTTCCAACTCTATGATTCTGTGATGAGCGGGACTGGGTCGGCCCCCTGGTGCTCCTTTGGGGTTCACCCCAGTTGCCTCCGGCTCTAGGTCGTCCTGATGATCGTGGTGGTCCACTTTGTGGTCTCCGAGTCGCTCTCCATCAAGAAGGCTGGCAGGGCCTACTTTGCCTTGGCCACCAGCTACAGCCAGTGGCTGCTCATTCTCCTCGCCACCTGCACAGTGGGGGTGTATGCCAGCCAGGCCACTGCCACTGGGAGGCAGTGGGCCACCTACCTCAAGAACAGGCACGGCTTCACCAGCTTCCACCAGGTGGCTTCGCTCAATGCCACCTTCCGCTGTCTGGCCGCCGTTCTGCTCTTCCTGCTGACTGTCAAGGTAACGTTTCATGGGCGGATGACAAAGGTCCTCCGAATAAGGGAGGACGATCTATCACCGCTTTGCAATTTCGAGCCACCGCACAGTCGGGACAGTGGGCTTATGCGCTTGTCCCTACCCACTGCTACAGTTCAGAGAGCAAGAATGCAGACCCACATTAGTATAACCTTGAATTCTGAAGTGAAACACGGTTCCACCAGATGCGCTACCAAACTGCTGGAGGGCATTGGGGTGGGGGAGACGCATCTGGAGGCAGCCAATCAACAGCCCTGCCATTTTCTCTCAGGGCTGGCTACTCACTGGGCTGCCGCTTGGATTGGATGCCGCGAGGCCCTTACTGGGTCAACCCCACCACCCTGAGTGGGCTGTGGCTCTCTCCTCCTTCATAACATGAGGAGACACTTTTTAGGGGTCTTCATCGGGGGGAGTCCCCCCCGCGTTGGGTGGAGCCTGAGTTCAGCCGTCACCTTTGTCCCAAACAGGCTTCCCATCAGCTACGCTTCATCCGGCAGTGGTCCACATTTGGGAGAACTCTGCGGCGGTCTGCGAAAGAACTGTTTGCCACGGGGCTGGCCTTCGGGATCCTCACTTTTGCCTATGCGCAGCTCGGCTTCCTGGTAAATCTGTACTCCCACAAGCACAGGGGGGGAGGCTGGGTGCGTTGTTTCAGAGATGCCTTAGAGGGCTTTGGTTGTTTTGGGAAGGTGTGCTTCTCTGTGTCTTCCCGGATGTGAGCGATGAGCTGGTACCGCAGAAGAGTTCTTGCCCGTGGTGGTTATCCACAGGCAGGGCATAACGTTTAAGGGAAAGAGGCACAGAGGAAAAGAGGACCACAGTGAGAGGTGGTGGAGGGAAAGGCCTAGTGTTTTTGGGAGGAAGAATGGTAAAAGGGTCCTTCGAACAACTTTGGGCAGGGGAGCTGGCGGCTTTGGACCAGACTTTGGACTGCTATTTCTCATCCCACGGGTGATTCTGCCCCACTTCCTCAATCCAGCGTGGTGTAGTGGTTAAGAGAGATGGTTTGGAGCGCTGGATTCCGATCTGGAGAACCGGGTTTGATTCCCCACTCCTCCACAGGCTAATCTGGTGAACTGGATTTGTTTCCCCACTCCTACATACGAAGCCAGCTGGGTGATCGTGGGCTAGTCACAGCTCTCTCTGAACTCTCTCAGCACCGCCTACCTCACAGGGTGTCTGCGGTGGGGAGGGGAAGGGAAGGTGATTGTAAGTCAGTTTGGGTCTCCCTTAAGTGGCAGAGAAAGTCGGCATATAAAAACCAACTCTTCTTCTTCATCATCCTTGTTAAAGTTTTCTCGCCCGTGCCTCTTTCCTCTGACACAGCTCTTCTCCTCCCGCTTGGAGTCCTTCTGCACCTTCTCCGGTTCCCTCCAGCTGCTTTTCACAGCACTTCGCAGCAGCGTCAACCTCCACTTCCGCCTCCCCGAGCCGGTCGGGCTCTCCCACCTTTTCTGTGCCAGCTACATTGCGCTGGAGCTGTGGGTGGTTCTGCGGCTGTTCACCACGGTCCTCATCCATCACTATCAGGAGACGCGTTTCGAGATGTACCGGCCGGCTTTTGAGTCCCAGGACTACGAGATGGTCGAACTCTTCGTTCGGAGGCTCAAGATATGGATGGGGGTCAGCAAAGCCAAGGAGGTGAGTGTGAGTGACATGCTGGGGGGGCATGGGGGGAATAGTGGGGGGACACAGGCATCCTTTCCAGCCCCCCGCCATTTGCAAGAATGTAGGTTGAAAAGCGGGTTGGCATGGAGGCCAGAAGCACCTTCTATCAGCCGCATCTGATTCACCAACCCTCAGAATCACACTGCTGTGCCCCCCGTGCTCAGATGTAGAACCAGATACACAGGATCCATCCAAGGAAATCTGTTCTGGCCATCTGTTGGCATACATCCCCAATTTCGATGCCAGATGAGGAATCAGGATATGGAAACAGCTCGCCTACTGCCTTCACTTGGGGTTTTCAGCTAGAACACAACTGTACACTTAAAAACTCTGCAAAATTAGAATAGGAGACCTGGGACTAGAAAGGCTAACAAATGCTTACACCAGAAGAAAACTTTATTGGTCTTTCGTATGTGACAAGTCTCCCGCTTAATTTTGCCGCTAGAGAGTCGCAGGGCTACATCTCTGGGTTTGTAACGCCACCAAACATCTCTGTCCTCTGCAGTTCCGCCACAAGGTGCGCTTCGAAGGGATGGAACCGCTGCCCTCGCGCTCGTCCAGCCAGGACTCCCGCTCCCTGCGAGGCCCCACGCCCAGTGCCGTCTCCGACAGCGCTTCCACCTCCTCCAGCCAGCTGGACGGGCTCAGCCTGGCCCCCAGCGCCCGGGATAGCTCCGAGGCAGACAGCGACATCCAGCATCTTCTCTCGCTCCTAGAGATCCTGCTTGTTCAGTTTGACCGGGTGAACGAGGCCACCGAGGACGTCTACCACATCGAGTGCCGGCTGGAGGCAGCACGGAGTTGGAGGGTGAGGAAGAGGGACACGCAGAGAGCAGAGCTGCCGGGAAACGGGCACCGTCCCATGCCCGCCAATCTGGGATTGCCCTCCACTCAGATGGGTCCCAGCAGCAGCTGGCTTCAGCCCTCTGGTCCCCTGAGCAGCTCTGTACCCAGCAGAATTGCCCAAGGCAGCCAGGGCATCAGCGTGGCTTCCTCGCTGCTCTCTCCACACAAGACATATGCCTCACTCATGCCTGCAGCCCGGAGGAAGAAGAAACCACTGCGGGCCAACAATCGGGTCCACCCAAGCGGCAAATAACAGCAACTATCCAGGTTACAACAAGAACGTCACGTGTGGCTCACAACCAACAGGCAGCCAAATCCTGCATCACTTGGAGAGGGCACCGTACCTCTCTGGGATTTCGTCTCCCATCCCTTCAGCGGGGTGGGGGCAGCCGGAAGGGTAGGCCGCTGATCAGCTTGATGCTGAGGGGACACACAGAGAGGAGTGTGGCTTTTGCTTGGATCCCTGACGGGTCCTAGCGGATGGGTTCTGTTGCCCAGGAGCCTGACGGCTTAGCAAACCTTCTCACAGTGTTACCATTTCGCCCAAGAGAGTGAGAGCATGGATTACCTGCTGTGGGGAGGGAAACGCTGCCAGAAAGAGCATATTGGCTGTGTGGCTCTTGCGTTCACCTCCAAGAAGCGATGGGGGTGGGGAATTTAAATCAGAGCAACAGCAAAAAGGCAGAGCATTTACAAAATCTAATTTAAAAAAATAGATTTTTTAAAAAGGAATAAGAAATGTTGCTGATTTCTATGCTGGGTTACTTTCTTGAAAACTTTTGAAGGCCAAAATGAACAACCGGGGTGAAGAACCCCCAGAAATCTCCAGTGATCCAGTGGGCTGAGCCCAGATAGGTCGCTGGGAAGGTCCGGATTTTCTTGGCTGTCTTTGTGGATTCCACAGGGAAGATGCACTTTGGAGGAAGCGTTCTGCAGGGCTGGGATTTCCGAAGCACCATCCAGCGTTTTCCTCCTCCAGTATTTCACCTTAGCTAACTTTAAAAAGGAATTTAAATGTACTGTCAGATGGAGGCTTCCCCCACCCCCAAACAAAGAAAGCACTCCACATTGGGCTAATGCGCAGGTAGAAAACGTTCAATCCGTCGTGCCTGAAGATAGCCAAAGCACCCGAACCTAACAGTGCCTAAAAATTTGGAACTTTGTTCCAGAGTTGATTGGGGGGGGGGGTTCTTGCTGGTTGGGCAGGGGGCCCCAGGGGCTGGCCTCGCTGGGTTAACCCTCCGACCCGCTGTTCTCCTCCCATAGAACCCAATGGGTGGGCAAAGGGGTGTTTGTATAATTTTATAGTTCTATTTTATATATTTGTGGGTGTGCATGTATATATATATATATATATATATATATATAATGTGTGTGTGTGTGTATATATATATATATATATATATAATGTGTGTGTGTGTGTGTGTGTGTGTGTGTGTGTATATATATATATATATATATATATATATATATATATATATATATATATATATATATATATATATATATATATATATATATATATATATATTTGGTTTACAATTTGCATGTACTGCCTAGCACTTTAATCGATTGCTTTCCTTAGCTAACGGTGAACACATGCAACTTTTAAAACAAGAGCAGGATAATATATCGTGGAAGCAGTATTTTGTTGTGGTCGTTAAGCATAAAATTCCAACAGGCCGCTGGAATATGACGGCAGACCTGTGGCTCACTGTGTTCTCTTCCCCCGGCTGGCCCCGAACATACCCCCACGTTGGACGTTTCAGAGGGTAGGTGATGTTGCTCTGCAGTAGAACACTTAAGATTCTAGCGCAGTAGCACCTTAGAAACCCGACAGTAGTTTCAGGGTATATAAGCTTTCACGAGTCGAAGCTTCTTCCTCAGACTCCTCAAACGTCTCCCGGTCCTGTTTTAAAGCCGAGTGGTTAACCTGGGAGACTCCACTCGGTGGGTCTGGTATGACGCGAGTCTCCCACAAGTCTTCCCCTTGCTTTGAGAAGCTGCAGCAATTCTGTAACCTTGGGAGTGACCCACAACTAAGGTGCAAGATGGCTAGTTTCCAAATCGACCTAACTCACCCTCCCCTTAAACGAATCCCTCCCTGGAGAGGTGCCGCTGGTCAGTACTTCCTTAGTAACTCCAACCAACACATCCTTCATTCACCTCTATTGCCTTTCCAACCCCCCCACCAATATGATAATCCACCTGTCTGCATATTCCACTGGCCAGTTTAATTTTATGTGTATTGTAAGTAATTTATATGGGATTTTTACAAGAAAAATAATGTATATTTTTGTATATTTGCTATATTTTTATAGCGTTGGTACTTGTTGCTTGACATGTATAGAAATGACTTATTTAAAAAAGAAGAAAAAGGTGCGTGAAAGATTTGCTGAAGTGTTTGTGGGTGTGTGGGTGTATGGATTTGTGCCAAAGGAAACTTGGGGGGAATTTCTGGTTCCCCATATCTACGGCAGGGGGCAGGATCTCCCCGCAATGCACTAGCCATAATTTCTCCAAGCCTTTGCGAAGTCAAAAAAGGATTGCAGATACCTGATTGGGTTTTTCCGCATGTTGTTGCAGAATGTTCGTCGTCATTGGTTGGAGCCACAAATGTAGTTTTCTTTTTTGGAGAGATTTTTTGTTTTTTAAAAACGCTGGGCTTCCGACAAACTATATCCATCACCAAACGAGGAAAATGTGGTTCAATTTGTCTTTTTATAACGTTCCATTATTTATAAGGGTGCTATTTTTTTTTTAAAGACTCTTTTTTATATACTATTCCAAGCTGCTTTATGATCAGGTACAAAGAAAGAGAAAAAGGCACCGGGTTCCTCCTCTGATGGGACCAGGAAACGTTGCCAGGAGGTAGGGGGGAGGCAGAGGGGGTTTGGGCGAAGAGGAGCAGAACAGTAATTCACGAGTGGTAACTGGTGGGGACGGCTGTGCTCAGGGTGGGACGCTGCCATGGCAGAAAAGAGGAAAGCAAAGAGCAAGCTGGCTTGGCCTGGGCTTCTCCTCGCCACGCGACACAGAAGGGAAAAGAACAAGGGCTCGGATTGGGACCAGAGCAGAGGCCTCATCGGCTAGTGCAACTAGAGAAACATAAGCGGTACTTCAGATTCTGGAGGGAACACACTCAAACACGCACAGGCAGCAAGTGGCCCGTCAAGGGGTCTGACTTGAATTAAATAAAAGGATTTTTGCACTGGGTCATCCTGCAAAATTGAGTGTTCTCAGTTGGGTTTTTCTTTGTTTTTTTGGAACAGTGGGATTGACAAAGGCTAGCAATGTCAGGGAAGCAGGTGCCTTTGCACACGGGGTGCGTGGGTGGGGAAAGTAATGTGTGTGCGTGTTTTGTTTCTGCCGGCCTGGTGCTGGGTGCTTTGTCTGAAAGGATCGGAAAATGTTTTGGAGCGAGGGGTGATGGGAAGGAGGGCCGGGCTGCTTAGGGGCAAAGGCTCCCCAGGAAAAGACCTGGCTTGGAAGGACATGGCGTGAGCCTCGGAGTAGGTGGACCCTGATGCTTCGTGCATCACCCAGAAGCTCCATGGGCAACGAAGCCAAGTCCCATCTCCGCCTAGCAGATAAACCCTTGACTTTTGAGTTTGGTCCTCCCTCACAGCCAGGCGGGGTCTTATTTATTATTGCCGGAAGCCCCACCACAGAGGCCTGTAGATTTGTGCTGCTTCAGCCCCCACCTCCACCTTTATGGGTGTGTGTGTGGGGGGCTGGCTTTATAAAAGCTCCCTCTAGCCGACAGCAGAACCTCATGAGCTTAACGTTAAACATTTGCAAACAAAATAACCTTTTATTTTCTGTAATGCTGGGGAATGTTTCCTTTAAAAGAAAATGACAAAGTCAAATAAAAAAAAAGCATTGACGGCTAAGTAAATGTTTGCGTGTGTTTTTTAGAATCAATGTGCAGCTTCGGGGTTGTGCTGCGGCAAACACAGAGAAGGGTTCATGTGGATGGCAGATCCCTGGGGTTTCAAAATCCCCGCTACTTGCCAATTGTTGTTGCATTTTCCCGATACTCTCATGGTAGTCAGGTGGCAAAGACCAGTCTCGAAACTAGCAAGAACAGCTGCAGCCCCAACCACAGCGGAGAAGGAAACCAAGCTGGAGGTGGGGGTATTTGAGTCGTGTGTGTGTGTGTTCATATGCCACTGAACAATTTTCAGGCTTTCCTGCTACACGGCCATCCTGCTCAGGTCAAGAATTGTTCATTCCACACACTGGACACAGGATTACTACCACTATTACTTGAGATATCTGCCCCCTCCCCTGCCCCAGAAAACCCAGGAGCAACACATACTCTTTCTTGATGAGGAGGAGCCCCCAAGTACGTTATTAACAGCAGCAGTTTTTAAATATATATATATCAAACAGTGCTGAGAGGGAAAGGGGGGCAAGTGCTTTGAACAGAGGGAGTTCCAGACCCGAGCCACTGGAGAGACCTTTCTCTGCCGAGCCCCACTGGCGGCTCCCCTGGATCCCACCACAAAGGCACATGCAAACGGGCGCTCTGAAGCCAGCCTTCTCTCAACTGGAAGCTAGGAAGGCATAGAAATACTTTATTCCATTGCACACTTTTCGAACGTTTGCTAGACACAAGGAACAGAAAGGACGTTTTGACCCGGTGGAGAGGACTTCTGCTTTTCTCCCCAAAGGAGCTGCCTTTCCAGCCACAAGGGGCAACCTTACCATGCCTCCACTGACTTGCTGTGGCAGCCCCCCCCCCCACAACAAGCCCCATGGAAAAGAGAGGTGGTGCTTGGTGGTGCTTGGCAAAGCCACCCAGTCGATTCAGATTTCAGCAAACGGGCAAAGAGGAGCCCTAAGACTCCAGCGACTTGCACGTGACATACGGCCAGACGCCAACTGCTCCGTCATTCATCCAAATCGGAGACCGCCAGGCATACACGGGACGCGGCCACCCAAAAATGGTTCTGCCCTGCGGCCAGCATTGACCCAGCAGTTCCGCCAAGTCCCCTCTGGGCCACGTGGGCACCAAACGTGGCGCACTGCTTAAGAGCCATCCAAAAAGCTCCTGTCCACACGGAGAAGGAAGCATTCCGCTTCTCACCTGCCAAGCAAAGGTTAAACACACAAAAGGAAAAGGGGGGGTGGACTTCCAACCCTTTGCCATGTCCTCTTCACCTCCCTGCTGGTGGCAAATGCAAAACTCAATGTGCCCGAGAACTGCTCTAAGCAAAATCCTTCTGAGAGTAGAGCCAAATGTCTCTTTGCAATCAACTTTCACAAGCTCTGTCAGCCTCACAAGGCAAATGTCTCAGCGGAGGGCTTGCAGAACCAAATGCCTCCCCCACCCCACCCTATTAGCCAGTTGCCAACCTCCTTCCCGCAGAAGGCAAACTACATACATGTTTTTGGAGGGGGAAAAACCCACCGAGCAGACGGCCTACAGAAAACCTTGCGGAATCCTTCGGAGTTCACCGAGGCCTGCTGAACCAAAGTCTCTCCGTCCAGAGTGCAGAAAACACCTTTCCTGCAGCCATATAGTCCCACTTCTATTTATGAGGCTTATCCCGAATGTTTGACAAAACCAAAAGTGAAATGAACGGCAACAGCTTCTCCCTCTCCAGAGAATACCAACGGCACACAGTTATGGGGCAGCAATCTTCCAAATGAGAGACAGCAAACCAAAATGTGTTGGCAGTCAAGGGTCGCAACGCAAGAAGAGGTCGTGCTGCCGCTGCCAGGGGGAGGGAGGGTTGCCAAAAACAGAATCTTCTCTTTGCAGGAGCCACACAGTCACTGGCCCAAAGAAGGGGGGGAGAATTCTGTACCTCGCAGGCCGGATGGATGGATAGACAGACAGACAAGACAGAGGGGGAGGCGGTATCTGACCTCACACAAATTCCGTGAAGTCGTCCACCGAGGAGATGAGCCTTTTCCTCTGCCCCGTCTCATAGGAGGGTGCGGGATCCTGGGCAGCATGGGCAGATACTTTGGTGGGCACAGGAGGGTGCATGGTAGGGAAGCCAGAAGTCTGGTACTGGGTCTGCTCTCGGATCTAAAAAGACGATAAATACTTTTCAAGCTCTTAATAGGGGTTCTCTCAGCCACCTTTACAACAGTCCTGCAGTGTAGGGTCAAGCATAATCACCCCCATGCTGGGGACAGGTTGTGTTTGCCCAAGGGGAAGAGAAGCGTCGCTTGGCTGGGATGGGGATCTGTAGGCCCGACCCTGCTTCACTTCAGCCAGGGCTGCTGGGGAGTACAAGTGAACGAGGCAAGCCCTGATCACAGGGTTTCCCCAGAGGGATGACGGGCACCCTCCCTCTCTCACCCCATGTTTGGGCATGTCAAGTTCTGCAACGGCACAGTGGATGAGGTGAAGGGCAGAGGGCATTTTGAGACTTGGATTCAGATCTCTCAATCGGGGTCCTTGAAAGGCAGTTCTCATCCCCTGGCCCCCTTGAACGTTTGCTTCTGATTTTGGGGCGTAAGGAATGAACAAAATCAAACGAGTACAAAATCCTCTGGGATCAGACAGAAGTGGGAGAAAGAGACCCTGGCTTACTCTGTGTCTAAGCCTCTTGATGTGGCGCAGCCGGGCAATCCACTTAGACGGGTATGTGTCCGTGGGGTTGGAGCGGCTGTGATGGACTTGAGAGGCCATCTGTGCAAAAAGGAGAAAGCGGCCGGTCAGAGTTGGGCCCGCCCAAGCTTCCGCTGATTGGGTCAGCGAATCCAAAAGGGCAAGTGAAAAACGGCCTGGTGGGCTCGTGGCAGGGAGGATTGTAGGGCTTAGTCCCCTCTCGAGCCACACCCTATGGTGGCGCTGGGCTCACGTGTGTCAACAGACACTGGAATCCGTCCCACTCATGCCGGCAGCTGGAGAAAAGCACCACCCTCCGCAGAAAAGATCTGTGGAATCCAAACTGCATTGGAGAGCCAGCGTGGTGTAGTGGTCAAGAGCAATGGTTTGGAGTCTGATCTGGAAAACCGTGTTCGATTCCCCACTCCTCCACATGAGCGGCGGAGGCTAATCTGGTGAACTGGACTTGTTCCCCCACTCCTCCACATGAAGCCAGCTGGGTGACCTTGGGCTAGTCACAGCGCTCTCAGCCCCACCTACCTCACAGGGTGTCCTGTTGTGGGGAGGGGAAGGGAAGGTGACTGTAACCCGGTTTGATTCTCCCTTAAGTGGCAGAGAAAGTTGGCATATAAAAACCAACTCTTCTTCTTCTTGTTTGGAACCATGTGCACCACAAAGGGAGCCAGGATTGGTCTAGGCTTCCTGACAAGGGTCCAATCAGTGGCCAAGCTGTGTGTGCGCTGTACCCTCCCACCCACCACCCAGGTGCCCAGACGGCACTCACGTTGGCATGCAGGGCCATCTGACGGGCCACAAATGGGAGGTTCTTGTCCGAGACGATCTTGGCCACGCTGGTGTCCACCAGCCCTTCCATGTCTGCACACATGGGGGGGAGAGAAACGGTCAACGTCCTTCCTTTGGACAAGGCAACCCACTGGCAGGGCCTTCCTTCCCACCCAAAAGATCCATCATTGTCAACTGGCTCAAGCGGCAGAGTAGACCGGCCTGTCGCCTCCTGGCCTGGCCTCCACCTAGGGCTCTTCTTCTTCTACAAGAGGCGCTGCCTCCTAGAAGATGGAACTGAGGGTGTCGCTCTCACAATCTGGAGGGGGCCATACAGAGAATGGCCCACTGGATGAAAATGTGGGCAAGCTGCGGCCCTGAACCCTACCTTTCCGGCACTGCAGCGTGATCAGGTTACAGCTGTAGTCCAGCGGCTTGATAACCACGTGTACAAAGTTGAACTGACCCTAGGGGGAAGAAAACGGGTGGGTCAGAAGAGAGTCCAGGCCAGGAACTTCTGCCTCAGATGCTCAGGAGGGAGGGAGCAGCTCACCCAGCCATCAGAGACCAGCTGTGGCTAGAGCACACAAGCATTCTTCACATACACACACACCTCACATTCCACGTCATCGTGAAAAGGCCGGAGCTCTATCTCCTCTGTAGCTCTGTGGCTCAGTGGCAGAGCCCCTGCTTCGCATGCGGAAGGGTCCCGGGTTCAATTCCCGGCATCTCCAGTTAAAGGGACCAGGCAAGGTGGTGATGTGAAAAACCCCTGCCTGAGACCCTGGAGAGCCGCTGCCGGTCTGAGCTGACAATACTGACTTTGATGGACCGAGGGTCTGATTCAGTATAAGGCAGCTTCATGTGTTCAACTAGGCAGTTATGCCACAGGTGAATTTCTGAGATTAGAGACGCCTCAGGCCCTCTGATCTTCCTAGGCATGCAGGAACTAGTGTTCTCCACACACTCGGAAGAATACGCCATTGCGGTTTTGCCGGTTGCAAGACTGAGCATGCACACCAGTCCTGGAGCCAAGCAGCAACTCTGAGCCTCAAGCATACTGGGCCTGCCATGCTCCAGGCACAAGGGGAGGCAATTCCTCCTGTCTTTTGGCGGAGAGGTTGCGGGCCGTGGCACGAGCTGTGAGAGTTGCACCCTGCATCAGGGAAGCTTCCGTGGGTGTAGCGAGCGGGCAGCAGCTCAAACAGGCAGGCAGAAGCCCCCCCCCCCCCGGCCAGGCGCTTCCTCACCTTGATGGTCCCCAGTCTGAAGTCTTCCCCAGAGTCATTGTAAATGATGGAGACAAAGTCATTCCCCAGGTGCCGCTTCTTGTCACAGCGATATTTGTCCAGGTCTTTGGTGGGCATCAGGGTGGCAATGTGGAAAATGGCTGGAACACCAAGCAAAGAGCATTAACAGAACTTGGAAACTTCCTTTTTTAACACTATTTACTTATTGGCTGTATTTATGCATAACAATAACAGCAATAACACGTTTTAATGTGGCAGAAAGCGCTGACAGCGACCCCGTAGGGTTTTCAAGGCAAGAGATATTCAGAGATGGTTTGCCATTGCCCACCTCTGCAAAGTGACCCAGGTATTTCTCGGAGGTCTCCCATCCAAGTACTAGCCAGGGCCGACCCTGCTTAGTTTCTGAGACCTGATGAGATCAGGCTAGCCTGGGCCGTCTCCATTTGATTTGCCGTCCTTGACGGCAGAACTGCCTTTGGGCGGGAAGAGGGAAGCTTTCGCGGCATGTACATACATTAGGGCAACTCTGCTCCCAAAAGGAGTCGGGGTGGGGGAGGGGGAAGATGGGAAGAAGAAGGCCCCGGGCCGTACTTTGCATGATATCGTCGTGCCAGCAGTAGGTGAACTGCCCATCCTCCCCGCACACGTCCAGGCCGCCGAGGTAGATCTTGTCCGGCTGGCAGTCCTTGAGCTCAATCAGCTTGCCCAGGCCCGTCAGGAACTCCGTGTAGCGGTAGGAGCCATGCTCATTAGACAGTATGGCCAGCTCCTGGTTGCTCTGTGGAGAAAAACGGCGGCTGGGGACCGACAGGCCTGGGAGCAGAACCTCGGTTGCTTATGGGGGGGGGGGGCTAGGGCATGCTTCAGCGGGGCTGTCTCGGGCTGCTTTGCAGGAAACTGAATGCCCTTGTACCAACAATGCTAAAAACATCCTTGGATGTATAAAACTGAACTAGCAGAGACACGGGTCTAGCCTGTCGCATTGCTCAGGGTGGTGCATGTGGTTTCCCTTCCCCATGTTGTCTTCACAGCTCACAGCAGTGTCTGTGGTTCCCAGCTATATCTTCACAACAACCCTGTGAAGTGGGCTAGGCCAAGAGAGAATGGCCGGGTCAAGTTCCGGTTTAGTTTCTGTCCCCACCTGGAGTCCATTTTGCTGACTCAGGGTTTGTTTTTAGCAACACCCCCCATACCTGGCCTTCTCCAACATACAGCACTGCAATCTTGTGGGTGTCGTAGGGCGGGATCTGATCCAGGAGCTGCACGGACCTCTCAAAGGTCTAAGGGTGCAAACAAAATGAGAGATCTTGAAGCCTGCTTTGATTGGGGGGGGGGTTTTCTTAGCAAGGCAACACCCTCCATCCCTCCCACTTGAAATGTTTTGGTGGTTTGTTTTGTTTGGAAGTAACTTTTGGCTACCTTAATAGAGGACCGTCCTGCGGAGGTAGAACGTTCTTTTCCTCTACACCACTGGCCTGGAAGAGGCCACGCTGGATGTATTGGCCACAGGCTCTGATCGTGCTGGATAACTGCGAGGTCCCCAGGCCTGAACCTCACTCCTCAGGGACAGAGGCTGCATCCAAGAACGCTCCCCAGAAGCCCTGCTCCACCCTCGCACCAGAAGCCCTCAGCCAAGAAACAAATGCGGGACGGGGTCCCCGAAGGAAGACAGTCTGAGAACCGGCGGGGAAGGGTTCCACGTTCCGTCCACAGGCGCCACTGCTGCTCCTCCCAACCGCTGACAAAACACACCCGGCTATCCTCCCTCTCGTGTCTTTAGTGCATAAGCGAGACCCTGAGCTTACCTCATTGGGCAACAAGAGGGGCTTGTTGGATCCATCACCAAAGAAAGGGGAGTGATACAGCTGCAGGAACACAAAGCTGGGGAGAGAAGTTCAAGCGCCGTCAAGAGAGTCGAGGGTTCCCGTCTTCCCAGCTGCCGCCAGAGGGAGCACGGGAGGCGGACACTGAGCAGTCTCAAGCTGCACGGCGCTGAGACGCCGCTCTCTAGATGAGGAACTTTGGTTCTCTCTTTTACAGTGGCTATGAGCTGCTTAGAGAGCCAGGCAAACAAAAGTTTGGAGAGTTCGACAACCAAAAACAGCTGGCCAGCCTGCCGAGGCAGTTATGAATCCCAGGACGAGAAGCACAGGAGCAAAGTTTCTCTCCCTCAGCATTGTGAATGATTGGAGAAATCTCCGCCCCACCTCAGCTGCCTCTGACCTAAGCGAACGGCCACAGGGAAGCCCACAGGATTCAAGTCCAGGAGCACCTGAGAGACCCACAAGATTTTCAGGGCATCGTCAGCTGAAGGGAGCTCTGATTCTCGAAAGCTCATGCCCTGAAACTCCTGTGGGTCTCTAAAGTGCTACCGCACTCAAACCTTGCTCTTCTATCTTATTTATTTATTCATTATATTTTTATCCTGCCCTTCCCGACTAAAGCTGGGCTCAGGGCGGCTGACAACACAAAACTACTATTAAAATTATAAATATAGTATAAATATTTAAGACATCAGATGCAGACCAATACGGCTATGCCCTTCTAAAGCAAAGCCCTTGTGGTTTCCCGCGTATGCCAGACGTACAATCTGGAAACGACGGATCGGACCCACAGCCCCCCGATCCGACACTGCCCGCCGGGCCGAACTGCTCACCTGGGGTTGATCCCTGGAACCTTCTCCGCGTTGGAGGCCGCGGCCCTGCCTTTGAAGGGGTCCTTCTCGATCCTCTTGCCCCTCCTCGAGGGCGCCGAATCGGAGATGGTGTACCCTCGGGGGCGGTGGCCGCCCGGGGAACGGGGAGAAGAGGCGGGGCCGCCACTGTCCAGCAGTGCGGCCCCGGGGGTCCTGTCCTCCTCCGCTCTCCTCAGCCAGCTGCCTGCGGCCTCCCCTTCCAAGTGGCCTGACTGGGACTTGGATTTCACGTCACTGCTCAGCTTCCCGGCCGCTTCTTCGCCATTGGCGTCTTTGAGGACCTCCTGGAGGGTCTGGAGCTCCGGGGAGGAGCTGGACTTGCTGAGCGGCTGGGAGGGCTGGAAGGAAAGGGCCTCGAAAGCCCGGCTGTCTTCCAGGTGCCTGGCCCTTTCAATGGGAATGCCAATGGACCCCAAGTCTTCCGGCTTCAGGGCTTTTTCCTCTTGACTGGACGTTGAAGAGGACTGTGAGGAGAATGGAGTGGAAGAAAAGCCACTCCCTTAAGCAACGGCCTGAGGAACGAAAACGAGCCTTCCCAGCTGGCCGCCTTCATGATCCCTTCCCAGCAAAGAAGCTTGACTCTCCCCCACCTCAAGTATGGCGGACTGCACCCCTCTTGGCCAGGTTAAGGGAGCCACCTTACCCTGCTGTACATCCCAGGGGCTTTGCCTAACTTCTCGCTCACAACGCGATCCAGACACATGGCTTCGAAGTCTTCAATCTCTTGAGACTCCGGCAGAAACTCCCTTTCTTTCAAGTCTGCTGCCGGCGGGCTTCCTTCTTCTGGAACGATGGCCGATTCTACCAAGAAACACAAACAGAATGGCTGACGCCTGGAGAAGGAGGGAAGAGGAGTCTTTGGGAGGGTCGGGCTCCCATCCTCCGATGTCCCAACCTTTCCCAGACATGGGATTTTAGCAGGCAGATAATGCTGAAAGAGCTTTCATGGGTCCCCTTTCCCCTCAAGAGTCAAGAACACTTCTCTTTTGGGTCACCTGGAGCCAAGGCATCCAGGCCTGAGGCCCATAAACATCTAAGGAAATAGCAACAGCACAGATGTAAGGTAGTGTGAGGTCTTTTGCCAACTGGAGCACAAAAATTTAATGTTTCATGCTTGCATGTTGAAGGGGGGGATAGTCTTTAAAGTTATTGGCATTTGATGCATTACAGAAATGAACCCAGGAAGAAACAAAGGGCCAGTCCTGAAGATTCTCAATAAGTCCCCCACTGAACTCCAACACATTAGGAGACCAGCAGGCGGTGCTGGGCCTATGTGAGCAGTGAGGGGCAAAGGAGAGAGGACGCACACCAAGAATGGGTACTGGTTCTTGAGCTTCCCACAGGTACAGCATCATCTGACCACAGCACACAAACACTTATTTTGTTTGGGGGGGGGGGTAGGGGACTTCCCATTAGATTCCTGAAGTTACACCTCATCTCCTCAATCTCTCACTCTTTCTCTCTCTCTCAAAAAAAGACCCTCACACTTCACCTAGGGAGAAAAAAATCAACGCACCCTTAGCAAGGCAGAGAGAGGCCCAGAAAAACATTCAACATTCCCAGAAATGCCGAAAGCACATTTTTCCTAAAACTGAACCTGCAGCAAACGTCTCCAATAATTAAGATGCTTCCTAAACTCAACCTTTTAAAGACTCATGAGTGTGCATATGCAAAAAAAGAGAGCTGCAGTTCTAAAGTCTATTTAAAGGCTTTAAGCAGTGAGGTAGCTTTGTTTCATGAAAGTTTAGTTAGCGCTAAACACTCTTCCAGTTTGCAAGACCTGAGCATGGCTGTTAATACGATGTTTTGGAGGTCATTAATTCATAGTCGCCTTGAGTCGGAAGTGACTTGACGGCACTTAACACACACACACAAAAAAAACTTCTTCCATTTAACACATTTGCACCACTCCACGCCAGGCAGAAGCAGCAGGGACCAAGGATGAGCCAATCAGCTCAACGCTGGGCAAGCACCAAGATACAGCTGCCTCCTGTTCCTCACTCACAAGGAAACAAAATACACCTTTGGGGGGGGGGCATTTTGATACTTGGGGAAGGGATTTATGAGGCTTAAAGGAAAAGATTCCCCACTAGGATCTTGCATTTAACACAACGACATTTAAGACTGCACGGACAGTACTAGGGCCGCTGCAGAACACAAGCTACTTCCTACGTGCCTTGGCAGATGGAAGGTGGAGAGAGAAGGAGCAGAGGTTTTTTGGGGGGGAAGATATTTGTCCTGGGGAAAAGGCTGAAGGTACAGTAGTGACTCCCCTCCCCCATTTTGCACAAACCAGAACCACAAATACAAAGGGTTTTTTTTTTTCAGCAAGCAAAAAAATCAAATCAACAGAACAGCAAAATCTCACTGAAGCAGCTTTAGCAGGAATAAACGTGGGCTTGCAATATCCAAACTTACGTCAAAGCAGTTCAGAATTAGCATTGCACACGCGTGCAGAGGTCTCCTCGAGTGTTCAAGCCAGAAGCCTCCTGCCAGTCCCTCCAAGGGCACCCACTGCTCCCCGCTGGGTCAAGAACCACTGCCAAGTTTTAGCTACTGACCTCTGGGTCAGTCGATGGGATAACAGGACAACTACAGAGTAATCCCAACTTCACTGCTTGACCTGTTACAAGCACCATGCCAAATTCACACAAGACCTGCCGACCGTTTCATGCTGGAATTTTACATGGATTTTTTTAAGGCAAGAAGAAAGCACTTTGCAAACCCAGGCCACAGAGCCATAGCTTCAATTTGAGTTTTTCATTTTTAGACCATTATATAAAGACCCAGATTCCAACCTTGTCAACAAGATGGCAAAAATACTCTGTTTTAAGCATCGATTTGTATTTCAATTTAGGTAAAACGAATAAAAAAGAGTTAAGATTCTAGACCCCATGTTTGCGGACGCTCAGAAAATTGCAGGAAGTCGGAAATTTGTTAGGATTCAAAGGTTTTCTTACTCTGAAGCCGGCTGGCAAAATTAGTTCTGGTCTTGCAGGTCATAATGCTGACCTCTTCTCCAGGCCAGAATCCACCTATGAAGGACCACCCCCTCCTTTGTGAAACAAAGCTACGTCGGGGCAAGGGAGGCTGTGTCTGGCTTGGACTAGCTCATGCTACCTTGGAATCCCATCCGTTGAGGGCTACGAGACCAGGGTCAGGCAGGAAAACATGGAGGGGAAGACGGAGGCAGTTTTCACAAGCCAGAGCTGAGTTCCTTTCTCCCCTGCCCACCCCCTTTCCTTTAAACTCCTTGAAAGATAGGTGAGTATACCTGCCCAGGATATGCTCCTGTGCAGCCTTTCTTGAGAACTGGTCAGGTACATGGAAGAGAAAGAGGCCACTGTGAAGGGAAAACCAAGGGAGTTGCTACATTAAAAAGGAAGGGGAGAGAAAGACACACAGAGAGAGAAACCAGAGGGAGAAAATAATTTTTTTCAAAAGCAAGAGAGGCGTCAGTAGGAGGAGTCAGATTCAACAAATATAAGGGAGGAAGGATGGAGAGCAGTTGTTGGCTGTGTCAAGAAGGGGCGTCAAAAGGTGCACCGGGCAGGAGAAAGATTTGAAGCACAAGAGGAGGCAGGCTAATCTGACTCACAGGGCATAATTCTCTGCGTGTCTCCACTAAACACAACACAGGAACTACCCGACAGCATGGGCTGAGCCCCCATGAATAATGGGGGAAGCCATTTCAGGGCCCTGGACTTATGCCAAACAAATCTTTTTCAGGACAGCATTTCCCATCTCAAGTTTGCTTCTTCCCTGATGCTCTGCGTAGCTGTCAGTTTAGTACCTGACGCGGCTACCCTCCAGAAAGGAGCCCCCCCCCCGCTCGCAGCCGGGCTCACCTGTGTTGGATCGCTGCAGGAGGGAAGGCTTGGAGGTCCCGGTGGGCAAGCTGGAGGAGGGCACCGAGAGGGATTTGTAGAGTGCGGTCTCACGGTGCTCCTTGAAACGCTCTGCCGCCATGAGGGCATTGGACAGCTCCTGCAGGGGCATGTTGTCGATATCGGAAGAGAAGGGGCTGAGCGGATTCTCCAGGCTCATCAGCCAGCTGGTGTTTCCTGCTCGGGGGACAGAAACCACAGATCAGCTTTTGGGGAAGGGCCATGGCTCAGTGGGACAGCATCTGGCTGGCATGCAGGAGGTCCCAGGTTCAATCCCCGGCATCTCCAGTTAAAGGGACCAGGCAAGTAGGTGATGTGAAAGACCTCTGCCTGAGACCCTGGAGAGCCGCTGCCGGTCTAAGTAGACAATACTGACTTTGATGGACCGAGGGTCTGGTTCAGTATAAGGCAGCTTCATGTGTTCTGGGGAAGGGCCGTAGCTCAGTGGTAGAGCCTCTGCGTGGCATGCAGAAGGTCCCAGGTTCAATCCCCAGCATCTCCAGTTAAAGGGACTAGGCAAGTAGGTGATGTGAACAACCTCTGCCTGAGACCCTGGAGAGCCGCTGCCGGTCTGAGTAGACAATACTGACTTCAATGGACCGAAGGTCTGATTCAGTATAAGGCAGCTTCATGTATTCATGTGCAAGGAACAACACCTGTTACTGGGGCTGACCAAAGTGATGCCAAGCACTGCGCAAGCTTTCGATATCCTCTGTGTGGCAGCGTTACTGTCAGTGCAGAGGATTGAGAGTCACAGAATGGCTGATAAATAGCCCAGAACTGACGCTCTTCAGCAAACGGGTCTCTGGGACCTCTTCAGCCTACCTGTCGGCCTCCGGACCAGGATTTCCGCCCAGCCCTGGGTCAGCAGAGGGACGTATGCAGCCAGGTTGGCCTTCTCTTTCTGCGGAGGAGCCTGAGAGCTGGGAGCAGCCTTTTCTGTCCGAGTAGCGGGATAATTCTGTGGCCCTTGGGGCATGGAGCTGGCAGGGGCATGGGGGGCAGAGCCGTCCAGAGCGCCAACCCGCAAAGCGTGGCCACCTGCAGAGTGAGAGAGCGGCCGGGTTAAGCCAGAAGAAGCAAGTTCACAGAGCGCGGCGAAGCGGTTTTGAGCGAGAAGAAAAAGGGAGCTCCGTGTAAACTGCGCTCTCTGTAGGAAGCCTCTCCCTCCCTTCCATCCCCAAGATGGTCTAAACCAGGAGTCCCCAACACCTTACCAGACATCGACCTGACTCTGTTGCGGGATCCTCGAACCACTTGTGGGCCAGCCTGGGACTCCAGTTTGGCCGGGGCCTCTTTTATCTGCCTCACCTGTGAGGCGGGATCTAGGCTGGGAATGGAAGCACACATCAGAGATTCAGATCAGGGGGGTTAATGGGCCCGTTTGCCCCTCTCTGGTTCTTGTTTTGTAACACACTCTCCCTTGAATGCCAAGCTCTCCCAAGGCTCAGAATTCACGGTTCTCTCTTGGATGAGCGGCACTCCCAAGGCGAGGGGGAAGGGAAAGGTGCAAAATGCTTTGCAATGCCTCATTCACCCCGCAACTCAAAGCACACCAACTGAGATCTCAAAGCAAAAGGCCACCAACTCCTACCCCTACACTCTTGCCAGGCTGGCCAGCCAACTCACGTTGCTTGCAACTAAAGGTTTATCACCACACCAAAAGATTTTGCACCATTCAGTCTGGAGCGGCAACGGTTTTTCACCGTGCAAAAATCCCATCTCCCCGACCTCCTCCGTTGCGTTTTCACAAGGAGAAGCACTGGCCCAGGCTTACCGTGCCTCAGTTCTGCTCGGCAGCTCCTCCGAGTCCAGGCCCAGGAGCGACCTGGTCCCCGTCCCGACACTGGTAGTGATTGTCACGAGCTTGTTACCCACCAGCCACGTCTTGGTCCTCCCTCCCGCCAGGAGGAACTCCCCCACTGGAGACCTGAGAACACAAGAGAGCAGAAAAGGGTCAGAGAAAAGGTTGGCTGAGTAAAGCCAGCCAGGGCACCCACAGACAGAGGAAGAAAGGAAACCCCTGCCCTGTCTGACCCTAACATCAGAGGCACACGGAGAAATCCGCAGCGGCTGAGTTAGAGATAAAAGGCTATTTAACCTCCAACAGCAATAGAGATGACCAGTGGAATCAAGCATGTATTTGCAAAAGGATTGTAGCAGAGGCGCTGACATCAGCCAATAATTAGAGTTTGCATGTCAAAAACCAGCGGCCATTTTCTCCAGGTGAACTACACCAGCGTGGTATAGTGGTTAAGAGCAGTGGTTTGGAGCAGTGGCCTCTGATCTGGAGAACTGGGCTCTTGCACATGGGTGGGGGACTCCAATCTGGTGAACCGGGTTGGTTTCCCCACTCCTCCACATAAAGCCAGCGGGGGGACATTGGGCTAGTCACAGTTCTCTTTGAGCTCTCTCAGCCCCACCCGCCTCACAGGGTGTCTATTGCGGGGAGGGGAAGGTGATTGTAAGCCGCTTTGATTCTTCCTTAAGTGGGAGAGAAAGTCGGCATATAAAAACCAACTCTTGTTCTTGTATTGGCTGGAGATCAGTTGTAATAGTAGGAATGTCAGCAATGCTGATTCTATGACCTTAGGCAGATTGTGAGAGGGAGGGCACCATGGCCATCTTCTGGGCATGGAGTAGGGGTCACTGGCTGTGTGTGTGGGGGGGGGATGTAGTTCTGAAATTCCTGCATTGTGCAGGGGGTTGGACTAGATGACCCCGGCGGTCCCTTCCAACTCTGTGATTCTATGCGATCTCCAGCCACCACCTGGAGGTTGGCAACCCTAGGCTGAGCAGTATAGGTTTTTCATGGATATGGAAACCAGGAGCAGCTGAGGAGCCCCAAACCAGCACTGATGGTTACGAAGGCTGCCCTGGAGCCGAGGGGAGAGGCGAACTGCTCCAGCTTGCCTCCAGAAAGCACTGCTGGTGGTCGGTTCTGAGCTCCCCACAAAGAAGGCCATAGCGGGCCTCAGCCTCCGCTTGAAAGAGGGGCCTGCGCTGGAAGCCCCCCAGGACTAAGCATCGGTGCTGAGAAGCCGCAGCAAAATGGTGGGCCGAGGCCACTCCTGCGCCGGGTTGTAAAGCAAAGGTTCGGCGGGCCTTAAGCCTGCCAGTTGCCTCAGGACACTGCTTAGCCCACTGCACCCCCCTCCCACAAAAAACTACAGGCCCTGAAGAGGTCCAAACAACCCCAACGAACATAAATATTTGTGTGTTTTTTCAATTGTATGTTGGATACCTTTAACTTGATCCTTTCCCTTCTGTACCCTTCTGACTATAAAATACAAATATTGTAAAAAAATAAACAACCCCAACGGAAAAGCACAAAAAAACCCTCATGATTCACAGCACCCTTTCCACAAAGAGCCATTAAAAGGAGGGCCTGGCACCGTGAGCCCCACGGCCCCGAGCGCTTCCCCTTGAGCCCGAAGGCAGCCAGGAAAAGTTTCCCTCCCTCAGGCATGGCGAAGCCTTGCAGCCAGGCTCCCCTCAGGCCGCCGCACCAGGCCTCTTCCCTTCGGAGCGGACCAGGGGAGAGGGAGGGGTCCTGTCAGGCAGGCCGGAGGAAAGACCCCCTTTTGAGTCGGGGGGCTCCAGGTTTCTCCCCTCAGCGAAACCTGGGAAAAACCTGGAGCCCCCGCCCCCACCGACTCAAAAGGGGCTCTTTCCCTCAGGGGCCTCCCCTTCGGACCAGCCCACAGCCAAATCCTCCAAAAAAAGAGCTCCAGAGTTTCATCGGCACCGTTTTAAAGCCGCAGCTGGCCCGGTCCTGAGGAGGACCCCTTTTTGGGCCGTTAACAACAAAGCGGAAGCTCAGAAATGTTCCTTTTTTAAGCACGGCTTGTTAGTCACGAAAATGGCTGCTAATGAGCGGAATCAAGGCTCCTCAGCCTCGAGGATGAGGGGAGGGGGTCACGTGACCGTTTTGGCGGGAAAGCGCCAAAGAGGGGAAGGGGCGCTCCCAGCCCCGCCGCCCAAAAGAGTCAAAAAAAATGGGGGACGAAAGACCCAACCTAAAACCAAAGCTGGGTACCCCCAAAGGTTGGGTGGGAAAAGACTCAATTATGTATAGAAAGGCGCTGATATCTCTATTAAAAACATTAAAATATTATATTAAAAGAAAGCACAAATGGCAACTAATACAGGCTGATAAACCAAAACCACCATCCAAACGCGTTTCGGCCCCCCTGGCCTTCATCAGTGGTCTAATAAGGTCACTTATAACGCACACCAATACAAAATACAACACGTACCACAGCGTTAAAGCAGAATCATAACAACCCGGGTATGAAGGTAGGGATGTATTCCCATTTGACTCTTTGCCCAATATATTATATAGAATTTATAAAATTAAAGGGCCCGCTGCGGTGGGAAACTTGCTGCTTGTTCTTCTCTGGGCTGTGTTAGCCTTCCATACAAGGTTGTACACGCCAGTACCAACCAGTATCAACCAGCAGCGCCCGAAAGACCTCGACAACATTTCTGGACATTTCGTGAGTCACACCGCTCACTTCTTCAGACACTTCTTCTGAAGAAGTGAGTGGTGTGACTCACGAAAGCTCATTACCCGGCCGGAAGCATTGTCGAGGTCTTTCAGGCGCTGCTAGACTCTGGCCCTTTTCTACTGCTAAGAGACAGACGAATGCAGCTACCTGTTGTGATCTATCCCAGCCTACCGGAAAGCTTTGGAAATCTTTTCCATGGCCGGCCTGGTGTACACCCAGTCCTCCAAAGTGGGACTGCAAAGAAGCCACAATGATAAACGTGGAGATTCCACTGAACTAACACAGTTAATGACTACATATATGTATTTATATGTATTTATATTTACATGCATTCATTCTGTTGGAAGCCACCCTGAGTCTGGCAGTGCCATGGAGGGCAGGGTATAAACCTAATTATTATCAATAATACCTACAACAATAATAACAACAATAATAATTATTATTTTCCACTCTGCACTTTTTCACAGCCTCTGTGCTAGCAGTCAATGCATCTTGTGGTGGAGGATTCCAGAACTGTTTGCGCACTGTACAACATATTTCTATGGTCAGTTCTTTTTACAGCCCACGCAGCTGATGATCCCAGAGTTCGAGATGGACTATGCCGGAGTCTCTTTCCACACAGATCATAGCTGCATAGATTTCTCTCATGCCTCGCCCTTTCTCAAACAGCCCTGATTGCTTTAGCCTGCCAGGAGTGGATGGACCTTGGCTCAATCCAACCCAAACAGCTCTTACACTTGAGAAAACAAGCAGTTGGGTCCTGCAAGGCCATTCCGCTGACAGCTGTGCCTCCCTCAGCCACAAGATTTTTGCTTTGCAAGAGGTAGTCTCCTGTGTCAGCAAAAGGCAATCTGTGCTGGAGGAAGGCACCGTTGTTAACGGTACGGATCCAAGCCGAGGGGTCTGTCTGAAGGGAGGAAAGAAGCCAAGCTTTGCCATCTGATTTGGGAACTCAGAACCAGAATTTTAAGAAGCGTTAGGATAATTTTGAGCCAGGAGGAGGCGCTTCTGTCCAAGAGAAAGGGAAGGGAAGTGTGATGAAGCCAACCTTTTGGGCACCGCTGTGAAGTTCGAGAAGACGTATCGGGCCATCATATCGAGGCAGGTCTCCGTGAGCTCCAGGTGGAGGTTTTTCAGGCTGTCATCTGCTTGGGCCATCGAGTTCTCGTCCGCGGAGCCCAGGCTGGAGCTGGTGATGGACGTCTGGATCCGGCTGGAAAGATGGGCAGGAACGGGGTAAGGGTCAGGCCTCGGCAAAAGAAGGCGGTCACCTAGTCAGATCTAAAGCATGCAGCAGGCTGGGGTGGGGATGGGGGAGAGTCTGGCTGTCTCCTCGGCTATCAAATTCCGGAATTCCAGTTTGCCTGACTCCATGAGGGACGTCCCCCACCGCTGGCCCACAGGGGGCCCCCAGGAAGAGGGAGAGGAGCAGGGCAGTCAGTGGGTTCGGAAGCACGGCAGGGAGCAAAGCGCGGCAGGAGCAGCTACCGACTGGCCATCTTGTCCGTCCAGACCAAACCGGTGGTTCTCCAACTGCGGGTCGGGACCCTAAAGTGGCTTGCAGCTCTCCCAAAGGATGAGATGAGCCAGAAAAGAAGGGTCAACGATCCATTTGGGTTGACCTTTGGGGAATGTCCAGAATAGCAGAAGAAAAGACTGCTGCTCATCTACCATATATATATATATATATTAAAAAAAAAAATACCAGAAAGGAGGGATGAAAAATAAACTCAGTTCAGTGTTGACTGATGCAAAGTCCCTAACACTTTAGGTTGGGGAGGGGGAAAGCAACGTGAAGTTACTTTGTGAGCAGATCCTGAAAAGGTACAGTACGTTTAGAAGGGGGTCCCGCCTCACAAAGTTTGAGAACCACCAGCCGAGAGCTCTACCGCCAGCCCCCCCCCCCAAGCCAACACTGGGGCAGAGAGCGAGTGGGGATGGAAGCCGGCATCCGGGGCCTCTGGCCCTGGACTCCATCCTCAGAGCAGCCCAACAAGAAGCCCAGCCACCCGCCAGGGGCTCAGAGTGTAGCTCGATCAGAGCAGACCCTGACTGCTTCGCAACATAAAAAACCAACCAACATCTATTATAAAATATAATATGAAACCCCAAGACAAGGAATTGGTGGTCTCCAATACGCAGGGTTGCCACCAAGACGAGCAGGCTGGTCCTGCCTTTCCACAAAGGTTGGCTTTGACGCTAAGGGGCATCTCGGCCCTGCCCCAACCCAGAGGGTGTGTGTGCTATGCCCCCCGCCCTGTCTGGAAAGAAAAAACAAGAGCCTCTGCTTCTTCAGCTGGGCTGCTGGAAGCCAGAGCGAGAGATATCCCAAGAGTCTCAAAACCCCAACACAGACTGAGCGGCAAATTCCTTTTTTTTATACAAATGAAAGATTGCTTCTAGCATGGGGGATCTGCAAAGACGTTCCGCAGCTGGCTTCCTTCAGTCTAACTGGTGTCAAGTCATCCCCGGCATTCTTAGCCAGTCATTATCCAACTCTTTGGTTACTATAATTTCCATATAAATAATTTTTTTTCAAAAGCCTCCCAGGAGAACAAACTGGGGTGGAGGTGGGTTAGACAGGGGAGCAGTGTTCTCCAAGCCTTTGAGATGTTCAATTCTGCAGATCCTTGCAAAAAAAAAAAATTGTCCCAAACAACGGAATGTGCTCGTCTTGGTGGCTTAGCAATCAAAGAAAACTCATTTGTGCAGAGACCAACATTTCCCTTGGCAGGGAATGTATCATGGGGCTTTCCAGTCCCTTCCAAAATAGGCATTCTGAACAGCAGGAAGATGTTTTCAAAGACGCTGAAGGGCCAATGGGTTTTTCCTGAAACCCCCCACAGACCCACAGAGGGCTTTCAGCAAACCGTGGCTTGCAAATCCAGAACCAGCCTCGGGAGCTGGTTCCCCTAGCCCCTCCTCTCTTCAAGGGAGAGCATTTCCTCTTTCCTTGGTGGCTTCTTCAGCCAGGCTGCACCAATGCTCACCAGTGCTTAAAGACCACCACCCCCTCCCAAAGAACGGCCTGAAATCCTGGTTTCACAGGGATCCCTGGCTAACAACCACCCTGGCTAGTTCAAGCGAGGGAAGTAGGGAGGAAGTGGGACAAACATCTTCCCGAGGTAGCTTCTGACTACAAGCAGTGGTTTGTAGGGAGTGAGAGTCACGTCTGCACTTGATGCCATACAGGAGGGTTTGCAAACATCTCCCCTGTACACACAATGCTCACACAACGTCATGAAGTGTAAAAAAATAATGCATGGGGGTGTGGGGAGCCCAGCGTAGAGAAGAGATTATCAGAGGCTCCCAAGAGGTTTCTCATTCTACGTGGTCAAGAGGAGGGAGCTGTGGCTCAGTGGTAGAGTCCCTACTTGGAATGCAAAAGGTCCCTGGTTCAATCCCCGGCAGCATCTCCAAGTAAAGCATCAGTGGGGAAGGCCCCGGGGGAGCCACTGCCAGTCCAAATGGACCATTCTAAGTGAGATGGACTGACGGTCTGACTCCGTACAGGTCTGATAGCTTTGATGCCGTTCCATAGCCTGGCCACAAAACACACGGTGCCAGCCAATTCCACCTCCAAGCTTCGCTTTTTAGAATCACCACGGCTGGAAAAAGGGCTGCCCCAGAAAAGACGTCTCTTAATGCCACTGAGCCACAAGGAAGGGGAGGGGGGAAAGAGAGGGGAGGGGCCATGGCTCAGTGGTAGAGCATCTGCTTGGCATACAGAAGGTCCCAGGTTCAGTCCCAGGCATCTCCAGTTAAAGGGACTAGGCAAGTAGGTGAGGTAAAGGACCTCTGCCTGAGACCCTGGAGAGATGCTGCCAGTCTGAGAAGACAATACTGACTTTGATGGACCGAGGGTCTGATTCAGTAGAAGGCAGCTTCATGTTTTCATGTGAGATCTGGGTAAAACTGGGAGTCGTACAACAAAAGCCAACGTCTCAACGGTGTCTTCGAACGCATGCGAGGGAAGGGCTTGCGAAGTGCGTGAAGCTGAGCAGGGGGCTTCGACTCTCTTCGCCAGGGAAGTCATGCAAGGATTCCAGCATGCAACCCTCCCCCCTCCCCACCCCGTCACTGCAAGCAGAGCGGCCAAGAGCCCCCTCCTCCCCCCTCCCCCTGGCTCTTGGCCCTCCCTTTTCCAAGCGTCTCTACCTGCGGGCTGCATGGTCAGACACGCTGATGCTGCGGGAACGGAAGGCATCGGCTGCGGAGGATTCTTTCAGCTCTTTCACGGGCGGGGAGCTATTCAAGCTCAGCCGGGCATTTTTGGCTACTTTAAAACTACTAGGGGTGAAGAAGCAGCACCGAGACCCCCACACACACAGAGAGGTGGGATTGGCAGAGGAAGGAAATCATTGGAGGGGCAGAGGATGGAAGGCCAGAAAAGTCCCGGAAGGTGATGTGGGAAAGAACAAAAGAAAGAATGCCAAAAAAAAAAGGAAGGAAGGGGAGGGGGAATTAAAAAACAATAAGCAAAACTTGAAAGCAATAAAAACACAAAAACATTTCGGAAACAAAAACACCACAACAGGAAGCCGACACACCGCCCCCCCTCTAAGAAACGTTACACAACACCCCCCCCAAGTGAAATTAGCGAACAAGTTTAAAACCAAAGAGCTGATTGAGAGGGAGGAGTTGGAATACGACCGCCTACCGGGCCGAGAAAGAAAACACCATGGCTGTTCAGCGGCGCAGTCGGGGCACACTGCACACGCTCAGAGGCATGCTTTGCTACACTCACTCGGCATGTGCAGCGGGGGGGGGGGAATCCACATCCAATTAAGTTGTGAGATTCTGAAGACTCCGGTTTAATAGCCCAGCACCAATTTCAGGAGCAGATTTCAAAGGCAAGTTGCTGGGAACCCACGGCACCCGCTACTGAACATGCCGTCGCCAAAAATATTTGCCAGCTACGGGGGCCTGCTAACTCCCATTGGCTGAAGGTAACCAGGAGAGCACAGCGACAGTGTGGATGAAGATTCCTGCCTGGAGGGCAAGACGCTGTGGATCCATTCCACTTGATTCCAATGCAAGAAGCCCTCGGCAAGAAGCGCCTTGCTTGCTCTGGAGGAAAGTACTGCCACGGGCAGAATGAATAGCTGGGATCCAGGCCCACAGAGTCTTGCAAAAAGCAGGCCAAGATGTAGGTCTGAGCCCCAGTGAAAAGCGGGTTCCCAGAGGGAAGCGTCTGCCTCACGCCCAGTTCTGGCGGTACAGTCCTGCGCGTTTTCATTGTTTCCTGAACCACTAGGGTCTGCCGCCTACGGAGGCTCAAAAACAAAATGCCGAGAATAATTGCGATGCTGTTTTGAAAATGCCCAACAGAACAGCTCTGGGGAATCAGTAGTATTCCAACTGCAGTGTTAAAATTAAGAGGGGGTGGAGGCAATGGGAGAAAAAACACGTAGGAGAAAATGGTGCGTATCGGATAGCCGATTGGAAAAACAAAGTGGATGATCAGGCGTTTAAGAAATGGATGGGTTAGGGAAATCTAGAGAACTTAAAGGCAGAAAAACTATTTACGGTGCGGCATTAAAGGTAGCTGTCCCCCCTGTGGATCCTTGCAGGGCCAGGTGAGACCCTCTCTGCCTACGGGGCTTGGGCCCCACTCTTGGAAGGGCTTTGGGGCAACACGCTCAGGAGAGGCAGGCTCAACAAGGCGGCGAGCGCCCCAGCAACCGTTTCCCAAGTGGGACTCACAGCCAGGCCAGATCTGAACCCGGGTCCAAACTCCACCTTCCACCTCGAGCATCACATTGGTTTGGGAAAACCACAGGATGCAACCGCAGGCTTGGAGAAGGGAACACAAGGTTGACGTTCACACACACACACCCCGCACGCAAACGAGCACCACCTGTGAGCAACGTTAACTGAAGAAAAAGCACATCGGGCTGGCAGTTAAAGGAAGCCGGCCTCTGCAAAGCTCCTGAAAGCCGTTCCGTCAGCTATAAACGCTCACTGAACAAAACTGTAAACTACTGGCAGGATTCTGCTCTTCTATCTGTCCTCCACCCCCTGGAGCGAAACAGTTCCTAGTAGAGTGTGTGAAAAAAGGAGGACCCATTAAAAAGTCACAGAGGAGGCAGAAAGGTATGCTGAGGGAACCTTAGCGGCAGCTGCATGTCCGTTGCAGGACAAGAGAAGTGGCCCCAAAAGAAAGCCCTGGTCCCTCAGGCCAATCTGCAGTGGTCAAAAAGAAAGCAAAGGATTAACGTCCTCAAGCACTCTTTTCTGGCCAGACCGCTTCATTGATACAGAACGTTTCAGGGTTGCCTCCAAAGCGAAGGTGCCACAGCCACGCTAGAGCAACCGTCAGCCTCCGGACGACAAAAAAGCCTTGGGGAAAATCCATCATGTCGTAAAGGGCTTCAAACAGCTGTCCAAAGAAACCTTCTGCTTTAAGGGGGTCTCTTACCTCTTGGGTCTTTCGTTCAGACTCGTGCTCCGGGCCCGGAAGCTGTCCTTCTCCGGGGTGTCATCGAAGGACAGGAGGACGTTTGACCGCAAACCCTGACAGAGAGAGAATCCACGAAGGCTGACAGTATGGGAAGCGCCCTCTTGCCCCCCCCCTCCAGTTCTCACAGAGGCTAGCCATGCAAAAAGAAAGAAAGCAGCCCACTTGGCTGAGAAATGTGGGCTGTGGCTCAGTGGCAAAGCATCTACTTTGTGTGAAAGTCCCAGATTCAATCCCCGGCATCTCCCGTTCAAAGTGTCTAGCCACAGGTCACCCGAGACACCTCGACCAGAGAGGTGTCTGCCAGTACAAGGAGACAAACTGACCTTGCTAGACCAAGCCGCACGTGAAATTTCCCCCTACTCCAAAGGACCCCAATTGTGGAGCTGCAGCGGAGTGACCGAACCCTCATAAGAAGGGCCGTGCTGGATCAGACCCAGGAGGCCCATCAAGTCCAGCAGTCTGTTCACCCAGTGGCCAACCAGGGGCCTCCAGGAAACCCACAAACAAGATGGCTGCATCCTCCTCTCATCCCTCCACACAGCTCTAGAAGGAATGGCTTGCAGCCAGGAAGCCCCACCCCTTTCGCTCGCTCCTATCCAGCTCTGCATGGCCGGCACGCAGCATAGGTACCTTGGTGATGAATGGCACAAAGTCTTTCCGAAAGGGGAGGCGGCACTTGATAAACCACACGGCTATCACGTGATGCGCCAAGCATACGATGTACTGGTTGAACCTGGGAAGGGGGAAAAAAGGATTAAGGGGGAGAAAGAGAGAGCTTGATGAGAACGAAGGCACACAGCGCATAACACCAGCAGGGCCAGAGGAAGCGTCTGCTGGCCAGGCGGCAGCACTAGACAGATCGCAGTGGGAGGAAGGTGAGACGGAGGTCTCTGAGGAAAAGAACGTTTGCACATGGAGCAAACCAGCTCCCTGGCCTCTGGGGCAGCCCCTGGCCTTCCCAGGCTCCCTTCTTCCCATCCTGTGTTCTTGGTAAAAGGGTTGGGGGGAACCAGCAAGGACGAGTCACAAAAGGATGAGCCTGTCCTTCTGGTGATTTTGGGGGTGGGGGGGTAGAACGACAGGATGGTACGGGGGCAGGCACCTCTGGCGAGTTTCCACCCACCCCAGCGAGAGATTCACAGAAAAGCAGCCCAAACCTGACTTACTTGGAGGGGTTGGTGTAGGGCAGGGAGATGGCGAAGACGCTGGCGTACTGCTCAGCTGCGAAGTTCCTGTAGAGGTGAGGCAGTCGGGCCAGTGCTGGAATAGCCAAGGCAGAAAAGGCAGGGGAAAGACAGAGAACCGGTGAGGCTCAGCTTGCCATTTGACACAGTTCACGTGGGCCACGTTGCAGGGTGAAAATCCACAAAAGGGCCTTCTCGGTCATGGCACCAAAACTTCGGAACATCCTCCCCAGGGAAACTCGTCTGTCTCCCTCTACTGGTATCTTTCGCCAGCAGGTGAAGACCTTTTTGTTTTGTATGGCAGACCCCCCTCCCAATAACAGTTTCTTACTCTTCTCCTACTGCTATGTGTTTAAGCATTTTTGATTGAATTTTATAATTTTAACTGTACTTTACATTGTTTAAATGTTTTAATGTTCGCTGCTTTGTGGACCCCGCTTTGGCAGAAACATGGCATTAAAATGTTTTAAATTGTCAAAGTCCACCTATATACCATGGGCAGTTGTCCCCCCGCCCCCCAAATAAAACAACCCAGCTTAATCTTGCGTATGGGTCCTATCACATTTTTACCCTACTTTCCCTCCAAGTGAGGATTTGAACCCAGATCTCATCAACTAACTCTGCATTCTCATCAGCATACCACAAGGTTACCTGAGTTTCCCCTCCTGTGCTACGGCTTGGCCCTCTCGCTAGAGATATGCGGCTAGAGCTAGACCCAAAGGACCGAACAATTAGCTCTTACATGCCCAAGGGGAATTCAGGCTTGTGCTTCTGAGCTTCACAGACAAAACTTCCCAAAGCAGACTGCAACGCAGCCCAGGGAAGAGGAATTGTTCCGAGAAAAAAAGGCTAAAAAAACTCCCACTAGGTATTCCACTTGAAATAGTTCTTTGGACTCTGCCGATGGCCGTTGCTATTGGGCAGAGGAAGCAAAGATTCCCCTGGCAATCCTGAGAGGGACACAGAGATCAGGATACCACCACTTACTCGAAAGAAATTCTAGGAGAGGAATGGCCATGTTGGCTGTTGCTGAAATGTGGGTCAGCTTGACGATCAGGACCGGCAGGGCCTTGATGAGAACGTCGGGCATCTCGACGCTACAGATAGAGAGCGCCACGACGCACTGGTTGGCACAGCGGAAGATCAGACCGTGCTCCAGACAATACACCATCTCCCGCTGGGTGAAGAGAAGAGAAAGGGGAGATTTGAGAGCAGCAGAGAAAAGACTTAAGGCAAAATCAGTACTGACTCATGGGCCATACGGAGGCTTGGATATACACCGTATTCAGAGGGGCAAAAAGTCAACGTCTGTGTACAGAAACGACGAATTATGTGACTTGAGTATGCCAATCAGCCCATGTGTTTATCCTGCAAATCAGTTCTGGTTTTGCTTGGGAGGGAAAGAATGAGACACAGCTCGGAGCCCCCAACCCACACACACCCCACTGTCCAAGCCGGCCAGCTGCAATCTCCACCTGTGCGGTACCTGCTTGGCTTTGTCCAGGTAGCTGTGGTAGGAGATCAAAGCCGTCAGAACAGGGACCACGGCCAGGTGCAAATCGTTGCGGGAGAATCCTTCCGGGGTGCCCCGCAGCCGCTCCGCCATCTTTTTGTCTGTCAGCTAGCAGAAAGACACCCACAGCTAAAAAAGGAAGATGCACTGCAGGATTTTATCATAGAGTCACGGCTACCTGAGAGGCACTCGACGGCCCTGGGAAAGCATTCGTTTGTCCCCCCTGCCCTATCAGTTTCAAGATTAAGCTATTATTTTGGGGAAGGGACATCTCCCCATCTCTTCTGTAGCAGCCCTTTTGTGGCTGCGCCCACCAAGATGTGTCAGAATTCCAAAGATACCCCACAGGCTCAAAAAGGTGAGGAACCCCTGGGCTACAACGTCAAATTAGGATCTGGGAGACCTGGGTTCCGATTCGCCTTCTGGCATGAAGTATGCTGGGCTAGTCACGCTCTCTCAACCTTAGCCTACTTCACAGGGCTGTTGCGAAGATGAAGCAGAGGAAGAGAGAACCTCTTGGAGGAAGAAAAGGAGGGGTAAAAAGGTGATGGCTAGATCAGCCCTGCAACTGGATAAGGTGGTAGAAGCAACTGTCCCGCTCCTGACTGCAGATGGAGGATTTTGGAACATTACCCTACATGAAAGACTCCCTGCAAACAGAAAGTCAGCAGAGATAGAAACTTCCTCCCTACTACGCTGCCTTTCTATCTGGACAGAGTTCTATATGCAAAGGGGCCGTAGCTCAGTGGTAGAGCCTCTGCTTGGCATGCGGATGGTCCCAGGTTCAATCCCCAGTGGCACCTCCAGCTAAAGGGACTAGGCAAGTAGGTGATGTGAAAGACCTCCGCCTGAGACCCTGGAGAGCCGCTGCCGGTCTGAGTAGCCAAACTGGCTTTGATGGACCCTCAAAGGGTCTGGTTCAGTATGAGGCAGCTTCAGGTGTTCAAAGCTGCAATCCGTCACCTGCAGCCTGAAGTGGCATATACTTCATCACCACCCGTTCCTCAGCACAAGACCTCAAATGATGCCTCAAAAAGGCAAAGGAAGGAGGCAGTGAAGCCCTAGGGCTGCCAGCAGCCTCTCCGAGGCGGGAGCAGGCCCCAGAGGGGTGGGGCAGGCAGCCGGCAGCGTACCATGGAGCAGAGGGCGGACGACAGCTGGTCAACGCTGCACGGGGAGGTCAGGTACAGCACTTTGCACTGCAGCGACTCGGGCAGCTTGTTCAGAACCAGCTTCAGCACCTTCCAGTCCGTCTCCTTGAGAGGAAGAAAGGGAGTCCAAGGCGAGCCCAGGAAGAGCAGCCAGAGGCCCCCCGCTCAGCCACCCCCCCAACCTCGAGCCCCATTGCGGAGCCGCAGGGCTCGCGACCACTCCCTTTCCGCCCGCCTCTGGCTCCAGAGCCCGGCAGCGCTCACCTGCTTCAGGCACTGCAGGATGACTCCAAAGAGCAGAGAGAAGGGCAGGTGGCCGACCCGGAGGGCGGTGCTCGGAGGGGGCAGGCTGGGGCTGCCCGCGGGAGGGGAGAGGGCACCCGCCGGTTTCTTCTCCAGCTCCCTAAGACAGGAGGAGGAAATTCGCTCTGGGCTCTGAGCACAGCAAGGCCTCCCAAGGGCCGCCTGCCACTCACCTCACCCATCCTCCATTGAAGGAGGTCTCCCTGGGCTGGAGAAAGGCTTCCAACGCAGCTGCGTGGCCACAAGAGTCAATAACCCGAAGGGGGCAGGGGGCAGACTGAGACCCAGTGAGGGGAGAGGTCGGGATGTCGGGCTGGGCCTCAGGAGAGGAGGGCCCCGATCCCAGCTTAGATACATGCTCATTGGGAGAGGCAGAAGTGCACCAGACAACTGAGCAGGACTGGGGGAACGTCACGTACACGAAGTCACAGAGGCAGTAGGGGCTGAACCTCACGAGGCCGTCTTTGGTGGCCAGGCCCAGCCGGTGCAGGGAATCGGCACGAAGCAAGAGCAGAAAGTCAAAGACCTAAAGGAAGGCAGCATACACGAGGGAAAGAGAGGTGGAATCACACGGCCTTCCCAGAGCACTCAAAGGTGGTGCACATGGGGCTTCGGCCCCCTTGGAAAGACTCCTGGGAGCAACATGTGGAATTCGCTGCCAGGGGATGTAGCGATGGCCACAGGCACGGATGGCTTTAAAAAGGGGATCCGACAGATTCATGGAGGAGAGGCCTAGAAGAGGCATCTAGCCATGGTGAATGAAGGGAACCTCCACGTTCAGAGGCAGTCAACCTCTGGATACCAGCCCCAGGAGGCAACGTCAGGGAAGGCCTCTCTGCCCTGTCTGTTGGCCCTGCAGGGTAACTGGTTGGCCAGTGTATGAGACGGGATGCCGGACTAGATGGACCGGCTCTTCTGATGTTCTTATCAGCGGAAGGCCTCGGCCTCTACGCCCTGTTGTCGGCCCTCCAGAGGAACGGGATCCTGGATTAGATGGGCCTTTCACCGGTCTGATCCAGCAGAGCTCTTCTGGTGTTCTTACTGTAGTAGGATACGCTTAACCTATTGAGCCTCCAAATTTCAGAGCCAGTCAACCTCCGAACCCCCAGTGCCAGGAGGCTGCTGCAGAGGAAAACCTCGGCCTCTCCCCCCTGATGCTGGACCTCCAGAGGAGCTGGTTGGCCACTGTGTGGGAGGCAGGATGCTGGACTAGATGGACCCTCACTGGTCTGACCCGGGAGGGCTCTTCCGATGCCACTATGCCTGTGGAGCTCTCCAACGCCAGGGGGTGGGACTGGCAGGGGTGGGCGCGTGCAAAGGAGCAGGGGTGTCCCGCAGGCCCCTTTCCGCGGCCTGTCCTTCCCGGCGAGGGTTTCGGCTCACCTGCAGTCTGATGCTGCTGGCGATGGGGAGGCTGTACTTGTGCTTGTAGTGGAGCTGAATGTGCAGGACCAGCATCTCGTAGACGCGGGTGGGGTGGCTGGCGGGCAAGCCGTACAGCTTCGTCTGCAAAGGAGGAGAGGGAGGGCAGGGTCAAGCAGGCTTTGGGCCCTCTACGTGAACGAAGGAGCAGCGCGGAAGTCACAACCTGGAAGAGCAGCATGCGGAATGCCCGAGGGGGCTTCTCACCTGGAAAATGACCAAGAGGCCTAGCATGGCTGTCTTCACGTCCTCCAAAGACGCTGAGTAGGAGAGCAGATCCCTCTCCTCCAGTTCGGGCGGAGGCAGCAAGGAGTGGGAAGCCACCTTTTCAGGAAAAGGAAGAACACACCAAGTTGATTTGCTGCTTTGGGGTAGAGACACCATTTGGAATGGGAAGGATTTAGGCCTTGGGCAGCATCAGGTAGAGAGGCATGAGAACGTGTGGGTCCAGGACCCACAGCTGCATCACCCTTGCCTGGGATGCGCTCGGTGATTTGTCCATCAGTCAGATGGTGAGGGGTGACCTCAAACTCCCTTTCTTCCCCCTAGTCTTAGGATCGCGCCCCGCCCCTGCCCAAGGGGTAAGTAGAGGCCAAGAAACACATGACCGCACCCCTGGGTTCCACACTGGAGGCGAGCGCCCTGCCCTGAGCACGGTTCATTCCCTTGTCTTCTCCCCTCTCTGGGAAGAGGAGGGCTCACCTTCTCGATGATGTCCAGCAAGCTGTTGAAATGGTGGGTGTTGCAGCCCTCGGCCAGGTCCACCAGCAACTGGGTGGCCAGTTTGCGGACTTGATGGTCCTTGTCCTCCGGGATGTGCGCCAGCTGAGAGATGACCACCAGGTTGATCAGCTCCTCCTGCGAGAGGAGAAAAGACCGTCAGGGAGCTGGCAATTAATTGTTACTGTTTTGAAATTTTATTGTTATTATCTTCTTTAGTGCATCATGCAAACCCCTATTTTGAATAATACTTTTTATAGGATATAGTAGGGGGCGCTGGGGTAGAGTTTGTGGAACCAAGGGGGCGGTGGCCCGAAAGGTTTGGGAACCACTGCTCTAGAGCCTACTCTAGAATGATGGGGCCTGCTGGTATGAAGCCACTCTCTCCTGCCACCCCCCCACACACACACACACTCCAGAGGTTTCAGAAGAACCCCTTGAGCACCCCTTGATGGTGCTGCTGCAGCCGTCTTGCTTGTGGGGCTTCCTAGAGGCACCATCTGGTTGGCCGCTGTGTGAACAGACTGCTGGACTTGAGGGGCCTTCTTGGTCTGGGCCAGAAGGGCTTTTCTTATGTCCTCATGTTCTTATGCCAGCTGAGCCCAGGCAACGCAACTGAGAGTTACAACATAGGGCAGAAACCTCATAAAACTGCCTGTTGACGCTCAAAACAAAGGACAGGACGTGCAGAACTTTGATGCGAACGGCGCTCCGACTCTCGTTTCTAAGGGTGAAAAAAGCAGAAGGGGGTGTTTTAAAAGCAGGAGAGCCCCCAAAGTCTCCCACCATCATGAGGTCTAAAAATTGACAAACAGTTCAGTGGAAATTAATCTGAGCCGTGTGGGGGTCGATTTGCAAACTCCCGAGCAAGAGGAATTGTGGAGAAAGGACGGGGTTAACGCTGATGTCCACAGGGTTTTTAAACCCCCACCCCACCCCATCCTTAAGGGATCGCTCCTCTGGATTGCGACCAAGGTAAGCCAGCCGGGGACCCACCGGAAGAACCGCTCCATCAGCCCCTGCAGCTTATGGATCCAGCCGTCTTTGGCGGGGTGGATGGACTGAGCTCGGTAGGTGATCAGATTCAGAACGGAAGATTCCTGTCAGACGGAGCAGCAGAAAGGCCAGGTTTTTTACACTGATATATCCAAACCCAACACAAACAGCCCTTCTGAGCACAGCAGGAGGGTAACGCAGAGAAGGCTGGATTAACTCCATGACGGACCCCGGAGGAACTTGTTCTATGGTAAGCCTTCCGGGGGTCCGAAGCCCACCAGATCCCATTTATTAATCAATATCTTCTTGGTCGCCACGCACAGACTGTGCTCATCTTGTGGCTAAAGAACACAGAGAAAAACTGCTGTGTGCCTCTTCCAGCACACGAGAGGGAGCCGGAGTCATGCAGGCCGAGGGCCAGCCCCAGCGCAACATTCTACGTGAGCACAGCCAGAACAGCAGCCTTGACCCCACACTCTGCTTGCTGTAGCATGCCGTCCCCCTGTTGGCTGGTCTCCTTAGGGTTCCATGCCCATTCCCTGGAGAAAGGTTGTGGCTCCTGGGTAGAGCACCCACTTTACATGCAGAAGGTCCCAAGTTCAATCCCCTGCATCCCCAGTTAAAGGGTCAGGTCTTCAGTGAGGGGAAGGGCCTCAGACCCCAGAATGCTGCTGCAGCAAGGTGGAAGAGGAGGATGTTCATTCTCAACAGAACCCCTGCTAAGAACTACCCCTGAAGAAGCCCGAAAGACATGCCAGGAGATCTCCCCGCCTTACCGGCCGCTGATCCGCACACCTTTCCACAAGCTCAAAGTATCTCTCCTTGGAGCCGTGGAAGTCGTTGTGGTCACACAGCTCCTCCACGGTGGTCAGTAGGTCGTGGACAATGGATTTCAGCTCCTGGCTCTCCAAGGCCTGGAATGCAGAAACGACCACCTGACGCAACACTCCTTGCTTGGCCCCTCAGCACCTGACTCTCACCAGGGACCGAAACTTCCATTTCCGGCCCCGTTTACTGATCTCGATTTGCCCCCAGAAACTGCAGATGGGAAGGGGGGAGTTCCAGGGAATCCTTCTATGGGTGGGGGCTGCATGGAGTTTTTACAAACGCCAAAATGCACACGGCAATAGACAGTCTTACAAAATCAAATAATTTGGTCCCTGGCACTGACAAGTTACGTTTTGACAGTGGGGATGATAGAAGGGGAGAAAGTAGATGGAGGTAGAGAGGAAAAGATAAGGCCTCCATAAAAGCCAAACCCTTTTTACCAAGTAATAATACGTTTCCTATTATGTTATCCCTAAAGAAGACCTTGGCATAGCCCTTCTATATAATTTGTAGTAATCTCAGTTCTTTTTGTAATTTGCTTTATGTTTTGCTTTTATTAATATCGTGTAATAAAAAAACAAATTTAACAAGAAAGCCAAACCTTCCCACACTCTTGACCACTGCTGCCACAACACAGCCATCACCCAGATTTACACCCAAAGCAGCATAAAGCGGAACATCAACAGTGCCCGGAAGAGCACGCGGCGCCAATCCCAGCAGGCCCCGCCCATAGCCCTGTGCCCCGCCATGGGAAGGAGCCCCTCTATGCTCGAGGGGGGGGCAATGGAGGTTGCCCCTCACCTGCAGCTGCTGCAGTAGCCGCTCAATGATGTCCAGCAGGATGTCCCAAGTGACTGCCTGCAGCTCCTTCCCGTACTTCTTGATCAGCCTCGTAATGGAGAGCACGATTTCGTAAGACACAATGGCGTTGGGGCAGGTCATGGCCTGGAACGAAAGTGCCGCGGAGGTGAAGAGGCTGGCCTGGGAAAGCCTGCTCTGAAGAGGGCCCACGTCCCATGGGGGGGCAGGCTGGTGGGGGCGACAAAATACATTCCGCTAAAGCTGAGAACCAGTGGCAAGCCTAAGGTGAACTGGGATTTGAACCTAGGTCTCCACAATCTTAAGTCTGCCTTACGCCACCGGTGGCCCCAAAAGGCAGGACTTCTAGGGGCCAGATTTACCTTCAGAAAGGAGGGAAGCACCGACGTAGGCGAATTTTTGAGTGACTGTAACCTGTGTGCGCCCCACAGGGCCATTCCCACGAAGAAAACTGCTCCTCTCAGCAGGGCCGCATCTGTCATGTAAACTCTAAAGACACAGATTTAAAAAAAAAATCATAGTTAAAAACAGTGTGCTCAGTCTACCAAGATGAGCAGTTGTCAGGCTTTGCATCGGGTGCTCCAAAGCCCCACACCCGGATCACCGCTGAGCACCCACTTTAGAGCATCAGAGGCATAGCTACCTGCACGAAATCCATGCTCACTCAGAGAGACTCTGCTCTACAACCATGAGGTCGGCGCATTGTGGTGTTGCAGAGTTGGGCCATACATCTGGCTCCTGTAACCGCTTTACTGTTTCTCAAAGGTTCTCTCAGCCCAGGTGTGGTACCAAAATATCTACAGGTGGCCTTTCAAGGGGAGGGGCAGGAACCCCCCTCAAGCACCTGGCAGTGCCTGCGACAGCAACCAGCCCTGGGAAAGAGGAGACCCCCACCCGTCTTCCTCAGCGTACCTGTCTTCCATGATCCGGCACATGTTGTAAATGGCGCTGTGACCCAAATGAGTGCCCAACAGATTACGCATCAGCTGCAAGAAGGAATGCCAGAAAAAACAGGTTTCATAAAGGCTAAGAACATAAGAAAAGCCCTGCTGGATCAGACCCAGGCCCATCAAGTCCAGCAGTCTGTTCACCAGGTGCCTCCAGGAAGCCCACAAGCAAGACGACTGCAGCAGCACCATCCTGCCTGTGTTCCACAGCACCTAATATTATAGGCCTGCTCCTCTGATCCTGGAGAGAATAGGTGTGCATCATGACTAGTATCCATTTTAACTAGTAGCCATGAATAAACCCTCTCCTCCATGAACATGTCCACTCCCCTCTTAAAGCCTTGCAAGTTGGCAGCCATCACCACATCCTGGGGCAGGGAGCTCCACCATTTAACTATGTGTTGTGTGAAGAAATACTTCCTTTTATCCGCTTTGAATCTCTCACCCTCCAGCTTCAGCAGATGACCCCCCGCATCCTAGTATTATGAGAGAGGGTTGACCTGAGCATTAAAACGTACGAGGCCTGAGACGAATGCACCAAACCCTCCCCAATTTTTTAAAAAAGAAAATGCGAAAAGAATGGAATAGAACAGAATGCGCATTCTGATAACCAAGTATGTGATATAATACATATTTTGCATGTAGTTGCAGAAGTTGCACTATCGAGCCACACAAGTTCCAACCATTCTGGAGAAGGGGCACCCCAGAAGGATCCTCTCGGTGGATGCTGCAAAGCCCGAGCTCTTCCCAGCCACCCCTTTGGCTCTTCAAAACACCTGAAGCCACAGCCTGGAAGTCGCAGGTAGGCAAGCAAAGCACACAAGGCCGGAGAATGGCCGGGCCAGCTCTTATCCCTGCGGCCGAACTGCCTCCCGGGCAGAGCACCGACAGACCGACTGACCTTCCAGCACGGCTCGCAGAGCTCTTTCACGTTGATGGTCCGGCACAGGGTGATGATGAAGACGCGGAGGGTTTCCGAAGGCAGGCAGTTGTAGCACACCACGGCGTCCAGGACTTGCAGGGAAACCTGGGGGCAGGGAGGAGGAGGCGCTAGTTCCCTTGCCAGGACAGCCCAAACATCCATAGGAACTTAACAAAGTGGCATCAGTTCAAAAAGGAATGGCCTGCCCCAAGGAGCTTCCAATCTGCATGCTGGCCGGGGGGGACGGGGGAGAGAAAACACTGGCCGGGGAGGGAGGAGTGGGAGAGAGAAGGGTAGCAAGGAGCTCATGCGTTTGCCCAAAACTTTGTTTCAGGAGAGATGCAGGGCTAGGGGGTTAACGGCCAGGGCATCAGGGGAGGGGGGATTACAAAGGATTCTGGGAAGAGGTTCCAGACAGGGAGGGGGAAAGCAATAGGGAACAGGCAGAGTTACCTAAGGGAATATCTCCTCCTTCCCTCAACTGCTGCCCACCTTTTAAATCCAAGCCCCTACACATGACTCTTTGTCCTCCCAAACCCACAACGTCCGTGTAGTTACTGACCTCAATGTCCACCGCAGAGGAGGTCTGGAAGCACAAGAGGCAGATCATGCTGCAGAAAAGGAAAAAGAGGTTGATTCCCATTCTTAAAATCAAACAAACAAGATCTCCCCCACTAATGTCTAACAAGCCTGCCTGGAAGCCCAAATGGAGCCCCCTTTCCCAGCCACAGAAGTCTAGCAAGTGGGGCCCCCTGCTAATAAGAACCGCCCCTGTTATGGTTCGCTCCTGTTTTCCTTTTTTGCCATTTCTGCGGAAACTGCTCCATATACCACACACAAAATCGCAGCGTTCAAATTGACCCAGAAGCGCATTTCCTTACTGGACCATATCGGCCACGTAGTCGTCCAGGTAGCAGCTGTTGAACTTGACCAAGTTGACCAGCACGAGCAGGAACTCGGAGGTCAGACCCACGCCCATCCACTGGAGGACAAATTCAGCTGCGGGGGGGAAGGAAAGAGAGGGTGGAACCCACAACCTCAAGGGACAAGAATTTGCCACCGCCACCACCAAACCGTGAGTGACCAAAGGGAGAGGACAGGCATACCCAGCTCCTCTTCCAAATACGTGATGTATCTTCCATTATCAGTAAGAGCCTTGAAGACCTCGAGCCGCTCGTGCAGGTCTTCGTTGGAAGGGTAATCCTTGATCACTTTGAAAAAGTGAGCACGGAGGATCCCGAGCCTCTCGCCCTGTGGGATGAAAGAGCAGCTTCTAGCATTTGGGGAGGGGGCTGTGGCTCAGCGGTAGAGCCTCTGCTTGGCATGCAGAAGGTCCCAGGTTCAGTCCCCGGCATCTCCAGTTAAAGGGACTAGGCAAGAAGGTGATGTGAAAGACCTCTGCCTGAGACCCTGGAGAGCCGCTGCTGGTCTGAGTAGACAATACTGATTTCGATGGACCGAGGGTCTGATACAGTATAAGGCAGCTTCATGTGTTCAACAGCTGCCTTAAAATGGGGGGAGAGGGGAGGGCACACACCACGGACTTCTAGAAACCACACTCAAATTATCAAATTTATCAATACAGTCAACTGACCAATCACATGCCAACACATCAAAATTTCCAGACTCACTAGAAACCGCACTTCCCAGGAGCCGAAATGAGCCAGACTCTGTGCCTTGGCTTTGCGCTGCTCAGGTGTGCTTCTTCTCAGCCTTACCTGTCCTTGAATGACCGCCTTCAGTAGGTGCAGCACAGCGTGCCGGGCCTCGAGGGGCCGATCTGGCTGCAGCATGTCGGCGACGGCTTTCCAGATTGCTTCTACCGCGTGCTGAGGGAGGGGTCAGAAGCAGAGTTACCCCGCGTGCGCAAATCCTTGTCTATCTGCGATGACGCACGCCACACCTCATCTCCCGCCACCCTACCAAAAATCTACTACCCCTTCTAGCATTTCCACAGTATCCACCCAGCCACAGGAAGTTGCTATTCCCACGGGAAGCCCAAAGAGGAGAAGACTGAGAGGGGATATGATAGCCATCCTCAAGTACTTCAAGGGCTGTCATGTAGAGGAGGGTGCCGAGTTGTTTTCTGTTGCCCCAGAAGGTCGGAACAGAACCAACGGGTTGAAATTAAATCAAAAGTTTCCATCTAGACATTAGGAAGAGTTTTCTGACAGTTAGAGCGGTTCCTCAGTGGAACAGGCTTCCTCGGGAGGTGGTGAGCTTTCCTTCCCTGGAGGTTTTTAAGAAGAGGCTAGATGACCACCTGTCAGCAATGCTGATTCTATGACCTTAGGCAGATGATGAGAGGGAGGGCACCTTGGCCATCTTTTGGGCATGGAGTCTGGGTCACTGGGGGCGTGGAGGGGGGAGGGAATTGTGAATTTCCTGCCTTGTGCAGGAAGTTGGACTAGATGACCCTGGTGGTCCCTTCCAACTCTATGATTCTATGACTGACAAGCACCAAACTTGTGAAAGGTTTACAACTTTATCCAGCTGCTTTAGGAAACAGGGTGCAAAGACCTGAGGTGCTCAGTTTCTAAACAACATGTCAGGCTTTACGTTTCTGCTGCTCAAAGAACAGCATCCTCCCACTCTCAAGCCTCGTCTGGTTTGGTTCAGCCCCCCTGGCAGTGAGGTGAGAGAGAGAAAACACAAAGGTTGGTTCAATCCAACAATCTTCTCCCCCCTGCCCCCATCATCCAGAAAGGGCCAGAGACGTCCAGGATGGATGGCTATTCCTGCTCTTTTTCTCCTGCGGGCAGGAGAAGGCGGCTTTTAGCTGTATGAGCCTCAACCCAATCATAAGCTACCTCAAGCAGGGCTCTGAAGAGGCGGCGCAGAAATATTATTAATAAATACATACATACATAAAATCTTCCTTCTGATGAAGCCCTTGCCCTTTTGAGCTAACGTACCTCTTCGAACTTTTTTGTTTTTGCTACCTCACAGATCTGGCCGATTGCCCGTATCCGGTTGTTCAAGCCACATTCTACGCTTAGCTCCTAGAAGGAAGCAGAACGGCGTTAGACTCGCCCGGGCTGCCCCATTCACCCTGCCTCTTCAGGCTGTAAGTGGAATACGCAACCCTTTTCCTTTGTGGTCTCAGCTGAGACAGAACCAGGAGTAGCCACGCTGTCACCCCCCTGGCCAAACCACCACCAACCCCCAAAGCCCTGACATCGCAGCCCCGCAGCCCCCAATACTTGTGGCTTCTGTTTCATCTCCCCTCTGGGGCTCTCTGGTTCTAACCGAATCCCAACATTCTACCTTGAGGATCTCTGCAGTGATGATGAATTCTGTCTGCTTCCCTTCCGACGACTTGGAATTAGGCCGGGATTGCCCAAATCCCAGGAGATTTTTAAATTTCTCCTTTAAGCCAGGATCTTTGCTCTGGAGCTTTGCCATCATTAACTAGGAACGCCCCACAGAACCTGCGCAGAGAGTAAATGGTAAGTCGACAGGGCACCATTGGCAGGATACTGACGAAAAAAGGCACGCTTCTCAATGTGGCCACCTCAATTCAGATTCTCCAGGGACACTCAAGCACACAAAGGACCCCCTTCCTCCTCCTCATGCAGTCTGACATTCTTAACCACTACACTACCCTGGCTCCATTGGCAATATGTAGACTCCCAAATGCTTCAACCTGCACTCAGCTTGCAAAGAGAACTGTGATTCTCGCAAGGGATTCTGAATGACACTTGCCAGACTTTGCCAGACTGTGCATTCTTCCCATAATGCGAGTGTTGTGACCGAGAGCCTGTAGCAGTCAAACTGTGAGCCTGTCAGAATCCGACTGATAAGGCGGGGTCTTAAGATCGGGCCCTGGGCAGGCAACTTTTTTGCCTTCTTCCTTTTAAATTTTTTATAACAACAAACAGTCTTGGAGCACTTGAAAGGTGGCACAATGTGCTGTGTCATTTTGGTTGGCCCTAATAAAAGGTATTTGTGTGGGTTTTGTTTCTTGTTCTGGATTTTGCGGGAGTCAACGTGGCCGTTCGCAACTTTTCACGGGTGTCACGTCAGCAACTATCATAACAGCCAAGCAGGAATCTGAATGCGGGCCTACCACGTTTGAGTCCAACACGTGGGCAGGGCTTTGCAAAAATGTACAACCACACACAATGTGTCGCTCCGGGGTGGGGGTGTTAATGTGAGATTCCAAAAGGACATCTGCGCAGTTCAGAAAATCTTTTCCCAATCCCCAGGTCTACAAATCTTCCCCAGTTCTATGTAGGGAGGGACTAGGCAGGTAAGTGTTGTGAAAGACCTCTGCCTGTGACCCTGGAGAGCCATGGAGAGGGGCTGTGGCTCAATGGTAGAACCTCTGCTTGGCATGCAGAAGGTCCCAGGTTCAATCCCTGGCATCTCCAGTTTAAAAGGACTAGGCAAGTAGGTGATGTGAAAGACCCTCTTCTGCCTGAAACCCTGGAGAGCCGCTGCCAGTCTGAGTAGGCAATACTGTCCTTGATGGACCGAGGGTCTGATTCAGTCAGTATAAGGCAGCTTCATATGTTCAATTTGCGGAGGGGCTGTGGCTCAGTTTGTAGAGCATCTGCTCGCCATGCAGAAGGTCCAGGTTCAATCCCCGGTATCTCCAGTTAAAGGGACCAGGCAGGCAGGTGATGAGAAAGAACTCTGCCTGAGACCCTGGAGAGCCGCTGCCGGTCAGAGTAGACGATGCTGACTTTGATGGACCAAGGGTCTGGTTCAGTATAAGGCAGCTTCATGTGTTAGGGGAGGGGCTGTGGCTCAGTGGTAGAGCACCTGCTTGGCATGCAGAAGGTCCCAGGTTCAATCCCCGGCCTCTCCAGTCAAAGGGTCTAGGCAAGTAGGTGATGTGAAAGACCTCTGCCTGAGAACCTGGAGAGGCACCATGGCTCAGTGGTAGAGCCGCTGCTTGGCACGCAGAAGGGTCCCAGGTTCAATCCCCAGTGGCATCTCCAGTTAAAGGGACTAGGCCAGTAGGTGATGTGAAAGACCCTCTTCTGCCCAAGACCCTGGAGAGCCGCTGCCGGTCTGAGTAGACAATACTGACTTGGATGGACCAAGAGGGGTCTGATTCAGTCACTATAAGGCAGCTTAAGGTGTTCATGTATTCAATATTGTGCAACGTGACTCTAAGCAGCAAAGCAGATGGGCGCACAGAACAGGTGGGCGCACAGGTGGGCTGCATGAATAAATTAAGCAAATAAATAAATAAGGCAGGTGACGCAGTGCTACGTGCAATTAAAGGACGACGGGGAGAAATATTGGACCCCCACCCCACGGTTAAGGAGCCCCCCCACACACACACACAGGCAGCCAGGCCCTTGAGCGAAGCCCCCCCCCATGTCGCCCCTCCCTTCAGGGCCCCTGTCAAGAAGGGGGGAATTGCCACCCCCCCATTCCCCACACACTCCCCCCCCCACCACACACACACACACACACAAAGGCCGGGGTGGGGGACATGCCCAGGCGCCCCCTCCCCTCACCTTCCTCGGCCGGCGCCCCTCACAGCTGAGAGACCGCCCCCTCCCGCCGGAAACGCCGCTCCGAGCCACTTCCGCCTGGTCCCCGGCCGCCGCGCGGGGCACCGTGGGAGTTGTAGTTCCGGCGGCATGTGCGCCGCGCGGAGGGTCTCGCGGCGGCTGAAGGGGGCCGGAGGTGGGCGAGGTGGACCGGGGAGGGGAGGGGAGGGGAGGGGAGGGGGTTGCCCTGTCCCTTCCCTTGGTCCTGCTCCTGTGCCCTTAAGGGCAGACTTGGAAAAGGCATCTCCTCAATAAGCGGTGCCTTGCAGAAGCGGTGGCCAACTTTTGCTGCTCAGGAGGTGGGGAGGGGGCGTCGCCAAGAAAGGAGCCAGGGTGCAGAAGGCACAGTGCAGCACCCCTCCCGTTTTCAGCATGGGGGTGTAAGGACCCGGGGTGGGGCTCACCCTTCCTACTGGTGCCTAGGGTTGCCCACCTCCAGGGGTTAAAGGGGAGACAGCAGGGTAGACTTCCCCTGACTGTGGAAGATCCACTGATTTAGCAATTTGCAATAATCTCTTTTCCTTTCTGTAAAATGTGTTGAAATGTATTAGGACAGCCAGGGAATAGCTGGTTGCTGGGCAGGATATCTCTGTGTGTCTTGTGTGCTAAGGAATTGGGGCAAGAGTCATGGAGGGTTACAGTAAACCATAACAAGAACTGGGTGAAGCTGTTACTCTACTGCCGCCTCCATGTCTGGAGTGCTATCCGCTTTACCCTGAATGTAGATGGGTTGTCATATCTTGAATTTGGATAAATATCCCTTCCTCAGTACGATCGGGGCTCAGAGATTTTTACTCAGTAGAGTGCTCTGGGTAGCAGCTGCTCCGAATAAATAACTGTTTTCTTGCAAACAACGGTCTTGGGTCTCCTTCTCCTCTACGAACCGTTTTACCACATCAAAGGAAACCCAACACAGAAAGGCTAAAACATTTCATCACCACGTACACGAGTTATATGAAATTGCAAAATAATTAGGGTTGCCACACACACACCCTTCACCACTGGCAGGAGGTTTTGGGGGACGGAGCCAGAGGAAAGTGGGGTTTCGGGAGGGGAGGGACTTCAATGCCATAGTGTCCAATGGCCAAAGCAGCCATTTCCTCCAGGTGAACTGATCTCTCTCAGCTGGAGATCAGTTGTAATAGCAGATCTCCAGCCACCAGCTGGAGGTTGGCAACCCTAAAAATAATAATGGTGTAACGGTTGAATTATAATACATTATAATATACAGGAGATTCATTTGGTGCGTGGTTATGCAATGTTTTAGCCTTTCTGGCAACCCTACTTGTGTCTAACGAAGGGAGCTTTGACTCTCTCAAAAGCTTCTCCCCCAAAGATCTTGTTGGTCTCTAAGGTGTGACTAGACGGGGCAAATATCTCATGGGGTACAGAAAGCAAACAACGGGAAATGTTGTGTGGGCGCTTGGAAGGTACTCCCTAATCCTTTGGAGAAAAGAAAAAAAGATCCTTTGCCTAATTCCTTTGTGTGTGTGTGTGTGTGTGTGTGTTTTCCCAGCCACAACTGAGGCCTTCTGCATGGCCGTCTTTCCAAAGAGCCTCCGGAGGAGGAGGAAAGTCCGTGTGGCCTATGAAGCGCCAGACGGCAACAATGTGGAGGAGGAGGCTGAAACGGAGGCCGCGGAGCAGAAATGGGAGCCGCGGAGCTGGCGGCAGCAGCTGGCCAACATACGGGAAATAAGAAAGGCGAAAGACGCCCCCGTGGACCAGATGGGGGCTGAGAAATGCTTCGACAGGGAGGCCCCTCCCAAGGTGAGTCAAGCGCCCCGTCAGGCCAACCAATGAGGCCAGGCAGGGGGCCGCGATGGTCCCCCCCCACACCCTGGCACAGGATAGCCCTTGGTGCTCACCTGCCGGGTGTCCCTGGCTCCACCCTGCAGGTGATGCGGTACCAGGTGCTGCTTTCGCTGATGCTCTCCAGCCAGACAAAAGACCAGGTGACCTCGGCGGCCATGATGCGCCTGCGGGAACACGGCCTCACTGTGGACAACATCCTGGGAACGGAGGAGGAAACACTGGGCCAGCTCATTTACCCAGTGGGGTTCTGGAAGGTGCGTGAGCCACACTGACACTCCCCCTGCGCCCTCCCCTCAGCCCCTTTGTGCCGCTGGCTGCTTCTTCAAATAAACATTTTCCAGCTGACTTACAGAGTTGCTGGATTGGTCTGTTTAGTTCAGCGTGGCCCCTCTGATTAGCAGCAGCTCTTCAAGATCTCTGAGGCTGAGCAAAAGTCTTTCTCAGTGCTAGAGATCCTTTAGCCCAGAGGTCCCCAGCATGGTACCCATGGATGCCACTGTGTATGCAGACATCTTTCCTAGTACCTGCCACGTGTTTTCAGCGCGTGAGTGGGGCCAAGTGGGGTTTTTGACTCAGCACAACTTCTGATTGGCTGTGCAGATTAGAATAAACCCTGCTTTGCCTTGGGCGTGCACCCCTCTTGGATGGGCACCCTTGTGGCATGGCGTGGCTTAAGTTCTGCCCCTACTCCGTGCCTGTGTGCCCAGGCTCACTTGTTCCTTGTTCACCAGCTGGGGGCCCTTTTTCTCCAACTGCAGAGCAAAGCGCGATACATCAAGCAAACCACAGCTGTCCTGAAGCGGGATTACGGGGGCGACATCCCAAAGACCGTGGCGGAGCTGGTGAAGCTTCCGGGGGTCGGACCCAAAATGGCCCATCTGATCATGGCTATCGCCTGGCAGAATGTCTCTGGAATCGGTACGGTCTCTTGCCATTGTGGAGCTTGGCAGAGGAGGGCAATGGCGAACCACCTCTGAACATCTCTTGCCTGGAAAACCTTACGGGGGTCACCATAAGGTGGCTGCGACTGGATGGCATTTTCCACCACAACCACCACATCTCTGGGAGGTTTGGACCTGCAGCCACATCCTGCTGTGACCAGAAGGTGGAGCTGTGATGCCCCAAACCTTGCACAGTCTTACGAATGATGGCCAGATTCTGATTTGTATTCAAATACAGGTCACGGGGCGGCACTGATTCCTTATGAACGGCCTGAGGGGATGGTTGGTGTGAAACTGAGCTGGGGAAGGGGGCAGCCAAGGTCACGCAAGGCGGCAGAGCGGGGTGGCTACATAGGCCGGATCCCACCAGCGGCGTTTAGATTTCTTCCCTGTGAATGTTTAACCGGCCTTTGACAATCCAAGTAAGCTCTGGGAATCTGCGCAGGCACAAGCGGGAAGGTTTCCCGCAAGCCTTGCTCTCCAGGTGACCACAGGCCCCCTCCTCGCATGGCGGCATGAAGCATGTGCCAAGTAGTGCGCAAGGAGGCAGGAAAAGCAACATGAAGGAACGTGGAGAGTGGGAATGAAGACTCTTCCCACTTTCTGCCCATCCTTCTGCCTTGCGGGATTTGTCTGGAGCATTAGCCATATGTTTTAGCCATTGGCAAGCAGAGGAAGGAGGATTTTGGAAACTGGAGCTTGACAGAATCAGAAAAAGGCAAAGGCGAAAGCTGAGTATGTTTAGCCTGAAGAGAAGACTGAGGGGATATAACCAAGTACTCGAAGGGCTGTCATATAGAGGAGGGTGCCGAGTTGTTTTCTGTTGCCCCAGAAGGTCGGATCAGAAACAACGGGATGAAATTAAATCAAAAGTTTCCGTCTAGACATTAGGAAGAACTTTGTAACAGTTAGAGCGATTCCTCAGTGGAACAGGTGGGTGGGGGTGAGCTCTCCTTCCCTGGAGGTTTTTAAGCAGAGGCTAGACGGCCATCTGTCAGCAATGCTGATTCTGTGACCTTAGGCAGATAATGAGAGGGAGGGCATCTTGGCCATCTTCTGGGCATGGAGTAGGGGTCACTGGGAGTGTAGGGGGGAGGTAGTTGTGAATTTCCTGCATTGTGCAGGGGGTTGGATTAGATGACCCTGGTGGTCCCTTCCAGCTCTATGATTCTATCCGCCAGCAGACACTTGTGCGCATCCACAGAACCAGCTTAACAAACCTGACGATTCAGGCAGCAAGCGGAGAGCAGGCACGCAGCCGAAGGGGCTTGCAGGGTCCGTGCCGCTCTGATAGGCGGGCAAAGGAGGAGAGAATATCTTCCCCACGTCCAAACCGGGGGTGTCTCCCCTTCCCCCCCGCCCCCGCCTGAACCTGACTCTCTTCTTTCTCCTCTAGGCGTGGACACTCACGTGCACCGTATTTCGAACAGGCTGAAATGGGTGAAGAAGGAGACGAAACTCCCCGAGGAGACCAGGCGGGCCCTGGAAAGCTGGCTGCCCAGGTGAACCTCACCACTGCCGCGGGAAAGGGGTGCTGAGGGGTTGTCCCTTTCTAGAAAATTCTCTTGGTTGTTCCTAGGACAGCGCACCCCCAATAAAGTCATTTTGAGTTGGCTGACACGTGGTCTGCAAAACAAATCCTGTGATAAAGCTGATGCCTTTGCTTGTTTCAGGGTATCCAGGACAGGGCAGTTTGCCCGGAGGCTCTCTTTAAAGTTTTCTTTTCCAGTCCCTCTTATAGAGACACAGCAGAGCTAAAACAGCTTCCAAAACTAAGGGCTCAAGCTTAGCTGTAACTGAGGAGAGAGCCGCACAGTCACCCGTGTATCTTTTATGTTTAATTTTTTAGCATTTATAAAATACGTAAGCCACCGGGCTTAACGTCTTGACCATCCCACCCAATTATGCAGAAGCAGGGTGCTAAGTTTCCTCCTCGCCCTGACCCAGCTTTTCCATCCTGGCCCTGCAAAGAAAACCACCACCAACTTTGGGGTCCTGACCCACTGCGAGAACCACCGCCTCAAGAGCCAACTCTGGAGCGATACAGCAGAGAGCCTCTTTTTAATTTCTAACCCCTTTTCGCCTCTTCTCTGTTTTCCCCAGGGAGCTCTGGAGTGAGATAAACTGGCTACTGGTTGGGTTTGGCCAACAGACCTGCTTACCCGTCAACCCACGATGCAGCGAATGCCTCAACAGGGATATCTGCCCGGCGTCCAGGAAGCGCTGAGGAGCAAAATACCTGCTTTGCCTTTTCCCACTGGAGCTGCCGATCATCCGCTCCTTGTGAAGGTCCGCACCAGAGGGCCACCAGGAGAAAAGTGATTCTGTGGCTGACCCACCTCCTGTGGGGCAGTGGCCTGGCAGGGGGGACCAGATCCAGAGGTGCACCCTCTGGCACCCCCCCCTCCTAAGCACTGGTGGAAGGGGACCAATGGCCACAGTCCTTATGGAAGAGGACCACAGAGATGTTTCAGGGGTGGCGTCGCAGGCTGTACCTGAAAAGACTCCTCCTTCAGCAAGGGGATATATGATGTAGAAAGCGGCTTCATGAATAAAAGGTGTTACTTGCAAACTCAGATTCTCCCTTGGCTTCCTTCGGCCTGGGCGGCCACACCTCTCCTTTCCAGCAGCTGCCCTCTGAGCGGCACATTACATGGAACGAGGCCAGGCTGAAACAAGCAGCCTAGGCTGAGAGGTGAAAACAGGTGCCTGGATGTGAATGGAGGGAAGAGCTAATTGAGCCTGCGCATTCCTGGCTTCTGTTTTAAAACGGTCGGAGCTACCTTTTGGAAGCCAGAGCTTGCAAAACCTGCCAGTCCAAATCGGCATGTGCATAGCAGACCGTTCTTTTGTTTGCACCCACCTGCCATACACAGTGAGGAGGGAGCCAATTGCGCCTTTGCACGGACCGGGCCCTCCTGGGAAGTGAGTGTGGATCCCAGAAGTTCGTTTGCCCTGCCAGATGGTACCGCCCATGCTAAGTACAAAAGTGTGCCGTGAAACCCTGCCCCGTGTCCGATTATCCCATTTTGAGACAGTTCCAGGAATTGGAACAACGTGGGCAAAGCGCGTATTCAACGTCAGCTTCTTAGCTTCCACAGGAAGACTGTAACCCTCCGGGGGTGCATTTCTTGTCTCCTCTTTCTTGGTAAAGATGCCCCCCAGGCCTTTCTAGTAATCAGTGATTACGCAGGTGCCAGCATTTAGGGCATTGCCTCATCCAGAAGTTCCCTAATAATTTTGGATCCCTTTAAGTCAGGGAGATGTGGCCGAGCAGCCTCTAAAGATGGTCTGAAAGAGAAGGGATTATCGAGTTTGGACGCCAAGGCTCAGAGGTACATGGGAAACCAGTTTTATTATCGACATTTCCAGTATACATTAATTGTTTTAACAATGCAGGTAACAGCTCTTTTATAACTTCTAGTGAGTTTCTAAATCGGGGGTGCGGGATTCTAAGTGTTACAGAGCTTACAGAACGAGCGAGGCAGAGAAAGAGAGAGCTTTTAAATCATTGGGAGTCGTTCCATGGAATATACAGAAAGATTCTTTCCCCAACCTTTTTTTTGGGGGGGGGGGACACCCACCCTTTGGTCGATGCACGTTTGAAGACCTAATTTTCGTCTGGTCGTGAGCATCGAAACTCGTGCGTTTCCCCCCTACTCCCAATCCCTCCCCCCCAAATAACTTGCAATTTTTGTTTTAGAAATGCACGTGAATGTCTTTGAAAATCACTTCTGTACTTGTCAGGTTCTGTTTATAGCATTGGGGTGGCAGAGAACGGAGAGGCTCGCGTCTACCTCTAGCAGCCTCACACACTTTCTTTGGCCTAGTTTGAGAAACAGACATGCCCCCAAATCCCAAATAACAGAGAAAAGAAAAGAAGCAGGCAGCAAAACCATTTTGAGATGGCTGAAATGGAAAACCTCCCCGAGATCTCACCCAGGGTCAAGGCTCACACAGATACTCTCTGAAGCAGAGGTTGATACGTCCCTGACCCTAAAACCTCACAAGTCTCACTCAATAAACACAGAACACATTTTTTAAAAAGATCAAGGTGTATTCTCTCCAAAGCCACATTCCCGTTCACCAACATCCCATGTTGTCCTAGACTCAGTGGTCCGATCCAACCAGGTGCAGAAGCCGCTGAGAGACACGCAGGGGTAGCCTCCTCCTTGCAGAGTTCATTTGGACCCCTCCCCGCACCACTGGTCACTTTTAAACAGGGAAGTGTAACTAGACCGGGATCGGGGCCAGACGGTGACTATCTTATGTGACCCAAAAAGCAGGAGGGAAGCATCCAAATTCTGCAGACTGAATGATGCAAATCAATCACATTCACACCAACCGGACAAGCTGCAGTGGGTCAGCAGCTTTTCCACAGAAAATGGAAGTTGGTGTTAAATTTGGCCTGGAGAGGGACCTGGAGATATTGCTGAGCTCTTTCCGGCTAATGTGGCTGAGAAAGCTACATTAAAAAACAATAATAATCCAGGCAAACCAGAGATTCCCAAAATGCCCACAGTCTGTGCCAGAGCAGCAGATCCCGGAATCTAGCTAAGTATTGCTTATAAAACAGGAAGCTGGATTAGGATAAATTGCAGAATTTGAAGGGTAGGAGCATACCCATTTACAACTAACTCTTCCTGCAACGGGCTTCCCAATTTATCTCTCTCAAAGCCTTCTGGGAAAAGCCCTTTTGCGAGGCTGTACAAAGAAGCTGCATCCTAAGGAGGGTGGCAAGTTACCTGGCCTGCTTTTCTCCGCTGCAGCCATCTCACAAAAGAAACAGAAAAGGATCTAAGGCACCTTTCCCCCCCCCCAATTCAAGTTATGTACAAAATCTATGCAAAGCCCCAGGTAGCTTACTCACCTGACAGCATCTGAGCATCAAAGTCTTTTCCTTATACACTAACATACGTTTATGCCCTGACAGAAAGGGGAGAAGGTTTGTGTGCATTAATCTGCATTTCTTTCTTTTTTTTAAAGGAAATAATAATTGCATCCCATATGGCTCAATGTTTGATTTTTTTTGGGGGGGAAGTGGTTGTAAAAAGCAGGTGGAAGGAGATTCATGGTTTGATGGGCAAAAGGCAACAAGATTTTGTGCAGTTCCCCACACCACCACCTGCAAGAAACAGTGTTTGGTCCTACCAACCCTGTTAGGAAAGTTGGAATCTTTACTTCTCTTCCTTCGGCCTGGTCCCAGCCAAGGCCCTACGGCCACAGGGCAAGGGCCGCAACCGGGGGCCGCACAGACCCAGGAGGGGAGGTCAGGGGCACTGTGCGTTGCTGATGGACAGGAGTGAACCCAGCCCCTGCAGCGCACTAGTGCCCTACCTCTCTGTGCTGCTCCAAGCAGTCACATGGGTGGGCTTGGCCGGAGAACTGACCCCTGGCTTCTCTGGAGGCACTGCCGCTGCACCATCCGTTCCGCAGGGATGCTCAGTGGTGCCTCTTCTCACGGGGGTGGGGGGTGGGAAGCACCAGCGGTTACGTGGCACTCGCTTGAAGAGGTTACTCTGGAGGGCATGCCACAACCGAATTATGTGGGACAACACGCCTAGAAAGGGGCTTGCAGTTCAGTAACCACGGGCAAGCCCGGGTCCTGGGCTCTGCTCTCTCTCAGGCCAAGCCTCGCATGAGGGAGCCGGAGGCAGGAAATCCAGCCGGCTCCCTCCCAGTAATTCACATGTGCCGTAACCTCCTCTTGCACAGCTCTTGCGGTTTCCCCACAGGCTCTTCCCCATGGCCCCTGCCCTGTGGGGCCAGTCGGACTCTCCTTGTACCCCTAAACAGCCTCCAAATCCCACCCAAGGAAGTGGTCTCCACACCGGGCTTCCTGTGCGCAGCTGCCTCGACTTCTGAGGCCAGAGATCATCCTCCCTTCCCTAACCGCGGGATGGCATTGGTGGAGAACAAACCGAAGACCTGATTCTTGGTTCTGTCCCCCACCCCAGATGTTGCCTCTAGAAAGGTTCCTTACACATAAACCTACCGCTGGCTAATGCTTCTTCGCACAACGCGTACCCGAACAGAAGGACTGGTTAACTGTGTAGCCCAGCAAAAAGCAGCAAAATTAAAGGTCTTTTTGCAGCCCTGGAAGCAGAAATGAGTGACAACCAGTGGAGATGTAAGCAATGCTCAAGTAAGTTGTGTGCTGTTTGGAAAAGCCGCCTTGCAGACGTTTGCGTCGCCCCTTGTTTGCCAGGACAAAACCGTCCGTCCCCCCCCCAGAAAAACCGTCTCCAGGAAGGTCTCGGCCTACCTGCAGACAAAGCCTTCAGCCGTGCTTTGCTAGAAAGGATGTTTCCAGCCAAAATGAATTCAGATCAGAATTCCTCGTAAATGTCAGGATTCATGTTTCTCTCCCCCCAGAGTGTTGGCAAGGCCTTTCGCCCAGTCATCGTGGTGTGCTGCAAAACATGGAATCCCCATATTTACTAGTCTGGAGGCTTTTAACCAAAAAAAATCTCAGTAAGCGGAGTTGTTCTAAAAAGGTGGAAACTGGGACGGGGGGAGGGACTATGCATGGAAAAAAAGCTGGAAAAGGGTTTGTTGTGCGCTAAAGCTCGAGCAGAGGGGTGTTGCGAGCGTTAACTAAAACCAGATGAAAAGGGTGGTGTGTCCCCCCACCTTCTTTCTTTCTTTTAATTCCAAACTTTGAGCAAGAGAGAAGACTGGAATGGTCAGCCAGAAAAAATTATGAGAATGTCTACACTGTAGCCCGAAGCGGTGTGAACCGTAGCCTTCCATTGAGCAGAGCAAAAAACAGGCTCTCTCTGAGATGTAAAAATATTTTTAAAATATCTAAAAAGAGAAACAAAAAGGAAAAAGAAACCCCCACAGTTAATTATATAAAAATGGACCTATAAATAATATATTCTAAATATTGCAGGTTTAAGAGATCCATCGTTAAAACAAAAACGCTCTCTTTTCACACCTTTCTTGCTCTTTGTTGGAAACGAGACGTCACGTTTACGACGACGCTGAGCTCAGCAGTTCCCATCTCTCTCCCCTTCTTCAACTGCTTTTGCAAAAGAGAAGATGCTTTCAAAATCTGCCTTGCACAGAGCAATGTAAACCTATGGAGGCAAAGCCGGGGCGTGGAGTGCCTTGAAGCTGGGCCCAGAGAGGGGCGGGCAGGATTCGTGCACGTTTCAAATGTCTGGCGGCTGCGGTGGGGGGGGGGAAGGAAGGGAGGCCTGGCTGGACAGGGGGCTCAGAAGTTGCTGAAAATCTCCCGCTTCTTGTTCCAGTCCATCTGTGGGGCCCGCTTGTTCACCCGCTTGGCCCGCACTTTCTCTTTGGCTTCCGCTGCCGTTGGACTCAAGTCCAAGCCGCTCTCTTCGAAGGGATCCTTTTTGCCGGGTTCTTCCACCTAAAGGGGAGGAGGGGGAACCGGTGTGGGGGGGGGGAATTGGTTTTGAGTTACTAGAGTAAAAACACACCCTCTCATCAGATTTAACACTAATCCAAAATACACCCTAGTTCTCCAACGAAACATTTCCTCTCTGTTACATATACCAGGGATCCCCATCATGGCACCCAAGGGCACCATGGCACCGACCAACACTTTTCCTGGCACCCACCAACCATGATTAGAAAGTGGATTTGGGGCCAGGTGGGGCTTTTGCACCAGCAGGTCTTCTGATTGATCAGAGGAGCAGGCCTATTATATGAGGTGCTGTGGAAGACAGGCAGGATGGTGCTGCTGCAGCCGTCTTGTTTGGGGGCTTCCTAGGAGCACCTGGTTGGCCCCTGTGTGAACAGACTGCTGGACTTGATGGGCCTTGGTCTGATCCAGCATGGCCTTTCTTATGTTCTTATATTGGCAACTGGTGATCTGATTGGCTGGACAGTTTAAAATCCCGTTGTTTGAGTGGCAGCTGCCACCACTGTATGGGTTTTTATTCTCTCTCTCCTTTCCCAGTGTATTTTTCAAATTACTCCTTTTCTCCCCTGCACTTGAGCTTCCTTTGTGTGTGTTGAGGACCTCTAACATAACATCCCCTTCACACCCGTTCCTATCTATGACAGAACCTCTCGCCTGACATTTTCATAAAAGAGAACCATAGAATCACAGAATTCTCCACAGGCACAGTTCTGTTCCAGTAGGGGAGGAAGGGACCCATCAGGGGAGAGCCCCCCCAGGGGCCCCCAGACACATAAACCCATGAAGCGTCCTTACACCAAGTCAGACCATTGGTCCACCAAAGTCAGAATTGCCCCCTCTGACGGCAGCAGCTCTCCGAGTGCCCAGGGCTGAGGTCTCCCACATCACCTCCTGCCTGATCCTTTCAACTGCAGAGACCTGGGACCATCTAAGAGCAAAGTGGATGCTCAAACCACTGAGCCGCATCCCCTTCCACAAAGGCTGTCCTCGACGTAGTTAAAGCAACACAAAGTTAAGGGAGACCCTTTGTGGCTGGTAGCGGGGCCTCCGGCTTCCCTGCCAAAGTGGGCCGGGGACTAAATTCGTTGCCAGCCAGGCTTCTGCCCAAACCTGGACGCCTTCTGGCAGAATCAGGGCCCAGCGACATGGCACATCTGAGGCGGTGCCCGTGCTAAGACAGCTGTTGCATCTGGCAAAACCCGTACAAGACCAGGAAAGCGCTCCCCACCCCTCGCTCCAAAAGCATGGAAAGAATGCAGGAGTTTGGACTCCAAACAACTCAAGAGCCCTTCTTCTCTCCTTTGCAATAGCCTGAAGCGGTCGGCAGTAATTCAAGCCCTCTCTGTGGTCTTTGAAAAAGTCTCTTTAATCAAGCATTTTCCCCTTTAAAAGAAGGGGGAAGGGAAGGAATAAGCCACACGGCATTTCAATATTTCCCCTCGCATTTGAATGTAATTAAGCTTTTTAACTGGAGTTGGGGGGGGGGAAGAGGCTGGATATTTGCTTGCAAGTATGCCGAAGGGAGAAATAGTTTTATGTTGCCGATGGATTTTCTACAGATTCAGAACAGCTTGCTTTGTTCTAGCCTCTCCAAAGGATAAAACGGTCCCCAAAGGATAAAACGAGGAAAGACAGTTCGGCTCGCTCCGGCCACCTTTGGGAGGGAACGCGGCAGATGTTTCCAGGGTTCGTAAATAGCGAGAGAGTGGTACGTTTGGAATCAGGAGACAGAGGAAAAATTCTATGTATGACGTCTTCCAGGACCGGGGAGGGGGGGGAGGCAAAGATGGAATGGGGAGAGCAACAGAAGAGGATGAAAACAGAAAGGATGGTCCAAAGTCAAATATAATGTACCCAAAATCCTCCAGCGGAGAGTCTTCGCATATGCAGAGCTGCAACGGTGATTCTTCATGAGGGACTTGTGTGCCCACCAGGGCAAGCTATAAATCTTGGGGGAATTCAGCCGTTTGGGGGGCAAATTGTGGGGGGAGATTCTAGGCAGACTTTTCTCCTTGCTTGCAATGGCTTCCAACAGCCAGCAGAGGGGGTGCCGTTTTATATCGCTCACTTGGCCAAAGAGCATAAAATCCGGGATTTCTCCCCTTTAAAAAGCAGCAAAAATCCAGCCTCATGTAAAGAAGTCGGCCCATGTTTGCTGGACACAAAGGTCTTGTTGACCGTCTGCTTGAGATCTGTACGTACGTCCTAATTTTCTGCTTGTGCTTGGGGTGCATTCGGTGATAATGTTGTCCTCAGGAGGAGAAGAAGAGTTGTTTTTTATATGCCGACTTTCTCTACCACTTAAGGGAGACTCAAACCGGCTTACAATCCCCTTCCCTTCCATTGCCCACAACAGACACCCTGTGAGGTAGGTGGGGCTGAGAGGGTGTGACTAGCCCAAGGTCACCCAGCTGGCTTCATGTGTAGGAGTGGGGAAACCAACCTGGTTCACCAGATTAGCCTCCACCGCTCATGTGGAGAAGTGGGGAATCAAACCTGGTTCTCCAGATCAGAGTCCACCGCTCCAAACCACCACTCTTAACCCATGACACCACAATGGCTCCCATTGGTTAATTGGTGGGCGGCAGCGGGGACTAGAAGCAGGGGACTAGAAGCTTGGAAAAGAGACGTAGGAAGCAACAGGGAGCCGGCACAGGAACAGGAGGAGGCGACACGACTCCAGAATCGCCTGGGTGGGAGAGAGGCAGACAGACGGAAGGCCAGCAGAGAGAAGAACACCTTTGTCTACGCAGAGAAGCAGGCGCTTAAGAGAAGAGGGTCTTGAAGATGCTGAACAGGGGGGTGGGTCAGGCAGAGCCTGAACCAGGGGGGAGCTGAAAGCGGGGAGGACGCCAAGATTTGCAAGGCCCAGAGAATGAAGACGTCCCAGGGCAGAAGGCAAGGGACGTTCCCATTCAGCAGCGAGGCAGGATAAGAAAGGCTGTTTCTTTTACCTCCGATTCTTTCTCAGGACTTTGGCAATCGCTGTGGGACGAAGACACAGATCCGCCGTTCAGCTGTTAGGAATGGAAACATGTTTATTACCGGGTGGATAAGGGCGCCATGGAGCCAGATGCAGAAGCGCCTCTTGAGATTTCTGCTAACCTCTGGGGAGGAGGGGGCTAAAGAGGATGGGGGATACACAGCTGAGGGACATGAGGGAAAAGAGTCATGGGCTGGCCAAGCCTCGCTTGGGGTACTCCTCTGGGTGCCGACCAGCAATGTCTTCCACCGCAGTGCCCCACTGCTTCCAGAGGACAAGAGAGACGGAATACTTGGAAGAAAATCTTTCCGTCTCGCTGGATTGGGGTTTGACTGGCATTTCTCTCGCCAAGCTCAGCACAGTGGGACCATGACCTCATCACTGGATCTACAAGTGGATTGTTTTGTTTTCTACCCTAGCAAAGACACGCCATGGAGCATCTGGGCACTGCCGGTTGAAATCTCAGAGAACGTAAGGAAGAGTCTGGAGAGATTGAGGCGGCGTTCCCCATGGTCGAAAACGTTTTCTCTTGAAAAATGCTGAATTCACACGTGTCAGGGTGAAATCTGCACTCTAAGTTCTGACATACCTCCTAAACAAAATGGGCTGGCGGCTCTCTTACCTGTGTTTGCGCTGACCCGTTGGTCATGGGCTGAGGAACCCCACCTGAAAACAAAGCAGAGAGAGACAGCCGGTTGAACAAATGAACACATGAAGTTGCCTTATACTGAATCAGACCCTTGGTCCATCAAAGTCAGTATGGTCTACTCAGACTGGCAGCGGCTCTCCAAGGTCTCAGGCAGAGGTCTTTCACATCACCTACCTGCCTAGTCTCTTTAACTGGAGGTGCCAGAGATTGACCCTGGGACCTCCTGCATGCCAAGCAGATGCTCTACCACTGAGCCAAAGCCCCTCCCCCTTGAATGCAGAACACGGTTTTACACAAATCCAGACTGCACGGCACACAAAGTTTAAGCCTCAAATAATTAGTTATGTGTTGCTGGCCTGAGCCAGGGTCAGCTCCGGATTGTGCCAACCCTGGGCATAATAGTACGTAATGAAGCGCTTCTGGGGGGGGGGGGGAGAGCCCCCCTTCCCCCAGATCACAGCAGGAGTTTTATTTGTGTACATTATTTATAATTCTCTTGCACTGGGGAATATCCCAGTCTGCAAGCCAGCACAAGCTGGGGTGGGAATTTGGACACAGATCCTCAAATGTCCTCGATACAAAACCCTCCACAAAGCGACCTCTCCCGTATCTCAGATGGTCACCTGTTTTCACCTTGTCAAAAGCAAACGTGGGAAATGGGTGTTTCATCTGAATAGCCGTAGCTGAACAAAAGTTCATAGGTGTCCCTTTTCGCAAACTACCTATCTGTACCTTCTCCCCCCGCCCTTTCCCTACTCCAAGAAGATCAGAGCAGCATGCATGATTTCTCCTTTCCCTGTTTTATCCTCACAACAACCTTGTGCATTAGGCGAGGCTGAAGGAGACAGTAACCAGCCCAAGGTCACGGCAGTATGTGGGTTTGAACCCAAATCCTACCCCAACACTTTAACCACATCCTCACATTGGCTTTCTAATCAGGAGGAAACCTCCAGCTTGGCAAACGACAGTCTACGGTCCTTACTCTAAAGAGGTCATTTTGTTGTCTGACCCCCTTCCCTTTGCTTGTAACTCAGCATGAAGTTGGCAGATATCTAAGCAGACCCCTCAAAAAAAAAAAAAAAACCACACCAAAAAAAGGAGGGACAGGAAAACAGATTTCAGCCATGCCGTTTGCCTTTTTAAAACCAGGCCTCGTTCTCAAAGAGACACCCAGTCGTTCAGGCTCGCTTTTGTCAAGCGGGGCCGCCTCTCCTCGAGAGGAGAACAGGGGGTTGATTATCCCCCGTGCCAAGAAGAAAGTATCTCTGGCTCCTCTCTCTGGTTCACTCCGGCGCATCTGACACCATTCCCTCCCCCCATCTCTGAATCGTTCCAAGTCGTTCCTTTGGATTCTTCTCTCTGTTGAAGGCCAGGAAAAGACAATCCAGCGCTAGAGACAAGAACTCCGCTTAGATAAGAAACAGCTGGGTTAGAAACACACAGAACTCTTCATTCAGGCCAGCCAAGGAGGAAAGAGGGGGGGAGGCGTCGGGTGGAATGTGGCGATCCGCCCCTCACAATGCTGCAGGGCTTCAGCTGGCAGCTCACAGAAGCTAGGATTATGGGTAGAAGTTCCAATTAGCAGGACCAATTATTCCTGTCTCAGGAAACGGCTGCCCTTCGCTTGTGGCTGACCCCCGGGGTGCCAAGAGACCAGCCAAGCCAGCGCCTTGTTTGTGAAATGCCCGTTGTCGTAACTCCCGCCCCTTCATCCCTACGTGTGACAGCCGCCTGCGGTTATTCAGTGGCACAGGAAAGGAACTCTGTCCATGCACAGAGCAACTCTCCTGCCTGGCCAAGCCTGGGCATGAAAGGGAAGTGGTTCTACAGGGCTCATTGGAAGAGGATCCTTTTTTAATCAATGCTCCAGGTCTCTCCTCGAAGTCAACTTGGAGACTCCAGTTAGTTCAAAATGCTGCAACAAGTTTATTATTGAGAGCTAGATGGAAAAGGCCCTCACTAGCTGAGAAAACTGCAACCGGGTATAACGGCAGGAGCATGTCCACATTCATTGGGTCCTGAGGCTGAATTCTAGCATTAAAAAATACGTACTGGAGCTGAGGCCTGGTAAGCAAGTGCTCTCAGAGGGTATAACCCGCAGTCGACATTTCTAATGTTTTACCGCATCTCATGCGTGAAAAAACAGATGTGTGTGTGGGGGGACCTATCGCATGTCTACTGAGCATGGAGAAAGTGAGAAACGCACCCAGCTCCTTCTCTCTTTCCTGCTCTTCGCCACCAAGCCGATTCCTGGGAAGGGCGACTCACCTCTGACGTGCTCCTCGGTAGGGACAATGCCCAGCTTCTTGAAGTGCTCCTCTGTCCTGGGGTCCACCACCAGCAACTTGGCTTCGCTCTCCTTGGATTTGATGTGGGCCACGACCTCGGAATGCTTCATGCCCTCCACGTTGATCCCGTTGACCTGCAGGAGGGGAAAACGAGGGAGGCAATTGTCTGAGAACTGAGCTGACAGGCAGCAAAAAGCAGAACTGCTGCTTTGGTTCGAAAACTTGCACAAATGACCAAAACTACCACTGGTTTCGCGGTTCCCCCCTTCTGCCCAGGGAATCCTGGGAAGTCCAGCTCAGGTGGGGAAGTGGTGGTCTGAGGAGGGAGGGGCCATGGCTCAGTGGTAGAGCCCCTGCTTGGCATGAAGAAGGTCCCAGGTTGAATTCCCCGGCATCTCCAGTTAAAGGGACTAGGCAAGTAGGTGATGTGAAAGACCCTTTTCTGCCTGAGACCCTGGAGAGCCACTACCCGTCAAAGTAGACAATACTGACTTCGATGGACCGAGGGTCTGATTCAGTATAAGGCAGCTTCATGTGGCATTCATTTCACCCTCCAAAATTACAATTCCCAGGATGCTTTAGAAGGACACCATGGCAGTTACGCTGGTATAAAAGATATAGGTCAGCAGAAAAGCTGGGACCTCGAGGAATCTGCATTGGCCAATGTTGATGCTTGATTCAATATACAGGGGTTAACCCCCCCCCCTCTCCACACACCGCTGCAAATATTAAATCAACTCACTGGATTTTAAAAATCACGGGACCAAATGTAGGCGGGGTGAGAGATTCCCAGGTCCACCACTGGTGGTGAAATGAAGCACAAGGTTTTATTTTGTTAATGAAAATGTACTTTAAAAAAAACATAGGTTTAGAAAGAGCTAAAAGGGGGTTCTTTTCTGCTAACAAAGGAGGAACCCAGCAGAAGCGGAGGGAATAGCTGGGCAGTGGATCAGGCTGTTTCAGATAAGGACAAAGGGAGAATTCACTGGAGAGCAGAGAGCCGCCTAGGCAAACAATAGCGATGCTTTTGTCAGGGCAGATAATGATCCCCCTCCTCCTTCATGCACAGGAGGCCCCGATTGTCACCTGACAATGCAAAGCAACCGCCTTCAGTTCATCATGCTGTAGGCTTTAAAAACAAAAGCAAATATGGCACTCATACCAGGGAAGTTCCTGGTTCAAATGTCACCTGAACCGCAAATGCATTTGGGGAGGCCTGTTCAGTTCAGCCCCCGCACCCTTACCCATATCCTCAGTTTAGGGCTAGCCGCACCGACAGTTTCCATCCTAAGCACAGCTATCCCCTTCCAAGTCTATTGGTCTCGCTGGGCTGAAAAGGGAACAACTTTGCCTAGGACTGCCCTGTGAGCTACCCTTGCAGGGTCGTCGTGAAGATGACTTGGGGCCAAACAGCAAGCGACGGCCTCAGACCTCTTTGTTTAAACCTGCATTTACCCCAGTCGTGTATAAAGGGTTTTGGGTTTGGGTTTTTGTTTGTTTGCATTATTTATTTACTAAAACATATCTATCCCGGCTTTCCTCTTGGCTCAAGACCGCTTACAACAGTCGTTAAAACATCCCCAGCTGAAACCAAAGACAAAATAGCAAACCCCAAGCTGCTTGGGGGTAGCTTCCTTTTGCCTGCAGTCTGTTCTCGGATGGAGACAGAAGGGCCTGGGGAGGCGGGCCGAAGGAGAAGCAACACCTCAGTCAGAGGAAGGGCGGAGGACCTCCCCACCACGGACACACGGAGCCCTTTCTATTCTAAAAGACACGCACGCACGAGCAGACCCCCATCCCTGCTTTACTGGGGCAGAACTGGAGCGGGGGGGTGGGGGTTCAACAGGCGGGTCTGCCTCCTTCAGATCCGGTCTGTCCCCCAAGGTTGCATGCGTGAAGGGTTTTGAACTCCTGAAATGTTATGTCAGGATAACAAGGGGTAAACAAGTGTTTAAAGGGTTCAGTTCTTTAGTTGTTTTTTTTTGCTTGGGGGCCTTCCCAGTGAGAAGGGCTACATCGCTGCCACCACCATCACCCCCCACGAGGGGAAGAACCTCAGCGGCACCATAAACCCTCCTGGGGAAAGACCCCTTGGGAGAAGCCGCCAATGCTGGCTATGCAGAAGCGGAAAGAAGCCTCGCTCTACCCAAGCTATGGGGCTCTGGAGACTGAAGGTGGGCTGGCCTTTCACTGGAGACCTTCCCCCCAAACAGCGCTCGCAATAGGCCTAAAGGAGAGCAGCTGGGAATACAAAACCACAGGCCGGCTCTTTCGATGGCCTCCGTTTCCTAGCAACACCTTCACCGGGAGAGAGGTTTCTACGCAGCCTCCCTGCAGGACGAGCCAGGCCAAGCCCTCGACGGGAAGAGGCGGCTGGAGCCGAGCCCGAAAGCCCCTCTCTGAGCCCTGCCTCGCAAGCGCCTCTAGTCCTGTCGGAGCCCTGGAGACGGCCATGGCATTTCTTCCTGCGTGCCCATACCCACCGCCTGTTATGTGCATATTTTCAAGGTGTTCCTGGCACAGCTGTATACAGGTGGAGCACAAAGCAGTGACCCTGGGGAGGGGGACAGATAAAATAAAATTTGCTCCTCCACTACACTGACAAAACCCCTCCAAGGAGAGGAGCTCTTGAGCATCAAACATTTATGCCCATTGCCGCTGGATCAGGTTTCTGAATTTCACAGGTCACTCTCTTCCCTCTTTGTGGCTCTGGGGAACGTGCCAGGGGCAGCTAAATAAATAATGAAAGGGCCCTATCGGTGACATGCTGAGCAGCAAGAGAAAGAAGGCTGGTCTTCCCCCCCCCCCAACATCCCCACCTCCTCCAAGGCCTCTCTCTCTCTTTCTGTCCCTCCTGCCCAGGTGCTGTTGAGCACATTAAAGATTCAGATACCAGGAGCAAGCAGGAGAGGCCCCACAAAGCCAAATCTGCTGCAGGACAGGTGTTAATGCAGAAAGGGCAAGCGAAGATCACTGCTGGGGGCGCATCCCTTTCTGGAATTTTTAGGTTTTTTAAATTATATATTCCTTCTGTTCTGTAAGCCAAAACTGAATGGGTGAACCAACTGGACAGCTTAAAGGCTTTTCTCAACCACTCCCTGTTTTGGGTGCTGAAATTTGCTGGAGAAGTGGGGGGGAAAGAATCACAAGACTGGCCCAGCCAGTGTGACAGAGGCTTCGAAGACAGATTTTGAAAGCTCTGTTAAAGAAAAGGATAGTGACCATCTGTTTGCTTTCTAAAAAGATGGGAGCCCTTTGCATTTTCTACCTGAAGTGTCAAAAATCTCAATTGGGTCCTGCCTCCTCAAGCAGGCCAGGTCAGCAGCAACAAACACAGAAGACTGGGAGGGGGCCCAGGTGAGGTTACCCATGCTGTTGTCCTCTCTCAACAAGGGCGTCTTTCCCAGAGAGGAACTGGGACTCAAATTCACAGGCCATCCTGCAGTTTGGGGCATGAGAGGAGTCGCTGTGGTCACCCAGCAGCAGGGTTAAAAGATGTCGGACTGGAAGAGGCACAAGCACTGGCGGATTTGTCCTCAGGGCCCCGTCACACCTGGAAGCCCCCTCGCTTACCTCCACGAGTTTATCCTGTGGTCGGAGCCCCGCATTCGACGCCGGCGAATCTGAGTCAACTGACCGGATGAACTGTCCGGGGCGGGACTTCTCGCTGTGGAGGTTGAACCCATAGCCCGTGGGGCCTTTTTTGAGGTGGCAGAGACGCGGGCACAGTTCCTTGGCTTGTCCATTCAAATCCTAAAATAAAAATAAAAATTGCATTGTGATGTTCATTTCTCTCTCTCTCTCTTTTACAAAAGGTACATAACAGTGAGAAGACATAAAGCAAGGAAACAGCCCTGAACAGGAGATACCCCACCCATCCCACTCCCCAAGGCCAAAGGGGGCAGATTAAAAAATGCATTTCCTCTAATTGAGTCTATTTTTAAAAGCCAATTGTCTTGAAATAATAAATTTAATACATTTGCTAAATGACAAAAGGGACAAAATTAGAAACTCCCATTCGGCTCCCTCTCCCACTTCAATGGGCAGGGTGAGCACGTCATAGATTGACAGGGATCCATTCTGCTTTCCTCGGCCGTCAGAAATGGATGTGCTGCGCGAGCGGCAATCTCCTCGCGCTGTCGTTAGCAGAACAGATCCATAGAGTTCAGTTTCTTTGTATGTATATATTTCAGAACTAGCTCTCATGGCCAGCAGTCCCTTCCTCTCCTCTCCTCCACACTCTTCCTCAGAGCAGACTCCACTTCCCCCATAGGCCTCCTCTCTCTCTCCCAGGCCTAGTTTTAATATGTATACACACCTGCGACCTGGAGGAAAGAGGTGGGCTGAGACTCTTAAACAAAAACATAAGTTGGGTCAAACTACTAGCTGAATTAAAGGACTCGTCCAGATGGTGGGCTACATGTCAGAAAAGCAAAATCAGTGCAGGCGGAAAACTAGCTTGTCAGGGGGAAATGTTCAAGCTAGCTTTCTCCCTGGCACTCTGTTTTTCTAATGTGGGGGGAATGTTTCCCTCCTCTCGGGGGGACATTTTAAAACACGCCGCCCTCTAATCTGCGGCTTGACACAGCACAGTCCTGAGAAGGCGTAATCCCCTTGATTTCACTGGTCGTGTGAACTGGCCCCTCGCTAAGGGCCAAAATACGCAATATGACTGATACGTCCCGAGTCATGGGGGCGCTACCCAACTCCCAGTCAGAGGTACATCAGGGGAACTCTCCTTAAACAGTGCTCATTTGCTCGGCACTGTGCAGAGGGAGAAGCAGCAACCAGTTTCCTTCAATTTTGCCCATGGAAACGATGGGGGGGGGCTTTTCTCCCTCATATTGCAAAGCAAATAAGCGCTGTTTTAGATGAGTTTCCCCCAATATACATTTGACTGCGAGCCAGATAGTGCACTGGTAACCCCGCACATGTGGGGCACATTGTGTATTTTGGCCCTGCCCCAGCCTCATACCCAGATCCCGAGGGCAGGAAAGCAGAGAGCAATCACATTTGACCACGCCACTGCTCCTTGCCATCCAAACACCTAGGCTGCAGAAAAGAATTACCACCTGAAGCCATCTCCCCAAGGGCTGACTGCTCATTATCTCGGGGGGGGGGGAACACACGCCAGGTAAACAATCCGATTACCAGAAGGGTCTCTAAGTGATTATCTCTAGCAAGCGCGGATGATCCTCAGCCCGAGGCCAACCAAGTCCATTTTCTATTAGCCTCCTCTCCCTTTTCAAAGGCGCTCTTGTTCCTCAAGAGAAATTAACAGGCCCAAGGAAGGGCCCTCAAATATTTCCTAAAACCTTCCTCAGAGACTTAAATCTTGTTAAGATTTCCATATTATTGACCCCCCCCCCCTTGTGCAGAAGGGAGACATTTGAACATACAGCTTCACCCATCACTGTGTTGTAGTGATGGGGGAAACTGCCTGCACGTTAAGATCATGTGGCTTTGTACCTTAACAAGGTACTGTTGCCAGGGGTCAACCTTCTGATCTGCTCTACCTTTGACCCACCACGCAGACCCTTTAAGGAGACCCTTTAAGGTCTTCCTTCAAAGAAGAAGAGTTGGTTTTTATATGCTGACTTTCTCTGCCACTTAAGGGAGAATCAAACCGGCTTACAATCACCTTCCCTTCCCCTCCCCACAACAGACACCCTGTGAGGTAGGCAGGACTGAGAAAGCTGTGACTAGCCCAAGGTCACCCATCTGGCTTCATGTGTAGGAGTGGGGAAACAAACCCAGTTCCCCAGATTAGCCTCCGCCGCTCATGTAGAGGAGTGAGGAATCAAACCCGGTTCTCCAGATCAGGCTACAAGGTGGGAAAATTAGGAAATACCCCTGCTTGAGGCCTGGCAGAGCTACTACCAGCCAGAAGAGCCACTGCCAGGCTAGAAGAACCAAGGAGCTGACCCTGGGCGTTTGTTCATGGGTTGCACAAAGATCTGACTCTATACACAGCATCTCCCCTTGATGAGGCCTAGTGTGGAGAGAAGCCTCGTACTGACTGTACTAGCCAGTGCTCAAAGCAGCTACGCTTCAAGGTTTTCCCTCTCCCCAACTCCCTTTTCCAAGCTGAGGCACAACAGCCCAGATGTTTTTATACATGGAATGAGGAAATCTCAGGAGAGAGAGAAGGAAGAAAGATTTGGAAGCTCTCCAACATTTGCTTAGGGACCAGCAGCTGCTACAAGCAGCTAGAGGGCTTCTTCAGATGCCACGCATTGTTACGAGGCAAATCAGAGCTTGGGAAGCAGATTTTACGAATTTCTTTCTAGGCAGAAGCTATATCCTTTTAACCAACTAAAGTCCGGGGCATTATTGCTGTACCGGCATTGTAAGAACTACATAATGCCCCACTATCTAACCTAAAGCGGATTCCTGTATTCCATGGACTGACGGCGTTGCTCAGTAAAACAGGATGTCGTGTTATTTCGTTCTAGCAGGCCAAATTAAATCTGGATTGCGTTCAAATTTTGCTCTGCTTTCCACCATGTGATTTCTGGCGTAAGTGCCTCAGCCTTAATAATAATAAAAAAAATATGCTAGGCATGAAGTCGGATGAGTCCAAGCCTAAAGGGAAGGGCCGAGCATTTTAAGATGAAAGTAAACACTATAAGCAGTTTATTTTTCCAAAAAGCAGAACAATGAAGGAATACTCACCCATTCACACACGCACACACCTGGGACCTGGCATTTTCAGTAAACTGCTCTAACTGCTCATAAGTACGAACTAGGCTTTCTTAACGCTAAATCTAGGGTGCAGGCGTATTTGGGATACGGAGTGCAATTCTGGTCTTCCCATCTCAAAAAGGGTTCTGCAGAACAGAGAAAGGTGCAGAAAAGGGCAGATCAACATACTCAAGGAAATCGAACACCTTCCCTACAAGAGAAAGGATAAAGAATTTGGCCCTTTTATGGTTCTAGAAAAGACGGTGGGGGATTTAAAGGGTTTTACAAAATTATGCATGAAACCCAGTGCTAGAAGGCAACATCAGGGAAGGTCCCAGGTTCAATCCCCGGCACCTCCAGTTAAAGGGACCAGGCAAGTAGGTGATGGGAAAGACCTCTGCCTGAGACCCTGGAGAGCCACTGCCGGTCTGAGCAGACAATACTGACTTTGATGGACCCTCAAGGGTCTGATTCAGTATAAGGCAGCTTCATGAGTTCATGTGACCCCTGGTCTGATCCAGCAGGGCTCTAAGACCTTGGCTTTTAAGCTGATGTGCAGTTGATGCAGGACAGACGGAAAGGAAGTACTTCCTCACTCAAAAGCGTGATTAACTTGTGGCATTGTCATGACGGTCTTAAAATCTAATTTAATTTAGAAATTAATTAGAAATTTAATTTAGATGGCCTTAAAAGGCTCGTCAACAAACTCCTGCCCATACAGAGCTATCAGGCAGGATAATGAAGTAGAACCTCCATGCTCCAAGGCAGTGCACTTCTGGATACCAGATGCTGCTGAAGCACGACTTCCTGTCTGCTTAGGCGTTTCCTGGAAACAGAGTGCTGTGCTTAGTCTGATACGGTAGGGATGATAAACTTTAAGGCGGGTATTGTGTGTTAGCTATTTCGTACGAGGAAACAATAAATACGATACAATGTAAACCTTGAGGGTACAGGGAGATTTTAAAAAATGTTGTTCGTCTATGCATACTCCCTAAAACAAACAGGGCTGTCAACAGTTTGGCACCCAGATCGGTTGCTTGCTTTTCTTCCATTCTGCCAGACGCTCGGGACCGCCCCCACCCAAGTTTTTCTTCAAGATGGCGCCTCGAAAGTTTACATTTGGAGATGCACAGACCTCCCCCCAATCCTAATCCAGGAAGTTTGGCACCCAGGACCCTCCAGGAGGACAGGTGTTCGCAAGAGATGCTTTCAGCGGGAACATCCTGCCTGTTAAGGTCAGAGCAGGTAAACTGATGGATGTTTTGGTTTGCTTTGGTTACGGAGGACTCGCTCATGTTTGGGAGTGGCAAGCAGCTGCGAAAGATAAACTAAATATTTGCGGAGATTAACTTTGCCAGGAAAGGGAGGCGGCAGCAACCAGGATCACGAAATCACAGGGAATAGACCAGGAAGGGGGGGGACTTTAATAAAAGCACCATCACAATTCTGCAAATGCTCTCCTTAACACCCTTCCACCAGCAGCCAGAGTTACGGCTAGGTGGACTTCCACAGAGATGTTCCTGCAGCCCGCCAACCTCGTCTGGTGGGCCGACAGGTGCCCGAGAATCCGCCTGGTTTTTTGGCTACTGAAAGGGAGGACAGCCAAGCACCACCAGGCTACAACCCACAGCGGAGCAGACTGTGCTCGGTTAGGAAAGCTGAGCAGGCCGCAAGCTGCCACACGACAAGGAGGAAGGTGCCGTTTTTGTCCTTTTCGTAGCTGTGCCAAAGAGCCCCCTGTGCCAAACCCCTGTGGCACCTCTTCCGTCCTCTGCCCAACTGCACAAGGTCCAGGGTAACAAAACTCCTTTGAACCACCGGGACCAGTGTTTGCATGGGGACCAGTGTTTGCATCAAGCGCTCAAATTTCAGCTCGCCAGGCTTCACCGAAGCTTTCCTCTAAAATTTCAGCATGTCAAGCATCACTGAAGATTTCCCCCTAAATTTCGGCATGTCGGGCATCAGGGAAACTTTGCCCTTAAACTTCAGCATGCCGGGCATCGGTGAAGCTGCTCTCCTCAAGCTGTTGTCCCCAAAGGAGGGGTGTCTACCTTGAAACTCGTAACAGAGGACTTGCTCTGAACAGCCTCAATTCACCAGGATGCAGCCTTTCAGCACCAAGCCTAGACACTCTGACAAACACATTTCTCCATGGATCAGCTGTGGCCGGCTTATAGGCTTATCATGGAGTCGTGGATGCCACTTAATCAAGCAGCATCCTCGACATGGCATATCCAGTGCAACACAAACAAACACACACGCGCAGCTGGCTCATCCTCCCGACAAATCGTAACCGGCCCGGGATAGTTCCCATGGCCTCCAAGCCAGCAAAGTTCGTGAGGATCTGCAAATATTTCCAGCCTGCCTTAGAGAATTATTCAAAGAACGGCAGAAAACAGGAAATGATTCAACTGGTTGAATAATATCAGTGCTCTGGTCTTTCTCAGCTGACCCCATAACTTCCATGTGGGGAGGAGAGCTTAGATCCTGGGCTTTTGGGGTGGGAAATTTATTTTTTCTTATCAAAATGGATGCATATGGATCCCTTCTTTAAAAAAATAACAGAAATCCTGAATGGCCCTTTTTAAATTGTTGCTTTAGACAACGCTGTTATAACATTGCATTATTGCTGACTACTAAAATACATTCAGCATAAAATGGCCCCGATCCTCCAATCGCCTCAGTGCCCCGCAAAATGTAATTTGCAGTCGTGGGGACCTTCCTTTCCGAAGGTCTCCCTCCCACCCCCCGCAGCCCCACAATGCTCTTTCACACAACACAAGGAAACATGACCCAGGGTTCTCCTTGGCCAGCAAGGAACCAAAGAGGAAAAGCTACTGCTCAATCCTGTTTGAATTCGCCAGGCTCATGCAAAGAGAAGTAAAGTACTTTGGGGGTACAGTTTGTGTCCACAAGCTCAGCTAGGTGAAAAGGAACCTGAGGCACACAAGATGTGAGGAAAAGGAAGAGAAGTATGTGCAGTGGAAAAAAGTGCTCTGGTCTGCCTGCCAAGTAGGGTTGCCAACCTCCAGGTACTAGCTGGAGATCTCCTGCTATTACAACTGATCTCCAGCAGATAGAGATCAGTTCACCTGGAGAAAATGGCCGCTTTGGCCATTGGACTCTATGGCATCGAAGCCCCAAACCCCGCCCTCCAAAGGCTCCACCCCAAAACACCCCTGCCGGTGGCGAAGAGGGACCTGGCAACCCCATTGCCAAAACATACAGGCCATAGTGCAAAAAAAGCAGATGAACACACAGGTAAAGGTGGCTCTCTCTGGTGACAGGGACTGCAGGCTTTTCGAAAATCCACTCCTGCAGAACCTTCAGATGAAAAGAGTCAGTTTGGCTTAAGAGGTGGCCGGCTGAGACTCCGCCCATCCCACAGGACCCATCCCACTAACGACAGGGACACTGCTCCTTTCCTATTAAGCACGCAAAGAACCCATCAGCACATTTTGCTGCTGAGTCAGTACCATAAACATATCTCATCTAAATTAATGTGGAGGCTCACTTGGCAATTAATTAATCCAGCGTCAGCCCTGGAGCAAAGAGAATCAGTTTCCAGGAGTGCCAGAGACATCTTTGCAGAGGTTTAAAAAAAGAAAAGAAAAAACCTGTGATATATATAAAAAAATATTATAGCTTTCAGCACCTGCGGACGTGTCTTGTTCAGCAACCAAGGGACACCTGCTATTTCGTAGAGAGTAGCCAAGACGGCCCCAGCCTCTGAGCTTAAATAAATAAATTATCCAAACACAGCACCAAGGAAATTTCCCAGTCCACAACTACAAGACATTGTGCACATGGAGAAAAAAAATATGTCGATTTGCTAGTCTTGAAAAAAGTTTGCCTGGCTTTAGGCTTTCTTCCAAGGACAATCTTTTTTTGGAGAATCCGGGGTTTCCTGAGAAGTAAAAGCGCTGTCGAGGATAAACAATTCCTCTACTCAGAACTGGGCCAGCGGGGAGGTTCTAGAAGAGCCGTTTCTTTCACACCACTGTCTTCAGCTGCCACCCGCAAAGAAAAGGCGCAACTTGACCAAAGCGAGGACGTGCAACGGAAGAGGCCAAACAGTCTTCACTGCCCCTGCGGCCCCGAAAAGATAACATCCTAGAGGCCGGACAAGGTGAGCTGGAACCCCTTTCAATTCCAAGCGGAGGCCATATTAAGCACAGTTCAGGGCAGCTCTAGATCGGGGGTCCCTTTGGAATTCTGACCCAGGACAGTGATCACAAATTGCTGCCACAGGAGGTGGAGCCAGCCACACAAAGTCAGGGATACATGAAGACATGAAGCCACCTTCTACTGAATCAGACCCTTGGTCCATCAAAGTCAGTATTGTCTACTCAGTCTGGCAGAAGCTCTCCAGGTTCTCAGTCTTTCAGGTCACCTACTTCAGGCAAAAGCTGTGTTTAACAGGATGCCTTATTAATCTGCACAGCCCATCAGCAGCCCTGCTGGGCAAAAAAACCCAAAAAACCTCCACCAAGCCCTGCCCACTTTCTAAAAGCACTTGGCAGGCGCCAGGGCAGCTGTTGGCGGGTGCCATGTTGGGGACCCCTGGTCTAGACAGTGTATGCCTCATTGGATATACCCGTGGGAATGCGAATGAAAACCCCCACTGGCATTTCAGCTCTGCAGTCGGGGAGGCAGGAGCCCTCATGCGGCATCTACAGGCCTCGGGGCCTCCGTGTCTCCAGCTGACACCTTTCTAGGGAAGCCTCCTGCAAGCACGCAGAGCTGATGGCCTCAAGCCCACCCCGTCGACTTCCCCTCTGTTCAAACACTCACTCCAGGAGACATGCTGCTGTGTCGTGTGCCCCCCATGGTTGCCACGTGCCCTCCAATGCCAGGCCTACCTAAAACACCAACCCACCATTGGTCTCGCAGTGCCTGACCAGCAGCTCCGGATGACCACAGCAGGCGAGCTCAGGCGCCCGACGGTGCTTTGAGCACTCTGGATTTTGCCACGGGAGTTAGACTGAAAATCCCAACTGTGGGCATTGAACTGCTAAGCCCTGTGATTCTGATCCCTGTTTGGAGACAGAACAACTTGCCCGTAAATCCTTTGCTGAACAGTGGCATTTTGGAGCGGCTAATGTTGGACAGAGAGGCTTTCTATGCTCCAATGAGGCTCTATGAAAGCGTGCAGCAATGCCAGTCGAAGGAGGGCTTTCTCGTTAGCATCTGCCAATCACAGTGATGGAAGGTACCACCAGGGTCATCTAGTCCGACCCCCTGCACAATGCAGGAAATTCACAGCTTTCCCTTTGGGAAAGCTCACAGCAGCTTACAGGAAGCTTCAGATTCACAGTCACGTCAGGTACTCACCGAACACTGACCGAGGAATGTAAGTAGGAAAAAATAAAGAGTCCAGCAGCACCTTAAAGACTACAAAATTTCTGGCAGGGCACGAGCTTTTGTGAGTCACAGCTGTGACTCATAAAAGCTCATACCCTGCCAGAAATTTTGTTAGTCTTGAAGGTGCTGCTGGACTCTTGCTCTTTTCTATTGCTACAGACAGGCGAACACAGCTACCCATCGTGATCTATCTCCATGCAATATCAGAACATTGAAAGAGCCCCGCTGGATCAGACCAGTGGTCCATCTAGTCCAGCCTCCTGTCTCACACAGTGGCCAACGACCTGGAAAACCCCACAAGCAGGGTTTGGAGGCCAAAGGCCCCCAGGCGTCTCATATTCAGAGGTAGACTGCTTTTGAACATGGCAGTTTAATTCATTTTCAAAATACCGAGAGCGCTTTTCCAGTTATACAAGATGCTGGCGATCGAAGATGGTTAATCAACAGACTGGCCCCTTCAGTTGCCATCCTTAATAGCCAATGGGTATTTTCTCCGGTAGGAATTTGTCTCACCACCTTTTAAAGATATCCAAACGGCTGGCCGCCACTGCATCTTGCGGCAGTCAGCATCCACAGCCCTGGCCTAGGTGGCAGGGGGAGGGCTTGATTGTAATAAAGACATTCTCTCAATGCATAGAAATTAGATCTGAACAATAACTTTTGTGTGCAAGAAAGAGGGTCAGGTTGCAGGTAACCCAAGACCTCTGTGCAATTTAAGAGGAAACCGCAAGCAGTGTTCTAAACGATGGGGAAGAAAGCAGGCGGCGGGATGGAGTTGGGATGGGCGACCGGCTGTCCCCAGGCCAAATCCGAAAGGGCCCTGTAACTGCAAGCAACATTCGGGAACTCTAACGGGAAGCAAACCTGTCCCTTTTAGAAGAACAATACAATGACATTTGTTAAAATGTATAGGCCAATTGAATGCCCCAAGAGGTATTCAAGTCGGAATGAACGGCCAGGGCCACCTTACAAGATCCTTTTGCCACTTCCCCAAAGGGTTTGGGAACCCCAATCCTAATTGACTCTGGCAGCGGCTGCTCCAGGGACATTTCCAGAAGGGTCTTCTCCCCACTTCTTCCCCCTCCTCCTGGATGCTCTGGTCAGGCAGTCTGGCTCTCTCTCCCTTCTCCCCAACAATGACAACCTCCAAGGCACCAGAAGCCTGGAAATAACGACTCCCTGAAGTTGGCATTCCAAGCTAAGGAGTGACAAAGTTCAGAGGGGTCAGCAGAGGAGGGAATCCGTTCCCTTCCTCTGCCCGTCCAGAAGACAAAAACCGTCACTCCCACATGCAGCATTTGAATACAACAAGATAGCTAGAGATCTTAGTGGGAAGGAAGGCAGCAGGGTGTGGCCTGATCTCCTCACATCTCAGAAGCTAAACAGGGTTGGTACTTGGGCCACCAAGGAAGACTCTGCAGAGGAAGGCCACGGCAAACCACCTCTGCTTCTCATATGTCTTGCGGGAGTTGCCATAAATTGGTTGCAACTTGACTACACTTATGCACATTTGGGGGGGGATTGGACTAGAGGGGCTCTAAACAGCCCCTTCCGACTCCATGGTTCCACGATCTATGAAATCAAAACATTACATTTGCATTTATTCCGTTCAATGTTGGTTGTCTTGGAGAGAGGTTTACGATGTCACAGTTGCCAGCCAATCGGCACTGCCCATAGCCAGCATTTATTGCTAAAAATAAAAAGGTACCTTTGTTTTAAAAGCGGGGAGGGTATTTCCTAATTAGCCCCACTGCTATTTAAAAACAATATAATATCTGTCTTAGAGAATAGGGAACTCCGGATCTTCTGGGGCCAGCCGGATTTGTCATCTTGATGCAGATCTGCTTCCGGGACTCTTCCTGAATACACGCACCAGAGCAGCTGGTTCAGCCCTTCCTTCTCCCTCTCTCTCTCTCTCTCTCACCCACACACACTTGGCAAAATAAAAATTCCTAAATGCTCTCTGGTGAGAAAAAAAAAGGGGGGTGGGAAAGCAACGGCAGATTGCCAGCAAATCACACAATATTACATATGATGAGTCACGCTGCTCCTGAGCCAGAGGAGAGAGCAACCCAGCCAGTCATGCTTCGGCACGGGTGCCGGGGGCTTCATGCTGGGGGCACACTGCAGAGCTTTTAAGATGTGGCGGGGTTCCTTGGGAGGAGGGGGCCACCGTCCGCGCCAACTGACTCGGCCGCACCAGTAACAGAGGGCTTTGAGGTTCAGGGCAGGGTTTAGAAGCAGCGTACAGGAATATGGAATACGGCAGTAGAATCAGGAACGACAAAGGGAAATAATTCTTCACACAGCGTGCGATTAAACTGTGGAATTCACTGCCAGAAGATGTAGCAATGGCTACAGGCATAAACAGCTTTCAAAGGGGATTACCCAGATGCACGGAGGAAGAGATCTATCAGTGGCTACAAGACCTGGTGACTAAAGGGAACCTCCATGTGCAGAGGCAGTGCCAGGAAGGCCACATCAGGGGAAGGCCTCATGTTGGCCTCGGTGCCCTGATGTCGGCCCTCCAGAGGAACTGGTTGGCCGCTGTGTGAGACGGGATGCTGGACTAGATGGACCCTCACTGGTCTGATCCAGCAGGGCTCTTCTGAGGTTCTTAACCTCCATGTTCAGAGGCAGTCCACCTCTGAATACCAGTGGTCAGGAAGGCAGCATCAGGGGAAAGCCTCATGTTGGCCTTGGTGCCCTGTCGTTGGGACCTCCGGAGGAACTGGTGGGCCAAGACGTGGCTCATGAGCCGCATTCAGGCTTGATCTGGGCTCCAACCTCCAGAGCCTCCTCCAGGCAAGATACATCCCCCAACCTCCCTCTACCACCGAAATTTCCCAAATTAATCTTAAAGCACAACACAACAGGCATTCCTTTGCGCATGTACTCGGAAAGAGGTCCTTTTGAATTCAGTGAGAATTACTCCCAAGTAAACACCGGCTGAGAGGAGGTGTAAGAACCTTCCAGAAATACCTATTCTCATGAACTTCCACATTCACGGGATTTTACACAGCTTTGGGGGTGCTTTTTATTTTTAAGTGGCAAAGGAAAAATCCCTTCTCCTCTCTCCCCCCACAAACAGTCATTGCAGCCGCGGTTCCTTGTGCGAAGTTGGCTCCCTGCCGCTGAAAAGAGCGGCGGCCATTGTCTCCGTCCCGAACAAACGCCAGCGATCTGATGTTTGTTAAGAGGAGGGGGGGCACCGACGCCCCACTCGGTGCCAGAGAGACTCAGAACGGCTCCTATTGAAAGTCTCGGTGGCTCCACGGAACACAAAACTTGGTTCACAGTGGCGCTGGGGGAACTTCCTACCCCAGAAGTTCCCAAACTCAAAAGGGCCACAAAGGGAGCTTCCTTCAGCATTTCAGGCCTTCAGTGGGAAAGAATTCTATGCTCCGCGCCACACAGATAGTCTTGGGCAAGGTGCTTTCGGCCTAACCTACTGCGCAAGGTTGTTGTGCGAGTTGAAGCCAACGATACACTGCAAAGAGGCCCGAGAATCATTGGGCAGGATTCCACAAAATCCATCCCACTATGCGGTGCTTTCCTCTGGTCTAAAGAGCCTGCCACCGGCAGCAGGACGGATCTGCGAGATCCAGGACTCTACAGGGAAGCACCCTCTTCAGTGTAATGGAGCTACAGGATCCCGGGGGGTTCTGAGTTCAGATGTTAACTGAGCCGTGAACTCAGCCAGAGCACATATCGCGTTTCTTAGCCGCTGACTTGCAAAACCATAAACGAGGAGACACTTATGCACTGATGCCCCACCACCACCACTAAACAGTTGCCTTCCACCTCCTGCCAGAGCCAAAGGAGAAGGAGAAGAAGGGTCAAGGGGAAGAAAAGGGAAGCCGCCTGCTCTAAGAGGAGTCCACTGCAGAGAGAGGAGAGAAGGAGAAAGCTGGGCTTGGCCCCGAGAACTGGCCCCACTGCGGTCCTGGGGGAGCCCCTGTCCACAGCCATCATAGGGGCTTTTCCTTAGCCATGTCAGGCTCAAAGGCCAGCTGACAGCCACCTAAGGCATCAGGTAGCGGAAGCAGGAGCAGCCAGGCCGAGAAGCCAGAAAGCTCTTCCAAGTCCCTCTTTATCACCGGCACCTTCCAGCCATTTTCTGGGGCGCACACCGCACCACTAAGGCATCCGCCGGCTGCAAAAAGGCCGCCGAGAACTCGGAGAGTTTTGCTTCAGACGCTCAGGAAGGAGAGCAGATGCTCCGTTTCCCTTTTTAACGCCATCAGGTCTGTTCCTCCCGCCCACAAGATCCAAGCCGTCTCCGCTCCAATTCGGCGTCAGGAGATTGCGGCAAAAGCGGCGGGACGCCGTCTGCCCCAAACCCCATTGCTCCATCTCTTGTTTGCTGAATGACAAAACCACGTCAGCGTCGCGGGGTGTGTGTGCAAGAACGGCTGTGAAGAATTAAACGCAGCAGCAGCCGAATGCGGCAGCCGAGGGATGAACATCTTGAAAAAGAGGAAAGTTCCGTGGGCCCGTAAGGATGGGGAATCCATTATCGGAAGAGGGTGTTAAAGGGACGTGAGACTCTGAGGCCTGTCCGTGACAAAAGGGAAGCCTCCTGCCCTAAGAGCAGTCCACTGATGGGTGTGTACAGATACATTGCGTCCACAGATCCACACACCCCAAGGGGTGTGCTGAAATACCTCGCGCCGGGGAAAGCCCCACTGGAAGCAGAACAGATCAGCAGGACCAACTTTTCCTGTGTTCTGCCTCTTGCCTTTTAAACAAACGGAGAGATTGCAAACTAAAAACAAACCCACCCCGGTTTTCAAATATTTGGTCCCCCACCCCACTGCTGGAAGCCTGAGGCTGCATCTGCCTCTCCTGCTAGCAGAGTGCAGTCAAAAGTCACCTCGGAGAGACGGGCCTCACGGTCACCCCCACTTAAACCACGAAGCCTTTCCTCTGGTCCCAGCTGAGTGTGTTACTAATTGCCTGCAAACTGATGCAGGACAGAATCGTTGAGTGGGAAGGAACCACCAGGGTCATCTAGCCGAACCCCTGCACAATGCAGGGAATTCACAACTACCTCCCCCTCACACACACCCAGTGTCCCCCTACTCCACGCCCAGAAGATAGCCAAGATGCCCTCCCTCTCATGAACTGCTTAAGGTCATAGAATCAGCATGGCTGACAGATGGCCATCTAGCCTCTGCTTAAAAACCTCCAGGGAAGGAGAGCTCTCCACCTCCCGAGGAAGCCTGTTCCACTGACGAACCGCTCTAACTGTTAGGAAGTTCTTCCTAATGTCTAGACATTTGAGCAGTGCATTTAAAATACTTCATGTTAAATCTCTTACAACAACCCTGAGAGGTAATCTAGTCTAAATAGCCTAAATGCCAAAACAGGCAGAAGCCCACCCCCATCCCTCAGGTCTCAGATTCCAGAACTGTTGTAACCTCTAGATGTGATACCACCCACAGGCCAACCACCCCGAGGCTGCAAATCATCGCTTGAGACAAGCAAAGGCCTCAAGCAAGTGAGCCAAGCCGCGTCTGATCAGCAGAAGCAGAATCAATTGTTTCATAACATCCTTGCCCATTTGGCAGGTAAACTAAGCAGAGAAGGGCTGTTTCGCTCAAAGGATGACGAGCTCACAAAGGAACCTCTGATTCCCGTTTCTCCCCCTGCTTTAACAATGCAACTGAGATCCTCCCCCCTCAAACAATACAGAACGGATTATTAAATGGAGACTGTTCGTGGTGCAGGGTTTAAAGAAGTCCTTGTCCCTGCGAGCCCTCCCAAACAATTCATCCGCTCTATGGGATGTAGACTAAGGCCAAAGCACTCCACTAAGTTCTGGGTCTTCTTCTAAGTTCAACATGCCATCTTTTTCAGATATATGTGTGTGGGTGTGCAATATATAATATTTTGCATGTGTTTTAAAATTTTGCCTTTTGAGATAAAAGGTGTGGAAAGGTTTAAGCAGCTAAGTGGTCTTGCTTGCAACACGACACCAAAGGAAATTAAAGTGACATTTAAGTCCAAAGTTAGAAAGCTTCAGCTCGCTTAGTAACAGAAACCTTCCAGATCCAGGCAGGACTTTGAAAAAGAAAAAGCGGCGATTCATAAAGAGGGGTTAGAATCAGGCTATTTTCAGCAACAGAGTTTTCCAGGCTTTTCAAATCTCTGCTGAATGTCAAAAGAGGATTTCTATTCTACGGAGTGGGGAGGAGAAAGTACAGGCTTCCCACACATCTGAGCCAGCGATGATCAGCCACACACAACTGGTCCAACACCTACCAGGTTTGTTTAGGGAGTGTGGATCTTGGGTACGCCGGGTCAGGATTGCGCACCAACTTCTGCTTCACAGAACAGCCCGGGAAAGACGCCAGGGTCCCAAGACCGTTATCTACAGGGAACACAGTTCCTCTCCAGGGTTTATCTCGGAGCGTTCCCAGTACAGCCAGTTCTAAAGCAGCTGCCCCAGAAGCAAGGCAACATTCCCAGCACTGCCACAGCTGTTGATATCTCCTGGCGCAAGAACAACCTGACAAAGAGGGTACAAAGTATTTTGGGGATGGTCACAGGGCAAGGCAAGAGAGGCTGGCCGTACGGAAGCCAGGAGGAAACCCACAGCACCTGCTGCCTGTTTGCAGCCGGGGGAGAGAGAGCAGCTAACAGCACCTCCACAAAAAATCCAGGAAGGAGGAGATAAACACCCTCCCAACGTTGACGCTCCCAACATGACAGCTGGCACCCATACTGGATTCAGAAAGCCAAATGTTCTCCCACATATTCCCTCTGCGTATGCTCAGAAACACTTTCCCTTCTAGTCAATCGTCAAGCGTAAGAGAGAAAGGGAAGGGAACAATTCTGAGGAAAGAATGATATGGGAGTTGTGAATTTTTGTATCTGGAGAAGGTGGGCATCTAACTCAAGCGGGAAAGGCAAAGCTGTTGGCAAAGTCAGTGAACAAACACACCTGTCTTTCAAACTCCCTCCTCTTTGCAGCGTTGATCCCCGCCTCGAGAATAAATATTATTATTAATAATAACAAAGGTATTTGCTGTGCATCTTATGGGCAGCTGGCCATGGCACGCGCTTCAGCAGGTGTCTGCGCATAAAGGCATAACACCTTTTCATCTGCTAAGACATCTGGAAAACTTATAAAATCGCTTCCTCAGGTTCTATTTTCCAAGGCTGCACAACTTTAGAAATCACAGGGGTCTTTCAGCAGGTCTACATGTTCCCTTCAAAGCTGAACACAGACAAGGGAAACAGCCAGCGGGACACCAGGAGAAAGCTCTGCCTCGGGAGTGGGGCATTTCTTGCATGCAGAAGGTTCCAGGTTCGGCCGCCTACAACCCCAAGGACCTCAGAGAACAGGTCTTGGGAAAGGCCTACAATCCTAGAGAGCCGCTGCCAGAGGAGGCTAGACTAAGCCGGATGAACCAGCGGTCTGATCTGAAGAAGGCAGCGACCCATGATTGGCATCTGAGAGAATGGGTACGAGGAGGGCAAGGCCTCAGTGTCTGACCAGGCCAAGGGGTTTCGGCTCATCAGAAGAAGCGTGAGCTCAAGGCAGGAAGGGTGTTCGTGGCAGGCCCAAATGCAGCCGTCTCCACCCGGTTTATCAACACGCCGCAGCAGACGGAGGGCAGCAGAGCTCTGATAAGAACAGCGGCAGCCTACCTCGGCTATGCCCGCCTGGCCTGGCACCTCTTAGCCTGAGGTCTTTCCATCTGGGATTCATTCCACACCGTCCCTCCAGTCAGTTCTTAGCAGCTCAGGAGGACACGCAAAGATCCTCCTCTCAAACGGCAGGCTGCTCTTGGCCTTAAAAAAAAAAAAATGCTCACAGATATCCATTTGCCCTTTTAGGAGCCAGTAGTGTACAGATGAAAAGGGGACAGGGAAAGGGAACTTTGAGGCGTCGCACTGGGATTGATTTGGGTTTGGCAAGGACAGAAAGGGAGAAAAGAGGAAGGTGGTTCTGTGACTTTGCATTGGGAACACCGCCTTGCAAAATCATCAGCTTGGGGGTGGGGGTGGGAAGGGAGCGGACCCAGCAAGAAAAGACTGCAACCATCACAGATGCAGTTTTTGTGGCCAAAGGCCTGCTGTTCTCCTGGTGAAGGACCACCTCTGGCTCAAAACACACCAGGTTTTTTTGGGGGGCGTGTTCCTGTCTCTACACCTTCTTCAGAATCTTAATCATGCAAAATCAGTGGGGTCAGATCATTCTTCAGAGAGAGAAAAACATTTCCAGAAGGTCCTCCCTGGAGGTTTATGGTGGGGGGGGGTCTTTTTTGGACTGGGTTTCCACTCAGCAGCCAAGGATAATCCAGGTCTGCTCTTTGCAGGGACGGATGCTGTCAATCTAACCCATCTCAATGTCGGACAAACGGAGGAGGAGAAAATAACATGACCAAGGACCAGTTTCTTTCCATTCACTCTGAAAACAGCCACGGCGGTCTAAAATTTCTCCTCTTGGCAGACCGCTCCGCTAGCAAAGGTGTGAGAAAAGAAGTTGCTTTGTTTCAAAAAGGGCTTTTTGTTTTTTTGGTTTTTAACGGGAAAAAGCTAAAAACCTGCCAGGGGACTCATCTGAAGATCTGGTATTCAACAAGGCCCAAGTCAGACGGGAAGAATACTTTCACACTGAAATTAAAAACCTAAGAAACCCCCCCAAAAGCGACACGAGCAACATCGGAACATCTTTCTCTGCAGCCAGATGGCTGATGCCCCAAAGGTGAGTTATTTACTTGGGGTGGGGGAAGGGGGGGAGCTGCGGCCACCTGAAGCAGAGTGCAAAAAAGCGCAAAAGCTCACAGCGCAGCGGCATTTCATGCAGCATTCGCCAGGTCACGTCTAGGGACTCCGCAATAGCTGGTCAAGGAGTCCAACCTTTCGTAAGGCTTGTTTGAAACAAGTTTCTGGCTAGAGAAAGATCCTCTTTCCTAGGTCTTGGCACTCACAGAGTATATTGTTTAAACCGGGTTGCTCTCTGCCTTGCCCATAAGCCCATCTTTAAAGGGGCCACCATCCACCGCTTTTAGCTGCCAAGAGGAACAGGAGAAGGTTGGTTAATGGCTGCTCTGGAACCTTTCGCCCTTTCCCTCAATTCACAGGAATAACGGGGGGTGGGGGGTTCCCTAGCTTATGTACCCAGCCCACGGTCTGGAATAAGCTGGTACTTAACACATTCTTCTTCTCCTGAATCACAACCAACCATGAGATTATTAAGCCAAGCAGGAGATGCAGCTGTGGCCGATCTGTGGTTATTTCAGCCTACAAGAGCTAGGATGTTTCTTCCGAATTACTGTTTTCCACCAGGAAGAGGAAGTCCTACATGATAATGCATGCCACATGTGAGTGAACATGTGTGTTTTCAACGAATTGGACTCAACATCAGTCTACGTAGGAGGTCTGCTCCGAAAGAAAGTTATGTGCAAACATCTCCGGTGCATGGCTGACAGGCAAAGATGCCCCGTCACTAGGCCACAGCGTCTTACACTTTGCTGGCATTCGCTTGGCATTCTTGTGGTCCTCCTCAAACGATGGCCAGGGTACTCAGTGAGGCTGCTCTCTCCCTACAAACTGCTTCCTTTTCTGACAACGCATCATAAGAACATAAGAAAGGCCATGCTGGATCAGACCAAGGTCCATCAAGTCCAGCAGTCTGTTCACACAGTGGCCAACCAGGTGCCTTTAGGAAGCCCACAAGCAAGACAACTGCAGCAGCAGCATCCTGCCTGTGTTCCACATCACCTAATATAATAGGCATGCTCCTCTGATCCTGGAGAGAATAGTAAGCATCATGACTAGTATCCACGTTTACTAGTAGCCATGAATACCCTTCTCCTCCATGAACAGGTCCCCTCCCCTCTTAAAGCCTTCCAAGTTGGCAGCCATCGCCACATCCTGGGGCAGGGAGTTCCACAATTTAACTATGCACTGTGTGAAGAAATACCTCCTTTTATCAGTTTTTAATCTCTCACCCTCCAGCTTCAGCAGATGACCTCCCCCACCCCACCCCCGCATTCTGGTATTATGAGAGAGGGGGAAAGCTTCTCCCTGTCCACTCTCTCCACACCATGCATCATTTTATAGACCTCTATCATGTCTCCCCTTAGCCGCCTTCTTTCCAAGTTAAACAGCCCTAAGCGTTTTAACCACTGCTCATAGGGCAGTTGCTCTAGTTCCCTGATCATTTTGGTTGCTCAGGGGCCTCTTATGCCCATGCGCAGAATCCTTTTTAGCGCCACGGATTTGTCTCCACAAAACTACGGCTTCATTTCCTTCCATCCCTGACTCTCTCCCCCCACGAGACCACCCTCCCCCAATTCCAGGATAAACAATCCCCTCCAGCTCCAAGCACTGTGAGCACAAGTACATAAACACAGCTGCATACACCGCCGTTCCCAGAAAGCCACTCTGGTTCTGGGAAAGCCAAAGCAGGCCTGAAACGCACAACAGAAGATGCAGGAAAGGAAGTCGCCCTGCTCTTGTTCTGCAAGAAGCCCCCAAAGGTGCCACTGGTCAATCGTGCACATTTACCACGCCAAGAGTCTTTGCAATTCTCTCCTATTTCAACTGAGCACAAAATTTGTTTTTTGTTTTTTAATGCTTTCTTTTCTTAGGTGTACACAAAATTACTAATAGAAAACATCCTGAAAAGGGCCAGACAGGACCCACACGTTTGCAAACAAGAAGTTATTTACATGTTTGCACTGAATAATAAAGCCACTGCAACCGTTCAATGCTTCCAGAAATTTTACTATCCAAAGGCACTGTTTATTGTTGCCTCAATTCCCCCCTAAAGAGGGTCTTTTTCACTAAGTTGTTGCTGAGCCTGCGTATAGGAGGAAGGCTTTCCTTTTAAAAATTAAATATGTTGTTAGACTGAGAGCAGAATTTCCCACATTTGTTATCTTTACAAGTTGCCGTCAACCCGGGGCTTCGGCCTTTTGCCTTTGACCTTCTAACGCCCCACAGGAGCTTCTCCGAGGCACCCGGCCACCAATCAACCACCCGGCTGGCACATCAGGGGGGATTCTTAGTCCTGAGAGCTCCTTTACTGGAAATCCCTCAAATCCCTACCAAGAGGAGCTCGGGAGTTCTGAAACGACCCCATAAAGTTCGCCAACCCGCTAAGTCAGCTGGAACGCCCTTCTGAGAACCTGAAATCCCACCCCGAAAGCTTTCCCCTCCGTCTGTACACAGGCCTGTTGTAAGTGGTCAGATGTAAAAGATTAAGAAGGCGAAATGCTCCGTGGACAAGTTTTTGCCTTGTACACCCAGATCCCACACGGAGGCCTGGTTCTTGCCAGCCGGTCCTTAATTGGTTTAACGCCATTCAGCTTCCTCATGGAGCAGCGGAATAGTTCAAAAATCTCTGGCTTATCAATTAATTCCCCCAAGGAAGGAAGTTCAGGTTTTAGAGACAGACAGGCTATTTGGGAGGAAAGAGTCGTACGTCGGGGAGGGGGCACATGCAATGGGGTCACGAGCGAGGGTTTCATAGCCCGTAGCCACTTCTCTAGGGGCTGCTTACTGAAGATCACCTAAATAATTATATTTAACAAATAAACTACCTTTGAGGGGGAGGGAGGTGATTTTTAAAATTTTTAATTCATTTATCCCGTCTTTTCCTCCAATGGGGACCCAAAGCGGCCTGCATCCTTCTCCTCCCCTCCATTTTTATCCCCACAACAACCCTGTGACGTAGGTTGGGCTGAGAGTGTGTGACCCCCCCCCAAGTTCACCCAGCGAGGTTCCATAGCAGAAGTGGAAATTCGAACCTGGGTCTCCAGATGGTAGTCTGACATTCCTAACCACTACACCACACTGGCTCTACCCTCAGGTGATGCCTTGGTCCCATCCCCAGAGGCATCATGAGGTCTAGCAACATGATTTAAATGCTTCCTTTTGTTTTCTCTCTCCAAAGGCCTGATCCTCGCCCACAGATACATCCCGCTGCATCTCAAAGCCTCTTGCCAAGACATTACCCACCCTTTCTCCTCTGGGGAGCCTGAGGTTCCTTTGGTCCAGAAACCCGAGGCGCTGGGTGTCCCGGGAACAAAAGTGAGCGCTCATCCCGGCCCTTCCTGATCCTAATCTTCTCCCCGCCTTCTGTTCATTTCCACTCGCTTTGTGTTTCACTAAAAATACCACCACAGAGGAAACTTCGGCCATGGGGCGGACACCTCCCTTCCCAGGAGGGGCTTCCTGAAAACTCCCTGAGTCAAAAACAAACCAGGCAGGAAGGTGAAAAGTTGGGGAGGGGGAGAGAGAGAAGGGTGCCTTGAGATAATGCAAGAGGCGCTCAGGAGAATGCTTTGATTGCGCGCGCGCCTCTGCATGGAAGTAGAAGGAGCGGGGCCATGTTATTCGGTACACATGAAGCTGCGTTCCACTGAATCAGACCTTTGGTCCATCAAAGTCAGTATCGTCTACTGAGACCGGCAGCTGCTCTCCAGGGTCTCAGGCAGGGGTCTTTCGCATCACCTACTTGCCTGGTCCCTTTAACAGGAGATGCTGATTGAACCTGGGACCTTCTGCATGCCAAAGCAGATGCTCTACCACTGAGCCATGGCCCCTCCCCAATATGATGTCGTTTTAGATCTAGACAGCCTCTGGAGATCAAGAACATGTGAATGCACATGTCTAACCAGCCCTCTGTCTTGTGCCAGCTCTCCAGGGTTTCGGGCCCAGTAGGAGCTTTTCCAGCCCCTGAGAAGGCAGGGATTGAACCCAGGACCTTCTACTGACAAAGGAGATGCCCTACCACTGAGCAAAACCTCACAGAACGTGCTAGTCTTTAGCATTTGGAGCCTTTTTTTTAAAGAACAAGTTTCCAGTCCTCATTACCGTGAAGGTAAGCTTGAAAGCACTTTTATAATGCCTCACGAACTCTCAGAAGAACTTCCCTGGGTCAGGGATGGGGCTTCAGTGCCTTTGGCCTTCCTCCAATGAGGAAGCCAACCCAGAAATTAGTAAAATGAGATGCAAACATTCTGGATTTGCAAGATTTATGCAGGTTGCGGAAATGAGGTTCTGCCGGTGCAGAATTTCAGGTTGTTTCCCCCCCCACACACACACACACACACAAAGGACACGTAGCACTGACAAAAACCAGCCACCCTCCCATTGGCAAACGCACGAGAGGTCACGGACCTCGCCTCCCTTTGCAAAGATCGCAAGCCGGCTAATTAGTTCTGGGAACTGAAAATCCTGTCCCCTCTTCAACAAAAGTGTTTCCAAGGACTGTAATTTAAGCTTCCTAAACCTGACCTGCCATTGACCCGCTCGGGATGTTTTCTGGCCAGGGCTGGGACCAGCGGCAGTCCCAGCCAGAGCGGAAACTAATCGGCACAGGAGATGGCTGACATTCGAAGGCCTGATTGTATCAAGCAGAGCTTCAGCAACCCATCATTCGGGATGTTTCCCATGCAAAGACGCGCTTCTCACGTTAACCGCCTGCCTTTCGTTCCAACGGAGGTAAAGCATCATTGCAAATAAGTCCTCAACAGTCCCAGCCCCAGTGTCTCTTGTATTTGACCAAGAGGTAGGCTTGCCAACTCCTGGAGGGGAGATTCCTGGAGATTTGGGGGCGGAGGGTGAGGTTTGAGGGGGGAAGAACCCTCAGTAAAGAATAACGCCATAGAGCCCATCCTCCCGAGCTGCCGTTTTCTCCAGGGGAACTGATCTCCGTAGTCTGGAGATCAGTTAGAAACACAGAAACATAGAGCTGGAACCCCAAGGGTCATCTAGACCAACCCCCCCGCGCGCGCGCACACACACACACAATGCAGGAAGTTCACAGCTACCTCCCTCCACTCCCCCAGTGAAGGCAAAAGAAAGCCCCTCCATGATCCCTGGCCAATCTGGCTTGGAGGAAAATGCCTTCCTGACTCCAAAGTAACTCCAGATGTAACTCCAGGAGATCTCCAGGACCCACCTGGAGGTTGGCAACCCTACAGAAGGTACTCTTTATCTTCTGGGCAACAACAGTCGTGCCTCTTCAGTTCTTCCTAAGGAGCCTCTAACTTCATGTGGGTGCAGAGAATTATCCCCTGTTAAAAGACCCTGAGAAGGCTACAACTCCCAAGATTCCCGGCAAGGAAACCAGAACGGGGAAAGCCGGTCTCGGTCTGATCAGCAGCCACGCCCGCCTGCCTCCCCAACCCGCAGGAGCCGAGTCAAAGGGATGCCCCCAGAGACAGGCGGTGGCTTCACGGCAGGGATGGGGAAACAAACAAGTATCTTTTAAGACGTTCCTGCAAAGCCACATGATTCAAATTAAAGTGGGGGGGGGATATGTGTGTTGGCACAACCTTGGGTGTCTTTAAAGAGCACCCTGACCTCATTTGCTCCTAGGTAACCAAGGACCACTTCATTAACAAGCCCCCCCCCCCCCGCAGAGCAGCCCTCATGCCAAACAAGATGCTTTCCTCTGTCCTCTGCAACATCTTCTCCCAAGAGACTAGGACATTCACACTCACACTCCATTGTGTGAGCAGCCAGCAAAGCTCCTCTGCTTCACATTCAGCCCAGTTATCGCTTTCGGCCTCGGCCAACATTGAATGCCCTCAACCGGACCCAGCCTATCCACACAAGATCCCAACCAGCCGCACACAAAGGTAGCGCTTTTAGCCCCCGTCGAATTTGAGGCGTGCCCTGACCTGGACAGCCCAGGCGAGCCCCGTCTCATCAGATCTCGGAAACTAAGCCGGGTCGACCCTGGTTAGTACTCGGATGGGAAACCAGCAAGGAAGTCCCACGTCATTAGGCGGAGGCAGGCAATGGCAAACCACCTCTGAGCATCCCTTGCTTTGAAAACCTCGTGAGGGATGGCCGTAAGTCGGCTGTGACCTGACACCCCAAAAATAAGAAACGGAGGCGTGCCACTAAAGAGGGCTGAGAATGAGCCGCCAGGCCTCAAGAAGGCCAAGAAAGACCGCAACAGCCCAGCGAAATCCAAGATAAACCACTGCTCCAAAACCACCATCTTGGGAAGCCCCACCCCCACCCCACCCTTCGCAAGGACCCCCACAGCGGCCTTACCTTCTTCCCGCTCTCAGAGCTGAGGCTGTGTTTGTGCCTCTTGAGATTCCGGCCGCTCAGCTCCGCCTGGGGCTTCCACACGTCTCCGTTGTCGCTGGTGGGCGATTTGATGGGTGACGCGTCAGGGTTCGCCGGGATGCCCGTGTGCACCATCTCCTCGGTGCAGGTCAGCCTCAGGCTCCGGAGGTATTCATCCGTCTCTTTGTCCACCACCAGCAAGCGGGTCTCGGTTTCGACAGCTTTGATCCGCTGCACCACCTGGCGGGGGGCGGGGAGGGGGGGCGAGGAAAGAGCAGACATGGAGTCATTCTAGAAAGATCAAAATTCTGCCACTGGGCGAGCTACTGAATGCCAACAGGGTGCCAGGTGCTGTCCAATGGTCAGGCACGTCTGCTGGAACCCACTTCAAGTACTCACAGTCATCCGTCAGTCAAAGGTGAATGCTGCAGACCTACCGTGCCTGCAGAACAATATGCCACAATGCACCTTCCGAAATTACACACCCTGGGACCCCTAGCCGATGGCTGAACCAGGCAGTCAGAGTACCAGAGCCATTTGAATTTTCCCATCATAAGAACATAAGAAAAGCCCTGCTGGATCAGACCCAGGCCCATCAAGTCCAACAGTCTGCTCACACAGTGGCCAACCAGGCGCCTCTAGGAAGCCCACAAACCAGACAACTGCAGCAGCATTGTCCTGCCTGTGTTAAAAACATAAGAAAAGCCCTGCTAGACCAGCCCCAGGCCCATCAAGTCCAGCAGTCTGTTCACACAGCGGCCAACCAGGTGCCTCTAGGAAGCCCACAAACAAGACAATTGCAGCAGCACCATCCTGCCTGTGTTCCACAGCACCTCATATAATAGGCATGCTCACAAGAGCATAAGGAAGGCCCTGCTGGACCAGACCAAAGTCCATTAAGTCCAGCAGTCTGTTCACACAGTGGCCAACCAGGTTGGCCAGCACCAAAAATGTCCCAGCGGGGCTCCAATACCTTGTACAGCTGCGAACGATGCCGGGGAGATGCCCGGGGTGGGGTGCGGGTGCGCCATCTCACAGCTGCTTTTCTATACATGGATAGAACTCTCCTCCGCAAATCCCCTCTTACATCAATCAAAGCCAGTGGCTACCACTGCATCTTGTGGCAGTGAGTTCCACAAGACAAATACCCACAAAAATGTGCAACGCTTCACCACTGAGAGCAGGCAACAACAACAGGAAGACCTAGTCTCTTTCTCTCTCCCTCTCCTTATTGTTAATTTGCCGAATCCTTTTTTAAGAGCCGTCTCACTGCGCTGCTGGTCACATCCGGTGGCGAACGATTTCCACAGGTTTATTACTGTTATTATGGCTTGGTTTTAATGGATAGTTTTTCATGGCTTTTAAAAAAAATGCTTGTTTTTGTTTTGCTTTAACTGTGAGCTGTTTTGAGCAAGTATCTGGAGGGGTTAAGGAAAAAGCCTTCCTGGAAAAAAAGTGGATTTCCAGGAAGGACTGGAAAGAAGAGGGAGAATGAAGTTCTAGGCTAGGAGAGGTCTATCAGTGGCTATTAGCCACGGTGACTAAAGGGAACCTCCAAGTTCAGAGGCAGTCAACCTGTGAAGACCAGTGTCAAGGAGGCAACATCAGGGGGAAGACCTCAGCCTCGGTGCCCTGTTATTGACCCTCCAGAGGATTTGGCCGGCCACTGTGAGAGGCAGGATCCTGGACTAGATGGACCCTCGCTGGCATGATCCGGCAGGGCTCTCCTTATTTCTCACGTTCTAGGCTCCGAGCATTAAGGGAAATGAGGGAGCCAATATCAGGGAACTGGGATTTGGGGGCCCACATTAGTGGCAAAGCCAGGACAGAATGGGAAACGGGACTAAGCCTTCCCCTCCAAAGAATTCACTCCCTTTGAGCCGGACGCCTCTCTGTTTTGGAGGCTGGCCCTGAATTTTGCCATCCTTTGCAGTCTGCGTGCCCTGTAAAACGCAACAACCTTCGGACCTCCCAGCTCCCTCCCACCCATCATTTTTGGCTTTCTCAGACTCCTCTGGACCACACACCTCCTGATCAAGCCCCCAGCCCTTCCCCATGGCTTCCCCCACCCAGGCAATCTCTCCTATGCTGCATATCGCCTGGAACGCTTGCCTGAGAGGAAGGCAAGAGAACAGAGGTGGCAACTCCCAGGGTTTGGGGTGTGTGTGTTTTTTTGGATGGGGCCAAACACAAACAAAGGAAATGACTAAGCAGTCGCCAACCCTCTGAAAGTCCTCTGCCCCAAAGCTCTGCATTTGCCACCGGAAACGGTGTGTCCAAGGGCTCAAGGGCTGAGCCGTGAACGAGGAAGTCCTGGGTTCAAATCTGACACCTGCCCTCGACTCGCTTTCCTTAGGCAAGGCGCTGGTTCCAGCCTGCAACATGGTGTTACTAGCATTACCCTGCAAGACCAGGCTTTCAACAGGCACCGAACCCTTTTGAGAATCCTCAAAACACTATTGTACCATTATGGTTAACGTGCTTTCCCCAATGTTACTCGCCCCTACGCTTCTGTTTGCTAGTCCAGGCAAACTGATGTCGAGAAAACAAGAAACAAAAAACAACAACTCTTTCCTTCCAGATGTGTCTTCGCCTGGTCGCCCGCAGATGATTCTCCCTCTAGGCGAATTGCAAACTCGCACAGAGCTATGCTATTGAAAACATTTGGGGGCGGAAAATCATTTGTACGCTTTTAGCCGTTCTGTCAATGGAACAGGGAGGAACGGCCTTAACGCCTACCTGGCACAAGCACCCCCCTAAACAAACAAACACACAAAAATCTACCTTTCTGATGCAGAACCCAAACTGCTCCTGGATTCCAAGCTCAGCTGCAGCATTTCAGCTCTGCCGCAACTGCAGTTAAGACTTGGTAGTAACACGCATCTTGCAGTGGCAACCCCTCCACCCCCGCATCTCAAAGGAAGTAAACAGAGTCACAGCAAGGGGCCCTGCAAAGCAGCGTCGGAGTAGGATCTAGATTCAAATCCCCCCTCTGCGGTGAAACTGGCCCAATCACACACACACTTGCCTACCTCACAAGGTTGTTGTGAGGGGGGACCGGAGGAGGAGGGAGCTGTGTGCGCCAATGTGAACTCCTTGGTGGAGGGAGCGGATGAAAACATACCAGTCAGACAAACGGCAAGGAGCAGGGTGGTTGTGCCCAGGTTCACTGAGTGATGGAACCACGCGTTGGAGGAGCAGCCCCCTTGGCTCCTGGCGGCTGCTGTACTTTGGAGCAGGGAAGGAGCAGCAGGTATGGTTTGCTTCCAACCCAACCCTCTGCGCATTGTCTCCAAAGTATGTCCAGTGGGATTTTTTCCCCACAGGAGCACCCGGGACACCGTTTCAACGCTCTGTGGGTCTGTCTCTCCCAAACCGAGCTATGCCATCTGCAGATGCCACCCAGGGAGGCCAGGCTGGTGCCAATTCATTTTGGCAGAGCTTTTGAAATTAGGCTCCCCCCACCCTCCGAAATGAGAAGATCCTCATACACCCCCAGTCGAACATACACACATCTAGACACACATCTCTGGTCTCTGCCAATTTTCAAAGTCAGCCCGCGGGCCATTTATTATCGTCTTCATCTAGAAGGCTTTTAATTACAGGGCGCTTCACCGCTTCGCTCACGGGAGGCAGGTGATTGCGGCAGGTCCCCGCGGGCCAAGTCCAACCGAGACTCTGCCTGTTAAAGAGCAGGGCCCGGCCACAAGACAAGAAAAGAAAGAACTGACCCAGCTGGCTGAAATGGAAGGGAAGGAGAGGAGCCGGCCCTCCAAATCCCACGCCCCCAATTTCACACCAGGGATTCTGCAAGCTGCCCTGAATGAGAGAAATCTGCATATGGCGCATAACCGAAACGGACTCGTGCAAATCCTGAGCAGGAAACAAGGGGTGATTTTCCAACCTCTGGTCACCAGAAACTTGACTGAGCCCCCGCCCTCCCCAAGACTTCTGCAGTCCTGACACACATGTCCCCCCCCCCAGATTCTCTTTGCAGCCCTATGAGAGAGAGAGAGAGAGAGAGAAAGAGCAAGCAAGCAAGCTCAGGAGACAGACAGACAGAATTCAGGATGCTGAATTGGGTGCTGCTTGTGCAACCGGGCCGAAATGCAGCCGCCCATCAGGGGATGGGGCCCTGCACAAAAGACTTCTTGCCGCCTGACTCCTGACCCCCTTGCCAATCGCCCCCTTTGGCTGATCCCCAACCGGCCCCCGGCCCCCAACTCGGTCTGCTGGACAGTCACCCTGACCAGGGAGCTGCCGCCTTCAGGCCTGACAACCCCCTCCCAAACGGCCAGCTGTCCAGTGTCACCAGGTGCCCCCATTTTTATTTCCTGGTATTTTGCACCGCTTGCAGGGGGCATGGGTTTTGGCCAGAGGCCACCGTTGCTGACCCCCGGCTGGGACATCCCTTCTCTCTGTTGTGGGCCATTTGGGGGACCGCTTTCGGGGTGCTCGTTGGGCCCCCACCACGCCACGGCTGCCGGCGGGGTTGCCGCCTGAGTCCCCTATGCCCGCCACCCGCCTCAGGGGCCAACCGGCCGGAAGGGGAGCCCCCGGCCCCCGGCTTAGCCCCCGACGGCTGGCCCCGAAGCCGCCAAGCAAGCCCCCGAGGCGGGCCAGGGGACGGCGCCAGGCGGGCCCCCGAAGCGGCCACCCAGACGCTGCTGCGGGCTCTTCCAGACCCGCTTGGCGGGGAGTCTCCCCGCGCGGGGTCGCGGGCACCGACCTGGTGGTGGGTCTCCTGCTCGACGCTGACGCCGTTGACCTGGACCAGGCGGTCCCCGGCGCGCAGCCCCGCCGCCTCGGCCGGCGAGCCGGGCTCCACTTTGCGGATGAACTGGCCGCTCTTGCCCTTCTCGCCGTGCAGGTGGAAGCCGTAGCCGCCCGCGCCCTTCTGCAGGGCGCACAGCCGCGGACCGACCCCCGACGCCGCCGCCGCCGCCTGCTCCTTGGCCATGGCCCCCGCCACGACCCGGGAGACCCCCGCTCAGGCGCGCCGGACCACCCTCGGCGGGGCCATGAGCCGCTGCCTGCCTGCCAGCCACCTCCGAGCCGCTGGCCTGGCCTGGCCGGGCGCTGCAGCAGCTCCGCCCGCCGCAGCGCCGCCTCCGCCGACGGACGGACCCGCAGGACGGGCTGGCTGGCTGGCTGGCGGGCGGGCCGGAGGAGGCGGCGGCGGCTGCAGCCCCCCACCCCCCGGAGGAGGGGCCGGTCCGGCCTGGATCACGGGCACTCAGCCCCCTGCTGCGCGCCCCGCGCCTCGCCAGCCCCGTCCCTGCGCGCGGCCGCAGAGTTGCCACCCCCAGGCCTCCGGCCGGACACAACAGGGGCTCCCTTCGGTGGGGGCTACACAAACAAAACTACCCTGGGCAGGAGGTGGCAGGGACGTCATCACCCCCTCCCAAGATGACGCCCCTTTTATTCCCAAAATGCCGCTTAGGAGCGTGGAGTTGGAAGGGACCCCCGGGGTCATCTAGTCCAACCCCCCTGGCCAAGGCAGGAAACTCACAACTGCCTCCCCACCCCACACCCCCAATGACTCCCCCCCCCACTCCATGCCCAGAAGATGCCCTCCCTCTCATCATGATCCGAACGTGTTTGTGCATTTGTTGGATTCATTCGTACCCTACCTTTCTCCCCCATGGGGACCCAAGGCAGCTTACATCCTTCTCCGCTCCTCCGTTTTATCCTCACAACAGCCTTGCGAGGTAGGTTAGGCTGAGATCAAGAGCCTGAGATCAAAGTCCATCCCCCAATCAGCTACTGTGTGGATTTGAACCCATGCCTTCCACAGCCGCCTCTGGCACTTGAACCACTGTACTGCACTGCCTCTCAATTAGTTCTTTTTCTTCTCTGACAGACTGGCAAAACCCAAGAAAAACCGGTTTCTCCCAGCCTATTAATAGCGCTGGGTAAGAATTAAGCGAGAGAGTGCCGGATAATCAAGAAATTAGCATTCAGTAATGAGATGGGAAGCAGCCTGAACCTTCTGGAAGGATCTCAGGGCTCGGGCACGTAGATTGCCACCCCTCCTTTGCCCAGCCCCTGCAAAACCTGGAAGGGCAGGGGCTTCTCAGAACCAACATCTGGTAAAAGAGAGGCACCCCTTCTCTGGGCCTTCCCATCGCAAACAGGATTGAACCCATGAACCCACTGCTCTTTTCCCAGATGAAACCACAGCACACATTATTGGGGGGGGGGGAACACATTTTGAAAGGCAGCTGACTCTGGGGTGGAGCCCATCAGCTGTACTTCCCAGCTCTATAACCAGGGCAGACCCTCAGGGTGTTGGGCGCCTTCCTCAAATGTTCGGGTTCTATCTTACAAATAAAACCCCCTTTTCCATAAAGTCCCAGCAAGCCGGGCAGGCAGAACTTCTAACCAGTTTTGGAGCAAGGCACGAGCCTGTCATGGGTGACAATCCAGCTCCCCCCTCCCTTCTATCGTTAAGCTCGGCCTTGGTTCGGATGTGAGACTGGAGAGGCGAGGTCCCCTAACTCATGGGACTTTGCGCTGGCACTCCACGGTGTTAAAAGTGGGCGGCTGGCACGAGACGCCGTGGGCGTGCGCCAAGTCAAACAGGGGAGGGTTTCGGCCTTGCCAGCTCCGCATTTAAACTCAGGCCTCAGACCTCTCATCACTCCCTTTTCTGTCCCCTTGGGGGATCGGGGTCCTTATTCTGCATTTGGGGAGAGGACACATTTTTATCAGGGCTTGTACCCGCCAGTCTGGACAGTCAACACTGTGGAGCAAGCGCTTGCTGCCCAGGAGAGCCAGAGCCGCTGTGGAGGGTAGATTCTGTTGCAGGGTTATGTGTTATTTATCACACAAACAAGTCCTCCTGCGAGATTTCCCACAGTGGGCAGCCTCATGTTCTCACTCTGAGCGGCTCCAATTCGAACTTTCTAACAGAGCTGTTCCTCAGTGGAACAGGCTTCCTCGGGAGGTGGTGAGCTCTCCTTCCCCGGAGGTTTTTAAGCAGAGGCTAGATGGCCACCTGTCAGCCAGGCTGATTCTGTGACCTTAGGCAGATGATGAGAGGGAGGGCATCTTGGCCACCTTCTGGGAATGGAGTAGGGGTCAACTGGGGGTGTGGGGGGGAGGTAGTTGTGAATTTCCTGCATTGTGCAGGGGGTTGGACTAGATGACCCTGCTGGTCCCTTCCAACTCTATGAGTATGAATATCACGGCCGAGCGGGCCAGCTTCCCTTCACTTTGGAGAATTTGGTTTTTTCGTGCCACTTGCCGCCACCGCTGCTGCTGCTGCTGCAGGGGAAATCATGTGACTCCAGGTTGACTCCAAAGAAGCCCATTAGAGGCCCCTCCCGAGAGCGAGACGTGGGCGCTTCGTTAGCACGGAGGTAATGGCCTATCATTAACGCAAGGAACTGAATGCTACAAGAAGCCCCGAATGCCGGGAACGAGGGAAGGGCCCCGCTGGGTTGTGCTTACGGATGGAGTATAATTCGTCTTGAACGGGGGCTGGAGGGGGGAAAGGCCAGGTGCCTGGCATCAGGGCGGTTTTGTTGCAAGCGCTTAAAGAGCAGCTTTGTTGCACATTAAAAGGAAAAGTCCGTTTCCCCCCCCCCTGCCTTTTTTTGCAAAGGCAGCAGTAAAATGGCACCTTTTCCAGGCCTTGATCTGAAAGCCCTAGTGGGCAACTAGTTTGGCCAGCTGAGGCAAATGCCAAGTGTGGCGGTCCAGAGCGTTTTCACTGTCACAAGTTGACCAGCTGATGCTGTCTTCCCATTGCAGTCTTTAATATCGATCTGGAGAGTGGGAGGGCCTGGTTCCTCTACTCGGGGGCCCAGAGTTGGCATTGGGGGCTGACCACCAAGGGATATGGAGAAGGCAGTTTTTCTTACCTTCTGCATGACCAGCCGCCTGTTCTGAAATTCCCTTTTCTGCCTAAGGTCCAGAGCAATGTGGGAGAACGTGGGCAGGCCGGGACCCTGCAAAGAGAAGACCTTTATCATTCATTAATTGATTTCCAAAGCACCGACAATCTGCTGTCCTACTATATCCGAATATATTTTATCTATCCCGGGAAAGACTTTGTACATGCTCAAAGGTGCTGTTTCCTCAGGGCTTACTTTCTTGGCAGGAAGAAGAGTTGGTTTGTGTACCCCGCTTTTCTCTGCCTTAAGGAGTCTCAAAGCGGCTTACAATCACAATCCCTTCCCTCTCTCCACAGCAGACACCCTGTGAGGTAGGTGGGGCTGAGAGAGTTCGAAGAGAACTGTGACTAGCCCAAGGTTGCCCAACTTGTTTCATCTGGAGGAGTGGGGAAACCAACCCAGTTCTCCACCACTAACCACTACACCACACTGGCTCTCAGATCCATCAGGTATGGGCTCAGATCAATACCTGGCTTTGAATGTGTTGACTCAGGCCAGAATCGGTAGACTAACGTTGGTGCCTCTGAGCATGTGTAGATTGCTTTTTCCTTAGCACAGAGTAACTGCAACATACCCAGATAGATCTGGGAGGGACAGGTTCCAGATCAAGCAGAGTGGAGCTGTCGGGTGGGACCGCTGCCTGAGCTCCAAAACCTCTCTCTTGAAATAAAGTCTGGGACTCATTCTTGGTGACCAGGACTTAGTGAAAGAGGCTTTAGTCCCACGGCTCTGCTGGTTATTACAGAATAGTTTCAACCCCTATAAATTGCCCCTGGAGAGAATCCAGGCATCAGGCCACTGATAGCACCGCGATGATCTTTTGCCTTCAAATCAATTCTGCATTTACCCAGTAATCCTCCGGAGCCAATGTTTACTGTGGTTTACAACATACTTTCCTGCTTAGCCTTTCAAGCTTAGCTTTGAATGGAAACAACAATCCATTGTGCGAAACCACAGTATTTGCAAACACGGCATGAGAAAACGACGCATTCCCTGGTCCGGTCCAGGGCTTTCCGGGTGTGTGCAGCCAGCGGCAGCAGAAATGGGAGAATACAGAAAGTTCCAAGCCTGCTCTTTGGAGTCAGCCTGGTCAATCTTTTTCTGCAGCTCCTGGAGGAAATTTGGCTGCTCCGAATTCCTCTGGAACGGGCTTGTGGAAGGCTTCAATGTCAGCCCGTTGTTCCTGCCGTAACACGCATGTGATGTAACTTTTTATTATTGTGGGTTTTTTTTTAAGCCTGACCATATGATCATCCAAAAATACATCTCTGGAACTTAGCAAGTGACAATCACACAAGAACATTACAGGCCGGCCTCAGGCGATGGGCCCTTGTGACCGCAGGGCTTTGCATGACCATTTGGGTGACCACAGGAGCTCCGTAGAAGTCCTCCAGGGCTAACAAGGTGCAGAGGGGCTTCTTCTAAGTTTTTTCATTTAAAGAGCAAAGTCCACCACAGCTCTCTGTTGACAGTTGTGCCCTGTGTGTTTTTTGTCAGAGAGTCAAATTCATATAATCTTTCAATATTCTTCTGGCTGAAAAAGCATCCAAAGCCTTTTTAGGAGCAGGGAACACCCTGCCTGTAAGACCTTAGGAGAAGAAGAAAAAGGAGGATTGGTTTTATATGCCGACTTTCTCCACCACTTAAGGAAGAATCAAACCGGCTTACAATCTCCTTCCCTTCCTCACCGCCCACAACAGACACCCTGTAGGTGGGCTGAGAGAGTGTGACTAGCCCAAGGTCACCCAGCTAGCTTCATGTGTAGGAGTGGGGAAACCAAACCGGTTCACCAGATTAGCCTCCACCGCTCATGTGGAGGAGTGGGGAATCAAACCTGGTTCTCCTGATCAGACTCCACCGCTCCAAACCACCGCTCTTAACCACTACACCACGCTGGCCCTTTAAGTATTGCCAGACGATGTCCTATTGAGAGAACAGCAGCACATTATGCCCAGAGGTAATGGCCACAGGGCAGCCCGTCTGCCTGCGGGGCCCCCCAAGGAATTGCTTAGGATGTACATACTTCCAGGTATGTGCTCAAAGCATCACCCAATCTGAGAGGCGCAGCACGACGAGGGATCTTTTGCTCATTTCCCAAATCATGCTTATAAGGAGCAAAAGTTTATTGACTGGTCTCTCGCCAGTTTGGAACCACTTTGAATAAGACCCAGCAAGACACAATGGAGCCCCAACCAAACCCTTCATCTGCAGTCTCTGCTGAATTTCAGAGTGGTTCAGAACAATACCTGAACTCTTCTAAAAACGGGGGGCGGGATCCCTTATCATCTTCCAAGACCACCCCCCTTGAATGCCTCTGCATTTGTTTCCGTTCTCAACAGATGCAAAACTGATCCTATGCTGCCCCCTGCTGACCAACTGAGACCGGCAGCGGCTCTCCGGGGTCTCAGCCTGAGGTCTTTCACATCACCTACCTGCCTAGTCCCTTTAACTGGAGATGCTGGGGATTGAATCTGGGACCTTCTGCATGCCAAGCAGATGCTCTACAAACTGAGCCACAGCCCCTCCACAGCCCTGTTTGTGTGACTAAGTGCGGAAGCAACCCCAGCCTGTCTGCTGGGTTGTCCAAGTCTCCACCAGCTGGGCTCCTCTTGGACTTGGATTTCCGCCTTACCTTTTGGTCCCGATCCTGCAAGGGGGACCTTCGCCCCTTCCCTTGCTTGGCTGCCCACACCAAGGCAGCTGCTTCCAGTGCAAACTTCGGCACTGGAAAATCGCCAGCCTCACTACCAAGACTCTGACAACCCACACGGAACATTCCAAGCCTGTATCAGAAACAGAACAAAAAACACTTTATGTCTCCGGGGCAAGGGGGAGCTTTATTATTATCAGATCCATATTTATACAGGCAGAGGTAAGAACATCAGCTAAGCCCAGGGGTTGCTGAGCTGGAACAGGACATTCAGATCGGTATCCCTGCTCCTTCCACTCGCATCCTGCCCAAAAAGGCTCAGCAAGTGGGCAAAAGATCATCAAGTACCCTGGGAAATTTACTGTTAACACTACTGGTTGCTGCCTAAGAGCACAACCACACACACACACACACACACACAAGCACAGGAAGGAGGACGTGTCCCTTGAATATTCACCGAGGCTCCAAACAACAGTTTGTGGCTTCTGGATTTGGAGACTTATAGATGAGGGAGAGGAGGTGTCAAGAGCAGCCTTGGAAATCCCTGGGGTGTGATCCTGAACAGGGCAGGCTGGAGTCTAAAGATGGGGGGAGTTGAAAGAAGGCCCCCTGCTTACGGCTGTGCATGTTCATCCTGCTTTCACCTGTGATTCAAACAGGTTCTGCAGGTTTCCATCGCTTTTCATCAACTTGCCAAATCTGTTTGACCAGAGGCACCAAGCGAGATGAAAGAAATACAAGCCTACACCCTGTAGAGCAAATCTGCTTGCGCCACTCTCCGCTCTGTTTCCTACCCGTTTACACCATCAGGACGATCGCATGCCCCCTAATACAGTACAAGAATAAGCAGACCCCGAAAAATACTGATGGAACTGTGATCAATGTTCACCTGCAGACACTTCTAAAACACAAACCTAAACTGGATTAACCGTCATGGGTTCCTTCAAGTCAGTCCTGGAAACAGTCTGTGGAGAACTCTCACTCCTGGTGCAGAACTACAACACCCAGGGATCTCTAGAAGGACACCATAAACTGGCAAGAGTGTTAAGCCTGGCCTGACCATCTCTTGTTCACAAGGTGCTTCAAAAGGCCACAAAGTCTTTACAGACCAGAGACGACAGATGGAGAAAAGAACCAGGCTTGTGTGGGCACAGGAAACACCTCCTTGGTACTTCCACCTTCCGCTCTCTGACATTCTCTTTTCTGCCTCCGTAGGGATGGACTTAGGTGGACGTTCACAGTATCCGGACCGACGGAGATGCAGGTTTCGGAAGACATCCTCACTCCAGGCCCAGGAAGGAAGCTCGTGATATTAGGTAAAGAGGAAAGAACAGTGAATCAAGTGCATTAGCCCTTTAAAGATTTGAGAGGTAACGTTGTGTACACAGCTGGTGTCTAAAGCCTGAGCAATATGTTTGGGGATGCCAGAGCCCTCCTTCCGTCGTCCGGTACGTCCAGAGGAGTGACGCTGCCAGGGCAGAAGCCAGGTGGCACAGACAGTTTCCCACAACAGCAGTGGAAGATCAAGAACGAGCAGGATTGGTAGAAGCCTTCCAACGTTCTACAGTTCTCAGAACAGGTGTGAGATCTGCAAATGCCCCAGATGGCGAGTGCCTTCGGGGGATCCGGAGTGGGAACCAGGACTCCCGCTGTGTTCTCTGCTAGGGACAAAAGTGCAAAAATGGCCCCGACAGCCGCTGGAGTGATACAAACAGACGCCAGCAGAGTGTGGTGGCTCTCAACCCAAAACGCAAAAAGCTATAAAATCTATTCTATGCAAAAATTGAAATGACAACCAGGTTACCCACTCTCTTCCCCCTGTCCTGTTTTTTTGAAAATAGGCAGTAGTTCAACAGGAGCGGCTTTTCCTGGCGTGGAAGGAGGGGGCTGGTGGATGGGAAAGCTCCAACTCAATTCACACGTTCTATGCAGGTCTTAAAACCGCTGCAGCCCTGCCCAAGAGGAAAGAATTTTCTGGGGACGCAGCGCAAAATTCCCTGGGGCATTTTTCTGGGCAGCTCATCCGGACCTTCCTCTCCCCTGGTCTCCAGAAAGGAGCTTTGCAAGGGGCGATTCATACGATGATTCTGCGCCAGAAAAGGGCCCCCTGGGAGGGGGCCAGACTTTACACGCCTTTCAGATGCCACAGACTCCTGCTGGCAACGGGGGGGGGGGCGGGGGGAGGACAGAAAGAGGCCCGGAACATGGGAAGGGTATGAATGGCATGTAAGAATGCAAAGCACTTTCTTAGGATGCATGGGTCCGGGGGTGGTGGTGCTTGAAGCAGGCATGCTCAAGGCGAACCAAGAGTTACAGGTGTGTGGGGGGGGAGAGGTCAGAGAGGCAATGATTCAGATTTCGCCCCAACATCCTCTGCCAAGGTCTTGGGAACAACGTCTCGGATAACCGTTTCTATCCCCGACAACCTATGTTGGGGGTCAGCAACTAGAGGCTGCTTGGTAAGGGTCACTAGGATGTCCAGAGGCACCCAGGTAGAGCAGAAAAGAGCACAGAGAGTAACAGAATCTGATAGGCAACCGCTTGGAAGGGGAGGGGGGTTGAGGTGCCGGCCCACAGCTTCTCACTCTTATCTCAAAATGGCTGTCCAAGGAAATGAGTTGTGGCCAACCCCCCAACCCAGACAGCACTTTGCGGAAGGCTCTGTGGCACCAGAAACCCACCCTGGGATCTTGTTTCAGAGGGCTGCCGTGTTGGTCTGCAGCAGAACAGCTAGATTCGATCCAGTAGCACCTTAGAGACCAAAAAAACATTTTGAGGGTATAAGCTTTCAAGTCAATGCATCTGATGAAGGGAGCTTTGACTCTTGAAAGCTCATACCCTGAAAATTTTATTGGTCTCTAAGCTGCTACTGGATTCCAATCGAACCTTGGGATCTAGGGCTAGCTTCAGCAGCTGCCCTGAATCAGCAGGACAAGCGTGCCGCTCAGAACGGAGGCTGCTGAGTCAGGGTTACATTCCAGAGCAAGGCCCGCAGGTTGGCTGGAGCGTAGCAGGCGTTTGGACTTTGGTTGCTGGAGCAGTGGACACGACCTTATTTAGAAATGGCAGAGTGGAAGGAGGAGGAACGTCGGTGGGAAGAAAAGAGCGGATCGGGCTCGGTCCGAGGTGAAAGTCAAGATGGAACCAGAAGGGGGTGCTCTCTCTGCTGATGGTGCGGGATCACCTGCCACAGGTGAGCCATGAAGATGGTTAGATGACGGACCCCTCGGTTTCCCTTCTCATCTGCCAACCTCCGTCCTTTGGGCCTTTAAAACCATTCCCAAGCCAAGCAGAAGGGCCAAACCAGTGGGTCTCCCTCGGTTGGTTGGTGTGGAGTCGCAGCATCTAAGTGGCTTTAGAAGGCATGTGAGTGGATTCGGGAAACGGGCATGGCTACTCTCCCAAGGTCTTCTTGTCTGGAAACAGAGAGGAAAACAGAGAGAGAAAACTGTGAGCTGGTATTCTGGAATGGCTTTCCAGGAGCTCATTTGGCTAATTTGGCCCCTTGTTTGGGAGTCGACCCTATGGAACTTCCTAGCCTGTTTACACAGAATTATGTATGTATTTATCATTTCAACTTTCTGCCCCGCTCTCCCCGGCCAAGGCCTGCAGAGATAAGGCCTGAAGTTCTTCAAAGAACCCAAGCAGAGGTGCTCAGGGCCCATTTACTACTTTAAAAATACACATTTTTAAAACAAAATAAATTCAGTCCTTGATCAGTAGGTTGTGGAAGGACAGGCTGACCCCCAACTGGTTGCTGAATAAGTGGGCATATAGTTTTTCCCAGGATTGCATCGCTCCAAGAAACAGAACCAAGCAGTGGTCGAGTTCTATGGGGCAAAGAACCCAAAAGCTAAAATACGCAGCAAGATTGAGATGGGCTCAAAGGCATCACAGAGTCCAGACAGCCTGCCAGGGACTATCTGCCCCCGTCCCTATCGCTAGAATGGCACCAGCAGAGAACTCTCCCCCTCCTAAGCCAGGGACGGAAGTCTGACTCTACTGCTGACTCACCTTTAGGGACAAACTTGAGAGAGCTGCTAAATATTCAGAAGCGAGACTGGCCCTTCCCTGGGCCGTCCTTGAGAAATTCGTGGCCCAGGCCGTTGCCACATTTCCCGCACAGCACCTAGGATGAAATTGAAACGGAGCAAATGAACACATGAAGCTGCCTTATACTGAACCAGACCCTGGGTCCATCAAAGTCAGTATTGTCTACTCAAACCGTCAGCAACTCTCCAGGGTCTCAGGTAGAGGACTTTCACATCACCTACCTGCCTGGTCCCTTTAACTGGAGATGCCAGGGATTGAACCTGGGACCTTCTGTATGCCAAGCAGATGCTCTACAAACTGAGCCTCAGCCCCTCCCCTTCTTCAGCTCGGGCACGAGGAACTCACCCAGAATGCATCAGAGCAGCGTTCAAGTTCCAGAGAGTTTGTGGGCCTCCCATCGGCCTGAGCCCTAGTCTCTCTACAGTGGTGGGGGGAAAGCGCTCCGGACATGCTCAGAGGCACCCTCCTGGCCTTCCCGGTGCTCACCTTTAAGGCTCCTGGGCGTTCTTTGTATTTGGAGACGCTGTTGCTGTGGATGGTTTCGGTGAAAGTCGGCCACGGGGATGAGTGGGAGTATTTTGCTCTGCTGGAAAAGAGTTCGTAACCGCATCTGGCGCACACATAGATCCCTGCGTACAAAGAGGTTGAAAACTGCAGGATTTCTTGCTTGCTCACTATATGTGCCACAAGCAACTGACGGCATGCGTGAGTTGAAGGGTTATTTAAAATCTGGGTGTGGGCAATGTCTCTAGACCTAGGCCCGATTTAAACATGACGCTGGGTCAAGACACAAACACTCAACACAGGGCCCTGGTGCGTGCACGGTGCCTCTTGTGTAGAGCAGACTGCCACCAGTGCAAAGCCCATTCACGAGCCACGTATCTGCTTTGCACACTCAGCAGCCCAGTTGTACACAAGAGACGCTGTGAGCATGCAAAGTCCCCAAGGTGAATGCTTTCGCTTCAGCCAGAGTCACGTTTCAATGGCGCTTGACCCGGCGGCTTATAAGTAAATCCCCAGCAAATAATCTTGGCAATCCCACCCCAGACTCAGAAGCAGCTTTTGCAACACAGTAGTCAAGTTTTAATAGTTGCATCAGGCGCCTGCCTAAAAAAGGACTACGGGAAAGTCCAACTGCTCAAGGGTCAAACCTCAGGAGTGAAAACAGCCCTTTCCAACAATCTGGCCTGGGCCCTGGGGGATCCTGCTTTCCCCCAAGATCCGGCGACCACCTGCAAAAATAGGCTGGGGAAAGATCTGCCGCTGATGAACCCCCCCCCCCCCCACACACACACACCTGTTACTTCCAGATTGATTGGAAACCCCTTTGGATAGCTATGAGATCAAAAGTCTACAGCCCGCATCATGGGGGGGGGGTCCTCCTATCCTGACAGTGGGGTTGCCAACTCTGAGTTGGGAAATTCCTGGAGATTTTGGGATACAGCCTGGGTTTTTTTGGGGGGGGGGCAATTTCCACCCTCCAAAGCAGCCATTTTCTCCAGGAAAACTGATCTCCGTAGTCTAGAGCTGAGTTGTGATCCCAGGGGATTCCCCAGGCCCCTCCTGGAGGCTGGCAACCCTACCCGTCAGATTTAACTTAGGGGTCTGTCTGCCTCTGCGGATCCGAGGCCAGCCTTTCTGGAGAACAGGGGCTGGGGTGGGAGGGTGTAGGTAACCCTCTCGGTGGATAACCGGGGAAGGGGACTCAAAAGGGTTGCCCAACTCACATGGGGGGGAGGGCGAGCTTCCCCTCCCTATCAGCTGGGGTTGCTGCCAATCTGCACCCCGCTAGGGAGGGGGCCACGCTGATCCCCTATGGACGCTGGGGGCCATGGGCTCCTCTCCCCACCCCACCCCACCCCACCCATTGCAGGGCTGGGGTCGCCGGGTCTCCCCTTACCGGGCTCGAAGTGGTTCTGGTAGACCTCCCCCCCGGAGAAGACGCAGAAAGCCATGGCCGCTGCCTTCCGCCCTCCGGCCCTTCTCCCCAGCTCGGCTCCGCCTCTGCAGTTCCAGCGGGGAAGGCGCCAGGGGGCGCTGCCGGGCAACGCGCGGCGGCTCGCCGGGGCGGAGCTGGTACGGCGGGCGGCGCGGCGCAGATCTGGGTTGGGAACACGGGCCCCGAGGTCTTGTCCACACGTGCAGGGAAAGTGAAGTGCCAAGTTGTCTTATAGAGTCCGGTGAAGACAACTAGGAGGAGGTTAAAAAGAGCAACAGTTCTTTATTTAGCTAAACACAGACCTGGTGGTGAAATAACCAGCAAATAAGATGCAGAGTTACTCACCAGAGAAACAAAGGAAAGTCAGTATCATTTATGCATTCGCATGGGCCAGGCCCATGGCTGCTGACAAACAGATCGATACACAAAAGCACCAATGCACATTAAGTGTCAACTTCACTCTAATTAGCATAGCCATAGATACTGGCCGAAGGCGTCACTTAGTAAGTGCCTGATCTTGTGAGCTCGGTAACCAGAAACCACATTCCTGAAGATGAAGGTAATTCAGAGCTCTCTACTGGTGAGAGGCATACCAGGCACAGAGAGCATGATTTGTTGGTTCATGGCTCCCGGATGCCAACTTCCCAAAGCTTCCATGTGTGTGCGTATGAATACATAAGAGTTCTAAACCAGCCCTTATATCTGAGCATTACAAAAGGAGGGGTTTTAATGGGCTGGAACAAATGACGGAGGACTGCTCAGCTTCGTCCTGTGTTGTGTGTGTTAAGTGCCGTCAAGTCGCTTCCGACTCATGGCGACCCTTTGAATGAAAGTCCTCCAAAATGTCCTATCTTTGACAGCCTTGCTCAGGTCTTGCAAATCGAGGGCCGCGGCTTCCTTTATTGAGTCCATCCATCTCTTGTTGGGTCTTCCTCTTTTCCTGCTGCCCTCAACTTTTCCTAGCATGACTGTCTTTTCCAGTGACTCTTGTCGTCTCATGACGTGACCAAAATACAATAGCCTCATATTAAAGCACGTCACGTGACCCGTCCAGCTCCACGGGCGTAGGGTTGCCAGTAGGGTTGCCAGGTCCCTCTTCGCCACCGGCGGGAGGTTTTTGGGGCGGAGCCTGAGGAGGGTGGGGTTTGGGGAGGGACTTCAATGCCATAGAGTCCAATTGCCAAAGCAGCCATTTTCTCCAGGTGAACTGATCTCTATCGGCTGGAGATCAGTTGTAATAATGTTGTGCCTAAATTTCTCCAGCCGAAAGCAAGAGAAAGAATCACACTGCAGTTCAGCATTGATCAACAGGTAAAAGACCTTTATTGGGGGCACTTCATTAGCAGGAGATCTCCAGCTAGTACCTGGAGGTTGGCAGCCGTAGCATAGGGTTGCCATGTCGGGATATTTGTGGGGATTTGGGGGTGGAGGGTGCACAGCAGAGCCCACTCTCTGAAGCAGCCATTTCCTCCAGGGGGACTGATCTCTGTTGTCTGGAGATCAATTGTAATTCCAGGAGATCTCCAGAGCCCAGATGGAGGTTGGCAACCCTAGTCTGGGCATGCACAGAGTGCATTCCCCTTAACGCTCTTGAGAGTCCACAGTTACTCCCGCTTGACCAAAACCTCCCCCATGGGGAAGGGGGAAGTGCCAGACTCATTAGAAGCATTTCTAATGGGGGAGATAATTGTGAATTTCCTGCATTGTGCAGGGGGATGACCCTGGTGGTCCCTTCCAACTCTATGATTCCATTATTTTTGTATTTATTTAAAACAGTCATTAGCCGCCTTTCTATCTTGCGGAACTCAAGGCGGTTTGCAATGTAAATAAAGCGACGCTTATAAAATATACACGAAAGGCCACAATTTAAACTCTCAATCAGGGCTGTCAATAAGTAAAAACGAAAGTAGTCAAATGCAGTTCTAACTAAAATAACAATACCAAGCACACACAAATACGCATGCAGGGGAAGGTCACGGCAAACCACTTCTGTTTATCCCTTGCCTTGGAAACCTAGAGGTTTCCCGGGGTTGCTAAGAACTAACGGCACACAATTTTATACACACACAAACATGCACATTGTCTGCCTCCTCATACACTGCTCCCAAGACAGCTTCCAACAATCAAAATTAAAACCATAAAATAGCTTATTATTTTAAAACCCTGGAATAAAGCCAATATACAGTGGTGACACAATTTCAGAATGACGGAAAGAACTGTGACAAACTGCAGCAACCAAAGGAGACCAGAAAAACCATAACTAGGCACGAAGTCCCCCCCCCCAATTTATTTTATGTATTTGATTCATTGGTACCCCGCCTTTCTTTACAATGGGGACCCAAAGCGGCTTACATTGTTCTCCTCTCCTTCGTTGTATCCTCACAACAACCCTGTGAGGTAGGTTAGGCTGAGAGAGTGTGGCTGGCCCAAGGCCACCCAGCAAACTTCCATGGCACAAGGGGGGGATTCGAACCCAGATCTCCCAGATACTAATCCAACAAATATCAGCAAGAAAGTGGGGGGGGGGGAGGCTTTCCCTTCCCTTAAGCCCAGCCAATGTTCATAGCACAGGATGTAAACCTTCCAAAGCACTTTAAGCTGTTCCTGAGGCTCTTCCGGGAATCAGGAGATGTTTGTGTGCTGGTGTCTTGGTCAGATTGTGCAAGGCATTAGATTGCAACCACAGGCAAGGGGGTGAAGCAGAAAAGCCTGGGACCCTCATAGATTTTCCTTCGTGTTTGCTAAAGCAATTTTAAAAAAGTGAAAACACTGCAATGGACCCCCCCACACACACACACACACTTTAAAACCCCAGGCAAAGGGACCAATCTCCCTGGAGGGGCTATTCTCAGCTGCCCTAATTTGACCCATCTTGCAGGAGGGATGGGAAGAAAAACCACACCTCTCTGCAGCGATTGGCCATCTCTGCTTTATGGTCTCTGTGCGGGAGGCAGGAATGGGGGATGGGGCCAGGCATGGAATGGGGGGGGTGGCTTTTGAGGATCCGCAGGTGGGAGAAGAGATGCTGTGTTCGCCTCTTTGTCCAAATGGCGTTGGGTCAAGTGACAAACCCCGACTACAACTCCCTCGCTCATTCTCTCTTTGCCAAGCCACTTGTGTTGGTGTGCATTCCTCCGCTGCACACCAATGCTTCCCCCCCCCCCCTCCACTCCAAGGCAGCATGGCTCTGGACCAGCCCCTTGCTGTGGATTTGCTCGAGCCCCGCCGGGGAAGGGCCTCTCTCCGGGAAGCCTCCCTTCCCCCTTGCCGCTGGACCACTGCAGCAGCAGCACCAGAGTGAGCTGGGAAGGATGCCGCTTCCCCCTGCATCCCTGGCACGGCGCTTCTGATGCCGGTCTGCGGTGCCTCCCCCTGGCTCCCCCAGTCAGCCTCTGTCAGGCCAGGAATGGCTGGAGCAGCATCGCTCCAGCTTAAGCCTGGCTCGGATCAGGTGGCGATTCTCCTGTCCAGGCCGGTGGATAATCTTCTGTCGACAGCTGCTCTGCCGCGTGAAAGGGATCACCGCCGCAAGCCCGGCTCTGAGTCCCGGAGGCGGTGGGAAGCTGAGCGCCTGGCCGGATAGAGGAGGAGGGCCACCGAAAAGGGAGCCTGCCCAAGATCTCTGCAGTCCATGTGAGTGTGGTTGATGCACTATGCTAAGATCAAAGGATGCGGGGCTAGGGGGTACCTTGCGGGGGTGTAAGAAAACGAGTTGGACTTTGCTAGCAACCTACGGAGGGAGACAACTTTGACCAGGCTAACTTCTGGGGGTGGGGGGAGCAAGCACAGGTGGAGGGGCAGACAGACAGAAGGTCTGAAATAAGGTCCGTGATCTGTTGGCTGGCCGATTTATATTTTGTGCCGTTCTTACGGTTTTCTCATATGGTTTTTACGGTCGTGGGACCTTCTCGGCAGGTCTCTGGAGAGGCAACAGTGTACAGAAAGATAGGTGTGAAACGGCCCAGCAGCCGTCGCAGGTAGACAAACCAGACGTTGAAGGCCATCGTAAGAAGATAAACTGCTTCTCTCATGCTGGGAGGCACACATTGATAGTGACTGAGAATTTGCTTCAGAGAACGAAAGCAGTAGCCCGTTCGGTAGGAGGGTGATGGGTGGTCCCACCACATGAGAGATGGGGGGGGGGCAGGAACGAGCGCCAACGCCTCTTCCTTTTCGACCAAGCTGCTTGAGCAGAGAAGGTAGAAATGCATCCCGCTCCAAAGTGACATTACAAACGTGGTTCTCTTTCTTTTGACTCCATAGCAGGCAGGGCTCCTTCCTCATCCCCCCCCCCCAACCCCGACTCCAGTCTGCAGTCTTCGCTGTCCACTGGCGTAAGGTTGTCTCTGGCAGCACACAGGGGCTCCGGCGCATTGAGGCCATGAAGGACTCAAAAGGCAGGTGAGAGAACGCTCCTTCTGCTTTCCCTCTGGACCACTTGACACAGGCTGGAGTTTTGAAAAGGAGAACAGGTCGGAGAGAAATTGCGGCAGGATGGAATCGCCCCAGGCACAAGGCTGATGGAGACGCATCTCCTGCCAGGGAGGCAGCTTCCCAGATGAAGAACTGGCAAGCCGGCAGCAGACTCTGCCGGGCACCTTCCCCGCTGGCGCGTTCCCAGGCTGATCAGGTGAGCGGCACAAAAAGTTTGGAGGCGGGAGGGGTTTTGCATCCTGATGTGCCCTTCAGCGGGGTGATATAAGGGCAGAAAAGAAGGGTTGGCAGGCTTATGCAAAAGGTGAGCACAGGGAGACTTAGTTTCCTGGCTGCATTAAAAGCACACACACCAAGAACAGAGAGCAGAGTTGTGCAAAAGGTGAAGAGAGGGAGACTTATTATTTTCCTGGCTGCATTGTGTGTGTGTGTGTGTGTGTGTGTGTGGGGAGCCTCCAAACTACATGTAGGGTGTCATATGTTGTATTTTCAGGTGTAAAAGACTACAGCCTAGAGGGGAGTCCCACGTGCCTCTCAGAACTCCTATTTCTGTTAAACGTATAAAACAGCCAGAGAAGAACCGAGCGCTCAAATGAACATGTCATATTCTGTGTGCCAAACGCAGACCAGGAAGCAGTCTCCAGTGACCCAAAATCCTGGAGCCTCTTTTTGTAAGGGTTGAGCGGCGTTCCATATAACTCCACAGCTGTTAGTAGCTCGGCAACAAATGTTATTATCCTGCCCCCCCAAATAATGCCTATCTATGACCTAGAGGGTGAAATAAACAGAAGCCACTGGAGGCGATTCCTACAGGGAAGGCATTTCTACCAGGACACTGAAATAGACTTGACTTTCCGCTAATCTATAGGGTTTGCCAACCTCCAGGTGGGGCTTGGAAATTCCAGGAATTATAATTCATCTCTCGAGGGCAGAGATCTGCTCCTCTGGGGGTGGGTGGGAAATGGCAGCTTTGGAAGGTGGACTCCAGGGCGTCACATCTCTGCTCCCCTCCCCAAACTCCACCTTCCCCAGGCTCCACCTCCCAAATCTCCAGGAATTTCCAAACCTGGAGCTAGCAACCCTACCAATCAATATCTCCTATAACTCATGCCCATTTACTTCCTCTCCCTAGATACTCTGCTCCACCATCGCAACGTATTATGGTTTTGCGAAATCCGCTTGCCAGCCATTAGAAGCGAGCTATACAATCACACCAGGCTCAGCAGAGTTACATTAACCAGCAGAGGTCTTGCAAAGCTAGCGGAAATGCTGAAGTGCCTTCCTTCAGCTGCCTCTAGCTCTTGCAAAACAACCTTGCCTGCCAACGGTTCTGGTTTTTGTAAGAATCATCAGTGTAGGAGAGAGACGCAAATACAGGAGATCCGATTTCAGAACCACGGAGCACCTCTGCTGCCCAGAGAGGGAGAGCTGCCCGATCAATCGTACTATTTAATTTCTGTATGGTGCCAAGAGTACATTTGCTGCCCTGGGCCAAGGTCAGAGGAATATTTATTTATTTAGAACCTGTCACCCCACCTTTTCTCAAACAAAATGGTTTGCAAGAAGTCGAAACCCAGCTCAAGACATGACACGATACAGTAAGAACAGCGCAGAAACACATATCATGCAACAGAGATGGACCACCTAGCAGGCTCAGTCCACAAATATTAGTACCTTCAAATGCCTTTGAAAGCCAGGGGGGTGTTGTGGTTAGAGTGCTGGACTCAGGCCTGGGAGACCCAGGTTCGAATCCCCACTCTGCCAAGGAAGCTCGCTGGGGGACATTGGGCAAATCACACCTTCTCAGGCTAACCGACCTCACAGGGTTGTTGTGAGGATACAATGGAGGCAAGGAGAACAATGTAAGCTGCTTTGGGTCAACCTTTCTCATGCTCCCTCTTAGTCACCTTCTTTCGGACCACCCCCAAACCCCAGACTCCTCCACCCTTCCTCACAGGAAAAGCCTGTGTTTTCAACTTCTCTTTGCTGCGTCTTTTCCAGCTCTGCAATCTCCTTTTCGACAGAGGCGGAGGTTTGAAACCCATGCGGCAAAGCAGGCAACCAAAGCCCTCTGGATGCTGCCATTTTAAATCAGGTCAGTCGTTCATCCCGGAGAGATTTCCGCAGAGCTCCCTTGGCGCTCTGTGCGGAGTGGAATTTATTATCGGTGGCAGGTGCCTCTGCCGAGGAGAGTGAGCCGGGGTCTCCTCTCCTCTGTCTCCACAGCCCCAGAGAAGAGAGCACCAGATTATCAGAGGGGCCAGGGGCGCAGGGCAGAGAGGAAACTTGGAACCACAAAGGAGGGGGGGCTTATTTAGCAGCTTTGCAGGTCATCTTATCTGCTCTGCCCCAAAGGGAGCAACAGCCACCCAGCTGCCCATGTGTCGCCCTGGTTCAATCTGAGGAGGCTCAAAGAGATTTTCTTTGGCCTTGTGAGAACTCCCCACTCTGTGTTAAAATGAAAAGCTGCTCTGAAAGGAGAGGCTCTGGCCGGGAGCGTCCGCTTCCTACAAACATGCACTGTCCTCCTAGAGGTGTGTGATTGGCGACAGCACTGACCACTCCTTTCTTCAGGGAGGGCTGGGCATGTTCTGTGGGGCAGCCCCGGCTTGGGAAACGGTTAAATGGATGGAGGGCCAAATGAAAAGGCCCCATGGAGCAGAGCTGGGCCCCAGGCCTTTCTTTCCCCACCTCCGAAATGATGGGGTCCTCCGGAAATGTCCCCAGAGGAGTCCTCTTTGTTCCCTTGCCTCTGATGAATGCGGATTTTATAAAAAAAGTTTCACACTGTTTGCATGAAAACAATCCCCACTTTGATACGATTTTGCAGCCAGGTTGTTCTCGGCAACCTCCAGGCTGTGTTTTCACGCTGAAACGCATCTCAGGCCTGAAAGCGGAGGCGGAGATGTTGGCGGGGCGGTAGAAAAGGTGTTGGTGCGCCCTTTATTTTTAGCTCAGGCGAATGACAAATGTTTCAGCATTCGAAGGTGAGACCAGATATCAGTGCCACTGGCAAGAGGGTGCAGCATCAAACACTCCGGCCACCGAACGTTATGTTGGCATTAATCTCGGCCTTGTAAAACCGCTCTGTTTTACAAATGCCAGCAGCCCCTATTTGGAAGAGACAATCCTGGCTCCCTGGTGTCCGTCCGTGGTACATCCTGGTCCTGGATACAATGGTGGGAACCTTTTTGTTAATGATGTTGGGGGGTGTACACACACATGCCACAAAGGAACGTATTTTCACTGCCTTCCAGAATCTCCATTTCTGACAGGGGGAACACATGCCTCCTAAACCTGGTGTGCATGTGTGCAAAAGCACGTACATGAATACTAAGAGCGCCACGGAGCGCACAGCCTTACATTTCACATGCTGAATTTGGTGAAGTATAATGTTCTGTTTTTAATGTGAAATGGGCTTACATAATAATAGCAATATCACGATATTCGTGTGGTTGTTATTTTGGGCACATCTCTAGCCAAACGAACACACACCCCTCTTTGCTTCTGAATCATGCCACCCGGTGCCAGTTGTAGCTGTCTCCCTGGACTGCGGTTCCCAGGATTCCTTGGGGAGAGAAAGGAAAATCACGCCAGTTGAACCAATTACAGTTGGCCGTGTGTGGGTCTGCCCTTCGCCAAGGGGCAAGGAGAAGAACTCTTGGGCTGGGACCCAAATCCCTGCAGCAATTAAGCTTCCAGCAAGGATAATTAGATAAGGGAGTTTCGGATGCAAAAGTCCTTTTAAAGCAGAGGAAAGCTTGAGTGAAACAGCCTGGAGCTAAAAGGGGCCTCCTTAGGGAAAAAAAGGCAGCTCACGAGAGGGAGGGCATCTTGGCCATCTTCTGGGCATGGAGTAGGGGTCACTGGGGGTGTGTGGGGGAGGTAGTTGTGAAATTCCTGCATTGTGCAGGGGGTTGGACTAGATGACCCTGCTGGTCCCTTCCAACTCTATGATTCTAAGGAGGAGCTGCTGGAAATTAAGATTTCAGTGTGGTGCCAAAGGCAAAGCAATTCCAGCAGTTCACCCAGGATTCCAGTTAGGGGACTCTGAAACAGCTGGTCTGCACAGCAGGCGTTAAAAACACAAAGCCAGAAGAGTTTTGCGGCACCTTAAAGACTGTTTATTATGGGAGCTTTGCCTGAATAAAATATTCAGTGTGTCACGTTGCATGTTTCACATGGCCGCCAGGTGGAAGAGTTGCAAACGGTCCCTTATAATTGTATCTTTGGACTGTTCCCCAGGGGTTTTCACCACTGCTTAGCTGAAGGGCCCTTGGGGAGGGGGGGAGGAGGGGAATGGCTCTCGGCCCGCTCCCCCAGGCCTCAGACCTTCACGCCGGCCTTCCTTCTCAACATGCACAGTTCGGAGCGAAGGCGACTGCTCCGCCCTGAGCCCCCTCCACTAATGCCCAGCAAGCCAGAGGTTGAACTAGCCGCAGGCTGCTTTATATCGGAGGCGTCTTTGCTAAGCCCAGGCAGACACCGCTGTGATGGGATGTTTGAGCTCCTTCTGGATGAAATGAGCATTCTGAATCCGGACTGTATCATTATTGTGTTATCGATTGGGCTTTCAGAAAGTTAATAAGCTCTCAGGAGATGAAGGCTGCCTTTGGGATGTTTAGAGACTGCACAATGCAGGATGGCAGAGATTGACAGCAGACAGGCATGCTGAACCTGTCCAAGAGGCAGGGGCTATTGTTATTTTCCAGACAGCTGAAGGTTAAACGATCGAGACGCTAGATAAAAACAGAAGGGTAGGAGAAGATAACAGACAGTGGTTGGGGGGAACTCCAACATCTCTCGGGAGATGACCTCCCCCTATAAAGCTACAGTATTTTAATGGACTGCAATTGAAGAGGGGAGGGGAAGCATGTGGATTTAAAAATAATGTGACAGTCCGTGAGTCACTGATTAAAGTCAATTACAAACACACAGGCATAAGGGGGGGGAAATCAGTAATAATCTTGAGTACTTGGCAACCATCAATGCTATTAGGCTATGAAAGAATAAGAAGATTTGTTTCCATTAATCCCTTGCACTGGCAATATATCATGTTGCTATAAAGCTTAGCAGTTCCCCCAATGCAGAGCATCATTTTGATATCTGACATGGTTTATTTGAAACAACGCTGATGAAAAGCACGCAGATCGGAAAGGGTGGGAAGGAAACAATCCGGGAGGGCCACGAGCTGTCCGTGAAATCTGGCCCGTTGCCGAAATTTAGAACTGCAGATGCAACATTACAAAAAACAAACACACATGTGAGGCTACATTATACTGAAAGACCAGGGGTCTACCAAGGTCAGTATTGCCCTATCAGCTGCTGCTATCCAGGGTCTTCAGGAGATAGCGGGGTTTGAACATGAGACTTTCTGCGTGCCAAGCAGATGTTCTACCACCGAGCCAAAGCCTTCCCCCTGGAGGAGCATTTGTGGGACCTCCAGCAGCCAGAGACTTCAACTGGTTTCCGAGCCATCCCATTGCCCCAGAACCCTGTCATTCTGACAGGAGGATCTTACGGGATCTTTTGTAGAACGTTCTCAGCACCTTCCCCAAACTACAACTCCTAGGATTCATTGAGGCGTGGAAGTCAAGGCAGTTAAAACTGGAATAAACAAATATAAATAGGCAGTGTAGGTTGGGGTCCCCAACCTTTTGACTCCGCAGGCACCTTTGGTTATTCTCAGACAGGGCAGTGGGCAAAACTCCAGGGTTCCATCTGGAGATGGGCCCCTCTCTGAATGTGCACCTGTCCCCCTACTTTGCAGGTTCAACGTCGGCGAGGATGTGAAACATGGCTGACGGTTCTCGAACAGCACTGAGCCCTTCTGCAGCAAAGCCTTCCTCTCAAGCGGGCTCCCAGCAGGGGGGTGTTCCTTTTGGCTCCCAAAAGTTGGCTTCCACCCAAAAAGGAGAGGACTGGGAAGGCGTGGATGGGAGTGAACTGATCTTTCCCTTGGATAACGATGAGGAAGAAGCCGCCGCTGATCCACCCGAAACCTTCTCCCTGTGCGAAGATACAAGACAAGAGGAAGCCCATCACGCGGGGTCCATCCTCCAAGTGCCACTCCCTCTTCCGTCTCCTCCTCCGGAGTCCGATTTCTTGCTCGCTGCTCCCCTTTCCACCTCTCCTAGTTTCCCGCAGAGATCGGCTAAGCTCATCAACCCGCAAGGCCCAAAACCACTCATCAACTTAGTGAAGTCCCTCTCAACCGAGATCGAATCCCAAGACAGCTCCTCCTCCCTCAAGCCCCAGCCGCTGCTGAGCTTGGTCAAATCCATTTCCACGGAGATCTCCCGCCTGGAGCCCGAGGTGACGCAATCCAAGTCGGACTCCAAGCTCAACGTCCACCGGTGGCATCAGATCACCCTACCCAAGAGCAAAAATGGGGACTCCAGGACGGCCCCTTCTTCGCCCAGCACGTCCCCCTTGGAGAGCAAAGGCAGCTTCTTCAAGGCCCAGGAAGCCAAGTTCGAGGACACCAAAAGGCGGTTCTCAGAGGCCATGCAGGAACCACTCAGTAGGCTCAGCAAAATCATAGGGGACGAGAATAACATTTCTGCAAAACAGAAGTCCGCCAATTCTGGCAACCATGACCACGAGGCTCCTCCCAGCCTCCGCAGAGATCCCTCCACATTGGATGCCAAGAGCGAGGGCCCCAGCTATCAGCATGGAGCCATGCTGGGTCAGTCCTGCCGAAGGAGTCAAGCGGAGGAACGTTTGCCCTTGGAACAGAAATGGGGGCCTTCCTCGAACTGCCAGTACGAAATCTGCTCCTATGGCGACGTCATCCAGGTGGTGGAGGTGGCTCAGGACAAAGGGACCGGGGAGGATGAAGTGCGGACGATCAGGCCTCTGGAGGTCTTGTACCCTGCCCAGCCAGGCAGCACAGTGCCATGCAAAGCCCTTGCCTGCATCGCCCTGTTGGCCTACAACTACTTTGTCCTGCCTCTACCCCCCTACGTCTCCGGCCTCTTCCTCGGCTTGGCCTGCGGGTTCATGTTGGGTTTCCTGATCATCCTACTCTTGGTGCCAAAGCGTCCCCTCTCTCGGAGGAAAACACGCCCCCCTTGGGACAAGATTCCGTCGGAGATGCTGAATCAGCACCCCCAAGAACCCAACACACTTAAGGTACAAAGAGAGTTTAATACAGTCCAAGACCAGCATAAAAACATACCAGATATACATACATAACATAACACATATAAAAGTGCATCAAGTGTGAACCCCTATACCATCTTACAATCTCTCACTCATAAAAGCCGTTAAGCGCTTAATTAAAAATATTACATGTTTAAAATTAGTATAAATATAAATATAAAATCGCTCAACCATTAAGTTCAACCCATGCACGCCTGGTCCTCATTGCTTGCCACCCAAATTTGGCCACTTTAAAAGTTATCTCCATATCTTTGTCTGAGAGCATGTTAAAAAGACTAAAGGTTCTGGATCGCCCTGGGAGGTCCGATAATACAGAAAGAATGGCTTCTCGTATCTTGTTGTAGATTTTGCATTCAAACACAACGTGCTCGAGGGTCTCAATACTCCCATCAGAGCAGGGGCATAATCGTCCTGCATATGGTATCTTTTTGTATCTCCCTTCCAAGACGGCTGAAGGGAGTGCGCTACAACGCATCAGGGTGAAAGCCCTCCTGTATTCTGGGCTATCTAAGTGGGAAAGGTAAGACATCGGGACCACGTTGGTAAGAGTGCTGCAATTGTAGCACATGTTTTTGATTCTGCTTAGGTCATGCTGCCTTTCCACGTCCAGAACTCTTTGCCTGATCAGGGCTCTGGCCTGTGGATAGTCCATTGATAGGAGCAGATATTGTGAGAGACCATAGTAGCCTAGTTTTTTCATCAGATTTTTCAACCAGGGGGAAACAAAAGTGTCATATAAAATTAAGTTACCAAGTCCTTTGGGACGTGAAGCTATTTTGAGCCAATAGGAGATCGAGACAATCCACATCCTTGCTTCAATCGTTACTTCCCCTGTCTCCATTCGAATTGCAGCATTAGATACACTGGGAGGGACTTGTAGTACAGCCCTCAGGAATTTGGATTGGATTTTCTCCAACCTGGAGTAATTTGCTGTGTTAATAAGCGGCCCCCCATATAACATTTGGGAAAGGGTTTTGGCTTTATATAACTTAACAGCAGCTGTTACCGAGCGTCCTCCCTTTGTCCAGAAAATTTTTAATATAGCCGCGGCACTTTTTTGGGCATTGGCGGAGACATGGGCTATGTGAGAATTCCTTAATCCTGTTGCCTGAAAGACCACACCCAGGTATTTAAAGCAGTGTACCTGCTCTATCTTTATCCCATTCAGACTCCACACTTAAGGTAAGAGATGCCGCAGCCAATCTACCTCTGAAATTGTTCAGAGGCCAAAGTCTAAAGCAGAAGGCCTGCACTTTTATTTGCTTGCAAACATCTGGATTTCTATTCTCTCTTTTTAAATGATCTGCTTACAACCTTCCTAATGACACATGATAATGGTTTTAGGAAATGTAGGGAAACGGGGTGCTTTGCATGATGATGATATACAACTTGAAGGGCCCCTGGAGACAAGGAGGTCTGTAACAATGGCCCAGGAATATTTCCAATATTCCTGATACAGTTGTTACTTCAGTCCCTTGTACAATCGCTCACTGATATAGGAAGAATGATAGCAAAATTACTTTCCTTGCGAACTAACCCACAAGCGATGTTCCAGTTTCTTTTAGCAAATATCAAAACCTTCTCAGACAAACTTCCTCAAGGCATTTACCTAGAAAGCCCCTCTCTCTACTGCAAATTATACATGACATGTAGCTGGTAACTCTCCCACACAAAGCCGATGCGTTTCTTTCCAGGGATGGATGAATGAAATGTACTTCTACGATCCTGAGATCTATCACCCATCTATGACCCATTCTGTGTTTGTGACCTTGGAAGATTCCTCCGTGAAGCTCTCCTATCCCAAAAACAATATCCCCCGGCGGGCGACCTTTGAGGAAGAGATCTCAGAGGTGGCTTTTGTGAGTCACCACCGTTATGATCTGCATGGCGCAAAGGTAAGGCTCGGGTGGACAAACGGCTTCAGCAATGCTTGACTTCTTCTCAATGCTCGGCCAGCTCCAAGAATTACGTTTGCATATGCAGAGGCCAAAACGGCAGTCCGTTTGCTCTCCATTCTACACTGTTCTCACTGAGAGAGAGATACGGCGGCCTTAAGTCTTCAGTAGGGCAGATCTCAGTATACAGATGCAAGAAGTGTGTAAGTCAGAACACAAAGGTTCATAGAGAATAGAATCATAGAGTTGGAAGGGACCACCAGGGTCATCTAGTCCAACCCCCTGCACAATGAAGGAAATTCACAACTACCTACCCCCACACCCCCAGTGACCCCCTACTCCATGCCCAGAAGATGGCCAAGATGCCCTCCCTCCCATGAACTGCCCAAGGTCATAGAATCAGCATTGCTGACAGATGGCCATCTAGCCTCTGCTTAAAAACCTCCAGGGAAGGTTCTTAAACAATCACTCCAGGTTCATAATCCTGTAGAATTTTTGCCTTCAGATTTTCAGACTTTTCTTTTTGCAGATACAAGGTCTGGAAACTCAACAAAATGAACTCTCAAGTTACTTAATTCCCTAGGAGTGTCCGTATCTAGTTTAGTGTTGTTGTTTTGCAACAAGAGAATCTTGAGGCACCTTAACAATTTAATGTTGTCATTTAACAATTTAGCATTGCTATTTTGCAACAAGAGAACCTTGCGGCACCTCAATTCATTGCGGTATATGTGCTCTAGCCGCTGAAATGCGCTCTGCAAAAAGGCCTGTAACAAAAACTCCATTCATCCTTAAGATGCCATAAGGTTCTTTTCACACCTGCAGGACATTTGACGTTTGGCTTTCAAGCTGTCCTGGAATCCCAAATCTAGCTGTTCCCAGTTCCTCCCCCAGGAACCATCCATGCACGCAGCCCGCAACTGGTGGGGCTTGACATCTCCCATTGGTATTCCAGGTCTTCCTCTTTCCACCTGGGCTGGCTCGGAAGAGACTGTGGAACAAGAAATACCCCATCTGCATTCTCTTGCCGGAGCAAGATGACCTGGGCAGCAAGGGGTCGGCCGAGCACAATGTGGACCACCCAAAAGAGAAGAGTGCTAAGAAGCAGCAGCCTCCCAGCCAGGAGACCCTTCTGAAGCCCCCAGCTGACCCCCGGGAAAGGACTCTTTACCTCTTTGGCAGAACGGGAAGGGAGAAGGAAGAATGGTTTCAGCATCTCATGAGGGCCTCCCGGGCTGACTGCTCCAAGCTGCACAATGCCAGTCAAAGTGAAACCCGGGCAGGTAAAGGAAGAGAGGTGCCAAGCGCCACTTTAATAGGGGGGGTAGTATTATCTTGTTTAGGGGATAAACATTTTGAAATAGTCCATTCGGTGGACCACAGGGGTTGGACTAAATCCTTCCCTTCTTCCACAGCTCCATGACTCCCTCCACGTCCTGGGCTGTCTACTCTCCAATGCTAAAGAGGCAGCATTCCCATGAGATTCTTTTGTTAATTTCATCATGCAAACTAGCAAAATTCTGTCTATTTCTAGCTGCATTTTAAACACAGGACGCTAGGAACAGAAATCCTTCCAGTTCTTCAGAGGAGACCTATAAAGATCGAAATAGATCAGAACCATGCATGCAAGAAAGAGGTAGGGGCCAACAGGTAATAGCAGGTCACTGGTATCCATCTGCCATGGCTTCTGTTATTCTAACACTAGTTCAAGGGTAAATGAGACCCCAAGATAGTCACAGCCAGGTAGGCTAGGCCCACCCTGGATTTCACCCCCTGTACGCACAGCAATTATTTGATTAACAAATTCAAATCCTCAAGAAGATCCTCCAACTTTAAGTTTTTATCCCTTCCCAACTGTACAGAGCATTCCAATTGTTTTTAAATGAAGACGATGTTTTCAGGCAGCCAAATTCCAAGCCCAGCTGGCGTTGCTACATTTGCCGAATATGGAAAACCCTTCTTACTCCTGTGCCTCCCACTTCCCGCTCCCCTTTTCTCTCTGCTGCAGGGGTTAACCAGCTCAGCCCATCAGGGAGAGGGACGCACAGCAACAGCAGCAGCCGGGGAAGTACGGAAGACCTCCCTTCTCTGGTCAAGCCCAAGGATCTGGTCGGGAACGTGTGGGAGAAGCTGCTGCTGGATTACAACACGTACATGTCCCGGATCGTGCCAACGGCAAACAGCTCCAGCTCTCCCGAGAGTCCCTGCCCCGGTATGGCTGGCAGCCTGACTCCCAAAAAGGTGAGGAACCAGCCAGATGGCCAGGAACCCCGAAAGGCTTCCAAAAGTTGCTTGAGAGCAGGGGTCCTCAACATGGTGCCTGTGGGTGCCAGGGCACCCACAGACACCCTTCCTGGCACCCACCAAGTGTTTTAGAAAGTACCTGCTGACAGTTGCCACATGCTAAACAAACCACATACCATCAAATACTAAATGCCACGTGGAACTGACAATCATTAAAGTACTGAAAATCAAACAGCAGCAGCTGTGTCAAATACAGGTAGCGAATATTTGGCCATCACCCAAGGGCTGAAGGGTGAGAACCAACTATCAATATTTGACCAGGAGAACTGAGCCACGGCCCCTCCCCATCTTAGAGGCCAACAAGATTTTTTGGGGGGGTTTCAAGCTTTTGGGAGTCAAAGCTCCCTTCACCTCCCTTTGACTCTCGAAAGCTTCTATGCAGAAACTCTTGCTGGTGTTGAATCCAGCTCTTCTACTGCAGACCAACATGGCTCCCCTCCTCAAACCATTTGACCAGGATAATTTGTGGGAGCAAATCAATTTAGGATCTTGTAGACAGTTGGTCTTACCTCTCTGCCTTGGGTGATTGTCCTCATGCTTCGGGAGTCCATAAGCGACGGCAACTAAGGATTCTCTCCCATTTATTCATTTCAGTGTCTCGGAGATGTGAATGCCCCCAGCGAACCACAGACGGCGTGGGTCAACGCCGTGCTTGGACGGATGTTTTGGGACTTCCTACAGGAAAAATATTGGGCGGACCAGGTCTCAGACAAGATTCAAAAGAAACTGGGCCGGATCAAGGTGAGAATGAGACGCAGCCCCGTTTCCCCCTCTGGAGTGCCCTTTCTCACTGGTGCCGTCGGGCCAGGTGAACGCTGGATCCTGGTGTCGGGGTGGACCAGGAGGGAGCCCCAGCCTCCCAGAACCTCCCCTAAAATGGAGCCAGGATAGGAAGTTGTAACATTTTTTAAGGGGAGGGAGGCTGTCACTGAGGATTGGGGGAGGAGGCTGGAGGGGTGGGCTCAGTCCTCATCTGAAGGGGAACGGAGTGGGGGAGAAAGAGGGGGCCAGAGAGGAGCTGCTGAGAAGAGGCTCAGAGGAGCACAGAGAAGGGGATTAGTGGCAGTGCCCAGATCGAGGAAGGTCCTGCTCCAGTTGACCAGGCTGGGACAGAAGAGACTTTCTACCAGGCCTGGCCAATCCAGAGGCCTTATCCCACCTTCTGATTGCTAATGTCACTCATCCTAGTCCTTGCCTTAAGTTGTCTCTGAGAACACAGGTGGGTCTGGAAAAGCTCTGCCCCCGTTTGAGCCCCAGATTTCTGGGCAGGCAGTTAGCTCCAGAGGCAAAGGAAACACCCCCGTAAATGCCGGTTGCCCTGTGCGTCCCTCCATCACCACAGTCGGTGCAGGGCTGGCCCCAGATCTCGTTGCTTGTTTTTGTTTCTAGTAAGGGATGGCTTTCTTCTTCTTCCTCCTCCTCCTCTCCCCTTTTGCTCCAACCCAGCTGCCCTATTTTATGAATGAGCTCACACTCACGGAACTGGACATGGGGACCTCCATCCCACACATCATCAGCGTTTCCAGCCCAACTGTTGACCATCGAGGTGAGCCCCGAGACTCATAGAATCATAGAGTTGGAAGGGACCACCAGGGTCATCTAGTCCAACCCCCTGCACAATGCAGGAAATTCACAACTACCTTCCCCACACACACACACCCAGTGACCCCTACTCCATGCCCAGAAGATGGCCAAGGTGCCCTCCCTTCTCCCGCACTTCCCTTTGTGGTGGCTGGGATGTTTTTTGAACACAGAGGAAGCTGCCTGACACCAAGACAGACCATAGGTCTGCCGAGCCCACCACAGATGGTCCTGATCAGGAGCAACGTCACATCTCTCCTTCAGCTCTGCAACCAGAGAATGTTATGAACCTGGGACTTGATATGTTCCAAGCAGCCAAAGATGTCTATTCCCCCTTTCTCTCTCCTTCTTTCCCCAGTCCCTACGTAATATCATTTGTTGAGACACAAACCCCCCCTATGTCCGGCCCAGGGACGCAGGCCAAGGCATCCCAGCAGCCGTCTGGCACCCACCCATCCTAACGCCGCCCCCCTTTGCTCCACAGGGCTTTGGGTAGACATGGAAGTGACCTACAGCGGATCCCTGCAGATGACCCTGGAGACAAAGATGAACCTGTGCAAGCTGGGCAAAGAAGCCCTGGCAGAGGAGAGTGGGAAGGCAGATGCCGGTGGGGAAGGGTAAGGCTGCTCTGCCCCTCTCGAGGAATCACACCCTTTTCTAAAGGTGTGCTGAGTTGCCTCCCTTTGGCATTTAGCAGGTGCTTAAAAGCCAACCGGTACAGCTTCCCCCGCATACCAGAAACCCAACTGACCACTGATTACGGCCCTCCAAAATGCTTGTGACTCCTCCCAATTATGCATCTCTGTTGGCTTGCGCAGATGTCAGAGAACACTTTGCACTGCTGTTTCCACGGCCTGCCCACCTGCTTGCCAGGTGTCAGTCTGAGCAGCCTCAGTCCTGCGTTTCTAATAAGCAACACCTTTTTAATTGCAGGAGCCTGAGGGGGGAAATCACAATTTGCTGTTGCAGCGTTTCAGATTAAACGACTGGGCTAATAGGGGCAAAAGGATTAATTGCGTGCCCAGAGAGCTGGGCCCAGGTTGAATTCCAGCCAGACAAGGCTGAGGGGAATGCGCCTCCCCTACCCCCAGATTGTGGTGAGCCATCTGTCTGAGATAATTCTTGTTTGTCAAAACAGAAGATGCGACAGCTGGAGCGTTATTCATTTTAGGAAAGAGGCCATAATATAACCGCAAGGAGGATCAGGTTTTGCAGGTTGGGGGCTTTACCTTCTCTGGTTGCAGAGGGTGGCTGAGCTGGTCTGCGGTACAAGAGCTTGGTTCGAGTCCGGTAGCGCTAGAGACCAAGATTTTCAGGGTGTCAGCTTTTGAGACTCAAAGATACGTATATTCCCTACTGCTAAGGAATCCTTCTCAGCCTCTTCCTGTATATAGGGAACATAGTCGCCCTCTTTAATCCCAGGGTGAAGGACCGCAATAAGTAGTGAAGTTTCACGCAGGTGGCCATCTGCTGCGGCAGATCTCAGCCTTTGCAGAGGACTGCTTTGCTGAGGAGGGGGGGATTACCTCGCTTTTCTCTCCTTCCTTGCAGCGTCAAGCCCCGGTTGGTCCTACTGGCCGACAGCGATGCCGAGTCTTCCAGCGCCGGCTCCTCTGACGAAGAAGATCTTTCCACCGTAGAGCCTTCAGGAGTCTCAGGAGACAGGAACATCCCCCCCGGAGGCGAAGGGTACGGGATGGGGTCCCTTGCTGCCTGCCCAGACGGGTGGCATTTTCTCAGACAAACAGAGCATCTCCGTAAACCCAACTTAAACTAGTTTAATAGCCGTTCCTTCTCTACACATGACCCCAGGAGATGTTGTTCTGCAGGGGTCATCCTGAGGACCTCTAATGGATAGAGCCAGTGTGGTGTGGTGGTTAGAGCATCAGACTTGGATCTGGGAGGCCCAGGTTCAAATCCCCACTTCTGCCATGGGAGCTCGCTGGGTGACCTTGGGCCACTCTTTCTCTCTTAGCCTAACATACCTCACAAGGCTGTTGTTGTGAGGACAAAAGGGGAGAGGGCAGAGCGACGTTGTAAGCCACTGTGGCTTGGCATTGGGGAGAAAAGTGGAGTAGAAATATCTAAAGAAATAAATAATTCACATGGAAAACCAGACCCCTGGTAAGCAATTTAGGGCAACCACATAGTAAGGGGTGGAGTCTGAGCACTGTGCTCCAACGTCCTCTGCGTGGCTGGAAACACAAACACATACCCTCCACATGGGGCTTTGGAGTGGCAAAAGATGCCCTTCTCACAGCCACGCTGCAAGTCAAAATGGCATTGCTGTCCTACGCATCAGTTTTTCTAGAAGGGAGGGTAGAGGAGGCAAGAAACCAACCCCTCTTCTGGAATCCCCTGACCCAAACAAGGGGAAGGCGAGTGAGGCCAGGCCAGGATCCCACTACCCACGCAGCCTGTAGTTCAGCTCACGCTTAGTGGGCCTGGAGCTTCTTCCCCATTTCTGTGGGCCCAGACTGACCTCCCTCCCCCCCTCCCCCGATTCTCCTCTCTCTTAGCCATGGCGGCGGCAACAGCACGAGCCGGAAAATCCTGCGCCTGGTGGACAAGATCGCCAAGTCCAAATACTTCCAGAAGGCCACTGAGAACGAATTCATCAAGAAGAAGATCGAGGAGGTCTCCAACACCCCGCTGCTGCTCACTGTGGAGGTCCAGGAGCTGACGGGCACCTTGACGGTCAACATCCCTCCCCCCTCGACGGACCGAGTCTGGTAAGAGACCAGGGGCAGAGGGGAGCAGAGCCCCCGCAACCTTTGGGCAGCAGGGCTGGTGAAGGTGCCAGTGGGCATGAGGCTGGGGTGAGAGGCAGAAGTACTGGCTCCGCTAGATCAGACTGTGGTCTAGCTGTTGAAGTGCTCCGAATGCAACTGGCGACAGGTTCCAGAGGAATGCCCGGGTGGTGCCAGAGGGCAAGGCACCCTACTCTATCCCATCAGGGGAGGGCTCTGCTCCCGTGCCTTCCCTGTACAATTTCTCACCTGTCGTTCACGCGCTCCGAGCCTCACCTCTGACTGGAGCACATGAAACAAGAGTCTGAAGTCAGAATCCAGCAGAGGACTCGGTCTCCACCTGCTTCCTTTCCCTTTTAGTTCTCTACCTGTTCGCTTTGGGGCTACCCAGGAAGAAGGGCAGTAGCTCAGAACGGCAGAGCAGACTCATTTCGGAACAGTCTGTACCTGGTAGAAATCTACTATAGGGAAGGGGGCGGCCGTATTGCGGGAAGGCGTCCCGTTGCAGAGAGATGTCAGCAAAAGAGTTTCCCTTGCCTCCCTCTGCAGGTACAGTTTTAGGATCCCCCCACAGCTGGACCTGAAGGTCCGCCCGAAGCTGGGAGAGCGGGAGGTCACCTTCATCCACGTCACCGAATGGATAGAGAAGAAACTCCAGCATGAATTCCAGGTGCCTGCCCAGTTTTCTGCCCATGCCAGCTTTGAGGCCTTCCAGCTCGGCGGCTTCTTAACTCGATCCTCTCTCTTTCCCTCCTGACTCTTTTTCTCCCCGCTAGAAAATTTTAGTGATGCCAAACATGGACGACCTCATCTTACCTCTAATGCATTCCGGGTTGGAGTCCCAGATGCCTGTGGAGGAACCCCCGAAGGACTGCCTGGGAGACGGCGAGAAGCAGTGTTGAGGAGGGACTCGGCCAGATCAAGGCCCTTGACGGGGCTGGCCGAGGTAATCCAGCAGCCGGATAATCGGGGCCTGGGACGGAGCATCGACCGAGGGCCTGTCGCAAGGCTGGTCTCTGACGTATCGCTTCATTTCTTCAGCTCTTTTCCCCCTTCCCCGATCAAAAAAAAAAAATCATCTCTTCCTGTGGGATATTTGAACACATATCGCAAGCAGCAGATGGGTAAGGGAGACAGAAGCCAGCCGTCAACCCAACCGGCACCAGCCCAAGTGAGAAGTTGTTTGACATCGTCACTTTTTGCCAAGAGGGGGGTGGGAGAGCTCTGTCCGGGTTGTGCTTCCAGACCGGACTTTTGCAAAAAAAAAATCCATGTTTTTTGCTGAGTTCAAATGCCAGACCCATCAAAAGGACTGGACGAATGCCAATGAGCATGCCCCTCCCCTTCAATTTGGTGCACTCCTAGGAAAACCGGCGCCATGTCATGGTTTAAGTGTTGGACTAGGATCTGGGGAGACCTGGGTTCAAATCCTTTCTCAGCCAAAGTCGCTGGGTGCCCTTGGGCCAGTCATTATTTCTCAGCCCAACCTCCCTCACAGAGCTGTTGTGTGAGGATAAAGTAGAAGAGAACCACATAAGCCTCCCTGAACTCCTAGGTGTGCCCCAGAGTGTCTGAGAGGGTCACCTCTTCTTTTAACACTGTAGCTGGGGCGCTCTTGGGCTAGAGGCTAGGGCCGGTTTTTTAACAGACTCTGGGGGGAGGCCTTCTGGAAACAATGCTGTTCCCTGGGACTGGATGCCACGCGAGGAGGCGACCAGGAAATCGCTGTGGGGTTGGGGACAAAAAGCAGGCGTAGACGCCACAAACCAGAACCAGCCATCCGAGCAAGATAAAGAGCCAGGCTGGCCACTACAGGAAGATAATCTGATTGCTCTGAGGTGGCTCAAGTAAGCTTCCATGCACCTTTCCTGCCTGGCAGCCCGTGGGGCTGGGCTGAGAGACGGCGCTGTGCTGCTTCCCTGCATTGTAACGATCCTCTGCCTGTCTTTAACCCCTTTCCCCTTCCCATATGCCAGACCCAAGGAGGGGCATTCCCCCACAGCTGGCGACGGCAGCAGCATCTCAATGCAAAGGGAGCGGAGCCGGCTGTTCCAGGAGATGGCCTGCATTGCAGCATGACAGGAGACTATTTTAATCTTCCACGCAATAATTTTAAAAAGCAAAAAAAAAGCAATAGCTTTGGGCAAGTTAATGACGGGTCGCAACTAATCAAAGGGCTTTGCAAACCTTGGGGAAACTGTTGACAAGAGGCAGCGAAACGCGGCGTTGAACATGAAGGAAATAAAGGTTTGCATCCATCCCTTGGGGCGTGCTTGCTTTTATTTATTTATTTTTACCCATTTCATTTTTAAGAGCATCAGTCTGTCCAGGTGGTTGACTGGGAGAACGGAGAAGCAGCCGATCCTCTCCTGAGCCACTGCAACGTTAAACCATGTTGAAACCCATTTGAGTACTGCAGCTTTTGCTGGAGAAACGCCCCGTCTCCATGAAGGGTTCTTTGCTGGAGATCTCCAGCAGAAGGATGTTTCCCAGGATCCCCTTGGCGGAAGCCCAGATAAGCCTGAATCGGTTACATGCACCAATTGCTCTGATCACTTTGGGATGGTCTTAGCTTGGTACATTTTTGGATTCGGGACAAACATCCAAAGGATCTCTAGAGGTGGTAGAGCCGGCAGCTTTGCATTTGCTAAATGCTCAACTGAGAAACCTCCGGGAGACCCGAAGGAGTTCCGGGGTGGGAAGTGAACGATGCTGGTGGTTGACCATCCTCAGAATTAGGACGGGCGAGGGGGCTGGGGAATCTGTTGTCCCTTGAGAAGGACACGCTGATTTGCACAAGCAGCAGAGAGCCAACCCCAGGCAGGATTTTAATTTGGACGGGCTGACTGAGAGACCTCCAAGGCCCAGAGACCTGATCCATAACGGTTCATGATTAAATGGCCTTTGGAGGCTCACTCAGCCAAAGGAGAACGCAAACATCCCTCTGCAGGGCTGTCAGTGCAAAACCACTGGAAGACTTAAGAGGCTGGTTGAGGGCAAATCCCCTGATGACAACAGAGAGTCAAGCACGGGGCTTTTGTCTTGATATTTCAACACTCACAACTGCCCAAAGCAGGAACTGGGGGTGGGGGTGGGTAGAGCTTTGATCCGAAAGGGACCTTCTGAGAGAAACCTCTTACGATTCCTCCTGGGTTTCTGGCTTCCTTTTCAGCAGGTGCTTCTTCTGGGGCCCCTGGAACAGAAGGAAGAAAGAAACGGGGAGGATAAGGGGACCGCCTCCTTGCAGAACTGGGGCCGGAGAAGCGTGTGTTCAGTCAGGTGGCTAATTGGCCACTGATCCAGGAAGACATGCTGGCCTCAGGGGTGTGGGGAAGGCTGAGCGGAAACTGAATTGCCTCGATGACCTTTACTCCATTTGGAGCATCAGATCCATGACCTCAGGGGTGGGGTCACAGCAGAACAAAAACCCTTCTGCTGGCGGCTGGGGGGGGCACTAAAACTCACCATGAAAGCTCGCTTCTCTTGGGCCGTCTGGAAGTGGCCGTGGCCGAACTTGGAGGTGGTGTCGATGAATTTCAGCTCGATGGGTTCCAGGGCTTTCCGGCTCGTGTGCACCAAGAGAGACTGCGGGAAGAAAAGCAGTCAAATGAAGAAAGTAGATCCCTTTGAAATGTGGTGTTGGAGGAGAGTGTTACGGATACCCTGGACCACCAGAAAAACAAATCAGTGGGTTATAGATCAAATCAAGCCTGAACTGACCCTAGAAACTAAAATGACCAAACTGAGGCTACTGTATTTTGGTCACATTATGAGACGGCAAGAGTCACTGGAAAAGACAGTTGTGCTAGGAAAAGTTGAGGGCAGGAGGAAAAGAGGAAGACCCAACAAGAGATGGATGGACTCAAGAAAGGAAGCCACAGCCCTCAATTTGCAAGACCTGAGCAAGGCTGTCAAAGATAGGACATTTTGGAGGACTTTCATTCATAGGGTCGCCATGAGTCGGAAGCGACTTGACGGCACTTAACACACACACACACAGAGTCCCCCCAGGAAACCCCGGGAATTGTAGGTGGGGTGAGGATCTCTAACAATTCTTGGCACCCTTAAGCGTTCAAGCAATATAATTGGTACGTTTGTAGCATAGAAAGACCCTGAATGTGCTAAATCTGAGCCCCAGATCTACCATTGCTGCAAAAGAACCTCAGCACAATGTTGATAGCAAGAATAAGAAATGTATATTACACTTCAGGACCTCTTTATGGGAAATAGTCACATCGTGCTTTCCCCCCCTGATTTACAGGACTCGTGTGACTTAAGAATTTTAAAATCATAATCTAAAATCCAAATACAATAATGCCCAAATGGATGTTAACAGACGTTCCCTTGCTGCAATCTTTCCACAGAGACTAAGCGGCCCCGCCCCGCCAGGACTGTGCAGCAAAGGCCAAACGGGAGGGAGGGAGGAGGGACTTCTTGACTGACAGCCCCTCGGCTGCCCCCCCAGACACGGAAGGGCGGGGGGTGGCCAGCTGCCGCCCCCGCTCACCTTGCGCAGGGTCAAGACCCTCTTCTTGGTGCCCACCACGCAGCCCTTCAGCATCAAAAAATCGTTCTTGACCTCTCCGTATTGAGGGAACCCGCCCTGCAGGGAAGAGAGACAGCTTTGATGGCCCTTTGTTCATTTTTACAGCAATACTTTTTAAACAAAAAAAAAAAAAACGGTCACAGGAGGGCCAAAGAAGGCACCACAAGTAAATTCAAGGACCAGGGGCTGATGTCACATGCCCCCCCTTCTCTTCTGTGCCTGAACAGACAGCCTCCCACCCCCGTTCCCACCCCACTGAGTTCCCTGACAGCTGGCCCCAAACCTCAGCCTGATGGTGGAGCGGGGGAAGCGTTATTGTCTCCGTTCTTAGGGTTGTCGCTGGGCTGATTTAGTAATCACTTTTGAATTTTTGCCTGCAAATGTCACTCTCTGTACTGTTCAGTCTTTCAGTCCTCCTGATCGTTTCCCCACCCCTGCAATACTGCTGAATTTTTAAAATCTCTGCTAGCTATATCAGGCACCTGATGGAGCAAGGCTCGAGTCCACAAAAGTCTCTGCCGTAATGCATCCGTTAGCCTTTAAGGCGCTCCCAGTTTGCCCTGACCTGGATGGTCCCGGCTAGCCCAATCTGGTCAGATCTCAGAAGCTAAGCAGGATCAGCTCTGGCTGGTAATCGGATGGGAGACCACCAAGGAAGTCCAGGGTCACTATGCACAGGCGGGCAATGGCAAACCACCTCTGGACATCTCTTGCCCCGATAACCCTCTGGGGTTGCCATACGTCAGCTACGACTTGACGGTACAAACATACAGGTTTTTTTGTGTGTGTTTTTTTACCAAGGGAGTGATGGCTTTCTCTGTTGTGTCGTAATTGGTGGAAGCGTTATTCTTCACCACTTTGCCATCTTCTATGTGGAACCCACGACCGATACGGTAGATCTAGGAGAAACAGACGAGACACCGCTTGTGTGTTTATAAGCTGCACATCTAAGACAGTCAACAGAGGGAACTGGGGAGTCAGCGTGGGTTTCCAGGACTACAATCTTGATTTTCCGCCGATTTTTATTCACCTCTGGCAGGTACTTCTAAAGGCCCTTCTGAGTGATGAGGGATTTTCTTTGTGCAATAAATGGGGGGAAAAACAGAGCCAAACAATTGCACAAGGCCGGAGCGGTCTTCCAGGTTTTCTACATTGCTGGGCAAAAGACCCACAGTGCTTGTTCCACTTCCTGCTCCTCCCCGAACCCCCCAAAAGTATATACTGAAGATTCCACCCACAGCAAACATTGAGGCTGACAAGGGAATGCTGCCCCCACACCAGTAAGACCAGTTTGGGGCACTGATTCTAAAGCCAGGGTTGCCAGAGGATCTCTTTGCAGCATGTGCGTACATGCATGTGTGTGTGGGAAGGTGGGGGGTGGGGGGAGCACTGGTTCTACAGGACAGAAGATGAAGGAATCCCCACCGGGTGGGGCATCCTACCTTCTTGTTGAGTTCAGTGCGGTGATGGTAGCCCTTCTGGCCGGCCCGGGCAATGGAGTAACCCACTCGGGCGGGATGCCACGCTCCGATGCAAGCCACTTTGCGCAGCCCTTTGTGGGTCTTCCTTGGGAGCTTCTTGGTGCGCCAACGGCTTGTCACCCCTGCGTGAAGAAGGGCCCGACAAGTAGAGGGAAGGAGCTCAGCAGAGTCCATCCCTGGGCTCAAGCGGCTCTCTCAGCCTTGAAAAGCATCGGCTGCCTGGATGTCCTCTACCACAGTGAGGAACAGCAGTTTGCTTTCAGGAAGCTCCTGGGTCATAGAATCATAGAGTTGGAAGGGGCCGTACAGGCCATCTAGTCCAACCCCCTGCTTAATGCAGGATCAGCCTAACGCATCCCTGACAAGTGCTTGTCCAGCCTCTGTTTAAAGATGGCTAGTGAGGGGGAGCTCGCCACCTCCCTAGGCAGCCGTTCCACTGTCCAACAACTCTTACTGTGAATTTTTTCCCCCTAATATCCAGCCGGGACCTTTCCGCCTGCAATTTAAACCCATTATTGTGAGTCCTATTCTCTGTTGCTAACAGGAACAGCTCCCTGCCCTCTTCTAAGTCACAGCCTTTCAAATACTTAAAGAGAGCAATCATGTCCCCCCTCAACCTCCTCTTCTCCAGGCTAAACATTCCCAACTCCCTCAGTTGGGAATCCATCCATCCATCCCCACAAGGAGGCAGGTTTAAACCTTCCACATGCTCCACACCACCTCTGTGCCTGAATCAGCTGCCGGAAGCAAAGGCAGCCTCCGTTCATGGCCCGAACCCCCACTGCCCCTTCCTACCTTTCATTCCGCGCCCTTTGGTGACACCGATAACATCGATCATCTCGTTCTGGCTGAAGACCGAGTGCACCGGGATCTGCTTCTCCAGCTTCTCGTGTGCCCAGTCGACTTTGTCGGCCACTGTGCCGCCGTTCAGCTGGATCTCCATGACGTGGGCCTTCTTCTGATGCAGCGGCAGAAGCCTCATCTGTGGCCAGGGGAGCTCAAAGTCAGGCGGTGCAACGGAAACTTTAAAAATCGCAAACGCCCTGTGCTAAGCAGGTAGCCTGAGAAGAGCAGGTGAAGAAGGGCTTAAACCTGCCCAAAGCCCCGCCTCCCAGCCCTGGGAGAAAGAAGCCTGGCTGCAGCAAGAGCCGGTGCTCCTCACATGCTCAGGGGCACTAGTACTTTCAGCCAGTTTTCTGTAGACCAAAGCCAATGCAAAGAAGCGCCCACCTGCGTGTGCGCGATGACGCGGATGACCTTGCAGTACTTCTTCATGGCTGCAAAGTCCTTCTCCAGCTGCTTCTTCCCGGCTTCATCCTGCCACTTTTTGCAGTACTTGGTGAAAGCCTTCTTCTTGCTCTTGTGCCTGGAGAGGAGGGATTCATTCCCCTGAGAACCCCACAGGCCCCAAGGCTGGATCTGGAGGCACCCAATCCCAACAGGGAAGCTGCAAGCCACTTGCTGCGGGCACTGTCAAATTTGGGCTCGCAGCCCCTGAAAACCACCCCTCGTGGTCCATTTGGGCTGGCAGAAGAGAGTCCGCACACCTCCAGAGGTTTACAAGCCACAGACGGACAGAAAGACAAGGATCTGAGAGGGGATATGATAACCTGAGAGGGGATATGATAACCATCTCCAAGTACTTGAAGGGCTGTCATATAGGGGAGGGCACCAAGTTGTTTTCTGTTGCCCTAGAAGGCCAGACCAGAACCAGCGGGTTGAAATTAAATCCAAAGAGTTTCCGTCTAGACATTAGGAAGAACTTTCTAACAGTTAGAGCGATTCCTCAGTGGGAGCAGGCTTCCTTGGGAGGTGGTGAGTTCTTCCCTGGAGGTTTTTAAGAGGAAGCTAGATTGCCATCTGTCAGCAATGCTGATTCTATGAACTTGGGCAGTTCATGAGAGGGAGGGCACCTTGGCCATCTTCTGGGCACTGGGGGTGTGAGGGGGAGGTAGTTGTGAATTTCCTGCATTGTGCAGGGTGTTGGACTAGATGACCCTGGTGGACCCTTCCAACTCTATGATTCTATGATCTACGAAGCCAAACCTTCCTCCCTGAAACAGCCCTCTCCTCTTTGGAAAATACTCCCTTTTTGCAATATTCACTTTCTCTCTGCCTCTCAGCCTTCCTTTCCTGCTGATTGCCTAGACGCCAATCCTTTGACCTCTCCTTGCCTTTGTCTTTTGATCCGCCTTGTGAATCTCCAGCCAGAGACCCTGACAACAGACTGGAGCAGACAGAAAAATTGAACAGCCAGGCTCCTGAAGCACTGATGGAGGATCACTGAACTGGACAAGCCTTCTGACACCACGTGGTGGTGACAGGGGTCATTCGTAAAGCGACAGCTATGGCGACATAGCTTCGGTCACATGAACACCTGAAGCCGCCTTCTACTGAACCAGACCCTCAGTCCATCGAAGTCAGTATTGTCTACTCAGACCGGCAGCGGCTCTCCAGGGTCTCAGGCAGAAAAGAGTCTTTCACATAACCTACTTCAACTGGCCCCTTAAATGGAGAAGCCAGGGACTGAACCTGGGACCTTCTGAATGCCAAGCAGATGCTCTACAAACTGAGCCAAGGCCCCTCTCCACATTAGAGGCCAACAAAATTTGGGGGGTGGTTTCAAGCTTTTGGGAGTCAAAGCTCCCTTCATCTCCCTTTGACTCTCGAAAGCTTCTATGCGGAAGCTCTTGCTGGTCTTGAATCCAGCTCTTCTACTGCACACCAGCATGGCTCCCCTCAAAGGTCTTTCACATCACCACCTTGCCCGGTCCCTTTAACTGGAGATCCCGGGCCTTGAACCTGGGATCTTCTGCATGCCAAGCAGAGGCTCTACAAACTAAGCCACAGCCACCCCAGTATAAAAATCAAATAAGTGAAAGGAACATTTTGTCCCCTGCCCCCCTCAAACAGCTCATACCAGTTTTTGTAGAAACGTCTCCTGCATTCTTCGCTCATGTGTTCGGCAAAGATGGCCTTGAGGTTCCTCAGTCCCCGGGGCGTCTCGATGTAGCCCACCACTCCAACCACCACCAGCGGTGGGGTCTCGATTATGGTCACCGCTTCCACCTCCTCTCTCTTAGAGACCTCTGGAAAGCAGGGAATGGAAAAGACACCAAATTAACTCCTGAGTTCATCGCACCAGCATTATTCAGCGGTGAGAGACGCTGCAAGTTTTGAAAATCCCAGGACATTATGGTTTTTGGACCAGCCTAACCAGAAGATAGCAGAGAACCAGAAGCCTGGGTTTCACCAGACTTCCCAATGGCACACCACCCCCTCAAAACTGAAACTATTTTCAATCGTTATACACATTATATTGTTTTCTTAACTTGATTTATATCCTACTTTTCTCATCAATGGGGACCCAGAGAGGCTAACGCTGTTTTCCTCTCCTCTGTTTTATCCTCACAATCACCCTGTCAGGTAGGGTAGACTGAGAGTGTGTGATTGAGCCAATGTCACCCAGCGAGCTTCCATGGCACAGCAAGGACTCGAACCTGGGTCACTCAGATTGTAGTCCAGCAACTCTAAACACACACATACACACACACACACACAGGCTCCGTGATAGGGTTGCCAACCTCCAGGTGGTGGCTGGCGATCTCCCGCTATTACAACTGATCTCCAGGCGACAGATCAGTTCCCTTGGAGAAAATGGCTTCTTTAACTATTGGACTCTATGGCATTGAAGTCCCTCCCCTCTCCAAATCCTGCCCTTCTCAGGCTACACCCAAAAATCTCCAGGTATTTCCCAACCCGGAGCTGGCAACCCTACTCCGTGAGCCTGTCCACTTTGAACTTGGCAGGAGGGGGGGGGCTTGCAAAAATTCTTCCGGGAGTGGCCAGGAGGAGCTCCGGCTGGACTCCGGGAGCTGGCTGGGGTGGCGGGGCCTGGGGCATTTCCCGGGGCGGGTGGGGGAGACATGCAAGCCCTGCCTCGGATTCTGCAAAGAAGCCCAGAAAAAAGGGGCTCCCTCCTCGGGCTCTGAACAGAAGCCAAAAACCTTCCTGATTTCTAAGCCAATGCTGCCACCCGGTGGTCATGACTGGGAAATCCAGGCTATTTAAAAATGCATATTGCTACTTTCAGAGCGCTCGGCTTCACCTGCCTTACTTTGTCACAGACCTCAAAGCAACCCTGTAAGGTAGGCTTGGTGTCTAAGGTGCTACCGGACTCGAATCTGGCTACACTTCTTTATGGCAGTGGTGTAGGGGATGGATAGACAGATACATTTTATTTATACCCCGCCCTACCCTGGCAGAGCCAGGCTCAGGGAGGCTAACATCATGCACATAGTAATAAAATATACACATAGTAATAAAACATTTAAAATAAAAGCCGAGACTAGTGAGCGAGAAAAAGTCAAGAAAATTAAAATTACTCAGCCCCGGCCGGTGAATTTCCCGCAGGATGTGAGTCATGCCGGCTTTGTAGCCCAGGAAGGCAGTCAGGTGGACAGGTTTGCTGGGGTCGTCTTTGGGCCACGTCTTCACCTTCCCACGGTGACGCCGGCTCCTCTTGTGAGGGAGGAAGCCCAGGTGGCCGTGCCTGGGGGCCGAAAACTTCCGATGGGACTGGAGAGGGGAGGGAAAAAGAAAAGTCCTCTGTACCTTCTGAGCACCATTTCCCATTGTGGCAAGTGCCCATGGCTCAGGGGGTCTGGCTTTGCAACAGGAAGGGCCAACCCTCCTAGTAAAAATCATATTGGAATGGCAAAAGGACAGAACCTCACTTGGTTTTCAAGTCAGTATAAATTACAGGGGGCGGCGTGGAAATAGCCTGATCTTGTCAGATCTCGGGAGCTAGGCAGGGTCAGTACTTGGAAGGAAGCATCTACAGAGGACAGCACTGGCAAACCACCTCTGCTTTTCACTTGCCTTGGGGGCCCCTCGCTGGGGTCGACATTTGTTGGCTGTGACTTGACGGCACTTTACACACATGTACAGAAATAATAGGAAGATTGTAAGCAGGAGCAGAAAAGCATTGGAATAGTGCTCAGGCAGCTATCTATGGTGTGAGAACAGGGACCTGACAGGCAGGTAATTGGAACCAGAGACTTACCTTTCTGTTTGTAAATTACGTAGGTAAAACCGAATTCAAATGTTGTAGGCACCTGTATCTTGTCGGTTTTGTGTGTATTGATTCTTGATAATTTTATAACATTTTTTTCGTTATTGGGTTGATAAAACCATAGAATCATAGAGTTGGAAGGGATCACCAGGGTCATCTAGTCCAACCCCCTGCACAATGCAGGAAATTCCAAACTACCTCCCTCACACACACCCAGTGACCAGAAGACTGCCTAAGTTCATAGAATCAGCATTGCTGACAGATGGCCGTTGCTGACAGATGACCATGTGAATGCCTGGTTGGCTGTTCTTTAAAAAAATCAGTGTCTATTTTCTTCTGTATAAAAACTTTAATGCCATATTATGGAATTTGATAGTCACCGTTAAAATTCTGTTGGCCTGGTAATTAAAGCAGAAGATACTGCTGGACAGATTTCAAAATGTCACGTTAAAGAAAAACTGACCATGTACAAATATCTGTGGGAAGGGAACATTTACTAAGAACAGAAACTTACACAAGGGCAGCCCTTCATTATAATTATTTGTTGTTGTTATTATTATTGAATTGACTTACACTGTGTAATCCGCCTTGAGTCTCAGTGAGACAGGTGGACTACAACTAACGTAAATTTAAATATAAAAAAACAATTGGAATAAAGTTAGACATTAGAGAATGTCAAACAGGATTACTGCTTGTTTGAAATTTGCTTGTAATATTATGGCATTTTTGTATATTTTCTAATAATTTCTTATTGTTGTAACTGCTCTTGGGTTTTGATAAACTGGAGACTCAGGAGGTATTTATTAATTCTCCTCATTATTATTACTATTTATGTAGGTTTCTCGTGTTGAATAAACTTTTCTCTGTGGTTTTAAAGTGGGGGGGAGGGAGACAAGTAAATCAGAGGGCCTCAGTTCTGATCTGTAAAAGGTTTGCATGGTAAATTCCCAGCCCAGAAACGAAGTAGTCAAGATAGACCCAACCACAAAACTCCACCACTCTCGTGTCCCATTTATCAGCCATGCCCCCCAGTACCCCCCCAAATACAACGCTGCCCACAGCAAAGCACAACTGACCATGATCGGACGTCTTCTTCAGCCCAGGTCGAAGGCAGAGAAAGAGGCCACCAGCAAAGGCCTTCCTTCCCTGATACCGAAGATGTTTCTCAGCCCCCAAGACATAAATTTAGCAGCTGGCTTCATTCTGATGCTATATTCATTTCATATTCGGGCAAGCTGACAGGGGCCAGACACCACCGTCCGTTGAGTGGAGAGGAAAGGTCATTTGTGATGTAGGGGGTGGGAGGAAGAGAGGTCTCAGCTTACCACCTACAGTTGCCAACTCCAGTCTAAAGAAATTCCCAGAAATTTGGGGGCAGGGGGAAATTTGAGGAGGGGTGTCATCACCTAGAATAGAATTGCTCCCCTGAAGCTGCCATTTTCTCCAGGGGAACTGATCTCTGTTGTCTGGAAATCGGCTGTAATGCCAAGGAAACTCCAGCCCCCCGCCCCCCAGGAGGAGGGCAGCCCTACGACCACCCAACCCCTCCAATGCAAATTCAGTCCCCAGCCATTCACAGCTGAAGGAGAGGGGTGCAATTTTGCCTGGGTTGGCCCTCTGGTGAATCACTCTGGGCCACACAAAGTCAGTATAAGGGCACGCACAGAGCGGAGCTGGAAAAACTTGCTCTCTCCCTCAGCCTCACCTACCTCGCAGGGAGGTTGTGATACCAGCTCAGGTGAGGGAGAACTGCTCTGAGCTCTGGATAAGCAGATGATGAGAGGGAGGGCACCTTGGCCATCTTCTGGGCATGAAGCAGGGGGTCACTGGGTGTGTGTGGAGGGGGAGGTAGTTGTGAATTTCCTGCATTGTGCAGGGGGTTGGACTAGATGACCCTGGTGGTCCCTTCCAACTCTATGATTCTAAGAATGTGATTTGGATGTCAGAACAAGCTGGAAAGCAGGTCTATACACTGGGGGGAGGGAAATGAATGCAGGCTAGTTCATAAAAACACACTGAGTACTGGTTAATGTGTCGGAGTAGGACCTGGGAGACCCAGGTTTGAATCCCCACTCTGGCATGGAACCTTGCTGGGGTGACCTTGGGCCAGTCACACTTCTCTCAGCCCTGACCCTGGGTAGTATTTGAATGCGAGACCTCCAAGGAATACACATGAAGTTGCCTTATACTGAACCAGACCCTTGAGGGTCCATCAAGGTCAGTATTGTCTACTCAGACCGGCAGCGGCTCTCCAGGGTCTCAGGCAGAAAAGGGTCTTTCACATCACCTGCTTGCCTGGTCCCTTTAACTGGAGATGCCGGGGATTGAACCTGGGGCCTTCTAACTTACTGCATTAGTAAATCAAAAAGAAAATGTGGAATTTATGGGAGAATGGGAGGCATGGACAATATACTGTGTTAATGAATTTAACTTCGGAAATATTAAAGGTTATGTTTTGATCTAATTCAAATGATCCAAGTAGAAAAAATATTATTGTTATAATTTAGATTATAAGAAAATGTGATATACAGTTAAACTTATATATGAAATATTATAATGAATTAGAACTTAATTACAAAGGGAACTACAGATATATAAAGTAGAGGAGGGGAGAGGGGAAGTCAATAAGATAGAATTATTTCTAGTGATTAGACAGAGGTTGTTTATGTTATACAAATATGTTAATTGAATGATGAAATTAAATGTGATTTAAGTGGAAAATAATAATAAAAATTTTTTTTACAAGAACCTGGGACCTTCTGCATGCCGAGCAGAGGCTCTGCCACTGAGCCACGGCCCCCTCCCCAAATACCAGGGGTCATGACGCAGAGGCAGGCAATGGGCGACCCCCTTGAAAACCCCGCCAGGGGGTTGCCATAAGTCCAGTCGTGACTTGACGGCTAAAATAATAATAATAATAATGAGTGGGGGGCGTCTGGGTGGCAGAAAACGACCCCCCATCTCTCTCCTCCGCCCGCCAGGGTATTTCTCGATCTGGTGTGTTTTTTATTCCACCCCTTTCTTCAAGAGGCTGGGGCACTGCTTCCCCCCTCACACAACAACCCTGTGAGGTAGCTTTGGCACAAAAAAAGGGACTGCCCCCCCCTAAACACCGACTAAGTGGGGATTTGAACTCAGTTCTCCCATATCCTAGTCTTGCCCTGAAGCCAGGGCTCTACGCTGGTAGGAGCAGGGGTCCCAAACAGGCCCCTCAGCTGAGTCAGCGGGGCCAGGAGTCACACAGCGCCATGATAGCAGGCCAGCACGTAAGAACTACATCCCCCGGAAGCCTCAACGGCTTTTTGCGCACGCGCACTGCACTGCACCCCCTCCCGGAGCTGTGCAGGGAATCACGCCTCAAACTCGACCTCCTGTCATGCGGCGCGACAGCGCATGCGCGCTTGCTCGTCGTCCGGCCCCTTCGCTCCTTCAGACCGGAGGCCGCCATATTGTCCTCCTGGCTGATTCGGACGCGCCGCCGAGATGCCGGAGGAGCCCGACCGGGGCGTGTACCGGGAGCCGCCGCGCCGCACGCCGGCCCCCAACCCTCAGTCGGCCGTCCCCAACCCCCTCGACCTGGTGCAGAAGATATTCGAGTACACTGTCGACGCGCCGGTCACCGCCTGGAGGAGTGAGTGGAGGGGGCGGGGCCAAAAGGTGGGGGCGAAGCTGATTGGGCGAGGGGGCGCACGGGGCGTTTGACCTTGGCCTGTGATTGGGTCCCCCGCCCAGCCCCCTCCCCTTTGCAGAGGATGGAATCATAGAGCTGGAAGGGACCACCAGGGCCATCTAGTCCATCCCCCCTGCACAATGCAGGAAATTCACAACTACCTCCCCCACACACCTCCAGTGACCCCCTACTCCATGCCCAGAAGGTGGCCAAGATGCCCTCCCTCTCATCTGCCTAAAGTCATAGAATCATAAAGCTGAAAGGGACCACCAGGGTCATCTAGTCCAAGCCCCTGCACAATGCAGGAAATTCACAACTACCTCCCCCCCCACACACACCCAGTGACCCCCTACTCCATGCGCAGAAGATGCCCACCTGCTCATCCGCTGCCTAAGGTCATAGAATCAGCATTGCTGACAGATCCAGCCTCTACTTAAAAACCTCCAGGGAAGGAGAGCTCACCACCTCCCGAGGAAGCCTGTTCCACTGAATCATAGAATCATGGAGTTGGAAGAGACCACCAGGGTCATCTAGTCCAACCCCCTGCACAATGCAGGAAATTCACAACTACCTCCTCCCCCACACCCCCAGTGACCCCCTACTCCATGCCCACGAGATGCCCTCCCTCTCATCATCTGCCTAAGGTCATAGAATCAGCATTGCTGATAGATGGCCATCCAGCCTCTGCTTTAAAACCTCCAGGGAAGGAGCGCTCACCACCTTCCGAGGAATCCTGTTAGGATAATGTGCAACTTTAGACTGCTTATTCATTATCATTTATACCCTGCCGTTCTCCCCCTACTCCATTTTTAGCCTCACAACAACCCTGTCAGGTAGGCTAGTTAGGTTGAGAGTGTGTGACTGAACCAGGACAGCGGCTTAGTGGAAGAGCTTCTGCTTGGCATGCTGAAGGTCCCAGGTTCAGTCCACAGTTGAAAAGGAGCAGGCAGGTAGGTGGTGTGAAAGATCCCTGCCTGAGACCCTGGAGAGCCGCTGCCAGTCTGAGTAGGCAGTGCTGACCTTGATGGGCCCAAGGTCTGATTCAGTATAAAGTGGGCTTCATGTGTGACTGGCCCAAGGTCTCCCAGCAAGCTTCCTTGGCAGAGTGGGGATTCTAACCTGGGTGTCCTGAATCCCTGCCCAACACCCTTAACCATTACACCACACTGGCTCTGTATTATATTAGGTGTGATTCCTTGCAGATGGAGGGCGCCCATGTGAAAACAAAAGCCTTTTCCAAGCTTGGAACAGGCTATTTTAGCCCTTCAGGTGTAGTTCTTTTCCCTACTCTTCAGAAAGCTTCCTATGTGTGATCGTAGTAGATTTTTACAGCAACTCTGTAAGGTAGGCCAGTCTAATTCTCCCCACCCACCCTGAAGCAGTGTGACATTCCAGGAGTTGCAAGTTCAGGATTCCAGAACTCTTGCATGTATTTTTCTCTTCCAGACTTTATCGAACGCCAACACGCAAAACATAAGTCTTACTATTATCACCGGAAGTTCCGCCGCATCCCTGATCTCACGACGTGCCTGGAGGATGATTATGTTTGCTTCTTTGAAGCTGAGATGCAGTGGGAGAGAGACATGTGTGTACTTCGGCAATTTAGTTCTGTTGACAAATAGTATTTTTTTTGGAGGGGGGAGAAGAGCTAAGATTTTACAGCTGAAATGTTTGGTCAAAAATATTTTTCAGTTACATTACAATGGGAAGAACTGTTTTATTCATTTATACAAGCATTTATGTTTTTACAGCCTATTTCCTTGGTACAGGGGTCTGTTTCTTTCATGTGCAGACCTTGGCTAACTGTATTTCTCACGGCATTCTTGGGTTGTTTTCTCCCCCCACCCCTCCTTTTGACAGGAAAGTCGATCAAGAAATTGTGAAAATTGTCCAGGAGAGATTATCAGTTTGTACGCAGCGGGAAGGAGAGAGCCACTTCCAGAACTGCGCAGGGGAATATGAGAAGTTCAAAGAAGTAGCCAAGGCTTACCAGACCAAATGTGAGTAGATTTGGGACAGGACATCCCTCTTTCTATCATGGAGGATTCTGGCCTCACCCATAACTTACCGGGGACAACAGGTCTCATGATGATGCCTAAGGAGCCACAGGGTACAGAATACTACGCTGTTCATTTTGCATTACGTGTTTCTTCAGCTGCCCATAACTTTTTCCTAGATGGGGACCTAGGTGCCTATGGAAATGCTCGGACATGCTTGATGAAACAAAAGCAACGTATGATCGCAGAAAGGAAGGCCAAGGCAGCTGCCGAAGCACACCACTAAGCGCCCTGTGTCCTCGCTGCAAGACTTGGTTCTTAAATTTCTAAACGTGTTTGTTTGGTATGTTCTGATAGTACCATACTGAGCTCTTAAGAACGCCTACTGAAGAACCTACAAAATAGACTTAAGTGTGAGTGTCTCTGGGATGGAAATAAATTCACTAATGAAAAAAGATCAAGGCTTCCATTATTGCTGTTTGCATAAAGGAATGAAATGGGAAAAGACAAAAAGCACAGCTTAGAAGTTGCAGTATTTATACTTACAGGGTAGCATCAGTGGTCAGTATATGGCAGTAGCACTGAAAAGAAAATGTATATTTCCGCCCCCCCCACAGTACTTGTTTCCCCATTTAAATTATACACCATCAAAATTAACCTTTAGTAGGGTTAGTACAGCAACTACCACCTACTTTGGTTTTGGCCTTCTAAGGCATATCTGCCCTATCTGATCAAGTGGTGGTGTAGGTATTGACCACAGCATGCTTCCCCCATTTTGCTTCTCATCCCATGGGTAGTGCAAGAATGCACTGGACTCCAGCAACCGTAAGAATTTGCACTGGGGCTGCGGCTTAGTGGTAGAGAATCAGCTTGGCATGCAGAAAATCCCAGGTTCAATTCCCAGCATCTCCAGTTAAAGGGCCTAGGTGAGTAGGTGATGTGAAAGGCCTCATCCTGAGACCCTGGAGAGCTGCTACTGGTCTGAGTAGACAATACTGACTTAGATGGACCAACAGTCTGATTCAGTATAAGGCAACTTCAGGTGTTCACTGCTGTTCAGCCTTTCACACACAACGCAAGGCCTTACAGTCATGGCTCGAGGCACCTTTTTTCCACCACCTCTTAAACATCCAGCCAGATGAAGAATTCTGAAGAACTCAAGAGCTTCAGCTGGGTCTTCAGGTATAGGTATAGGACCTGGCACATTGCTTCAGCTGGGTCTTCAGGTATAGGTATAGGACCTGGCACATTTGAAGTGACTATACAAACAGCTGCATTAGTTTAAGTAGCCCACCCCACACACAGCACTCAACAGATTTCGAAACCACACTCGGCCGTTTTATCACTTTTTATTTCTTGTACAAAAAAAGCCATTAGGTGGTTGCCACAGCGGCTGCCTGGGTCCTTTGCACAGAGACTCTGGCGGCATGGGTCTTGGCCAGATGGTCAGTGAACTCCTGCAGAAGAAAGCAGAACGAGAATTGCGAGGGCTCTTCAACACCTGTTGCATGTTCTCACACACACACACACACACAACACCCGGGGGGGGCATTTTTCACAGTCCAGCTTGAAAACTCCAGCGAAGCTTTGTACAAAGAATTGTTAACAGAGGAAGAGTGCAGGTGAGTGGGGAGGGGGATACCATGGGAGATTCACAGTTAAAATTAGCACAAAAAAGGAGGTTAAATACTTCTGGAGATTTATCACAATGGGTAGCCATGTTACCTCTTGTCTGTAGCAGCAGAAAAGAGCCCAGTAGCCCCTTAAAAACGTAACAGAAAGATTGCCAGAAATTTTGTTAAGTCTTCAAGGTACTACTGGACTCTTGCTCTTTTCTACTTTTGGAGGTTATACGTTTGCTCCAAAAACCTCCACCCTTCCGGCCAAGCCCAAGGTGACAATGGTGTTTCTTTTCTATCATGTCCTAACAATGAGTAATCTCCTGGCCCAAGGTCATCCAGTGAGCTTTGCAGCCAAGTCCAGATTTGAACCTTGGATGTTCCTAGCTGGACCCTCAAACACTGCCCTCTAAGCCCTGAGAGGGAGGGATAGCACCAAGCGATTATGCTCCCTCCCCACCCAGATCTATGCCCCGCCATTTAATTAGCTTTTTTACCTGGTAAGGAGACTTGGTGAACACTGTCTCTTTCCAAAGGTCGGGGGTCAGGTAACTGTAGGTCTTGGAGATGGCATCGAAGGTGGCCTTAGCTAGGGGAAGGTCAAAGACAACACAGGTAAACAAAAAGCTGTCACAACTGCATTCAAGCGCCTGTCCAGATACACACGTACACATCTACTTGTTAGCTCTCCAAAGGAACAGGGGGGCCACTTGCCAGGCCCCACTGCCGTGCATACAGAAAGCCGGTTCGCTTTCCCTCTCGAAAAACGTCAGTTGCCCCACTGAGGTCAGGGGCAACTGGGCAGAGCTGAGAGAGTTTTATCAGAACTCACCTACCACGGGCCGCCTTCCGTGTCATGCAGGGTACAGCCACAATCAGGTCACGTTTTTAGCTATTTGCCTAACAAGCTCGTTCCACACCTTGCATTTTCACCTGCCTGTATCGCGTAACCCAGACTGCTCTCTCAGTGAAGTCAGTGGGAGAAAGTGATAGAAAGGTAAGGGGAAGTCAAATGCTAGGAGGCAGGGGGCCCCCAAGCTGCCAGACTGCTGCCAGTCTCAGTAGACGATACTGATTTTGATGGACCGAGTGGGGTCTGATTCAGTATAAGGAAGCTTCATGTGTTCAGATCTGGCCATCTGACTCTCACTCTCCCAGTGCTGAAGGCACACCGGCTTTAAGACTCAGGAAAACATCACTGTTTGTACACAGGCCACAGGGCTCTTCCCCTCTAAGCTTACACTAAGCCTATCTCCAATGTCCTATTTGGGACAGCAGCCCCCCCCCCATTATCTAAGATGTCATCACCGTTCCTGGCACTGAACTCCCTATTCCCGCAACAGCTCCCAAGTGTGGCAACTTACCAAAGTTGCCCAGGGTGGCGGTACAGCCCCTGGCAGAGGTATAGCAGTCATCGATCCCAGCCATCATCAGCAGTTTCTTGGGCACCGGGGCGGACACTATTCCAGTGCCGCGTGGCGCAGGGATGAGGCGCACCAGGACAGACCCACAGCGGCCCGTCACCTAAAAAAACCCACCATTATCAGATGCCAGGCGGCTCACTATAGAACCTTGATCCACGCCAGCTTTGGAGACCTGAGCGCTGGTTCCCCAGAACTGGGGCACTACCTTGCACGGCACGGTGTGGGGCTTGCCGATCTTGTTACCCCAATAGCCACGCCTCACCGGCACGATGGACAGCTTAGCCAAGATGATGGCCCCGCGAATTGCAGTGGCAACTTCCTTGGAGCATTTGACGCCAAGACCGACGTGGCCATTGTAGTCTCCGATGGCAACGAAGGCCTAAAAGAAAGGAAGCAAAAAAACCCATTAGGCCTGTGCTAACGTACAAACATCCCTTTGCTCCAACACACACATCAGCAATCCTGAACAAGCATTTCTAGCCACACAAGCAATCTTTGAACCCATCGAATCTACACTGCTCCCATAATGTGGACAAGAAGCGGAACCACCCTCATCAGAATACTTGGCCTCTGAAACAAAAAACCATAAATTCCTATCTGAGTGAGAGCTGAAAGATTCTGCAGCCTGCAGTTTAGAGCAGTAACTCCTAGACTGTGTGCCAGATGGGTCAAGAGGCCTACAAGGGTGTGACAGGCCTGGGAATGCATTGTGGCTCACTCATTACAGCATCTGCTTCGCCTCCAGGAGATCCCAGATTCAATCCCCAGCATGGCAGTTAAAGGCAATCCAAGTTAGGAGATTTGGGGAAGAGACCTTGGTGAGTTGTTGCCAATCAGACAAGTCAACACAGGCTACATCAGACTGACTCGGTATGAAGTAGCTTCATATTCAATGGCTCTGATAAGTAAAAAAAAATACCTGTTACGTTGGAATGTGCCTCTTCCAACAACGAAGTACATCTCAGAGGCCTGGAGAAGCACTAGACCAGGACAAAGGTTTACGGAGCATTACCTTGAACCGGGTGCGCTGCCCGGCCCGGGTTTGCTTCTGGACAGGCATGATCTTCAGAACTTCGTCCTTCAGCGAAGAGGCCAAGAAAAAGTCAATGATCTCCGACTCCTGCAAGGCCAAGGCGAACCGGTCAGCTAAGGCACATCTCCAGCGCAAAGCCCAAGTGAGCTTTCATCACTGACGAGCGTTACCACAACAAACCCTGCTGAGCCCCTACAGCCATACCTTGATTGGAAGGGAAAAGAGGTAGATCTCTTCCAGAGACTTGATTTTCATGTCCTTGACCAGGCGGCCGAGCTTGGTAACTGGAATCCACTGCAGGAAGGAAACCAACCAGTTAAAGCCGTTAAAACACTGGACGATACCCCCTACCAAAAAACATTGCCGGCCAGCCTATACTGTCAAAAGGGTGCAGAGTGGTGCACGTCAGGGTGCCATTTCTGAATTGTTCAACCAGATGAAACAAGAGTTGCAGCCAAGGCATGCTCTCCCTCTTTTGAACCATAAGAGAGCATTCAAGCACCACATCCTGCTGTCCAGCACCGCCTCAAATCGATATGGGTGCAGGATTTTATTTATAGGCACCCATCTCTCTGATCATTAAGGACAATGGATTCCAGTAAACAACACCAGGGATCAGCCTGTGTTCAAATGTTCAGGAACCTCACAATGGCCAACCCTAATCTTGCCTTACCAGCGTAATCAAATGAGAGCTGCTTAATTTGTGAGGCCTGCTCAGCTGGCAGCCTACTGGAGCGAATTTAGCAACACCAAAGTTTTAGTAAGACACAAAGACCTCCAGCACAGGGATTCAAAGCAAAGGAGACGAGAGACTGTGAGCATCCAACTTACTTCTTTATCTTCAGCTTTCCCACGGGCCCCACGGCCGCGTCCACGCCCTCTTCCGCGCCCCCGTCCGCGGCCTCGTAGGCCGCTGCCAAAGCCTCCCCGGAAGCCTCCTCTGGCAGCTCCAGGACCACCACCACCACCACCGGCTCCTCCTGCCCCTCCCGCGGCACCGGCGTCATCCGCCATTTGCTGTGAGGAGAAAAACAATTCAATTTAGCACTGTTAAGTCAAAAGGCTGCCAGGTTTCTAGCCAAAAATGGCACCCAGCACATGAAATCCCGCTCAGCACTATCCAGTTCAAGCAACAGCTACAAAGTGTTCCAGGTTATTTTAGTGTGCCTGCCAAATCATATTTCTTAAGGGATTAGCAATGAGATGTTAGAGGCCTCAGTCCCAGCTCACAAGAAACAACACTATTCAAATACCTTAAGTATAAATATTTAAGGGGATACGATTCCCCCAACCCTCTAGCAGTTACCGTATTTGCCCAAAAGGAAGACAACCCTGAACACAAGGAAACTTCCTTTAAAAAGTTATGCACAAAAAAAGATTAGATGTAACTTGCACACAAATGCAAAACAGCCCTCTCCCTTCTTTTGACAGCATAGTTCTGGGGGGGGAAAACCAGTCCCGCGTTTGATCCCGTGCTTCTTGGAAGACACTCCAGGAGACATCTGTATTGCTTCCCTCTCTACTTAAAAAGGTGTGTGTGTGGGGGGGGTTATTTTTATGTTAACCGAAGGGGCAACCTGCCACTTATCACAGGCAACATGAGTGAATTTGGGAGCCATCTGGTGTTCCTGAGGTTTTAACCAGATCTTTGTTTCAAATTTAGAATTCATGGTTAATTTTATTATTGATTACTTATAATGTTTTTAAACGACGTTACCTAGAATCATAGAGTTGGAAGGAACCACCAGGGTCATCTAGTCCAACCCCCTTGAACAATGTAGGAAAATCACAACTAGGAAATTCACAACCTGCTCTGAGCCTGGCTACAGCCGGGGAGGGTAGGCAATAAATCAAATCAAAAAATAATAACACACAACCCGTATCTATAGCGAATAGGTTTGCCAGCTCTGGGTTGGAAAATATCTGGAGATTTTAGGGGTGGAGTATGTAGAGGCAAGGGAGCCAGAGGAGCCAGAGGAGTATAACGCCATATAATCCATCCTTCAAAGGTATCCATACCGTCGTAAACGCAGGGACTCTGGTGGGTTCTTTGGGAAAGAGGAATCATAGAATCGTAGAACTGGAAGGGACCACCAGCGTCATCTAGTCCACCCCCTATGCACAATGCAGGAAATTCACAACTACCTCCTCCCCAAACACACACACACACAGTAACAGGTTGGCATGCTAGTATTTCTAATGATGTGGTAAAATGGTTGTTTGCAAGAAAAGAGTTATTTATTCTGAGCAGCTGCTACCCAGAGCACTCTACTGAGTAAAAATCTCTGAGACCCGATCGTACTGAGGAAGGGATATTTATCCAAATTCAAGATATGACAACCCATCAACATTCAGGGTAAAGCTGACAGCACTCCAGACATGGAGGCGGCAGTATAGTAACAGTTTCACCCAGTTCTTGTTATGACTCTTGCTCCAATTCCTTTGCACACAAGACACACAGAGATATCCTGCCCAGCAACCAGCTATTCCCTGGCTGTCCTAGTACATTTCAACACATTTAACAGACAGGAAAAGAGATTATTGCAAATTGCTAAATCAGTGGATCTTCCACAGTCAGGGGAAGTCTACCCTGCCGTCTCACTAACATGCCGACCTCCCCCTACGGTACAGAATGGAACAGGCCAGAATCAGCCCCATGCATGGCTGCCCATCTCCAGCCGGGCCTGCAGCCGGCATCGCATCAGGAGCGGCGCCCAAGAGGAAATGGTCCCCTCCCCAGAAGCTCTGAGCCGGCTTCGAGCACCCCAGGCCGGCCTCGGCCCCCGCGGCCCCCGCCACCGAGCCGATGGCGGCGGATCCCCCTCCCGGCCCGCCGCGCCCCACTTACGTGTTCGATCGACTAGAAGGCCGGAAGCCCTCGGCGAGGGCTATTTATACCACGCGAAACGTCTCGCGAGGTTTGCCTCGAGACCGTGCGCGACGTTCGGCGCGACGCCCCATTCGTCCCGACGCGCGCCAGGCGCAGCTCATACGCATGCGTAGAAAGACTGGTTTGCGGCACGCGTGCGGTAGGGAGCCCCGGAGCGAGCATGAATCAAAACAAAACCCTATAAAAGGTGGTGGAGGGCACGTGTGGGCGCTTATCTGACGGTGCACACGTGGTAAGAGGGAGTTTCAATGCAGGGGAGCAAGAAGGAGCTAGGAATTTGGCAAAGGGGGTGGAAGGGATGCGTGCTGGGGAGTCCGGAAATACAATTAATATTAAGTGTCTGCAAAATCTAGTGCTATATATGCGCTTCTTTTGAGGTTGTATGTTAGTGCTTCTCTTTATGAGCACTACATATCCTAGAATTTGTATTGTCGTTTAGTACTTTGGCAGTGTAATCCTAAAGAGAGTTATTCCTGTCTAAGCCCAGTAACTGGGTGAAGCATGGCACAGGGTATAGCCATTGCACATTGCCTTGACTGTTTAAGCTCATGAGACTTATTTGTAAGAAGCTGTGTTGTGCTTCATATTCCAGTAATTACTCTGAAATAAGAGTCTGGCTGAATGGTGGTAGGGTATCTGTTTAGTATACAGGAGGTCTGTGGTTCAATCCGGGGCATCTCGTGCTGCAGGTAGTGTGGAATGTTCCCACCTGAGCCCCTGCTACCGAACACGGCAGACAATACTGACCTTGACGGGCTAAAGGTATGGCTTGGTGTGAGACAGCTGCATGTGGTCCTAATGGGGCTTACTTTGAAGTAAGTGGAACGGTGGCTGTGCCTGCTTCTGTTGAAATAAATGGATTTAAATGGGCTCAGGCCTTCTTACAAAGGCTGGCAAGCTTGTCTACTTTCTCAGTGAGGCTTCTCAGATCCTAGTCCAACACCCTAACCACTACACCATGCTGGCCCACAAAGTTTTAAGGCACTGTCTGAAAATCATCTCTGGCCTCTTTCTGTGGCCTTGGGTGAGATAACGGTGCCCATAGCAAAGGGAGCATTAAGCTTATTGCCCTTGAGAATGATCTGTGGGCGATAAAACCCATGTTCCTATACATCCCATGTAGCGGAGGTGTGCAACTGGTAATGTGGCCTGCAGTAGCTGGCAGAAACTATGACTTGGGGTGCCAGCCTTGAATCCTAGCGGAAAAGACAGACTGTAAATGACATAAATAAATCACCAGGCTCAGGTTGTCGATGTTTCTGTTTCTCTTCCAGCAACACCAAAGAAGAGCATCTTGAACAGCGCTCAGAGAGAGGTGGAAAAGCTGATGCATCATACTGTGAAAGAGGAGGCGATAGAACAGGCAACAATCCTTGTGGCTGTCTTCAGATTGGAGATCTGACCTTTTGTTACTCTGGCATGCTGGGGTTTTTTGTACCGATCAAACAGACTAATGTAGGAGTGTGTGCAGTTTTGCATTTCCCAAGTTCTTAAATGGGGAGAAAGTAACTGAAGCATAGCTTAGAATACAGTGTGCTAGCCTTAAGTCACAAGTCTTTATAAAGTACTTATTTATTGGCATATGTGGGTGACTGATGAGGAAGGATGGTCCATTATTTTACAAATAAAATCAAACTGGTAGATCACTCTGTCTTGAGTTTTTTTATGTACATTGTTATGATGGTAGTGGGTAGGATTAGGACCTGAAGGTTATGTGGGTGATATAGTTGGCTTTTATGGTCGAAACAAGGTGGTCACTACTGTGTGAAGTTCAGTATCCTGTATACTTACATGGTTCAGTGGGGGGGGGGGGAAGCATGGACTGCATGCCAACTGCCGTCAAGTCACTTCCCATTTATTGTGACCCTATGAATTAATGTCCTCCAAAATGTGCTATCCTGGACAGCCTTGCTCAGATCTTGCAAATTGAAGGCTATGGCTTCCTTTATAGAGTCAATCCATCTCAGGTTGGGTCTTTTATTCCTGCTTCCTTCCACTTTTCCTAGCATGATTGTCTTCTTGCAGTGACTCTTGTCTTCTCATAACGTGACCAAACCATGATAGCCTCAGTTTAGTCATTCCAGCTTTGCGGGACTGTTGAGGCTTGACTAGATCTAGAACCTGCTGATTTGCCTTTTTGGCGGTCCACAGGGTCTGTAAAACACTCCTCCAACAGTCCACAAATTCAAGAACAAAAGTGCCATCTTCAACGGGCTTGAAAGCTCCTGCCTGTGCTGTAGTACTATTTTTCCATCTGACAAAGTGGGCCCTGGCTCACAGAAGCTGGTATGGGAATAAATCACTTCAAGGAGCAGCTAGATTTGTGTTTTCGCCTGTGTCTGCCGCCGCCCTGAGGCCTTCTTTGTGTTATAAAATCATAGAGTTGGAAGGGACCACCAGGGTCATCTAGTCCAACCCCCTGCACAATGCAGGAAATGCACAACTACCTCCCCCCTACACAACCCCAGTGACCCCCTACTCCATGCCCAGGAGATGCCCTCCCTCATGATCTGCCTAAGGTCATAGAATCAGCATTGCTGACAGATGGCCACCTAGCCTCTGCTTAAAAACCTCCAGGGAAGGAGAGCTTCCCTGTGGCAACGTGCAGAAAAACAGGAAGTCCCGCCCCCCGACAGAATCCGCGGCCTTTGAGTCCTCTGTTTACAATCCCCAGCGACAGGAGGGAGCGGGAGGGTGTCTGTGGCGTCATCTCGATGCGCCAGGAGGATGCCCATCTCGGCGCCGGAAGTAGGCCGTTGCGACCGGAAGCATGCTTTTTGGCACCGGGGAAGCGACTGGCAGCGCCGGGTGTTGACATGGCGGCGGCGAACCCCCCGGTGCGCTTCAAAACCAAGTGAGGGAAAAAGGGGTGGGGAGGAAGATGGGCGCGGCGTGGTTGCTATGGGAGCCTCTTCTTGTTGCCGTGGTGGGGGGGGGAAAGCGCGCGGTCGTCATGGCGACGTGCTCATTGGGGGAGGGAATGTCTTGAGCTGCTGCGGGCCGGTTCGTTAGAAGCTTGTCGAGGCGGGGGCGCCTCTGGGCATGTGCAGAGTGCCTTCTACACACCTGTCAAGTGCATTTTTATTTGGGGAGGGGCTGTGGAGCATCTCTGCTTGGCGTGCAGAAGGGTCCCAGGTTCAATCCCCAGTGGCCTCTCCAGTTCAAGGGAACAGGCAGGCAGGTGATGGGAAAGACCCTTTTCTGCCTGAGACCCTGGAGAGCCGCTGCCAGGTCTGAGTAGACCAATACCAACTTTGATGGACCCTCAAAGGGTCTGGTTCAGTATAAGGCAGCTTCATGAGGAGGGGCCGTGGCTCAGTGGTAGAGCCTCTGCTTGTCATGCAAAAGGTCCCAGGTTCAATCCCCGGCATCTCCAGTTAAAGGGACCGGGCAAGTAGGTGATGTGAAAGGCCCTTTTCTGCCTGAGACCCTGGAGAGCCGCTGCCAGTCTGAGTAGACAATACTGACTTCGATGGACCAAGGGTCTGATTCAGTAGGCAGCTTCATGTGTTCATGTATATTGTCCACTTGAGTCAACGTGCTTGGTACTCATTTCTCTATTCCATCCTCAGGCTAGGCTGAGGGAAAAGAGGCAGAGAGAGTCCGTGAGCTTTGGGGCCCTTCATATCCAAGCAATAACTATTTTTAAAGTAGGTTAGATTGGATGGGGAGTGAACTATGTATGCTGCTGTGACCTCTTTAGAGGGTGAGTGGGATTTAGAAAAATGTACTAAATAAGTGGGTTAAGCTAAAAAAAAAATATAGAAAAGGGCTCCAGGTAACCCAGGGAGCTGCATGATTAAGATGGGATTTGAATGTCAATCTGATCTGATGCTATAAACGTGCCTTGGGCCTCAGGATCGAAGCATGCAACGTAACAAAAAAGAAGAGCATGCCTGAGGATGTGTGCATAGTGGAAATAGTATGCAGGGCTTCTGGATTGGTAACTGTGAATCCTGGACAGGCTTGAGCTCTGTGCATCTCCCTTTAGCGTTTAAGATGTGGAATAAAGCAGCCGAGGAGAGAGAGAGATGTCCTAACACTGCTGTCATGTCCAGGGTTTCTGCTCTTGTAGAATAGCTTTGGAAGTCCTTGAAGCTCTCTGAGGTGTCACTGAGTTGGTGTTTCTCTGATGCTCTTTCAGCTATGCTGTTTCCAGGAAAATCGAGCCTTTCTACAAAGGAGGGCGAGTTCAGGTAAGGCCAAAGCTGACTTTCTTTTATTACCTGCTGTTTTTGCCACATAGGACTACAACAGCCGGATGTCTATAGAGGAGGCTGACGTACTCTCCTCTATTTCTTTTCTAGATAAGCCAAGATGGAGAATATATGTTTTGTTCTTGTGGGACCAAAGTCCACGTACTTTGCTTAGCAACAGGCACTCTTGTTCACAGCATTGAACAGGTAATGTGGTACAGATTCCTTTATTTCCAGATAAAGGTCTTCGCTTTTGCTAAAGCTCTTGCTTGTGAAACGGAGCTCCCGTCTCTGACTCAAGGTGCTCATAAGTGAGCTGTTGTCTCCTGGCAATAAGCAATATGTGCGTAATAACAATGACCCACTTCGCAGGTCATTGAGCTAATATTTGTGAAGCTAATTGTTGAGCTAATATTTGTGAAGCGCTATGGATGTTGAAAGTCGCTATATAAGCTTTTATTCTTATTCACGTTACACTTTTGAAAAGTACTAGAGTTCACTTATTAATGAGGGAGGGCGATCAACTGATAGCTGGTCTTAAACGATATTTGGATCAGAGGTAGCAAAGCTGTCATTCAAGGAAATACTCAGGGTGACATCTATGATCCAGGAAACAAATTATGATAAGGAGCGCATGTGAAGCTATTTATCTCTTTAAAGTCAACAAGGCATCAAATGGCTCCTGTTTTTTTTCAGGATGATCAAGAGGATATAACAACCTTTGTTCTCAGCGATGACGATGAGGTGGGTGACCATAGCATTGCCAAAGATAAATGCTACAGTGGGAAAAGCCGGGGGAGGGTCATGCAAGAGCCAAGCGAAATATGAGTATCATGAAACCACTTGCATCAGCTGCAAATATTAGTCCTCCTAACTCTCCATGTGTACCTTTTGCACATAACCTGAAGAAATTAATGTGTAACTTAGACAATAATGCTATGCTTAAGCATAGTTACAATGGATGCTAGTCATGATGCATGCCTATTATCTCCATGATCAGAGGAGCATGCCGAATATATTAGGTGCTGTGGAACACAGGCAGGATGGTGCTGCTGCAGTCGTCTTGTCTGAACAGACTGCTGGACTTGATGGGCCTGGGTCTGATCTAGCAGGGCTGTTCTTATGTTCACACGTTCTGTAACTTGATGACCTTTTCTTCAATTTTCCTTGTGTTAGATCCTCGTGACAGCGAGCCGGGCACTGCTGCTGAAGCAGTGGGAGTGGCGGGAGAACAAGTGTGCCCGCACATGGAAGGCGGTCCATGTGGCTCCCGTGGCCAGCATGGCATTCGACCCGACATCCACTTTGTTAGCCACAGGTGCGGCCTGGTTTCTTCTTCCTGGGCCTTTGGAGGGAATCTCTGCAGTGACTTAAATTTGAGCATGCTCCTGTCGCAGGTATCATCTCTCCAATGGGCATCAGACGTCTCGGGTGGTCTGGCACACCAGAAAGGCACAAGCTTCCTTAGACGCGCTCCTGAACACCTAAAAGGAGCCTGCAGGCTTGGGATTCTCACAGTTTGGATAGTATAGCAAACTTCCTTTTGTGATGGGGGTTGTTTCCTTCCTCTTCTCCTTTTCCCTTCCAGGTGGTTGTGATAGCACTATCAAGGTCTGGGATGTTATCAAGCAGTACTGCACCCACAACCTGAAAGGCTCATCGGGAGTTGTCCAGTAAGGAAAACATTTTACTCATATTTGCTCTTTTAGAAGAAGTTATGTCTAGAGAATTTGTCACAGAATGACATTTTGCAGCTCTTGTTGGTTTTGGAGCTCTGATCCAGAAGGAGTTGTGTTGTGATTCGGGGCATAGCCCTCTCTCCTTATGCTTTTTAAAGCAACTAGATGTTCTGGAATTCCCCCTATGGGATTGTTTCAAATAGCACATCCACAGCAAGGCTTCACAGTGTGGAATGCTGGGAAGCTCGTGCCGGCCTTTAAGACTCATGCGCGCCTCCGGTGTGTTCCTTTCCTCAGCCTCGTCAAGTTCCATCCTGATGTCTCTCGGCTGCAGCTCTTCTCCTCCTCCATGGACTACAAAATCCGCGTTTGGGACCTGCAGACCAGCAAATGCGTCGCCCTGCTTGAGAGCCACTACAGCGCGGTCACCTGCCTGGCTTTTTCCGCAGACAGAGAGACACTCGTCAGGTAAGAACCCGGAAGGGCTTCCTAGCATGCTCTCTTTCCTTCCTGTAGAAGTTAGCAGGTCTTATGATTATTTATCTTTTTACGTATACCTCATTGTGAAGATGTTGGCACACGGCAAACCTGTGAGGAAGGTCCTTGTAGCTGTTTGGAGAACGGGAACAGGAAACCAAGGCTGGAAGACAATCAGTTGCCCAAGGGCACACAATTGGTCGTGGCGCAACTTGAGCTGCTGTCTCCCAGGTTCAAGAGTGAAACACTTGCCATAAAATGGGCATGACATTCACCACCTTGAGACAGGCCGCTGTTTTCATATGGGTTACAGGGATGCTTGAGGACTGCTAGCTTTCCATGGCTTTAAAGGGGCATTAGAGAAATTCAAGGCAGCTAGTCGTGATGCCGCTACGGAACCTCTGCGTTCAGAGGCAGTGAACCTCTGAATAGCTGTCTTGGGAGGCTTTGACCGTCGTCGTCTTTTTGTAGACCGTCTGAGAAGGCGTGTGGTTGACCACAGTGCAACGCATTGTGGGACTGTAGATCTAATCCAGCAGAGGCAGTTCTGACATCCTTTGTCGGCAACGGGATTGAGATGTTTTGGCTGGAAGAGGCTGATGGTGATGTTGTATTTGGTTGCAGCTCTGGCCGTGATAAAATCTGCACCGTGTGGGATCTGAATACAAGAGCAGCCGAGAGAACCATCCCGGTCTATGAGGTGAAGTTAACTTGAGGGTCGTACTGGTTCAGTGGGGTTTTGAGACGCTGGGACTCCCCAGGACTTTCTAGCACACAGCAATGGTTGACTTGTTTGGGGGAAGATGGCAGCCGCCAGGGTGCCACGAACAACCCTCAAGTCCCTTGCTGGAGGAAATGTGATAGATACATTTCTTAACAAATAGTTACTCCTTGGTCTCTCCATTTCTATTCAAGTGCTTGATTGTGTTCACACGAACAGTCGCCTCAGTTTCACAGATTCAAAAATTTAGTTTACCCATGACCTTGAGGGGACAGGGTTGCTGCCATCTCTGTGGTATGGTGTCCACACCTGCCTCCCTAACCAGGTGGTCTCCTCCACAGGAATTCATGGCAACCACTGTCATTAATGAGCCATCTCATCCCAGCCTTTCCTGCTTTCATTCGCATCGCATTTGCTGAACTTTCTCATTTCAGCTGCTCTTTCAGGAGAGTAAAAATTACATCAGCTATATGTTTTTCTGGAAAGTTTCTATATGTGACAATGGATGTTTTCTCAGATGCCACAGATCGTCTTTTGCTGACCACCAACCCTCTCCTTCCTCCTTCTCTTCTACCTCAGAGTGTCGAATCTGTTGTCCTGTTACCAGAAGGAGTAGATTTCTCACCCCTGGGTGTGAAGAAACCGGGCCTTCACTTCCTCACCGCAGGAAGCAAAGGTAAGCAAAACATTTCAGAATATGCTTCCATTCACTGGTCAGAGATTGGAAATTTGGAGGGGGGCAGGGAGTTTTTTCGTTGCTCGTTTGACTTGTGGCCCTTTCTGGGTCTTTGCTCCCGTGGAAAGGCAGAAACTGGAAGCGATTGCCGAGAATGGAATCTGGGGGAAACTAGGGGTCACGTCGGCCATTTAAAAGGCCTTACGCTCCGGCCTGGCAGAAGTTTTTCTTTGCATTTGTGAGTTTTGAAGCTCGCTTGCTCATCTGTATTTGATAGGCAGAAACCAGAATTCTGAGGTTGTTGAATCCTAAGCTGGTCTCACCATTCCATGATATTGCATTAAGTGGAAAGCCTTGCCCTGCCTAGTGAATTTTCTCTGCAGCCATGTCTAAAAACATGCTTCTTTTGGTCTCTTCCACTCCTTAGCACAGTTTTCATTGAAAACTGACATTTGGAGTCCCATGTATTCTGCTCCGGATCCCATACACAAAAGCAGCTGCCCCACTGTGAGCCACGTGTTGTGATCCAATAGGGCGAAATCTGTTAGGAATGGTTGAGAAACTCAGCAGTTTCCAGGAGCAGATCTATTATATTAGGTGCTTTGGAACACAGGCAGGATGGTGCTGCTGCAGTTGTCTTGTTTGTGGGCTTCCTAGAGGCACCTGGTTGGCCGCTGTGTGAACAGACTGCTGGACCTTCCTCTGATCCAGCATGGCCTTTCTTATGTTCTTAGAGCTGGGGTTTTGGCTACCTTTCCTCTTGACCCACCCGAGTGTGTCCGCGGTTTTAAAAAGAGAAGAGTCCCGTTCCCTGAAGGTCTCTGCTTCTCGCCCTGCCCGGTCTGGTGACCATAAGTGCCAATCTCTGCTACCCATTAGGAATCCTCCAGGTCTGGGACGCATCAGCAGCCACCTGTGTGTACAGCCAGCCGCTTCCCCGCCATCGAGCCGCTTCCGAGGAAGAGACCGGCGAGCACAGCTTGGTGCATTGTGCACTGGTGCCGGTGAAAGACAAGGTTGTCACTGTCAGTGCGGAGCACAACATCGTCTTCTACGATGCGCGGACGCTTCAGCTCAGGAAGCAGGTACCTTCCTGAGCGATTCAGAACTGATAAAAAGAAGTATTTCTTCACACAACACATAGTTAAAATATGGAACTCCCTGCCCCAGGATGTGGTGATGGCTGCCAACTTGGAAGGCTTGAAGAGGGGAGTGGACATGTTCATGGAGGAGAGGGCTATCCATGGCTACTAGCCATGATGCATAGCTATTCTCGCCAGGATCAGAGGAGCATGCCTATTATATTAGGTGCATTGAAACGCAGGCAGGATAATGCTGCTGCAGTCATCTGCTTGTAGGCTTCCTAGAGGCACCTGAAGACTGCTGGACTTGATGGACCTTGGCCGAATGTAGCATGAGCTTTCTTATGTTACTTTGTGCCTTTGCATGAAGCAGCTGAGCACTGGGAGAGTGGGTGGGGAAGATGATTCCAGAGCTCTCTAACTCCACCTGGGTTGGCAGTTGCCCCCGAGTCTCCCCAGTAGCCTCTGACTTAGATTGTCCTTCCAGGTTGTGTCTTGTAGGTGTGCGACCTCCGTTCCCTTCCCCAAAGCTTATCCCTGCACAAGAGCTACTTGGGGTATTTCTGTAGCCCTTTTTCAGTTGGCTGCTTTCCTACCCAGCCGGCTTGGTTTGTCTGCTTCTTCCCCCTCAGTTTGCAGGTTACAACGGAGAAGTGTTGGACGTCAGATTCCTGGGGCCAGGGGACTCCCACATTGTTGTGGCCACCAACAGCCCCCAGCTCAAAGTCTTCGAGCTGGCGACGTCTGACTGTCAGATCCTGTACGGGCACACAGGTAGGCAGCAGCAGAGTGCTCAGTCAGACATGGGAAGTGTGCTGAGCCCTTAGGGGCTTGAGTGGATATGGCACGCCTTCGTCAATTACCAGGTCAGGCTCTTAGGGCTGCAGGGAGTTTTAGTAATATGCTTAAAACATCACCTAAGCTTCTGCTGGTTCATCAGTCAGAAAGACAAAATTGTTGCTGATACGCCAGAAAGGTACAAAGCGCAATCAAATGATGTTGTTTTGTCTTGTGATTGCTAGTCCTGAGTGGAAAATCACAACACGACATAATGCTTCTCTGTCCCCCCCCACTCCACCCTTGCAGATACTGTTCTTGCCCTGGACGTCTTCCGGAAGGGGATGTTGTTTGTCAGCTGTTCTAAGGTAAATCCCTATTGATTTTGGTTGGGGATCCCTGGGCTTGACCCAGGAACATCATCATACCCTTGATGGCAGGATGTCATATTGGATTGTGTCCCCTCCAGCCACAGAGCAGAGGAGTCAGCGGAAGAGGGGCAGGCTCTCCCGTCCTCTCAGAAAGGAGGATTGGGGCCGCAGCATGATAAGAGGCCACATCACTGTGGAGGGGAAGCCTGCTCCCATGGCAACCCGGCCCTGGCTGCTCCTGCTGTCTGTAATTGCTGAGGGAGTTAATTACTCATTTCTGCTGTTTGGCCCCCACCTCTCTAATCAAGGGTGTCTTGTTGGTTTTTGCCGGGGAGTCTGGAGAGCACCTGTGCATGTTGGATCAATGGGAGCATTGTTAAGGGATGATGAGCAACGGAGGCAGCTTGGCAAGGGGCCTGGGGTGGGAGAGATTCAATGTATGTTTCCCCCCTCCCAATACATTGGGGCAGGAATCCCCTTGGCACTCACCAGTGTTGATGCCAATGGCTGACTGTCTGAAGCCGTCAGCTTCCACAGTCGAAATTGGGCCTTGTCTCCCTCTTTGCTTGGTAGGTTCCTCTGCTCTCAAGGCCTCTAGCTTTGCGTCTTGCTTTGCGTCAGGCAAAGGTGGCAGAGTTTGTGATCCTGAGTCATATTTTAAGAACCAACTGGGGGCACCCTTCAGGCTTTGCTCCAGTGAGGCCCTGAGATGAGTAGAAGAAGAAGAGCTGGTTTTTATATGCCGACTTTCTCTACCAGTTAAGGCAGAATCAAACCGGCTTACAATCACCTTCCCTTCCTCTCCTCACAACAGACACCCTGTGAGGTAGGTGGGGCTGAGAGAACTCTAAGAGAGCTGTGACTAGCCCAAGGTCACCCAGCTGGCTTCGTGTGGAGGAGCGGGGAAACCAACCTGGTTCACCAGATTAAGAGTCCACCGCTCATGTGGAGGAGTGGGGCATCAAACCCGGTTCTCCAGATCAGACTCCACTGCTCCAAACCACCACTCTTAACCACTACACCACACTGGCAGGAGGCAGACAGGGGTGGGGGTGGGGCAAGAAAGCAGCTAGTAGGACCCCTTCAGCAGGGAAAAGAGACCCCAGCTTGGGCCAGCAGAGAAAAGGCCCCTGAGCGCCATGTCATCATTGCTGCTTGGGGCAACAACAACAAAAATAAATCAGCCATGTAGTCTCTGACCTGATGGTGACTGACCAGGAAAGAGATTTTGGGGTGTTGGCAGTTCATCCTCGAGGCACCGTCCTCAGCGTGTCCTGAATCCTGTCCCCTCTATTGGGGACCCCTCCGTGCTTCGTTCCACAAAACCCACCAGACTTTTTCTGCTTCCAGGACAAAAGCTTCCGAGTTTGGCGGATGAAAAAAACTGGCCAGGTTGTCTGCGTGGCCCAAGGAGCGGGACACGCGAACGGAGTGGGGGCGATCTCTTGCTCCAGGTAACCGGGAAGCCCCTCCTTCTCGCCCTGTGCCTATTTTTGCCTGCTTTCGCCGGGCAGGAGAATGTGGATGGCGCGGCTCACTCCTCCCTTTGGCTCACTCTGCTGACGCAGCGTTTTTCTCCTCCAGTTTGTTGTGTCTGAAAAATGCACTGCAGGATCCAACCCCCTGTCTGTCTCCCTTGCCGTGTTGGATTCAGGGACGTGGGCGGGCTTAGATGTCCCCACAACTGCGGGGGCAGGGCGGAATGCAGTGTGGGCTTTGAATTCCTTCAGCAGGTCACGAGGAGACAAGGATGAGGGTCCTAACCATCCCAGTTAGGGGTCCTGGTGCCTGTGAAACCCTCCTTTGTGGTGCGTCCCAATTGCATCCTGCAGGCTGAGGCTCTTTGGTCCTTCTTAGTTTGATGGAAATAGTTTAAGAATCTTTCAGAGTCTTCCCCATTTTTTTTTATTTTTTTTTAGAACTTGGTGAGGGCATTGGGGGAGGAGAACATCTGCTCGGTGTTATTTGGGTCAAGAAAGATTCATTCCCTGTGCAGGTGGAACCATTATCTTTGGGTGTTTGTTTTCCCCTTTTTTTAGTTCTTTTTTTTTTTGTGCTTCTGACCTTTGTTCTGACCTTCATCATTCTTCCCTCTCTCTCCTCCACCCCTCTCCTCTCCAGAATGAAAGAGAGCTTTGTGGTGACGGCCAGCCAGGACTGCACGATCAAAGTGTGGAATCTCCCTGAGTCCCTCTCTGCCAAGGCAAAAGCAGCTGGCCCCGAAGGCCTTCATGCCCACCTGACAGAGAAGGCGCATGACAAGGTACCGCAGGGGTGGAATTCGGAAGGGGTTGGATAAGGAATGCCGGCTTCTGTCCAACGGGGCTTAGAGAACACACACTAGCAGACTATTGGGGAATTCAGCCTTTGACTTTGGAAACAACGAGGCCGGGGTGGTTTTCCAGCAAAAAAAGCATCCTAGTCTTCTGTTTTCCTAATTGCTGCCAACGTCACTCACAAGGAAGCTGGAGCAGAGTCTTATGCCCAGAGCAGGTGTATTGTTTCCAATTTCCTGACTGTACCTGGGAGTTTAGAAGTCTGCCGTAGCATTCTACACTTCTCCGCCATAAATTTCTCCCCTCGCTTGTCATTCTTGGGGTAATCAGTATTGCAGTGTTATGTCTGGAACAATATGCTGCCACCAACCATCGTTAACTTCAAACCAAAATTTGTGACCTGGGTTAGGAGCTCGGTTTGCAAACCCTGCTTAAAACCAACCGTGGTTATAGCACTCTGACATTAGAACAGTCACAACACTGACCAGCCAGAGCTGCTGATCTTTTTGTGAGTAGGAGATCTACAACACAATGTCTGGCTTAAGTTGGGTTTCCCTACAGCTATCGCTGTTACAGGTTTCAAAAAGCCTTTTCAGGGGAAAACACTATATAAAAATTTTCAGAAAGCTATTACTGTGTAGTGGTTCAAATCCCTGCTCTCCGTGAAACCCTTTGAGTGGCCTCGGGCCAGTCATTCTCCCTCTGTCTCTCTCAACTAAATATACTTCACAGGGTTGTTGTGACGATAGTATGAAGGAGGGCAGAACCATGAACACCACCCTGAGCTCGTTGGAAAAAGCATGGGATAAAAATGTACTAAAATAAATAGCTGTTTCTTTTTGGAAGCATCAGAACCAGATAACAAAATATGAATGTTCCTCTAGCGCTGTGATTAAAAAGTCAGTTTTTTTAATCGCTTCCTTTATGGCTCCCCTTTTCTACAGTTTGCAAAAGAATACAGCTGCTGGACTGTTCTCCTCTTCTCTGCTTTGTTTAGGACGTCAACAGTGTGGCTGTTTCCCCCAATGACAAGCTGATAGCCACAGGGTCCCAAGACAAAACGGCCAAGCTGTGGGCCTCGCACGACTGCTCACTCATGGGGGTCTTCTCCGGTCACAAACGGGGGATCTGGTGTGTGCAGTTCTCGCCGGTGGACCAGGTCTTGGCTACCTCATCGGCAGATGGCTCTGTGAAAATCTGGGGACTCCAGGACTTCAGCTGTTTGAAGGTACCTGCGGTGTGGTCTTCATTCCTAGGGATTGAGAGCCAGCATGGTATAGCGGTTAGAGAACTCAAGTGCAGAGACCTTGTTACGCTACTTCAGCCTTCTAGTAGATGTGGCGTAGAACTTTTCTCCATGAAACATGTTGTGGGAGCAGTCCTCATTCTAGCAAAAAAATCTCACAAGTTCCGATAGCAAGCTTTATTTGCGTCGCAAGCTGGGGTCTTCAGGGTAATGAATAGCTGAAATGGTGAGGGTAATTTTTCTTTTTATTCCCACTGCTCCCCAAAGGCTCGAGGCTGATTGCTCATTCTTTTCTGCCCAGGTGTCTGAATTGGCGCACACAGCGCCGCCGCACAGCCAAGGTACCTTTGGGGCTGTAGCAATATCCTTTTCCTCTGTTCATGCTGGCCTCCCTCTCTCCTTCCCCTTCCTAGACTTTTGAAGGTCACGACGCCTCCGTCCTGAAGATCATCTTTGTGAGCCGAGGAACACAGGTGCTTAGCAGGTGTGTCCTCCTTTGAACAGTGTCGTTTGCTCGGGCCGACGGCCAGACCAGTTGCACTCTGATAATCCTTGTTGCTGTTTCAGGGACCTCAGAGTAGCCTCCGAACCCCCTGCTTTCTCTTCTGATGGAGCCTTTCCCTGCTTGTGAGGCCTGCTATGGTCATAGCAGCGTGAGCACAGAGAGTAATGCTGTCCCCAGCTAAGGCTGCAGAACTGGCACCTAACTCCCCCTCCCTCCCTTCTAGCATTGCATAAGCATTCCCACTTCTGCTGTATTCTCTGTGGACTAGAAACTTGCTGCTCTTGTTTTGACATGAAAGCTAAGAATCTTGCAATCCTGTGAGAAGAAAACTGCATATTTTTACAAGCAACCCAAGCGAAATCTTGGTTATAGTTTGCAGATCCCCCTTTCCCCCACATGCCGTGCCCTTTGTTGCTGATTAGTATGCTGGATCTCAAGACCTTTTGATCTTGTTCCCCTTCCCCCAAAGTGGCTCTGACGGCCTCCTGAAACTCTGGACGATAAAAACCAACGAGTGTGTGAAGACTTTAGATAGCCACGAGGACAAAGTGTGGGGTCTGCACGCCAACAAGCTGGACAACTCGTTGGTGACGGGTTCCAGCGATTCTTGCATCGTGCTGTGGAAGGTAAGGGGGTTACCAGGGGTCCAGCCCAGCGGCCAGAACTTGGGAACCCTGCAGAACTGGGCCTTTTCTTCCCAAAGCCACCATATTAAATGCATAGCTGTCATGCCTGTCAAAGCAGTACTCTAAATCTTCTCTGAAATCTCCAAAATTTTATCTCTCAAATCACTATGCATTCTTAGGCAAAATATAAATCTTGCACTCAATCAAACGTACACACTTGGATTGTTTCTTTCATGCTAATATATGCAGAGTAATATAACTGTAGTTTTTAGTTACCCTGTCCTGGATAGCCCAGGCTAGCCCGATCTCGTCAGATCTCAGCAGCTAAGCAGGGTCAGCCCTGGTTAGTATTGGGACCACCAAGGAAGCCCAGGGTCGCCATGCAGAGGCAGGCAATGGCAAACCCCCTCTGTTCCTCTCTTGCCTTGAAAACCCTATGGGGTCACCAGATGTTGGCTGCGACTTGACGGAACTTTACACCACCACCAGTTTTTAGTCATGGAGGAGACGGCCAGGGTTGTTTGCCGCATTATGGCTGCAGCTTTTATCCCTGGTTCCCACCTGCCTGAGGGCAGATAGCTTTAAAGAGCAATTGGCCATTCCCCATCCCCACCCCTTCAATTTAGTTTCCTTCCTATGCCCTTGTGTGTTGCAGGATGTCACTGAAATTGAACTCGAAGAGGAGCAGGCAAAGCAGGAGGAGCAGATCCTGAAGTGAGTGCCCCCCAGATTGACTTCTTCCATGGAGGGTGAAGACAGGGTAGCAGACGCTTGGAGAGGCCATGTGTGCACTAGAGGCACAATGACCCCTAAGATTCTGGGCTGCCCTCATCACCCTGACAAATAGAATTGTGCATGCTGATGTCAACATTGTCACAACCCTATTAACAAGGCCTACAACAATTACTCCTCAAGAAGCCCATCAGCTTAGGGTCAGTCTTGGCATTCGTGAGGGCTGGAAACACGGAGTTTTTCAGTGGCTGTCTCGTTCTCGCATTGTGCTTTCAGAGAGCAGGAGCTGTCGAACTTGCTGTACGAGAAGCGGTTCCTCAAAGCGCTGGGCTTGGCGATCTCCTTGGACCGGCCTCACACCGTGCTGACGGTGGTGAAGGGTAAGGCCTTGCTGGGAAGGATGGGTGGCCCCTCAGTCTTGCAGGAGCCCCAGTTAAATCCATCCCCACCCCCCACCCCCACACGCTGTGTTTCATGGGTCGTGGAGCCTGATCCTAGGCATGCTTGTGTGGAAGAAGACAGCACTTGGTTCATTGGGGCTTATTCCCAGACATCTGCCTAGCATAGCGGCTGCCTTAGCAATTTTAGGAGGATTTCAGGGGCACAGAAATTTGATGTTTTGAATCCTCATTTTTGGTTAAGAGAATCTGCTTCTTAAAATTTAATATGCATTCAAGGTCTCCCCAAATTTGTGGTTGGCCCCAGACATGAATAGGCAGCAGAGCATTAGCAGGAACTGAAATTCATGCAATAAAAGAACCATGAACACCTGAAGGTGCCTTATAATCAGACCCACCTTGGTCCATCAAAGTCAGTATTGTCTACTCAGACTGGCAGGGTCTCTCCAGAGTCTCAGGTAGGGGTCTTTCACATCACCTACTTGCCTAGTCCCTTTAACTGGAGATGCCCGGGATTGAACCTGGGACCTCCTGCATGCCAAGCAGATGCTCTACCTCTGAGCCACAGCCCCTCCCCAATCCAGGGCTGTGGCTGCCCTGTCCCCTCTCTTCAGAAACATACAGGCAGTTTGAAGTCTTGGAAAAATGTGTCTCATTCTCTCTGGTGTCTGCTCAGGGGTAGCCGTGTTAGTTTGCCGCAGCAAAATAAAACAGACGCCCAGGGGCACGTGGAAGACGAACCACATTGAACAGATTTATATAAATCAATATTGAAACTAACATGCTGAAATAAGTGTTATTAGTCTTTAAGGCACCACTGGACTTCAGTTTTATCATTCTCTCTGGGCATCCAAACAGGAGCAAGAGGCCAGGCTAGGGCCGACTTTTGAGGACTGCTGATTTTTTTTTTGGCGTAACTTTAAAATTGATTGGCCATCTTGATTTTTCTTGTAGCTATTCTCAAGGAATATGGTGGGAAGGAGGACTTGGAAAGGAATCTTCTGAAGCTGCGGAAAGACCAGAAAGGTTGGTTGGTGTCATTTTGGGATGACCCTGAAAAATGTGTGGCTCACTAGCAGAGAACATCTGCTTGCCATGCAGAAGGTCCCAGGTTCAATTCTGGGCATCTCCAGTTAAAGGGACTAGGCAAGTATGTAATGTGAAAGACCCTTTTCTGCCTGAGACCCTGGAGAGCCCCTGCTGGTCTTAGACAATACTGACTGCGATGGACCAAGGGTCTGGTTCAGGATAAGGCAGCTTCATGTGTTCATGTGAAGTAAATAAATAAATACCCCCCAAAATTTTGTGGGCCTCTAAGGTGCTGCTGGACTCAAATCTAGCTGTTCTACTGGAGACCAACACAGCTGCCCTCTGGAACTGTGTTTCTCCCAACATAGTCCATCATGACGTGCCATCTTAGAAAGCCACAAGCATGATACAGACTGGCAGCCCTTAACAGAAGCGACTGTAGGGTTGTGTGCTGCCTGCCCCTTGCATCCTTTCCTGATAAGCCGTTTGTCATCCCCCTCCCACTTCCCCTGCGCTGCTCCAGAGGCGGTGCTGAGATATGCCATCAGCTGGAACACGAATTCACGGAACTGCCATGAGGCTCAGGCGGTCGTCCAAACTCTCCTTCAGCACGAAGCGCCGGAGTCCCTCTTGCAGTTTGAAGGGATCGCGACAGCCGTGGAGTCTCTTCTGCCGTACACAGGTAAGCGATGCCTCCCCCACGACAGTCTGCTGGGTGCAAAACACTCCAGAGAACATCTTGGGAGACCGGGTCCTCTGTACCCTGTTGGCCAAGCCGGGAACGGCTGGTAGCTTTGTTTGGCAGGCGTCCGAAAACACAGCAGGAGGGAAAATCCTTTTCTGAGGTCCAGGCCCTGGAGGCGACCTTCCCTAGCCTTGAAAGCGTGGACTCTCAGGCCACCCACCCTGATGCATCCCTCTTTGCCTTCTCGTGCCGCAGAGCGCCATTTCCAGAGGCTGGGCCGTCTGCTGCAGGCCGCCACCTTCCTTGACTTCATGTGGCAGAACATGAGGCTAGCCGAGGCCTCCCAGTGGGACGAGGACATGAGCACGTGACTGGGGTGGGAAGCCAGTCGGGGCCGAGGAGGCCTTTCTCTACCCAGGCCTCCTCTGCTAGCTTCTCCGCCAGATGTGCATCTTGGTTGGCATTCCTGCCTGCAGCAAGTTTCTAAATATTTTTTATAAATAAATGTTTATGTGTTTTAAAATGTTTTAAGGCAATGTGTCCTTGTATCTCATACAGATTAATGTTTATTTATTTACTAAATAAACATTCTGCCTTTCCTTGTGGTTCAAGGCAGCTTAGAATAATAGTTAGAGGGGACGTGGCTCAGTGGCAGAGCCTCTGCTTGGCATGCAGAAGGTCCCAGGTTCAATCCCCGGCATCTCCAGTTAAAGGGACCAGGCAAGTAGGTGATGTAAAAGACCTCCGCCTGAGACCCTGGAGAGCCGCTGCCAGTCTGAGTAGACAATACTGACTTTGATGGACCAAGGGTCTGATTCAGTACAAGGCAGCTTCGTGTGGGAACATCCCCAGCTAAAACCAAAAATCAAACAGTAAACTCCAAATCTCTCGCCCGCTCCCCCCCCCCTTGAAAGACACCTGCCATTCAAAAGCCCTGGCAAACAGGCAGGCCTAGCAGCACCTCCTGAAGATCTCCAAGGAGGGCCCCCCTCACCTCTTCAGGGAGCCCATCCCACAGAGCCGGGGCCATGGGGGTCATCCTAAATGGTGCGACAGCCAACAGATGGTTGCCCATTGACCTTATTTGGCACACAAGGACAAATGAAAAGAGGTGGTTTCATTCAGGTTCTTCCCTCCCCCCCTTTCCAATGAATATATTGGGGTCTCTTGTTCTGAACATCCATTACAGCCTCCAGAGGTGTGTCTGAGTCACCGAAAGGGCCTGGGGTTGTGTTTGCTTATGCAGACGCGGAGGGCAGCTTAGGTGAGGCTATCACGCAATCCCCCCGTGCTGGCCTCCAGGGAGCCAAGGCCAACCGCGGCAGGCTGAACTCTGCCCCTCATTCCAGGAAACCTGCAGTGGCGACCAGGAAACGGCATCTTACTGTCAAGCAGGCGTGACCTGCAGGCAGCGCCTGGAAGCAGGCTGACTCACCGAGTAGAACGTGGTGGTTACGCATGATACAAAAGAGGGGGTGGGCTGGAGGCAACTGGAAGAACTGAGCCTCAGTTGGCCTGAGGGCTAGGCCCCTGGGGCTTGTAACTCAGGTTCTGGGTTCTGCACGTCCAGCTCTGGGCAAGGCCAATGTAATTGCATGTGTTAAGTGCTGTCAAGTCGCTTCCGACTCATGGCGACCATGTGAATGAAAGTCCTCCAAAATGTCCTATCTTTAACATCCTTGCTCAGGTCTTGCAAATCAAAGGCTGTGGCTTCCTTTAGAGTCAATCCATCTCTTGTTGGGTCTTCCTCTTTTCCTGCTGCCTTCAACTTTTCCTAGCGTTATTGACTTTTCCGGTGACTCTCAATGTAGGAAGAGGCAAATCAGGAGCTTCGTTAGGGTGGTCTTCCCTTTGCCTTAGAAGGACCGGGCCAGCCCCCACTGCATCCCATAAACACACCCTGTCTGGCTCAACTTCTCTGGGCTCATGCCACTCCCACTCCAACCACCCTTCTATGGGTCCCTGCGCACCAGCTATGTTTTTCAGGCTGCCATCTGCAGAAATGGGGGGTGGGAAGAGATGTTTTTGTGGTTCTTTTCCAGTGTAAAGCAAAGCCAACCAATCTCTTCCCACTTGACATTTATTTTATTTACAAAATTTGTATCTCACCTTTCTGCCCTTACAAGGGCTGCCAAGGTAGTTAACAGTTTAAAACATACATGATAAAATGACATTCTAAAACCCTTAAAATCAACCCCCCTGCCAAACATACATCATTGTGGTGGTGGTGGAAAGTACAGTCAAGTTGCAGCTGCAAGAGACGTTCAAAGGTGGTTTGCCATTGCCCGCCTCTGTGTAGTGACCCCAGACTTCCTTGGTGGTCTCCCCCAAGTACTAACCAGGGCTGACCCCACTTAGCTTCCAAGATCTGACGAGATCAGACTAGCCTGGCCTTTCCAGGTCAAGGTACATACATCATTAAAGCAATTTTATAAGCACAAAAAACATTGGTTAGGTTGAAAAGGCCAAAAAAGAAAAGAGAGAATGGTAAGGCTGAAAATGAGAACACACACCAATCTTATGGAAATAAACTTAGAGCTGCATGAAGAGTTCTGGAATTTATGGTTACTCGCCGGTATCGTCCTTTAGTCCTGAGTTTGTAACATCTAATTCTGTCCCTTTGTCTATCACAACTAGGATGTGTTCACCAGTTTTCTCTCGCAGTCACACAACATAAAGCTCCTGACTGGCCTTCTCCTCCGGAAGGAATTCAATAGCGGAGCAGGACCACTTTTGTACAAAATGTGTCAAATGTTTTAATGCCATTGTCTTTTGTAAAATTAACTCATTATTAAAAGTTTATATATTTAAAAACACACACACACAAACATTGTTTAGGAAGGAGGGAAGGAAGGCCATGCCCTCTGTGCCAAGCAATGGGGAGTGGTGGAGTCTGATCTGGAGAACCGAGTTTGATTCCCCACTCCTCCACATGAGCAGCGGAGGCTAATCTGGTGAACTGGGTTGGTTTCCCCGCTCCTACACATGAAGCCAGCTGGGTGACCTTGGGCTAGTCACAGCTCTCTTAGAGCTCTCTCAACCTCACCTGCCTCACAGGGTGTCTGTTTTGGGGAAGGGAAGGGAAGGCGATTGTAAACCAGTTTGAGTCTCCCTTAAGTGGTAGAGAAAGTCGGCATATAAAAACCAACTCTTCTCCGGCCACCTTGCTTGAGACTTTTTCATGACTCCTTGTCCCAAAAATGTTGCTCACCGGTTGCATTTCTCTCTACTCGTGGTTTGAGCCAAGTTGGTTGTAGGATGTGGGTCAGTGGTGACTCCGTGATCAGGCAGGAAGAGTGGGCCTGGGCCGTACCCCCTGCACAGCCCTTTTGGTGATGGTGCTGCATCTCTGGAGGATCTCCTGGTGTGAGGGTCGCGGGGGCACCCTTGGGCCGCCAGGCACCCAGCCAGAATCAGAGGGGGAGCAGGGCGAATTATCCGCACAGGCAAAGGGCTCTTCTTCAAAGCCGGAGTCTCTCTGCCGACTGCTGTCAAGAAGTGAAGAGGGGCTGCCTCGGGTTCCCGGGTCGGGCTGGAGGATGCTCTCCAAGCTCTGGACCTCTGTCTTCTGGGACCAGTACAATCCCTGCTCGCTCACGTTTCCCAAGCTATCGGACAAGCTGTCACGGTCAGAGGCCGGGGCGGAGGCTCCCGTGGCTGCAGCCTCAACGAGAGACCGAGACCTGATTCGACTCAGGGGACTGTCTTTCCCCCCCTCCATGATGTTTCTTGAGCGAGGATGGACTGCATCCCAACGGCTGCCTTTCTGCTGGTTTGGTGGGGTGTTCCTTCTGGAGAGAGTGGTGACTTCTGAGAGGTTTGGGGTGGAGATGCATAGACCACTGCTGCCGGCAAGAGCCAGGAATTTACTGTGTGGGTTTTTGTACGGCCGGAGGAACATGGAGGGGATGTAGCCCATGCGCCCGTTGTACCTGAGAGACACATTGCAGGAGTGAAAAAGATCCCATTTAAAAGCCAAAGAAGATCCAAGACTAGTGGGGTTTGCTGGATCTGTGCTACTGTTTGGTAAGGATCCCATCTGCCTTCCACTCTGCTAATTCAGGCCAGAGGGTGAAAAGCCTCCCTGAAGGCTCATTTGGCATTAAGTTTTTTTCCCAAACACAGGAAGTAATTCTGGTGCATTCAAGCCACACCCTAGAACAATGTGCAATGTTGTATATTGGGGGGGGGGGGATAGTAGCCCTAATTTCTGTGCCAAGACAAAACTGAGATTTGAAGGCATAATGTCACGTTCCACAGGCTTAGTAGAGAGACAGCTTTCCTGAGCCAGTTCTGCAGACAGCCTTTCTAGATCCTTCTCCCACAAAAGGCAGCCAGAGACTTGAGGGGAAATTTTGTTTACTGAAGGAGCAGGTTCATCTTGTGCCTTGCTTGTGTCAACTTTATTGAATTCCTGTGATCTACCGATGGGTTTTATATTTAGTAAGCAAAAGCAATTGTCTCTTTAACAACTAAGGCATAGCTGAGAACCAGCATGGTGTAGTGGTTCAGAGCGGCGGAGTCTGATCTGGAAAACCAGGTTTGATTCCCCCACTCCTCCACACGAGCGGCGGAGGCTAATCTGGTGAACCGGATTGGTTTCCCCACTCCTCCACATTAAGCCAGCTGGGTGACCTTGGGCTAATCACAGCTCTCAGCCCCACCTACCTCACAGGGTGTCTGTTGTGGGGAGGGGAAGGGGAGGTGATTGAAAGCCGGTTTGTGTCTCCCTTAAGTGGTAGCAAAAGTTGGCATGTAAAAACCAACTCTTCTTCTGATCATGTGTAAAGGCCCACTTAGTTCCCCCTTATTAGAAAGACCTCCGCAAGCAGCCAGTGTGTCAGAAAACGGCTTAGCAGGCCAGGGTTTTAGATCTCCCCCCTTCCCCAGCTTACCAGACAAGCCACCAGCCATTGTCAGATTTCTCCAGCACTTCCACAACGACCCCGACGTTCACAGAGTGTTCATCCTGATTCTTTGCTTTGTAGGAGCGTGTGATATAATACAGCAGCTCTGAAAGGGAGGGGGGAAGAGGACATTTTGCTACCACGTGGCTCAGAGCTCATGCTTCCGACCAGTGTGCTGCATAAGCAAGAAATTATAACAGATCAAGCTGCCATATGGGGAATTCTGATAGCCCATCCTATCTGACTGACTGTGGTTTTCCAGGGTTTGAGGTCCTCCTTGTCCTTCTACAGGTTGAACATCATGCCTTCAACAAACATGCTCTGAAGAGCTGCAGAGTTTCCCTGACTGTCTAAGCAGGGGCTGCTGACTAAATGCAAGTTTCAACAGTGCTCTCTCTCTCTCTCTCTCTCTCTCTCTCTCTCTCTCTTTGGACAAGGCAGCATCAGACATTTCTCTACGTAAAAAAGAGCCACACTGGGTAGAACTACCTTCCTCGTTGGTTTCTCTGACGACTGATGCATCCTCCCTCTCCTCCAGATATGGGGCTGGGAACCAGGCAATTTGCTTCTGGTCATTTTCCACTAGCCACCATCCTGCAAAAAAAACATTTTTTTTAATCGATTAAGATGTCATCAGGTAACTCTTTTCTCTCTCTCCAGTCTCTGCTAGGGCTCTGTTTCTAAAACCATGCCAGTGGGCATTCTGCACCTGCCCGTAGGTTCCCGTTGTTTCAGACAGGCAAGGCATTTAAAAGTGGTTCAGAAGGTAAATTCCCAACAGCACACATGCTGGGAGTGGAATAATAGAATCATAGAGTTGGAAGGTAGTACCAGGGTCATCTAGTCCAACCCCCTGCATAATGCAGGAAACTCACAACTTACTTCCCCCCCCAATGACCCCTACTCCATGCCCAGAAGATGCCCAAGATGCCTCTCATCATCTACCTAAGGTCACAGAATCAGCATTGCTGACAGATGGCCACCTAGCCTCTGCTTAAAAACCTCTAGGCAAGGAGAGCTCACCACCTCCCGACGAATGCATGTTCCACTGAGGAACGGCTCTAACTGTTATTTTTAGTGCTGTTCTTCAATACGAGTTCGTGGCACGCTCAACCTAGGGGCTGCCCAGTTCATAAGCTGTATACATTTAGGGCTCCAACAAAAAAGTTGGAAGGTCTCATATTTTGTTCCAGCTGTCAAATGGGCTTCTATGACTTGTGTCCGATTGCCTCAGAGCTCCATACCTGTGCTGTCCTTCATGAGTACTTCAAGCGTTTCCTCCTTGGTGGCTCGGAAGGGCCTGTTCTTTGTGTCTTTGGTTTCAAAGTCTTCGATGCATCTGTAGCTCTGGGAGATAACTGGCTGTGTGATGGTTGGGATGGAAGGCTTGCGTGTCTCCTTTTTCCTCTGTCCCATTTCAGAAGGCAAGATTATGATGCTGGAGGGGGGGGGAGATGATGAAACCAAAGTGGGATTTCGCCTAACAATGTGACCCTTCCCTTCCAAGCATTTCTTTTCAATTATTAGCCTTATGGTGGGGGTCTTCTGGGAGCTCATGAAAACTTGCTGAGTCTCACCACAGTCAGAGACCATTAACTAACTCCCTGTTCCGTTAGGGAAATTCTTTTTGGTATGGCATTCTGAGGACTTTACAGAGGTACGTGGCTGACCTCCGCTGGAAACAGGATCCTGGGACTAGCAAGGCAAGTCTTATAATGCCAATTTTAAGGATTCGTGAGTTGTGGCTGAACAAGACCCGTGTGTCTAGCACACATCGTATCAGCCTGCAAACAGAATTGTTTTAGACGATTATTCCTATAATGTTTTTTTTTTAAATTAAGTTCTTCCCTCCCACAATCGGCAGGAAGAAGGCGCTCTGCTCAACAGGGCCAGGGCTCCAATCTAGCTAGCAATTGAGCCCCATGAGTTATTCTGGGTAGCATGGCGGCTGGTTGTAATTGTTGAAAGGTCAGCCAAAAGCTCTCTGCATGTTCTCAGAGGGTCCCTCTTCTTATCACTACATGAGGTTGAGCCTGAGGCAAAGCAGTTGAGCAGACCCAGAAGAAGTCCCATCAAGGGCAAGAAAAGCCTGTGCTAGACTGGAAATGGTGACACCATCCTGCCTCTTCTTCTCACCATGCCACACTCCCAATGCACACCCAACATCATGCCAAACATGATGAGCTTGGTTGTATTTAAGGTAGTCTGAATGGAATTAGAAGCTATGGCTTAAAGCAGGGTTGTAAACCTTGCCTGGTGCTAAGTGGAATTTCATGTGGTGTCTGAGCAGATGGGAAATTAAAGCTCCTAGCTGTGGTTTGCCTGGCATTACATTTGGCAGGGGCTGAAGTGAGCTTAAGAAGCATTCCCCCTCTCCCGAGCCTCTTAAAATATACTTTTATAAATATTTGTACCTGTTTTCTGGAAAAGAAGGGTCCAGGTCTTGGCTCTGCGCTTCAAAGAAATGGGTCACGTCTTCCCCTTGGGAAATTTTAGGCTTTGCTTTCAGGAGCTCCGCGCAGTAAACCTCGAGCAGCTTCAGTCGGTCCAGGCTTCTGCCCAGATTCCAATCCTTCCTCAGCCTCGAACGTGCAGCTTCGAAGGGATCAGAGGAGGAAGAAAAATCAAGAAGTTGCCACTGTTTGGTAGCACCTGCCCCAAGCCCAAATTACCCCAGTGTCTGTTCTTGCAGGTTCCCTTTGGGGAGATGCGTATGGAGTGGGGATACAAATCCAGTTCCACCAGATTAGCCTCCGCCGCTCATATGGAGGAGTGGGGAATCAAACCCAGTTCTCTAGATCAGACTCCACCGCTCTTAACCACTACACCACACTGGCCCTGTTGTGGGACATGCTGCCAAGCCAAAGTTTGCAGACTGTAACAGTTTTAAGATGGCAGACTTCATTAAGGAAGACTGTGCCAGGGACAAAAAAAATCTCAGGTGAGGTTGCCCTAGATGTGGCTGAAAATATAAACGCCAGCTGTAATTTGAATCTGCCTCTAGCATTAATTCTAACAACATTCAAGTTTTAAAGTTGCTCATGTTCATTCTTCTTCCTTTCTCCCATTCCTCCTACCCAAGCATTATTTTCCCATGTTGTGAGTCGGCAAGGTTCACAGGGTCTGGGTGTTCCACTGCTCTATAAAGCTTCAGGTGGATTGTTAGGAACCCCCGTGTATCAAGCATCCAATTTCATCCTCATGCAGTTCGGTTACCAAAGGCCATCCTTCACCCTTCCCCTTTTACCTTTAAACTTTGGGATGGTGCGATCAGATTTCTTCAGTAGGCCGCTTTCGATGGGGAATTTTCTCTTCAGTTCTTTCTAAGCCGTGGACAAAGAACGGCAAAATTAGTAAGGTCACTCAGGCAGAGAAGAGAAATAATTGCACGTGAAAAGGAACAACAACCCAAATAGCATACAAACGATGCCTCGTGGTCAGAAGCAAACTTACATGGAGTTTCTTAAACTCTTCAAACGTCCTGTAGATGAGGATATTGTTCTGATCTGACCAGGACACAGAAAGCATATAGGTCTGGAATAGTTGAACAGAATACGAAGTCAGTTTGTGATATTAGAACGTCTCATCCACGAAGTACCCAGAACTGGGAATTTTATACACTTAAAAAAATATCTATGGAGTGACCCAGGGGTCAATCTTTTCCTTGACTTTCCACCCCTTCGCCTGGCCATTAGGATGAGATTTTGACCAGGCTGAAACAAAATCCTGACCAGCGGATGTGGCCGGCCAGGTGTAGATTCGGTCGGCTTCGGATTTGCAATGGTCCACAGGCAAATCCTTGATGCTTGCAGAGGTCTGAGACAAAAACACCCTTCAGGCTGCTCCTTCTAGTTTCCGAAGAAACTGGAGAAGGCTGGTAAGTCCTTAGCTTTTAGATCTGAACTATTTAAAATGTACATTAAAGACACCAATCACGTTGGGATTGATCCTAAATTACCGTAGATGTACAGCAATGCAGCGGTGGAAGAATTAAGATGGAAGTTAATTTCCAATTAAAATATCATCAAGGCTTATTTTTCATTTTTGTAATTGCTTTTAATTTTTTTGTATTAAAAATGCCAGGAATATAACTATATTATTTGAAATGTCTGAAATTTCCCTGTTGGAGTGAACCAGGCAAGCAAAAAGTGAAGGGGACGCAAGCGAAATACCTTCTGTTTTCCGTGCTTCAGCAAGCCGAGGGCTTTCACCTCCATCGGGAATCTGTTGCCGCTCATCTCTTCCCCGTGGTGCTCGCAGGTGCCTTTTCAAAATCTGTTTGAAGCACCTGCCTCCTGCAGGCTAATTTAAGAGCTGAGAGGGAGGAGTCGGACTTTTCCCAGGTGCGCCAGGCCGGCCTGTGGTTGGCGCTTTGTTTCGGAACAGGGAAAGAGACAGAAATTCCACTTGCTGCCTTTCCTGCTCTTGTTCGAAGAGTGTGAAAGTCAGTCATGGGTGGGGGAGGATGAGTGTCCCTCCCTCGAGGCTACAGCTTCACCTCTCCCCACTGCAAAGTACCTGCAGGAAACAGGAAAACATTCAGCTGGCACAAAAGGAGTCTAATGGTACCTAAAAGACCCACCGTTTTTCCCCATTCAGTTGGATCTTATGACTCCCTTCTGCCAAGTTTTCCTCCAACGGAGAATAACTTTTACCAATGGATAAAACCACCTCTGCTTGTTGCTTGCTTTGAAAGCCGTTTGCCAGGGTTGCCATAAGTCTATGGTGACTTGATAGCACTTACATACGTACATAAAGGCTTTTTTCCCCATCAAAGGAAGTTTTTTTTTTTCTCTATCAGCTTTATCTCTTAGAGCAGGGGTACTCAACCATTTTGAGTAGGGTTGCCAGGTCTCTCTTCGTCACCAGTGGGAGTTTTTTTAGTGGAGCCTGAGGAGGGTGGGGTTTGGGGAAGGACTTCAATGCCATAGAGTCCAATTGCCAAAGCGGCCCTTTTCTCCAGGTGAAACTGATCTCTATCAGCTGGAGATCAGTTGTAATAGTGGGAGATCTCCAGCCAGTACCTGGAAAAAAGTGTGAGGAATAATAAAATCCACACTGGCGGCAGCTGCTGCTGAAACAAGGTTATTTTTATCGGCCCAAGGTTATTTTTATCTGCACAGCCAATCAGAAGCCCCACCTGGCTCCTTTCTACACAAATTTGATGGGGACACCTTCCTTAGAGAGATTCTCCACTGAAAGAAGACTTGTCAGAAGGCAGTCATAGGATCCAACCCGCTGTGATTTTCTCAACTTACACATATTCTTACACCAGACATAGCCTTACTGAATGCTTGTCTTAGCATTTCCTAGGATGCACCTCTGAGAAACGACCCCCTAAGTGATGCCTTAGCAACATTAAGTCAGGGATTTATTAGTGGAACTGTATCAGCACATGCCAGAATGTGTTCCCTTGTCTTAGCTAGGGGTTAAGTTTTGGATGCCTTCCCAGCACTCCCGGAAACTGCATCACATTTCGATTCCAGGCAGAAAGCAGCGGAGATAAGTAGAAATCCCGCAAAAGTGGATTAAACGGAGCTGAGCCTACCAAAAAGCAGCCAAGAAAAATTGTGTGGGGAAGGACTAGATATGAAGTACTAACATAGCGATGAACTTTCCATGCTGTAGAAACATTAATGATTGCTGGGACAACTAGACGACTGGTAAGACAAACAAAATATTGTTTTTTCCCTTGTTCTTTGGACCTCTTCTCATAAACAGGTATCTTATTGTTGAGGCCTGAATAGAATTTCAGAAGGGTGGGCGCTGTGGATCCGTCACGCTAACAATAGTGGTTCCCCCAGGACAACAGTCTTCCACTGACATAAGAGGAGAGGAAAGTCCAATTATCTTGTGACACCGAAGACTGATGGATTTATTGTGACAGAAGCTTTTGCGAGTCAGACCCCATTTTAGCACATGGGCTTTGCACCATCTTTTTTTTTTTTATTTACTTCCCCCCCCCATAATAACACAATCCATCTTATTAGTTATTTCATAAAACTTATCATTCCATATGTTAGTAAGTAGCAATATATAGCTTAATGTATACCTTCAATGTTAAATACATCTAATAGCTTGGACTCCCCCCCCCCCAGCTTCCTCTAACCTATTCATAATCTAGTCCTTCCTTTATATTGAATATTATCTATTCTTACTAGACTAGTATATAATTATAATTTTCTATTTATTCCTAATGTCCATTATATACCCATTGTCTTATATAGCCTAATCACCAGTATTATCAATTAAAATTAAAAGGAAATGTCAGGAAAGAAAATACCAAGACCACGGTTACACAGCCCGGATAACTTACGAGAACCAATGAACTCTGACCGTGAAAGCCTTCGACAAAATTAAAAGGCTTTGCACCATCTTTGAAGGTATGGATTGTGAGCCCCAGTCGGTGTGGCCATAATTCAGCCCTTGGCTTCACCCCACCAAACATAGTGGACCTTTCTACTAGGGTTTACGGTTGTGGATTAGGAAATATCTGGAGATTTTGGGAGGTAGGGTTGACCAACCACCAGGTACTAGCTGGAGATCTTCTGCTATTACAACTGATCTCCAACCGATAGAGATCAGTTCACCTGGAGATAATGGCCACTTTGGCAATTGGATTCTATGGCGTTGAAGTCCTTCCCCTCCCCAAATCCCGCCCTCCTCAGGCCCCACCCCAAAAACCTCCCGTCTGTGGTGAAGAGGGACCTGGCAACCCTATGGGGAGGGGAAGCTGGGGAGGGTGGGGCTTGGGAAGAGACCTCCACAGGGGACAATGCCATAGATTCCCCCTTCCAAAGCAGCCATTTTCCCACCCCCCCAGGGGAGCTGATCTCTGTCATCTGGAGATCCATCGTAATACCAGGAGATCTCCAGGCCCCACCTGGAGCTTGGCAATCCTACTTCTGCATTGAGATATTCTCTGCTGCGGGCTCTCCTGATGTCTGATGGCACCGATGTGGAATCTTTGGAACACATTTTGACAACAAAACCATGGCTGGTAAGGAGAGAATAAATATTTGCAGAACCACATGCAAATGAGCGTTCCTTTCAAAGCAAAAGAGACAGTAGCAGGAACTAGTGTGTGCCAGCTTCGTTCTTCTTCAGTGAAGTCTTGCATTGCCTGGGAAACTATTGATTTACTGTCAGAGCACAAGGAAGTGGCAGAAATCATAAACTGTAAAGAGTGCAGCTGGGTTAAAAGTGAGTCAATCAATCACTAGTTTATTTGCAGTCGTAGACCATCAAATAAGACCAATTTGCATAGCTAAATAGCATAGGATAAAAACAAATACAAAATAAATTTGCTATTAAAATGGTTAAATGGTCAAATCCCCCCCACCATGGCACCGGCCTTTGGGCAGGGTTACCAGCTACGAGTTGGGAAGAGGGTTGCCAACTTCCAGGTGGTGGCTGGAGCTCTCCTGCTATTACAATTCTGCTATTACAACTGAACAGAGATCAGTTCGTCTGGAGAAAATGGCCGCTTTGGCCACTGGACTTCTATGGCATTGAAGTCCCTCCCCAAACCCCACCCTCCTCAGGCTCCACCTTCAAAACCTCCCGCCGGTGGGGAAGAGGGGCCTGGCAACCCCAATGCCCCCGTCATGGACTCCGACAGGATTTGGGGGCCCTCTGGAAGAAGCAGGTGGTGCAAAAGCGCCTCTGCCGCTGACCCTTGTGGATGTCGTGGGCCAAAAGTAAGCATGGCGGCGCCGTGCCTTTGGCCCTTTCTTCGGGGCCTGGCGGTCACTCCTCCTCGACACCTTCTGGAGTGCTGGGTGGCCTCATCATATCACAAGAAGGCCCCTGTTACAGTGGTCTGAGAGTTAAGTTTGTCCTAGAATAGTTAAATTCGCAGAAAGTCCAGAGCAGGTATGGCTGGATAAATTATTAATTGACGAAAACCCTACGGTCTCAAAACAAAGGGGCCCCTTTTTGTGCAGGTGCAAGAAAAGGGCTGGGGGGAAAGGACAAGGACATTTAATAAGTATAGAAACTCTGCTCCAAGTTTTACACTGTGGATAGTATTTTATCTTTTTATTTTATTTGTCTTGTTTTTTAAATGTAAGGTTTGAGATTTTGGATTTGTAGCATAGCAATGCAATATTATATTTGCTGGTCTATGGCTGCAATAAATTATATTATTATCCTCATCATAAGGATAATAATACGTGGTATTTTTCAGCCTAGGCAGCAACAGCAGGTTCCCGCTGCAGGTAGTTTACGATCTAAATGTCTGAGGCTGAGGAGTATAAAAGGATGGGTGAAAAGGGAAGAAGAGGACCAAATTTTGATACCCAGGACTCTCCGGTTTCTTTTTGTGGGTGGTTTGAGGACATCTTTTGTATATGATTCATTCTGCCCACCATCCTCTCATTATAAATTTTCGTTATACATTTGCTAAATTGCCCATTTTGACAACACAGGTGTGGCTGTAGACAATTTTTTCCTCTCACAGAAAGAAGCAGCCTAAGTTTTTTTTTAAGAATGATGTTTTTAAGAATGATGTTTGAAAAGTGTGAGAATAAATGAGGAGGTTGAGCTCATTGTTAAAAACAGATGTTGGCAATACTGTATCAAACCAGGAAATATGGTATCAAGCTAAGAAATGTGCCCGATAGCAAATAGAATAAAAGATATGTATGCTATAATACAGCAGAAGGGTTCTGAAAACGTGCCATGAAAAGAGGCGGGAAGAGTCTTGAAAGAAAGCAAAGGAAGTTTGAAAACTTGATATATTGAGGAAACAAAGCCAAAGTTGGTTTTATGACCCAAAAAAACCCAACAACAAAAAAAAAAGGCAGGAAGAAAGAACTAAGGGCAGCCAGGAGGTTTGAAAAATAAATGTGGCATTAAACGTTTAAAACAGAAAGATGTTAACCGGCGTGGGAACAATAAAACTGAAGTGAAGGAAATTATTGTTTTTAACATAGGTGGGTGTTTTTTTTAACATAGGTGGGTTTCCCCCCCCCCCATAGGTTGTCCTGTTTCCAGTAAAGATGTATAGTTTATTGCACAGGATTCCTCCATGGCTGAGGGGAGCTGAGGGAAGGTCAGGGGCCGTCCTCTGTCCAGAAAGGGGGACTTTTGAAAAAGGCGGGAAAAGTGTCAACAAAGGAGCCCCGATTGCCTCACCCGCCCTAATGACGAAGGAAGCGTTATAAAAGAAATCCGGTTTATCAGGGGAAAGAGAGTAAGAAGGCTAAAGAGTATTATTGTGCAAAAGTAAGAAGGAGAGGTGTAGAAAACAGCACTGTGGGGAAAAAAAACTGTTGAGTTTTGGGCACCGCGATTTAAGAAGGATGGAGACAAGCTGGAACCGTGTCCAGAGGAGGGCAACAAGGATGGCGAGGGGGGTCTGGAGACCGAGTCCTAGGAGGAAAGGTTGAAGGAGCTGGGTGTGTTCAGCCTGGAGAGGAGAAGACTGAGAAGGGGATACAAGAACCATCTTCAAGGACTTGAAGGGCTGTCCTATGGAGGAGGGGGCCGAGTTGTTTTCTGTGGCCCCAGAAGGTCGGACCAGAACCAGCAGGTTGAAATTAAATCAAAAGAGCTTCCGTCTAGACATTAGGAAGAACTTTCTAGCAGTTAGAGCGGTTCCTCGGTGGAAGGGGCTTCCTCGGGAGGTGGTGAGCTCTCCTTCCCTGGAGGTTTTTAAGCAGAGGCTAGGTGGCCATCTGTCAGCAAGGCTGATTCTATGACCTTAGGCAGTTCATGAGAGGGAGGGCATCTTGGCCATCTTCTGGGCATGGAGTAGGGGTCACTGTGTGTGTGTGTGTGTGTGGTGGGGAGGTAGTTGTGAATTTCCTGCATTGTGCAGGGGGTTGGGCTAGATGACCCTGGTGGTCCCTTCCAACTCTAGGATTCTAAGAGTTTATGGAGAGCGTTGACCTGGATGGGCCCCGGCTAGCCTGATCTCCTCAGATCTCAGAAGCTAAGCAGGGTCAGGCCGCAGTTAGTACTTGGATGGGAGACCACCGAGGAAGTCGAGGGTTGCTATGCAGAGGCAGGCAAGGGAAAAACTACCTCTGAACGCCCCTCGCCTTGAAAACCTTGAGTCGGCCGTGACTTGGCAAAAAAAGCAAACATTTTTTTTTGCTGGATTCCCTGAAACGCCACAAGATCAAATGCCCTGAGCCCCTCACCTGTGCCAGGAAAAGATAACCAAATGTTGCCAAGCCCGCACATGAATTTTCTTGTTCTGATTCACTCCTGTGTCAACACAAATCTATTTTTTTTTTCTGTTGTAATCATTCCTTTTCTTATTTCCTTGGGAAAACACCCGCCTGGCTCTTTTAAAATGTAACAGCCAAACTATCTACCCTTACAAAGCCACGTGTTCGGATTGTACAGAGTTTAATCATAACACAATATCCTTTCCTATATAAATAAGTATGGTTTATAAAAATCAAGGGCTTTGTTTATTCTGGCTTGGCCCACTGGATAATTCGGAGGTGTGTGTTATATTTCAGGAGCCCCAAAGCAGATATTGGTTGATAAAACCCAGGTCTGGCAAACCCATGTGGTGCTGAACAGCTGTATAGAAGGCATGGGGTTTATAGGGTGCGTTTTTGCTTCAAACTGTACCCTCTTTTCCAGGACTTTGCAATTGTCTAGCAACAACTGGGATTCCCAGACCTGGATCTACAGCTGAAATCTAGCTGTTCTACGTCAGTAGCAATTCCAGAAGACACCATGGGGAGAAAAAGGAAGCATAGAGCACAAACCTACGTATATTGTGTGAAAATGAAGAGCTAAAAGATGCCAAAGCCCCCCCCCCTTTTTTTTTGCTAACACTTCTCTTAGCACAAACGTTAGCTTCCTTCTTGGACTCGGTCAATGAGTTGATGGAAAACAAAGTTGATTTACTAGACCAGAATCCAGCTTTGGCAAGCATGAGTCCAGATGATAAATATTTGGTAAATGCCTCCCGTCATACTTCTAAACATAAAAGCCCAACACTTTCATTCAATGGGCTGAGTCAATTATTGCCTGTTGCTTTGAAATTACGTGATACCCTCAGAGGTTTACTGACAAGGCTGCAGTTTTTGTGTTTGCCATTTATATAGGGGATGCTAATAGCTATAACAGGTATATCTCTAACCTCCATGCCCAAATGGTAAGGACATATAAGGAGAGGCAAGACGGCCCCTATTTGAAGGAGGATATTGAACTGGACCAAATGATTCTTGGTCTGATCATAGAAGACTCTTCTTGTGTCCCAAAGAAAGGCTTGACGTGCTTTCTCTGCTGTAATATATAACCATTGACAGTTCCTCAGCAAACAAATTGATATTAAAACAAAACCTGAAATCCAGAAGTTTGAAAACTCACTATATTGAGAAATGTGATCGCTTTCCCCATATTTGGTGACTACAAAACACGTTCAACAGGTTTGGGGTGGTGTTTTTTTTTAAACAGTCTTTATCATAGTTCAATCAACATAAAAGGCAGGTAAAGAGTAACCCTGGAATCCTCCTTGATTGCATACAATTGTATTTTTTTCCCCAGCTAGGAAATTGTAAAAAGGTAAGGTAAAGGTCCCCCGTGCATTCCTGACCAATGGGGTGACGTCACATCCCGACGTTTAGTAGGCAGACTTTGTTTATGGGGGTGGTTTGCCAGTGCCTTCCCCAGTCATCTTCCCTTTACCCCCAGCAAGCTGGGTACTAATTTTACCGACCTCGGATGGAAGGAAGGCTGAGTCAACCTTGACCCGGCTACCTGAAACCAACTTCCATTGGGATCAAACTCAGGTGAGCAGCGCTTGAACTGCAGTACTGCCGTTTACCACTCTGCATCATGGGGCTCCCTAAGTGAATGTAAGCCAGTACAAAGAAAGTGGCTGAAAGTGGTAGAAGACCAAGGCCCATCAAGAAGATTCCTTATATCTTCTGTCTTAAGTACCTCAAGAAATTGAGGTTCTTTCACCTCGATTCCAACCACTCAAAACTAGAATCATAGAATCATAGAGTTGGAAGGGACCACCAGGGCCACCAAGTCCAACCCCCTGCACAATGCAGGAAATTCACAACAACCTCCCCCACACACGCACACCCAGTGACCCCTACTCCATGCCCAGGAGATGCCCAAGGTGCCCTCCCTCTCATCATCTGCCTAAGGTCACAGAATCAGCATTGCTGACAGATGGCCATCTAACCTCTTCTTAAAAACCTCCAGGGAAGGAGAGCTTACCACCTGCCGAGGAAGCCTGTTCCACTGAGGAACCGCTCTTAACTGTTAGAAAATTCTTCGTTTTCTATTGTCATGCTACAAGTCATGCTTGCTTTTATAAGCGTCTCTGTTAAGTGCAATATGGGGTAATTGTGGCATCATGGTTAGAGCGTTGACTAAGATCTGGAATGCCCAGGTTTGAATCCCCACGGCCGTGGAAGGCCACTGGGTCACTTTATGCCAGTAACTCTCTCTCAGGTTTGTTGTGTGGATGAAATGGAGGAGAATGACATCAGCTGCTTTGGGTCACCACTGAGGGGAAAGGCAGGGTAGAAATGGAAGCAACATAAAATAAAAATTCAGCCCCGCAGTATAAGCTAGGCTCTTCCCTTTTTAAAAAATAATCTACCCTAGTTTGCCAACCAGGTTCCTCTAGGAAGCCCACAAGCAAGACGACTGCAACAGCATTCTCCTGACTTTGTTCCACAGCACCTAATATATTAGGCATGTTCCTCTGATCCTGGAGAGAATAGGGACGCATCATGACTAGTATCCATTTGGACTAGTAGCCACAAATAGCCCTCTCTTCCCTCTTCAAGCCTTCCAAGTTGGCAGCCATCACCACATCCTGGGGCAGGGAGTTCCACAATTTCACTATGCGCTGTGTGAATGCTTCCTTTTATCAGTTTTGAATCTCTCACCCTCTGGCTTCAGCAGATGACCCTTCATTCTAGTATTATGAGCAGTAAGCATTAAGCTTGGTCTCAGTGTTCACACACGACTGTCCATGCGCACTGTCTTTTTATCATGCAGCATGAGTCAAAGAGTAACGACAGGAAATGCACATTGAGCAAGGGTGAGAAGAAGAGATTCGAGGGCAAATGGTAGGAACATGGGTTGGGCAACAGAAATGAATTGGTGCTGCTGTATTCTCGGAACAGAGATCAGCAACTGGCAGCTTCTGGCTGTAACCTGCCCCTTCTCCATGTGATGCCTTCTGGTTTCTTGTCAACCCTAGAAGCAAAGCATAGATTAACACAATAAATTAGTTGTGGTAGGAGGTGACTTTTCTGTGGGGCCTTAAAGCCTGCAGTTCTCCCTAGACTGTCCCTCGGGGCAAAATACCTTCAGCAAAATAAGGAACTAGCCCAGGCTGCCAATGGGTTTTTAAAAGTCATTTTGGCTAAGGGGAAGAGACGACAGCAGACCTGTTAGTTAGTTTAATCCCAAGCCTCCCCAATAATGAAGAAAGTAGGGTGTGAAGAAGAGTGTGTGGGTGAAGAGAAATTACTCCCTGTGAGTGTGATAATTTCTCTCCTCTGAGGTCTCTTTTTTTCCACCAGCCAAGGTGACTCCCACTAATGGAGCCCAGAAGAAAAATGTAGGGGGGATGTATATAAAAAGACTGCAGGTATGTGCCCTGGGGGCAGGAGAAGGGCTCAGCGCCTCATATTTGTAAGATTCTTTTGCCTGAAACGCCAGGTAGTCAGTCCCTTGCTTATTGGGGATGGTTTTTTTATTTAAGAGAGTGGATCTGCTACAATCCAATCTAGTTTGCTTGTTCTGTCACCTTTGTTCTGCTTATGTTTCAGAGAAAATCATTAATCTCAAAGAATCCTCTGCCCTTGTTAAAACATAACATCCTTGTGGCACCAGGAAGCACAGCTCCACAAAAGAGTGATAAGAGGTTCATTTTTAACTCAGAGCATCATCATGAGCAGAACATTTCTGGGTCATCAATTGTAAATACCTTGTTAGGACACATCTGCGCATTAAGTACAATTTATTGTCTCTTTTCCATTTGTATCAGTAGCACAAATGGGGGGAGATGCTCACCAACAGTTTATTAATAAACCTCTTTGTGACCTAAGCCGTTTCAATGTGCTGATCATGTCATGGGCTGCCACAGTAACAGCACCTATGGTCTCTGAGATGTTCAGCACCCACATCAAGATTGTAAAGCTGTCAGGGGAATCAGCTTCTTGTCAGTCCCGTAGATTTCAATAATTTCTGATCCAGTTAGCATCCTAGGACCAAACATTTGCTTGGATTTGGTTCGTTTCTGGGGGATATCCTGCATCTGTGTAGAAGCTAAAGTTTGTTTTCCATTTTTTTTCTAGAAGAAATCAACACCGTCCCGCATCTCTGCTCCATGGCCTATCCACGTAGAGCAAGGTCTTCCATAGCCGGGAAATGCAGTAAGAAAAGTAACCGCTTGACATTGGTGTTCCTCTGGATTAAGAAGCTGGCTGAAACAAAGGAATGCTGCCCCATGTCGCCAGGAACCTCTAGGAGCAGACTCCCCCATATCTCCCCTTATTCCACAAGAAGCAAAACCCAGTCTCTAGATGCCATGCAGTGTTTCAAGCGCAGAGAGCTGCCCCCGCGGGATGCACGGACTCGCTCAAAGATGCTGAATGCTGTCATTTTTCAAGAAGCCAGTAAGAAATCTTATAAAGGCCACAAGCGGAGGAGCCAGGCAAAGAAAAGACAAATGGAAAGTGAGGTAAGGGCTAAGCTAGAGACGGTGACCAGTAGAATTAACAGCTGGTTCTATTCAGCATAGGGACGAAACCCTGGCTTCTTTTCATACTGGACACATCTGGAAATCCTATGCATTTTGGAAGAGGATAAATCTGTCGCTCTGTTCGTCAGTGGGATATTTTAATGATGGGTGTCATTGCTTAATGTTATCCCGGCGGCAAAGAAGCCTATATATTTTACTCGTATTATGAAGCCCACCCACAGTCTCTTATTGGAGAAGAAATCTGTCTGTCCCAATCCCACAGTTAATGGCAGGCTGAGGAGACCCTACCCTTGCGCAAAACAGAAACACAGGTTTCAATGCCTCTCCTCCAAAGTAAGCAAAGAATCAAAGGGACCTCAATCTTGGCACTAATTATGCTTGAAATTTCATAATTATATATATTAGTAAACTGGAATAATTACTGGTATTGTAACTGTTCCAGACGACGGTATTGTATGGCACTGCAGAACATGATGGCGAAATTTTTGAAGAATTCAAGGATGTGTTTGTGTGTGTGGAGGGGAACATACAATGTCTTTGGTAAAGTTCGGTTAGAGATGCTGAAAGGGGCACAGATACCAAAGGCAATTATAATAATAATTTTTTTTTGCAGTGTTTAGTAAATGGAGTTAAAGGTTTGGAGATATAAGCAAATAATAGTATTTTTACTTGTTTTGTGCACATGTGAGTGAGCATCACAAATTCTGGTTTGATTATATATGTATGGCTAGCCCATAATTCTTAGATTCACACGTTCACAGTTATATGCGAGTTCTGTGGTTGCTTTTGGGGGATCGATGGAGGGCATTTATGCACGGGAGATTTTACCTTGGATTTGCCACTCTTTAGATGCACATTTCCCCCATCCAAATTGTCAAAACCCTCAAAAGTAGGGTCAAAATTCTCAAAAGTAGGGTTGCCAGGTCCCTCTTCACCATCATTGTGAGTTTTTTTGGGGCGGAGCCTGAGGAGGGCGGGGTTTGGGGAGGGAAGGGACTTCAATGCCATAGAGTCCAATGGCCGAAGCGGCCACTTTCTCCAGGTGAACTGATCTCTATCGGCTGGAGATCAGTTGTAATAGCAGGAGATCTCCAGCTACTAACCGGAGATTAAAATAGACACTTCTGTGTACTGGAAAATTAAACCCCAAAACACACAGAAAACGTATGAAGAAATCTATAGCAACATATAATAAAGTACAACAATATCATAGACACACTGTCTTCACGGAACAACATTAATTCCGAATAAAAGTACATATCCAACAGGTAAGTGTCCAAACCACAATATATCCAAATGTTGGATACCAATATCATAGATCTTCACGGAACAACATTAATTCTGAATGAAAAGTACGTATCCAACAGGTAAATATATCCAACAGGTAAGTATCCAAACCACAATATATCCAAATGTTGGATACCGAACTGTTGGATATGTACTTTTCCTCCTGAATCAGTGTTGTTCCATGGAGACGGTGTGTCTGTGTTATTGCTGTACTTGATTATATGTTGCTATAGATTTCTTCATACATTTTCTGTATTTTTTTTGGGGGGGGGGTTTAATACCTGGAGGTTGGCAACCCTGACCAATAAGCCCCCATGCAGAGTTTACAGAGAGAGAGAGAAGGCAAACCCAGATTTTCCAAGGTGAAGGACACATGATTGCAGGATGTGTGCACATTATACAATATATAACGATATATTGATTATAATGATGATAATAATTATATAATGATGATAATAATTATATAATGATGATAATAATTATATAATATATACTGATTATAATGATAATAGGTGTGTGGGGTGTTCAAGGGCGGCCTCTCCTCACTCCTCCCCCTCCCCTCTCGGCGTTGCCGGGGCAACCTCCCCTCTCGCAACCTCCCCTCTCGGCGTTGCCGGGGCAACCTCCCCTCTCCCGCCCGCTGGGCGGGGCCGGGCGTCCCGGCGTGCTTCGCGCGCGGCCAAGATGGCGGCGCCCACGGCGAGCCAGGCGCGGCCGGCTCCCGGCTTTCCCTTCTTGCTGCCCGGCCGTGGGGAGGGGGCGGCGGAGGGGCAGCCCCCCAAGAGGAAGAAGCCGCCTTGCCGGGCCTGCACCGATTTCAAGAGCTGGATGCGCGACCAGAAGAAGCAGGCGGCGTCGGTGAGGGGGGGGGGAGGCAGCGATAGGCAGACACCGCAGGGCAGGTGGGTGGGTGGCTGGCTAGGAGGGAGGAAGAGCTTGCCTACCTGTTTACCTGCCCAGGTGCATTCCCCCCCCGCGCGTCTTTTACGCCCAGGGCGGCGTGCACTGTTCGCCTCTCCTTCGGGCTATCCTGACAACACCCTTGTCAGGTAGGCTGAGAGGAAGGGAGAAGAAGAAGAGTTGCGTTTTTATATATGCCGACTTTCTCTCCCACTTAAGGGAGACTCAAAACCGGCTTGCAGTCCCCTTCCCCTCCCCACAACAGGCACCCTGTGAGGTAGGTGGGGCAGAGAGAGCTCTAAGAGAGCTGTGACTGGCCCAAGGTCACCCAGCTGGCTTCATGTGTAGGAGTGGGGAAACAAATCCAGTTCACCAGATTAGCCTCCGCTAGAGCAACTGTCCTGTGGGGAGTGGTTAAGACGCTTAGGGCTGTTTAGCTTGGAAAGAAGGCGGCTGAGCGGAGACATGATAGAGGTTTATAAAATTATGCATGGTTTGGAGAGAGTGGGCAGGGAGAAGATTTTCTACCTCTCCCATAATACTAGAACATGGGGTCATCTGCTGAAGATGGAGGGTGAGAGATTCAAACCTGATAAAAGGAAGTATTTTTTTCACACTATGCATAGTTAAATTGTGGAACTCCCTGCCCCAGGATGTGGTGATGGCTGCCAACTTGGAAGGCTTGAAGAGGGGAGTGGACATATTCATGGAGGAGAGGGGTATTCATGGCTGTTAGTTAGAATGGATACTAGTCATGCTGCATATCTATTCTCTCTAGAGGAGCATGCCTATTATTTTGGGTGCGGTGGAACACAGGCAGGACAATGCTGGTTCATTCGTCTTGCTTGTGGGCTTCCTGGAGGCACCTGGTTGGCCACTGTGTGGACAGACTGCTGGACTTGATGGGCCTTGGTCTGATCCAGCAGGGCCTTTCTTATGTTCTTATGCACATGTGGAGGAGTGGGGGGAACCAAATCCGGTTCTCCGGATCAGAGTCCACCGCTCCTAACCACTACACCACGCTGGCTCTCCTAAAACACTAGTAGCCCAAGCCCCCCCCCCCCGGGCTGAAGCAATATTTTAATTCCGGTTCTATCACGTTTTGCCTCTTAATGGAGTATTTTTTTTTTAAGCGTGGTCTTTGCATGGGGTCTTTCCCATACAGCTGCTCCCATCTCTTTTTCTGGAGAAGTACAGAAGCACGTGTGGTGGCTGGTCGCCCTGTGTGGAAAGGTGCCTTTCAAACCACCTGTCCTCTTGGATGAAGCCCCCGAGGCAGGCCTTGACAAATTTTCTTTGACTTCAGGAGACTGACTTATATTTCAGCCGTTGGGTTTTTTGTACTTTAATTACTGTACTTTCAAACTACTGCTACCTCATAACCTAATCTTAATCCTGTCACAGTTGTCATTATTTTTTTAACTATAGTAAAATTGTTGTAGTGTTTAAATATATGTGGGTTAACACTGGTTATAATCACAACAAAAAGCTAACCTTTTTCCCTCAACTTAAATAAACTCCACACTTCTGAGATTCACCAAGAAATTTGCCTACTCACAAAACAGTATTGGCAGCCTTAAGTTCAGAACAATTGGTATGCTGATACCACATTGGGGCTTGCTGTGGCTCGAAAGTTTTAGCTCATGGTGGCAGTGCTGAACAGGGTGGGGTGATGAAATTAGCAGGGTCTTGAGTGATCCCGTCTTGTCTACAGTGATTTCTGAACTTGCTGAAGCCATACAACCCATTTAGCTGTTTGCATGCTTTCTCTAGCTAGTTCCTGAGGCATAATGTTTTTCCTATGCAGGAAACAGGAGCTGAAGAGAAGGAGCCAAATCCTGAATGCCCTCTAGACAGAGAAGAACTAGGGAGAAGCTCATGGGCATTTCTTCACACAATGGCAGCATATTACCCTGACCAGCCTAGTAAAACGCAGCAGCAAGAAATGGTGCAGTTCATCCACTTATTTTCCAAGGTTTTCCCTTGTGAGGAGTGTGCAGAAGATGTGAGAGATCGGTGAGTGTGGTTTTCTGGATCGTATGCTGTTTACACGGCACCAACTGCTCATCTTGAAATTCTGCAGCCAGATAATTTGTTATTATTGACTTCATTTATACCCTGCCTTTCTTCCCAAGGGGGTCCTAAAGCCCTTTACATCGTTTTCCTCTCCTCCGTTTTATCCTCACAACAACCCTGTGAGGTAGGTGTCCGACTGGTCCAAGGTCACCCAGCGAGCTTCCATGGCACGAGTGGGGATTCTAACGCTTATCTAGATCATGCAAACTAAGCAACTGTCCACCGTGTCTTTTATTTGCATACTTTTGCCATTTTAAATTCCCCCAAATAATTCTGGTATTTCCAGTCAAGAGACATTTGTAGACATTTTACCTGTCATATCCACTAGGGAGCAGAATTGCACCAAACTGATAACTTGGCATAAAATAGAGGAAATTGTTACATGGAACAAAACAGAATCAACCAAACATGTCTGAATTGTTTTTCTCAAACAGCTCACGTGATACAAGTCATGCTTGCTTTTATAAGCATCTCTGTTAAGTGCAATATGGGGTAATTGTGGCATCCTGGTTAGAGCGTTGGACTAGGATCTGGAATGCCCAGGTTCGAATCCCCACGGCCATAGAAGGCCACTGGGTCACCTTGCGCTAGTCACACACTCTCAGCCTAACCTACCTCACAGGGTTGTTCTGAGGATGAAATGGAGGAGGGGAGAATGACATTAGCTGCTTTGGGTCACCCTTGAGGAGAAAGAAGAAGAGTTGGTTTTTATATGCCGAATTTCTCTACCACTTAAGGAAGAATCAAACCAGCTTACAATCGCCTTCCGATCCCCTCCCCACAACAGACACCCTGTGAGGTAGGTGGGGCCGAGAAAGCTCTAAGAGAGCTGTGACTGGCCCAAGGTTGCCCAGCTGGCTTCATGTGGAGGAGTGGGGAAACCAACCCTGGTTCACCAGATTAGAGTCTGCCGCTCATGTGAAGGAGTGGGGAATCAAACCCAGTTCTTCAGATTAGAGGAGTGGGGAATCAAACCCAGTTCTCCAGATCAGAGTCCACCGCTCCAAATCACCATTCTTAACCACTACACCACACAGGGTAGAAATGGAAGCAAAATAAAATAACAATTTCAACCCCACGCTTTCAGCCCCAGGAATGTGTCTGTGTTACAGACCTCTGAACTAGTTCCTGACTAGCCCTCCTGGCTGCGAGCACTCGTGGCTTTCCCAAAGGAGGCAGCCAGGGATGCGACAGGTTGGAAACCCGCGTAGAAGGAAACGTCCTCAGGCTCTTTGGTTTTCCCCCTTTGTGCAGAATACGGCGAAATCAGCCTGATGCCACCAGCAGGCAAAACCTGACCCAGTGGTTTTGCCGGCTCCACAATGAAGTGAATAAGAAGTTGGGGAAGCCCGAATTTGACTGCTCCTTCGTAGACCAGCGCTGGCGCGACGGCTGGATAGATGGGTCCTGCGATTAGATACCCTCCTGGAAATAAAACAGAACCCTCTTTAATTAAAAAAAAAGGAACACCCGCACCAATGAGGAATGCAATCAGTCCTGGGAGGGGTGTGTGTGCCAAGGCATCCATGTGTGCTTTTTTGGGTGGGCTTTGGCATGACTGAGGCAAGGAGCAGAGTCTACAAGGTGTATCCCACGTGTGGACGATTACCTGTAATTCTATAGGAAACTTGCATCCACTGGCTGCAGCTTTCCGCTTGTGGCTGGAGCGTCTTCCGACTCCGTGTCCTTTTCAGTTGCCATCCAATGCTGCCTTAAAAATCTAGGCAGTTTCTCAAGCTTGCAAGGGAGTGGGGGGCTCAACCTTTCCACTCCCTCTGTGCCAGCCCCTGCTTCCGGCTGAACAATCCTTTCTAAGGCCTGGGTGCCTTCCTCATTTTTTTCGGTACAACTGATAACTTTCCCTTTCTTTCATTCCTTACGACTGCCTGATCATCAGACCTTCCCTCATTCCCATTTCTTCCCCTGTTCTTTGTAATCACGAATACTTTTTAAAAATCACACTCTTGGAGATTCAACAGCAGTAATTGAATCACTCTGGAACTGGTTCCTCAAACACCTCTGTTGTTCTTCTCTCTGAGATGCCTTTTTTCAATGGGTTACTCGGTGTACTACTGCCAGAACATATAGGATCGTAATCTTGAGGGAAGGAAGATAAAATCATTTAATTGTGGGATCAGGTTTCCCATTTCAACTGCTAGGATGTTATCCTTTGCATTTCTCTCTCCCTCTGTCTGGTCAGGCAAGAGGGGTAAATACTAACTGAAGCACGAAATAAGTACACAGAAGTTATGATTATGTTCGCTCATGTAATGTGTTGAAACAGGAGGGGAAATCCATGAAGGTTTTATTAGTTCTGGAACCTTTGTGTGCTAAAGGATCTCACTAATGGGTGTTAGTTGTGCTGCTAGAATGACCTCTGTGTCTATTGTGAAGTCCTGCCGTGACTGGGCCACATGGTGCAGCAAGATACTTGCAGGAGAACCACGCCCATCTCGTATATCCCTCTGAAGAGCTGGGGATTGAGAGAGATCTTGGGCCCCAGGCCCGTGAACACACATGAAGCAGCATTTATCCCCATAATACTAGTGGATTGTACAGCATCAGTTCAGCCATGGTACAAATATGGGGTTAACTTTGGTATCCAAGCAAGGTGACTGTAAGAAGTGATTATATGAAGACCATAAATGAAGTTATGGGAGATGTTTCTCTCCCGAGAGATGAAAGCCTAGTTAGTTTGTGTGTTAAATTTGTGACCCTCAGAAATGCAGTTTTTCTGTTTCTGGGTATTACAAGCAAGCCCCGCGTCCTAGCTGGGGGCTCATCTTTAATCCCCCGCTGGGATCATTTGCCGATGTTTCTCCTGTGCATTTGGCCTCCACAGCATCTGCTGATTTATTAATTTACTGAGCTGTTTTAGCACCCCTGATACAAGAGGACTGGGTGCAGTTATTTACATTTAAGTGTCTTCAGGCAAGGACCCGATAACTCTGCGTGGCCTCTTGCTAAAGCCACCTAAAGCAGGGTACAAAAGGCTTTGGATGAAAACAAATGGTTTTGAATTGCTCTGTGTGATTTTTTTAAAAAGGCATGTCAGTTTATCTGATTGGCAAGGGCATTGTTTGTTCAATTACACCTGATGAGACCGCAGATATGAAGCGTGTCTGAAAATGTATTTATTTCCTGTCTGGTAACCAAACAATAAAGTTAAACATTTCATTTACTTTCCTCTTTAAAAAAAAAGGCTTGATAAAACGACAGTTGCCAGTAGCCTTGAGGTGAGGGGAAAGAGAACACATCTGTCTTCACGTCAGCTTTGCGTAATATTTTAGGACACTTAACTAAAACTGTAGAGAAATGGAGGCATTAAATTACCAGATTTGCCGGAAAAGTGTAGCTATCTCCATTTGTGCCAAAAGTAAGGTGATGGGGAAAAAATGGACTTAAGGCAGCCCGAAACCTTTAAAAACAACTCCTGCTGCTTTGGCTGTAAGACTTCTGGCCATCCTTTAGTAAAATGAGACCTCTAGCTACCGGGTGAGCTGCTGAGTCACTATAGAATATCCACAAACATTCCAACTACACAGGCTTTCTGTCAACGTGCTTCCACCGATAAAGCAACAAGACCCAGTATCTCGTCTTGCACACACAGGCATGACTTGGTTGCTCATGAGTTTCGTTTGTATGCCACAACATCTTCCTCAGGACCTCCACTGACAGGCAGCAGGCTGGGGCTTAGTTGAGAAAGTGGTAGTGGTGTGCGCGTGTGTGGACAGGGAGGGCCAACCGGCACGGCTCTTTCATAGATTCATAGAGGTGGAAGGGACCACCAGGGTCATCTAGTCCAGCCCCCTGCACAATGCAGGAAATTCACAACTACCTCCTCCTCACACACCCCCAGTGACCCCTACTCCATGCCCAGAAGATGGCCAAGATGTCCTCCCTCCCTTGAACTGCCTAAGGTCATAGAATCAGCATTGCTGACAGATGGCCATCTAGCCTTTTCTTAAAAACCTCCAGGGAAGGAGTGCTTACCACCTCCTGAGGAAGCCTGTTCCACTGAGGAACCGCTCTGTTTTTGCAGAACATGCTAAAGTTGGCTGCTATCCCCCAGGCTCCGTTTCCAAATCTCCGACCCTCCTGCTCTGTGCAGGAAATCCATCCACAGATGGCTGTCTGGCCTCTGCCTTGAAGACCTAAGGAGGCAATGCGACCTCTGGGGTTCCCACGGCAAGTTCTGTAAACTGCCCTGTATCTGTGGGAGATGGTTCCTGCCATCGACCTCACTGCGATCTTGGCCTGCAGCATCTTTTCTAGTGGGGGACTGTTTCCAGCAGGCCTGCCGTGTCAAGATCGTTCTCTTGAACCTCAGCTTCTCAGGTAGGTTCTGCTTGCGGAGTCTGGGAGGACTGTTCAGCTGGAACGCCGTTTTCCCAGAATGCGGAGGTGAAGGGGGAGAGAAATGTTTGGGTCGGGGTGATCGGGGCTGCCCAGAGGTCTTTGTTCTTTGAGCCAGCCAAAGGGGCAGCTAAATTTGCTTCAGGATCTTGGCCCTCTCCAGAGGGATGTTGCATCTGTGTTTTAAAACCCAAAGTGGTCGTGGTGGTAGGTGACATTCAGGGAGGGAAGTCTCCATCCTCTCTTTCCCACTGCAAGTCAGAAATAGACGCAGAGGGATGATGACTCACCTGTAATTGAGGGGGGATGAAAGGCATCATAATGAACCTTGAAAGTGACATTTTCCAGCTTAATCCATTATGGCCTGGTTCTCATATGGGGGGGGGGAGATTTGCCTCCCCCCCCAGGAGCAGGCTAGCTGAGCAGCTATTTAAAAAATGTATATTTTATCTCCACAGAGGTGGATGTTGCACATCAGTGGTTCTAGAATATGTGAGATTTGTGGGCTGTGTGTGTATGTTTGGTGCTGAGACTCTGCGTGTTAGTCGCAAAAGCACAAACTGAAGGGTGGCCCAGGGGGTGGGATCGGGGGGGGGGGAAGGAGCTGAGGTTGGAATCGAGTCCCGAAAGGACCTGGAAACCCGTCACCCTGTTTGCCACCTCCGTGTGTGTTTTGCTTCTCAGTTCTGAGCAGGGAAATGATGTCACAGTTGTCATGGCATCTGTATCTATGGAACACAAATCAAACTCAGCATCACGATGGGGAGGGTGGGAAGCGAGGAGGCAAGCCTGCAGTCTGAAAGGGAGGGGGATTCCTTTTGCAAAGACTGAGCGCCCCCTTCTTTCTCCCTGGCGTTCTAGCTTTCTAACTGCAGGGTGGTTGTTGTTTTTTGCAAAGAGATATTGAAAGCTGGGATCCACTGCCCTTCTGAAGTCCGTTCTCCCACGTCAGGGCTCTGCTGCCATATGTAAACCAGGCTGGAAGAAGTCCGAGAACAGACTGTACTGCTCCAGCTGGAGAGACATTAAAAAAAATTCCCAAGGGAAACAACCCCCTAAAGAGAATATTAATGCATCAGAGGCTCAGCTGGACTAGAATATCTCTTGTCTCTGATGTGCTAGCTTTTACTTATATGCAATATGTTTTTATATGGGGGAAGGGCATATGGAAATGCTGCCTCCTCTCCCCACCTGGACTGGGGCAGTCTGTCCTACAGTCTTAGGTTCACATAGTGATGGTAATATTAATTCTTGGCGTTCGTGTTGCACTTAGGGCAGTGAGAGAGCTTCATGTGTTAACAACACCCCTGTGAGGTAGACCAGTGTGATCACCGTATTCCAGATGGGGGCTGGCATCAGCTTGCCTAAAGAGTTTGCATCAGAGGAAACCCCAGGACTTCTTGATTAAGACTTGATTCACGCAGGCAGGGGAACTGAGGCAGCAGAGCCCTGCGGTGGTAGACCAGACTGTACCCCTTCAGATAGCAGGTAAGGGATTACACACCCTGTTTCCTTTTCAGCACTGTTTCTCTGCATGTGGAAATCTAGCATCACATGCAAAGGCCTATGCTGAAAGCTTTTCCCCTGAGATGCTATTTTTTAGTTGCGGGGAGGTTTTTAAAAAAATATGTATTAAAATTCTGCCCCCTCTCCTCTTACCCACAGTCTGAAGCCTGTTCTGTATAGACAGGGAATGACTTGCACATGATCTTGGGGAGGCAAAAGCTCCCTAAACTGGGTTGCCACCCTAGACCACGTAGTCCAGCATCTGGTTTCACCCCCTATTTTTCCCCAAAGGCCTACAAACCTCCCCAGTTACTCCCTCTGACTATGGAGTCTCCATAGGACTAGTGTGGCCAGGAGCCCCCGGCAGACCTCCCCCTCCACGACTTTTCCAAATTCTCTTTGAAAGCCAGCTGAAACTGAGTGGTCGGCATTGTGGCATCCTGCGGCAGGGAGTTACACAAGCTAATTCCTCTTAACCTGAAAATGTTACTTCCTTTTGTTTTGGACATGCATCTCCCCAGCCCTAATCCACCACTGCTATAAACACAGCACTGGATCCAGCCTTAGTGCTATAGAACAAATAACCATGTGGGACTCCCCCACCCTCTCCACACACCTGTTCTCAGCAGAGATGCCAACCTCCAGGTAGGGCCTGGAGATCTCCTAAAGTCACAACCGATCTCCTGACGACAGGGATCCGTTCCCCTGGAGAAAAAGGGCTGCCTTGGAGGGTGGACTCCACGGCATCAAATCCCTCCCCAAACTCCACCCCCCAAATCTCTAGGATTTTCCCAACCCAGAGTTGGCATCCATGAATTCCCCCCCCCCAAGCAGGCCACTGATGCAAGGAGAAAAAAAGAAGCTGCCAGATGTAGAGATGCGGTAGAGAGGGAAATCCCAGCCCCTCTGGAGGCAGGTGTGAAAGGCGAGCAGAGAGCAGGTGGGGAGCCTGGGGAGGGAGGGAGGCAGGCAGGGGGGCGAGAAGGCGGTGGAGGACAGCCCTGCTTCTGCGTTGTGAGAGCTTCCTGCCAGCAGGTCACCGTGAACAGGCAACCGCCAAGGGCCATCCCATCCATTCATCCTCCTGCGAGGAAGAGCTCGCTGGCCACCCCTCTCCCTCTGATGGTCCCATCCACTCCCTGGGCTGGCCCAAGTGGCGGCGCAGCCCAGCGCAGGGGAGGAGAGGGGGGCGCCCACCCACCCGGGCTGGGATGCAGCTTTGGAGGAGGAGAAGGAGGCGGCGAGGAGGCTGCGCGCAAGACGCCGCCGCCGGCGGAGGAGGCAGCAGCAGCAGCCAGCGCATCAGCCGGGGCAAGTGGCCGGTGCCCGCTCCCTACTGCTGGAGGAGCCATGGAAGGCGCTTCCTTCGGAGCCGGGCGTGCCGGCGGGGCGCTGGACCCACTTGAGTTCCTCCGGCGGCCCCAGACCATCCTCCGCCTCGTCTCGGCGGTAAGAGGGGCAGGGCGCTCTCCTCCCACCCCCATTTGCAAAGAGGGTTGAGCCTGGGCAGTGCCTTGGCGTACCCGCCCTGCCAGCCTGCAGCCAAGCACTGGCTTGGAGCGAGAGATCTGTCTTATCTATCTATCTATCTATCTATCTATCTATCTATCTATCTATCTATCTATCTATCATCCTAGTATATATCCATTCATATGTGTCTGTACATCCATTGGATGCCTCCTTAGACATTTTGCACGGATACGCTGTTTTCTGTATCTTTTGCCACTGAACGTTTTGCAACCTGTCGGTTTATCTAAGGAGTGCCTCAAGACCACCCTCCCCCTCTTTTATTATTCCCCCCCCAGCAAAATTTGGGCAAATGCTGGGGGAAGGGGGAGGACAAATGGGCGCCTGCTGCAGTCGCACATCTGGAAGGGTGTGAGCAGAGCTTCACCCCCCCCCTTCAATACCAACACCCTTTTCTCCCCATCAGGTTGCCTTCTCCAAGCCCTGGGATAGATTTGGTGGGGGAGAGAGAGCTGTCTGGCCTTCCTGCTTCTGGTTGGGTTTGCCACTGGAGGTGGTGGGTCTCCCCCGCCTTCCATCCCCCCCTCCAGCCGCTGTGGTCGTTTGCATTTCTGAATTTTAAACAAATACCAGCAGGCTTTGTGTGTGCAGTGAGTGGCAAGATGGTTAAGCCAGGAGACATTTTCCCCGTTTCTGCCTGTGTGGGGGAAGAGGGAGAAGGGCTGGTTGTACCTGTTCCGTGCCCAGCCTTGTTCTGCGGATGGCAAAAAGGAAGACTCGGCTTCTGCTGGGTGCCCTGCTGCCTCCATTCGTGGGCACCTGGATCAAGATAGGAGGGAACCGATAACCGCTTTGATTGCTGGATGTGTTTTCTTTGCAGCACCGCTTGTCAGGAAAGCAACATAAAGATGGGCCTGATTCAAATGAACGTCTCTGTGTGTGTGTGTGTGTGTGTGAGGCAAAGGGGGTGTAAAATCAGTCCAGCAACTCTGTGACTGAGTCAGTCTTGGGGATTTGGGACATGCCAAAAGCCTTTTTTTAAAAAATGGCTGTATTTTTATTTTATTATATCAGGGTCTCGAATGTAAGATCCAGAGGCTTCGGCAGATCCTGGGGGTGGGGAGTCCTGGTGCCTTCAAGGGGCACTTTGCCATGTTTCATGCAAATTATTAGGTCATCGTTGGAATTAGGGACTGGGTGCTTTTTGTAGGGTCCTCCAGGGTACTTAGCCTCTCCGCTTCCATGGCGGTTTTTGAGGCTTGCAAATGCTTGCTTTTTGGGGGGATACACAGGAAAAGATGCAGGCTATTGGTTTTTAAGAACAGATAACTTTCCAGAGCTGCAGAGGGCAAGTAATCTAATATTCCATATATTCATGTCTGAATGAACTGGAACCAGTGGATTGATGTCTTATTCAAGAGGAACTAGCTTTTTTTTTTAGGTGAAAAAATTTGGACATCTGTTGCTGTGCGGGGGGGGGGGGAATTGATCTGGGTTTGATACCCTGATCGCTACGGAGCCATCTCTTTAGACAACAATAAAAGATAGGCCTGTGCCCCCAAGAACCTTCTGGTCTGCATCTCTACAGCGACTGAGAGCAGCAAGGTGAATCAACAACAGAGGAAGGGCAGGCCTGAAGGAAGCAAAGAGATGCTAAAATGAATGGATTGAAATTTTCAGTCTAGGGAGAAATCCTAGGCTTACCCAGAGCATGAGCTCAGGGAACGGCCTTCAGAGTCTGGTTTTGAACATGCGAGGCAGTGAAAAGGAGGCTAAACATGTGCAGAGTGCCTGCTCTCACTGTGGTGAGCCAGCTTCTAGCCTTGGGTCATAATTTCCAGGAGGGATTTAGAGCCAAAGCGTCCCACTTTAGGAATGGCAGAACTGTAGCTCCAGGGTTCTGCCTGGATGCCCTGTGCTCTAACCCAGGGCCATGGAGGCTGGGAATGGTGACATGGTGGTGAGGGATGAACCCTCCACACGTGGGCATTTTGAAGCAGGCCAGGAGTTTCGGAAGAAACACTACTAGGCCATATATTAGGACCCAGCATTGGCTAATGGCAGAAGTTCAGAGGACAGAGCTCTCTGGCTGAAACAAGGGTGGACTGTCCATTATGGCCAAGACTTTTCCTGGCGTGCGGCAAGAGGGAGGCTGCATACAACCCGCTGGGCAAGCAAACTGCCTCTCCCTCTTTTCGGAGGCAGGGTGGGATGGTGGGGCCCTTTTCCAGGACCTCCCCCCCCCCAGTTTTTCCCCTAACTCGAAAATCCCCCTCCCCGCCCTCAAGGAGGTCAAATCCATGGTAGGAATTTACCTTTTCACACAATCCGTCTAGACATTAGGAAGAACTTTCTAACAGAGTGGTTCCTCAGTGGAACAGGCTTCCTCGGGAGGTGGTGAGCTCTCCTTCCCTGGAGGTTTTTAAGTAGAGGCTAGATGGCCATCTGTCAGCAACACTGATTCTGTGACTTTAGGCAGATGATGAGAGGGAGGGCATCTTGGCCATCTTCTGGTCACTAGGAATGTGAGGGGGGAGGTAGTTGTGAATCTCCTGCATTGTGGTTGGACTAGATGACCCTGGTGGTCCCTTCCAACTGTAGGATTCCCCATACATCCTTTGTCAAGTGGGAATGGGCCTTTATGTTTCCTGCACAACTTCATGTGAGTGCCACTTTCAAGTTTACCTTTACCCATCTATAGGTGATTTTTTATTGCTCAGACAGGAGATGGGGAAAACATGACCTAGCTATTTTCTTGGCGGGAGAAAATAGAAGCCTGGAGTGGTGTTTATGGGTGTCTTGGATGTGACGGCAAGTGCAGAGGAACTCCCTGGCTCCTGCCTAGCAAAATAATCATTTAAAGCCAGCCTCCTGCTGAGGAGATGGCCATTCAGGTGGGCGTAAACAGCCTTTCCGTGACCAAGTGCACCCTGCTGGATTGTTAGTGGAGAGAGTTGTCTTGTTTCCAGTAGTTCCAGGCAGGCGTGCTGTGTCTGTCTAAAGCAAAGATTTACATCCAGCTGCTTCTAGAAAGAAAGTGGCCGTACCCAGCTTGAAGCAAGCCTTGGGGTGGAGTTTAGGGGCTGGTTTAGCTTGTGTGCAGTCAGGGGTAAGACACCCAAAGGTTGATTTGGAGCAAAAAGGCTTTGAGACCTCAGCATCAACCATAGTGGGTTTCGCCTAAACAAATTCATTGGTTTGATATTTGCAGAACAAGGGTTCCTGGAAAGTTATACGGCTGGAATGTCCCCAAGTTTATTTTGCATATGCATTTATGTATTTGCATCCTGCTTTTCTCCCCAGCTGGGCCCCAAAGCATCATTCTCCCCTCCTCCGTTCTCTCACAAGAAATATCCTGTGGGGTGGGCCAGGCTGAGAGATTGTGACGGGGCCAGGGTCACTCAGCGAGCTTCTGTGGTAGAAGTGGGGATTCGAACCCAGGATCCTAGTCTACAGCTCTTTCCACCTCACCACACTAGTTTCCTTATTTGCTTTCTCCTTGCGATGGTGATGGCGTTTTGGGGGGTCCCTCTAGCCTTATTTGTGAAGTGAGAAACCCTTTGTTATTATTTTTTGAAGGTACACAGCTTTTGACTACTACTTCTACTAACTTTTGCAGCAATATAAGTAGGAGTCTTTTTCCTTGCTGAGAGGTCTGTTAATTTTCCTTGCAGAAGCTGCACGTTTTCTCAGTAGTCTATGGCTGACACCTTCCCCTGAATGTTGCATGACATCACAGCAGCTAAGCCAATAACTACTGATGGTCAGGCAGGCAGCCTGTTTTTTAACTGATGTTGCAGATAGAAGTCCTTTCCTTATGAGGAGGAAGATGCATTGTCCTTTTTTAGTCTTATAATAGTAAGCAAAAAAGGCACAGCAGTCCTTTCCTTCCACGCCGCTTGAGTTTGTTTGGTGTTTTAAACAGGACCGAGGGTGTTGTATTGGTCTGGGGTTTGTGTGTTCGGCACAAGATGTTTTAGAAGAGGGGAAAGGAAAAAGAGAGGGTTGGCACTCGAACAGATGGGCAGTAAAACCAGAGAGATGCCAGCCTGTTAATTTCCCCCCAGTGGATTTGTGGGGGTGGGGGTGGCAGGCGAGACTGACTGCAATCCTAAGGAGAGTTACTCCAGTCTAAGCCCATTCATTTCAATGGGCTTAGACTGGAGTGACTCTGCATAGGATTGCGCTGAGTTTCCCATGTGCATCAGAGGCTTAGATCCAGGGCAGATTTTATCCATACTGCCTGGTGCCTTGCACAGTCTTGCTGTTAAAAGAAATGAGCAGGTATACAGTCCTCCTGGCATGCCAGCGACAGCATTTAGGGAGCAGGCAGGCAGAGAAAAAGCCAAAATGGATTGCAGGAATAAATTCAAGGGAGAAGATTAAAAAAAAAGAGGAAATGGGAATGAGACGTTGGTGGCGGGGGAGGCCCTGGAATGGGGACATGAGATGTCAGCAAATGGGACCTGAAGGTGAGCAGGAATAGGTCTGAACAAGGAGTGGTGTTGCCAACCTCCAGGTGGGCCCTGGAGATCTCCTGGAATTACAGTTGATCTCCAGTCACCAGCCCCTGGAGGCAGTGGCTGCTTTGGAGGGTGGACTGTGTGGCATTATACCTCACTGAGGTCCCTCCCGTCCCCAAACCCAACCCCTCCCCAAGCTCCATCCCCAGATCTCAAGAGATGCATGAACTTGAAGCACACCCGTTTTGGATAGCTGCAGTAGCAAAGGAAGGATGATTGCTTCAAAGCTATCTATATAGTTGCAGCAATATCTTTGTCACGGCACAGGAGAATGTGTAGAATTTGCTGTCTGCGTGTGTGCTTTTCTCCTCTCTTAAGTAGAGAATCCACAGATAAAAAAACAGGCTTTGCAAAATGCTTTGAAGAACAGTTCCCAGGCTTCTGTGTGTGCCAAGCAGGGTGTATCGGGAGTTCTTGGCACCGCAGATTTAAAACTGTTCTCTGTGAGCGGCTTGAGATGAGTCCATTTGGTCTCCAGCCTGAATCTTGTAGCTTAAAAGGAAGTGGATAATTGACTTAACATTGATGCTCATGTGTTTGCTTCTTGGAAGTGGCCGGGAACTGCAATAGGAACCAAAGAGGATGCATTTTTGGCCTCTGGAACCAGGGCGTGGTTGCACGGGAATGAGTACGATGGCTAACAACATGAACTGTGATCCAGAAGGTTGTGGGGTCCGTCATGAGTGACTGAGGCAGGCTTAGTGCAAGCCGCTATTTCTTAAGCCTCAGTTCAGCATCTGCATCAGGGACACAAGAATACCGGCCTGCCTCACAGTGTTGTCATAAGGGCAACAGTAATGATGTATGTTAGACATGTAGGGGGTTGTTCTGCGAACTATATTATCATTCCTGCTGTGGGAACGGCGAATGTCATTCACAGACGGCTTTCCTACCTGTCTGGAAGTGGAAAGTGCCGTCAAGTCAGAGTGGACTTATGGCGACCCCTTGTAAGGTTTTCAAGGCAAGAGACACACAGAGGCGGTTTTTTGCCATTTCCTGGCTCTGCACATCAACCCTGGACTTCCTTGGTGGTCTCCCATCCAAGTACTAACCAGGGTCCGCCCTGCTTAGCTTCCAAGAGCTGATGAGATTGGGCTAGCCTGGACCATCCAGTCAGGTCCTACCTGTAACATTGTTAGTGTAGGCCTTACGTCGATGCGGCAAGGTAGGCCAGTGCTACTAACTGACAGAAATTTAAGTTAGCAGCGCAACACTCCAGAAGATAAGTTAGTGCCGATGAGTAGGCTTCTGCTTTCATTTCCCTTGGTTGAGGGTTGATTGCCTTGCCTTTTAATTTTTGTGTTTCATATAATGAAGAAATCGAAATCAGCACATTTGAAGATTAAAAAAGAAAAAGAGGTCCAGTTTTAATGCCTCGCTGTTTCTCCCTGGGGATGGTTGAAAGGAACAGTGCATGAGGTTTCAGAGTAGAACACGGGGCTCTGGGTGGCATGCAAGGACATGAGAACTATGAATTTTAAAAAAATTAGTAGTGCAATTCTCCTCGGTCCAGATGGCCGAGGGGGTGGTGCCTGGCACCCAAACGTGGAGCTGGCACGAGGTTTTCTGGTGTCACAGATGTTCCTGGTTTGCTAGGTGCAAAGGTACCTCTTCCTGTTTCCCAATGTGTTGAAATAACAACCTGCTCAAGGTTTCACCATCTCTTCCCCCTCCCCACCCCAGTGTTTCTTTGGCTCCAACTATTATCTCTTAGTTCCACACTCTGGCTGCTGTTGTGGTGTAGTGTGGATTAGCATCCTCATGGGTAGACAAGAACCCCCGCTCCAGGGTTGCATGTATTGCCACGATCAGGAGCAGGGAAAACACATTCACACGCGCGCACACAGGCCACATAGGATTTCCCAGGTTGCTATGTAGAGGCGGGCAATGACACCTTTCATTTTTTACATATACATATAAGGGAGTGGACGTGTTCATGGAAGAGAGGGGTATTCATGGCTACTAGTCAAAATGGATACTAGTCATGATGCATACCTATTCTCTCCAGAATCAGAGGAGCATGCCTATTATATCAGGTGCTGTGAAACCTAGACAGAAGGATGCTGCTGCAGTCGTCTTGTTTGTGTAGAAAAGAGCAACCAAAATGATCAGGGAACTAGAGCAACTGCCCTTTGAGGAGCGGTTAAAACACTTAGGGCTGTTTAGCTTGGAAAGAAGGCGGTTAAGGGGAGACATGATAGAGGTCTATAAAATTATGCATGGTATGGAGAAAGTGGACAGGGAGAAGCTTTTCTCCCTCATAATACTAGAACGCTGGGGGTCATCTGAAGCTGGAGGGTGAGAGATTCAAAACTGATAAAAGGAAGTATTCCTTCACACAATGCATGGTTAAACTGTGGAACTCCCTGCCCCAGGATGTGGTGATGGCTGCCAACTTGGAAGGCTTTAAGAGGGGAGCGGACATGTTCATGGAGGAGAGGGCTATCCATGGCTACTAGCAAAAATGGATACTAGTCATGATGCATACCTATTCTCTCCAGGATCAGAGGAGTGTGCCTAATATGTTCGGTGCTGTGGAACACAGGCAGGATAATGCTGCTGCAATCATCTTGTTTGTGGGCTTCCTAGAGGCACCTGGTTGACCACTGTGTGAACAGACTGATGGTCCTTGGTCTGATCCAGCAGGGCTTTTCTTAAGTTCTTCTTACGTTAAGCTTGCTTTTTCACAAGAATCGGCTTGTTGATGGCAAAGCAAACAAGCATGGAGTGTGCGCAGCCCTGAGTATCAGATGCATAAGGCATCTGCTTTTGTGCTGGGCTAAACAAGCAAACAGAAATCCTCTTCCTAGGCCCTTGCCTCAAAGGCTCAGAACAAGCAGGCACCTGGGAGAAAAGGGCTGAAAGCTCTCAGCTGGCTCGCAAGTGTCATTGAAACGTTAAGTGACGGGGCGGAAAAAACACTCTTCTTGCTCTTCCTACCACAGGGCAGAAGCCTCTTGGCTGGTGGCGCTCTCTGCTTGGAGAGGGTTTGTATTGTGACGAAGCAGCGAGAGAGAATTTGCAGCTAGGGTTGCCAGCTTTTGTCCTGGAGAAACGGCGTTGGATCGGTGGGGCTGACACGTGCTCTCTCTAGCTTACACATAAACACCCCTAGCTTTAATCCTGCTGCAAAGAAGTCACTCAGCCATCTCCCTCCACACAATTTGGGTCAGTATTGTCTACTCCGACTGGCAGCAGCTCTCCAAGGTCTCAGGCAGAGGTCTTCCACATCACCTACCTGCCTGGTCCTTTTAACTGGAGACACTGCCCGGAGTGAACCTGGGGCCTTCTGCGTGCAAAGCAGAAGCTCTTCCACTGAGCCGCAGCCGCTCCCCAAATTGCCCTGAGCTGTGAAGCTGTGAAGCTGATTGGGTCACCCTGGGCCTGTGAGGATCTCAGGAGTTAACCTACCTTACTGGGTTGTTGTGAGAATAAAATGGGAGGAGGGGCATCCTTCCTTGGAGGGGGAAAATGCAGTATGCCGTTAGGTCAGCACTAAAAATCTACCAGGCCCACCTGATGTTGTTTTCCTGTTCCCTGTGAGGACACTGAGGCTGTTTGGAGCCAGGCGGGAAAGGAGGCTCTTTGTCCACGGACCCTTCAGCTTAGTAACCCCACGCGACTGGCTTGTCTCGATTATTCTTGCTGCCAGATCGCACCGTGCTTCTGACAGGTTGTGTGTTTCCCTTAAACTGCTGTCAGAGGCTTCCAACAGCAAAAAAGAAAACATTAGTTTTTGCATTATTTATGAATGAGATTAGAAGGCGAACCCAGAGGGGGGAAAAAAGAAGAGAGAGCTGGCGTTTCAGCTCCTTGCTGACAGAGCCGCGACAGCCTCTTGGTCTTTGCTGCTTGTCATTACAGTCGGGTGTATTTTGCCGCTCACGGCGGGTGTGGGCAGGAATCATCCACTCGACTGGAAGAGATTAATATCTAGGTGGTACGGGCTGGGCGAGGTGAACGGGTGTCCCGTAGCAGCTCTGATAACGTCACTCAGCCTGGATGAGAACCGAGGGTCTGGTAGCTGATAGCAGAAACTAATCAAGTGCCCCGGGGACATTTAGGGGCAAATCTGGTTTCGTTGTAAACATGTCGCCATCGGGCGTGTCCAGGAAAAGCTTGCCTGGTTTCTTGCCAGTCTATTAGAGACCTGAAGTCCAAAGACAGATTGTTGCTTCATATTAATGTTGAGACTTTTAAGGCTCCTCGCACATGCACGCACACGGAGAAATTGGAACGTATTCCATGACACTGCAGCAGTTCAATCAGTGGGGTTTTGTAAGTTGGGATACTGAGTGCAAAAAGAGCCCAGGAGGAAAGGGACTAGAAGAAATAAAGGGTTTTATTGTTACCTGTTGCAATCTGATTTTATATATCTCCCTCTGGATCATTTAAAAAAATAAATAACATTTCCCCAAAGCTTAAGATTTTGTTTACACTGCCTCTTGATTGTGCTTTCGCCCTCTCTGTGGTGTTCCTTCCGAGCTGTGGCTGGTGATGGTATCTCCCTTCAGCCTGGGGGACCCTTTCGGCAGCAGAGACTGTGTTACCATTTTATTCCTCCTCCTCCTTCCCCCTGCAGATCTTCTCCATCATTGTGTTCGGCTCCATCATTAACGAGGGTTACGTCAACAACGAGAAGTCCCCGATCCTGAAGTGTGTCTACAACGGTCACGAAGGGGCCTGCAATTACGGCGTCACCATTGGACTCATCGCCTTCTTGGCTTGCTGCCTCTTCCTGGTGGTGGACCTCTATTTCCAGCAGATCAGCAGCGTGAAGGACCGGAAGCGGGCCGTCCTCGTGGACCTCGGCTTCTCAGGTAGGTCAGGAGGGTGTTTCTGAGAAGGTCATCAGTTCAGGAACAGTTCAAGGTGTTATCATACAGGGCAAGGGACTGGGGACTGGACTACTTTGAACAGGAGGGGCCGTGGCTCAGTGGCAGAGCATCTGCTTGTCATGCAGAAGGCCCCAGGTTCAATCCCCAGTGGCATCTCCCGTTAAAGGGACCAGGCAAGTAGGTGAGGTGAAAGACCCTTTTCTTCCTGAGACCCTGGAGAGCTGCCGCCGGTCTGAGTAGACAAGTCTGACTTGGATGGACCAAGGGTCTGATTCAGTGTAAGGCAGCTTCATGTGTATCCATGTGATGTATGATCTGTTAGCTGCACATATTATGCTACGGTTGCTGCATTATTTTCTCCCGCTGCAATGCCATTTTCTAGCATCGTATCTTCGTTCTGTATCTACGCGTGTTCAGGTTTTGGTAATCCTAGAGCTGGTATGTTACTTATTAGATGTCACATCCTATTGACTGCATCGACTTAACTCCGTGTAATCCGCTCTGACTCTCAGTGAGAAATGCGGACTATAAATATAGGACGTAAAATCAAACAAACTGGAGTTGCTTTGTATACGGGGCTCTCATGGAGCTGTCCAGGGTCCTAGGCAGAGAAAGGTCTTTGCCAACACCCCCTGTCTGAAATCCTTTAACTGGAGATGCCAGGGATTGAACCGGGAACCTTCTGTGCGGGGAAACGCACGGTGCCTTTAACAGCTGGAGGAAATTCCACAGGTGACATTTCCTTCCTCTTGGCGTCCCAGAACCACAGGAAGCGCCCTCTGCCCAATTTCCCCCTTTCCACGCAGCTTGTCCAGATGCAGGAGCCCCGCAGTGTCAGAGCAGTTGGCGGTGTTGTGTGCAAGAACAGAATCCCCAAATGACAGGGTCAGCCCGGTTGCATGAGCGACCCCCTCCCTCGGTGCTAACAAGGGGGCTTTGGTGCCTTCCAGGTTTCTGGTCCTTCTTGTGGTTCGTGGCTTTCTGCTTCCTGGCTAACCAGTGGCAACAAACACCGACAAGCAAAGGCGCAACGCAAGCCGGGGACGCTGCCCGGGCAGCCATCGCCTTCTCCTTCTTCTCCATCCTCTCCTGGGTAAGTTGTCCCTCTTCCCCCCCTTCCCAATCATGAAAGGTGGCTGCCACAGTCCCTTTAAGATGGGATTGGCGAGGGGGTGGGTTGCCCAGCCCCTTCCCAGGGCTTTGACTTCAACAGTCACCAGGATTGGGGGTCCAAAGGCCCACCTGCACCCGCACCACTGACTGGTGCTGGCAGGCTAGACCTGGCCTTTCCTTTCCTTTCCTTTCTCCCTTGGAAGCTCCTTGATCCATTGATCTTGAGAAGCATATATCTAATGTTTGAGGGATATAAGGACTGAAACAAATCTTGCCACTGACAATGTAGCCTTGGGATCCCTGTCACTTAGTAAAAAAAGACATTATGCCAGACACAGAGGCATTAGATTTATATGTTAAAAGGGGAGAGATATAACGAGATTGAAGTTCCTCATAAAAGTGCCATTCCAAGAGGGCTTGAGCTAATGAATCAATACAGCCAGAAGAGCAAGGACAGGTCCTGTCTGGGTATGGTATATTCAAAACCCTGCCCTGCATAACCATAGAGGGGTCAGCACTCAGTCTAGCTAAACAGAAGGCTCTAGAAAGACGAGGAGTTGTCAAATAATAAGTATAAGCGGGCAAAACCACGTGTTGGTGGCATTCCGAAGAACTGGGATGAACAAACGCGGCAAGCACGAAAAGTAGTGCTGTTACAATCAAGCTCTTTAATGCGCCTTTTAATTTTGGTGAAAGCTTCAGTTTTCCCAAGATCTAATAACATATCCTGCGAGAAGCCCAACAATGGCAATTTCTCATCTAAGACTGACCTGGCCCTTCTGCCATTTTTAGCCTGAAGCAGACTGACCATCCTCTGGAGGAACCTTTTGGCCTCCCCTCTTTTTAAAAAAGAAGTCAACCTGCTTTTCTTTCCCAGAGTGTTGTAGCCATGTTGGTCTGCAGTAGAACAGGTAGGTTCGAGTCCAGTAGCTCTTTGGAGACCAACAAGATTCCCGGAGTGTGAGCTTTCAGGAGTCAAGGCTCCCTTTGTCAGATACAAGTCAGAACGGTAATTTTCTGCCCCCCAAGAATTTCCCCTCTGCTCTAATCAAGCTGGTTACGATGTGCATGGGACCTCTGCAACCTGAGTTCTCTTATTGTCAACACCCCGATATTTGCTCAAGGGGCAGGGGAGAGGATTTTGAAATGCAGGAACCTGAGGGTCGTTTTCTTTTTTAAAAAATGAAACCCTCTGCGTGTGAACGGAGGGTGCCCAGCTTCAAAGCGGAGGTGCAGGACAGGGACCCTCTTACTGGAGGGGGGGCTCATTTCCCACCCCCCAGTTTCCTGCACGTCCTCCTCAGGCACTGATCTATCTGCAAGGCCACAGTAGCAGCAGACAGATGAGAAGCTGGACAGAGAGGAACAAAGGGCTGCTCGGTTTGGTTGGCAGACCAGCCGTCTCGAGCCAAGCGGCCGCAAACCCTCTGCAGTGTTTCCTTCTCCTGTTCTGTTCCAGGTCGCCCTGACCATAAAGGCCCTCCAAAGATACCGCCTGGGGACTGACATGTCTCTCTTTGCAACGGATCAGTTTCCCACCGACCCCAACGCGGGGTACCCTGGATACCCCACAGGGAGCGGCGTGGAGAGCACGGAAACCTACCAGAGCCCACCGTTCACCGAGACCCTGAACACCAGTCCGAAAGGCTACCAGGTGCCGGCGTACTAAAGGGCAGAGGCTCCCAGGAGGCCGTATCGAAAGCAGGAATGAACGCCCCTGACCCCTCCCAGAGAAACCAGCCGCGTCCTCTTCTGTGGTGCAGCATAGGCCCACTGGTTGGTTGCAAATGTATTCAGAAGTACCATTTCTTTCTCCCCTCCCTCAAATGTGGCAAGTTAAACGTGCTGAGTTAAACTTACTCTTAGCTAGTTGTGCAGTGAAACTCTGTACAGTGAATTGGTTCTCGTCTTTACCTGTCCAAGGGTATTTTTTTAATATATATATATATAAATATATAAAACAAAACAAAGGGGTGGGGAGGAAGCCCAGAAAGCCCACAGTGTTCTCTCTAAGTGCCAGGAAGGTTGCTACTCCCACCTCGCGAGCTTAGGCCAGTGGGGCGGGTGCTTTGCCGCAAACGAAAGCTATCCACAGGCCGGCTAACCAGACGAGTGGACGGCTCATCTTGTGCTTCCAGGGCTAGCCCAGAATGTAGCTTCCATGAGCTTTGTTCTCCACTGTGTCCCTGTTTTCTGTTTCTTCCTTCATCCCCTAGAAAAAGGTTATTCTGAGGAAATGTGCCAAATTTTAACGCCAAAAAATCAGGGTTGTTTTATTTTCATGTCATTTTGCCCGCGCATATATATGCACACACACACACACATATATATACTTACCCTACTGAAAGAGTGCACAGGCAAGGATTGTGGTAGCCGTTCGCGCCGGTGGGGTTTATTCAGAGCACTTCAGAGCAGAAATAGTTTCGTACCCCTTTAGAGTCAAAGTCATTGCTGTCCGAAAAAGAGACAGGGTGACGGTGGGTGAAGAGGCCTGTCAGAAGTGCAAAAGGGAGGACCTAGGTTGTTGTTGTTTTTTAAGTGAGTGAGCAGCCCACAAGTCCCTAGACATTCACTTGCCCTCTGTGGGGTGTGGCTTGATCCAGTTTGGCCATGGCTCCGAGGACAGAATGCAAAAGAGAAGGAGGAATGTGTGTGTGTGTTTGGAAACAGGGCGGAGTGGGGGAGAGCGAGAGAGTAGCAGGAATATAGACTTCCCTGCCTGGCTCATTTCCATCGAGGGTAGACCATCGCTTCAAAATGGTAAAGAATGCCCCCCCCATTTATTATTTATTTATTTTATTTAAAATCTTTATATTAGCCACCATTAGTCAAATGCAGACCTATGTTGCTGAGCCAAATGATAGCAAGGATATTGTTCTTGTTTTAAATATTTTTTACATCTACCTTTCAGGGGCCCTCCCCCCCCCAACAAAAAAAGCCCATCATAGTTCACCCTATCAGATTTAGGCACCACCTTCTGTTGTGGCAAAGGAAATTCCAGTAAAAACTAGCATTTCATACTGGTGGCCAGCAGTGTGGCCACGAAAGGTCAGAAACAAACCCAAAGGCTAAATCTCAGAAAACGGGTCCTGATTCAGTGGCAAAAGCTCCTATGTGCATTGCCAGGGCGTGTCTCCATCCATTCTGCAATGCTCACCTGAAGCCCTGGCCAAATGCTTCGTGGGGCAGCCTGGGCTCTCGAGTGGCCTATAGTGACCAGCTGTCTGCTGCTGACCCCTTGTGGGGCCAAAATGGAGACTAGTCATGATGCATGCCTATACTCTCCAGGATCAGAGGGGCATGCCCATTTTATCAGGTGCTGTGGAACACAGGACATTGCTGCTGCAGTTGTCTTGTTTGCGGGCTTCCCAGAGGCACCTGGTTGGTCACTGGGTGAACAGACTGCTAGACCTGATGGACCTTGGTCTGATCTAGCATAGCCTTTCTTGTGCTCTTATGTTCTAAGGCTTTAAGAGGGGAGTGGACATGTTCATGGAGGAGAGGGCTATCCATGGCTACTAGTCGAAATGAATACTAGTCATGATGCATACCTATCCTCTCCAGGATCACAGGAGTGTGCCTAATATGTTAGGTGCTTTGTAACACAGGCAAGACAATGCTGCTGCAGCTGTCTTGTTTGGGGACTTCCTGGAGGCATCAGGTTGGCCACTGTATGAACGGACTGCTGGGCTTGATGGGCCTGGGACTGATCCAGCAGGGCCTTTCTTATGTTCTTCTTATGTTAAGCTTGCTTTTTCACAAGAATTTGCTTATTGGTGGCAAAACAAGCATAGAGTGTGCGCAGCCCTGGGCTCTTGAGTGGCCTACAGTGACTAGCTGTCTGCTGCTGGCCCCTTGTGGCTGTCTTGAGCACCTGCATTTTCACCTGGTAAACCTTTGGGGGCACCTTTGGAATCCTGACACAACCTGGCGAACGCGGCTTCAGAATGGCTGCCGCAGGAGGCAGAGCCAGCCACCAAATGGCAGGGAAGTGAGGCGATGCATAACAGCATGGTAGCTCTTCGGCGTTTCAGGCAGAGGTTCCGTTGAACAGGGTGTCTTTTAATCTGCACAGTCGATCAAGAGGTTGTGCTGTACAAAACCCCCACTTGGTCCCACCCACTTCTTAAAAATACTGAGTGGGTGCCAGGAAAGGTGATGGAGGGCACCATTGGGGACACCTGACCAAGCCAATGGGGTTGCTCTTAGAAGTCTTTAAATCTGAGCCTCTGAGCACTTGGTTTAATCCTGTTTGCTGACCATGCTGGCTTAAATCCGCAGGCCTTGACAACTAAAGATAGCGGAGGGGACTCGCTTTTTGACCACGCATCCCATTCAGAACAGTTCAGTGCAGGTAGATGGCATCCTTCCACTGATGCACACAGATTTATGCCTACCGTTCCTAATCCAGCAAAGCGATGCATGCATAAGCCTTTCCAGGCAACTGGAACTCCTCAGCGGGACGGGTAAGAGAGTGTTTCCTTACTGAATTTAAATTTTAAACCTTCTTTTCTCACAGGCAGCAACTAAAAATCAATAGGTTTTTTGTTTTTTTACAGTCCCCAAAGCATCATGCTTCTCCTGAGAATTAGTATGTTATTCCAAGCTCAGGCAGGTCTTTCCCCATCCAAGAGAGGCCTTTAAATAGACAGATTCGACATATTGGTTGGGTGCCGGTAAAATATTTTCAGAGATGGTTAAACTGACCGACATAGCCTTTCTTCAGCCAAAAGTGTTTCGTATATGACACATGAACAAATGAACACATGAAGCTGCCTTATGCTGAACCAGACCATTGGTCTATCAAAGTAAGTATTGTCTACTCAGACCAGCAGCAGCTCTCCAGGGTCTCAGACAAAGGTGCGTATTCACATCACCCACCTGCCCAGTCCCTTTAACTGGAGATGCCAGGGATTGAACCTGGGATCTTCTGCATATCAAGCAGATGCTCTGCCACTGAGCCATGGCCCCTCCCAATTGTGCTCAAGTAGATCTTGTCCCCCCCACCACCACCTGAAACGCCCAGTCCTGGCTAGGTTTTAATACAGGGTAGAAGCAGAACTGTAGCGATATTTTTCCTTAGAGGGAACACTGGCCTTTTAGCAGCACAAAAAATAAAATAAAATTGTGTTTCAGTATTTTAGGGGATGGGGGGATGGAATCTATAATTAAAATTTAAATGTTTCCTTAAACTGATTGTACATGTGAAATAAATGTCTGTTCGGTACAGTGTATTTTTTCTAACTATAAAGAAATCCATTCCAGAAGATCCTTGTTCTAACTGTAAAAAGGGGAGGGGGGAGACTGCGTTTTGTTTAACTGGTTTAAAAAAAAAATCTGTCTTGGTCTGTGGTGTTAATGTGCTATATATTACAATTCTGAATGTATGTGCCTCATGCCTACATACGTGTTCTCGTTTTCCTCTGGCACAACCCTAACCCCCGCCCCCCGGTGAGGTGAGCAGGGGGCTCTGTAAGAGTCCCTTCTTGGCCATTCGGCCTGCGGAGGTGACCGCTCCAGTTGACTGTACCCCATGGACAGGGCTCTGCCCTGCCTGTAGCACCCCAGAGGCATTGGGCTGTGCCAGAGGCAACCTCCCGGCTCAGACGGTTGCCCCTTTCTTTGGTGGCGGTGGCTCCAAAGCAGGAGACGTGATGGCCAAATATGTTTTTAGACCACCTTTCCTCAAGGCGGTGTGCACAATTCTCCCTTCCTCGTTTCATCCTTATGACAACTCTGTAAGAGGCTAGTCTGGGACTGGGAGCGCCTCTTTTGATTCTGGCAGGCCAGCACAGAGCAGCTGTCTGCCCCGGCGGGAACCAGCGGAGCTACCTTGCACAGTTGGATGGGAGTATTGGCACTTATTTGCCTGGGACTGAACCACAGCGCTGCCTGTACCACTGAGCCTCCAGGAAGCTAACTCCTCCTCCTCTGTTCACGCACAAAAATTATAAGTGGCAGCTAGCTGATTTAGACCCTCTTACTAGCACATCCAATGCCTTTTAGAGCCGTAATACCCAAATTGGGGGTGGGGAGGAAAAGAGGCTGGTTTTAGTACAGAAGATAAATTAATCTCATAAGGCAAAAGTTCTTGTGAGTTTAAAGCATCTAGCCCACAGGAAAGGGAGATTCGCTGCTCTGGCCTGAGTCTCCAGAGGTAGGCAACTGACTTCCCTCTGGCACAACCACTGCCCACTTGTCCAGAGAGGAGCCTCCATTGCATCCCTGCCTGAGTTACTGCTATGGGCTTGCTGGCGTCTTTTAATTTGGTGGCTCATAAGGCTCCTTGGAGCACAGTTTGACTCTTACTCCTGCATAGCGCAAAACCAAACCTCTTTTGAGCCCGGAAGCAAGATGTGTCTCCAATTTTAATTCAGAAAAAAAAACCTGCGACTCCGTTAGCAGTTGTCTTGGGGAATCTGTGCTGGAAACGTGCACGAGATTGCTCCTCTGCCTCATCCTGTCTTAACTTCTTGCTCGCCTTTGGTTGTGAAAATGCCCCCATCGCTTCTACTGGCCGGATAAAATGCGGCAGCTGCCTCAGTGATCGCCGGGAAATAAGGCATTGGTGGGCCAGTGCAATTTCTCCTGTTTAGAAAGGCCAGAAGCCCAGGTAAAGATCTGGCTGGTCGTTGTGGTTTTCCCTTTCCCTTCTCAGACCGTTGCAGGTATTATTTACTTAAGTTATATCCTGCCTTTCTCCACAACGGAGACTCGAACCTGCATATGCTCTTCTCTGGTCCTCCGTTGTGCCTCATCGCAACCCTCAGGCCGAGAGAGCGTGACTGGCTCAAAGGTCACCCAGCGATCTTCCGTGGCAGAGCAGGGATTTGAACCCGGGTCCTCCCAGATCCCCAGTCAAACACTTTAGCCGCTACACCACGCTGGCTGTCCAGGGTGCACTTCATTCTCCCCCGTTTTTTTGTCCTCCGCTGTTCCAAAAAGCAAGACTCGGTAGGCCAAATTCAAGGGGAGGAGATTTTTGTGTGAACGTTAGGACAGATTTGCTCCCAGGGGGAGCAGTTTGAGGATGGAACCAGTTACCTCAGGACAGGTGTGTGTGGGGGTGTCTCTTCCTCACTGGAGGTCTTCGAGCAGAGGCTATTCGGCATGCTCTATTTCTGGATTATGTGTGTGTGTGTTGGATGAGGTGACCTCTAAAGCATCTTGGTTTCGGGTAGCCGTCTCAAGGTTGACTCAGCCTTCCATCCTTCTGAGGTCGGTAAAATGAGTATCCAGCTTGCTGGGGGTAAAGGGAAGATGACTGGGGAAGGCACTGGCAAACCACCCCGTAAAACAAAAAAGTCTGCCTAGTAAACGCCGGGATGTGATGTCACCCCGTGGGTCAGGAATGACCCAGTGCTTGCACAGGGAGACCTTTACCTTAAAGCATCTTATAACTCCTTCGCCCTCTGTCACGTCCTCCCAGCAGCCACTTCAGAAAGGCAATATTTCCCGTGTGTGTCTGTCAAGTCTCTATGCTGCAGGAGTAGAAACAGGTTAACTTTCTTTTCAGAGAAAGTCCAGCTATGCCTCCCTTTTCCTCCTCCAATTATTCCAATACAGCTTCTTTATCATTAAAGGGGGGGGGGACCTTTTCCTGCAATAGACAGACAGGGAAACCTGTCCTCATTGTCATATGTCACATTAACAGATTGGCTGGAGACTAAAAAACAAACAAAAGGCCCAACCAGTTTTAGCAACCTGCCGTTTTGGCTTCAGTTTGCATTTCATCTCGCCTTCTCTTCATAGTTTTTGAATAAGATACCAAACATGCAGATACCTCTCTTCAAAAGCAAACCGCTTCATAAAACAGAACGTGACAGGGGAAAAAAGTTGCAGTTGCCAGTAGCGCGCCCCCCCCCCCCCCCCGGTGTATCATTGTAGAAAAGTGGATGGTGTAAAGTTAGTTTTTAAAGATGTTTACAATTTTTGTATGTACATAAAAGATAGCGAGACACACACACACAGTGTGCCGGGGTTCCTTCTTTGCATGGGACAACTCTGTGGGATGGAACCTGATACCTTCTGGAGCGAGAACTCTCGACCGATCTGTGATTGTGTTTCTTTAATTGTCTTGTGTACCAACTGCAACATTATTTTCCAATAAACATTTTAAAACAAATTATCTGAAACCTTCGGTCGATAAGTCTGTGGGTTTGTGGGGGGTGGGGGAGAGGGGGCATTCGAACGGTTCTGAGGGCTTAGAAACAACCGGCCTGCGTAGGATTTGGACCAGGAACCTTTACAGAGGATGAAGCATAAAGGACTCGCAACCCCATCTGGGGGTGGCTTTGGGAGACGAAAGGAATCCTGGGCGTAAGGGAAGGCAGAGGGTCATGATCCGTCTCTGGCAAACAGTGGCTGCCTGACTCCCCTTCATCAAAATTTGTGCAAGAAACCAACAACCGCTTTCTCTACTGGTTCCTCGAGATGGCAAAACTGTTAACAGACGGAAGCATTTACTGTCACGTGGAGAAGAGGGACAAAGATATACCCCACCCCAAAAAAACCCCACACCATCTTGAACACAGAAAAACGTGTCAGGCAAGAGATCTAACTCAGCCTCGCTTCTATGTGCAGATATTTCTATGTGCAGATATTTTGGGTGGGGGGGTTGCTTCAAGATTTAAAACTGAAACATGCAACCGTTCCACCTCTGCAGCACAGGGCTGTGCAGCCTTGCAAAAACGGCGCGTTAACAAAAAGCTTTAATCGCACTGGCTGATGCTGAAGAGTTGACCTCTCCAGGGGCGCCCTCTGAGACAGCCTCTGCTGGTTCGAGGCTTTAGAAAAAAGGCCTCTCACTGGTCCTAGGGTGGATGCGGACACCGGCTAACGGGGTCAAGACGGATGCCACTGAGAGACCCAGGAGCAAGTAGACCTGGACTTCCATTCCCCCTCCGGTAATGCCCTCAGAGGGGGGAAGGCGCTTCAAGGCATCAGACGGCAGACCGAGAGGGTGAACGCGGAGCAGTGGTTTAATGAGCCACCCCCGCCTGGGGTTCTGAGCCAGCACCAATTTCTCCAAGGAACTGAAAACGATCCAACTTACATCAACTTACGGTTACAGCAAAAGGAGGAGAGAAGCTCTGAATGCCTTTGGGGGGCCGTGGGGGTTTCCTACATGCAGTTCTAACAGAAAACAAATCTGGGTTTCTTTACAGAAAAAAAACTGGCTTAAATTCCAGGCGCAAAACTTCTTTTAGGACAGGGGCGGGCACGTTTCTTGACCCCGAGGGCTTTATCTGGGGTCTACCTGCTTTGGAGGGCTCTGCCTGGGATCTCCAAGTGGAGTCTGGCAAAGCGGGCAGAGACCCCACATGACCCCTCCCCTTAACAGCCCTCAAGCTGTTCCGCATTCTCTGGGAGGATCACTCGTGCCAGCGACCCAACGCTCCCCACAAACTGTTAAAATTGCTGGAGGACTGTGTTAGGGGACCCAGAAAGCCAGCTGTGGACCCTGGACCAGCACTTGCCCCCCTTCTAAGAGGGATAGAATGGGAAGGATGGAAGGGAAGAGAGAGCAGCCCCTTCTCTGCCCAGCTCTGCGTTCCCAGATTCCTCCTTCACCCTCTGCAGCCACCCACCCACCCCCGCTTGCCTCTCAACTACGGTTTCCACTGGTTTCTCCGCAGCGGGACCTTCCTGGGCAAAAAAACCAAACCAACCAACCCCAACCCCACCTCTCTACTGATGCCCAAAGTCAGAAACAAGGCAGCAGAGATACTCCGCCACACCTCTCTGCAATCCCAGAAGGCCAAATGAGCCCCGTTGGGGCCACAACGGTCCCAGGCCACTAACCACCCCTTGAACCTGCCGCTTTTTCCCTGGCCTCACAACAACCCCCTTTCAGCCTACATGGTTCTGGCTGCTCTCTCTCTTCCCTCTCCACCCGGACCCTGCCTCCCAAGACGCGCGAGCGGTCGGATGGAGACTGGGTTTATTGGTTGCCCGGAACGGCTAGCTGATGATCCGGCTGATAGCCTGCAGAGAGGGGAACTCCTCGTCCTCCAGGTGGAGGGCCTTGTGGGCTGCCAGATCCTGCGGGGTCAGCACCTGCCGGCACTGGGGGCAGACGCAGTAGTCGAGGTCGGGGCCTGGGTCCGCCTGCCAAGCGTTCTTCCGGTTCTTCTTGGATTTGGAGGATGGGCAGCTGCTGCTGCCGCCGCCCAGCCTCTCGTGGGCCTTCGAGTGGGTGTGGGCGGCCAGCAGTTCCTGCTGCTTGGCCGTGTCTGGCAGGAGCACCAGGAGTTCATTGAAGATCTTCCGGAAGTTCTCGCCCAGGAGCTCCTGGCAGCTTCGGTAATACTGAGCAGCGGAAATCAGACCCTTGCAGGGAGGAAAGGAATGAGACATTCAGAGAGGGAACAAGGGGTCCCTGGAGCCATCCTGCCAGTGAGAAAAGCGGGAAGCGGGAATGATAACCAAGAGCCCCCTGCCCACCCCTTGCACATTCTCTCACTGACACCCCTGCATTGTGGGACAGAGATGGGATTCCCTTGTTATCCGGTCCCCTCTTGACTACAATACGCAGTGTTCTGCTGGGGAAGGGTCAGCTGATCCCTGTCTTTTTAGGAAGAACTTTCTAACAGAACGGTTCCTCGGTGGAACAGGCTTCCTCGGGAGGTGGTGGGCTCTCCTTCCCTGGAGGTTTTTAAGCAGAGACTGGATGGCCACCTGTCAGAAATGCTGATTCTGTGACCTTAAGCAGATGATGAGAGGGAGGGCACCGTAGCCATCTTCTGGGCATGGAGTAGGGGTCACTTGGGGTGTGTGGGGGGGAGGTAGTTGTGAGCTTCCTGCATTGTGCAGGGGGTTGGACTAGATGACCCTGGTGGTCCCTTCCAACTCTTATGATTCTTGCAGGTACTGGGGGACTCGAACAGTTCATCCAAGCAAAACAGAAAAGCTGCTCTGCAAGAGAGACTAGCCAGCTTTATCGCTTGTCATAGGGTTTCCTCGAATGCAGAATCTGAATGGACCAGGTTTAGGCTAGCGGGTCAGGGGACGGGGAGACCCTAAACTTGAGATCTTCATCTCTACCCGGTCCACTGACTCAGTGGGGTCACATCTCTGCCTTTCAGCCTCATGCTTCCGCCACCCGGGGTGGCTGCTACTCACTTCAGAGAAGTTATTCTGGGAAGGGTGAACAAAACGCAAGACGTGAACAGCACGGAGGCCGGCTCACCCGTGTTCCCGAAGAGACGGCGGCGCTTCTCACCTGCCTGAACTGTCCCGAGTAAGTCTTGAACTCGTTGAACCGCGATTCGTCGTTGTGGAGGAACTCCTTGATCGACTGGATGAGCTGCGTGTTCCGCTGCTGGAAGTTCTCCAAGATCAAGTAGGTTCCCTGACACGGTTTGGTCCTGGGGGGCGGGGAGGAAGAGGAGGGGAAAGACTTCAGTGTTCCTTTGGAGGGTTTCATGGGGGGGGGGGGAATTCTGCTCACGATGCTTGGGGGTGTGTGTGCAGGTGAGACTGTTAAGAACGCTCTTCTGACCCACATCCTGTCTCCCTGAGGTTTCCATTCCCGTCTCCCACACTTTATTCGCTGGCACGCTAGCGGACAGGGGGGAAACGGCCACTGTACTACGGGGAATGCGTTTATTAGAAATACTTTAACCCTGGCAACTCCATGTATCTGCACAGGAAAGAAGCTCCCTGCTGCACCTCTGCGTGCGGCAGGGCTCTGGTTCTGCCTCCTTTCTTCTGCTACATCTGCATTATTCTGTCGCTCCTGAGGCAGAAACGCAGGAGGGGTATGTGCGTGGGGAGCTCTCCTCTGAGGGTGGGTGGTTCGTACTCACACTCTCCAAGTACATTGTTTGGGGGCGCGAGAGTGAAGAGCGCCTCTCTTTTCAGTTCCGTTTCTGCCAACCACTTGGGAAAAGGAAACGTCCTTGCCCTTCTCGTACAGGAACTGCCCAAGGCTGAACACACGAGGCCTGCCTGTCTTGAGGGAGGGATCTACTCACTCTTTCGCAGGGGCAGGTTCCGAGACTCCAGCGGGCAGAATTGGGGTGAAGCCGGGAGGTGGTTTGCCAAGAGGCACGGCCAGCCCCAGAGGTGGCGGGGGGCTGTTCAGAAGTGCCACAGAGTTGAAACCTGGAGGGGGAAGGGGAGAAGGAAGGCAAGCAGTGAGCACCAGAGAGCAGCGGGGTTACAGTCTGCGTTTTAGCGGTGATTCTTTTGGCAGGTAACATGTGCCGCAAGTTTGTAGGTTCAGGTCGCCACGGGCCAGCCAGATTCAATATCCGGAAAAAAAACCGTGTTCTGATGGGCCACAGCTCAGTGGCAGAGAACACGTTTTGTGTGCTCCGGGCCCCAGGTTCAGAGCTTCTGGGAGCAGGGCCGTTGTAAGGATGAAAGCAGAATACCCCCACAAAGGCCACCCTACTCTCCTTGTCAGACAAAAGGAAGTAGGACTGCACGCCTGTTGAACTCACTGCCACAAGCTGTGAGAGCCGCTGGCTCAGATGGCCTTAAAAAGGGGTTGGACAGACTTATGGAGGGCAGACCATGGCTGTTGGCCATGAGAGACAAACGGCCACTCCAGATTCCCAGGCAGAATCTGCCTCCGACTGTATATGCTGGGGAGCAGTCTGCCCGCGCAGACCCTGCTTGTGGGGGTCCCTGCGGCATTTGAGTGGCCACTGTTGGAAACAAGATGCTGGACTGGAAGGACCACCGGTGACATTCTGAACAGGCAAGAACAGGTCTCGGCCCCCTTACCTGGTGGAGGAGGCATTCGAGGTGGTCCGGTGCTGCCAAGGGCTGGGAAGTCTTCCTGAGGCAAGAGGGGTGGGCTAGCCGCGGGGGGCTTCTTAAGGCCAGGCGGCTCCTTGGAAGCTCTGCAGGGGGCAGGCTTTTCCGAGTAGCCGTTCACAACCGCCGTGGCTCTGTCTGCCCCAGAAGCGCTCGTGGGGGCGCTGCCCAGGGGCTCGGCATCCAGTGTCCTCTCTTCGGAAGGGACGGGGGGCAGCACCTCCTGCGGTGGCATGGGGGGCGGCGACACCCTCTGCTTCTCAGCCCCGACTTTCTTCTTCTTGCCCACTTTCACAAAAGTCTGAAAGTTCGGGGCCACCAGCAAGGAAGACACGTCGACCATCGTGGGAGCGCTGCGGAACTCCTGACTGGTGACTCCGCCCCCGCTGTCGTCCTCGTCGTCGAGGGAGGCGGCAGCCTTGGTCTTCTTGCTTCCTCGGCTGCTGGCGGGCCCAGGCTTCTTGGCTGGCTGGCCGGTTCCTGCAGCGTTGGGGGCAGCGGCTCTGACCGCGTTTTTGCCGGAGCCGTTGCTCCAGGCAGAAGAGAGGGTGGAAAGGGACTTGTTGTTTGGCCGGACTTTGGATACCAGAGCAGGGAAGTCCTCCTCTTGAAAGGACGTCTTCTTGGCAGTAGCAGTGTACGTCAAGGACAACACAGATGAGGGCGGGGTGGCTGTGGAGGAACACAGGCTGGGGAAGTCCTCTTCCTTCAGCTTGACTGGAGCCAGCTGGGCAGAGCTGTGAGGAAGAGAGAAGCCACAAACAGAAAGAAACTCACAACACACCCACCAACTGTCATCCTCCGCATTACAGTTAAAACGTTACAGAAGGAAGAAGAAGAAGAGTTGGTTTTTATATGCCGACTTTCTCTACCACTTAAGGCAGAATCAAACTGGCTTACAGTCCCCTTCCCTTCCCCTCCCCACAACAGACACCCTGTGAGGTAGGTGGGGCTGAGAGAGCTCTTAATAGAACTGTGACTAGCCCACAGTCACCCAGCTGGCTTCGTGTGGAGGAGTGGGGGAACAAATCCAGTTCACCAGATTAGCCTCCGCTGCTCACGTGGAGGAGTGGGTAATCAAACCCAGTTCTCCATATCAGACTCCACCGCTCCAAACCACCACTCTTAACCACTACACCACGCTGCTTTGGAGGCAAGATCCGGGGGGTGGTGGTGAATGCTGTTCATTTGCAGGGCTTTTGTAAGCCAAACAGCCCTGTCAGAAGGAAGGAAGCAACTGCCAGCTTGGGGGAAGGCAGGGGAGGCAGTCCAAGGTGTGCCTGAGCGTACGAAGAGACAGCGCATTTTCCAGGTCTGCCGTTCCAGGTGCAGGAGGACTCACCTCTGCGTGGAGCCAGCCGTGGGCAAGCCGAAGGCAGGAAAGTCCTCTTGGCTCAGTGCGGCCTTCGCAGCAGCTTCCTTGGGCACTGGGGTGGAAGAAAGAGCGACAGGTGTGGCCCACGGCGCCTCCTCGCAGTAAAAGCAAACGTCCTCCCAGAGGACAAGCCGCCCACTCACAGCCCTTTCCTCTCACCTGGGGCTTCCGAGGGGGGATTCAACCCCCGCTTTGCGGTGGTCGCCTCTGCGTCTTTCAGCTCTTCTTTTTTAGCCCGGGGCCCGTCTTCCTTGTCCTCTCCCCGTTTTTTTTCTTCCTGCCTTTTGGCAGCTACTGATGCCCTGACGGCGGCAGCGATGTCTCGGTCTTCTTCCTCCCTGCAAAGGTTTCGACCGCCACAACAAAGAAGAGCTTGGTGAGCCAAGGGGTATTTTCTCCCTTACCTGTCCACACCCCTCCTCTCTCCGCCATATCCTACTATTGCCAAGAGGGGCAGCCAAAGCATCTGTGACTCCCAGCAGGAAGGGCTACACTGCTTCCTGGTTTGAGCCTGGCAAACCAAGTCCCTGCGCCTTATCTAACACGATACTTTGTTGGACCAAAGCACTCATGAGGAAAGACCGAGGAGGAGAGGACACCCCAGAACATGCTAAACCATACAACTCAGCTCCAAGATGCTAGTACGGCTTGGGGGGTGGGGAGCAGCCTCCCTTGTGCCTCGTACAATAGGAAACTGCAACTCAGCGGTACTTCCTCTTCTCCCAAGGAGCTGGAAGGAGAGGATCACATCCACTGAGATATGCCGACACACCACCAGCCCTGGAGAGAGCTGCTGCTCCAGGCCTCTCCAGGCGAGCCGAGCAGCCAGGCCCCACACGCCGCTTCCCAGTTTGCATCGCCAAACGGACTCCTAACCTGCAGAGACACACACACTCCACCTGCCAAGGCAGACCCCGCTCCTTACCTCTTATACCTCCAGCTTCCTCTCCTGTTCTGCCCGCCGCGTGGTCCTGTCCGGCCTCCTCTCACATGCCTATTGTATCTGTCGACTTCTTCGTAATCTTCTCCACTGACGACACCTAGGATGTGAAGACACAGGGCTGATCGACAGCCTCAACCCACCCTTCCCCCTTCAGAAGCAATCAGTCCCGGAGCTGGATGCGACAGGCCTCGGTGAAGGTGACCTACACAGGGCAACTTAACGAAGAGAACAGCCTGCCTTGGGATGCTCTGGGGTCTGCCTTCTCGGAGGCGGCTCCAGAAACCTGCATCCAATCTCTCTGCCTCCTGAGCTCTTCTGACACTGTTAAGGAATATCCCCCCCTTTCCGGTCTTCCAAAAGCAAGAATCCTACAGCTGGAAGGGGACGGGACAGCTTGCCCCTTGGGAGAATGTATTCTGAGCCAAGGGGCCAACCCACAGCCAGGGGTTTAACCCCCCCCCCCCAATCCCACCTTTTCTAGCCCCATGTACCTTCATTCCTCCGCTGGTGCCTCGGCGCATAGTTGAACTGCAGGTCGATCTGCCGGTTCTGCCTGGCCTCTGCCCGGTTCTTGCTGTGGCAGGCCGTTTTGTGCGCTTTGTAGTCGATTTCTGTCCGGAAGGCATGTGTGAACTGTTCGGTGCTGCAGCGCCCTTCTTCGCATAGGAAGTGCTTCTCACGGAAGTGTTCGCGGAGGTACTCATAATCACTGCAGGAAGGGTAGGAGAGTGTGGGGAGGGGGCAGAGATGAGTTTGCTGGCCTGCAAACAAAGCTTTTTTTTTTTAGGGTACTGGGTCTTACTGTGGCAAAACGGCAGACTGAAAACCAGAGATCTTCTAAGCCCAGAGTCAGCCTCTGGTTGCTCCAGCCCAAGTTGGATCCACAACCTTTTGGAGACTGTGGGCACCTTTGGGATTCTGAGCAAAGCACGGTGGGCACAGCCACATGGGCACCACATTGGGGACCTCTGCCTCCTTGCTGGTCTTCCTGGCAAAAAACATGGCCCTTTGGTGTGATCATGACTTCCTCCCCTCTTCAGTAAGATCTGGCACTAGCCAGTCTCTTCTTTAAATTCAAAGCACGTCAGCGGACTGTGGGGATTCTGACATTCAACAGACAGCTAAGCACAAATAGGAACAGAATCTGACCCTCCCAGTGTCATCTACTGAGGGGGAGGGGTTTAAAGAACTTCAGATTGGACGGCCCTTCCTGGAGTTTCTCTCCCGGCCACAAACCTGTAATACTCCTGGGCCCCGTCGGAATCACAGAAGTGGCAGAAATAGTGGTCCCTTCTCAAGTGTTTCAGTAACTCGTCGTTATCCAAGTAGCGCTCATCACAAAACTTGCACAGGGGATGCCCGCGGTGGGATGTGTCGTCGGGGTCCCCGTGGATCCTGTGCCGGGCGAGGTCCTTGCGCGAGTACCACTTGCGCTCGTAGGTAAAGATCTGGAAGAGAAAGGCGACGCTCTTAGCGCATGAGGGGAGGGCTCGGGTGAGAGAGGCCCCCCTGCCTCGGAAGGCTTCCGGCCACTTGCCTTCAGGTGCTTCACGCACAGTTTGCAGCAGAAGAGCTCGTGCTGCTTCCTCATGTGCTGCTCCAGCTCCACCACAGTGGCAAAGGGCCTAGCCTCCGGGCACAGCGGGCATTCGTGCTGCAAGAGTTTCCTAGGGGAGAAAAAGAGGAGGGACGTTGGCACAGCAGAACACCCATCCTCAGGGCCAGGCCCCCGTTAGACCCTGGCTTCCCTTTCTCAGCAACTTTCACTGTGACATTTCTATTCCCCCTGGGAAGGGGAGGGGGTGTACCAGGAGGGTGGCCTCTCCCCTCCAGCCACTGACCGGACTGTGGTCTATTGTTGGTGTGCCAGCTGCGACTTGTTTCCTTTTGAAAGCTACCCTGAGCACCCAATCCAGGAGAAGGGCGGAGCACCCATTAAGATGCCCTGAACACACCAGGCTCTGTATCATGAAAAGCAGAGGCATTCTGGGGCCAGTGCATTATGCAAACGTGCACCTATTTGCATGCTCTGCAGTGGCTTGTTCACTGGCAGGGCACTGACGCTCCGACTTCTCACTGCATCAGGGGTTGCTCACAAACTCCCATTTAGGGCACGGCTGGCCTGGTTCAACCACGACATATGAGTCGGCTTCCGGGTGCAACCCTAGCAAGACCAGAGGGTCCGAGTCCATCTGCAGTAAACGAGACTGTCCTATGAACCAGAAGCGGGCAACAGAGTTGACTGAAGAGAAAGTCAAACGTCAATCGCGGCTCCCTTCTAGCTTGGAACACGAACCCCAACCCAGATTCCCCAACGGAAGTAGACAAAGAAGGTTTTTACCTATAGAGAGCATAAACTTTTCCATCAGTAAAATAAATGTCGTATTTCTTCTCGTGCTGCAGCTGGTGGAGGGCTATCGTTGAAAAGGACGTGAGCTTCCTCCCAAAGACCACCTGGGAAAGACACAGCGAGGGGAGTCAGAGAATAAGTCATGGGCAGGACAGAAGCGGCCCCCGCCGGGAACATTCCCCCCACCCCGCAAAAGAGCCTTTCAAAGCAAGCAGGCAGCTGCCCGTCCTCCTGGGTGAAGGCAGAAGTCTGAAGATGGGCTGGCAGGAAGGTGAAAAGGCTTTAGCCGGACACAAATCAAGCGACTGGCCCTCTCAAATCACATTCTCTTCCACCCTGCTTCACGGCTAGAGTCCTAGGGGTTTTGGGAGGGCAGCAGTTGGCTACTGCAAGCCTGGGCATCCCCCATCATTTACATTGAGGGTTAAAAACTGTGGAACCCGAAGGTCCCGCTCCCCAGGCCCTTCTCCCACACCATGCCAGCTGGAATTAACGGAAGGTGCAGTTCTTCCCCCACCCAGGCTGTCTGGCACGCGCAAGGGAGCTGCCACTGATTTACGCCTCTGGCTAGTGACACCCTGCTCCGAGAATAAGTGGAGGATGTCACTTAACTTGGACAGGAAGGGGAAAAAAAATATCAAAAGGAACAAATCATGCAGCAGGATTGTGGAAACACCTGCCTGCCGTGGAAAGCTGGGACAAGCTGAGGCACCGAGGAGGGAACCAGCTTAACTAAACAGCAGCGCCAGGAAACTCTGCCGCCCATGTGGAGGAATTGAGGCCAGTCGCTAACAGAAATTCTCCACGGGGTTCCCCCCCCCCCCGTCACGAGAAATGTGCTGTTTGAAAAACCCCAGATCCAAAAACCAACAACAACTATGCCTAGCAAACTCTAGCTCTGGATTCTGGGCTTTGCGGAGGCCTTGCTTAAATATTTTCTGAGACTGTCTCACCTGACACGTCCCAGGCTGCCTTATTCGCTCCACCTGAGAGCCAGCCACAGGGCCCAGAGGACCAGGAGGGCCGTGGCGGGACGGCTCGGAAAGGCCCGCACCATTCAGGTTTTTATCGGCAATGCCCGACACGCCCTGAGCTGACGCAGGGAATGGGCCCTCTGCTCTGGTGGGCTGCTCCACACACGCTCCCAAGTCAGGTCTCTTTACGACCACCGAGTTGGCTGTCCTGAACCGCATGTGTGCACACGCGCACTAATACTCTTATGTCGAGTGCCACTTAGCAAAGGATGCTATATGCATCCAGAAAGAAAGAAAGAAAGAAAGAAAGAAAGAAAGAAAGAAAGAAAGAAAGAAAGAAAGAAAGAAAGAAAGAAAGAAAGAGAAAAGAAGCTCCTTCCCCACTATATAACAAAGATGGGAAACTGCCGGAGCCTGGGAGAGAAGGTGGTGGGTGTGATGATTCATGTCCCTTACTGATGGAAATTTAGTTTTGTGTGTTTGCAAGATGCACACACACACAGAAGTGTTTTGCAAGCCGGAGTTTCCTGGTTGCTAGACCATGAACAACAGAAATGCCAGTAACATCAGCCACACTATCTCAGGTTCATACTCCTCCTCCTCTTCTATTGTGATTTATGCCCTCGGATGCCAGCAATGCCTACACTGTCCCTGCAACAACGATTAAATGGACATAAGCCTGACATCAGAAACCACAACATTCAAAAACCAGGAGGTGGGGTTACATTTTAACCTTCCAGCGCATTCAGTTGCTGACTTAGCAGCAGCAGTTCTCTTACAAAGGCATTTCCAAGGTAGGTCAGAAAGAGAGACGGCTGAATTGCAACTAAGAATGAAGATCAAGACAATGCATCCTCCTGGACTGAACCGAGATCCGGGATTCCTGTCTCATTACCAATGCTGACTTCTCCGTGTCTCCTACCCCTCTGCAGATCGTCCGCCTTTTGCACCCAGGGCGGCCCTCCTCCTCCTCCTCGCGAGTAAACCCCCTGGCAGCGGGGGTCTGCCTTGCCTTTGACAGCCCGCCTTGGAAAGGGGGGGGGGTGTTCCGTTTTCGCTTATGCTGCGGCCAGCCTCGCAGGGCTGGCGCTGGAATCGAAACTAGGCCCCCCCTACTCCAACCCTCCGCCTCGCCTCCTTCCGGGGCGGGGGTTGCCAACCTCCAGCCGGGCCCGGGAGTCCTCCCGGGTCTCCCGATGGGCGAGACCCCCCCTTCTCCAGCCCGCTTCCCCCCCCCACGGCGGACCCCCTCCTGCCCTCACCTGGGCCAGCTCCTCCCGGCAGACGGCGCAGTAGCGCACCCCGCAGAGGGCCCGCATCCGCACGGAGCAGCGGTAGCAGATGGGGTGCTCGCAGCGGCCCAGCGCCACCACCTCCAGCTCGCCGCAGCACAGCACGCAGCACGGGCCCTCCGAGGCCCGCGACCGGGCAGGGGGAGGCGGCGGCGGCGGCGGAGACGCCATGGCCGCCCTCGGGCCCCCCACACCGGCGGCTGCGGCCTGCTAGGCCCCGCGCGCAGCCTAGCAACCGCCCCCTTCGCCCGCCCGCACAGAGACCGCGGCCCAGAGCGGCGCCGACGCCCCAGCCGGGTGGCGCGCCGGGGCGCTCTAGGGCCGCCCGCCTCGCTCGCTCCGCCCACGGATCCTTCTCGGTGGAAAGGGCGGGGCGACCTCTCCCCTCGCCGCGTGGAACTCTGGGAGTTGTAGTGCCGCGGACTCTGGGTCCACCAGCTGCACCAGCGTCGATGGTAAAAAGAGGGGTTTTTTTTGCACGTGCGGGCTTATTCCCGCAAAACATTAGTATCCGACCCGAACAAATATGCTCATGAGGGTTTCCTTCCCCCCCCATAGAATTGGAAGGGACCCACCAGGGTCATCTAGTCCAACCCCCCTGCACAAGGCAGGAAATTCCCCCCATAGAATTGGAAGGGACCCACCAGGGTCATCTAGTCCAACCCCCCTGCACAAGGCAGGAAATTCCCCCCCATAGAATTGGAAGGGACCCACCAGGGTCATCTAGTCCAACCCCCCTGCACAAGGCAGGAAATTCCCCCCATAGAATTGGAAGGGACCCACCAGGGTCATCTAGTCCAACCCCCCTGCACAAGGCAGGCAATTCCCCCCATAGAATTGGAAGGGACCCACCAGGGTCATCTAGTCCAACCCCTCTGCACAAGGCAGGAAATTCCCCCCCATAGAATTGGAAGGGACCCACCAGGGTCATCTAGTCCAACCCCCCTGCACAAGGCAGGAAATTCCCCCCATAGAATTGGAAGGGACCCACCAGGGTCATCTAGTCCAACCCCCATGCACAAGGCAGGCAATTCCCCCCATAGAATTGGAAGGGACCCACCAGGGTCATCTAGTCCAACCCCCATGCACAAGGCAGGAAATTCACAGCCCCCACCCCCAGTAACCCCCCTACTCCATGCCCTGGAGATGCCCAAGGTGCCCTCCCTCTCATCATCTTCCCGAGGTCATAGGATAGGCATGGCTGACAGGTGGCCATCCAGCCTCTGCTTAAAAACCTCCAGGGGAAGGAGAGCCCCACCCCCACCCCGAGGGAGCTTCGTTCCACTGGGGAACCGCTCTGTTTTTGCAGAACATGTCTAAAGTTGGCTGCTGTTCCCCAGGCTCCATTTCCAAATCTCCAGGAATTTCCAAGTCAGGAGCTGGCAACCCTCCCTGAAGGTGCATTAGTTTATTGATTTGTTTAAAACATTTATTAGCCGCTTTATTTCCTTACAAGAAATCAGAAGGAGATTGAGACTGGGAAGGGCAGCCATGAAGGAGCTAGAAAATATTTTGAAGTGTAAGGGTGTGTCACTGGCCACCAAGACTAGATTCATTCATGCCATCGTATTCCCTATTACTATGTATGGGTGTGAAAGCTGGACAGTGCAGAAAGCTGATAGGAAGAAAATAGATTCCTTTGAAATGTAGTGTTGGAGGAGAGGGTTACGGATTCCGTGGACTGCCAAAAAAACAAATCAGTGGGTTATAGATCAAATCAAGCCTGAACTGACCCTGGAAGCTAAAATGACTAAACTGAGGCTATCATATTTTGGTCACGTCATGAGACCACAAGAGTCATTGGTAAAGACAGTCGTGCTAGGAAAAGTTGACGGCAGCAGGAAAAGAGGAAGACCCAACAAGAGATGGATTGACTCAACAAAGGAAGCCACAACCTTCAATTTGCAAGACCTAAGCAAGGCTGTCAAAGATAGGACATTTTGGAGGACTTTCATTCATAGGGTCGCCACTTGATGGCACTTAACACACACGCACACACACACACACATTTCCTTACTGAGATCAAGGCGGCTTACCACATACATTAAATACAGTAATATACATTTCAATATGGTGGTTGTTCCATGAAGGTCACTCCAGGTGGCAGCATCGCCCTGCGGAGAGGTCAGCATGTGTCAGGGGGGAGGTTCTGGGAGAGCCGGGTGCGAATCCCTGCTCCTCTGTGGAAGCTTGCTGGGTGCCCTTGGGTCAGTCGTGCGGTCTCAGCCTAGCCTTCCTCACAGGGTTGCTGTGAAGTTACAATGGAGGAGAGGAGAAAGATGTGAGCCCCTTTGGGTCTCCAGTGGGAAGAAAGGCAGGTGTCAAATGAAGTAAATAAATGTACGTGGTTCATGGGACTGCCCAAAAGGCGCATTAGAGAGCATCGGGTGGTTGTTTTGTGTAGGCAACAGCAGCTAGTGCAGTTAAGACTGGAGAAAGGAGTTGGGGCAGTTTCTCTGATGGGTCCCCCTCTCAGGTTCTGATGCACACCACCACTGGAGTCAAGAGTAAAGCAAAGTCTGCTTGTCTCTGGTTCATTCGCTGCCCTTTGAAGGAGGAAGCGGTCAGACACAAGATTCCCCCTGTACACATATGAACCTGCCTGAGAATGGAGCCTGTCTGTGGAGACCCTTCTGTGGGAGTCCTGGCCTTTGGAGATACAGCGAGTGTCTGTGGGAGACCAGGTCTTTCCTGTGGTGGCACCGTGGCTTGGGATCTCCCATCCCAGAGCTCCATCCGTACTTATCCTGGCATCAGATTGAGCCCTGTTCAGGCGAGCTTTGAATGGCAGCTAGCTGTTACGCCTTTGACTGGTGCTGATGTTTGAAACTTTATTTATTTAAATGCCAGCTTCTTTGTATTTATTCGTACTGGGTTACTCTTTGCTGTTCTCCAGTTGGCTGTTCTTGTTGTTGTGTTCGATATTGTCGAATTTTGCATTCCTAGTCCTATGGCATTGTTTGTTGGATGTCTTGTGCAGTACCATTACATTTCCCCTCTCTCTCTTTTGTTACTCTACAATCTGTCTTGAGTCTCAGTGAAGAAGGTAGGCTATAAAGAAGCTGAACAAATAAATGAAGGCTCCGAGGTAGAGCCTCTGCTTGGCATGCAGGAGGTCCCCAGTTCGATCCCTGGCATCCTGAGTTAAAAGGATCAAGGAGCAGGTGACCCTGAGATGCTGGAGAGATGCTGCCAGTCTGAGTAGACATTGATGGACCATAGATCTGACTCAATAGAGGGCACCTTCATGTATCCACGTGTGTGCCATAAAACTCTGGTATACATCTTCCTGTGAATAAATAACAGTATCCAGAAATAAAGGAAGCCACAGCCCTCAATTTGCAAGATCTGAGCAAGGCTGTCAAAGACAGGACATTTTGGAGGACTTTGATTCATAGGGTCGCCATGAGTCGGAAGCAACTTGACGGCACTTAACACACACACATGCACACATCCAGAAACACAAAAGGGACTAGCAACCAAAGGAGGAAGGAAGTTTTTTCACCAGGTGGAAAAGTCAACATCTTAGCAACTAGGGATTGTTTCAAAACACAAAACCATACTGTCCCCTCTGAAGATGTTTTATGTACAACATGCGTAGTCAGAGGGGAAAAACAAATTCAGATCGTTTGTGGCAAGCGGAGTGAAGGTGTTTCAGTCCGGAGGGAAGAGAGGCGGTTACGAATGTCTGGGTGAGTTGGTGGTAATTATTTCGTAAAACACTCCACAGTCATAATTAACCCCCTCTTTCAATCTCCCTCCTGGATTAATGATACTTTTGCAAATTTCATTTATTTTTTTTCATGTCAAAAGAGCGTCAGTCCAATTTGGGAGCGCAATTAGCGTGGAATGAGATGGCAGCTGCTGACTTTAATGGCTGGTCTTAAGTGTCACTCGTCTGCGGAACTGCGCAAAAAATCCGAGAGGCGGAGATGAGGCCGCCAAATGCAAGGTTGTCAATCTGCTTTCGTAATTAAGCTTTTCACACACACACACGAGTTGTATTGTTCATTGTCGCGATTGCGCAAGCGATGCAAATTGAGCCGAACTGAGGCCATGAACGGCTACAATTCAGCCGCAGGTTTTTCGTACTTAGTCCCTAAACTGGGAAACTGTTTTTTTTTTTAATTGTGAATTTAAAATGGGAGGTACACTTCACTCTAACTTCCCCAAAGATTTGCCCTTCCGGGAAGGGGCCGTGGCTCAGTGGTAGAGAATCTGCTTGGCATGCAGAAGGTCCCAGGTTCAATCCCGAGTAGCATCTCCAGTTAAAGGGACGAGGCAAGGAGGTGATGTGAAAGACCTCCGCCTGAGACCCTGGAGAGCCGCTGCCGGTCTGAGTAGACAATACTGACTTTGATGGCCCCAGGGTCTGATTCAGTAGAAGGCAGCTCCATATGTTAATGTGAGCTTCCCAATTTCTAGATGAATGACTGTTCAGAGTAAGTCATCTGACTGGGGGGGGGGGGAAAGCCAGGAACAGTTATTCATCCAGAGGCCCAACAGGAACCCTCAGAGAGTCTATAACTCTGCTGGTGTACAGTATAGGATGGGATAGAATGATTTAACCGCGTTCCTTGTGCAAATGATTGGTAGGTCAGAGCAGCAAAGGCAGCTCTTATCCAGGTAGAGTGCTTTGTGCTTGCAGCAGTTAAATTATTGGATGTGTTTCTTCTCCATCACATGCTAGAAATTCATTTTTGAGGGAGCTGCTGAAGGTGGCGGTGAAGGCAGTGTGGCGAAGGGTACCGAAAAAGCTGCTGGGTGAAACTGGAAGTCAACCGCCAGTCAGAAGTTGTTCTCGCCTTCTCTCTAGAGCCCTACAAAATGATGATCATCCTGGTAATAGAGCATGGTTTCGTTGCTGGCCATGAGTCATGCCAGGTACAGACTTAATTGTGGTACAGAAGCCAAAAAGGGCCCTATGAGCTCCTCTTCAGGGACTGACTCATTCATAACTCATTTCTATTTCTTTGCTAAAAAGTGCAGGAATTCGGATGGGTGTAGAGGTGTGATCAATGCAGCCGTCAGCAACTCTTATGCATGTTTAATGCACACCAGTGCGCCGTGAAAATAAAGCAACATGCGTTCAAGCTTTATCTTTTTTTCGTTTTGTTAGTTGAACTAATGTTGGCCGGAGAAGATCGAAAGGGGATTGCATCTGTGTTTCCCAGAGCTCTGAGCTCCTCAGCAGTAAATATTACCCAAAGGTAGGGAGAACCTGCTAGAGATCTTGGGAACTCTGACATAACATGGCCACAGGTGGAAAAATATTCTGGGGTGGTACGAAGCACCAGTACACAGTGCTTAGGAACCAAGATACTTGAGTGTATCTGGAGAGTCGGCAGGAAATCCCCCACCCCCGAGATTTTATATTCCTCTTCCCAAAGTAAGGATTCTTTCAACTCACCTTCCAGGGGTTGATTTCTACCTGTGGCAAACTCCGGTTTAACACTTTGCAAACCATGATTAAAAAAAAAAAAAAGAGGCTACTTTGCATTTAAATTTGTTTTATTGCTTGCATTGCCTGAAGTTCTCAAAATAAGCAGTTATAACTACTGATCAAACAGTTGTGTTCATGAAATCTGTTTGCGCAGGGCTGTTACGCAGTCAGACACACACACAAAAAGGCCCAGAATCTGTTCATGTATTTTTAACTCAGCGCTAATGGGAACTGTTGCTTTGGAAGAGGCTGCTAATGAGAGCTTGTGCTATTGAGTATATGACATTTACCCCAATCTTAGCAGGGTAATTTGGGAAGATTTATTATCCTTCGGTGCCTGTTACTGAAACATCCACTTTGGGAATGATGGAGAGAGTTTCGAACAAGGCAGCCTGCGTCTTTTAAACAGAGAAAAGATTAGATGTTTGTTTACAGCTTCATGATTGAACAGGAATGGCTTTATTAAGAGGGACTCTACTGAAGAGGCTGTCCTGTAACCGCTTGAGATCCCTGGGGATCCAGCAAGCCAAAGAAAGGAGTTTTTGCTTGCCTAGGAGATCAAGAAGGAGATGTCATTTGTGCATGTTGTTTGATTCGGCAGAGCAACAAGGCCAAGGTGAAACTGATACCTTCCCTGACTCGTGAGCACAGAAGCCAAAATGCTGAGCAAGGGGACCGTATCTTGGTGCAGGACCGCAACAAGAGTACAGGGATAGTTTTCCACATGCTGGAAACACTGAGGCTAGACTACTGTGCTGCATTGCGTGAGGGGCTACCCCAGAGGCTATTTTGGAAACTTTAACAGGTTCGAAATGTCTGCTGCAGCTTACCCGCAGTCACACAGTGAAGATCCGTGGGTTGTGGTGGCAACAGCTGCCAAAACAACATTTTTTAAAAATCTGCTCAGCTAATCAGATCTCCAGAGGACAAGCAGAAGCCTTACCTGGCCACACCCGCTTTCTAAAAACACTTGGTGGGCACTAGATGACCCTGGTGGTCCCTTCCAACACTATGATTCTATGTTTGAAATTCCAGTGCTGAAAATAGTAGAGGCTAGGGAATGAGGCAGAAATGGATCAGAAAGTGGCAGATTACAGATGGCCCACATGCTTTAATCTATGCATGGGGTTATATCACATATATTTTGTCAGCCCAGTTTGGTGTGGGAGGAGGCAAGCTTCTGAGTGTCACAGGATTCTTCAACAGGGCACGTTGGAACTGTTTGCGTTCCCGTAGGCCTCTCTCTGCCCACGTTGCCGTGACTGCATCCGACAGCTGACTTTATAACCGGAATGAGTGGTTCTCCTGGTCATGTTGACTTGTTTTCCCTTTCCTGATGAAGGGGGGGACAGTGAAGCGCTCGGTTGTCACCGTGTGAGCCAATGCCGACTCATCTGTCGTTGTCGTTTAATCACACAAACATTAGTACGACAACAGTGTCTGTCTTGCACCCGCTGCGACAATAATTGGCTCATTAGCCTGAGGATCGTCAGGCATCAAAGAACCTTGTAGACAATTAATGTTTCATGACAAACGGATCTTGTCCCTCTGTGAGGACTGCAAATATTATTATGAGAGAAAGCCACCCGAGAATCTCACAGATCAGTTCCCTTTGAAAGATTAATACCCAGTTACCACTTCCCATCCTTTCAATGGTGGAAGTAGGTTTTTACTGGAGATTCAAAGTTGGGCAGTTCTGGTTGCTGCATCTCGAAAAGGACGTTGTGGTTGCTGGAAGTTGTATCGAGGGCTCAACAAAGACTTGGGTTTCCTTAGCCATGTCAGGTTTTAACTAGCTTCGAGGAAGTGGCACAACCTCAGCGTGTGGCATTTCTCTGTAGATCGACACGGCTTGCCGTTGCGGAGTATTGTGGATAGGCCTTTTTTAATTACAGGCAGCGTGGGGACAATCCCGCAGGGAGGTCTTTTTTCGTTGTGCATTTGTTAACATCGTTTCTGCGTATAAAGATAAGGGGATGCACGTGCCAGAGAAGGGGGTGGGGGCCTTTACAGCCGCATAAAACCAACCCGCTCAAGATCTCACTCGGGGCTCGTCTGGCTTTGAAGCACTGCAGTTTATCCCTGCTTTCCAATTCCACCAGGACCCAGTGACAGGAGATGAAATCAGGCGGGGCTGAGTCACAGTAACACAGCTCTCCCCCTATTTTATAGGTCAGGCACCGCTGTCTCACTGCGCTCATGACCACGGGTTGATCTCTCAACCTGTGGCCGCTAATGCCATATCCGGTTGGTTTGGTGAGCTGTCTCCCTGGGGGCCTCATCTTCTCCGTGGGGGGCATCCGACGTGGTGCGGGTCGGGATGTGAGCAAGCCTGACTCCTTGGGGACGCTGCCTTTCCCAGAAGGACTTTGACTGCCCAGGGTGGGTCCGCTAAGGCTTGCCAACCTCCAGGTGGGGCCTGGAGATCTCCTGGAATCCCAACAGATCGCCGGACAACAAAGGTCAGTTCCCCTGGAGAAAATGGCTGCTTTGGAGGACCGACTCTACGGCATTATGCCCTGCCCTGTGCAGGCTCCGTCCCCAAATCTCCAGCAAATTCCCAACCGGGCGTAGTAGGCAACCTGTCACTCCCTTTATTCCCACCCTCCTGCTTCCCCAAGTTCAAATGTCCTTTGACGGTTTTGGAGCCTGCAAAAAATCTCACAGCTGGCTGCACGTGTCCTGGAGGTATTTGCTCAATTGCAAGATTATGTGTTCCCCCCTCCTCAGATATACCACCAAAAAAAGAAGAAGAGGTTGTCTTAACTTTGCAAAGAAGTGACAGCTACTTCCGATACTAATAATCTTTTTTGGGTATAACATTTTGGGGGGGGATCTTATAGGCTGTCTTCCTTTCAGGTTAATACACTAAATGCTGGGCGTTGCAATCGCGCTCTCTTCCAAGGAAGCTCGTGTAGCCTCGCCGACTGACAGGCAGAAATCCAACAGGGGCATCTTTTCCCATCAGTGGGGGAACACTGCACCTGTGGGGTCTCTGCCTGTGGCAGGCAGCTCCTGACGCAGCTGGGACTGCAGAAAGCATCTCGCCTATGACTGTGTGGGGTGGGTGGGACCTATGGGGAGGGGAGACTTTGCTGGCTTGCTGGTGATTTCAGCCCCTGGACACCCCAGCTGGGGAAAAGGTGGAGTCAGACAGCTGTGGGGAGGGGGGGCCAGGAGAGAAGAGGGCTGCTCCTCCCTCACTGTGCTTATATAGAAGTGGGGAAGCGAGGCAGAGAGAGCGAGAAAGAGAGAGACCCTCTGCCATCATCTCCTGAGCCTCGAAACTTTTTTGGCTGCTGCATCCACTCTGGTCCCCACCAGTGGCTGCATCTCTTTGAGAGCAGGTTCCTTCCTGCCGGCTGCAGACTTGCTGTGGTTTTGTGTTTGTTTTTTTGGGGGGGCCTTTCCCCCTCCCTCGATCTTGCTCAAATTCACCCCTTGGCTGGAGTGCCTGCCGTTGCTGCTGTTCTTCCCATGATGATTTTAAGGCCTTGGAGAGCCCTCTGCTTCCTGGGCTTGTTCTTGGTCCTCGACCCGGTGGGCGCTTGGTACAAGCACGTGGCAAGCCCGAGGTACCACACCGTGGGGCGAGCTTCAGGGCTTCTGATGGGGGTCGGCCGGTCCCCTTATCTGTGGCGTCGGGCATTGGCAGAGGAACTGGGGCAGAGCCCAGACGCAGCCTCCTCCCTGCCTGCAAACAGGGCGCCCTCTCAGTGGCTGAGGCTGCAGCAGTTCCCAGCGGAGGTGGAAGCGAGGGCCACTCTGGAGCATCCTTACCCGGAGTCCCAGGGGCCACCGGAGAAAGGAAAAGCCAGCGAGAGAGCCTTCCTGCAGGAGGCGTCTCTGAGAACCCGAGCCGTCAGGAACCTCTTGGCCGCCCTTCAGCACCAAGGAACAACTCGGGCATCCCAGTGCCCGGCCGGGTGCCGAGAGACTCCCTGGCGAAAACCCGCCCTGTATCCGGAGCTCCTGGAGAGGGCGATGCAGAAGAAAGAACAGCTGGGCGCTGCTCAGGAGGCCAGGTAAATTGCACACAGGAAGTATTCTCTTCCACCGGGGTAGCCGGGCTTAGGCTATGGGGAAAATGGGAGTCTTAAGGCTCTTTAAAGAGGAACAGACTGATGGAAGCAGAAGCATTTCCCCCTCCTTCCCACCCCCGCCCCCGTTGTTAAATGCATGATGCAAAATCTCAGTTGTCAGAGAGGTGTTAGGCACAGAGGGAGAAATAAGCGGCAAACCATAGTGCTTAAATGCCATCGAACGCAAGAGGCAGAACCGGTAACTTCACTGCAAAATTTTAAAAGTACCCAAGACAAGCACAGTGACTGTTGAGTCTTCTGGGACTCCAAGGAAAAAAGTCCCCCCCCCCCAGAAGAAAAATTTCCAGGGGTTCCTGCTTAGTCACCTCTTAGTGCCCTGCCATCTCTGTCCCATACTCTGGTCCAGGCTGTTAAAGAGGGATTCAAACGGTGGATTCTTGTTTTAAAGTTTCTAAGCTGGGTTAGGGGAAGGAAGGCTCGAGATCTCAGACACTAAGCAGGGTCGGCACTTGGACTTTAAAAAAAGACACAGGTTGAAGGAGCTGGGTGTGTTTAGCCTGGAGAGGAGAAGACTGAGGGTTGATATGATGACCATCTTCAAGGACTTGACGGGCCGCCATGTAGAGGAGGGTGCCGAGTTGTTTTCTGTTGCCCCAGAAGGTCGAACCAGAACCAATGGGTTGAAATTAAATCAAAAGAGTTTCTGTCTAAACATAAGGAAAAACCTTCTGATGGTTAGAGCAGTTCCTCAGTGGAACAGGCTTCCTCGGGAGGTGGCGAGCTCTCCTTCCCTGGAGGTTTTTAAGTAGAGGCTAGATGGCCATCTGTCAGCGATGCTGATTCTATTATCTTAGGCAGATGATGAGAGGGAGGGCGCCTTGGCCATCTTCTGGGCATGGAGTAGGGGGTCACTGGGGGTGTGGGTGGGGAGGTAGTTGTGAATTTCCTGCATTGTGCAGGAGGTTGGACTAGGTGACCCTGGTGGTCCCTTCCAATTCTGTGATTCTATGATTGTTTTGCCTCTCCACAGGGTTTTCAAGCCCGAGATCTGACCTGTGACGGAATGAGGTGTCCTGCCAAAGGAACTGACCGAAGGGTGCCGGCGAAGAGACGTGGAAGCTGATTCCTGTACTTGGGAGTGAAAGGATTTCAGAATGCTTCTTTGTACCAGGCTCAGGGAAGAAGCAGGCTGTGATCCCATGAATCGTGACTGTACAGAATTTCCTTAGGTGGCTGCAGGCTGCCTGCTCTCTTCCGACCCTTGATTTCCTCATCTGACACTTTGCTTTCCTTTCTCCAGCTGGTGGCACACAAGCAGGGGATCCCTATTGTTTTCCAGCCACCTTCACGTTCACATCTGGGGGTGGGGGACAAAGAAAAGGCAATTTCAACGACCGTTTGCCTCTTCAGATTCCTAGAACGGCTTCTTTGCGATATGATGCTGGGCCCTTTTTATTTCATTTCTGGGATGCTGTACTCATTAAAAACAAGATTTAAATCGAGGGAATGCTGTGCTTTCTTACATTACAGCGATGAGGAGAATTCAGGGAGGGTGGCTCTATTGGGGGCTATGAGCCATGATAGTTAAATGGAGCCTCCATTTGCAGAGGCAGTATGCCTCTGAATACAAGGTGCTGAAAACAAAGAAGGGCCTTCGTACCCTGCTTCCTGGAGTCATCTAGCATTTCCTCTCTCTCTCTCTTTCTTCCAGTCCATGTTTTCCCTTAAGCCTTTGGTTTACCCCCCTTGAAATTAAGTCTGTATCTGGAATACTGGCAGATGGTCCCCCTGTTTATCCTCTATACCCCTGCCCAATCTTTCTCACCTCCCTTCTGTCAAATTTTACAGTGTGTCAGTTCCTCAGGGCAGAGCGCAAGCGTGGTGTGGTTAAGAGCGGTGGTTTGGAGTGGTGGGCTGTGATCTGGAGAACCGGGTTTGATTCCCTGCTCCTCCATATGAGCGGCGGAGGCTAATCTGGCGAACTGGATTTGTTTCCCCACTCCTCCACATGAAGCCAGCTGGGTGACCTTGGGCTAGTCACAGCTCTCTCAGCCCCACTTGCCTCACAGGGTGTCTGTTGTGGGGAGGGGAACGGAAGGTGATTGTAAGACGGTTTGATTCTCCCTTAAGTGGTAGAGAAAATCAGCTTATAAAAACCAACTACTCCTCCTCCTCCTCCTCCTCCTCCTCCTCCTCCTCCAATTCTATCAGGGAAAGAATTATAGGCTTGGGGTTGTGGGGGGAGATAGACCTGATCCGGCAAGCCATGGCTTATGTTTTCTTGATTTTTTCTTTATCTGTTAAATATTTCAATCATAGTGGGAAAACTAGTTTGTTGTTGTTGGGGAGGGGAGCTCTGAAGAGTTCAAAATCAGTTTGGGACGATGGCATTGTCGATAGAGAGGGTTTCGTGAGGGGGGATTCTTTCCTCCCCCAGTTTCATCCTCCCGCTTCGTCTGATTCTGCCCTTCTTCCCTCTGGCTGTCTTTATACTTTTTAAAAAAGTCACACGAGATCTAATGATGGTTCTGATCTCCTCACATTTAACAGAGCCCCAAAATTATATCCCTGGTTCCGATATGAGTTCTGCAGTGAAGCGCAGGAGCTGCTACAGCATCTGTGGTAGAGGGTGCCCATAATCCTGTCCTACCTTATAGCGTTGGAGTAAGCTGCTGTATTGGGTGCGGAGTGCTTTAAGAACTCAAACCGTTCTGTTTCATCACCAGGTATGATTTCTGTATACAAACAACTAGGTTTGAACTATTCGTAAAAAAAAACATGAAAACCAGACAGATCTTTGCCCCTAGGAGCATGCAAGGCAGGGTTTTTCAAAAGTAGCTATAGGTACATCAGGCCCGACCTGGATGGCTCAGATCTCACCAGATCTCAAATGTTAAGCAGGGTCAGCCCTAGTTAGTACTTAGATGGGCAGAGGCAGGCAATGGGAAACCACTCCCGAATGTCCCTTGCCTTGAAAACCCTATGGGGTTACTGTACGTTGGTTGCCCCTTGCCCCTTGCTCCTTCACCACCATTGCCACGAAGCCAGAGAAACTTGTTGACTGGAGGCTCATCTGGGCAGGAGTCGTCTCTGCCTTGGATGGTTCCCTCTAGGCTGGGTCTCAGCTGCAAGAGCGGATTTGCTCCCTCCTGCGGGGTGGACTCGAGCCCGGGGCTGTTTGCCACCCGTACACCTCCACCACCCACTCAGACTCAGGCCCCTAAAGGCTTGTCTGGGCCCGGCTCAGCTGCTGAAAGCCGTTTTGCTGGTGCTTGGAACGAAGCCGCGGATCGAAACAGAGAGGCCGTTCCTCTCCTGATGCCAGGAGGCTTGGACTGCCGAATGGAGGAAGCGGGAGAATTTGGGCATGGTTCCTCAGCACAGTGGGTGCTTGCAGGACACCAATGTGTAAAACACACAAACGCAAGAAGCAAATGTTGCCATGCTCGGAGGGGCAGGTAAATATAGGGTAGCTTCTCCGGGTCAGTTCCATGGTAAGAAATAAATTTGCAAGGCGGTTTGCTCTCCCTACCTAGAGAGAAGTCGGGGTGATAAAACAGGGAGGAATTGTACCGCTCCTGCTTCGGCACATCCTGGACCTCCATACCTCTGGGGGTTCAGGTAATGAGATCTACACCTGGGTGTTACCTGCATACCTGTCAGAACCCACTCTGAATGTTAAAGAGCATCAGGGATAAAATAGAGCCAATGTGAAAGAGCACTGGAAACAGGTGAAAGCAGACTTTGTGGCGGTGAGTTCCGCAGGGCAAGTGCCCACTGGGTGAAGTGGTCATGCTTGTGGTTTGTGTGGAATCTACTGCCAAGCAGTTCCATAGAGTGATCCCGAGTTCCAGAAGGGGAGAAAAGTTTCGTTCTACCAAGTTTTGTCTCCACCATGTACAGTTTGATCAATCTCTCATGAAACTTTAACTAAAAAGACCTAGGTGCTTCTGCCTTACGTGGTCATAGAATCATACAGTTGGAAGGGGACACCATCTAGTCCAACCCCCTGCACAATTCAGGAAATTCACAACTACCTCCCCCCCACACCCCCAGTGTCCCCTACTCCACGCCCAGAAGATGGCCAAGATGCCCTCCCTCTCATGATGTGGCCAAGGTCACAGAATCAGCATTGCTGAAAGATGGCCATCTAGCCTCTGCTCTGTGATAAATTTGGGTCCCCTTTTCTGCATTTCTTGCCATGAAATGCACTGTGGGGGGGACCTCATTCCAGTTGCTTCCTCCCTCAGCTTAACCCACTTCGCAGGGTCATCGTAAATATAAAACAGAGTGGGGGGGAAGCACCAGGCTCCTCAGAAGGAGAGGACGAAAATGTACTAAACGGATCCCACGTTATGGGCAGAAATCAAATTGTGCTGTGGCAGTGGATGTCTTTTGGTGAGGCACTCTGGACCTCTGAATGGATGCAGATGAGATTACAAGTCAACATCCTCTTTATTGTCCTCCCCCCCCCCCACCTCCAGCTTATCAGCTCTGACTGCGGTCTCATCCATTCTGTCCTGTGCCTTGTCCCCCTCCCGCTTGGGTTCATCTGCAAAGCTTCTGCCTCCAGTTAATAAATGGCACTTGACAGTCGGGCTCTGCAGTACCCAATTTCAGCAAATAGATTAGCCTCCGTCTGCCAGCCACTTGCCCCTGTTTACGCCGCTAACTTGCCTCTCCAAAGGCTGTGTGTGTATGGGTGTGTGGTGGGGATGGAGCCCTTGAAGTACTTGAAGGGCTGTCATGTGGAGGAGGGTGCCGAGTTGTTTTCTGTTGCCCCAGGAGGTCGGACCAGAACCAATGGGTTGAAATTAAATCAAAAGAGTTTTCGTCTAGACATTAGGAAGAACTTTCTAACAGTTAGAGCGGTTCCTCAGTGGAACAGGCTTCCTCGGGAGGTGGTGGGCTCTCCTTCCCTGGAGGTTTTTAAGAAGAGGCTGGATGGCCATCTGTCAGCAATGCTGATTCTGTGACCTTAGGCAGATGATGAGAGGGAGGGCATCTTGGGCATCTTCTGGGCATGGAATAGGGGTCACTGGGGGTGTGGAGGGGGAGGCAGTTGTGAATTTCCTGCCTTGTGCAGGGGGTTGGACTAGATGACCCTGGTGGTCCCTTCCGACTCTATGATTCTATGAATCTGGGAAGATTGGCCAGGCAGAAGAGGCCCCGCTGAAAGGACAGATGAGAACCAATCTGATTAGGTGATGGCTGGCATGAATATCGGGGCAGCCCTTGGCTGTGTCAGTTGCAGGGAGAGAAACTTCGGGACCTTTGAGGCCACCCCACAGCCCTCCTGCTGAGAGGCCTGCTCTTTGCTCAGAAAGCACCCCGCTCTTTGCTCAGAGAGCTGTGGCGGTCAGCTCTTCTTCGACACCCAGCTGCGCCAGATCCGGGGGCCCCCTCTCTCTACCCCACCATGCCCTGTGATTTAGCAGGAGATCTTATTAGGGATGCTTGTGCACTGTGGTTGACATCTCTGAAGTCTCACTGTTCAGATAGATTGCTCCTGTTTGAGGTTGTCCTGCAAAAAATCCTTCTGGGTATGGCAGATGTCCAGCATAAGAACATAAGAAACACCCTGCTGGATCAGACCAAGGCCCATCAAGTCCAGCAGTCTGCTCACACAGTGGCCAACCAGGTGCCTCTAGGAAGCCCACAAACAAGACGACTGCAGCAGCATTATCCTGCCTGTGTTTCACAACACCCAATATAATAGGCATGCTCCTCTGATACTAGAGAGAATAGGTGTGCAGCATGACTAGTATCCATTCTAACTAATAGCCATGAATACCCCGTGAAGGACTTTCTTCTTCTGCCCTTCTTTGATGGATACTGTGGATTGCCGGAAGGACAAATAAGGGGGTTCTAGGTCAAATCAAGCCTGAACTCTCCCTAGAAGCTAAAATGACTAAACTGAGGCTGCCGTACTTACGGCAACTGTTTGCATTCATGTCCCCCCCTCCCCAAGAATGGTCCTCTCATTAACAGCCTTGCTCAGGTCTTTCAAGCTGAGGGGCCGCCGTGGCTTCCTTGACTGAGCCAGCCGCGGTGGCCCCATCCAGCAAAATTCTGCCTGAAGAATGAGGCGTTTCTTCGCAGCTCCTCCGTAGCCAAGGGGGGCTGTGTGGTCATCTTTCTTTCCAGGCTGACTCGGCCTGTTGCCGGCCTCAACCCTCCTGACTGTTAGACCCCTGGCTTTCCTTTGGGGTGAAGAGCAGGGTAAAAACATTGCAATCGGATAAGCTAATGGGATGGGGTGAACGGCTTCCTTGGGGACCACATGTCTTGAGATGCTTACCGACATCACCCCCCCCAAAGATTGGTCTGAAGTCAAACGGACGTTTAGAATCAGCGCCTCGACAAACAGCAAAGCAGTGTGCAAAATAACTTTATTCAATTTCGGTGTTTAAAATAGAAGTGGTGGACTGTCCTCGGTGCCGGGTGGCCTCTATGCAGAGGGCTTGGCGCTCAGCAGTCTCTCCACCATGGTGCGGGCAAAGCTCAGGCGGCTGGACAGCTCCTTGCAGCAGCCAAATTCCTCGATCAGGCTGAGTTTGTAGGTGCGGAACTCCTTTTTCTCGTTGATGTAGCTGACGGCGGCCATCAAGGGGCACAAGATGACCTTGGTGTGGTCCTGGGGGCAGAAGGGGCCGGCCCGCGCCAGAGGGTCACAGAGAAGAAGAGCTGGTTTTTATATGCTTTCTCTACCGCTTAAGGGAGAATCAAACCCAGAAGGTCGTACCAGAACCAACGGGTTGAAATTAAATCAAAAGAGTTTCCGTCTAGACATTAGGGAGGACTTTCTAGTAGTTAGAGCGGATCCTTGGTGGAACAGGCTTCCTCAGGAGGTGGTGAGCTCTCCTTCCCTGGAGGTTTTTAAGCAGAGGCTAGATGGCCACCTGTCAGCAATGCTGATTCTATGATCTTAGGCAGATGATGAGAAGGAGGGCATCTTCTGGGCACTGGCGGTGGGTGGGTGGAGGTAGTTGTGAATTTCCTGCATTGTGCAGGGGGTTGTACTAAATGACCCTGGTGGTCCCTTCCAACTCTGTGATTCTAAATGAACCTACCTGTCCCTAAAGATTTCCTGCTGGAAGAGGTCTTCGGTCCTGTCTCCCAACGATCGCACACCCTCCAACTGCAGTCCGTCGCCCTAACTAACCACCACACCTCGCTATGCTGGGGCTCTGCCTGCTCACCTTGAAGAAGTTGATCTGCACGGTGCCGTTGCTCAGGTGGAAGATGATGGCGCTACGCGTGCGTAAACAGGTGCGCAGGTAAGGGAGGCGGGCCAGCTCGTCTCCCTCTCGAGGGGTGATATTGCCACCGGCTTTCACCAGGTGCTCGCTCATGTAGTCTCGGAAGTATTTCAGCAGCGTAATCTGCGGAGATAACCGGGTTCTTTATCAGGTAGCAGCACAACCAGCAGGAGAGGAATTTGTGGGCAGGCCTGGAAAGACCGGGCCAGATTTCTTGAGCAAAGAGTTGGAAGCCAAGCCCCTTCCTGGGTGCTTCCTGACCCTCTTTTTCCTCCTCCCGATTCCTCTGCTGTTCCCAAACTAGCCGTGCCCCTTCTCTGCCCACAGGCCATGGCTCAGTGGTAGAGCCTCTGTTTGGCACGTAGAAGGTCCCAGGTTCAATCCCCAGCATCTCCAGTTAAAGGGACCAGGCAAGTAGGTGAGGTGAAAGACTCTGCCTGCTGCCGGTCTGAGTAGACAAAACTGACTTTGAAGGACAGAGGGTCTGATTAAGCATAAGGCAGCTTCATATGTTCATGTGTGTTCAAGGATAGGGTGGGATCTTTATTGGGGAGGGGCTGTGGATCAGTCTCTGCCTGGTATGTAAAAGGTCCCAGGTTCAATCCCCGGCATCTCCACTTAAAGGGACTGGGCAAGTAGGTGATGTGAAGGGCCTCTGCCTGAGACCCTGGAGAGCCGCTGCCAGTCTGAGCAGACAATACTGACTTTGATGGACCGAGGGAGGTCTGGTTCAGTATAGGGCAGCTTCATGTGTTGATCACCCTTTCTTGGCGCCCGTCCTTCAGGGCCTGCTCCCATCCCGCACCTTCCTCCCCCCCCCCGCCCCCCAGCGATGCTGACCTTCTTGTTGAAGCTGTCCGGGTAAGAGCGCACGTTGAAGTAGGACTCGGAGCCGTTCTGCTCAATGTACTGCAGACTGTCCCAGTCGTTGTACATGATGAGGCGAGTCAAATCATTGAAGAGGACGCCCACGCTGTTGTCACACAGATGGTAGCCTGCGCGGAAAGAGAAAGAAGCACATGCCGGCCTGCCGCTCTCCCCAAAGCCCCTAATGGGTGCGGAGAAGCGGGCCAGCCATGGTTAAGCCGAGGAAGTTGGCTTCTTAAGTTGGCTACTGAAGCCGAGGGGAGGGGCTGTGGCTCAGCAGTAGAGCCTCTGCTTGGCATGCAGAAGGTCCCAGGTTCAATCCCCAGCATCTCCAGTTGAAGGGACTAGGCAAGTAGGAGATGTGAAAGACCCTTTTCTGCCTGGGACCCTGGAGAGCCATAGGGAGTGGCTGTGGCTCAGCGGTAGAGCCTCTGCTTGGCATGCAGAAGGTCCCAGGTTCAATCCCCGGCATCGCCAGTTAAAGGGACCAGGCAAGTAGGTGATGGGAAAGACCTCTGTGCCTGAGACCCTGGAGAGCTGCTGCCGGTCTGAGCAGACAAGACTGACTTTGATGGACCAAGGGTCTGGCTCAGTAGAAGGCAGCTTCATGTGTCCGCCTCGGCCCTCCCGGGGGCAAAGTAATTTGGGGTGAGTTCTCTGCCCGACCTTGGTGGTGGGAGTAGGCCCAGGCCCTGCCAACAGACACCTACCTATGCCGTACTTGGCCGAATAATCCACCCATTTGCTGACCCAGAAGATGGGGATGCAGGCCGGGTCTTCGGCCTCCTCTGGAAGAGAGAAGGAGAAGGAACCGGTGTTAAGAAGCGCAATGCCGCCAGCTTCTCTCCCCCCCCCCCGTGCACACGTACCTCCCCCTCACCTTGTCTCACGGGGACTCTCTCCGAAGCCCTGCAGGCGTTCACCACAGTCAGCTGCTGCAAGAGGTCCACCAGGAGGCCGTCCACGTACTTGTCCGGCTTCTGCAGAGCACCCCCCTCCTCCTCCTTCTGGGGCACCTTGTCTAGCATGGGGCTCTCTGGGCCTGAGGCTTGGGGAAAGCGGCCAAAATGAGGAGCTGCCAGGCCTCCAGAGAGAGACGGCCGTTTCACACATGGCTTTGTGGCAGCCGTTTTGTTTTGAGGGGGGCCAAAAAGTGGGGCAGGAAAACGCAAAGAACATCCCTGCCTCTCCCACTGGTGGTTGGTTGCTTGCAGACTTCCCGGAGCTGCCTTTCATTCTAGTGATTTCCAGCCAAAATCCAGTTGTTCAGTCCTTCACTTTACGAGTGGGGAAATTTGGGGAAAGGAACCTCTTCCTTTAGAGACTCTGCAAGAAGCTGTTTTGCTTTCCGAGCAGGGGCTTTGGGATCTTTGACCTGGACCCTCCCTTACATCCCAGAGCCCACTCACCTTTGTTAACGACAGTCAGGGGCTTCCTCCCACCGGCATCAAACCTGTTGGGGGCCGGGGAGAACCTGGGCGGTACGGTCAGGCAGCTGGGGGGCAGGCGGGAAGGGATGTAACCCGCCGAGAAGAAGTCATCGCCCAGCAGCTCCTTTGTGGTGGGGCGGGTGGCTGGATCCAAGCGCAGCATCTTCCGGATCAGGTTGGCCGCTACGGGGTTGACGATCTGGAAAGGGGAGCAAAAAAGGAGCGCGTCAGAGGAGGGCGGCGATTTTGGAACAGCACTGGCCCCACCCACCCCGTCCCAGCAGCGGCCTACCGACGGGATGGTGTACTCGTTGCTCATAATCCTCTTATATGTTTCCTTCAGAGACGAGGTCTCAAACGGGGGCTTTCCAACCAGGAGAGTATACCTGCATGGAGAGACCACCCACGGAAGCTCAGGAGACAGAAGCCCCCTCCCAAGAGGGCCTGCCGCTGGCCAGTGGTGGGGAGAGGGGAGCATCTGGGAAACTACAACAGACCCACCCCCACTTCCATTCAAACCCAACATGACTTCTGAGGGGGGTCTCACAACAGCAATTTCTGTTGCTGGGATGGGGGGAGAAGGACTCTTCATCCGGCTCACAGCCCTTCCCACAACGTACATGATGCAGCCGATGGACCAGACATCCACCTCGAAGCTGTGCCCCTTCTTGCCCAGCACCTCGGGGGCGATGTAGTTGGGGGTCCCGCACAGCGTCTTCTTCCGTTCCCCCTCGTACTCCACCTTGGTTGCCAAGCCAAAGTCACCTGGATGAAGAAGAAGTTGGCTTTTATATGGAGACTTTCTCTACCACTTAAGGGAGAATCAAACCAGCTTACAATCACCTTCCCTTCCCCACAACAGACACCCTGTGAGGTAGGCGGGGCTGAGAGAGCTCAAAGAGAACTGTGACTAGCCCAAGGTCACCCAGCTGGCTTCGTGTGTAGGAGTGGGGAAACAAATCCAGTTCATCAGATTAGCCTCCGCCTCTCATGTGGAGGAGAGGGCAATCGAACCCGGTTCTCCAGATCAGACTCCACCGCTCCAAACCACTGCTCTTAACCACACCACGTCAAGAAGACGGTGGTCAAAACCCCAGGTCAAAGCATCGGCCAAGGCGACCCCAATCTTGGGGACAGGTGACCCCCCCCCCATGAAATATAGGGCATCTGAACGGGGGAAAGAGAAAAAGGTATAAGTGCACCGCTCTTCCTCTAGCTATTTCTAAAACTTGCCTCTGGGAATGCTAAAGAGAAAGACGACGGTATCTTCATGGTTCCAGGATTGCCGTTCAGGCTCCGTCCAGCTCCGTATTTCCTCCTCTTCCCCCCCCCCCCCATGCCCTCGGAGTCTCTGGGACATGGCTGCCTCTCTTTTCAGGAAACATACTTTCTTACCACCAACACTCAAAACCCCTCTCATAGCAAACTCACCAGGGATGGAAATCAAGAGAACTATTTGGTGGCTCAGAGTGAACACAAAAGGAAGCAGCCCATTTTTACACAAATATCTGCTTGACTTCTAAAAGACCCCCGAGGGGCAGGCCAGGGAACGGTATGCCAGAAGCACAGAGGTGACCCTCAAATACCATGTTGGCGTCCGACGTAACTGCTGAGATTTGCAATCTGCAACCCAGGGCAGGGGCGAGATACCAAATCTGTTTCTTCTGGCAAGACGGAAGTTGCACAACAGATTGCCAAGACACCTGCTCCACCCCCTTCCAAGGAATTTCCACCTGGAAACAGGTGCCAGGTTTTCCAAGGGTGAAAGGAACGATCAGGCAGGCAAGCCGCCTTGCCAGGATACCCCAAGCAGAGAGCCGCCTTTCTCACGCCGGACAGCAAGGAAGGCGGGCTGAGCCTCCTTACCTATCTTCACCTCCATGTCGTCATTCAGGAAGAGGTTGCCCAGCTTGAGATCGCGGTGGATGATCTGGTTACTGTGCAGGTACTGGCAGCCCATGATGATCTGCTGCAGGTAGTAGCGGGCCTCCGGCTCCGTCAGCGCCTTCCGGCGTTTGTGCAGCTCCAGGAGCGACTGTGGGCGAGAAACGGAGACCGTCAAGAGCCTGCAAAGAGAGGGACTGAATCCTACCGGGAAGGACAGATGGCCATCTAGCCTCTGCTTGAAAACCTCCAGGGAAGCTCATCACCTCCCGAGGAAGCCTGTTCCACCGAGGAACCGCTCTAAACTGTTGGAAAGTTCTGCCTAGCAGAGCAGGTCAGAGGTTTCTGGCGCTTCCTCTGGGGAGGGAAGGCCACTCAGGCCTGGGAGTCAGGGGAAGCTGCCCAGTCAGACGCCGACCCTCCATGCCAGTCGGGGCCACTCGGATGGGCCAGGGCTCTCCATCACCCACTACCAGAGATACTCTGGGCATGCGCAAAGCGCCTGTAGTGGCCAGCCCTTCCTGCTGCGAACGCAGACGGCAGGGAAGTGCCCCAGCGGGGGAAGGCACTCTGCACGGGCTCAGAGGCAGCCTGCTGGTGTTTCGGTCCCTCCTGTCAGAGCCATGGCGACGGCTTGGCGTCGGCCAGGCTCCGCAGCGTCTCGCCCCCCCCCCCACGCCCGGGAGGGGCAGTGGCTCAGTGGTGGAGCCTCTGCACGACATGCAGAAGATCCCAGGTTCAATCCCCAGTGGCCTCTCCAGTTAAAGGGACCTGGCAGGTAGGCAATGTGAAAGATCTCAGCCTGAGACCCTGGAGAGCCATGGGGAGGGGGCTGTGAGCTCAGTGGCAGAGCCTCTGCTGGGCAGGCATGAGGTCCCAGGTTCAATCCCCAGCGGCCTCTCCAGTTCAAGGGACCAGGCAGGCAGGTGATGCGAAAGGCCCACGTCTGCCTGAGAGCCTGGAGAGCCGCTGCCGGTCTGAGCAGCCCACACCGCCTTGGCCGGTCCCTCGTGGGGGTCTGGTGGGCGGGCCTCACCCTCCGGCGGCAGAGCTCGAGGAGCACGAAGACGAAGCGGGCGTCCTCGAAGAAGCCGTGGAAGGCCACCACGTGGCGGTGCTGGAGGCTGCGGTGGATGCCCACCTCCGTGGCCATCTTCTCCCGCTGCGGCGCCTTCAGCAGCAGCGCCTTGGGCACCACCTTGCAGGCGAAGACCTCGCCGCTCTCGGCGTCCGTCACCTCGTAGCACTTGGCGAAGCCCCCCTTGCCCAGGAAGCGCCCCAGCGCGTAGCGCCGACGGCTCCGCGGGTCCAGCAGCACCGAAGGCAGCTCCGCGCTCTCCTTGGCCGCCGCGCTCATCCTCCTCCGGGCTGCTGCCGTCGAGGGAGGCGCCCCGCCCTGCCCTGCCCTGCCCTGCCCTGCCCTGCCCTGCCCTGCCCTGCGAGGAGCCTGGTGCGTCCGCGCCGTCCGCCTTGGCCACTCTTTCAAACTTGGAGTCCGGGACCGGCGCCGCTGCGCGCTCCGATTGGCCGGCGGGGTTTAAGAACGCGGCCCGCCCCTCGGCAGCCTGGGAGCGCGAGCCCACGCCCACCCCCCCACCCCACCGGCCCCCCGACGAGCCAGGAGGGAGCATCCAGGGGCTCCTTGCGTTTTGAAGGAGGAGGGGGCGGGCGGGTCCTGCGCCACCCAAAATAAACGAGGGAGCGGACCGGCAAAGGTTAGTTTTGCTGACTTGGACGCCAATGCATAGGGTTGCCAGCCTCCAGGAATTACCTGGAGATCCCCTGCTATTACAGCTGATCTCCAGCCAATAGAAATCAGCCCCCCCGGGGGAAAATGAACGCTTTGGCAATTCGTCTCGATGGCATTGAAGTCCCTCCCCTCCCCAAACCCCGACCTCCTCAGGCTCCCTCCCAAAAACCTTCCACTGGTGGCAAAGAGGGACTTGGCAACCCTAGCTGTGCCTGGCAGTGTGGCAGAGTGGTTTATAGGGTTGCCAACCTCCAGGTACGAGCTGGAGATCTCTGGCCATTACAACTGATCTCCAGCCGTTAGGGATCAGTTGCCCTGGAGAAAATGAACGCTTTGGCAATTGGACTCTATGGCATTGAAGTCCCTCCCCAAACCCCGCCCTCCTCAGTCTCCACCCCAAAAACCTTCCACCTGTGGCAAAGAGGGACCTGGCAACCATACTAATGCAGTGTGCTCCTAATAGACCAAGCTTGCGAGTGGGGCAGGCTGAGCGCGGGCCTTACCCTGACTCCCCCATGCAGCATCCCCACATTACATGGGAAAGGGGCAGAGTCGGAGAGCTGGGTGCATGACAACCCTGCAAGGTAGTCCACTCTTCACAGCCAGAGACCTTTCCGCACTAGGACCGTAGCGCCTCTACTCCATTCCTCTTTCCCTTCCACAGTGATCCCTGTGGGTCGCTACAATCTTAACCCTGCAAGCTCCTTTCCAGCAAAAGCAGGTGGGGCACCCCCCCCATTCCCCCACCCTTCTTGTCTGACCTGCATTCTGCAAATGTGTGAAAACCGACAATCTTCTGCCTTGTTTTCCCTTCATGTGTGCAAAGGGCACCAAGAGATGCCGGAACCCAAGGGAGAGGCGTGACCCACGGAAGGAGGCCAGCCCACATGGCACAGAAGGCCAGAAGAGCCTGCCCCTGCCAACCCCCCTCCTGTCTCCCAGCAGCTCTGGCAGAAAAGGCACCACCGGCACGTGAGTTGAGACACTTTTTTATTTTAATACGTACAAGAAAAGATAAATAAATCAGGCAATTAACAGTGGGGAGAGCCCTCTGGATGCCTCCAAGCTGGTTAATGCGTGGCAGAGGCCTCCGTGCCCGGGCACAGGCAGAGAGTAAGCCAAGCCAGGTGATGGTTGGGGAGAAGAAGTGGTACAGTGCCCACAGGGTTAGTGGCCACCGGGATGGGCTATGTCTGGGCAGGGGGACTGCAGCAGCCCCTCCCCTGCTCTGTGCTCCTGGCTGGGGACCGGGAGGCTTTATTTCTGCCAGCTCGAAACACCCCCCACCCCCAAAATCAGGCGTGTTGCTGGGGCTCGGCCAATACTCCAGGAGATGCTCTCCCAGGCCTTTGCAGCGAGTCGGCACTCAACAAGGCCAGAAACCATAACAACCCTCCAACCCTGCATTGTCAAGCCAGGAAGGTTCATTTTATTTTCTTGACCAAAGTTTAGTTTTCCATCTTAAGATGCTAAAGTATGAGCTGCAGTTATTTTCCAAAGTCGGTTATCAGAGACTTAACGACCTGCACCTGCGGCTTGTTAGGCCAATGAGATAGTTACTCAAGGACACTGACGTTTAGTTTAATTGGGGTGGAAAATACTGGTTAGAACTGGTATTCTTCCTAATATCTAGACAGAAACTCTTTTGATTTAATTTCAACCTGTTGGTTCAGGTCCAACCTTCTGGGGCAACAGAAAACAACTCGGCCCCCTCCTCTCTATGACAGCCCTTCAAGTACTTGAAGATGGTTATTACATCACCTCTCAGACCTCTCCTCTCCAGGCTAAACATACCCAGCTCCTTCAACCTTTCCTCATAGGACTTGGTCTCCAGACCCCTCACCATCTTTGTTGCCCTCCTCCTCACAGGGTGTGTGTGTCTGTGTGTGTGTGGAGGAAGAGAGATTTTTGCCCAAGAGGCTGGTGAGCCCCTGCCAAGCAGAGAACGCCACTGTGGACTCCACTGGCCTTCATACCAGGCAACTTGTTGATGGGGGTGGTGGAAGGGCCCCTCTCTACAGATTTCACTCCAAGGCTCCATCTGTTTAGCCTGGAGAGGAGAAGTCTTAGAGGGGATACGATAACCATCTTCAAGTACTTGAAGGGCTGTCATAGAGAGGAGGGTGCCCAGTTGTTTTCTGTCGCCCCAGAAGGTCGGACCAGAACCAACGGGTTGCAATTAAATCAAAACAGTTTCCGTCTAGACATTAGGAAGAATTTTCTGACAGTTAGAGCAGTTCCTCAGTGGAACAGGCGTCCTCGGGAGGTGGTGAGCTCTCCTTCCCTGGAGGTTTTTAAGAAGAGGCTAGATGGCCATCTGTCAGCCATGCTGATTCTACGACCTTAGGCAGATCGTGAGTGGGAGGGCATCTTGGCCATCTTCTGGGCATGGAGTAGGGGCCACTGGGGGTGTGAGGGGGGGAGGTAGTTGTGAATTTCTTACCTTGTGCAGAGGGTTGGACTAGATGACCCTGGAGGTCCCTTCTATGATCTTGGGGGAGGGGGCAGAGTCTTTAGTAATATCTGTCTGCATGCTCAAATGATGTCCTGAGCAACCCCCCAAGCAGGTACCTTCTCTTTAGCTCCCCTCAATCCCTGCTAAGTTATTGTGATAATTTCCCTCTGGAGTGAAGCGGATGCCCCCTCCCCCAGGAGCACCCCAGCCCGGCCCCTCCTCCCTGGAATGGATCCTCCCCCCGCCTGGTTCTTCAGAAGCCATCTCACAGATATCTCAGGAAACTAATCTCAATGTTATAGCTAATGAGTTCCTTCAAAGAACATCAATTATAACAAACACATTCAGTGTCATAGAATCATAGAGTTGGAAGGGACCACCAGGGTCACCTAGTCCAACCCCCTGCACAATGCAGGAATTTCACAACTACCTCCCCCCAACACTCCCAGTGAACCCTAATCCATGCCCAGTTAAAAGTTAAAGTTGTATTTCAGATGTCTGATCAATCACTTGTTGAAGCCCCCTTAAATTTCTGGGGAGCCCCTCCCTAAATCCCCCATGGCCCTGCCTCCATAGATAGTGGCAACGGAGGCCCCTCGGCCTCTGGCCCAGCCCCAGCCCACCCTGGGAAATTGGAAAGTCTACGCCCCTGCCCTTAACTCTGTCTTTGTAGCCTGAAAACGGCACCAGTGGTGTCGGACGTGATTTTTCAGCCGTTCCACCTCCCGACTCCAAAGGCCGCTTCTCGCATTGTGTGGCTGCAAATATCGCACAGAGTCCCACGGCTGGAAACGTGCGCTCGCTGCATGCACCTGATGTAACACATCCCGCTCCTCAGCTGCTAGGGAAATGTGTGGAGTCACTGGCTGGATTTAATGATGGTTTGCAATTCCAGAAGACGACGCTTGATAGCGCCCTTGCTCTTTCCTAGCAGGCACACCTTCCTTTTGGTTTAGAAAACCAAAATGTTTGCTATCCTCATAGAATCAAATGGTTGGAAGGGACCACCAGGGTCATCTAGTCCAACCTCCTGTACAATGCAGGACATTCACAACTATCTCCCTCCCCCACACCCCCAGTGACCCCCTACTCCATGCCCAGAAGATGGCCAAGGTGCCCTCCCTCTCATCATCTGCCTAAGCTCATAGAATCAGCATGGCTGACAGATGGCCATCGAACCTCCAGGGAAGGAGAGCTCACCACCTCCCGAGGAAGCCTGTTCCACTGAGGAACTGCTCTGACTTTTAGAAAATCCTTCCTTATGTCTAGACAGAAACTCTCTGGATTTAATTTCAGCCCGTTGGTTCAGGTCCGACCTTCTGGGGCAACAGAAAACAACTTGGCCCCCTCCTCTATAGGACAGCCCTTCCAGTACTTGAAGATGGTTACCATATCATCCTCTTCTCCACAGCACACAAGCAGCGCCTAGCAATCCTAAGTCACACTGCCACACACCTTGGGGAATTGTTGGTGAAAATCAACAAGAGTCTTGTAGGCCCTGTGGGTTAATTTTAACTTGGCATAAGCAGAGCCATCTTTATTGCGTCAGCACCTCAAAGGCAAACGAAACTGATCTGCAGCAGAAGCTCTGGCCAGCGTGGTGTAGTGGTTAAGAACGGTGGTTTGGAGCGGTGGAGTCTGATCTGGAGAACCGGGTTTGATTCCCCACTCCTCCACATGAGTGGCAGAGGCTAATCTAGTGAACTGGATTTGTTTCCCCACTCCTACACACAAAGCCAGCTGGGTGACCTTGGGCTAGTCACACCCTCTCAGCTCCGCCTACCTCACAGGGTGTCTGTTGTGGGGAGGGGAAGGGAAGGTGACTGTAAGCCAGTTTGATTCTCCCTTAAGTGGCAGAGAAGTCGGCATATAAAAAACAACTCTTCTTCTTCCTCCTCTTCCTCCTCCTCCTCTTCTTCTTCCTCCTCTTCTTCTTCTTCCTCTTCCTCCTTTGTGGCCTGCCCTTCTTACAGAGATTCAGGGCAGATTATGGAACAGCGCCATGAAAGCGGCCCGATACGTAAAACAAATAACGCAACAAACCCGGATTCCAAAATTAGAAAACAATGCAATGAAAGCAATACAGTGCACATAATAAGATAATACGCATCAACTGAGTATTTCCGCCCCACACACAGACAATCCTTGTCCCCATGAGGAATTGAGCTCTCCAGTCCCGCAAAGCCCCTGGGTTAGTCTTTTAAAGTAACACAAGAGATTCCTGCTTAGATTTGGTATGATTTAGCAAACTGTGCAAAACCAAACTGTCCTTGTATGTGTGTGGGGTGAGTGTTCTGACAATGGGATCAGAACTGTAGTGAGATGGAACAGCCCGGAAGGAGACCTCCAGATGGGAATAGGATTGTAGTCCGCTCTGCCATGATCGCCTTTGCATCTTTGGTTTTCTAGACCGAATTGCGTTGTTCATTGGACCTCTTAAGTGGTAGGATTCCTTTCTGTTCCCTCTTTCTTTACTCTGTGATCGGCCTTGAGTCTCGCTGAGAAAGGTGAGCTGTAAGCCGAATCAGTCAATAAAAACAGGCCAGCAGCCAGCTAGAGCTGCTTTTCCTTGGCTTGCAGCCGCTTCTCCGTTTCCTTTTTCTTGTCTCCATCCTAACTCTCACGTGGCAGGAAGGGTCCATCTTGGCAAGCTGGCACGCGTGAGCGTCGTGTTCCGCGGCCGCAAGCAGCCGTGCTTTCTTTTGCAAGTCGCTTTTCTGTTTAGCAAGCGGAGCCGCTGTGTCTTTTCAGCTGTGCTCTCGCTAACCTCTTGGGATGTCAATTTGTAGGTCGGTCTACAAAATGGTCTCCGCTGAGCATTTCTTTATGTAGAGAACTGCTGAAGTTAATTGAGGGGGGAAATATATCAGATCAAGGTTAATGAGCCGCATGTGATCTGTGCTTTTTAAAAATAACAGTAGAAATTTGCTTTCCTGTTAGCCGGGCTTTGCAGGTAATTTGGGTCCCCCTTCAGAAGTTTCTTGGCTAGGGCTTCCAGTTGTTCATGTCACCTGCTGAAAAAAAAAGGACTTGAACAGTTCTGTGTGGAAATGACAGGCCTGTTCTGTATTAATTTCTTGACCCTTTGAATGGTAGAGTTGGAAGGGGTGTTTTCTCGAGATCCTCTTGTCCAGGACAGGAAATCCAGAGCCTGAATATCCCTGAGCAACCTCTGCTTGAAGACCCTCAGAGAGGGAGAGACCCACCCATTCCCAGGTTATCGCCCCTTTGTTGAATGGCTCTTGCCACAAGCGAGTTTTGCCTGTCCGATCTTCACCTCCTTCTCTGCTTCCGGGTAGGTGTCCGCGGGCAAAACAGCCGGACGAGTTCCTCCAGAAACCAGGAAGTCCCCGAATTCTGCTTCCAGGCGCTCTTCAAAGGGTGTGCGTAATTTTCGGTGAGGGACACGGACCCTGTGAGGTAAGTTAGGCTGATAGTGTGTGGCTGGCCCAAGGTCATCCAGCAAGCTTCCATGGGTCGACTGGGGATTCAAACCCAGGTCCCCCAGGTCCTCACCCGACGCTCTTAACCACTGCACCACGCTATCTAGCTCTTCTACGGCAGACCAACACAGCCGCCCTCTGGAACTGTGTAAACGGTTGCATGTTTTTGAATCGAACTTTAAGTGGCACATTTTTCATAATAATCAGATTCTGCCACTTCAGCCAGCCCTATTATAGGGCCAGCCCTGTTTTAACAATCTGATAATCGCCATGATGAATTTTGTAGCCAACGAACAGACATTTTGTAGGTTATTGCTCTGGCAATCCTGGGTGGCAGTCCCAGAAGGAATTGCACAATGCAGGAAATTCACAACTACCTCCCCCACACACACCCAGTGACCCCCTACTCCATGCCCAGAAGATGGCCAAGGTGCCCTCCCTCTCATGATCTGCCTTAGGTCACAGAATCAGCATGGCTGACAGATGGTCGTCTAGCCTCTGCTTAAAAACCTCCAGGGAAGGAGCGTTCACCACCTCCCAAGGAAGCCTGTTCCACTGAGGAACCGCTCTAGCTATCTTTTCCTTTGGTTCGTGGGCGAGTTTTCTCTGCCCCATGGCAGGCACGCTTCATGCCTTTTACCTGCCCAGCTAACAGGCCTCTGAAAAGCCACTCATCCACACCCAACATCGCTTTGCTGCTAAAAGCCCCCTCCCCCCAACACACAATCTTTTCTGATAATTGTTTGGAAGAGCGGCGCTTGGGGATTATGTTTGATGTCAAAATGGCTTGCTAATCTGGTTTCTCAGGCTCCGCCCTCTCCGCCCTCTTTAATGGACCGGCAAAGTGGTGTGGTCCTTCCCAGAATGCAAGAGTTCGACTTCTGGGAAGGGCAGATGGCCCTGGAATTGAGGTTTAGTGGGGGGAGGCAGCGGATTGATGCTACAAGCATCATCTGGCCAAAAGGCACAGAGCATGCGTCTGTGTGGGACGGGGTCGTCCCCGTGCAGCATGGCTTGGCTTTCTTGGGCTTTTGGGTCCACCTTTGAATCCATCTTGGGATCTAAAAAGGTGGATTTCAAACTGCTTTTCTTCAGGGGAAGGGGAGGGGGCCTTGGCTCAGTGGAAGAGCCTCTGTTTTGCATGCAGAAGGTCCCCGGTTCAATCCCCAGCGTCTCCAGTAAAAGCACCGTGGGAGATAGTGAAAGACCTCCCCCCTGAGACTCTAGAGTAGGGTTTTACAGGCCTTCCTGGCCACTGGTGGGGGGTGAGGTTGCCAGTTTGGGAGTTTCCCAACCTGAGTAGGCAATACTGGCCTTGATGGACCGAGGGTCTGATCAGGTAAAAGGCAGCTGCCTGTGTGTATCCAGAACACAGTTTTCATGTTGGCTCACCTGCATGTTGTAGATTCTGTGGGCAAACTGCGTCTGATGCTGGAGCAGTAACCCTCCAGCCTGTGATTATTTTGATTGATAAGTCATTATTGGGCCTGAGTCAATGCAGTAAGGAATGCACCAGTGATTACTACCATTGTTATTGCTTGCAGGATACCTCTTGTGGTTTCCCCCCTCCTAACCACAGGGGTTCAATTAAGGTGCCATTCTTAGGAGTAGGGGGGGTTGAGGTATCTATGGTACCCAAACGTCAACAGCCAGACGTCCTGGGATTCTCTTAACGAGGCTAATGACCTCGGTGTCTGAATCCTGCAGCTCCATTTCTGCAGAACCTGGTTATTGCAGGCCGTGTGGCGGGTATCGCAGGAGGCAGACAGAAAGAAGGGTGTTCTCTGCCTTGCTCTCTTCCAGCTTATCTTGACTCCAGACCGTTAAACAGAACCCAGCATCCGGGAAAGAAGGGAGGGGGGGTGGATTTCTCATTATCCCTGTGCTTTGCCGTGTTGCCGGCAGCTGGACAGGCCATACATTAATAGATTACATTCAGGATTTCAGATTGTTAACAGCAACGAGCGCTCCAGCTTGGAGAGAGAGACAGTCTTCTGGGGAAGTGCCGGGGGAGCTGGCAGAGAGCTGATTTTTTTCTTCTTTCTTTTGCAGTGGAGGCAACCTGCAAGGGAAAAACAACACACACTTTGAAAAACAACCACAACCACTGGAAAACCGTGTCGTGGGTGATCTTTGGCCAATACCTCTTCTTCCCAGGTAAGGTTCTAGATTTGGTTTTATTTATTTTTTACAGCGACGTCTGTGGATTGAGGGAGGGCCAATCCTTCTGCCGGTGAGGTCGAAGGAGCACGAAAGGCTACTAAGGGTGATGTGAAAACGGATCCTCCATGGACAGAAATTGTATACCTTTGAGAACCAAAATGCAGGTGCGGGGGGGCATACAGGAAGCAGCTGTCACATTTGGGCTTTGCTTGTAAACTTCCAAAAGCACCAGGGGAAGCAGAATGCTGCCTTAAGATAGGTTTTGGTTCAATCCACCCAGACGAGTCTTGCAGCTGTATGAGAGAGAAAGAAATGTGTCTTGCTTACCTGCTTAAAAACCTGTTTAGTGTTGATGATGGTCTTTGCTGAAAGGGGGACTCAGGCTTGCTATTTTGAAAAAGCTCTTTTAAAAGCAATTGAATGTGGAAATGTGCTATATCACGGTGTTATTAAATTCACAAATGTAATAGATGGCTATTTTTTAAACTCATTTAAAAGGTATGTTGGGAGTTGGGTTTTTATTGGGGGGGGGTCACTGTTGAGCCATATAAGAGATGCACAGCTCCCGCCTTCCGGCTTGGAGAAATGTCATCTATCGATTTATTGAAAAGTCTATTTAAAACATTTCTTAGCCGCCTTTCTACTTTGCGGCACTCAAAGAGGAATCGTGCGCATTGGAAAATTTGCTCTGATTCCAAATTGGTGGCAGCTGCCTGGGAAGACTCAGAGTACCCTGAAGACCCCCGGGCACCAAATGCCCACTTCCCAATGGCAAGGGATCCTGGCAGGGCAATTCACATGACCTCACAGTGCTCAGAGGGGTGTAGAAGCCCCAGCTCCGTGGAAGAACTTTAAGATGTTTCTGAGTTTGTTTCTGACACCTCCGCTTGAGAAAAACCAAACTGGGGCAGCAGGGCTCAGAGAGACCCCGGCCAGCCAATCTAGATAGCATTGGGCTGGGTGGGCTAGCGGTCTGACTGTTTCTTATGGCAGCCTCAGACCAGAACCAATGGGTTGAAATTAAATCAAAAGAGTTTCCGTCTAGATATTAGGAAGAATTTTCTAATAGTCAAAGCGGTTCCTCAGTTCCTCGGGAGGTGGTGAGCTCTCCTTCCCTTGGAGGTTTTTAAGCAGAGGCTGGATGGCCATCTGTCAGCAATGCTGATTCTACAACCTTAGGCAGATCATGAGAGGGAGGGCATCTTGGCCATTTTGTGGGCATGGAGTAGGGGTCATTGGGGGTGTGGGGGGGGAGGTAGTTGTGAATTTCCTGCATTGTGCAGGGGGTTGGACTAGATGACCCTGGTGGTCCCTTCCAACTCTATGATTCTCTGATTTTTTTTTTATAAAGGAGGACAGCCTTCAGAACGTCTTTGTCCTCCTGACCTTTTCATTCGCTACAGTTATTATTAAGTGGAAACTCAGTTTGGCTTGGTGTGGCTCACACTGAGCACATCAGAAGGCCCTTGCAGGATGAGACCGGTGTTCTGCCTATAATTCAGCATCCTGGCTCCCACTGTGGCCAAGCAGATGCCCCCAAAGGTTCGCAGCAGAACCACAAAACCTCCCTCTTGTGGCCCGTCCCCAGAAATTTAGTGGTAAACAGTTTCTGATCATGGAGGTCCCATTTAGGCTTCGTGGCTAACAACCACAGACGGGCCTCTCCTCGGGGGATTTTTCTGATCCCCTTTTAAAACCGTCTGTGCTGGCGAGCATCATTACATCTGTGGCCACTACGCCCTGGGTGAAGATGCGCTTTCTTTTGCCCGCCCTGAATCTACTACTGCCCATTGACATGACTCGCTGCCCTCAATCATCAGTTTGCTTTGACACTCATGAGGCCAGAACCTCCAAACCAGTGGGCGCTTTCAAACATGCCGGATAATGCACTTTCAATCCACTTTTAATGCACTTTGCAGCCCAGTTCTCCTGACTGGAAGTCCAGACAGCCTGAGGGTGGCGTGTCTTGGAATACATTCCCAGCATTGTCTGCCTCACTCAAGGTTTCCTTGGCAAAAAGTCAGTGTGGAAAGGATGGGAAACGAGCTTTAATCCACTGTCCAGTTTAGTTCATTTGGGATTCGAAAGGTTGTTTGTTTTCAGCCGTGTTTTTCCCCAGAGGGATGTACAACGCGTCGGATTAGGCATACTGAGCATTGTGCACGCGGCCATGTTTGAGGTCCCTGGTGCTCAACTTGTTGTTGAGGATGTTGTGGTGGAGATGCATCTAATCAGCACTCAAGCAAATCCATGTCCTCCCTTTGGGATTCAGAGGTTCAAGGAGGATATTGACAGATGGGAACGAACAGAACCAAGAGCTGAAGTTTTTGGAAGGTGGAAGATGCCGGGAGAGGCTGAGAGACCCCCTGAGTTTTCACTTAGAAAGGGAGTAGATGAGAGAAGGGCAGGACAACCAGGGAAAAAAGGACATTGGAAAAAGAAAAGGGGATTTTTATCTGCCTCGTTTTCTGGAGTTGGGCTTTTGGAAAGTAAACAACACAGATCCAGCTGCAAGCGCGAAACACACATTTCCTGGACTCCACGGTGGTTGGCATTTGTCAATATACTTTTAGTAGTATACAGCATATGTTTTATTTATTTATAATCAAGCCTTTCCCACATAGGGTTCACGGCATTGTCCTCCCTCCTCCATTTTCTCATAGCAACAGCCCTGCGAGGTAGGTTAGGCGGAGACAGTGTGACTGGCCCAAGGCCACTCGGCAAACTCCCTGGTAGAGCGTGGGTTGATGCCTCGGTCTCCCAAATCCTAGTCCGACATTCTTACTGCTGTATCAGAGTGGTGCAGTATTGTGTAGATTGAAGTAGTGGAAGTACTCATTGTGAGATTTGGACAAGGACAATGCTGTTAACAATTTGTTTTGTTGATTTCAATGCAAGATGGAAAGCTGTCCCCCCCCCAGAATGATTGGAGCGAGTGCTTAATTGTCTTAATTATTTGCATTCTTCTTGCTCCCATTTGCAGCTCTTCAAGTATTCAGTCCTCAAGGGGCTCATGTCTACCGAGAACCATCAAAATTAATATCGTGCTATTATAATGTATGAAAACCAGAAGCCAAAACCATTTGGGCTGAAAGTTAATTCCTCTCAAGGACTATTAATAGGGGTCTGGTTTTCATATCTGAAGTTGTGTATTATGAATTTGCATATAATTTTCATGGGCCCCAGTGGAGCTGATGAACACGGTTTATCTGCCTTATTCTCATTCAGGCAGTTTTGCCTTTGAACGTGTAAAGAGAAAGAAATAATCGGCTCTCGTAAAAATCCACAATCTGTGATCTAGATGCTTTGAGAGCTGGAAAAGCAGAATTAAGTGAGTCAAGTGTTGCATTCTGTGCTCCCATGCGGAAGCCGCATTCGGTCACCTTTCCAAATTGGTCTTTGCCCTCCTGTCGATCTTTTCCCCAAAACAGATAGCCAGATTCCTGTAGGCATTCATTGAGAAATATCACTTTAGAAAGAAATGTCATTTTGAACCGATCCCTCCTGTTAATAGGACATTGGGGTTACAAGCATGATATAGAGGTACACCCAAGCCAAGGGTGGAAATCTCTTTGTCTTTGAGCTGAAGAGGTTTCTGTATAGAATCATAGAGTTGGAAGGGACCACCAGGGTCATGTAGTCCAACCCCCTGCACAATGCAGGAAATTTACAGCTACCTCCCCCCTACATCCCCAGTGACCCCCTACACCATGCCCAGAAGATGGCCAAGATGCCCTCCCTCTCATCATCTGCTTAAGGTTATAGAATCAGCATTGCTGACAGATGGCCATCTAACCTAGTCTTAAAAACCTCCAGGGGAAGGAGAGCTCACCTGCTCCCAAGGAAGCCTGTTCCACCGAGAAACCGCTCTAACTGTTAGAAAGTTCTTCCTAATGTCTAGACGGAAACTCTTTTGATTTAATTTCAACCCATTGGTTCTGGTCCAACTTTCTGGGACAACAGAAAACAACTCAGCACCCTCCTCTGTATGACAGCCCTTCAAGTACTTGAAGATGGTTATCATGTCCCCTCTCAGTCTTCTCCTCTCCAGCCTAAACATACCCAGCTCCTTCAACCTTTCCTCGTAGGACTTGGTATCTATCACCGATAGCTAGAACATGCTTGTTTATGTGATTGTTGGTGGCTAATCGCTCTTGAACGTGTTCCACTTACTTGGACATGACTGGAGAGAAATGGTTTGGAAACATGAATTTCCTGGGTACAAGAGAGAGTAGTTAGACTTCTTTCTCCACTTCCAAGATCCAAACAATATAAGCTCTTCATTAAGTGCCACCTTTTCATGGAGGAGATTTAGATACCGCCCAAGGCAACCTCTAGAAATCTCTAGAGGTTTTGGCCAACGGGGAGGCAGAATTGTGTCCAATCAGGCACTCACAATGTGATCACAAGCCCACAGTCTGAAATGAGCTCTAAGTCAATTCACGGTGATCTCTGATGCGGCAGGCCCAATTTCTGATCCCGCTTGCGTCAGTGTTAATCGGGTGTAAGCTCTCAGTGCCTTTGTGGATTAATGTTGGAAGTATACCAATATTGGAGCCCTCCCCAGTCGCTTTGTCCTTTTGGCGTGAGTTGCGTTTGGGCTGTAGGTGACCCTGGGCAGTGGCCTAAGTTGGCCATCAGATCACTGGCCAGGCATATGGCTTTGGGGAAGGGCCGTGGCTCAGTGCTTGGCATGCAGAAGGTCCCAGGTTCAATCCCCAGTGGCATCTCCAGTTAAAGGGACTAGGCAGGTAGGTGATATGAAAAGACCCCCGCCTGAGACCCTGGAGAGCCGCTGCCGGTCTGAGTAGACAATACTGACTTTGATGGACCCAGGGTCTGGTGCAGTAGAAGGCAGCTTCCTGTGTTCATGTGTTCAACTCTCTTTCTTAAAAAAAAAAAAAAAACTTAAAGTGTATTATTGTTTTGTAATGTACAATATGAAACTGTTCCCTCTCCTAAGCCCACCCCTTCCCTAACCTCAAGCAAGGGAGGGGGGGGAGAGAATGGGAAGGAAAAAACGACGGAAAGAAAAATCAAGAAATAAAAACAAGAAAAGAAATGGAGGGGGAAGAGCCCAACCGTATCCAAACAACGCCCGTCTTCCTGCCCCGAACTAGATAGCCTCGGCACCATGCAAATTGCAATCAAATCACTCATTGAATGCCATGGCCCGCCCTCCGTGCCCAGGTTAAATCCCTTTGCTGCCAGGCTGGGATTCCAGCATCCTTTGCCCAGGGGCAAGATCTTGATTGTTCAGGTAAGACTCTGTTCCTGTGAGAGCTCAGGGACAAGTCATGCTAAGTTAGACAAGTAGCCTGGCTAGCCTCACCTCAGGCCGTGATAGCAGCCAGCAGCACCCGTGGTAGCACAACCGGGGACCTTGGGCCAGTCACTCTCTCAGCCTAATCTACCTGGCAGGGTCGTTGTGAGGATCAGAGGGAGGAGAGGAGAACCATGCAAGCCGCTTCAGGTCCCTGTTGGGAGAAAGGTGGGGTACAAATGATTTAAATAATAAATAATAATGAAGGGATAATTTATGTTGATGCAGTCGGGCTCATCTCCCAAAGAGCACGACATTTATTTCTTTACTTCATTTATACCCCACCTTTCTCCTCATTCTCCTCTCCTCCAGGGGCTGTGGCTCAGTGGTAGAGCGTCTGCTCGGCATGCAGAAGGTCCCAGGTTCAATCCCCAGCATCTCCAGTTTAAAGGGACTAGGCAAGTAGGTGATGTGAAAGACCCTTTTCTGCCTGAGACCCTGGAGAGATGCTGCCGGTTGGAATAGGCAATACTGACTTTGATGGACCAAGGGTCTGATTCAGTAGAAGGCAGCTTCATGTATCCTGACAATCACCCTGCGAGGTAGGTGAGGGTGAGAGTGGCCTGAGGTCACCCTGTGAGCTTCTGCAGCAGAGTGGGGATTCGAACCTGGTTCTCCCAGATCCTGGTCTGACCACTCTAACCACTACACCTTGCTGAGCCTCTAGAGCAGCCCCAGGGGTAACAAGATCTTTGAACTGAGGAACCCATGTGGCTTTCTTCCTTTCTTTTGCAGGTAAAAGGCAAGAGGAGAGGAGGAAGACCAGCTCTGAGGTTAGTGAGAGAGCATAGAAAAACCCTAAAAAACCCTACTTTTGTGCAGTTTGAGACGTGCCTTTAGTGTACAAACCCTGAACAGCATCAGTCTTGGAGGCAATTTAGTGTTGACACTCCATACAGATGTGCTTACTTCTCCCTCTGCTCCAAGTGCCACATAAGAGATCTTTGTGGAGGAGACTAAGCACATTGTGCTGCAGAAGAGTGCTGGGACGCCATCGGCTTAGCCGGCACAATGTGCTTGGGGTCACATCCCAGCATCTCCACTTAGTAGCACCTTAGAGACCCTTGCCCATGCCTCTGGGAGCAGGTGGTACTGAAATAGATGGGGATCAGTCATCTGGCATCGCATGCCTCACACAAGAGTGCAAATCTGTGTCCCCAGGGCTGTACCATTTCGGGATGCAAGCAGGACTTGTGTGATCGAATGCTCCAGAAATCTTGCTCTTGCAGGGGAAGGAATTTGGGGGGGGGGTGTTCGTACCAGGACGTTCCGCCATGTCCGAAATCCGGCCGCCGTCTGAGCCAAATGCAGATTGTTGTCCTCGGTGGGAACCCAGCTGTGGGTTTTGAGAGGCCAGACTGGCTGAGGGTTTTTGCCGTCTGATTCTGGAGCCCACAGGCACCTGGGGCTTTAGTCAACTCCCCCCCCCCCACTCCTGACCAACAGGCTTCCAGATTTAATCTTTCATTTCCATAAAGTCAAAAGCGGCTGCTGACTCTCCCCACCCCGCACCCCCCTCTGGCAGCACTTAGAGGGATTTGAGAGTCAAATGCTAATGCCCCCAAGAGAAACTATGCAAATCAGGGCATGGGAGAGCCTGGCTGGCCCAGAAGGCCAGTGCTGCTTCGGAGAAGCCTTACAGATGCAGAGTGGAAGGGCCACGTTTGACTTGAGCTGGGGTGCCAACCTCCAGGTGCCGCCTGGAGATCTCCCAGTGTTACAGCTCAGCCCCAGGTGACAGAGATCAGTTCCCCCTGGAGAAACTGGCTGCTTTGGGGGGGGGGCTCTATGGCAGTATACCCCAATGAAGTCCCTCCCCCCAAAATCTGCCCTCCCTAGGCTCCACCCTCCGAATCTCCAGGCATTTCTCAACCCAGAGTTACGAACCGTTATCTCATTCACAGTAGGCAAGGAGACCCCACCTGGATTTCCAAAGCTGCTTCTATCCCTGTATAAACTACCTAAGTGAAGTTGGGCCTGCAGATGAGGGAAAGACTTGCCAATGGGTCTTCAGAAGGGAAATGGACGTTCGGGGGCGTGTAGCTCTGAGGCCGCAGGGAAAGAAACAGCTGGAGCTTGGGGATTGTATAAAACAGCCAGCGTTTGGGGATTGTATAAACTGACCAATGTCTTGACTGTCTGTGGCCAGGGAAGTCCAGGAGATGCCAAAGGGCTGCTGGCCCCAATTCCTGGCAACATCAGCTGTTAACATCCAGATTTTAACACCTCCTACTTCGCTGTAGAGGACTGCCAACTTTGTAGTCAAGATAGAAATGTACGAGATATGAGTTCAAGGTTGTGGCTCTACTCATTGTTCTGTTTCGGTTTCAGAACCGAGTTGACTGCCGCACCCCCTCCGTGCTTGGCAAGAGGAGCCACCAAGAGAGGCCTCCATGGATGAATGGGAAGCACCCCAGTGGAAGAAGGAAATCGAAAGCCTTAAGTACCAGCTGGCTTTCAAGAGGGAATTGTCCTCCAAAACCATCCCGGAGTGAGTATTCCCACAAACCACCTTCTCTCTTCCTTGGGGGGCAGTAACTCCTCCTGCTTTTATTCAGGGGGCTCGTTATATTCCACACATGCAGTGAAAGCGTGGGGCACAGTCGTGTGGAGTGCACAATTATAGCTCTTGGAGAGAATTTATGATTTCGTTAACTATAAGCTCTCAGCAAGTTCCTAGCCCTCATGGCTACAAAGACCCCTTTACCGTGGAGTAGGCAAGGCCTGGTAGAAATCCACAAAAACTAGAGAGGGACTGGAATGGTCCAGGCTAGCCTGACCTCAGCTGCTAAGCAGGGTCGGCCCTGGTTAGTACTTGGATTGGAGACCACCAAGGAAGTCCAAGGTTGCTATACAGAGGCAACAGCAAACCACCTCTGTTTGTCTCTTACCCTGACCTGGGTGGCCTAGGATAGCCCGATCTCAGAAGCTAAGCAGGGTCGGCCCTGGTCAGTATTTGGATGGGCCACCTCCAAGGAATACCAGGGTCATGACACAGAAGCGGGCAATGTTAAACCACTTCTGAACGTCTAGTCTTAAAAACCCCATGAGGAGTTGCCATATGTAGGCTGTGACTTGGTGGCACTTTACATACACACACATCTCTATTATATCCCAGCCTTTCTTCAAGGAACTCTGGGGCAGCACATGTAGTTCTCTGAGACCTTCCTTCCAGTGCTTGCGACTCCCAAAGGGTGTTTTAAAAAATAATAATACAAAGACTTTGATTTGGAAGGCTCGGTGTTCACACTGACGTCAGCAGAGCCCATTTCGGTTTCCCTTCCCTTCTAGATTCCTTAAGTGGATAGAAGACGGCATCCCAAATGACCCGTTCCTGAATCCAGAACTGATGAAGAGCAACCCCTGGGTGGAGAAAGGCAAATGTGTCCTCCTCTAAACCTCCCTACACACACCCCGTTGAGAAAAATGGCTTCCCTTCGATGCTCAAGCGTGCATGACGGCTAGCTTGCCTGTTACCTGGTTGTTGCTGGCTTCCCTCTAGGGCTAAACCGATTTCCCGCTCCTCTTCTTCCTTTGTGAGGGTGGCCAATCCCATCTTTCCCAGTTTCCTTTCTGGATTAAAAACAGGGGCATGGCTTCCCGAACATGCTGGCCCTGGTCGCTCCCCCTTCCTTCCCCCCCAAATCCTCAGGAATGGGGCTGTGCTCTCTGGGGCAACAGGGATGCATCTAGGATTCCTTCCCCCTCCCTCCCGCCTGACCGCTGTGGCGTAGACTCCAGTGAGGGAATCCTGGTGCATCCTCTCAGGAGGGTGTCACTGCCCCTAAATGCGGGGAGGAGTCAACCCAAGCTGGGGATTCCCGTCTTGGGTGGGCTTCAGGGCCCACCGTTTGGGCATCGCTGGCCCAAGGAGGTGGAAACACCCCTCTTCCTTGGCGTGGCGGTCTGTTATTTTGTCGGAGGAATCAGAAACCAGAAACAAAGTCGTGTGAATCCCGATGAACCCGGTTGTCACAAAATAATTCTCTTTCCTGTAAACCTATTTTTTCTGTCTTTCGGTCTCTCTCTTTTTTTGAGGAAACTTGTAAAGGAGCTCAAGACTTTTTTAAAACATTTCAATGATTTTCAATACTTTTTTTTGTATCTTGTAGGATATACAGTTTTGCAGTTTAAAACAAAAGCCGAGGAAAAGTGACACGTTTGTAAATTAAATAAAGAAAGCAACACTACACGCGTGTTTCAAATTTATTATTTCGTGTTTCAAATTCACCATTTTTTACAAAAAAGTATTAGATTAAAAAAGAGAGCAAGATTAGCGTCCCAATTTCATTGCATGAGGCCCAAGCAAATGTTTTTTTTTTACTGGGGGGCAGGCTGTATATACAAATCTGAGTGTTTTATCACTAGAGCAAATCCTTAATGTAAATATTCCTCCGGACGGCGTTGGATACACCTTCGTTAAACCGGAACCAGACGTCGCTCTCTCCGACAGCCCTCCCGACTTGCTTTTTGGTGGTGTTTTTTTCAGGCCCCTGGTTGGCTGCTGGAAGGAGAATTTTTTTTTTTAATGGGGGACTTTCATAGTACAAAACAAGAACCGGAGGGGGGGGGATCAGGGCTGCCAGGCTGGCCTTCATGATACAAGCGAATCTGTTAACAGAGAGCCAGTGTGGTGTAGTGGTTTGGAGCGGTGGACTCTGATCTGGAGAACCGGGTTTGATTCCCCACTCCTCCACATGAATGGCATTCGCTTATCTGGTGAACTGGATTTGTTTCCCCACTCCTCCACATGAAGCCAGCTGGGTGACCCTGGGCTAGTCACAGCTCTTAGAGCTCTCTCAGCCCCACCTACCTCACAGGGTGTCTGTTGTGGGGAGGGAAAGGTGATTGTAAGCCGGTTTGATTGTCCCTTAAGTGGTAGAGAAAGTCAGCATATAAAAACCAACTTTTTCTTCTTCTTCAGGTAGAGAGATTTGTCACCAAGCAGTGTAGGATCCGTTCTCAATTTGTGCGCAACGAGATTCCAAACCGCAGAGCCGGTGAGCTGTATTTGTAGTAACTATTCTTCCATCATAAGGTAGTAGTGCTACATTCAATTAACTGATTCAGAGCCAAAAAGATCACTCACAAGCTCTAAGACTCTCTAGACAACAGCCAGATTATTGGTAACTTTTCTGTGTCATTGTACCAGCCGCCTACCCAACAAGAATCTTGGAGAACCTGTTCCCTGAAGGGCTGTAGAATCTCTGGGTTTATTCCCAGCTAACTCTTATCATTTCTGCCAAAGGGGGCTCCACACTTGCGGGACCCTCAAAATTGGCCACACACCCAAGAAGAGTCCATCCTCCACAGGTTTTTCTTTTTCAGTAGGAGGGGTTTGGGGCAATACGGCACCCCTTTTCCCAAACGCACCTACCTGTCGAAGGGGACACTTTCTTCTTCACAACGACACGGCCAAAGAAATCGGTTTCCGGCTGTGGAAAGGAACAGAAGCTGTGAAGAGGGGGTGGCAAAGAGGTGAGCAATTTTATTTTTTGGCCACGCCTGGCTCTCTGGCTACTTTTGTGGGTTCCTATTTGTGTGCTTCGGCTGCGACTTGACACTTTACACACACATTTGTGTACTTAAAAAGTTGGCGGAGACGGAAAGTCACTTGCCCCCTTCTGGGGTTGTGTTTCCTCCCCGCACGGTCAGAGGAGACACTGCTTGGTTTCTTCTGCAAGTCCCTGTCGGCAGGTGGCCTCCAATGGACCAGGGCCAGTTCTCGAGCTTAGTCATGCCACATGGATTTATGGAGGGTGGATCGTTTGAACATCTGAGAACACGGGCTTTGGGCAAATTTAATGTTTCCAAAAACAACCCCTCCCTTTACGTTTCACCTAGAACAGGTCAAAAATTAGATCCTGGACGAGTGTGTTTGTATTATTTGGGTTTTAATACACCTGATTATTAGGGGTGAAATCTGATTGAAATGAAGTCCAGATGTATCGGAGATCGGCAAGTTTTATCTCACATCTGCTAATGCTGCCGGCCTGCTCTCTCCGCCACCCCGCCGCCCATTAAAGTGATTTCCCTCGGAGAGGATTATGGGTGCAGCTGGCTTAGGAGCTGCTTCTGTCGTTTGCAAGAGCCAGCGTTTGGGGCGGAGGAGCTCAACCAGGAACCCAGCAGTTGTTCTGCGGCTGGGGGAAAAAAGAGTCCAGGGTTCCCCAACCTTTTTGAGCCAGCGAGCATCTTTGGGAATCGGGCACGGGGTGGTGGGGGCAACCACAAAATGGCTGCCTCAGGAGGCGAAGCCAACCACACAATTTTGGGGAGGGAAGTTATGCACTTCAGGCAGAAGCACTGCTTAACAGGATGCTTTTAAAAAATATTTTCTTGCATACACACAAGTATACATATCGAGCTAGCTCAGAAACACTCCTCTGGCAGATCTCCAGTGGTCAGAATCTTTACTGGATCCACCCACTCCCTAAAACATTTGGTGGCAACACGTTGCAGACCCCAGGTGTGGCCCAATGCCCCAAATCCGCACACTGCAGGGGTGCAGTCCTCCCCACCCCCCCACTCTCGACAGCTTATCACCTTCTCCTCAAACGTGGCTCTCTTCACAATCTTGTCCAGCCGTTGCTCATGGTTCTGCACCTGGGACTTGGACTCGGTGCTTGGCTTCTGGTCCCCTTCTTTGGCCGGCCGACTCCCCGCCATCTCCTAGAGGAGGAATCATGGAATCATAGAGCTGGAAGGGACCACCAGGGTCATCTAGTCCAACCCACTGTACAACGCAGAAAAGTCACAACTACCTCTCCCACACACACACCCCTAGTGACCCCTACTCCATGTCCAGAAGATGGCCAAGATGCCCTCCCTCATCATCTGCTTAAGGTCATAGAATCAGCATTGCTGATAGATGGCCATCTAGCCTCTGCTTAAAAACTTCCAGGGAAGGAGAGCTCACCACCTCCCGAGGAAGCCTGTTCCACTGGGGAACCGCTCTAATGGTTAGAAAGTTCTTCCTTATGTCTAGACGGAAACTCTTTTGATTTAATTTCAACCCGTTGGTTCTGGTTCGACCTTCTGGGGCAACAGAAAACAACTCGGCACTATCCTAAAGAGCAAGATGCGGACACAGAGAAACCTCCAGAGAGGATACAAGGCTACCGCTGCCAGCCTTCCATCCTCCGACACAAAACAAGAACTAGAAACATGGGCATATCAGGATACATCCGCACACCGCTTAGCAGACTGATCCTCTGTTTAACACTGAAGAACTGAAATTTAATTTTCAAAATTTTCCTACTGCTTTCTGTAGATTCCTAAATCACACCCACTAGGTAGACTTCACAGCAAAACCAACGCACCATTTCCTACTCTGATGGTGTGACCACAGAACTGGCCCATTTTTCTGGAGCCCCCCCGGAATGATTCCCTTACCAGCCGGCCTGTTTTAAGCCAATTAAAGCTTCAGTTCTCTGCCTACTTAACCAGGAAGCAAGCACGCTGGGACACAAGGGGAACGAACTTCCCAGAAAAGTGCCAGGCTATATAAAACCATGCCCACCCCCACCCCCCCGTGAAAAAAACCATTGACCTAATATTGTGTAGTTTAAAGATCTGGTGTCAAGCTGTGAAATGCTGCTCTCTTGTGGACAGCAGAGTTCATAGAATCATAGTGTTGGAAGGGACCACTAGGGTCATCTAGTCCAACCCCCTGCACAATGCAGGAAATTCACAACTACCTCCCCCCACACACACCCAGTAATCCCTACTCCATGCCCAGAAGAGGGCCAAGGTGCCCTCCCTCCCATGAACTGCCTAAGGTCATAGAATCAGCATCGCTGACAGGTGGCCATCTAGCCTCTGCTTCAAAACCTCCAGGGAAGGAGAGCACACCACCTCCCAAGGAAGCCTGTTTCACCGAGGAACCGCTCTAATTGTTAGAAAATGCTTCCTAATGTCTAGATGGAAACTCTTTTGATTTAATTTCAACCTGTTGGTTCTGGTCTGACCTTCTGGGGCAACAGGAAACAACTCCGCCCCATCCTCTGACAGCCCTTCAAGTCCTTGAAGATGGTTATCCTGTCCCCTCTCAGTCTTCTCTCCAGGCTGAACATACCCAGCTCCTTCAACCTTTCCTCATAGGACTTGGTCTCCAAACAAAATGGTCTTCCATACAAAATGTGGCGTTATGGTCCACATCTCAGCAAGCCTAAAATCCAGTACCTGGCCCAGAATTTAGGCCGCTGGGACATGGGTCTCACTTTAGGCCACATTTTCCTCGGGGTAGGGACAGAATACCTCTAGCAGTGGGAAAACTCTCTTCCTGGAGAGTTCACCTGGTATATTACACTTCCTAAAGAAAAATCAGGACCCCCCAAAAGCCACTCCTGTAAAGATTCTACTGCTGCGATCAGTGAGCTAGGCTTTTAATAGGTTGGGGGGGGGCAGGGGGAGATTGGGGGTTCTGTTGCTGGGTTGCCCCCACACCGCTGCCTATAACAGATGCGCGCAAGCTGATCTGGTGGAAATGATCTTAGACTGGCAGCGGGGAAGCGCCTGGGTGGCAGCCCATGTTTCATCTCTTGCGCCTAAGCACACATAATGCTTTGCAGGATTGGGGCTCCATCAAGTCAAATGAGGCCCAAGAGCAGGTGGGGGATATTTAAGCCCTGGCCTAAACAGAGAGCCCTGCTAGGAAGGACTGTAGCTCAGAGCATCTGCTTGGCATGCAGAAGGTCCTGGGTTCAATCCCCCATGTCTCCACCCAGTCAGCTGGCTTCGATGCTACCTGTCAGATTGGGCCCAGAGGCCCTCAGCTACTGAGTCTGCCCCAAGCCCTTGCTATTGGAGCCACGGTGCTACCTGGCTGGAGTTGTGCGCCTGGAGAGTGGCTTCCATCCGCCTCATCTTTTCCAGCTCGATTTCTCTCGCGATGAGCTGCTTGGCCTGGTAAGTCAGCTGCTTCCGAGCAGGGAGGTCTGGGAATCGACAGATTTCTTCCACGTTTCTGGGGTTTGCAAATCCAGGGCAAAGGAACAATCAGGAAAAAAAAAATCACAAACCACGCTCCAAAGAACCTATGAGCTCCAGTATCAAAATATAGTATTCCAACAGCATGTTTTAAAAAGGATATACAGTTTCTATATATTTAAGAAGAAGAATCAGGATTGCATGCAAAAGTACAGAAAGGAGGTTAATCAATGCATTCCCAAGGGAATTTAGACACATACCGCCGTGGGTAGATGTTGTAGCTTTATTGGTCCTTATCAGCTCCAAGCAGACAGTAAGCAAGAATTAAGGGAGAACGACTCTAGACATAGCTGCTGAGAACTACAGAATGTACCAAGCAGGACAGGAGAGAAATCTGCAAGAAGCTGGCGCCTGACATTCAAGTCTTAAACGCAGAACTTCAAGCAAGAAACTATTTTATTTCAAGTTTGGAGTTGGACTAGATGACCCTGGAGGTCCCTTCCAACTCTTAAGTTTCTATGATTCCAAGTGTGGACTTTCAAATCAGAGCTGAATTAAAACAGGCAAGGAATTCACAAGACAAAAAGTGACTTCTGTAGACATCTCTGCCCAGTGTTTGGATTAACTGCACATCATGAGGACTAGAATCCTGCACTTTGAAGTTAAAAGCCGACAAGTTAAAACTTCTTTGGGAACAGGCAGATTAAATCCATCTCTAGACATCTTTTGCTGTTTCACATGTGGGGTGACCTGGAAGCACAAGATAAAAGTGAGTCCCCACAATGACATACTTCTAAGTCCTGACAGAGGAAGATGCTTGTGGGTCTCTAAATGCATCACTCTTCTGACCTCGCCCATCTCTGCCATGGGCAGGTAAGACTGTGGCCTTTTTTGCATCGTGTGCAATCGGTTCAAGGGCTTCTGACATAGTAGAATTGTGTGTGTAAAGTGCTGTCAAGTCGCAGCCGACTTATGGCGACCCCTTTTTGGGGTTTGCATGGCAAGAGACTAGCAGAGGTGGTTTGCCAGTGCCTTCCTCTGCACAGCAACCCTGGTATTCCTTACTGGTCTCTCGTCCAAATACTAACCAGGGCTGACCCTGCTTAGCTTCCGAGATCTGATGAGATCGGGCTGTACCATGCCTTCTCTCCCATAGTAGAATTACCTGCCCACAAATAAGGCTGCCTGTTGCACCTCTGAATGTCACTGCTCACTTCCTTCCAGCCTGGAGGCATGCCTGCAGCAGTGACTCCTAAATGGGAGGCGTAAGGCTCACTCCTTCATGCTCTAGAAAGCAAAAGCCCTTCAGGACCCTGATGAGGGTAGAAAAGGGAGCATATAAATTTTTCAAAATAAACCTTATGGGTAGAAAAGTAAAGCGTGACTCCAGTTTTAACTGGGGGGGGTGTTTCTCAGGAGACATTTAGAGAAGGCAGCTATAACCCCATCACAACAGAGTTTTATACAAGACAAAAATAATTGTGACCTTCGTCACCCCTTTTGGTCCCTGGTTGTCGTTGTAATGGCAACCTGTGTCTGCCATTACAACTAGAAAGCTTTGAAAGGGCGAATGGATTCCTCTACCCCAAGAGAGCTCCCCCATCAGCTGTCTTCCCAGATCTTTTCAACGCCATCCTTTGACCTGTAGAGCTGAAGCTTTTCTGGGTCTTGAAAACAATTTCTGTCCCTCTGAGCACAACACCAACTTTGCAAGCATGTAAAGAAAGACGAGTTCCCACAACTTCTGCCTTCGATGAAGTGAACAGATGTTATGCTGCCTTTTTCTCTTTGGAGCCGACTCAGTGACAGACAGCGGGCATAATAAGCATTTCAGGAGATCCGATGGGACGTGCAGGTTGTTAGCGGGAGGTCTCAGAAAACCGCACGTGATACGTTCTCTTGGAAACCGCTCTTGTTCCAACTTGAGGGCCAGTCTTCTTCGCTACCTGCGCATCCAATGCTACTTGTCTCCAGGCCCAAAGAATTTGTGACGCCAGGTGACAGTGGGTGAGCCTCAACACCCTCAGGGCAAAGGGGGCCACCACCCACAAGGCCCTCACTGCTTGACCACGCCGTTGTAACCGCACTTCTCAGTTAAATTCCTCACAACATTATCTGCCAAGGATTGCTGGAGGCTGGCCGGCAGGTAGATGAAGAGATATATCAAACCGAGGAGGAAGAGGGCGATTGCCAAAGGCACCCCCCAGTCGGTGATGAACAAAGTCTCTCGGCAGCGGGCTTGGAACATGGGGGCAGGGGGCCAAGAGGCATCCTAGCACCCTGCCAGCAAAGCGGAAACCGGAACCATCACCAGATGCTTCATCCTTCGTTGCCGAAAGCCCCCAAATGCACCTGCTGTCCCACCTGTAATCTGATTAAGGAGGAGAATCTTGCCTCGACGGGTGCGGGGCGACAAAGAGAGGTCCCAGATCGGAAAGCCCTTTTTGGCCGCACCCTGCCGGAGGGAGCATCTCGCTCCAAGCGGATTGAGAGGCTGGGAGGGGTCTCTGCCACATTCGTATAATTCCTGGAAAGAGGCAGGTCGGGGATATTGCAGAGAGGGCAGGTGGGGGGAACTCAGACAGAGCACTGATAGGTTTTTTTGTTTTTTGTTTTGAAAGAAAGGAGCCAGACATGCTCGCTAAGCCATCTGGATGAACGTGAGGGATTTGGCTCTAAAGGACATTTTAGCAGTTATTAACCTTGGGTGTGATTCTGCAGAACAGATGGTCACGTTTCTGACTTTTCAAAAAAATGCTGCAGGAAGAAAAGAGCCACCAAAGAATCCAGACACACCCATTCAGGAGGAGGAGGAGGAGGAGAAGGGGAAGAAGAGTTGGTTTTTATATGCCGACTTTCTCTACCACTTAAGGGAGAATCAGACCAACTTACAATCACCTTCCCTTCCCCTCCGCACAACAGACACCCTGTGAGGCAGGTGGGGCTGAGAGAGTGTGACAAGCCTACAGTCACCCAGCTGGCTTCGTGTGGAAGTGGGGAAACCAACCCAGTTCACCAGATTAGCCTCCGCCGCTCTTGTGGAAGAGTGGGAAATCAAACCCGGTTCTCCAGATCAGACTCCACCGCTCCAAACCACCGCTGTTAACCATTACACCACGCAGACCGTGCCATTTTCCAGTCAACCGGCCCCCCCAAAGTACTCTTTGGGAACCTCTTGGCAAGTTTTGGATGGGAGGGTGAAGCTAGTAAGCAGACCCTCAGCCTGGCTGGTCCCCCACGGCGAGAGAGGGTGGCTCCTCCAGGCCAGGGAACATTTCTAAGCTCAAAGACGGCTCGGGTACTCAATTCTCCCTTTTAGCCAAACAGTAGGCAACAAATGATGGCTACAGGTTTGTGGGCCAGCAGGCTAGAAAATAGGTTGACTGTGTCTTAATTCACAGGCTGTAACAGGTTGGGAGCCAATTACAAGATGGCATGGAGTAGGGGTCGCTGGGGTGTGGGGGGGAGGTAGTTGTGAATTTCCTGCATTGTGCAGGGGGTTGGACTAGATGACCCTGGTGGTCCCTTCCAACTCTATGATTCTACAAGGGCGACGTTGCCACTTTGAAGCCAACCTAACAAACAAGGCCAAAATTAGGAGCCCTGCCGTCATTCGCATCCTGCCAGGCCTCGCATACCTACGACCGTCCTTTGGAGATAGGCTGACCTATGAGTCCCCCTTCCTGGTCGCCTGAAGGCGACTTTTTGAATTGCCACAGGTGAACAGGGGCTTCCGTGGCTGGTGTGGTCCCCTCCTCCATCTGTTAAAACCCTTCGGCATAGCTAAACACAGAGGAAGGGAAACGGGTGTATGGCCCCAAAGGACCTATGAATTCTATAAAGTGAATTTGAAACGCGCGCCGCGCACACACACACACACACACAGGGAGACAGATTGGCATAAGAGGATCAAATCCGATTAAGCAACCGGGATGGGAACTGGGCGGGTGATCGCTGTGGGGAGGGGTGGTGGTGGAAATGGTGCGTCCAAAGTCGGCACGGTCAGAAATCGGATACTTTCGCTGTCAGTTCGCCATCTGCTAGGGACGAGGGTGGCCGGAGAGATCCCATGCCTTTCCAAAAAAGGTTGACCGAGAGATAGAACAGCTTAGCTGAATCCTCGAGTTCCTTTTCTGTCCTGGTTATCGGTCATCACGCACAGCTCCCTCCAACCCTTACCGAAGCTATTCCCCCCGCCCTTTTTTCTCCAAAAAATACTGGGAGGTGCAACGGAGATGCTTTAGGAATGGGAGCTTACTTCCAAGCTGCCCAAGATCAGAAAATTAAAAGGCAATTAGATATCTGTATCTGCACAATACATATGTGCGTTTGTGTGTGTTTCACAAACCCACCTAACTCTGGCACGAGAATGCCTGGCAGTGAGCAGCGTTGTGCGCGGCCCATGGCCCGAAAAAGAGGAACAGAAGGTGCTGCGAGGCACAGAATTCTGTTCCTCAGAACTTTAGCGTTCTCTCTCTCTCTCGCTGGAGAACCAGCGTGGTGTAGTGGTTAAGAGCGGTGGTTTGGAGCGGTGGAGTCTGATCTGGAGAACCGGGTTTGATTCCCCCACTCCTCCACATGAGCCGCGGAGGCTTAATCTGGTGAACTGGATTTGTTTCCCCACTCCTCCACAAGAAGCCAGCTGGGTGACCTTGGGCTAGTCAAAGCTCTCTTAGAGCTCTCTCAGCCCCACCTGCCTCACAGGGTGTCTGTTGTGGGGAGGGGGAAAGGGAAGGCGATTGTCAGCCGGTTTCATTCTCCCTTAAGTGGTAGAGAAAGCCGGCATATATAAAAACCAACTCTTCTTTTTCTTCTCTCTCTAATCTTAAATTTCTAGTCCCTTCTGACCGTGAAGATCTGCTTGAAGGCCTGAGGGTGATCCCTTTCAGAAACCTGGAGCGCAAGCTGAACTCCCGACAGCGTTTCGGACAGAGCTTCAGCAAAACCAGAGAAGATGACACACCACGTACGCTGCCTTTTGCTCATGAGAACGTGAGAAGGGCCCTACCGGGTCAGGCCGGCGGTCCGTCCAGTCCAGGACTCCCGTCTTGCACAACGGCCAACCAGTTCCACGGACGAAAGGCAGAATGGAAATGCAAGACGGCCATACTCACGGCTCCAGTTTGTAGACATATTGCCCCTCAGGGGTGCGCTCCTGGTGGTAGGTGAGATTGTACGCCAGCATGGTGCTGATCAGCTCGGACAGCTGTAGCTTCTCTTTCTGGCTGTACAGCTGGGTGTTCACCTGAAATTACAAACGGCACAGAGAGCGGGCAGGAATTTCCTCTCTCACCCTCACTGCTCTAGAGGTCAATACAGCTTCCCTTGCCCCCTTGCCCAAACCCTGCGGAGAATGAGCTTTCCCAAGAGCACGGGCCTTTTCCATTACCTTGGTGAACGAGGAGACACTTGGTACGCTACCCGTCACCCTGCAAAGCGTACAGACCCCTCACCTGATAGGAAATCTAGAGCGGCATGAAGGAGAGACAGAGGAGGCTTCCTTACCGGCCTCAGTTTCGGAGAGATGATGTCCAGGAGGAGGCAAAGAGCCTCGAGCACGAGAGACCGAGTCCCCACACGACTGCGAGAGTTTGGCGCAATCCCAGATATCATTGAAGCTACAAGGTTCTGCACCTGGGTCAGTTTAGCCAGAGCCTGGATGGAAAAGAAAAGTGGGATAGAAACGGGTGAGCTAGGTGGCTCCAGCAGCTATTTTATTACAGTGCTACAGAACAGCACAACTTCTGCCAGAGATGTGAGAGATCGGCTTGATTGATAACGACTTACAAGACCGGCTCTGGGCAGCAGGCGAGTGGGTAGACAAGAGACATTTTAAAAGCTGAGATTGGCTGTTGCTTCGTGCTTTGAATGCTGGAAGTCCCTGGTTCAGTCCCTGATAACCCTGTTTCAAGGATCTCAGGTAGTGGAGGAATCACAGAATCATAAAGTTGGAAGGGACCACCAGGGTCATCTAGTCCAACCCCCTGCGCAATGCAGGAAATTTACAACTACCTCCCCCCCACACACCCCCAGTGACCCCTACTCCATGCCAGAAGATAGCCAAGATGCCATCTTGCAAAAGACTGTCCAAGGATGCAAAAGACTCTCTCAGACTCTGTAGAGTCTCTACTGAGCAAGTTGGGGCATATTATATAGGAACAGGGACCAGGTGGTGAGGCAAAAGTCAGAAAAATGGGGACGAAGAGCACAGGTCTCCAATGAACGGCCACCTGAGAACACTCTTTGCCATGTCCCGTGAGGGACGACGACCAGAAAACAAGCACCAGGCGCACAGCCCTCTCCCACCCCCATGCCCTGGGCCACTGCTGATACGTGCCTCGTTCTGGCTGTTGGGGTACGCCAGCCTGGGTATGCTGGACACGGCAAAGAGCAAGTGGAAGGCCACCGGGAGAAAGGGCAGGTATCTCATGAGCTGGAAGTTCTGCCTGTGCATCACGGCCCCGTGCACCAAGTCGGAGAAGCCCAGCCACTCCAAGGCCAGGCAGACCGAGCCGAAAGTGGAATCCTTCAGCTTCAGGCTCAGGAAGTTGTCGTACAAGCCCTGCGAGGGAAATGGAAGCAGCGGGGGAATTGTTAACTCTTTGGGCTCCGCCCTAAGTGGCGGCTGGAACGGCTGGAGAGACCCATGAGGACAGATGAGCCCTGGGTAGAGCCAGCAACAACATGCCCAGAGGTAGGGCATCCGCTGGGGCCCGGGGCTTCTGGCGGGACCCAGTGACACCGCCCCCCACCCACCCACCCACTTCCTCCGGCATTTGGCTGCGCACCTCATTGAGTGCCAGCGCTCCACCACCAGTGCCCATGGCTACCCAGGCTGCCTGACACTGCCAGGGAAGAACATGTGGAGGGCGACGGCCACAGCAACAGCACTCCCGGCCGCACGTGCCTCCCCGGTGCCAGCGAGGAAAGGGCATGCAGGTGGCTGTGGGAGGGGGGTCATGAGCAGGCAGCGGAAGGAGGCACACGCAGGTGGGTGAGGGCAAAAAGGGAGGTGTGAGCAGGGGTCCGGGTGCTGGGTATAAGATGGGTGGGAGCCCCTCCACTGAGCAATCTCTGCCCAGGGCCCATCAAAATCCGGAACCAGCCGTGGCTCAACAGCTGCACTGGCATACAGCTTCAGCAGCCACCCCCGAGAGGGCTCTTTATGCTCAAGAGAATTGCTAAAAACAGACCTGCAGCAAGTCTCTAAAGAACTCCTCTACGTGGGCTAGATTTTGGGGGGAATGGAGCAAGCCCAATTCGGGGTGGTGGCTTTGTTTTTAAAGCTGTATTCTCTTTAAGTCCAGGGCATGAGGCTTCTTGGGCCAGAAGAAAGCATTGTCAGCAGAAGAGATCAGCAGCATCCAGCTTAAGGGCTGGAAGACAAGGCCGAGGAAAGGCATAAAGGTCAGAGCTGGCTAGCCAAGTTTGCGACGGAGACCTGCCCCTGAATCGAATACCTGGGTAAGCTTTTCGTGTTCTCCGGAGGACGCACCGAGATGCAGGATGCGGTGGAATCTTTGGGCAGCGGCATTCAGGGAGGTTTGGACCGTGGCCGGGACAAACGGATCGTCCCTGCCGCTCACGAGAACGGGGACTGGGTTCGAAGGGTCCATCCCTATCCGGTGCCTTGGGACAGGAAAAGGAAGCCCTCCAGTCAGAGGGTCAAGGAGGAGAGACAGCGCGAACAGAAGAAAGGGGGGGCAGCTATCGAGAATAAGGGGGAAATCTACGGGGCTGGCTGGAATGCAGACCAAACACTGCAACCCCAACTCAAAACAACAAAAGAGAGGGGAGCAAACTTCAAGTCTACCTCGCCAAAAAAAGGGAATTCTCAAATGACAGGTGCACCCCTGGCCAATGGCTCAGTGGCAGAGCATCTGCTTGGCATGCAGAAGGTCCCAGGTTCAATCCCCAGTGGCCTCTGCACTTAAAGGGACCAGGCAAGTAGGTGATGTGAAAGACCCTTGCCTGAGACTCTGGAGAGCTGCTGCCGGTCTGAGTAGACAATACTGACTTTGATGGACCCAGGAGGGTCTGATTCAGTGTAAGGCAGCTTCAGGTGTTCATGTGTACAAAACAATCCCCTTCTGCTTCCAGGTGTCTTTTTGTGCCCCACATAAATCCTGAATTTAAAAATGGGGCCCACATGCCCTCAAAAGAGCTCTACTTATCAAGTAACCGACATGTACTGGGGGGGCACCTCTGCGTAAGCTGCTTTTCCAAGCAAAGGATGTACCAGTCAGAGCAGTAACTCACATAGAGACACGACAGGCAGCCTCCCCAAAGGACAAAAGATAGTTCTGCTATGGTGTCCTGTAGTAGACGCGTTGGAATAGCTGCCTGGAAGCCGAAAGACTAAATCACGCAGAGCTGTATCAGGTAGCCTCTGCTATGCTTCTTGGTCACGGTGTGCTTGTGTGGGAACTGTTTTGGGAATCTCCCAGTAGCGTTGCCCAAAGAGGCTGTTGCCCAGGGCCCCTTCCCCAGGCCCGTGATTGCAGAACACATTTCTGCAAATGTGACTGAGGTTGCACAATTTGCAGATTAGAAATTGGGATATTAAAATGTATTCGCTGTGCTGTCGAGATGTGCAGAAACACTCTTTGTGGAGACAACTCGAAATCAGACCCACTCGGCCAGCTTGGAAAGGATTTCCCGAACGCTCAAATCTTCCCTGTTCTCTCACCTCTGAATCTTTGGGAGCTGGAAAATCTCCTGCCAGATGAAGAACAGCCCTTTGTTCTGGTCCTTCAAGCCAACCTTCGTGGTCTGCACCGTCCGCACGCTCAGCTCTTTCTGGCCCCGACTGTGCAGAAACTAGGGAGACGGCAGTGGGGAATTTGAGGGCTGCGTTACGGATTGAGGGGCGGCAGCAAAACTGAAGGGGACGGGATCCCTCTAGTTATGGGTATATTCCCCAAGAACCCCGAGATGTGGGAAGCGCAGCAAAATGAGATGACGGCGCCTACAGGTGGCCCGCCCCCTGGCATTTTCCAGCCCGTCGAGGCTCCGACATACCTGCAGGGTGTTGATACAGGAGCGGATGTCGTTCTCTGTCTTTTCACACAACGCCATGAGCGCCCCCGCGTCGGCTTTCATGCCTTGCCGGACGGCAATCTGAAACGCAGAAGTGAATGCTCTTTGCAGCCCCTGCCTGCAAGCATGCCTACAGAAGTTACTGCTAGATTAGACACTGGGAGCTTAGGGGGATAGAAGAGCCAACTTTGGCCAAGCTTCCTGGGACGGCTGGCAACAACTGAAGAATAAGAGTTGGTTTTTAAATGCCGGCTTTCTCTACCGCTTAAGGCAGAATCAAACCGGCTTACAATCCCCTCCCCACAACAGACACCCTGTGAGGTAGGTGGGGCTAAGAGAGCTCTAAGAGAGCTGTGACTAGCCCAAGGTCACCCAGCTGACTTCATGTGGAGGAGCGGGGAAACAAACCCAGTTCACCAGAGTAGAGTCTGCCGCTCACGTGGAGGAGTGGGGAATCAGATCAGAGAACACCGCTCCAAACCACCGCTCTTAACCACTACACCACGCTGGCTCTCCTGCTGCTCCTCTCCCACAGTTGACCAGACTCTGCAATATGATATAGTTCACAGCAGCAAGCATTTGGCAAGAAGATTGTGGGGAAAAGATTCCCGTCAAACCACAGCAGACTTGTGGTGACACCCTTAGAAGGCAGAAGTTCCCACCGGATAGATCTTAAACTCAGCTTTAACTGCCAGCATCCTGAACCTCGGAGAAGTCCAGATCGTTTGCACTGTTCTGACTAGCCAGCACACGTCAAGGCCTGCCGCACGTGCCAAGTTTATGCGACAGAGAAATCTCTCGCCGAGGACCAAAACAGAGACGTTTTGGGTTCACACTGACCTCCTGCAGCCTCTGGACCAGCCTGGATGGGGCCGTCGAGGGGAAGTGGAGAAGGAAAGACTGCTGCCGCAGCTGCCGCAGAGAAGGGACGTACCTAGGAAGCGGAGAGCGGTCAGGTGAGCGAGAGACCGTGAGAAACACGGGCCTGGGGAAGGGGCCCTGGGCAACAGCCTCTTTGGGCAACGCTACTGGGAGATTCCCAAAAGCTGTAAGCGGACTGTGAACACACACAAACACCCTCCACACGCACAAGAGGGTTTTGCCCCAGACGGAGCCCCTTACTGGTCGTTGCAAACGCAGATGATGGGGCGCAAAAGGATGCCGCCTTCCCGCCTCCTCTTCCGCCCACTCGCCCCGCTGGCAGCGCCTTCCAATTCCACCTCAGCGCCCTTCCGGTTGACGATGGTCAGCAGCACATTGATAGACGCCTGGGAACCAGAAGGGGGAGACAGTTGGGGTTGTCAAAAGAGCCCTCCTAAAATCTCAGGTTTTCCTGCTCTCCTTGTATAAAGAAGTGAGCCCCGAGAAGACAGGGAGCGTTCTCCCTCCACCAGAGAGATCCCTCGTACCGTTGGAGCACCGTCGATCTCGTCGATGACCAGGCAGTTCGGTCTCTCGTCGGCCCCCAGCACAGACCTCATTTGGGTGGCAGCTTCTATCCGTGTTTTGAAGATGTCTGGGCTGCGGTCATCACTGTAACAAAAATAATATTTAGGAAGAAGAGTTGGTTTTTATATGTCGACTTTCTCTACCACTTAAGGAAGAATCAAACTGACTTACAGTCACCTTCCCTTCCCCTCCCAACAACAGACATCCTGGGAGGCAGGTGGGGCTGCGAGAGCTGGACTAGCCCAAGGTCACCCAGCTGGCTTCATGTGGAGGAGCGGGGGAAACAAATCCAGTTCACCAGATTGGCCTCCGCCGCTCATGTGGAGGAGTGGGGAATCTAACTCGGTTCTCCAGATTAGAGTCCACCGCTCCAAACCACCGCTCTTAACCACTCCACCACCCTGGCTGTAAGAGGCTTTGTGTGTGTGAGAATGAGAATTACGCTGGGAATTGATGCACACCACAATAAATCTGTTCATTGCCAAATACCAGACAAGAACTGCAGAGGAGAATGAACCTAGAGAAAGACCGACAGCCCTTCCCGGCGGCTCACCTGGCATTCATCTCCACCACGTTGTACCCAGCATGCTTTGCAATGATATGAGCCAGGGTGGTCTTCCCCAATCCAGGGGGGCCGCACAGCAGGGCAACCTGGAGGCAGGACGAAAGAAAGGCAAGCTTCCAGGCCCCTTGCTGGCAGACAGGCAGGCAGGCAGGGGCTGTCCCAGCCTCCAAATTCCTAGGCTTGCCAAAATAACATGGGCAACGCCTTTGAATGTTTTATGACAACCATATTATAGCTTCGTCTCACTTCTGTCTCCCCCTCTCTCCAAGGAGAGCAGAGCGGCATACATGGTTTCCCCTTCCTGATTCTATCCTCCCAAGAACCCTGTGAAGTAGGCTAGGGTGCGCCCTCGGAGCCCTCTTCCCTCACCTTGATTTTGGGCCGTTTGTGCTGGTCCAGTCCGGCCTCCAGGGCCTCCTCCGTCAGCTGGGCTTTGCTCTTCCAGGGCCCCTGCCGCTCTTTGGGCCACTTTCCAGGCGGGTGGGCCTCCGCCCCCGGCTTGGCCTTCCTGAGGGGCTCGTCCTTCCCGAACACAACCACGTCCCACAGCTTCAGCCATTTCAGAAGGCAGCGGTTTGTGTACTGAGAGCCGGAAAGGAAGGTGAAGCAGGGAAATCACTCGGCAACATCCCGAGTATCCTTTCCCGACTAGAAATCAGCCTGTTTAACTATTTTATGTGCAGATTTTCCAGCTGCACCAAGCTCAACCGGTTATGTGCCAAACTGTGTTGCAGGAGCTCCTCGGAAGAGAGATAGAATCATAGTTGAAGGGACCACCAGGGTCATCTAGTCCAACCCCCTGCACAATGCAGGACATTCACAACTACCTCCTCCCCCACGTGACCCCTACTCCATGCCCAGAAGAGGGCCAAGGTGTCCTCCCTCTCATCATCTGCCTAAGGTCAGAGAATCAGCACTGCTGACAGGTGGCCATCTAGCCTCTGCTTAAAAACCTCCAGGGAAGGAGGGCTCAACCACCTCCTGAGGAAGCCTGTTCCACTGAGGAACCGCTCTAACTGTTAGGAAATTCTTCCTAATGTCTGGACGGAAACTCTTTGGATTTAATTTCAACCCGTTGGTTCTGGTCCGACCTTCTGGGGCCACAGAAGACAACTTCCCACTGCCTCTTGGGGGAAAGCTGCAGGCTCTCTGCCTCCCCCTTCTCTTTGACCACAAGGAATCTCCCTTCCCTGGTATTTTCAGGAATTCCGTCACACGCTGCCTGTATACTCTCAAGCCGACTCTGCAGCCATCTGGACTGGAAACTTGAAACAGGAAAAGCAGCAGAGTCCCTTGAGAGATCCCTGGCCCGCAGCCGCTGTTGCTGCCCTTGCGAAAAAGCATTTTTGCAGCTATTTTTCCAACGGTGTGGACAAGAAAGTTTAAAAAGAAAAGTAGCCACAACCCTCACAAGATCCCTGGCCCTCAGTCGCTATTTCTGCCCTTGTGCCAAGCGACGGACGACTGCGCACAGAAGCGGCAGCTGGCCAGAGGTTCTTACATCATCGCTGAGCAATTCCACGTAGTGCTTGGGAGTGAAACGGTCGACCCACAGGGACCCCGCAGCCGATTCATCCTCTTCCCCTGCGTCTCCACCTTCTTCCATGGGCTCTGAGGCCTCGGTTTTGGATCTCTCATCTTCAAGACAGCTGCAAAAGCAGAGATGTTATCAGCTTGCTCTCTGCAGCTACCCTGGCCAAAGAGTTGGTCTTGTGCTGAGTGAGTAGAGGGTCTTACAGCACCTTTCACAGATCGACTGAGGCAGAAAGTCAAAAGCCCCCAAAAGCCCACAAGGCACCTAGCAAATTCTTCGAATTCTGTCAGTTTCCTACCCTCTTGTGGAATCACGGCATGCCCCCCAGCTATATGCCCAGCACAAGAGCATTTTCTGTTCAAGCAAGCGATCGAACAGAGGACCAGCCGGCAACTTCCATGGGCCAGAGTTTGCCCACTGGCTGCCAGCTGCCTCCCACTGGGGCGAAGGGGAAGGAAAGCGCGATGGCCCGGAAGTCCTTTTCTCGACAGCAAGATGCTAAAAGGCCCACCTGTCCAGAATATCCGTCAGCCGTTGTGAAGATTCACGAATCTGCCTCCGGCGCTGGAATGTAAAAATAGAGCAAGGCCAAGAACAAGGTGCTCAAAAAGGCATGGATGAGACCACGCTCATACCCTCTCTCTCTCTCTCTCTGTTTTAGAGAGAGGACCAGACACCAAGCAAGGAAGGGGAAAGAGACGTACCTCCTCCGCCACCTGCTCCTTAAGGTAGGAGAAAGGCACGCCCAATAAATAAAGGGGCCTCTGCCCGTTCCACCTGAGAGAACCGGAGGGCTGCAGAAACCGGAAAGGAAATCCACTTTTTAGATGTTGGGCTAATAAGAGATCTCCAAAAGAAAGAAAGTTTTCAGAGAGCTGCGCTCCCACACCCTGCGCAAACGCTACCTGCGTCCCTGTCCAGGAGCAGTCCTCTCTCACGACCATGAAGACTCGGCTGCCGTCGGTGGAGGTCACGTTGATGTAGTCCTCCAGGACCGGCGGGCGCTTCAGCACCTTCTTGGGGGCACTCTCCCCCGGTGTTGTGGCCCGCAGCGGAAGCATGTCACTCACTCCCAGGCTATCCAGGATAGCCCGCCTCGGAGTCCTTCAAAAGGAAGCCCAGAAAAGCACCAGGTGAATGCCCGCCTGCTGGATTTCACAAAGCAAGCCTCGATTTCCGAAGACATTCTAGGAACGTTTTGCACTTCGGTGGGCAAGGAACACAGGCGGATTTGCACGGTTGCTATAGTCTGTCCCCGCTACACGGGATCGAGCCCAAGCCAAGATTCTTGGAAAGCCCACAGAACTGCACAGGGAGGAGACCCTCCTCTCTAGCTTGGCTGAACCCTGTCCAGGAGCTGATGAAGCCCCTGCGGCCCGTTGCAACTCTAGATGATGCTATGAGTTTTGCACCATGCCCTGATTTATTTTAGGTCCTTAACTATAAATGCTGCTCAAGAGCGCCAGCATGGCTAATCCCAAGATTTGGAGATGCGCGTGGTGAGAATGAAAGAACAGCCCCATGTCCTTTCCTCTCCCGACGGCTCACCTTGCTTCCTGGAGTTCAGAAGAGGCTCCCGACGAAAGAGGTGAGGTGATTCCATCCTTTGGAACGTCTTCAAGGGCCGTCTCCTCTTTCACTCCGAAGTCCAGCTTCTTCACCGCTTCGAGACGACGTCGCTTTGGCTTGGGAGCTGTTGGTGCCAAGGGGAAAGCTCTTAACAAGCAGCACAAAAGGAAGGCGGACGCCAAACCGCCGACCTTCAAGACCCAGGGGCCTCAATCCAACACTTTTTTTTGGATGAAGGGACCCTGCGAGCACTCGTAGGGTTACCAGCTCTGACCGCACCTGGTAAATGACCCCAGAACACTCGGATACCAAAGGCCATTGCCCAAGTGGGAACTTAAGGTGGGGGCTTAAGCCGGCTGCCTCTTTTGCACCAAAGCAAACTTGTGAGGCTGATTAAAAAACACCTGGGTCTTTATATAGCGCATTCAGAGGACGCAGGATTGTTCGGAAGAAGCTCCCAGGGAGTCAAGCGCTGCTCACCTTCAGCCTCCCAAACAGAAATGCATGGATTGCAAACTTACTCTGAGTCGCCTCATCCTCCTGGAGAAGCAGAGCCCCAGAACCATCCTCCGTCCCGTTGAACGCGGGGACACCTCCTGGTTCCAGACCGGCATGGTCCCCGGTCTCGTCGGGGAAGGCCTGGCCACAAGAATCCTTTTCTAGGCACGGCTGGCCAGGCGGAGCCATGGCGCCCTTCCCCAGATCCCCGGCGGCGAGAGCCTCTTCAAACGTCCTTTTCTTCTGGTTTCGGAATTCCGAGACTCTTTGGGACGGAGCCGGGGCCCGCTCTGCAGGGGAGGAGCCAGTGAAATGATCGCTGGTGGGAGACTTGCAAACAAATTTGCAGAACAAATGCGTCTTATCCAGATGGGCCAGCCCGGTGCCCACTGGGAGGGCTGCAAGTAGGGCACAGAGGCCAACACTTTGATTTTACGGTTGCCCCCCAGCTTGGGTTTTCAAAGGTACACTGCCTCCGTACATGGCGTTTCCACTCTGCGATCTCGTATGGATTTGTCCAACACCATTTTTAAAGGCGACCTCTGCGGGGGGAAGTGATCCCCGTCATCCCCATGCCCCCACCTGGAAGGGCCGTGGCTCAGTGGCAGAGCCTCTGCTTGGCATGCAGAAGGTCCCAGGTTCAGTCCCCGGCAGCATCTCCAGTGAAAGGGACCGGGCAAGGAGGTGATGGGAAAGACCTCCGTGCCTGAGACCCTGGAGAGATGCTGAGCAGACAATACGGACCTTGATGGACCTGGGGGGGGGTCTGGTTCAGGCTAAGGCAGCTCCCCAGGTGTGTGTGCCCGTGGGGCCGGCCTCCCTACCTTCCAGCTCGGCCAGGACTTCCAGCTCGTCTGCAAACTGCTGGTCGAATTCCTCCTCGACGCCGTACAGCTCGGGCTCCTCATCTTCCATAATAGGGTTGCAGGAAACTAACCAGGAAGGAAACGAGGCTCTTCTTTTCTCCTCCTCGCCGTTTTTTGTTTTTGCTTTTATTGCAATTAATTTTTTTTTTGCAATTTAAAAAAATGTGAATTTTATTTTCTTTTCTTTGCGCGTGTTTAAAGTCATTTAAACACGTGCAAAAAAGAAAATAAAACTCACATGTTTTTTTTTAATTGCGACTGCGACGTCTCACGATGCACCAGGGTCCCCTTTTCCTTTCCCCCTCTCCGCCGTTTGCAAAATACCCGCGCGCTGCAGGGCGTGCGCGCCCCCGTTCCTCTTCCGGGTGAGCGGCTCGCTCCCTGCGGAGCCCTGGTGGGACGGGGGCGCGCGCGCGCCTCTCCAGGCCCGAGCGATCGGGCGGGGGCGCGCGCGCGCACCTTTCCACGGCCGGCCGGGCTGGGCTGCTGCGCCTTTGCAGAAAGTTGCAGGTGGGCGTCCGGTCCTTCGGGCTCCGGGAGCGGGGGCGCGGCGCGTGCACGCGCGTGCATTTGGGGGGCGGCGGCCTCGGGTCGCCAGTTTTGCAAAACTCCCCCCCCCCCGGGATGGGGCCGTAGATGGGGCGCCCTTTCCGGCTGGCCGGTCTGCTTTTCGGGGGGGCCCTTTTTACGCACGGCGCTGGCTGACTTGAGGTCCCAGGTTCAGTCCCCAGTGGCATCTCCAGTTAGAGGAACCAGGCAAGGAGGTGATGGGAAAGACCTCTGTGCCTGAGACCCTGGAGAGCCATGGAGAGGGGCCGTGGCTCCGTGGTAGAGCATCTGCTTGGCATGCAGAAGGTCCCAGGTTCAGTCCCCAGTTAAAGAGACCAGGCAAGTAGGTGATGCGAAGGACCTCTGTCCTGAGACCCTGGAGAGCCGCTGCCGGTCAGAGTAGACAATACTGACTTGGATGGACCCTCAAAGGGTCTGGTTCAGCATAAGGCATCTTCATGTGTTAGAGGAGGGGCCGTGGCTCAGTGGCAGAGCCTCTGCTTGGCACGCAGAAGGGTCCCAGGTTCAATCCCCAGTGGCATCTCCAGTTACAGGAACCAGGCAAGGAGATGATGGGAAAGACCCTTTTCTGCCTGAGACCCTGGAGAGCTGCTGCCGGTCAGAGTAGACAAGACTTACTTGGATGGGCTAAAGGGTCTGATTCAGTATAAGTATGTGTTCATGTTCCCTCTCTTAATGTGTCTTTCGCTTGACTGGCCCTCGGTGATCCGTTCCTCGGTGATCCATTCAGCATAGTCCTGCTTGCTTTATTCTTAAAAATATTTCTGCCCCATCTCCTTTCCCTCTGTGGCCAGAAGGCTGCGTTTGGAAGGCTGGGGCTGAGCTGAGCCCCAGCACGCGTGCCGTGATAACTGTGCCACTGGACATGTGCAGAGTTCTGTCCTGTCCCCACGGAATCAACCTGGCCCAAAACATCTTCTCCCGAAGGCCTCCTGCAGCAGAGGCGAGGGTGAGTCCCTCCTAGGCCTTTGGAAACGAATCCCCCGCCTTTCTCCCTCCTCCAAGGGCCTGCCGCTATGGAGCCAGTCAGCCTCGACAACCTGTCCATCCTATACCAGAGCTCGGACTTCATCGTGGTCAACAAGCACTGGGACGTCCGCATCGACAGCAAGATGTGGTACGAGAAGCTCACCCTGCAGAGCCAGCTCAGGTACCGATTCCCGGAACTGGCTGACCCGGACACCTACTATGGCTTCCGGTGAGTGACGGCGACAAGAAAGCCTTTTATAGGAATCTGGGGAGGTCCGGGGTCCCATTGTGGCTCAGCTGAGACCACCCTGAGTCATTGCTTCAACTTTCAGACACTCACAAGCTTCTGTCCTATGGCGATTCCAATGGCCTACCTCACAGGGATGTTGTGGGAATTCGCAAGCTGAAGAATGCAAAGTACTTTGCAATTTAAAGCAAACAGTGGGGGTGGAAAACACAACAACCAAGAATTATTGTCATTTTAACAAAAAAGGAGTCGTGTGGGATTGTATCCAGGTTGGCCAGGGGCTTTTGCGCTACTGTGTACTGCTGAGGGTTATAGAGAAGGGCAGAGTCAGAAAGCAGATGCGCGTTGCTGCTAGTCACCCTGAAGCAACAATATAATCTCTCTCTCCTCCAGGTTCTGCCACCAGCTGGACTTCTCCACCAGCGGGGCCCTCTGCGTGGCTCTCAACAAAGCCGCCGCTGGCAGCGCCTACAAGTGTTTCAAGGAACGGATGGTGACCAAGGCCTACCTTGCCCTGGTAAGCCCCGGCATAGGTCTGTTTTGTAGCCACGAAACTGGTTAAAAAATACTGCTGGCACCATTCTGAGTTGTTTTCTGTTGCCCCAGAAGGTCGGACCAGAACCAACGGGTTGAAATTAAATCCAAAGATATTGTTGAAGGCTTTCACGGTCAGAGTTCATTGGTCCTTGTGGGTTATCTGGGCTATGTAACCGTGGTCTTGGTATTTTCTTTCCTGACGTTTCGCCAGCAGCTGTGGCAGGCATCTTCAGAGGAGTAACACTGTCCTTCAGTGTTACTCCTCTGAAGATGCCTGCCACAGCTGCTGGCGAAACGTCAGGAAAGAAAATACCAAGACCACGGTTACACAGCCCGGATAACCCACAAGAACCAATAAATCCAAAGAGTTTCCGTCTAGACATTAGGAAGAATTTCTTGACAGTGAGAGCGGTTCCTCAGTGGAAGAGGCTTCCTCGGGAGGTGGTGAGCTCTCCTCCCCTGGAGGTTTTTAAGCAGAGGCTAGATGGCCATCTGCCAGCAATGCTGATTCTATGACCTTAGGTAGATCATGAGAGGAAGGCCATCTTGAACATCTTCTGGGCGCTGGGTGTGTTTAAGGTGGGAGGTAGTTGTGAATTTCCTGCATTGTGCAGGGGGTTGGACTAGATGACCCTGGTTGTCCCTTCCAACTCTGTGATTCTTATGATTCTGTCCTTTCTATCAGCTGAAAGCAGAGTACATTCCCCCTCCCCATCCATCCCTCGGTATTTCTCAGACCGCTGGGAAGGTAATTTGTTAACCTTGTCAATGGCACATCTGAATCCCAGCAAACAGTTCTCCTCGTGCTGTGTCTAGAAGCAGATGGCGTCTCTCCGAATGGGTCTCCAGTACCAGAGCTGCAGAAGACCGCAGGCGCCTGGCGACCTCTCTTCCTTGAGCTTTTCTGTAGGCATGTAGGCACTTCTGTCTCTTGGCCACTCTGAATATGGCTAGGGGTTGATGGAGCGACAGCGCACACAGAGCAGTTATATGTGTTTCTCCCTCCCCTCCCAATCCTCCAGCAATCTCTGCCATATATTTAACTTTCCTCTCATCCTCCTGCAACCAGAGGTTTAGCAGCCCTGTCCAGAGTAGACACCTGTGTGCATGAATCTAGGACGGCCCTCAGTAAAAGCAGAATATTAAGCACTCTAAGCAGTCCTTCCCGGGCTGTGAGAGACAATGAGGGTGGAGAGTCTTGGCAGACGCAGAATCTCTCCAGAAGACAGGCCTAATCAGCTGCAAATGTCATCCTTCCAGGCCCCAAAACAGGAAGCGGATTTTCCCAGCCTCTGTGAAAGCAAAGGGATTAATCCAACCTGGTTCTGAGAAGCTGCACTGTTCTGCAGCCTGGGAAGGAAAACTTATTTGCTGAGCGCTTGAGTCTTGGAAGGGCTGTGGTGCAGCTTTCCTTTGCAGCTTCGGGCTCCTGCTAACCACGAGGTCTAGAAACTTGCTTAGAACAAAGAGATTTTAAAAATTTAGTGCTCGGGAAACTGAGATATGTACCGGTTTGCCTTCTTGTGTAGCATTTTTTCCAGATGCGCGGAACGTGCCTCATGCTGATTGTTTCCATTTGACAAACGAGAAAAGGGGGTTGGTATTTTGTGTCATGCTTCAGGCTGCTCCCGCAGACATTTCTCTTCTGCTTGGCAGGTGAGGGGCCACGCTCAAGAACCGAGGATGTCGATCCGCTATGCCATTGGGAAGAATACGACGGAGGGACTCACACACATGATGTGTATTGAAGGGACAGAGGGTAAGACTCCCCACCCCCCGGACTTCCTGGGTGCTTTTCTAGGCTGGCATCGACATCTTGTTAGATTCGAGTCCAGTAGCATCTTAGAGGGGAGGGACTCTGCTCGGCATGCAGAAAGTCCCAGGTTCAATCCCCAGTTAAAGAGACCAGGCAAGTAGGTGATGTGAAAGACCTCTGCCTGAGACCCAGGAGAGCAGCTGCCCATCTGAGCAGACAATACTGACTTTGATGGACCGAGGGTCTGATTAAGTATAAGGCAGCTTCATGTGTTCAGTGTGACTGTGGCTCAGAGGTAGAGCATCTGCTTGGCATGCAGGAGGTCCCAGGTTCAATCCCCGGCATCTCCAGTTAAAGGGACCAGGCAGGTAGGTGATGTGAAAGACCACTTGCCTGAGACCCTGGAGAGCTGCTGACGGTCTGAGTAGACAATGCTGACTTTGATGGACCAAGGGTCTGGTTCAGTATGAGGCAGCTTCATGTGTTCAAGATTTTCAAGATATGAGCTTTTGAGTGTCAAAGCTCCCTTCAGAACATAATCTCAATGGACCTAATGTTACCTGGCAAAGGGAGCTTTGCCTCTCGAAAGCTGAAAATCTTGTTGTCATCTAAGGTGCTACTGGACTCAAATCAAGTTTTCCCTCTGCAGACCAACACGGCTGCCTTATACTGAATTATTCTGGTTCTCAGTCACCAGAGGGGGTTTGTGCAGACAGCCATGTCTCCAGTTGTGGGTCTGGCCCCTTTTGGTGGTGTGCGGTGTGAGGCCCTGATTCTCCACTCGCCTCTTCCGAGTGGTCTTACCAGCTGTGTCGGACGTCTCTGAGCTGCAGGTGAGATCTGAGCGCAGAGGCCAAGCTCAGTTGGCAGCCTGCGAATAGCTTTGAAATATTTGAGGGAAAGGCTGGCCGCACGCAGAACATTGTCCTTTCCCTAATTTGTTGTAACAGGTTGTGAAAACCCCAAGCCTTGCCAGTCTGAGCTGATCGTGCTGGAGCACGGGCTGTACAGCGGAGACCCTGTGACCAAAGTGATTCTGCAGCCCCTTACTGGTAATGATGCCTCCCTCCCCAAATCCTTGCTGATACCTTTCCTGCAGTTCCAAGCCTTTAGCTCCTAGCTGCTAGCCAACCCAGCCTTTCCCGCAGAGGTCAGCCCTCTGTCATTTCGCCTCTAACGGGGGTTGTGAGGATGAAGTGTAGGAGAGGTCTGTGTAAGTTACTTTGGGTCTCCACTGGGGAGAAAGGCGGGGTATAAATGCAGTAAGTAAATAAATAATCTCGGGCCTTCTGATGCCTCAAGAAAAGCGTTCTTCTTTTTACTCAGAAGTCAGTCTTACTTTCTGCAATGGACCCAGGTAGGCATGAGTAGGATCACAGGCTAAGATGGATTCTCACCCAAATGTAATTTGTTTTTATGGTTGATACATCACAGAAGAGAAAAAAGAGCATGTTTACTTCAAATGGAAATTCTTAGAAGTATTTAATTTGAACGAGTGCGTGAGTTTTATCATGTTTTAGCTGCCAGATTAAAGTACGTAGTAAATTAAAAAGCAAAGATGCAGATAAAGTTGAACTTAAATTACTGGATTTCATAAGTGGAGAAACCTGATGGCTGTTTTGTTTATAGGAAAGAGACAATAGTTAAATTACTATGCGGTAATTTGATTTTAATTTTGATGCATTTTTATGTCCTGTTTTATTTGAAAGGCTGTAGGATTGTTACATACAGTGTGCATTTATTGGTCTTTGACCACAAATAAGAACTTCATTCATTCATTCAGCTGCTAGCATTGGTGATTTCAAAATTAATCCAGATACGAATGTTTCAGTCGCTATGTCGGTTGTGAGAACAGGTGTCCCTCTTCCTCTGCAGGAAGGACGCACCAGCTCCGTGTCCACTGCAGCGCCGTCGGGCACCCGATTGTCGGTGACTTCACTTACAGCCATAAGCAGGACGGGGGCCCTTACCGGATGATGCTGCACGCCTATTACTTGCGGATCCCCACCGACAAGGAGCTCATCGAGGTGAGTGCCCCGGACCCGTTCATCCCCACCCTGGACAGCCACTGGGTCCCGCAGCGGGCGATGCGTCAGCTGGACGAGGTGATCCAGGAGCTGAAAGAGTCGAGCGTCCGCACGGCGGAGGAAGAAAGGCAGGGCGGCTTGTGGGAAAAGCCAGGCCCCGAGATCCCGCGCTTGGAAACGGAAGAGCCGCATGCCGCGTGTGAGCAGTGGTTGGCGGAGTGGGCCTTGGAGTGAGGCGCCGGGATCCCCTCGCATTCTGTGCAGCCGAAGCAGTCCCTTTTCGCCAAACCGTACCTGGTGCCAACCCCTCTCCTTGTTTGTAACCCCTGCCTTCCTCAGAATCGATCCTGGAAGATGTGTTCCTAGGCCAGACTCGGATTTCTGTGCCTGACGGGTTTTCAAACTCACCTCCCCCACACTGGCATGCTCTAGTCACTGCGTGTGGAAGGTTGCGCACCGCGGTTGTGATGTGATGTTGGCACTGTGCTCACCTAACGGAGGGCTGGCAGAGGCTCTTCCTAACAAGCCAGGAGGTGTTAGGGTCTCTGAAACAAGGGTGGCAGAGACGGAATTTCTTGGCCTGCCAGAGGGAAATCTTCAATCTACCCTTTCCTTCTTTGCCTCCTGGGATGTTGTTTTTTTACAATTTGAGGGGAGTGAAGTCGGATGAACGGTGCCCTCTCGGCTCTGAAGCAAGAGAGGGATCTAGTTGGTTAAACTGGAAAGCTGGGTGGAACGCCCTTCTGCTTCTTCTTGGGATTCCTCTCCCCGCCGTTCCTCTCCACAACGACTAACCTCCACCCTCACTTGCCTTTTTGAAAGCATTTTCTTGCCAATTTTAAATCGGACGGGAGTTAATTTATATTTTTAGGGACGCTGGAGAATGAGTAGAAATTTTTATCGGCCCTGCAAATCTCATCTGCCGCAGACCTTTTTTTAACAATAATATTTTTCTAAGTCGTTGTTGCGGTAACCTGTTTCATGATGTGTTTTAAAAAGAGAACGGCTCCCCCTCTGTGCAGTTTTATTTGTAAGATTGTAAGATCAACTTTCGGAAGTCAAATGGACGCATACCAAAATGAGGTTTCAGGAAGCTCCCTCTCCACCCGCCTTTCCCATCATTAACTCCAGAACTGATTTCGCTGTTCTTTGGATCCTGGTTGGTACCTGGAAACCCACGTGATCACGATGCCTAGAACTTTCCCATTTGGGCAGAGGAGCAGTGGTGCATTGTTCTGGCTTCATTTGAACAAAAGACACAAGTATCTAGTCCTCATGATTAGAAGAGAGTATTATAAATGTGGAGGTGCTTCCAGGGATCACGTGGAATTTCTACAAAGCCATTCAGCTCCTCTCTCCTTGCTCTGCATGGATTGTTTTAATCCTTAAGACGTTTTTCCTCAAACCCAAATCTTTGCCAAAAAGAGTTGCAACCCAAGTGTAGAAAGTATTGTGGAAGCTGATGCCTCAGGTATACACATTTTGCCACCCTTTCGCCACCCAAATTGTCCCGCGCCTTTGAAATCAGGGCCCTGGTCCGTTTCCAGATCCAGAGGTTACTTGGTGCAAAGGTGCACTATGTGGAAGCTCTGTTGCCAGTGAAATCTGTGAAAGGGGCTGAAATGGAAGACCGGCGGCACAAAAAACCTGAGCAGTTTGGGTTGGGGATAGGGTGGTTTTTATGACCAGGTTTTTAAATATATATATATATATCGCTCAGACGTGTAGAGATGTTCTCCATGCACTGTTTGCACTAAATATTGACCCTTTAGCACATTCTCCTGAGTAGAGCTGCCTCACCTCTGGGGACCTGGATCGTGCCAGTCTGTTCATCTAAGGGCCATACTGCCCGCCCGTACACGGAGACTTGCACCGACGCAAAATACGTCAGCGGACGTCCCCCCCCGCGTCAAAGAAGGGTGCCATCCTTAGCAGGGCAGACCTGCGAGACGCAGCCCATGGGCTTCCCAGCCTAAATTCAGGAGATGTCTGCAGCAACCTCACACCTTAGTGAACGGGAAGATGGGGTAGCCCTGCCAAAGCGGAACTGCCGAAAGGCTCAGCAGAAGCCATCCCAATTTACTCTCAGGATACGTAAGCTTTGGTTCGTTCCGCCGCCCTCTGCTTTCGCTGCTTGGAAACCGCCTCTTTCCTGGCTGCTGTGAAAACAGCTGTGGACAGTTGCCATTTTTCAAACGTGATAGAATCCATTCCATTGGCACGGACTTTGTTGCTAATGAACAATAACTTGAAGTGTTGAAGTGAGATTGTGAGAAACAGGGATCGCTCTGGAAATCAGATGCCACATGAGTGGCGGAGGCCAATCTTGTGAACTGGATTTGTTTCCCCACTCCTACACACAAAGCCAGCTGGGTGACCTTGGGCAAGTCACATTGTCCCAGCCCCACCTACCTTACAGGGTGTCTGTGGTGGGAAGGGGGAAAGGGAAGGTGATTTTAAGCCGGTTTGAGTCTCCCTTAAGTGGTAGAGAAAGTCGGCATATAAAAACCAGCTCTTCTTCTTGTGAGAGAGGCCTAGTTGACCGGAGCTTCTTTCCTATGGTGAAGCATTCCCAGTCATGCATCTCACGGGCCAAAGCCTCGCTGCATGTTGCAGAGCGTTTGGTTCATATATTTTTGTGCTTCGACGCAGCCTTTCAAGAAGGACCAGAAATCTATATATTTTCCTTATCCTGAAACATTGTGAATTGTGGGGATGGCAAAATCTATTTTGTGGTAAAAGTGTTGAGACTGGCCAGTCGTTGCATGACGTCTCTTCCCGCGGTGTACGGCCGCCACATTTGCTCTTCTGAGTTACAGTTGTTGTTTTGCTGGCCGTCTCTAATCTGTTCGCCTGTTTGTGCGTTTCCAGATGTGATGTGGTGTGTTTGTGACCCTTTGTGTAAGATTTTGGAATATTTCTAGTTATTTATTGTTTCACTTTTTTGTGGGCATTACTGAAATAAAACACAGGCAAAACGCTGCTGTCGATATCCGTGTGTTAATCTTGCATGTGTCAGCGTGGAGGCGCACATGATGCTTAGTAGCATCCTCTGTGAATGTGACTAATGCTCTTCCAAGGCCGTCGCAACATCCTGTGGCAGTGAGTTCCACACGGTCTTTGCTATTGGAGTAAAGAAGGACTTCCTCTTGTCTGTGGAATCTAGCTTCATTGGGTGCTGCACAGTTCGAGTATAATAGGAAAGGAAGGAAATGTCTCTAATCATTTTCCACGCCCCTAATTCTGCAGAACTCCTGCACGAGAAACTGTCTCTAGAGACAAGACTTTTGCAGCATTTTGGGGACGGGCTGTGGCTCAGTGGTGGAGCCTCTGCATTGGCATGCAGAAGGTCCCAGGTTCAACCCCCAGCATCTCCAGTTAAAGGCAAGCAGGTGATGTGAAAGACCCCTGCCTGAGACCCTGGAGAGCCGCTGCCGGTCTGAGTAGACAATACTGACTTTGATGGACCCAGGGCCTGATTCAGTATAAGGCACCTTCAGGTGTTCATATGCCTGTTAAAACGACGCAGAAAATATTCAGTGGGAAAATGAGCCAAGGAATGGGTGAGATTGTTTTCCGTTCCGGTGACAGATACTAGATGGTGCTATTGCTATTCGGTAATCTGTCCCCATTCCCTCTGGGGAGATGCCCTAAAAATCAGGACAGCCTGCAGACTCCGAGGACTGTGGAAACCGGGGTTCAGAGATTACTCTTGCAAGCCGGGGGGAAGCTCAGGCTTTCTCTTGCAGGGATGGAGAGGGAGGAGAGAGCCACAGAGCTATCCTTGAGCTCCTTGGAGCAACGGGCAGGATTAAAACGGATAGATAAAACCTTTAATACCAGAGGCATTAATAATCTCTTGATCCTGTTCTTCTCTTCCCCGTCATGCACCCTTGCTGCTGCCGCTGTGTTCAAGGATGTCCGGAACGGGGCGCCATTGTTCGTTGCATCAATTAATTTAGTTAACCCCCACCCCACAGCATGCCATACATCCCTGATGAATGTGGCATCTTAATGTTGCACTTTCTCTTTGCAGCTGTTCTCACCCAGCTTTCCCCTGTGTCATTTCCCACGCAGGGACGCAGCCCACTCTCGCTAGCTGTTGGGCTCGGAGTCAGATTTCTCTTCCAGGCCTTCCGTTCCCATCTGGGCACAGGGGAGGGGGAAGTGTCAAACCTAAATTTGTAGCCCTGCAAAGACAAGCTGGGAGAGAGAGAATCGAGACTACCCATGTGCATGCAAGCCTTGCGGCCAGAGCCTCGAGTAAGTGACCCCCGCCTGCGGAGGGACAGCCGGGCCCGTGAAGGAATGAGAACCAACTGGCCAGGCAAGGATTCTCGAGCGCCAGTGCAAACTTGGCTAACCTCCTCCAAAGGTGAGAGGTTTGCCCATTATCAGCGGGTTAAGGAAAATTCAACAAAACTGTGCCTGACACAGAGGAAGGTACAAAATCCTGGCTGGTCTGTGTTTGGCAGAATCCCTTTGTAAGCTGTGAGAAGTAATGAGAAGGAATGATTCACATTCCATCCTTGCAAATTGTTACGGGAATAAGCATGGGAAAGCGCTGCCGTATTACAGAAACTTAGAGGTCCAGTTACTGGAATGGGATGCATGGTAGAATTAGGAGAGGGATTTGCACTCACTCCCACCCCCCTTCAGCATTATATAAACGTTCCCTTTAAAAAACAGAGGAAAAGGATCGGAAAGCCTGTGTGACATCCTGCTTTGCATTTCCAAAGATGGACAGACGGGTTTTGGGAGGTTCATAAGCAGGGCAGGAAGGCAGCCTCCCTTCTTGTCTGGCCCCAGCATCTGGTACGCAGAGATAGACTTCTTCTGTGCATGGAGGTTCCATTTTGAAATTCCTGTAATATCTTTACAAAACACACACACACCTTGACTTAAAACTTTCTAGGGCCTCTGTAGCCAGACTGCTTCACAAGGGGCTCGATCCAGGCCCCAGGCTGCCGGTCGATCCTAACTGAAACAGAAGGCCCACCTCAGTCCCAGGTCTGCTGGTATTGACTCTTGCTTCTTCAGTGGTGTGGCAAAGAACAACAACACTTTGCGCATGTTCAGAGACACTCAGACAACAGGTTCTGAGGCTGGCTCTGATTAAACCCAGGGGATTATCTGTTCAGCATCAAGTAAATCTTCCTCTTCCTCCCCCCACCCCCGGTCTCTTGTTTTCATATGTGTTTCCGATTGTGTAAACTGAAAGCCGCCAAGATGCCCTCTTTGCCTTCCCTTGCATAAGGGTGCCCTTCTTGTCTTGCAAGATACCGGAGGGTGTGGGGTAGCGTTCCCTGGACATAGCATCCTGTCAAACAGGTTCTGGACATTTTACCAGATTTTTTTTCTTTTTTTGGACCAGGCAGATTACCTTTAAAAAAATGTGGAGGGAAAAAATACTGGCAGGAAACCTGACGTAGGGGACAAGATGATATATCGCTCGTGAGGAACCCGTCTGACAAGCTCAATTTTTTCCTTGAGAGTTGGAAGATGGGTGGAACTCCTTGCTGCAAGCGGGCAGATTTTGACGTCACGGATCCTGGGGCAAGATGGGGCCTCTCTGAGCCTATTTTGGGTGTGCCGTTGCCTGTAAACACCAAGCAGGGGTGATGCTGGGCGCTGAAAGGCTGCTGACCCTTTTGCTAGTATTCACGTTCCTCCATCCTACCCTGCTTGCAAAAATTGCCGTGTACAGACTGTTGTTTCCAGCAGCAGCTATTCTTACTTCTGCCTCACTGAGTGGTCAGATCAGCTCCGGGGCCTCCTTGTCAGTGGTCCCAGCTGTATGAGACAGAGATCGGTGGTGCCAATCCCACGACAATCTACTTTCCTTCGAGGGGCTCTGGGTGCCCTTTGTTTTTCTCCCTTTCCCCATTTTATTCTTACAACAACCCTGTGAGGTAGGTTAGGCGGAGGGAGAATGACTGGCCTGCGGTCACCTAACAAGCTTTGTGGCATCCAGAGGAGACCGTCCTGACTGCCTCCTCCGTGTGCCTCCCACATTTGGTGATAGTTGCGGTCAGACGGAAGGAGTGCGCTGCGGTGGGACCGTCGTCATTTATCCCTTTGGTTCTTGAGTTTTCCTCTAAATACTTCATAGCGGTGAGGACTGATTTCTTTTAACCTGTACAACAGCCCTGTGAGGGAGGTGAGGCTGAGAGACCGTGAGTTACCGTGGCCCAGTGGGGATGTCATTTCCACCTGCTTTGTGCAGAGTTTTCAACCAGTGACCAAATGTGCCGAGGTTAGCTGGCCAGGGTGTTTTTTTTAGGATCCTGGCCGCTCCCTTCCCCGGCTGTGGCACCTTCCGATGCATCTTTGAAAAGGTGACACCCCCTCCTCTCCAAGTGCCGTCCCACGCCCTGGAGGGATAAGATCCAACTGGGCTGGCGAGGACCTGTTCTTTCAGATTGCTCATCTCAGGGAGACCCGGCTTCAGCAGAAGGTGGGACTCATTGCTCTACCTTGTCCAGGTAAGTGACCCGCGGGTTTCTCACTTGGGGGAACAGCCTCGGCTGATAACTCTCTCACACTTCCATCCCTCGTAAGCCAGAATTCCCCCTCAAGCCTCTCCAGAGTAAAGTTTCCAGCGTAAGCTCTCTGGAAGCAAAGATATATGCCTAATGTGTTATGCTTTATTATTTTTGTAATTTATTAATTAGAACATTTATATCCTGCCTTTCCTCATGGTTCAAGGCAGCTTACAATAGCAGTTTCAGTTATAAATAAAATGAAATAGCAAACCCCAAATCTCTCCCCCCCCCCTTAGGAGAGCCAGTGTGGTGTAGTGGTTAAGAGCGGTGGTTTGGAGCGGTGGACTCTGATCTGGAGAACTGGGTCTGATTCCCCAGTCCTCCACGAGAGCGGCAGAGGCTAATCTGGGGAACCGGATTTGTTTCCCTGCTCCTACACATGAAGCCAGCTGGGTGACCTTGGGCCAGTCACAGCTCTCTCAGAGTTCTCTCAGTCCCGCCTACCTCACAGGGTGTCTGTTGTGGGGAGGGGAGGGGAAGGGAAGGGGATTGTAAGCCAGTTTGATTCTCCCTTAAGTGGTAGAAAAAGTCGGCATATATAAAAGCCAATTCTTCTTCTTAAAAGACGCCTGCCATTCAAACCCCCTCCAAAGCCCTGGCAAACAGGCAGGCCTAGGGGGCCCCCTCTCACCTCTTCAGGAAGCCCATCCCACAGAGCCGGGGCCATGATGGAAAAGGCCCCGGGCTGTGACCGATACCAGACCCTGATTGCTGGTTCTGCCTGACAACCAAATAAGTAAATAAATGTGGAGGGAGACGATCCCACAAAGACATCTATCTATCTATCTATCTATCTATCTATCTATCTATCTATCTATCTATCTATCTATCTATCTATCTATCATGTTGGTAGATGGTAGTTTAGAGCCAGCTTAGATAGTCTGGGAACTGGATGACCTGGATCAGAATCCCAAAGGCTGAAAAGGTTGAGGGCCCTGGCAACGAGGGGACCAGTGCAGGGGTCTCATCTGGCCACTGTGGTTCTCACGGGGTCCTGCAAATCCTGTCATGGAAAATCTCTGTGTGCGTACCTGAGAGACTCCTGGCTGCTCCAGTGCTTGGGGAGGGGGCACTCAAAATCCTGGCCAAGCTTCTGGGACTTGTAAGGGCTCCCCCCACCCACCACCACCATTATGGTCTGACAAACGACAAATCTGGGACTCAGTAAATCCCTCTTGGTCTGCCTGGAGGGTGACCCTAACCGAGGGGGAAGAGAGAGATTTGGCTTTCCTTTGTGATTCGAGGCCTTGGTGCTTGGGAGTTGGTTCCTTTGCGGGCACCGTTCTGTCTCTGCCCTGCTCAGAGATGTCAGACTGGTTTGGGGAGGGCGGTCTGTGGAACGGCTGGGCTGGAGCCTGAGGCAGGTGGTCCCTTCAGAGGGTCAACTGACCTGAAAAACGTGGCGGCCCTTGTGAAACTCCTGCCCGTGACACATTGTTTGGACCTGCGGCTGAGTGTCCGCCATCTCTCTCTCCCCAGGTCCCACCCCCGGGTCCTCATGACGTCAGCACGCTCCATTTTGTTCCTCCTGGCATCCTTCGGCCTTTACGTAGGTGAGTCACTGGGGTTTTTCCCACATCTTTGCTCTGTGCTACCTCTTCTCCAGAGGCGTCGGCCTTCTTGCTTGGAAGAAAGTCTGCTAACAAAAGACTTACAAATACTCTGGAGGCCCCTGCACAGACCGTTTGTCTAGGTTGTGTGTAGAATGCCCGCCCTCTCCACATTTCCCTCTCCACAGTCTCATAAGGTACGTTCAGCCAAACTGGCCCAATCACAGTCAGTGTCGTGGCTGAGGGGCGGGATTCGAACCTGGGCCTCTCACCAGCCACACAGCTTCATGGCAAAGCAAGAGTCGAACCCAGGTCTCCCGGCTCCTAGCCTGGCACTTTAACCACTACACCGCACTTTCTGGCAGTGTGTGAGGCAGCTTCATCAGTCTGAGCTCTCTGTCCCGGCCGCCTTCTCTCTTTCTGATGGGGTCCCTCTTCTTTTTTTTTGCAGGACTCTCCTTGGAAGCAGTGGAAACAGCACTTGTACGTTGCTTATCCTTCTTTCCGACAGCATCCAGGACCTATCTGGGATTTTTTTGGGGGGGGGGTATGTTTTAAGCAGGGCATCAGTTTAGAAAGACTGTGACTACGGGCTTTACTGAGCATGTGCGGTGAATTCCATGGTCAGCGGTTTCTGAAACTTATTTTTCAGGCCTGTGGGGCCCCTCGTGCACCTGGACATTAAGTTTAAGCAATTTGCTGGGTGTTCCATGCAAGGGACACCCAGCACATATCTGGTAAGGCCATAAATGCTCAGCAGAGTGGGTATTGTCACCCCCTATTTACTGTAAATTGAAATGTCTATTTGGCATGTTAGGTTCTCTCGGACGGGAGCCTCTCCCTGAGCTGCAGATTTTAGGTTTGGGGCCATTTTTACACAGGAAATTCTTTTCAGGGAAGACGTGTGTTAGTTGGGTCGGCCGTCACCTCACTGCTAAGAAATTCGGGGTGAGCGTCCCCAAATGGTGTCCACCATATTTCAGCGGAAAGGATTCTTACATGAATGTTCGGCAGTGGCTCCTGTTCTTTGGAACATAAAACAGCATTTTCTCCCCAGCAGCAGAGGGATAATCATGAGGCGTAGTCTTAGTTTAAAAGCAAGTGGTCAATTTTGCAATAATCATGAGGGCAAGAAACCTTCTTTTTAAAATGCAAGCTAAGGATGTTTTTGTTGCGCCTCATATGCTTGGTACGTGGTGATTCACAGCTCCCTTCAACTTCCTTGGTTTTTTTGCTCAGGACAAGAGGATGGTCTTCTTTGGGAAGGGGTATGACAGCCTGAGCCATTCCCAGCGAGAGAAGACTCTCCTCTTCTTAAAATCGGTGGGGTCAAAACCTGCTTCCCCTGCCAGGAATAAACGGGCTACAGAAAGTAAGAGGAAAAATGATCCACGGATGGGAATTATTCAGAGCTGGCACCTCAGGAGAAGTCAAAACACAGCATCCGGGGAAGGGCAGGGGGACGGTAGTTCAAAATCCGCCGCTAGTAATCCAAAATTTGGGATCCAGGAAGTCCAGCTTCTGCTCACAGAATGATTTATGACAAGCAAGAGGGTTTGCATTTCAACATGCAACAGGCTAAAAACCCATCCGCTGCTGCGGTGGTGTGTTGGAATGTTCAAGAACATTCCAGCTTCAGAAGGGAAGGAGCAAGAATGGACAAGTGGAAGGCTGGCTTGGAGGAAGGGAGAATTCACGCCAGGTCCAGGAACAGGAGGTGCCAGCAGCGGATGAACTAATAGCAGTTTGGGGGTGAGGGGTTCAGTTTCGAGCAGTGAAACTGCTAGGGAGGGAGGCTTAAACCCTCTCTCCCCTAGAGCAATGCAGCAGGGATATAAATTAGGGATTTATTTCCCTTTAAAGCATGCTTTTAGCCAGTTTAACCCTAAGATCGAGAGTTCAGAGGCAGGGTGGCCAGGGAAAGGGAAAAGTGGTTGGAAGAGATCAGAAAGAAAAAGCGAAGGAAATAGTGGTGTTTTTTTCCCCCTCCAGGGAGTAAATTAGGGTTGCCAACCCTGGGTTGGGAAATTCCTGGAGATTTGGGGGGTGGAGTCTGGGGAGGGGAAGGAGCTCGGGCAGATGATTCTTCCTTGCCTGTGAATTCTGCCAACAGGCTGCCAGTCCGGCCCGATCGCTGCCAGCACTCTGGAGGACCCCCTCTTCGTCGTCCAGTATGACAGCGCTGAACAGTTTGACGCCTGTCTGAGCAACGAGGTTTTGAAAGCCAACCTGACCCTTCTGCTGGAGCAGCCCCTGCCGAACGACTACCTGGCGGTGGTCAAAAGGAAGCTAGATGAGGTAAGCGAGCCGGTTGTCGTGGGGATCGAGGTGAGTCTCTTGGGCGCTCCTGGAGCCCGGCTCAAGGAGTCATTTTTTGGGACAAGACTCTTACCTTCCCCCTCACTGCTGACTCCCTCCCCCATTTCTGTTTGATACCATCTTGGGGGTATTGTCCATCTCTCCGCCCTGCTGCAGCCAGATGTTTATGATGGAGCCACTGGACACATCTTGATCTTGTTATTAGAATTTTAATGCGGTTTTAATGTTTTTATTCTGTTTTATTTTCTGAAGCTATTTTGTGAGCCCCCTGAGTTCAGCCTTTGGCTGGGGAGGGCGGGGTAAAAGTGTAAGAAATGAGTAAAATAAATAAATTTGTCCAAAGGCCGCCACAACCCAGTCTGTTTCGGAAGGGATCCGTTCTGCAAATCGGACGGTGGCACGGCGGGGCTTTCTGGCCCAAACAGATGACTCGCCCTGGCCCTTTCAGGGCTTATTGACAAGTCTTTGGCCTCTCGCAGATCTACCCAGGTGGGATTCCGGATGATCTACTGAAACAGCTGAGTTACCTCTCGCGCTCATACAGCCCAGAGGAGATCAGCAAGTGGAGAGTGACCTCTAGCGACACCCTCACGACATTGCTGAGCCCGGATGGCGAGGCCTGGAGGCCGGATCAGGTACCCTTTAAACGGGGCTTCTAGTATCTGAATGCATTATTTCCCTCCCTTCCCTGAATTTGCTAGTCCATTTGAATACTAAGGTTTGCTCCGGCAGCTTTTTGATTTTATGTTCATTTTATTCAGTGTGTTTCTACCCTGCTTTTTCTAATCATTGTTTCCTATGGCAGCTTATCTATTTAGAATTTTCCTGTGCTGCCTCTTCAGATTCTTGCTGGAGGTAGCTTATAATTAAAATAACTTAAATCATATAAGGAGAAGAAGAGTTGGATTTTATATGCCGACTTTCTCTACCACTTAAGGCTTACAATCACCTTCCCCTCCCCACAAGAGACAACCTGTGAGGTAGGTGGGGCTGAAAGAGCTCTAAGAGAGCTGTGACTAGGCCAAGGTCACCCAGCTGGCTTCGTGTGGAGGAGTGGGGGAGCAAATCCAGTTCACCAGATTAGCCTCCACCGCTCATGTGGAGGAGTGGGGAATCAAACCCGGTTCTCCAGATCAGACTCCACCGCTCCAAACCACTGCTCTTAACCACTACACCACGCTGGCTCTCCACCAAGCGGTTAACAAACAAGCCCAGTGGACATAAACAGCATAAAAACTATCCACAGAACAGAAGCAGAACATTCAAAAAGCTAGTAAAATAAATGCCTTAATTGAAAGCCTGGGGAAAAGATGTGCGTTGGCCTGGTGACTAAAAGACAGGAGAGTAGGCGCCAGGCGATCCTCAAAGGGGAGGGTGTTCCAGAGGCGAGGGGCCACCACAGAGAAGTCCCCGCCTCTGCTAGCCACCTGCCTTGCGTCTAAAGAGCAAGAGGAAGAGCTGAACAGAGTCAGAGTGCTGGCCGAGGTGGTTCTGTTGGTGAGACCTGGAGCGGGGATTTATTTTTAATTCTCTTTTCTTGCAGCTCAAGCAGCTGATTTCGACCTACATGGAGCTGGGGGGCAATCTCACGGGTCCCGTGCTGAGCGCGCTGGAGGGCGGAAACCTCTGTCTTCTGGAGGCAGACCAGCTAAGGCAAATCAGCCCAGAGTCGATCGGGTAGGTTGCTGCCTCTGAATGGGTCTTCTCTGCTAGAAACAGACACACGGTGTTCTGCAGCGATCCAGAGCGCAGCTGGGAAGGGGGGAAATAACAGCGTATTGTCAGCTGCCTGAGAACCACTGGCCGAAAACTGTCTAGCAGAAATGTTTTTAGAAGCCACCCGTGAGCCAGGAATTGTGTTGCCTTCTGAGGCGCCTCAGGGTCCTCCCCAGATTCTGATCTTGTACATTTTGCTTCCTTTAGGCATGCGGAGAAATTGGACGTTTCCTCTTGCTCCCAAGGCAAAAAAGACATTCTGTATGAAAAAGCCAGGGTTGCTTTTGCCAGCCAGGAAGGGACTTCTGCCTATTACCCTTCAATTCAGCCCTATCTAGGTGGGTAGTTGATTACCAGCACATGAATTTGCCTTACACTGAATCAGACCACAGGTTCCATCAAGGTCGGGGTTGTCTACTCTGACTGCCAGGGTATTCTCAGGCAGAGGTCTTCCCCATCACCAGTTGCCTGGTCCGTTCAAGTGGAGAGGGCAGGGATTGAACCTGGGACCTTCTGCATGCCAAGCAGATGCTCTATGCAGGAGCCGCTGCCCTTCTGATTCCGTTCCCCTCCATCCCAGACCCTTCCATTCCAACACAAGGGAGACAGGTGCTTTGGCACTAGTATTTGGCATCTTGGCCATCTTCTGGGCATGGAGTAGGGGGTCATTGGGTGTGTGTGGGAGGGGGAGGTAGTTGTGAATTCCCTGCATTGTGCAGGAGGTTGGACTAGATGACCCTGGTGGTCCCTTCCAACTCTATGATTCTGATTTTCCAGGTCAGAAAAGGTAGGTTTGGACTGAATGCAGCAAGGGGTGCTTCTGGTGCTGTTTGGACACTCTTACATCTTTTCTCCCTGTCGTTTCTCTTCTTCTTTCTCTCTAGGCGGGGCACCTGTGGAAGATCTGAGGAAGCTGGCTAGGTCCCACGTGGCGATGGACATCAGTACCTTCACTAACTTGAAGCCGGAGGAATTGAAGGTCAGTTTGCTGAAGGAATGAGGCGCTCAATTGAGGAACGCGCCCCATGTGGCGCAACTTTGGTTCACCTGCATGCCCTCCTCTGGTTAGAAGTGTTAGCTAGGAAAAATCACAGTTGAGAACGCCAGCTCCCTTGACTCCGGTCTGTGGCCAGATATATTTCAACTGCTCTTAAAATTTGAACCATCGCAGCCCGTTCAGCATTGGGGTAGTCAAGAAGCAGGCCCGTTGAATTTGCACCGTTGTTAAATTTACGCTTAAACGTATTCATTTTTGTTTTCAAAAATGTGCAGGGAGAATATTCTGTTCCCTTGTGTTTTAACTTTTCAACTTTTTTTTGTCTAAAACCCAATGTGCTTTCATGGAATTAACTTTTTAAAAACTCTGCCGCAGAAACTGAGTGTGTGGGATGTGAAAGATTTGCTCGGGGTGCACCTGCCGGATCTGAAGGATGCCGAAAGCCACCCTTCGGTCGCCATGTGGATCAAGAGCCGCTTCCAGTCTGAGCTGGACACTCTTGGGATTGGCCTCCAAGGAGGGATGACAGCCCCTTCCCCGATCACCAGCACAGCAGTGGAGGAAACCACGGCTGATGGTCCCTTCGTAGCCGCCTCCCCAACCGTGCCCACGGCAGCCTCCGTCGTGTCTGCCGCAAGTATTCCAGCGATCCCTGACGCAGACTCCACAACGTTCTCCAGCACAAGGGTGTTCCCAAGCACGCTGATGGAAGACTCTGACCCCTATACAGCTCCCCTCTTCAAAGTCACTCCAACTGCCGATGAAACATCTGCCCCTGATGAGACAACCAACTCAACTACCACTGGCCGCTATCCTGAAGCTGCTGTCCCCACCACCACCACGATAGTGACCTCCGATGACGCCGAAGAGGGTGCCGTCGGCGGTTCTCCAGTTCCCACCATGGCCACAGACGCCAGTATGGCTGCCACCAGTGCTGCAGCAGCTTCCAATAACATCACAGCCATTGTCACACTTCTTGGAGGTACCACAGGTGCCAACACTACCTCTGTCAACGCTACAATTGACTCTAGCAACATCACAACCGAAGGGACCGTTCTTCGCACCGTGGCCACGCACGTTGATGCAACTGCCTCTGTCGACACCACAGTGGCCTCTACCAACGTCACAACTGGTGGGACGATTCTTCCCACTGTGGCCAACCACATCAAAGCAACTACTGCCGTCAACACCACGGCGGCCTCCACCAACGTCACAACCAGTGGGATAATTCTTCATACCATCGACGTGCACATCAACGAGACAAGCACTCTTGGTGCGACCATTTCCCGTGCGCTGACTCTCCGAATCAACCACACGTCCTCCACGCCTAACGTCAGCCTGACCATGTCTCCTGAGCGGCTGCCGGCACCCTCCGGCCCTCTGCCGAATGCTACCACTTCAGCGGCCCTCGGCGGAGACCCAACGACAAGCGGACAAACTCCATCCGCTTCCAGTAGGGCTGCCGTCCCTGGCTTCGGAACTCCCCGCGGAACAGCCGTCTCCCTCGGCCCGCCTCGCACAACCAGGGATGCAACGCCCAAGCCGGGGACCGCCAGCAGAGCACCACCGAAAACCGAACTGCCATCGCATCTGGTGCCAAATGGCTACATCAACGTGAAGCCTCTAAGTGGTAAGTCGCTGTTTCTGGAAACTTTCTGCTAGCATGGAAAGGGGCTGTGGCTCAGTAGAAGAGCCTCTCCATGCAGAAGGTCCCAGGTTCAATCCCCCGCATCTCCAGTTAAAAGCACTGGGCAGTAGGTGATGTGAAAGGCCCTTTTCTGCCTGAGACCCTGGAGAGCTGCTGCCGGTCTGAATAGTCAATACTGACCTTGATGGACCCAGGAGGGTCTGATTCAGTATCAGTCTGCTTCATGTGTTCATGTGTCCTTTAGGGGAGGGACCGTGGCTCAGTGGTGGAATATCTGCTTGGCATGCAGGAGGTCCCTGGTTCAATCCCCAGTGGCATCTCCAGCTAAAGGGTCTAGGCAAGTGGGTGATGTGAAAGACCTCTGCCTGAGACGCTGGAGAGCCGCTGCCAGTCTGAGTAGACAATATTGACCTTGATGGACCCAGGAGGGTCTGATTCAGTATCAGTCTGCTTCATGTGTTCATGTGTCCTTTAGGGGAGCGGCCGTGGCTCAGTGGTGGAGCATCTGCTTGGCATGCAGGAGGTCCCAGGTTCAATCCCCAGTGGCATCTCCAGCTAAAGGGTCTAGGCAAGTGGGTGATGTGAAAGACCCTCTGCCTGAGACCCTGGAGAGCCGCTGCCAGTAGACAGTAGACAGTACCGACCTTGATGGACCCGGGAGGGCCTGATTCAGTATCAGGCTGCTTCATGCATGCCTTCAGGGTGGGGGACAGTTTTGTAATAAAAACTGTGTGGGTCATCACACAGTCGTAGGGGTAAGGCCGGCCCCTTGGCCCAGAAGCTGGGCTTGCCAGGGGCAAGTTTAGCCACCCCCATTCCAGAATGTGTGCTTATTTTCTGAGTCATTAAGTGCCATTCACACCTATGTGGGAAACAAAGTAACAACCACCTTGCGGTGCGGGCTGATTCTTCCTGCTGTCCCTACCCTTGGGCGCTGGCGTGGGCTTCTCAGGAGGGCTTCCACCTGAAGCGCCCTGAAGGCCAGGCTGACTTAGAATCATAGAATCCTGGTGTTGGAAGGGACCACCAGGGTCATCTAGTCCAACCCCCTGCACAATGCAGGAAATTCACAACTACCTCCCCCCCACACACACACCCAGTGACCCCTACTCCATGCCCAGAAGATGGCCAAGATTCCCTCCCTCTCATGATCTGCCTAAGGTCATAGAATCAGCACTGCTGACAGATGGTCGTCTAGCCTCTACTTAAAATCCTTTAAGGAGAGCTCACCGCCTCCCAAGGAAGCCTGTTCCACCAAGGAACCGCTCTAAACTGTTAGAAAGTTCTTCCTAATGTCTATATGGAAACTCTTTTGAATATAATTTATACCCGTGGGTTCTGGTCTGACCTTCTGGGGCAACAGAAAACAGAAACCTTGGGCTCATCTTCTTGTCTTCTCCTTCCAGCCTCGGCTTCCTCCCCGTCTCTCTGCTGCCTTCTTCTGACGCCGTCCCTCGCCGTTGGACTCTCGGTTCTCAGGAGGCTTTTCTGAGACCGTCGTTGCTGGCGGCCCTGGGCTAGATTGCCTCCTCCTCCTCCTCCTCCCCCTGTCCCCAGCAGGTGTTGGTGACAGCAAGCATGAAAACCTCCGAATTGGACCAGGGAAGCCAGGTCAACCCCAGCCTTATCTGGACTACGGGCCGCATCCAGCTTCAGGCACCAAACAGCCAACGTTTTGAGGTGCTTATCCTCCGAACGTGAAGTTGTGTTTTCTTCCCCACTCCCCTCTGCCGTGCCCTGAGATCTCCTTGGCAGGTGAGCCAGAAGCGACACCAGCCAAACCACCTGGATCCTGCGTGGGTCACTCTGGGATCGCGGCAACAACAATTTAATCAGTCCCTGGCAACGGGACGAAAAGGACCTGATGGACAAATATTGCCGGACAGCCACGTTTTGGTGAACAAAAGAAGAGTTCATCCTAGGGTTATTCAACAGGAAAGCACAGTGGAAGTGTGGATGGACGTGGCAACCTGAGATGCGTCACGCCTGGGTGAGCGGAGGTCCCCGTAAGCAGATCAGAAGTGATGGAGATGGGGGGGGGGTGGCAGGGAGAGAACGGCATTTCCCCCAGTGTCAAAACCAGAGCTTCCCTTAGGCGGGGGAGCCTCTGCCTTATTTACCTAACCCGTAAAGAGCAGCAGCCCAGATTTTGCAGGGTGTGAGATCAGGGGGTCCCTCTCAAGGGCCATCTCAGCCTGTTGCTGAGAGCCAGCATGGTGTAGTGGTTAAGAGCGGTGGTTTGGGGCAGTGGACTCTAATCTGGACAACCGGGTTTGATTCCCCCACTCCTCCTCTACATGTGCGGAGGAGGCTGATCTGGTGAACTGCATTTGCTCCCCCGTTCCTACACACGAAGCCAGCTGGGTGACCTTGGACTAGTCACGGCTCTCTCAGCCCCACCCACTTCACAGGGTGTCTGTTGTGGGGAGGGGGAGGGAAGGTGATTATAAGCGGGTTTGTGTCTCCCTTAAGTGGTAGAGAAAGTCAGCATATAAAAACCAACTCTTCTTCAGTCCAAAATCCCAAAGGGCTGCTGACTTAGAGGCCTTGGGGGAAAGAGGGGTCATTCAGTGCCCATCAGAAGCTGTCTGTGGTCCCAATTCCCTGGAACTGTATGTATGTGCACGTGCATGGAATATGCACACAAACACACCCTGTTTGGTTGGAATAAAATGTTACAAATATTTTTTGTGAGTGACCTTTGGCCAATCACTCGATCTACCTAACCTCCCTTGCAGGGTCGTTGTGAGGGTGAAACGAGGAATTGGAGGGCCACGTACATGGTTCTGAGCAGAAGGGCAGGATAAAAATGTTCCAGGAGGGTAGATTTCTAGCTCTCTTCCTGACCGGTGAGTCTGGAAGGAGAGTCGGCCGATTTTAGATCTTGGTGTCGGGCACAGCAACATCACAAGAGACGCAAGCAGGGAGAAAGGCCAAACGTTTATTTTGCACAATACATCCAGGCAACAGAGGCAAAGAAAAGCGAGTCTTGCTTTTTAAACCAGCTTCTGCCATTGATTTCCCTTTCATTCCATGTTTTTCTATGCTGTTCTCACAGTTGCTTGTGTCGCGGGTGTGTGTGTGTTAATCCTGCCATGTCTCCCTGATAAATAAGTTACCATACAAGCCCACTTATCCTGAAGCGTAACTTCTCCCTGGGATTTCTAGACTAAGCAACATAAATCGAGATGTTCACCATTCCTTCCTATCCAGCATTTGACTTTTCAGAGAGCGGAAGACCTCGCATTCCCAACTAGAACAGGCTTACTTTTCAATTGACGTTGCCACATGTGGAAAACGCAGTAGAGTTGTTGAGGAATTATTCACAGCACCCCTCTCCTTACATGGCAGATAGGAGGGATTTCCCCCCCTTCTTCCACACTCCATTTCCTCCCCCACCCACATATTTCTCTGTTTTCCTATCACAGGCAGTCGGTAGAAATCTGCAGCAAAATGTTCCAGGTTGGTCTCTCCAGCATAGGCTCCCTGTTTTGTTTTGTTTTAAGCTGGGGAAATTTCATGAAAGGAAGGAGGTCAGCAGCAGAGTCAGGAGAAGCGAGGGGAAGAGATGCCGGGCGAGGCCCCGGGGGCCCCCTGATGTCTCTGGAGGTCCCGGCGGAAAGAGAAGGAGCGTCAGTGGGTCGGCAGCAAGCGGGGTACCACTGAACCTCATTTCTGCCCTTCGGGGACAGGCGGTGCCCGTCGGGCGGAAGCCTCTTGCACTACCGATCTGCAAAATAAAGGCAAAAATGAAAGCAAGCTGCCTCTTGCTTCCGTGCTCGGACACACGGCGGCTTTTGTGTCCTGCAGAAACGCTGTTCTGACTGGGGAGGAGGAAACCGGCAGGCTGCCTCCCTCTGGTAAGAAGCGTCGTTTGGATAAAACGGGAGAATAAACCACTGCCCTGAACTACCTGGATTATAAATACAGAGGATAAATAATTGGGTTCTGTTTCTAATGTTGGAGAGCAATTTAGTTTACCCCCACCCCCCAAAGCAAACACTGGTTTTCTCACTGTTATTTCTGGGTGTGATGTTAATGTATCCTTCCGGCCTCCCACCCTTGAGCCCAATCTTCAGCTTGTTCAGCTCCGATTGCGGCTGTCTGATGATCCAATCTTTGACTGGCGGATTTTTCTCCTCCTTCTTCAGATCCTTCAGGTTTTTGCCCATCAAGCCCTTGACCTCAGAGGGCGTTAGTTTCTGTGGGTTGAGCAAAAGAGAAGAGGTTACAGGTGCGGAGTGTCCAAGTTTCGCACTGTCAAAACTTTTGCACACTTCCAATACCCAAGTGCCAAACGGGAGGGGGCAGGTGGGTTGAAGTTATCTTGGAATTTGAAAACTCCCACTTCAGACGGTTTTGAAGCCCGAAACAAACTCTGGATTTTGTACTCAAAGCCTGATCGGGCTGAAGAGAGAGTCCCACACGTACCAATATGGCATCCTTCCTCAGCTTCATGAACGTCTCGATGTCCATGTTGATGTTTTCTTTGCTGAGTGCCGACAGATCCTTCAGATCCAGGAGGCCGATGTATTTGGGGCGAATCGCTTTCAGGGCTTCGGCATTCATTGGGCCCCCGGAATCAGTATATTGATGAATGATTGCAGCAGCCTAAAAGAAATAATTTCTTAGCCCAAAGGCAGCCTGCAAACCCTGGAGAAGACAATCCAGTGTGCTGCACACCGAAGAGCACACAACTTTTGTGTGGACCGGCAGTGCCATAACCCAGGGAGACAGCGGCTTTCCTATAAACCTATACAACATTTATAAGAAGTATTACACAGCCTTTGCTCTGGATTTTGTTCTGGACAGGCGTGGCTACCTGCAACCTCTGACTGAGTGCTGATGTTTATAACTTGAAAGGGGGGAAAGCCATAGTTTCTAGGTTCAGGCAGCCATGAAACTGATTTTGCACCAAGCACCACCCAAATCCCGTTCTGTCTGCAACGCATCTTGTGTTCCGTTTTAAGCCTCTCCAGGTGGCAGATCTGGGGCCTTCCCGTCCTGCCCTGAACCCCATTTTCTCTCCCCATTCCCTCTTATCCCCTAGGTATTCAACATCTAGACTACTGAAGAGTTCTGAGGCACTCAGAAGTTGGCACAGTTTTGTTAAATCTTTTGGAGTGGGTCCTAACCAAAAGGCGTTGCACGCAGGTTGTTTTCTGGCAGGTTTTCTGGGGGCCAACAGGGATCCCTGTCTGTAGTTGAGAGGAAGTACAAAAGCTGGGGATTCTGGAGGGCCTCTTTCAAGAAAAAGAGAGAAACCTGTGGGAGAAGGTCGGATGATGCCCCCACAGGCCTCAAAGTTTCAGAAGCAAGATGTCTCCTCTGCCCTTCCTTACCAGTTCAGGTGGATACTCCAGGGCCATCAGACAAGCAAGAGTTTTTGGCGAGTTGAACCTCCACATTTTAATGTCCTCCAGGTCCATTGAAGCATTGAAACCTCCAAGGCTGCAGAGTACTGAATCCGGATATCCAGTCTTGGGGAATTCACAAGTAAAACTGAATGTGTGTGAATGCACAACAACTCCCACCACACCCACAAACCCCTTTCTCAGGACGACGGATCTGGAGGCGAGTGCCACCCTTAGCAGAAGCGATCTGCAGAGTCCAACCCAGTGAAAACGGACTCAGCTCAATACCGCCTCATATAGGCTGTGGTTAGGGTTGCCAACTCAATGTTGGGAAATTCCTGGAGGTTTTGGGGGTGGAGCCTGGGGCTCAGCATGGATGTGATGTCACAGAGTCCACCATCCAAAGCTGCCATTTTCTCCAGGGGAACTGATCTCTATAGCCTGGAGATCTCCAGGAACCACCTGGAGACTGGCAACCCTAGCCATGGTCTATACTACTGTGTATAGCTTGCTGCAAGTAGGATCCTACTATGTAATTTTTGCATCATTTAATGTTTCATGTTAATTCTTATGGCCATCTTTCAAGTACTTGAAGGGCTGTCATATGGAGGATGGTACTGAGTTGTTTTCTGTTGCCCCAGAAGGTCGAACCAGAACCAACGGGTGTAAATTAAATCAAAAGAGTTTCCGTCTAGACATTAGGAAGAATATTTCTAACAGAGTGGTTCCTCAGTGGAACAGGCTTCCTCGGGAGGTGGTGAGCTCTCCTTCCCTTGAGGTATTTAAGAAGAAGTTAGTTGTCAGCAATGTTGATTCTAAGACCTTAGGCAGATGATAAGAGGGAGGCCATCTTCTGGGCATGGAGTAGGGGTCACTAGGGGTGTGGGGGGAGGTAGTTGTGACCTTCCTGCATTGTGCAGAGGGTTGGACTTGATGACCCTGGACTAGATGAACCTTCCAACTCTATGATTCTGCTTCAATTCTATTTTTCAGATTTCTGGCTGGTTCTAGACTTCTCTAATCCTAATCCTATATCTCTCCTTATTGAAAGTCCCATCACATTGTTCGTATCGACTCACTCTGTTTCATCCGCCTTGAGCCGCAGTGGGAAAGGCGGACTATAAACAAGTGCACGACTATCTGTCCTCTTTGTCCCTCTGGGCACTTCGGGTTGGAGTTCGCCCCGATTCCCACGTCTCTCCTGGCCCCTGACGCAAATCAGACTCTTCCCTACCTCTTTCATCTTTTCTTTCATCACATCCAGCTGATCGTCAGTGAAAGCGAAGGTGGAGAGGTTGCCCAGATTCCTCAGGAAAACATCCTTTCCCAAACAGTCACACATCTCCTGAGCGGAATAGTTAATCGGGAACATAACGTCTTGTGCTATTTCATCCGTCACGATTTTTCCAGACGGGCACCGAGAAACTGTAGAAATTAGATACAAAGATTACCCACGGTTAAAGAATTTCCACACCTCAATGGCGAATGTAGGGTTGCCAAATGCAGGTTGGGAAAGCGAATAGGGCTGTACGTACAACTGTACTACTAGGTGCCATCAGGTGGCAACTGACCCAGGCTGAGCCCTCGTGGGGTTTTCAAGAGAAGACACGAGCAGAGGTGGACAGCGGAGCAACCCCAGTTCTCCCTGGGTGGCCTCTCATCCAAGTACTGACCACCAGAGCTGACCCTGCTTGGCTTTGCGCTCAGCCTAGTCTATCCCAGCTTCTAAGGCCCGTGGGGACTCAATATCCCAAAAGCAAAATGAATGGGGAAGAAACAGATTGAAGGGTTGCCCACTTCCGGGTGAGGCCTGGAGTTCTCCTGGAATTACAACAGCTGTCCAGACTAGAGAGGAACTGCTCTCCAGACTATGATAACCATCTCCAAGTACTTGAAGGGCTGTCATATAGAGGAGGGTGCCCAGTTGTTTTCTGTTGCCCCAGAAGGTCGGACCAGAACCAACGGGTTGAAATTAAAGCAAAAGAGTTTCCGTCTAGACATTAGGAAGAACTTCCTAACAGAGCGGTTCCTCAATAGAACAGGCTTCCTTGGGAGGTGGTGAGCTCGCCTTCCCTGGAGGTTTTTAAGAAAAGGTTAGATGGCCATCTGTCAGCAATGCTGATTCTATGGACTTAGGCAATTCATGAGAAGAAGGGCATCTTGGCCATTTTCTGGACATGGAGTAGGGGGTCACTGGGTGTGTGTGGAGGGGAGGTAGTTGTGAATTTCCTGCATTGTGCAGGGGTTGGACTAGGTGACCCTGGTGGTCCCTTCCAACCCTATGATTCTATGATTCCTCTGGAGAAAACGGCAGCTTCCGAGGGCGAACTCCATGGTATACCATAGAGTCTAGGTGAAATCTCTCCCCATATTCTCTCCTCTTTAGGCCCTGCCTCAAATCACTAGAAATTTCCCAGGCTGCAGTTGGCTGTCCTACTTTATTGACAGAGATGGAGAAGGAACATACCATTGGGAGAGTCGCTGGCGCACTGGAAGGGGGAGAGAGAAAGAGAGAGATGAGGGGTCAGCAACAGTGTGAAGATGAAGTGCAATTGGTGCCCTTTGTATACATTGAGCAAACTGATAGAACCACAATGGAGACAGATCCAAACAGGAGAGCTGGGAGGAGAAAACCACAGCACAGAACTGACGGGCGAAACCTGCTAAAACCCGGGGATAAAAGCCACAATTTGACTGGAATCTGTCAGGAATGTCCACTTTGTTATTTTTTTTTTAACCAATAACTTGGTTTTGGGTTGCATAAGATAACCCATTACCCTAGTTACGGAAAAGCTTGGGTTTGCGTATTTGGTAATGGGAAAAGAGAGAAGGCAGACCAACTTCCTTGCGGTACCCTGAAAGATGCTTCTGTTTTGAACATAGGAAGCTGCCTTATACAGAATCAAACAACGTCAGCGTTGCCTACTCAGACCGGCAGCAGCTCTTCAGGGTTTCAGGCAGAGGTCTTTCACGTCACCTACAGCCTGGTCCTGTTAACTGGAGATGCCGGGGATTGAACCTGGGACCTTCTGCGTGCCAAGCAGATAATCTGCTTTGAGCCACAGCCCCTCCCCATCACTGTTTCCTTGGATTCAGAAGGGGGGACCTTCAAAGACCTCCAGACTGAAGGAGGTGGGAGTGGGAAGGGGGAAACTCAACAAACATTCACAAACAAAAAGTACTTCTCACCACAAATGGCTCCTCAGACTCCGCGATGGTGGATGGCACCCAGCCTGGAAGACAAAATATTTTCTATAAGATTTCAGAGGAAAAAAAGAATAACAGATGCATTGCTTAGCCCCAAAGTGGACATAACTTGGCTAAAGCAGAATGCCTTCAGGCCTCCGCATGCCCCCAAAGATAGCAGCAGGAACACGCCCCGTTCTTTGACTTGCAATTTCTGGTTTTGTGAACTCTTTTGGGGTATGTTGCTGACTTTTAGTCGCCAGGGACAAAGCAGGACTCAGAAAATACGCCCTGTGCCTTAAAGCCTGCGTGCAAAAAGGGAGACAGCTAGATGCAGGCAGGCAGGAACGGAGCAAAGTTTGGACGGTGCCGTTAAGGCAGTGTGTTTACGTGAGCTGCCGTACGAGATTGCAATGCGCAGTCACCGTGTAATAAAAAAGCACATGTAAATTAATTAACTTGCCAATTTAACAAGCTTTTTTTACTTTATGCTGTACTGACCACAAACATTACCAATGTAACATCCAAGTTAGAAGAAGAAGAGTTGGTTTTTATATGCCGACTTTCTCTACCACTTAAGGGAGACTCAAACCAGCTTACAATCTCCTTCCCTTCCCCTCCCCACAACAGACACCCCCTGTGAGGTAGGTGGGGCTGAGAGAGCTCTTTAATAGAGCTGCGACTTGCCCAACGTCACCCAGCTGGCTTCGTGTGGAGGAGTGGGGAAACAAACCCGGTTAATAGTTGTGTATTCCAAAAACCCAGAGTAACAACTACAAAGTATTGTGTAAACTTAGCAGTATGATACGGCTGGGCATAATTGTTGCGATTCTCAAAGATCAAAATAATACAGCTAATAAATAACATGTCATGTACATATAGCAATATAAAAGCTTGTTAAATTGGCAAGTTAATTAATTTACACATGCTTTTTTATTTACACGGTGATTGTGCATTGCTACCTCGTATGGTTTTCTCCTACCGTGTAACTCCCTTCGTATGTTAGCAGTACGGGAGCTGCTGCACGTTAATATTTCCGTTCCTTTTTGTAACCTTCTGGGCTGCGACTTTGTGCCAATAAAGGAATGATGAAGAGCTACCAGCCAGGGCAACTGACTGGCCCTCATTAAGCCAGAGAGCATTGTCCAGGTGGTTTTTCCTGACCCCCTGGGCATTGATGCTGGGCCAAATCTTCCTAGGAGGGTCTTGGCTCGTCATGGGGTGCCAGAGTCCCAGCAGCGCCTGGTGAAGCTGAGTTGGGTGAAGCCGCTGGACTCACAGTGCAGAATTGCAAACTGCAGATTCCTGAGTTTTTCTAAATGGATGGCGGGACATGAACCTACTACCCCAAGGCTGCTGGTTCATCCGGAGGCTAAAGAGCCGGCAAATCCAAAAAGGAAAAAAAGATGGCAGGTGACAGCTTTATTCTCATTCCTAAGGAGCAACACCAAAACTGCTCATAGCAGGGGAGATGTCGAGAGGCCCTTCTGCGCACCCTGCTGGAACGAACGGATTTGCAAAACTGGGGGATCTTTCCAAGACAATCCAAAGTACAAGAAATGAAAGAACTGCTGGACGACCAACATTTTCACCATCATTGATTCTGTGTACTGTTTCCAACCTGCTCTCTAATGCTTCACCTTCTTTTGCGTACATTTATTTCCCCTTTCCAAAATGTGAAATACAACGAGAAGATGAACAAGGAAGAAGAGAACCTCTCGTTTTGTTGTGAGGCTTCTCTAAAGACCAGAGCGGCAAGAGCTAAGTTTGCCTGGCTGGATCAGCTGTTGGGGGCAGGTAAGCGGACTTCTACAGTTCAATGTGTTGTGCTAATACAATAATCTATTTTATTAAGTAAAGGTATAGGTCCCCTGTGCAACCCGGGGTCATTCCTGACCCATGGGGCGACATCACATTCTGACGTTTACGAGGCAGACTTTGTTTACGGGGTGGTTTGCCGGTGCCTTCCTCAGTTTTGTTTTATTAGTTTACTTCATTTTTCATTTACTGCACTTATACCCTGCCTGTCTTCTCAACGGGGCTGCAATGTAGCCTAAATCATTCCCCTCTATTCCATTTCATTCTCACAACCGCCCTGACAGGTAGATTAGGCTGAGTTGTGTGTGGCTGGCCCAGGGTCACCCAATGAGCTTGCATGGCACAGTGGGGATTCGAACCTGGGTCTCCCAGATTTTTCTCTGACACTCTAGCCACTACCCCTCACTGGACTAGAACAACAAATGTTGTTGGCACCCAATCGTAACTGTACTCACCAGCCAGAAGCAGGCAGCTGAGGATGCTGGAGAGCTGGAACATTATTCCAAACGGACCGTGTCCCATGACTGGCTCCAGGCACGCCGGAAAAAATAAACAAAGGACAGAATCAAATTGATATGCCAGCAGTGATAATTCTTTTAAAGAGTCCCCGATCCGTGATAGGGCAGGAAATGCATTCAGAAGATACAAAAGTCACAGCTGTCAAAGTTAGGCAAAAAAAAAGGAAGGAAAAACATCTCGCAAAAATAAATTATCAGGAGACCGTGATTGCCATAGAGAACTCTCTAAGCATTTGCCTCTTGAGACCTTCATGCTAGTAATTCCATGTGATCTATTACTAATAAAAATAGTCATGCTCATAATTAATATATTGCCATGAGGACTTAGCCTCCTCCCCCCCCCGCCCCCCAGCAAAATGAGTCTTTAAAGTCATCTTTAAAGATGAACTGATCGGATTCAGCAGGCGCCCTCACAGGCTAGGGCTCCTCCATCAGATTTATATCTCACTTCAGGGAATGAAGCAATAAGAAAGAGGCTTTGGATCGACATCTACAATGTAAGAAGCAGCTCAGAGAATGAGAAGCCAGAAGCATTCACCCCAAAAGACCCCGGGGGGTGGGGGGAGAAGATTGCACAAAAAAAGGGGCATATTTTCCAAGCCCGGTACCTACCGCTCTCTCCTCCTGGCATGTAGGACTGACAGCTCCGGCAGCGCTCGGCGGCTTTTCACTGCGGAGGGCAGGGTGTGGCCCTTTTGGATCTAAGCCCTTCACCTGGAATGACAGGACAGGTTGTCAGGGGCCCTGCCGCACCTGGGGCTTGTGGAAGTCAACCGAAAACACAGTTTGGCTGCCCAGCTGGGTGGCATTTGTGTACATATGTTATTTCTCACCATACCACAGAAACAGGAAGCTGATTGTAGTCCACCAAACCGGGGCTAACCCGGGTTAATCGAGGGAAAGATTTGGACTATTATCCATGTGCCTGGCTAGTACATGCCTGACCTGACCTTCCTCCAAAGAGGTCAGCAGAGGCCTACACCCTTCTTCCCCCCTTTTACCATCACAACAACCCTGTGAGGTTGGTTATGCGTTTATATTTTCAGTGGGGGGGGGATCCATTTTCTTCCCAGTATGCCAAGCTATAAATCAATAATAAATAGCTTAATTTGAGCATGATTTTGTGCGGCACCTGACCCAAGCTGTCGAGAGGGAGAGACTAAGAGCAAGATCGAAATCAGACAGGGATCACCTCTAGGTCGTGGAACCTACTGCAAAGGGGAATCCAATGTGCATGCACTTTCTTCAGTTTCCCCCTTTCCATAAAATACACTATAAAGTTGCATCCTGGGGAAAAGAAGGGCTGCTCTGGAGGACCTCCTTTATATCCAGTGAATTATCCCACATTTTAGGGGATCTAACAGGGCCTCCCTCACTTTTGCATCTAGCTCCATCCCAGTTTAGGGGACCAAATAGGGGTCATTTACTCCTGGGCCAAAAGGGGCTTAATCATAATAATGAAACCTACAGGTGTGCAAAGTCGATCACACTCGCTTGCTTGCTTTCCTCTTTTCTCCAGCCCAGCTAAACCTTTGGTGTCTCCTCCCGCAGCCAATGGTTCTGCCACCTGCTTCCTCCCGCCATCCATCAACACCGCTAATTGCACAGCATGTAACTAATTAGAGGTGATAACTGCATATGTCTTCCAGGGTTGGATTTGTCAAGGAATGGGGCTGGCAGGGCGCTCCCTCCCCTCTCCCTGGGGACCTGGGGCAATGTTAACCGTGGCCACCAGATTCCTGCCGTGTTAATAACAGGGAAGTGGAAATTATTTGGCTGTAGCACTGTTCCTGCAGTGGACCTCTTAGATCCAGGCTGCCAGGTACTGGGGCCAGCTGATGAGAAAGTCTCCCACCCAGGTATGGAACTAGCAGAGAAGCTGTTTTCATCCCCAGGAGCCTTTGGGTGTGCAAAGCCCATGAAGCTCCCAAGTGAGAACTGAGAACCTTTCAGCCCCTGAGTCGGAGTTCTGTGTAGTCCCGTGGCTGAAGCATTAAAAACTCCCCATCCAATTTCCATACAACCAAGAATTGTTCCTGTCTCAGAGTCCAGAACTACCAGGAACGAACTCTCTGCAACAGTCACAGTTTATAGGTGTCTCTGCAGGCTGAAAAGATGCCATCAGTGCACAGGAAGGCTGTTCAGGAGCAGGAAGGCAGCTGTGGAAAAGGCCAGACTGACTTGCCCCGGAGAGTGGGATGGTCAGAAGGGATCGCTGGTTGTGCCAGGAGACGCCGTCCCTCAGATCCACGAGACCCGATCCACGAAGGGCTTTAAAGGTAATAAGCAGCACCTTGAACAGAACCCAAAAGCAACCTGGCACCAGCGTGAAAGCTTCATATAGTGGCCACGTACTGCGGAGAGGCTCTGTCTGAATGGCCTTCAAGGGCCGCCCCACACAGCCATTCTGATGTAAGACGCAGTCTTTCTTCAGCTCACGTGTGAACAGGGCGGTCGTGTGAACATGCTGCACCGGCTGTCCCTGCAACAATCTCATTTGCCCTTCAGCACACACTGGAGCAGCTCCGGAAAGCACGAGATCCCACTGGTTGATTGAACAAGAGCAGGGCGTGTGTCCCCGGGTCATTCGGAGGCAAGCGGGTGACTCACGCCCCCACCCTGCCCTTTCGAAGCACAGCTGCTTGGCAGGGCACTGTGCCGTCCTTGTGAAACGGACCAGTGACTCAGCTCTAGGGCACACTGCGTGTCCCCTCTTGCGTGGAGACTTCCCCAAACCTGAGCGATACTCACCATTGGTATCAGGAACAATGACAAGGAAACAAAAGCTGGCCACTCCTCTGTGTGGACTCGGAAGGCTTGCCGCTAACTCCAAAAATGCTACAAAGAGAGAAGGAAGGGGCGACACATACCTGAGAGACACCGTTCATGCAGAGGCCAAGTTTTATAGATTGCAAATTGCGACGGCCGGTGCTAGCGACGTCACAACCGATGGGACCGTTCTTCCCACCATGGCCTCGCAACTGCCACTGTGGACACCACAGCGGGCTCCGCCAACATCACAACCAGTGGGATAATTCTTCGTACCATCGACGTGCACATCAACGAGACAAGCACTCTCGATGCGACCATTTCCCGTGCGCCAACTCTCCATATCAACCACACGCCTAATGTCAGCCTGACCATGTCTCCTGATCGGCTGCCGGCACCGCCCGGCCCTCTGCCGAATGCCACCACCTTAGTGGCCCTCGGCAGACACCCAACGACAAGCGGGAAAACTCTGCCCACTTCCAGTAGGGCTGCCGTCCCTGGCTTCGTAACTCCCCGCGGAACAGCCGTCTCCCTCGGCCCGCCTCGCACAACCAGGGATGCAACGCCCAAGCAGGGGACCGCCAGCAGAGCGCCTCGAAAATTAAACAGCCTTTGAATCCGACACCAAATGGCTACATCAACGTGAAGCCTCTAAGTGGTAAGTCACTGTGGTTGCAGCTTCTGGAAACTTTCTGCTAGCATGGAAAGGGGCTGTGGCTCAGTAGAAGAGCCTCTCCATGCAGAAGGTCCCAGGTTCAATCCCTCGCAACTCCAGTTAAAAGCACTGGGCAGTAGGTGATGTGAAAGGCCCTTTTCTGCCTGAGACCCTGGAGAGCTGCTGCCGGTCTGAGTAGACAATACTGACTTTGATGGACTGTGGGTCTGATTCAGTATAAGGCAGCTTCATGTGTTCATGTGTCCTTTAGGGGAGGGGCCGTGGCTCAGTGGTGGAGCATCTGCTTGGCATGCAGAAGGTCCCAGGTTCAATCCCCAGTGGCATCTCCAGCTAAGTGGGTGATGTGAAAGACCCTCTGCCTGAGACCCTGGAGAGCCGCTGCCAGTAGACAGTAGACAGTACTGACCTTGATGGACCCGGGAGGGCCTGATTCAGTATCAGTCTGCTTCATGTGTTCATGTGTCCTTTAGGGGAGGGGCCGTGGCTGAGTGGTGGAGCCTCTGCTTGGCATGCAGGAGGTCCCAGGTTCAATCCCCAGTGGCATCTCCAGCTAAAGGTCTAGGCAAGTGGGTGAAGTGAAAGACCCTCTGCCTGAGACCCTGGAGAGCCGCTGCCAGTAGACAGTACTGACCTTGATGGACCCGGGAGGGCCTGATTCAGTATCAGGCTGCTTCATGCATGCCTTCAGGGTGGGGGACAGTTTTGTAATAAAAACTGTGTGGGTCATCACACAGTCGTAGGGGGTAAGGCCGGCCCTTTGGCCCAGAAGCTGGGCTTGCCAGGGGCAAGTTTAGCCGCCCCCATTCCAGAATGTGTGCTTATTTTCTGAGTCGACGTGCCATTCACACGTATGTGGGAAAGAAAGTAACAACCACCTTGAAGTGCGGGCTGATTCTTCCTGCTGTCCCTACTCTTTAAATTGGCCGCTGGCGTGGGCTTCTCAGGAGGGCTTCCACCTGAAGCGCCCTGAAGGCCAGGCTGACTTAGAATCATAGAATCATGATTCTGTGGGACCACCAGGGTCATCTAGTCCAACCCCCCTGCACAATGCAGGTAATTCACAATTGCCTCCCCCCACACGCACCCCCAGTGACCCCTAATCCATGCCCAGAATATGGCCAAGGGTGCCCTCCCTCTCATGATCTGCCTAAGGTCATAAAATCAGCATGGCTGACAGATGGCCATCTAGCCTCTGCTTAAAAACCTCCAGGGAAGCTCACCACCTCCCGAGGAAGCCTGTTCCACTGTGGAACCGCTCTAAACTGTTAGAAAGTCCTTCCTAATGTCCAGACAGAAACTCTTTTGATTTAATTTCAACCCGTTGGTTCTGGTCTGACCTTCTGGGGCAACAGAAAACAGAAACCTGGGGCTCATCTTCTTGTCTTCTCCTTCCAGCCTCGGCTTCCTCCCCGTCTCTCCGCTGCCTTCTTCTGACGCCGTCCCTCGCCGTTGGACTCTCGGTTCTCAGGAGGCTTTTCTGAGACCGTTGTTGCTGGCGGCCCTGGGCTAGATTGCCTCCTCCTCCTCCTCCCCCTGTCCCCAGCAGGTGTTGGTGACAGCAAGCATGAAAACCTCAGAATTGGACCAGGGAAGCCAGGTCAACCCCAGCCTTATCTGGACTACGGGCCGCATCCAGCTTCAGGCAACAAACAGCCAACATTTTGAGGTGCTTATCCACCGAACGTGTTGTGTTTCTTCCCCACTCCCCTCTGCCGTGCCCTGAGATCTCCTTGGCAGGTGAGCCGGAAGCGACACCAGCCAAACCACCTGGATCCTGCGTGGGTCACTCTGGGATCGCAGCAGTAACAATTCCAATCAGTCCCCGGCAACGAGACAAAAAGGACCGGATGGACAAATATTGCCGGACAGCCACATTTTGGTGAACGAAAGAAGAGTTCATCCTAGGGTTATTCAACAGGAAAGCACATTGGAAGTGTGGATGGACGTGGCAACCTGAGATGCGTCACGCCTGGGTGAGCGGAGGTCCCCGTAAGCAGATCAGAAGTGATGGAGATGGGGGGGGGGGTGGCAGGGAGAGAACGGCATTTCCCCCAGTGTCAAAACCAGAGCTTCCCTTAGGCGGGGGAGCCTCTGCCTTATTTACCTAACCCGTAAAGAGCAGCAGCCCAGATTTTGCAGGGTGTGAGATCAGGGGGTCCCTCTCAAGGGCCATCTCAGCCTGTTGCTGAGAGCCAGCATGGTGTAGTGGTTAAGAGCGGTGGTTTGGGGCAGTGGACTCTAATCTGGACAACCGGGTTTGATTCCCCCACTCCTCCTCTACATGTGCGGAGGAGGCTGATCTGGTGAACTGCATTTGCTCCCCCGTTCCTACACACGAAGCCAGCTGGGTGACCTTGGACTAGTCACGGCTCTCTCAGCCCCACCCACTTCACAGGGTGTCTTTTGTGGGGAGGGGGAGGGAAGGTGATTATAAGTGGGTTTGTGTCTCCCTTAAGTGGTAGAGAAAGTCAGCATATAAAAACCAACTCTTCTTCAGTCCAAAATCCCAAAGGGCTGCTGACTTAGAGGCCTTGGGGGAAAGAGGGGTCATTCAGTGCCCATCAGAAGCTGTCTGTGGTCCCAATTCCCTGGAACTGTATGTATGTGCACGTGCATGGAATATGCACACAAACACACCCTGTTTGGTTGGAATAAAATGTTACAAATATTTTTTGTGAGTGACCTTTGGCCAATCACTCGATCTACCTAACCTCCCTTGCAGGGTCGTTGTGAGGGTGAAACGAGGAATTGGAGGGCCACGTACATGGTTCTGAGCAGAAGGGCAGGATAAAAATGTTCCAGGAGGGTAGATTTCTAGCTCTCTTCCTGACCGGTGAGTCTGGAAGGAGAGTCGGCCGATTTTAGATCTTGGTGTCGGGCACAGCAACATCACAAGAGACGCAAGCAGGGAGAAAGGCCAAACGTTTATTTTGCACAATACATCCAGGCAACAGAGGCAAAGAAAAGCGAGTCTTGCTTTTTAAACCAGCTTCTGCCATTGATTTCCCTTTCATTCCATGTTTTTCTATGCTGTTCTCACAGTTGCTTGTGTCGCGGGTGTGTGTGTGTTAATCCTGCCATGTCTCCCTGATAAATAAGTTACCATACAAGCCCACTTATCCTGAAGCGTAACTTCTCCCTGGGATTTCTAGACTAAGCAACATAAACCGAGATGTTCACCATTCCTTCCTATCCTGCATTTGACTTTTCAGAGAGCGGAAGACCTTGCATTCCCAACTAGAACAGGCTTACTTTTCAATTGACGTTGCCACATGTGGAAAACGCAGTAGAGTTGTTGAGGAATTATTCACAGCACCCCTCTCATTACATGGGCAGTAGGAGGGATTTCCCCCCCTTCTTGCACACTTTATTTCCCCCCCCCCCAACTTTTCTCTGTTTTCCTATCACAGGCAGATCTGAGAGTTGGTAAAAATCCGCAGCAAAATGTTCCAGGTTGGTCTCTCCAGCATAGGCTCCCTGTTTTGTTTTGTTTTAAGCTGGGGAAATTTCATGAAACGAAGGAGGTCAGCAGCAGAGTCAGGAGAAGCGAGGGGAAGAGATGCCGGGCGAGGCCCCGGGGGCCCCCTGATGTCACTGGTGGTCCTGGCGGAAAGAGAAGGAACGTCAGTGGGTCGGCAGCAAGCAGGGTACCACTGAACCTCATTTCTGCCTGTCGTGGGCAGGCGGTGCCCGTCGCCTCCTACACTAAAGGTAAAGATCCCTTATGCAAGCACCGGGTCATTCCTGACCCATGGGGTGACGTCACATCCCGACGTTTCCTAGGCAGACTTTGTTTTATGGGGTGGTTTGCCAGTGCCTTCCCCAGTCATCTTCCCTTTACCCCCAGTGAGCTGGGTACTCATTTCACCGACCTCGGAAGGATGGAAGGCTGAGTCAACCTTGAGCCGGCTACCTCCTACACTACCGATCTGCAAAATAAAGGCAAAAATGAAAGCAAGCTGCCTCTTGCTTCTGTGCTCGGACACACGGCGGCTTTTGTGTCCTGCAGAAACGCTGTTCTGACTGGGGAGGAGGAGACCGGCAGGCTGCCTCCCTCTGGTAAGAAGCGTCGTTCGGATAAAACGGGAGAATAAACCACTGCCCTGAACTACCTGGATTATACATACAGAGGATAAATTAGTGGGTTCTGTTTCTAATGTTGGCAAGCAATTAGTTTACCCCCAAAAGCAAACACTGGTTTTCTTACTGGGTGTGATGTTCATGTATCCTTCCGGTCTCCCAACCTTGAGCCCAATCTTCAGCTTATCCAGCTCCGAGTGCTGCTGTTTGTCAATCCAATCTTTGACTGGCGAATTGTTCTCCTGCTCCTTCAGTTCCTTCAGGTTTTCGCCCATCAAGCCCTTGACCTCAGAGGGCCTTAGTTTCTGTGGGTCAAGCAAAAGAGAAGAGGTTACAGGTGCGTAGTGTCCAAGTTTCGCACTGTCAAAACGTTTGCACACTTCCAATACCCAAGTGCCAAACGGGGCAGGTGGGTTGAAGTTATCTTGGTATTTGAAAGCTTCCAGTTATGATTGTTTTGAAGCCCGAAACAAACTTTGGATTTTGTACTCAAAGCCTGATCGGGCTGAAGAGAGGGTCCCACACGTACCAATATGGCATCCTTCCTCAGCTTCATGAACGTCTCGATGTCCATGTTGACGTTATCTTTGCTGAGCGCCTTCAGATCCTGCCCGGGAGCCCCCTCTGGAGGAAAGGAGGGAGACGGAAACGTGGTACCCTTCATCAGCCTTCCAGTTTGAAAATGGTCTATCCGCCCCCCTTAATTTCAAAATTCCTCCAGCAATTTCAAGTCTTTACACATAGAGAGACTTGTTCTTGTCAAGAGTTTCTCCCTTGGGACTTTATCCGTATGGCGAGTAAAAAATGTGATTTCCCACCATTTTAGCTGGGTGGGCTAATCTTTCCGAAAGCGACTGGAAAGAATAGGAACAAAACCCTGCCAGCAATTGTGGTTCCTTAAGGGAAGATGACTGGCTGCCACATAGCATGTGAACAACAACGGTCCGTTAGTTGACCTACAAACAGATTGCCCGCCGAGAACCCTGCAATTCTTTAAGATGCAAAGGAATTTCAAGATCTGATTCCACCTCAGTTTCCAAACAGCTGTGATGCTCTGTTTGGAGAACAACTTTACTTTTCCAGGCGCGACGTTTCCGCTTACCTAGATAGGGCTTGATGCGTTTGTAATATTCAGAGGAGTTGTGTCGGTGAGAGAAAGCCCGCTTGGCTTGAGGATACAGGATGTCTTTGGTGGTTTGGTTGCAGTTGGAAATATTTAGGGGATCAGCCCCTCTGCCGAAAAAGACAAAGGAGATGAGTCCAGGGCAAAATTAATGCCAAGAGTTTGAATTATCACCACCTCCTTTTTGCGGGAAGGTGGGGGGAGTGTGAGATTTCATTCAAGACCCCCGTCCACGTTTGCTAGGCAGAAAGCGGTCTTTGCAACAAGACAAAAGTGTTCAAGAGGTTCACTCACCTGATGGCATTTTCATCAATCTTCTTAAGCTGATCTGGATCCAGGAGGCAGATGTATTTTGTGCCAGTCGCATTCAGGGCTTCGGCATTCATTGGGCCCCCAGAATCGGTATATTGACGAATGATTGCAGCGGCCTAAAAGAAATAGTTTCTTAGCCCAAAGACAGCCCACAAGCCCTGGAGAAGACAATCCAATCTGCACCACACCGAAGAGCACACAACTTTTGTATGAACCGGCGGTGCCATAACCCAGGGAGACAGCTGCTTTCCTATAAACCTATACAACTTTTATAAGAAGTATTACACAGCCTTTTCTCTGGTTTTTGTTCTGGACAGGCGTGACTACCTGCAACCTCTGACTGAGTGCTGATGTTTATAACTTGAAAGGGGAAAAAGGTTCTAGGTTCCAGCAGCCATGAAATTGGTTTTGCACCGAGCACCACCCAAATCCCATTCTGTCTGCAATGCGTCTTGTGTTCCATTTTAAGCCTCTCCAGGTAGCAGATCTGGGGCCTTCCCGTCCTGCCCCGAACCCCATTTTCTCTCCCCACTCCCGCTTTTATTCTAGGTATTCAACATCCAGACTATTGAGTTCTGAGGCACTCAGAAGTTGGCACAGTTTTGTTAAATCTTTTGGGGCGGGTCCTAATCCAAAGGTGTTACACACAGGTTGTTTTTTGGTGGTTTTTCTGGGGGCCAACAGGGAACCCTGTCTATAGTTAAGAGGAAGTACAGAAGCTAGGGATTCTGGAGGACCTCTTTAAAGAAAAAGAAAGAAACCTGCGGGAGAAGGTCAGATGATGCCCCCAAAGGCTTCAAAGTTTAAGAAGCAAAATGTCTCCTATGCCCTTCGTTACCTGTTCAGGTGAAGGATCCTGGGCCAGCAGCGAAGCAAGAGTTTCTGATGAGTTGAACCTCCAATTTTTAATGTCCTCCGGGCTCATTGAAACCATTAAACCTCCAAGTTGGCGGAGTACCGAATCCGGATATCCAGTCTTGGGGAATTCAGAAGTAAAACTGAATGTTTGCGAATGCCGCTCAGCACAACAACCCCCACCACACCCACAAACCCCTTTCCCCGGACGACGGAGCCGGAGGCGAGCACCACCCTTAGTGGAAGCGATCTGCAGAATCCAACCCAGTGAAAACAGACTCAGCTCAATACCGCCTCATATAGGCTGTGGTTAGGGTTGTCAACTCAATGTTGGGAAATTCCTGGAGGTTTTGGGGGTGGAGTCTGGGGAGGGGAAGAGGTTCAGCAGGGATGTGTTGTCACAGAGCTCACCATCCAAAGCTGCCACTTTCTCCAGGGGAACTGATCTCTATAGCCTGGAGATCTCCAGCCACCACCTGGAGACTGGCAGCCCTAGGCCGTGGTCTATACTACTGTGTATAGCTTGATGTAAGTAGGATCCTACCATGTAATTTTTGCATCATTTAATGTCTCATGTTAATGCTTATGCCCATCTTCCTAGTACTTGAAGGGCTGTCACATGGAGGATGGTACTGAGTTGTTTCCTGTTGCCCCAGAAGGTCGGACCAGAACCAACGGGTTGAAATTAAGTCAAAAGAGTTTCCATCTATACATTAGGAAGAATTTTTCTAACAGTCAGAGCGGTTCCTCAGTGGAGCAGGCTTCGTCGGGAGGTGGTGGGCTCTACTTTCCCTGGAGGTTTTTAAGAAGAGGTTAGAAGTCAGCAATGCTGATTCTATGACCTTAGGCAGATGATGAGAGGGAGGTCACCTTGGCCATCTTCTGGGCATGGAGTAGGGGTCCCTGGGTGTGTGTGGGGGGGAGTGAGTTGTGACCTTCCTGCATTGTGCAGGGGGTTGGACTTGATCACCCTGGACTAGATGAACCTTCCAACTCTATGATTCTGCTTCAATTCTATTTTTCAGATTTCTGGCTGGTTCTAGACTTCTTTAATCCTATTCCTCTCCTTATTGAAAGTCCCTTCACATTGTTCGTATCAACTCACTCTGTTTCATCCGCCTTGAGCCCCACCGGGAAAGGCAGACTATAAATAAATGCATGACTCTCAGTCCTCTTTGTCCCTCTGATTTCTGGGCACTTCGGGTTGGAGTTCGGCCTGATTCTCACGTCTCTCCTGGCCCCTGACACAAATCAAACTCTTCCTTACCTCGTTCAACTTTTCCTTCACCACATCCCGCTGGCTGTTATTGAAGGAGTAGTAGGACATTATTTCCAGATACTTCTCAAGGATCGTCACATTCAAACAGTCACACATGTCCTGAGCGGTATAGTCAATCATGCTCGTTTTGTTTTGTGCTATTTTGTCCGTCACGATTTTTCCAGACGGGCACCGTGAAACTGTAGAGATTAGATACAAAGATTACCCACGGTCAGAGAATTTTCACACCTCAATGGCGAATGTAGGGTTGCCAAATGCAGGTTGGGAAAGTGAATAGGGCTGTACGTACAACTGTACTACTAGGTGCCATCAGGTAGCGACTTACCCAGGCTGAGCCTGGGTAATGATAACCATCTCCAAGTACTTGAAGGGCTGTCATATAGAGGAGGGTTCCCAGTTGTTTTCTGTTGCCTCAGATGGTCGGACTAGAACCAACGGGTTGAAATTAAAGCAAAAGAGTTTCCGTCTAGACATTAGGAAGAACTTCATAACAGAGCGGTTCCTCAATGGAACAGGCTTCCTCGGGAGGTGGTGAGCTCTCCTTCCCTGGAGGTTTTTAAGAAAAGGTTAGATGGCCATCTACCAGCAATGCTGATTCTATGGACTTAGGCAATTCATGAGAAGAAGGGCATCTTGGCCATCTTCTTGGCATGGAGTAGGGGGTCACTGGGTGTGTGTGGAGGGGAGGTAGTTGTGAATTTCCTGCATTGTGCAGGGGGTTGGACTAGAGGAACCTGGTGGTCCCTTCCAACTCTATGATTCTATGATTCCTCTGGAGAAAATGGCAGCTTCCAAGGGCGAACTCCATGGTATACCATAGAGTCTAGGTGAAATCTCTCCCCATATTCTCTCCTCTTTAGGCCCTGCCCCAAATCTCTAGAAATTTCCCAGGCTGCAGTTGGCTGTCCTACTTTATTGACAGAGATGGAAAAGGGACCTACCGTTGCCGTAGCCGCCGGTGCACTGGAAGGGGGAGAGAGAAAGAGAGAGATGAGGAGTCAGCAAGGCTGGGCAGATTTGTGCCCTTTGTATACATTGAGCAAACTGATAGACCCGCAACGCAGACAGATCCAATCAGGAGAGCACAGCGCGGGGAGGAGAAAACCACAGCACAGAACTGACAAGACACAACCTGCTAAAACCCGGGGATAAAAGCCACAATTTGACTTGAACCTGTCAGGAACGTCCGTTATTTTTTTAAAAAACCCAACAACTTGGGTATAAGATAACCCATTACCCTAGTTACGGAAAAGCTTGGGTTTGCGTATTTGGTAATGGGAAAAGAGAGAAGGCAGACCAACTTTCTTGCAGTACCCTGAAACAGGCTTCTGTTTTGAACATATGAAGCTGCCTTATACAGAATCAAACAAGGTCAGTGTTGCCTACTCAGCCCGGCAGCAGCTCTTCAGGGTTTCAGGCAGAGGTCTTTCACGTTATCACCTACAGCCTGGTAGATGCCGGGGATTGAACCTGGGACCTTCTGCGTGCCAAGCAGATAATCTGCTTTGAGCCACAGCCCCTCCTCATCACTGTTTCCCTGAATACAGAAGGGGGGGACCTTCAAAGTCCTCCAGACTGAAGGAGGTGGGAGTGGGAAGGGGGAAACTCAACAAACATTCACAGACAAAAAGTACTTCTCACCTCAAATGTCTCCTCAGACTCCGCGATGGTGGATGGCACCCAGCCTGGAAGACAAATTATTTTCTATAAGATTTCAGAGGGAAAAAAGAACAACAGATGCATTGCTTAGCCCCAAAGTGGACATAACTTAGCAGCAGGAACACGCCCTGTTCTTCAGCTTGCAGTTTCTGGTTTTCAGAAAGCGATTGGAATGATGTGATAGACGAAGCTGAGTCGCGCTTAAAGAGCACGTGCAGAGTGCTTTCTGTCACCAACAGCTGGTGCTCAGAGATGAAATGCTGAAGCGTCGTTCGGATAAAACGGGAGAATAAACCACTTCCCTGAACTACCTGGATTATAAATACAGAGAATAAATAAGTGGGTTCTGTTTCTAATGTTGGCGAGCAATTAGTTTACCCCCAGTTTTCTTACTGGGTGTGATGTTCATGTATCCTTCCGGCCTCCCAACCTTGAGCCCAATCTTCAGCTTGTCCAGCTCCGAGTGCTGCTGTTTGTCGATCCAATCTTTGACTGGCGAATTGTTCTCCTCCTTCTTCAGATCCTTCAGGTTTTCGCCCATCAAGCCCTTGACCTCAGAGGGCCTTAGTTTCTGTGGGTCAAGCAAAAGAGAAGAGGTTACAGGTGCGTAGTGTCCAAGTTTCGCACTGTCAAAACGTTTGCACACTTCCAATACCCAAGTGCCAAACGGGGCAGGTGGGTTGAAGTTATCTTGGTATTTGAAAGCTTCCAGTTATGATTGTTTTGAAGCCCGAAACAAACTTTGGATTTTGTACTCAAAGCCTGATCGGGCTGAAGAGAGGGTCCCACACGTACCAATATGGCATCCTTCCTCAGCTTCATGAACGTCTCGATGTCCATGTTGACGTTATCTTTGCTGAGCGCCTTCAGATCCTGCCCGGGAGCCCCCTCTGGAGGAAAGGAGGGAGACGGAAACGTGGTACCCTTCATCAGCCTTCCAGTTTGAAAATGGTCTACCCGCCCCCCTTAATTTCAAAATCCCTCCAGCAATTTCAAGTCTTTACACATAGAGAGACTTGTTCTTGTTTTTCTCCCTTGGGACTTTATCCGTATGGCGAGTAAAAAATGTGATTTCCCACCATTTTAGCTGGGTGGGCTAATCTTTCCGTAAGCGGCTGGAAGGAATAGGAACAAAACCCTGCCAGCAATTGTGGTTCCTTAAGGGAAGATGACTGGCTGCCACATAGCATGTGAACAACAACGGTCCGTTAGTTGACCTACAAACAGATTGCCCGCCGAGAACCCTGCAATTCTTTAAGATGCAAAGGAATTTCAAGATCTGATTCCACCTCAGTTTCCAAACAGCTGTGATGCTCTGTTTGGAGAACAACTTTACTTTTCCAGGCGCGACGTTTCCGCTTACCTAGATAGGGCTTGATGCGTTTGTAATATTCAGAGGAGTTGTGTCGGTGAGAGAAAGCCCGCTTGGCTTGAGGATACAGGATGTCTTTGGTGGTTTGGTTGCAGTTGGAAATATTTAGGGGATCAGCCCCTCTGCCGAAAAAGACAAAGGAGATGAGTCCAGGGCAAAATTAATGCCAAGAGTTTGAATTATCACCACCTCCTTTTTGCGGGAAGGTGGGGGGAGTGTGAGATTTCATTCAAGACCCCCGTCCACGTTTGCTAGGCAGAAAGCGGTCTTTGCAACAAGACAAAAGTGTTCAAGAGGTTCACTCACCTGATGGCATTTTCATCAATCTTCTTAAGCTGATCTGGATCCAGGAGGCAGATGTATTTTGTGCCAGTCGCATTCAGGGCTTCGGCATTCATTGGGCCCCCAGAATCGGTATATTGACGAATGATTGCAGCGGCCTAAAAGAAATAGTTTCTTAGCCCAAAGACAGCCCACAAGCCCTGGAGAAGACAATCCAATCTGCACCACACCGAAGAGCACACAACTTTTGTATGAACCGGCGGTGCCATAACCCAGGGAGACAGCTGCTTTCCTATAAACCTATACAACTTTTATAAGAAGTATTACACAGCCTTTTCTCTGGTTTTTGTTCTGGACAGGCGTGACTACCTGCAACCTCTGACTGAGTGCTGATGTTTATAACTTGAAAGGGGAAAAAGGTTCTAGGTTCCAGCAGCCATGAAATTGGTTTTGCACCGAGCACCACCCAAATCCCATTCTGTCTGCAATGCGTCTTGTGTTCCATTTTAAGCCTCTCCAGGTAGCAGATCTGGGGCCTTCCCGTCCTGCCCCAAACCCCATTTTCTCTCCCCACTCCCGCTTTTTTTCTAGGTATTCAACATCCAGACTATTGAAGCGTTCTGAGGCACTCAGAAGTTGGCACAGTTTTGTTAAATCTTTTGGGGCGGGTCCTAATCCAAAGGTGTTACACACAGGTTGTTTTTTGGTGGTTTTTCTGGGGGCCAACAGGGATCCCTGTCTATAGTTGAGAGGAAGAACAGAAGCTAGGGATTCTGGAGGACCTCTTTAAAGAAAAAGAAAGAAACCTGCGGGAGAAGGTCAGATGATGCCCCCACAGGCCTCAAAGTTTCAGAAGCAAAATGTCTCCTATGCCCTTCCTTACCTGTTCAGGTGAAGGATCCTGGGCCAGCAGCGAAGCAAGAGTTTCTGACAAGTTGAACCTCCAATTTTTAATGTCCTCTGGGCCCATTGAAACCATTAAACCTCCAAGTTGGCGGAGTACCGAATCCGGATATCCAGTCTGGGGAATTCACAAGTAAAACTGAATGTTTGCGAATGCCGCTCAGCACAACAACCCCCACCACACCCACAAACCCCTTTCCCCGGACGACAGAGCCGGAGGCGAGCGCCACCCTTACTGGAATCGATCTGCAGAATCCAACCCAATGAAAACGGACTCAGCTCAATACCACCTTATATAGGCTGTGGTTAGGGTTCCCAACTCAATGTTAGGACATTCCTGGAGGTTTTGGGGGTGGAGGCTGGGGAGGGGAAGGGGTTCAGCAGGGATATGATGTCACAGAGCCCGCCATTCAAAGCTGCCACTTTCTCCAGGGGAACTGATCTTTATAGCCTGGAGATCTCCAGCCACCACCTGGAGACTGGCAACCCTAGCCGTGGTCTGTACTACTGTGTATAGCTTGATGTAAGTTGGATCCTACCATGTAATTTTTGCATCATTTAATGTCTCATGTTAATGCTTATGCCCATCTTCAAGCACTTGAAGGGCTATCATATGGAGGATGGTACTGAGTTGTTTTCTGTTGCTCCAGAAGGTCGGATCAGAACCAACGGGTTGAAATTAAATCAAAAGAGTTTCTGTCTAGACATTAGGAAGAATTTTTCTAAAAGTCAGAGCAGTTCCTCAGTGGGGCAGGCTTCGTCGGGAGGTGGTGGGCTCTACTTTCCCTGGAGGTTTTTAAGAAGAGGTTAGAAGTCAGCAATGCTGATTCTATGACCTTAGGCAGATGATGAGAGGGAGGGCATCTTGGCCATCTTCTGGGCATGGAGTAGGGGTCACTGGGTGTGTGTGGGGGGGGAGGTAGTTGTGACCTTCCTGCATTGTGCAGGGGGTTGGACTTGATCAACCTGGACTAGATGAACCTTCCAACTCTATGATTCTGCTTCAATTCTATTTTTCAGATTTCTGGCTGGTTCTAGACTTCTCTAATCCTAATCCTATTTCTCTCCTTATTGAAAGTCCCATCACATTGTTCGTATCGACTCACTCTGTTTCATCCGCCTTGAGCCCCACTGGGAAAGGCAGACTATAAATAAATGCATGACTATCAGTCCTCTTTGTCCCTCTTATTTCTGGGCACTTCGGGTTGGAGTTCGGCCTGATTCTCACGTCTCTCCTGGCCCCTGACGCAAATCAAACTCTTCCTTACCTCGTTCAACTTTTCCTTCACCACATCCACCTGCTCGTCAGCGAAGGCATAGGAGGACATTATTTCCAGATACTTCTCGAGGATGGTCACATCCAAACAGTCACACATCTCCTGAGCGGTATAGTCAATCGGGAACAGCTCGTCTTGTGCTATTTCGTCTGTCACGATTTTTCCAGGCGGGCACCGTGAAACTGTAGAGATTAGATACAAAGATTACCCACAGTCAAAGAATTTCCACACCCCAATGGCGAATGTAGGGTTGCCAAATGCAGGTTGGGAAAGCGAATAGGGCTGTGTGTACAACTATACTACTAGGTGCCATCAGGTGGCGACTGACCCAGGCTGACCCCTCATGGGGTTTTCAAGAGAAGACACGAGCAGAGGTGGACAGCGGAGCAACCCCAGTTCTCCCTGGGTGGCCTCTCATCCAAGTACTGACCACCAGAGCTGACCCTGCTTGCCTTTGCGCTCAGCCTAGTCTATCCCAGCTTCTAGGACCCGTGGGGACTCAATATCCCAAAGCAAAATGAATGGGGAAGAAACTGATTTGGGAGACTTCGTTGAAGGATTGCCAACTTCCGGGTGAGGCCTGGAGTTCTCCTGGAATTACAAGTGCTGTCCAGACTAGAGAGGAACTGCTGTCTAGTCTGGACAGCAGTTGTAATGATAACCATCTCCAAGTACTTGAAGGGCTGTCATATAGAGAAAGGTTCTCAGTTGTTTTCTGTTGCCCCAGAAGGTCGGACCAGAACCAACGGGTTGAAATTAAACAAAGGAGTTTCTGTCTAGACATTAGGAAGAACTTCCTAACAGAGCGGTTCCTCAATAGAACAGGCTTCCTTGGGAGGTGGTGAGCTCGCCTTCCCTGGAGGTTTTTAAGAAAAGGTTAGACGGCCATCTGCCAGCAATGCTGATGGACTTAGGCAATTCATGAGAAGAAGGGCATCTTGGCCATTTTCTGGGCATGGAGCAGGGGGTCACTGGGGGTGTGGGGGGGGGAGGTAGTTGTGAATTTCCTGCATTGTGCAGGGGGTTGGACTAGATGAACCTGGTGGTCCCTTCCAACTCTATGATTTTATGATTCCTCTGAAGAAAATGGCAGCTTCCGAAGGCGAACGCCATGGTATACCATTGAGTCTAGGTGAAATCTGTCCCCAGATTCTCTCCTCTTTAGGCCCTGCCCCAAATCACTAGAAATTTCCCAGGCTGCAGTTGGCTGTCCTACTTTATTGACAGAGATGGAGAAGAAACATACCATTGGAAGAGTCGCTGGCGCACTGGAAGGGGGAGAGAGAAAAAGAGAGATCAGGGGTCAGCAACGGTGGGCAGATGAACACCCAAGTGCAATTTGTGCCCTTTGTATACATTGAGCAAACTGATAGACCCACAACGCAGGCAGATCCAAACAGCAGAGCACAACGCTGGGAGGAGAAAACCACAGCACAGAACTGATGTGACGAAACCTGCTAAAACCCGGGGATAAAAGCCACAATGTGACTCGAACCTGTCAGGAACGTCCCCTTTGTTATTATTTTTTTTAAACCAAGAACTTGGTTTAGGGTTGCATAAGATAACCCATTACCCTAGTTACGGAAAAGCTTGGGTTTGCGTATTTGGTAATGGGAAAAGAGAGAAGGCGGACCAACTTCCTTGCGGTACCCTGAAAGATGCTTCTGTTTTGAACATATGAAGCTGCCTTATACAGAATCAAACAACGTCAGTGTTGCCTACTCAGACCGGCAGCAGCCCTTCAGGGTTTGAGGTAGAGATCTTTCACGTCACCTACAGCCTGGTCCTGTTAACTGGAGATGCCGGGGATTGAACCTGGGACCTTCTGCGTGCCAAGCAGATAATCTGCTTTGAGCCACAGCCCCTCCCCATCACTGTTTCCTTGGATTCAGAAGGGGGGACCTTCAAAAACCTTCAGACTGAAGGGGGTGGGAGTGGGAAGGGGGAAACTCAACAAACATTCACAGACAAAAAGTACTTCTCACCACAGGTTTCTTCTCAGACTCCGCGATGGTGGATGTTATCCAGCCTGGAAGACAAATTATTTTCTATAAGATTTCAGAGGAAAAAAAGAACAACGGATGCTTAGCCCCAAAGTGGACATAACTTGGCTAAAGCAGAATGCCCTCTGGCCTCTGCACCTCCCCAAAGATAGCAGCAGGAACACGCCCCGTTCTTCGGCTTGCAATTTCTGGTTTTCAGAAAACGATTGGAATGGTGTGATAGGCGAAGCGGAGTCACACTTAAAGAGCACGTGCAGAGTGCTTTCTGTCACCAACAGCTGGTGCTCAGAGATGAAAAGCGATTGGATTCCTGCTTTGCTCTCCGACAGCTTTGGGAACCTTTCGTTTCAGAAATGAAGGGGTTTTTTGGCTGGATGGACCCCCCAGTTTGTGGCTCAAGGGGTTTCAAGCCACTCATCCCCCGCCGGTGACCAGGGGGGATCTGGCAACCCTAATTTCAAACCATCGCCACAATGTCTGCCTTGGTAGTTCCACTATCTTCTTTGGGGTGTTTATCTGCGCTGTCTACTGAGAATCCAGGAGTCTGAATTCGCCGGCTGTCAGATGCCCCAGGCGGAGCACGCGGCTGCTTGTTCTTTGGCTGGTCTCTTTACATGTTTTTCGGGTGTCAGGATTTCCCCTAATCTCTATTTCCCCTAATCTCTATGGCATTTCACGAACCGTAGAACTATCTCCTTGCAAGCCTCCCTGATGTTGAATTGAGCCCCGTGTTTGATGTTGTGAACTCTTTTGGGGTATGTTGCTGACTTTTAGTCGCAGGGACAAAGCAGGACTCAGAAAATACGCCCTGTGCCTTAAAGCCTGTGTGCAAAAGGGAGACAGCTAGATGCAGAGGCAGGCAGGAACGGAGCAAAGTTTGGACTGTGCCGTTAAGGCAGTGTGTTTACGTGAGCTGCCGTACGAGATTGCAATGCGCAGTCACCGTGTAATAAAAAAGCACATGTAAATTAATTAACTTGCCAATTTAACAAGCTTTTTTTACTTTATGCTGTACTGACCACAAACATTACCAATGTAACATCCAAGTTAGAAGAAGAAGAGTTGGTTTTTATATGCCGACTTTCTCTACCACTTAAGGGAGACTCAAACCAGCTTACAATCTCCTTCCCTTCCCCTCCCCACAACAGACACCCCCTGTGAGGTAGGTGGGGCTGAGAGAGCTCTTTAATAGAGCTGCGACTTGCCCAACGTCACCCAGCTGGCTTCGTGTGGAGGAGTGGGGAAACAAACCCGGTTAATAGTTGTGTATTCCAAAAACCCAGAGTAACAACTACAAAGTATTGTGTAAACTTAACAGTCTTATGCAGAATGATACGGCTGGGCGTAATTGTTGCGATTCTCAAAGATCAAAATCATAAGGCTTATAAATAACATGTCATGTACATATAGCAATATAAAAGCTTGTTAAATTGGCAAGTTAATTAATTTACACGTGCTTTTTTATTTACACGGTGATTGTGCATTGCTACCTCGTATGGTTTTCTCCTACCGTGTAACTCCCTTCGTATGTTAGCAGTACGGGAGCTGCTGCACGTTAATATTTCCGTTCCTTTTTGTAACCTTCTGGGCTGCGACTTTGTGCCAATAAAGGAATGATGAAGAGCTACCAGCCAGGGCAACTGACTGGCCCTCATTAAGCCAGAGAGCATTGTCCAGGTGGTTTTTCCTGACCCCCTGGGCATTGATGCTGGGCCAAATCTTCCTAGGAGGGTCTTGGCTCGTCATGGGGTGCCAGAGTCCCAGCAGCGCCTGGTGAAGCTGAGTTGGGTGAAGCCGCTGGACTCACAGTGCAGAATTGCAAACTGCAGATTCCTGAGTTTTTCTAAATGGATGGCGGGACATGAATCTACTACCCCAAGGCTGCTGGTTCATCCGGAGGCTAAAGAGCCGGCAAATCCAAAAAGGAAAAAAAGATGGCAGGTGACAGCTTTATTCTCATTCCTAAGGAGCAACACCAAAACTGCTCATAGCAGGGGAGATGTCGAGAAGCCCTTCTGCGCACCCTGCTGGAACGAACGGATTTGCAAAACTGGGGGATCTTTCCAAGACAATCCAAAGTACAAGAAATGAAAGAACTGCTGGACGACCAACATTTTCACCATCATTGATTCTGTGTACTGTTTCCAACCTGCTCTCTAATGCTTCACCTTCTTTTGCGTACATTTATTTCCCCTTTCCAAAATGTGAAATACAACGAGAAGATGAACAAGGAAGAAGAGAACCTCTCGTTTTGTTGTGAGGCTTCTCTAAAGACCAGAGCGGCAAGAGCTAAGTTTGCCTGGCTGGATCAGCTGTTGGGGGCAGGTAAGCGGACTTCTACAGTTCAATGTGTTGTGCTAATACAATAATCTATTTTATTAAGTAAAGGTATAGGTCCCCTGTGCAACCCGGGGTCATTCCTGACCCATGGGGCGACATCACATTCTGACGTTTACGAGGCAGACTTTGTTTACGGGGTGGTTTGCCGGTGCCTTCCTCAGTTTTGTTTTATTAGTTTACTTCATTTTTCATTTACTGCACTTATACCCTGCCTGTCTTCCCAACGGGGCTGCAATGTAGCCTAAATCATTCCCCTCTATTCCATTTCATTCTCACAACCGCCCTGACAGGTAGATTAGGCTGAGTTGTGTGTGGCTGGCCCAGGGTCACCCAATGACCTTGCATGGCACAGTGGGGATTCGAACCTGGGTCTCCCAGATTTTTCTCTGACACTCTAGCCACTACCCCTCACTGGACTAGAACAACAAATGTTGTTGGCACCCAATCATAACTGTACTCACCAGCCAGAAGCAGGCAGCTGAGGATGCTGGAGAGCTGGAACATTATTCCAAACGGACCGTGTCCCATGACTGGCTCCAGGCACGCCGGAAAAAATAAACAAAGGACAGAATCAAATTGATATGCCAGCAGTGATAATTCTTTTAAAGCGTCCCCGATCCGTGATAGGGCAGGAAATGCATTCAGAAGATACAAAAGTCACAGCTGTCAAAGTTAGGCAAAAAAAAAAAGGAAGGAAAAACATATCGCAAAAATAAATTATCAGGAGAGTGTGATTGCCATAGAGAACTCTCTAAGCATTTGCCTCTTGAGACCTTCATGCTAGTAATTCTACATGGTCTATTATTATTAATAAAAATAGCAATGCTCATAATGAATATATTGCCATGTGGTCTTAGCCTTCCCCCCTTCCCCAGCAAAATGAGTCCCTTGCTCTTTAAAGATTAACTGATTTGTTTCAGCAGGAGCCGTCACAAGCTAGGGCTCCTCCATCAGATGTATATCTCACTTCAGGGAATGAAGCAATAAGAAAGAGGCTTTGGATCGACGTCTACAATGTAAGAAGCAGCTCAGAGAATGAGAAGCCAGAAGCATTCACCCCAAAAGACCCCGGGGGTTGGGGGGAGAAGAATGCACAGAAAAAGGGGCATCTTTTCCAAGCTCGGTACCTACCGCTCTCTCCTCCTGGCATGTAGGACTGACAGCTCCGGCAGCATTCGGCGGCTTTTCACTGCGGAGGGCAGGGTGTGGCCCTTTTGGATCTAAGCCCTTCACCTGGAATGACGGGACAGGTTGTCAGGGGCCCTGCCGCACCTGGGGCTTGTGGAAGTCAACCGAAAACACAGTTTGGCTGCCCAGCTGGGTGGCATTTGTGTACATATGTTATTTCTCACCATACCATAGAAACAGGAAGCTGATGGGAAAGGCCCGGTAGTCTTCCACACCTGGGCTACCCCGGGTTAAACGGGGAGGGGGGGAGATTTGGAGTGTTATCCATGTGCCTGGCTAGTACATGCCTGTCCTGACCTTCCTCCAAAGAGGTCAGCAGAGGCCTACACCCTTCTTCCCCCTTTACCATCACAACAACCCTGTGAGGTAGGTTATGCGTTTATATTTTCTGTGGGGGGATCCATTTTCCTCCCAGCATGCCAAGCTATAAATCAATAATAAATAGCTTAATTTGAGCATGATTTCGGGCGGCACCTGACCCAAGCTGTCGAGAAGGAGAGACTAAGAGCAAGATCGAAAACAGACAGGGATCACTTCTGGTATGTGGAACCTATTGCAAAGAGGTCTGGAGGATGCAATGTGCATGCACTTTCCTCCGTTTCCCCCTTTCCATAAAATACACTATATAGTTGCATCCTGGGGAAAAGAAGGGGTACTCTGGAGGACCTCTTTTATCCAGTATTTATCCCACATTTTAGGGGATCTAACAGGGCCTCCCTCACTTTTGCATCTGGTTCCATCCCAGTTTAGGGGACGAAATGGGTCATTTACTCCTGGGGCAAAAGGGGGCATAATAATAATAATAATACCTACAGGTGTTCAAAGTGGACCACACTATTGCTTGCTTTCCTCTTTGCTCCAGCCCAGCCAAATATTTGGTGTCTCCTCCCGCAGCCAATGGTTCTGCCACCTGCTTCCTCCCGCCATCCATCAACACCGCTAATTGCACTTCATGTAGCTACTAATTAGAGGTGATAACTGCATATGTCTTCTAGGGTTGGATTTTTCAAGGAATGGGGGTGGCAGGGACCTGGGGCAATGTTAACCGTGGCCACCAGATTCCTGCCATGTTAATAACAGGGAAGTGGAAATGATTTGGCCGTAGCACGGTTCCTGCTGCGGACCTCTTAGATCCAGGCTGCCAGGTACTGGGGCCAGCTGATGAGAAAGACTCCCTCACAGGTATGGAACTAGCGGAGAAGCTGTTTTCATCCACAGGAGCCTTTGAGTTTGCAAAGCCTGTGAAGCTCCGAGTGAGGACTGAGAACCTTTCAGACTCTGCGTCGGAGTTCTGTGTAGTCCCGCGACTGAAGCATTCAAAACTCCTTCCTCCCAATCCAATTTCCATACAACCAAGAATTGTTCCTGTCTCAGAGTCCAGAACTACCAGGAACGAACTCTCTGCAGCAGCCACGGTTTATAGATGTCTCTGCAGGCTGAAAAGAAGCCATCAACGCACAGGAAGGCTGTTCAGGAGCAGGAAGTAGGGTTTCCAGATCCTCCTTTGCCACCAGCGGTAGGTTTTTGGGGTGGAGCCTGAGGAGGGCGGGTTTTGGGGAAGGGACTTCAATGCCATAGAGTTCAATTGCCATAGTGGCCATTTCTCCAGGTGAACTGATCTCTATCAGCTGGAGATCAGTTGTAATAGCAGAAGATCTCCAGCTAGTACCTGGAGGTTGGCAACCCTAGCAGAAAGGAAAAGGCCGTGGGAAAAGGCCAGACTGACTTGCCCCGCAGGGTGGGATGGTCAGAAGGGATCGCTGGTTGTGCCAGGAGACGCCGTCCCTCAGATCCACGAGACCCGATCCACGAAGGGCTTTAAAGGTAATAAGCAGCACCTTGAACAGAACCCAAAAGCAACCTGGCACCAGCGTGAAAGCTTCATATAGTGGCCACGTACTGCGGAGAGGCTCTGTCTGAATGGCCTTCAAGGGCCGCCCCACACAGCCATTCTGATGTAAGACGCAGTCTTTCTTCAGCTCACGTGTGAACAGGGCGGTCGTGTGAACATGCTGCACCGGCTGTCCCTGCAACAATCTCATTTGCCCTTCAGCACACACTGGAGCAGCTCCGGAAAGCACAAGATCCCACTGGTTGATTGAACAAGAGCAGGGCGTGTGTCCCCGGGTCATTCGGAGGCAAGCGGGTGACTCACGCCCCCACCCTGCCCTTTCGAAGCACAGCTGCTCGGCAGGGCACTGTGCCGTCCTTGTGAAACGGACCAGTGACTCAGCTCTAGGGCACACTGCGTGTCCCCTCTTGCGTGGAGACTTCCCCAAACCTGAGCGATACTCACCATTGGTATCAGGAACAATGACAAGGAAACAAAAGCTGGCCACTCCTCTGTGTGGACTCGGAAGGCTTGCCGCTAACTCCAAAAATACTACAAGGAGAGAAGGAAGGGGCGACACATACCTGAGAGACACCGTTCATGCAGAGGCCAAGTTTTATAGATTGCAAATTGCGACAGCCGGTGCTAGCAACGTCACAACCGATGGGACCGTTGTTCCCACCATGGCCTCGCATGTTGACGCAACTGCCACTGTGGACACCACAGCGGGCTCCGCCAACATCACAACCAGTGGGATAATTCTTCGTACCATCGACGTGCACATCAACGAGACAAGCACTCTCGATGCGACCTTTTCCCGTGCGCCAACTCTCCATATCAACCACACGCCTAATGTCAGCCTGACCATGTCTCCTGATCGGCTGCCGGCACCGCCCGGCCCTCTGCCGAATGCCACCACTTCAGCGCCCCTCGGCAGAGACCCAGCGACAAGCGGAAACACTCTGCCCGCTTCCAGTAGGGCTGCCGTCCCTGGCTTCGTAACTCCCCGTGGAACAGCCGTTTCCCCCGGCCTGCCTCGCACAACCAGGGATGCAACGCCCAAGCAGGGGACCGCCAGCAGAGTGCCACTGAAAACTAAACAGCCATCGCATCTGGCGCCAAATGGCTACATCAACGTGAAGCCTCTAAGTGGTAAGTCGCTGTGGTTGCAGCTTCTGGAAACTTTCTGCTAGCATGGAAAGGGGCTGTGGCTCAGTAGAAGAGCCTCTCCATGCAGAAGGTCCCAGGTTCAACCCCCCGCATCTCCAGTTAAAAGCACTGGGCAGTAGGTGGTGTGAAAGACCCTTTTGTGCCTGAGACCCTGGAGAGCTGCTGCCGGTCTGAATAGTCAATACTGACCTTGATGGACCCAGGAGGGTCTGATTCAGTATCAGTCTGCTTCATGTGTTCATGTGTCCTTTAGGGGAGCGGCCGTGGCTCAGTGGTGGAGCATCTGCTTGGCATGCAGGAGGTCCCAGGTTCAATCCCCAGTGGCATCTCCAGCTAAAGGGTCTAGGCAAGTGGCTGATGTGAAAGACCCTCTGCCTGAGACCCTGGAGAGCCGCTGCCAGTAGACAGCAGACAGTACCGACCTTGATGGACCCGGGAGGGCCTGATTCAGTATCAGGCTGCTTCATGCATGCCTTCAGGGTGGGGGACAGTTTTGTAATAAAAACTGTGTGGGTCATCACACAGTCGTAGGGGTAAGGCCGGCCCCTTGGCCCAGAAGCTGGGCTTGCCAGGGGCAAGTTTAGCCACCCCCATTCCAGAATGTGTACTTCTTTTCTGTCGATAAGTGCCATTCACACCTATGTGGGAAAGAAAGTAACAGCCTTGCGTTGCGGGCTGATTCTTCCTGCTGTCCCTACCCTTGAGTTGGGTGCTGGTGTGGGCTTCTCAGGAGGGCTTCCACCTGAAGCGCCCTAAAGGCCAGGCTGACTTAGAATCATAGAATCATGATTCTGTGGGACCACCAGGGTCATCTAGTCCAACCCCCCTGCTCAATGCAGGTAATTCACAATTGCCTCCCCCCACACGCACCCCCAGTGACCTCTAATCCATGCCCAGAAGATGGCCAAGGGTGCCCTCCCTCTCATGATCTGCCTAAGGTCATAAAATCAGCATGGCTGACAGATGGCCATCTAGCCTCTGCTTAAAAACCTCCAGGGAAGCTCACCACCTCCCGAGGAAGCCTGTTCCACTGTGGAACCGCTCTAAACTGTTAGAAAGTCCTTCCTAATGTCCAGACAGAAACTCTTTTGATTTAATTTCAACCCGTTGGTTCTGGTCTGACCTCCTGGGGCAACAGAAAACAGAAACCTGGGGCTCATCTTCTTGTCTTCTCCTTCCAGCCTCGGCTTCCTCCCCGTCTCTCCGCTGCCTTCTTCTGACGCCGTCACTCGCCGTTGGACTCTCGGTTCTCAGGAGGCTTTTCTGAGACCGTTGTTGCTGGCGGCCCTGGGCTAGATTGCCTCCTCCTCCTCCTCCCCCTGTCCCCAGCAGGTGTTGGTGACAGCAAGCATGAAAACCTCCGAATTGGACCAGGGAAGCCAGGTCAACCCCAGCCTTATCTGGACTACGGGCCGCATCCAGCTTCAGGCAACAAACAGCCAACATTTTGAGGTGCTTATCCACCGAACGTGTTGTGTTTCTTCCCCACTCCCCTCTGCCGTGCCCTGAGATCTCCTTGGCAGGTGAGCTGGAAGCGACACCAGCCAAACCACCTGGATCCTGCGTGGGTCACTCTGGGATCGCGGCAATAATTCCAATCAGTCTCCGGCAACAAGACAAAAAGGACCAGATGGACAAATATTGCCGGACAGCCACATTTTGGTGAACGAAAGAAGAGTTCGTCCTAGGGTTATTCAACAGGAAAGCACAGTGGAAGTGTGGATGGACGTGGCAACCTGAGATGCGTCACTCCTGGGTGAGCGGAGGCCCCCGTAAGCAGATCAGAAGTGATGGAGATGGGGGGGGGGGCAGGGAGAGAACGGCATTTTCCCCAGTTGCAAAACCAGAGCTTCCCTTAGGCGGGAGCCTCTGCCTTATTTGTGTGTGTGCGTGTTAAGTGCCGTCAAGTCGCTTCCGACTCATGGCGACCCTATGAATTAAAGTCCTCCAAAATGTCCTGTCTTTGATAGCCTTGCTCAGATCTTGCACAATGAGGACCGTGGCTTCCTTTATTGAGTCCATCCATCTCTTGTTGGGTCTTCCTCTTTTCCTGCTGCCCTCAACTTTTCCCAGCATGACTGTCTTTTCCAGTGACTCTTGTCGTCTCATGACATGACCAAAATACGACAGCCTCAGTTTAGTCATTTTAGCTTCTAGGGTCAGTTCAGGCTTGATTTGTTCTATAACCCACTAATTATTATTATTATTATTTTGGCCTTATTTACCTAACCCATAAAGAGCCCCGTGGCGCAGAGTGGTAAGCTGCAGTACTGCAGTCCCAAGCGCTGCTCACGACCTGAGTTCGATCCCAATGGAAGTTGGTTTCAGGTAGCCGGCTCAAGGTTGACTCAGCCTTCCATCCTTCCGAGGTCGGTCAAATGAGGACCCAGCTTGTTGGGGGTAAAGGGAAGATGACTGGGGAAGGCACTGGCAAACCACCCTGCAAACAAAGTCTGCCTTGGAAACGTCGGGATGTGACGTCACCCCATGGGTCAGGAATGACCCGGTGCTTGCACAGGGGACCTTTACCTTTTTTTACCTAACCCATAAAGAGCAGCAGCCCAGATTTTGCAGGGTGGGAGATCAGGGGGTCCCCCTCAAGGGCCCTCTCAGCCTGTTGCTGAGAGCCAGCGTGGTGTAGTGGTTAAGAGCGGTGGTTTGGAGTGGTGGAGTCTGATCTGGAGAACCAGGTTTGATTCCCCACTCCTCCACATGAGCGGCGGACGCTAATCTGGTGAACCTGGTTCGTTTCCCCACTCCTCCACATGAAGCCAGCTGGGTGACCTTGGACTAGTCACGGCTCTCTCAGCCCCACCTACCTCACAGGGTGTCTGTTGTGGGGGGTAAGGTGATTGTAAGCGGGTTTGAGTCTCCCTTAAGTGGTAGAGAAAGTCGGCATATAAAAACCAACTCTTCTTCTTCGGTCCGAAATCCCAAAGGGCAGCTGACTTAGAGGGCTTGGGTGGGGGGGCAGGGGTCATTCAATGCCCATCAGAAGCTGTCTGTGGTCCCAATTCCCTGGAACTGTATGTATGTGCACGTGCATGGAATATGAACACACACAAACACACTCTGTTTGGTTGTAATAAAATGTTACAAATATTTTTTGTGGGTGACCTTTGGCCAATCACTTGATCCACCTGACCTCCCTCGCAGGGTCGTTGTGAGGGTGAAACGAGGAATTGGAGGGCCATGTACATGGTTCTGAGCGGAAGGGCAGGATAAAAATGTTCCAGGAGGGTAGATTTCTAGCTCTCTTCCTGACCGGTAAGTCTGGAAGGAAAGTCGGCCGATTTTAGATCTTGGTGTCAGGCACAGCAACATCTCAAGAGACGCAAGCAGGGAGAAAGGCCAAACATTTATTTTGTACAATACATCCAGGCAACAGAGGCAAAGAAAAGCGAGTCTTGCTTTTTAAACCAGCTTCTGCCATTTATTTCCCTTTCATTCCATGTTTTTCTATTCTGTTCTCACAGTTGCTTGTGTCGCGGGTGTGTATGTGTTAATCCTGCCATGTCTCCCTGAAAAATAAATTACCATACAAGCCCACTTATCCTGAAGTGTAACTTCTCCCTGGGATTTCTAAACTAAGCAACATAAATCTAGATGTTCATCATTCCTTCCTATCCTGCACTTCACTTTTCAAAGAGCGGAAGACCTCGCATTCCCAACCAGAACAGGCTTACTTTTCAATTTATGTTGCTACGTGTGGAAAACGCAGAGTTGTTGAAAAATTATTCACAGCACCCCTCTCTTTACATGGCAGGTAGGAGGTTGGTCTCTCCAGCATAGGCTCCCTGTTTTGTTTTGTTTTAAGCTGGGGAGATTTCATGAAAGGAAGGAGGTCAGCAGCAGAGTCAGGAGAAGCGAGGGGAAGAGATGCCGGGCGAGGCCCCGGGGGCCCCCTGATGTCACTGGTGGTCCTGGCGGAAAGAGAAGGAATGTCAGTGGGTTGGCAGCAAGCGGGGTACCACTGAACCTCATTTCTGCCTGTCGTGGGCAGGTGGTGCCCGTTGCCTCCTACACTAAAGGTAAAGGTCCCTGGTGCAAGCACTGGGTCATTCCTGATCCATGGGGTGACGTCACATCCTGACGTTTCCTAGGCAGACTTTGTTTTACGGGGTGGTTTGCCAGTGCCTTCCCCAGTCTGGCTGGCTACCTCCTACACTACCGATCTGCAAAATAAAGGCAAAAATGAAAACAAGCTGCTTCTTGCTTCCGTGCTCAGACACACGGCTGCGTTTGTGTCCTGCAGAAACGCTGTTCTAACTGATGAGGAGGAGACCGACAGGCTGCCTACCTCTGGTAAGAAGCGTCGTTCGGATAAAATGGGAGATTAAACCACTCCCCTGAACTACCTGGATTATAAATACAGAGGATAAATAAGTGGGTTCTGTTTCTAATGTTGGCAAGCAATTAGTTTACCCCCAAAAGCAAACACTGGTTTTCTTACTGGGTGCGATGGTAATGTATCCTTCCGGCCTCCCACCCTTGAGCCCAATCTTCAGCTTGTTCAGCTCCGATTGCAGCTGTTTGACGATCCAATCTTTGACTGGCGGATTTTTCTCTTCCTTCTTCAGATCCTTCAGGTGTTTGCCCATCAAGCCCTTGACCTCAGAGGGCCTTAGTTTCTGTGGGTCAAGCAAAAGAGAAGAGGTTACAGGTGCGGAGTGTCCAAGTTTCGCACTGTCAAAACTTTTGCACGCTTCCGATACCCAAGTGCCAAAAGGGAGGGGGCAGGTGGGTTTAAATTAGCTTGGAATTTGAAAACTCCCACTTCAGACGGTTTTGAAGCCTGAAACAAACTCTGGATTTTGTACTCAAAGCCTGATCGGGCTGAAGAGAGGGTCCCACACGTACCAATATGGCATCCTTCCTCAGCTTCATGAACGTCTTGATGTCCATGTTGACTTTATTTTTGCTGAGTGACTTCAGATCCTTCAGATCCAGGAGGCCAATGTATTTGGGGCGAATCGCTTTCAGGGCTTCGGCATTCATTGGGCCCCCAGAATCAGTATATTGAGGAATGATTGCAGCAGCCTAAAAGAAATAATTTCTTAGCCCAAAGACAGCCTGCAAACCCTGGAGAAGACAATCCAGTGTGCTGCACACGGAAGAGCACACAACTTTTGTGTGGACTGGCAGTACCATAACCCAGGGAGTCAGCAGCTTTCCTATAAACCTATACAACTTTTATAAGAAGTATTACATGGCCTTTGCGCTGGATTTTGTTCTGGACAGGCGTGACTACCTGCAACCTCTGACTGAGTGCTGATGTTTATAACTTGAAAGGGGGAAAAGGCTCTAGGTTCCAGCAGCCATGAAACTGGTTTTGCACCTAGCACCACCCAAATCCCGTTCTGTCTGCAATGCATCTTGGTTCCGTTTTAAGCCTCTCCAGGTGGCAGATCTGGGGCCTTCCCGTCCTGCCCCGAACCCCATTTTCTCTCCCCACTCCCGCTTTTTTTCCTAGGTCTTCAACATCCAGACTATTGAAGAGTTCTGAGGCACTCAGAAGTTGGCACAGTTTTGTTAAATCTTTGGGGGTGGGTCCTAATCAAAAGGCGTTGCACGCTGGTTGTTTTCTGGCAGGTTTTCTGGGGGCCAACAGGAATCCCTGTCTATAGTTGAGAGGACGTACAGAAGCTGGGGATTCTGGAGGGCCTCTTTCAAGAAAAAGAAAGAAACCTGCGGGAGAAGGTCGGATGATGCCCCCAAAGGTTTCAAAGTTTCAGAAGCAAAATGTCTCCTCTGCCCTTCCTTACCTGTTCAGGCAGATACTGCTGGGCCAGCAGACAAGCAAGAGTTTTTGACGAGTTGAATCGCCACATTTTAATGTCCTTCAGGTCCATTAAAGCACTGAAACCTCCAAGGCTGCAGAGTACCGAATCCGGATATCCAGTCTTGGGGAATTCACAAGTAAAACTGAATGTGTGTGAATGCACAACAACCCCCACCATACCCACAAACCCCTTTCTCAGGACCGCTCTTAACCACTATACCATGCTGGCTTAATGCTTATGTTCTGCTCCAATTCTATTTTTTAGATTTCTAGCTGGTTCTAGACTTCTGCCATCCCAATCCTATTTCACTCTTTATTGGAAGTCCCATCACATTGTTTGTATCGGCTCACTCTGTGTCATCCGCCCTGAGCCCCAGGGGGAAAGGTGGACTATAAACAAGTGCACGACTATCTGTCCTCTTTGTCCCTCTTTGTCCCTTGTTCGGGTTGGAGTTCGGCCCGATTCCCACGTCTCTCCTGGCCCCTGACGCAAATCAAACTCTTCCCTACCTCATCCAATTTTTCTTTCATCACATCCAGCTGATCGTCAGTGAAAGCGAAGGTGGAGAGGGTGCCCAGATTCCCCAGGAAAACATCCTTTCTCAAACAGTCACATATCTCCTGAGTGGTATATTCAATTGGAAAGAGGGCGTCTTGTGCTATTTTGTCCATCACGATTTTTTCGGACGGGCACTGTGAAACTGTAGAGATTAGATACAAAGATTACCCACAGTCAAAGAATTTCCACACCTCAATGGCCAATGTAGGGTTGCCAAATCCAGGTTGGGAAAGCGAATAGGACTGTGTGTACAACTGTACTACTAGGTGCCATCAGGTAGCGACTGACCCAGGCTGAGCCCTCGTGGGGTTTTCAAGAGAAGACACGAGCAGAGGTGGACAGCGGAGCAACCCCAGTTCTCCCTGGGTGGCCTCTCATCCAAGTACTGACCACCAGAGCTGACCCTGCTTGGCTTTGCGCTCAGCCTAGTCTATCCCAGCTTCTTGGTCCCGTGGGGACTCAGTATCCCAAAAGCAAAACGAATGGGGAAGAAGCGGATTTGGGAGACTTCGTTGAAGGTTTGCCCACTTCGACTTCTGTCCAGAGTAGAGAGCAGTTCCTCTGGAGAAAACGGCCTTCCGAGGGCGAACGCCATGGTAGACCATAGAGTCTAGGGGAAACCTCTCCCCAGATTCTCTCCTACTTTAGGCCCTGCCCCAAATCTCTAGAAATTTCCCAGGCTGCAGTTGGCTATCCTACTTTATTGACAGAGATGGAGAGGGGACCTACCGTTGCCGTAGCCGCCGGTGCACTAGAAGGGGGAGAGAGAAAGAGAGAGATGAGGAGTCAGCAACGGTGGGCAGATGAACACCCAAGTGCAATTGGTGCCCTTTGTATACATTGAGCAAACTGATAGACCCGCAACGCAGACAGATCCAATCAGGAGAGCACAGCGCTGGGAGGAGAAAACCACAGCACAGAACTGACAAGACACAACCTGCTAAAACCCGGGTTTAAAAGCTGTCAGGAATATCCACTTTGTTATTTATTTTTTTTAAACCAAGAAGTTGGTTTTGGGTTGCATAAGATAACCCATTACCCTAGTTACGGAAAAGCTTGGGTTTGCGTATTTGGTAATGAGAAAAAGAGAGAAGGTGGACCAACTTTCTTGCAGTACCACCAAATAAATAGGCTTCTGTTTTGAACATATGAAGCTGCCTTACACAGAATCAAACAAGGTCAGCGTTGCCTGCTCAGACTGGCAGCAGCTCTTCAGGGTTTCAGGCAGAGGTCATTCACATCACCTACAGCCTGGTCCTGTTAACTGGAGATGCCAGGGATTGAACCTGGGACCTTCTGCATGCCGAGCAGATAATCTGCTTTGAGCCACAGCCCCTCCCCGTCAGTTTCCTTGAATTCAGAAGGGGGACCTTCAAAGACCTCCAGACTGAGGGAGATGGGAGTGGGAAGGGGGAAACTCAACAAACATTCACAGACAAAAAGTACTTCTCACCTCAAATGTCTCAGCGATGGTGGATGGCACCCAGCCTGGAAGACAAATTATTTTCTATAGGATTTCAGAGGAAAAAAAGAACAACAGATGCATTGCTTAGCCCCAAAGTGGACATAACTTGGCTAAAGCAGAATGCCCTCTGGCCTCCGCACCTCCCCAAAGATAGCAGCAGGAACACGCCCCGTTCTTCGGCTTGCAATTTCTGGTTTTCAGAAAGCGACTGGAATGGTGTCATAGGCAAAGCGGAGTCACGCTTAAAGAGCACGTGCAGAGTGCTTTCTGTCACCAACAGCTGGTAGATTAGGCTGAGTTGTGTGTGGCTGGCCCAGGGTCACCCAATGACCTTGCATGGCACAGTGGGGATTCGAACCTGGGTCTCCCAGATTTTTCTCTGACACTCTAGCCACTACCCCTCACTGGACCAGAACAACAAATGTTGTTTGCACCCAATCGTAACTGTACTCACCAGCCAAAAGCAGGCAGCTGAGGATGCTGGAGAGCTGGAACATTATTCCAAACGGACCGTGTCCCATGACTGGCTCCAGGCATGCCAGGAAAAAGTAAAGGACAGAATCAAATTGATATGCCAGCAGTGATCATTCTTTGAAAGCGTCCCTGATCCGTGATAGGGCAGGAAATGCGTTCAGAAGATACAAAAGTCACAGCTGTCAAAGTTAGGCAAAAAAATTAAAAAAAAAATACACTATAAAATACACTTCCACCTGAAGCGCCCTGAAGGCCAGGCTGACTTAGAATGCTAGAGTTGGAAGGGACCCACCAGGGTCATCTAGTCCAACCCCCAGCACAATGCAGGCAGGACATTCACAATTACCTCCCCCCCCCACACGCACCCCCAGTGCCCCCCCCCAACTCCATGCCCAGAAGATGGCCAAGGGTGCCCTCCCTCTCGTGATCTGCCTACGGTCACAGTATAAGGAAGAAGCCATTGAGCCATCCTGCCTTGAAAGTTTCACCCCCCCGGGAATTACAGCTGGGATAGTTTTGAGAACAGGTGAAACTAATGAGGAGGCAAGAAACCCAGGTCGGCAGTTAACTGAAAAAGGGAGGTTGCTCTGGGGTGTGTGTGTGTCTGGATTCGGGATTCTGTTTGGCTTTTACCGCACTTATATTCCCAGCGATGTATTAAGAGTTTGCAAACGTTATTAACAAATACCGTTCGCACTTTGTTTGGTCCCTTGAGCCGCGGAGGCGTCTTCCAACCATTTATAAGCCGTGGTATCCAAAAACCGTTTTAAAGCGGTGTTTTTTTAATAACATTTTCAAACTCTTAATACGTCGCTGGGAATACAAAGTGCGGTCACCCCCTTTGTTTTGCAGTGGCTGAGAATAAGAAGGAATAAGACCAGCTCTGCGCCTGCAAGTAGAGTAGATGGCTGGTTGCTTTGAGTTTGTAGTTTTCCTTTTTAAATCGCCTGTAACGGTGTGAGAACTCATTTTCTGTTTTGGCTCTCTCAGAGTAGAAAAGAGCAAGAGTCCAGTAGCACCTTAAAGACTAACAGGAAATATTTTTCACAGTAGGTAGCCGTGTTAGTCTGTTTGCTGTAGTCAAAAAGGGCAAGAGTCCAGTATCACCTTAAAGACTAACAAAAATATTTTCTGGTAGGGTATGAGCTTTCGTGAGCCACAGCTCACTTCTTCACTGGGGGGGTGTCCCTTTCTTGCTTACAGACAGCCGGCTAACCTAAAGCAACTTCTCACCCATTATGATAAACTACTTAACAAGAACATGGACTCTGGCACCAAGGCCTGCAACAAACCAAGGTGCCAACTTTGCCCTCATATAGATTCTAGGAACACCATCTCTGGACCCACCAATGTCAGCCATACTATCTCAGGTTCATATTCCTGCTCATCTTCTAATGTGATTTATGCCATCGCATGCCAGCAATGCCCTTCCACAATCTACATTGGACAAACAGGTCAGTCTCTTAGACAAAGATTAAATGGACATAAGTCTGACATCAGAAACCACAATATTCAAAAACCAGTGGGAGAACATTTCAACCTTCCAGGACATTCTGTTGCAGATTTAAGAGTAGCAGTTCTCTTACAAAGGAATTTCAAAGGGAGATCGGAAAGAGAAACTGCTGAATTACAGTTGATATTCAAACTAAAGTCAATGCATTTACCTGGGCTGAATAAAGACCTTGCATTCATGGCCCATTACCAATGCTGATTTCTCCACACCCATCTCTCCCCTGGACATCACAGACTCTTCTGCAGACCACACCTAATCCCATCACGCCTGCCATTCACATTTACATACTGTTAACATTTACCTACTAATGCTTGTCTGAATTCACTCTCCTCTACTTAAAGACAGATGGATTCACCTTCTAGCTGTATCTGAAGAAGTGAGCTGTGGCTCACGAAAGCCCATACCCTGCCAGAAAATATTTTTGTTAGTCTTTAAGGTGCTACTGGACTCTTGCCCTTTTAGAAAATATTTTTGTTAGTTTTTAAGATGCTACTGGACTCTTGCTCTTTTCTACTACTGCAGACAGACGAACACGGCGACCCACTGGGAATTATCAGAAACCAATAAACTTGTGTATATTTCTTAAGCAAAGGGGTGAGGCTCGTCCCTGTGTGGCTCTTCGCTGCCCAGAACGAACCTGCAGGCTGGAGGAGAAAAGCCTGAGTAGTGGGGAATTAGAGGCCCCCCAAAAAGGAGGTCTAGGTCTCTCTCTCTCGAGGGGAGACTAGGCCCGTGCACACAGCATCAGCCTTGCTGACAGGTGGCCATCCAGCCTCCGCTTCGAAACCTCCCGGGGAAGGAGAGGCTCAGCCACCTGCCGAGGGACCGGGGCACCAGCTCACCTGCCGAAGAGCCCAAGGTGGCTGGGCTGGGCTTCCCAGCTGATTGGCCGGGAGCCGCTTCAAACGAGCCAATCAGGCTCGGGGGTCCCGAGGGGGCGGGGGGCTGGCGGGCCTCCTCGCCGCCGGACCTGAGGTTCCCTCAGGTGCGGCTTCCCGGCAGGTAAGGAGGCTGTCCGGCACCGGGCCTGTTGTCCGGCGGCCGGCCCCAAGGCCGCTCCGCCGTGGCCTGCGAACAAGGCCCTGGGGAAAGGAGCCTAGCAGGGAGTTGCCGTGGCGACCGAGAGTCTTTCCGAATGTTTTGCTTCCCTTTATATTCCCTGCACCCTCTGTGGTTCCCCGTTAGTCTCGTGGCTTATTTCCAAGTCATATTCTGCTATTCACCGTGCCTGTTTCTCAATAAATCAACTTCTTATGGAACTTAAGAACAGAAGAAAGGCCCCGCTGGGTCAGGCCCAGGCCCATCAAGGCCAGCAGCCTGTCCACACAGTGGCCAACCAGGGGCCTCCAGGAAGCCCCCAAACAAGATGGCTGCAGCATCATTATCCTGCCTGTGTTCCACCACACCCAAATTAATAGGCACGCTCCTCTGATACTCGAGAGAATAGGTATGCAGCATGACCAGTATCCATTCTAACTAATAGCCATGAATACCCCTCTCCTCCATGAATATGTCCACTTCCCTCTTAAAGCCCTCCAAGCTGGCAGCCATCACCCCATCCTGGGGCAGGGAGTTCCACAATTTAACTATGCGTTGTGTGAAAAAATATTTCCTTTTATCTGTTTTGAATCTGTCCCCCTCCAGCTTCAGCAGATGACCCCCCCCCGTGTTCTAGTATTATGGGAGAGGGAGAAAACCTGCCTAAGGGTCGTTTTGTGGGATTGAGCTGGTGAACTCAGAGCGGACAGAGGCCTCTCGCTCACAGCCAGCTTCTGATTGTGGGCCAGCTCAGCTGGGTAGGTATCCTCACAAAGGTAAGTGGCTTCCTTCCCATAAGCGGGGGGGGGGGAAGGGGAGGGAGCAGAGAGGCTTCCCCCCCCCCCCGGTTTTCTTTGTAAGCTGCCTATGCAGCCTATGGCAGCTGCAAAGAAAGGCAGTTTGTGCAACGGGGCTCAAAGAGCTGGGGCGGAACTGGCAGGTAAGGGGTCAAGGGGCTAGGTACTTTTGCTCCCTCTTTCGTGGCTCCTTTTTTGGTTTCCCTTTCAACACCCAGGGAAGTTTTTGCAAAGAAGGACTGGTAACCTGCCCACGCCTGGGGAAAGAGATGGAAAAGGAGTCGTACACGTCTATTGCCTGCTAGGAGTCGTACACGTCTATTGCCTGCTGCCCTCGAAGGTACCCCGCGGAGAACCGCTTCTCTGGACACCCACTGGTAAATGGGATCTGTTAAGAGGCGGATACGCATTTCCAGCAGATGGTTGTAACAAGCCTTTGGGTGGCAAGTAACTCGGGCATAGAAGCAATGTTTGGGAACCCCAGGCTCTTCACGAAGTTTCTTTCTCAGCAAGTTCTTTTGTTTTGTTAACTAAACACTTGCTCCAGGGTATCGCCTCCCCCTACAGTGGGACAGCCTTTCCGTGGTTACAAAAAAATGCCTGCTTGGCATATGTTGTAGGAACAACTTTCTCATCTGTGGCTGTTCCTTAACATGCTCGGTTAATTGGTTGGGGGGGTTCATGTAGATTAATCCACTTTGCTGCCTACGGTGTTTGGCTTTGGATAGGCACAGCATAAGATATCCATTAATGTTCCCATTCAGAGTCTTGTGAGGTTTTGTTTTAAAGAAGAGATTCCTTCCATCCATAGCTTTCTAAGCCTTGTGACTATTTTTAAATATGTTCAGTTCTTATTTCAATAGGAACTAAGGGTGTGCATTGGAAGTACACAAATGTTTTAAAACTAAAAAAAAATGTCCAGTTTTAAATGCTTGGTAGTTTGTGATGCTAAATCATGTGTTTGTTGAGGGGAAGGGAAGGTGATTGTAAGCGGGTTTGATTCTCCCTTAAGTGGTAGAGAAAGTTGGCATATAAAAACCAACTCTTCTTCTTCAGTCCAAAATCCCAAAGGGCTGCTGACTTAGAGGCCTTGGGGGGGCAGGGGTCATTCAGTGCCCATCAGAAGCTGTCTGTGGTCCCAATTCCCTGGAAATGTATGTATGTGCACGTGCATGGAATATGAACACACACAAACACACTCTGTTTGGTTGGAATAAAATGTTACAAATATTTTGTGTGTGTGACCCTTGGCCAATCACTCGATCCACCTAACCTCCCTCGCAGGGTCGTCATGAGGGTGAAACGAGGAATTGGAAGGCCACATACATGGTCCTGAATGGGAGGGCGGGATAAAAATGTCCCAGCTGGGTAGATTTCTAGCTCTCTTCCTGACCGGTGAGTCTGGAAGAAGAGTCGGACGATTTTAGAACTTGGTGTCGGGCACAGCAACATCGCCAGAGACGCAAGCAGGGAGAAAGGCCAAACGTTTATTTTGCACAATACATCCAGGCAACAGAGGCAACGAAAAGCGAGTCTTGCTTTTAAAACCAGCTTCTGCCATTGATTTCCCTTTTATTCCATGTTTTTCTATTCTGTTCTCACAGTTGCTTGTGTCGCGGGTGTGTGTGTGTTAATCCTGCCATGTCTCCCTGATAAATAAGTTACCATACAAGCCCACTTATCCTCAAGCGTAACTTCTCCCTGGGATTTCTAGACTAAGCAACATAAATCGAGATGTTCACCATTCCTTCCTATCCTGCATTTGACTTTTCAGAGAGCGGAAGACCTTGCATTCTCAACTAGAACAGGCTTACTTTTCAATTGATGTTGCCACGTGTGGAAAACGCAGTAGAGTTGTTGAGGAATTATTCACAGTACCCCTCTCCTTACATGGCAGGTAGGAGGGATTTCCCCCCCTTCTTCCACACTCCATTCCCCCCCCCCCCACATACACACATTTCTCTGTTTTCCTATCACAGGCAGATGAGAGTTGGTAGAAATCCGCAGCAAAATGTTCCAGGTTGGTCTCTCCAGCATAGGCTCCCTGTTTTGTTTTAAGCTGGGGAAATTTCATGAAAGGAAGGAAGTCAGCAGCACAGTCAGGAGAAGCGAGGGGAAGAGATGCCGGGCGAGGCCTGGGGGGGGTGCCCTGATGTCTCTGGTGGTCCTGGCGGAGAGAGAAGGAACGTCAGTGGGTCGGCAGCAAGCGGGGTACCGCTGAGCCTCATTTCTGCCCTTTGGGGACAGGCTGTGCCCATTGGGTGGAAGCCTCCTACACTACCGATTTGCAAAATAAAGGCAAAAATGAAAAAAAGCTGCTTCTTGCTTCCGTGCTCAGACACACGGCGGCTTTTGTGTCCGGCAGAAATGCTGTTCTGACTGGGGAGGAGGAGACCGACAGGCTGCCTCCCTCTGGTAAGAAGCGTCTTTCGGATAAAACGGGAGAATAAACCACTGCCCTGAACTGCCTGGATTATAAATAAGGTAAAGGTCCCCTTTGCAAGCACCAGGTCATTCTTGACCCATGGTGTGATGTCACATCCTGACATTTTCTAGGCAGACTTTGTTTGCGGGGTGGTTTGCCAGTGCCTTCCCCAGTCATCTTCCCTTTACCCCCAGCAAGCTGGGTACTCCCTTTTACCGACCTCGGAAGGATAGAAGGCTGAGTCAACCTTGAGCCGGCTACCTGAAACCAACTTCCGTTGGGATCGAACTCAGGTCGTGAGCAGAGCTTTTAACTGCAGTAGTGCAGCTTACCACTCTGCGCCACAGGGCTCTTTTGGATTATAAATACAGAGGATAAATAAGTGGGTTCTGTTTCTAATGTTGGAGAGCAATTTAGTTTACCCCCACCCCCCAAAGCAAACACTGGTTTTCTTACTGTTGATTCTGGGTGTGATGTTCGCATATCATTCTGGCCTCCCACCCTTGAGCCCAATCTTCAGTTTGTCCAGCTCCGATTGCAGCTGTCTGACGATCCAATCTTTGACTGGCGGATTGTTCTCCTGCTTCTTCAGATCCTTTGTGTTTCTGCCCATCAAGCCCCTGACCTCAGAGGGCCTTAGTTTCTGTGGGTCAAGCAAAAGAGAAGAGGTTACAGGTGCGGGGTGTCCAAGTTTCGCACTGTCAAAACGTTTGCATGCTTCAAATACCCAAGTGCCAAACGGGGCAGGTGGGTTGAAGCGATCTTGGAATTTGAAAGCTTCCAGTTATGATTGTTTTGAAGCCTGAAACAAACTTTGGATTTTGTACTCAAAGCCTGATCAGGCTGAAGAGAGGGTCCCACACATACCAATATGGCATCCTTCCTCAGCTTCATGAACGTATCGATGTCCATGTTGACGTTATCTTTGCTGAGTGCCTTCAGATCCTCCCCGGGAGCCCCCTCTGGAGGAAAGGAGAGAGACGAAAACATGGTACCCTTCATCAGCCTTCCATTTTTAAAATGGTCTACCTGCCCCCCTTAATTTCAAAATCCCTCCAGCAATTTCAAGTCTTTACACACAGAGAGACTTGTTCTTGTCAAGAGTTTCTCCCTTGGGACTTTATCCGTATGGCGAGTAAAAAATGTGATTTTCCACCATTTTAGCTGCGTGGGCTAATCTTTCCGAAAGCGACTGGAAAGAATAGGAACAAAATCCTGCCAGCAATTGTGGTTCCTTAAGGGAAGATGACTGGCTGCCACGTAGCATGTGAACAACAACGGTCCGTTTGTTGAGCTACAGACAGATTGCCCGCCGAGAACCCTGCAATTCTTTAAGATGCAAAGGAATTTCAAGATCTGATTCCACCTCAGTTTCCAAACAACTGTGATGCTCTGTTTGGAGAACAACTTTATTTTTTCCAGGCACACTTCCGCTTACCTAGATAGGGCTTGATGCATTTGTAATAGTCAGGGAAGCTGTGTCGGTCAGAGAAAGCCCGCTTGGCTTGAGGATACAGGATGTCTTTGGTGGCTTGGTTGCAGTTGGAAATATTTAGGGGATCAGCCCCTCTGCCGAAAAAGACAAAGGAGATGAGTCCAGGGCAAAATTAATGCCAAGAGTTTGAACTATCACCGCCTCCTTTTGTGGGGAGATGGCTAGGGGGTGTGAGATTTCATTTAAGACCCCCGTCTATGTTCGCTAGGCAGAAATCGGTCTTCGAAACAAGACAAAAGCTGTTCAAGGGGTTCACTCACCTGATGACGTTTTCATCAATCTTCTTAAGCTGATCTGGATCCAGGAGACAGATGTATTTGGGGCCAATCGCATTCAGGGCTTCGGCATTCATTGGGCCCCCAGAATTGGTATACTGACGAATGATTGCAGCGGCCTAAAAGAAATAGTTTCTTAGCCCAAAGACAGCCCACAAGCCCTGGAGAAGACAATCCAATCTGCACACACACCGAAGAGCACACAACTTTTGTATGGACCGGCGGTGCTATAACCCAGGGAGACAGCTACTTTCCTATAAACCTATACAACGTTTATAAGAAGTATTACACAGCTTTTGCTCTGGATTTTGTTCTGCTCAGGCGTGAAGACCTGCAACCTCTGACTGAGTGCTGATGTTTATAACTTGAAAGGGGGAAAAGGTTCTAGGTTCCAGCAGCCATGAAACTGGTTTTGTACCTAGCACCACCCAAATGCTGTTCTGTCTGCAAGTCATCTTGTGTTCCTTTTTAAGTCTCTCCAGGTGGCAGATCTGGGGCCTTCCCGTCCTGCCCTGAACCCCATTTTCTCTCCCCACTCCCGCTTTTTTTTCCTAGGTCTTCAACATCCAGACTATTGAAGAGTTCTGAGGCACTCAGAAGTTGGCACAGTTTTGTTAAATCTTTGGGGGTGGGTCCTAATCAAAAGGCGTTGCACGCAGGTGGTTTTCTGGGGGCCAACAGGGATCCCTGTCTATAGTTGAGAGGACGTACAGAAGCTGGGGATTCTTTAAAGAAAAAGAAAGAAACCTGCGGGAGAAGACCGGATGATGCCCCCAAAGGCTTCAAAGTTTCAGAAGCAAAATGTCTCCTCTGCCCTTCCTTACCAGTTCAGGCGAATACTTCTGGGCCAGCAGCAAAGCAAGAGTTTTTGGCGAGTTGAACCTCCACATTTTAATGTCCTCCAGGTCCATATCATCACTGAAACCTCCAAGGCAGCAGAGTACCGTATCTGGATATCCAGTCTTGGGGAATTCACAAGTAAAACTGAATGTGTGTGAATGCACAACAACCCCCACCACACCCACAAACCCCTTTCTCAGGACGACGGAGCCGGAGGCGAGCGCCACCCTTAGCAGAAGCGATCCGCAGAATCCAACCCAGTTAAAACAGACTCAGCTCAATACCGCCTGATATAGGCTGTGGTTAGGGTTGCCAACTCAATGTTGGGAAATTCCTGGAGGTTTTGGGGGTGGAGCCTGGGGAGGGGAAGGGGTTCAGCAGGGATGGGATGTCACAAAGTCCACCATCCAAAGCTGCCATTTTCTCCAGGGGAACTGATCTCTATAACCTGGAGATCTCCAGCCACACCTGGAGACTGTGGCAGCCCTAGCCTAAGGTCTATACTACTGTGTACAGCTTGCTGTAAGTAGGATCCTACTATGCAAATTTTGTATCATTTAATGTCTCACGTTAAGAAGAAGAAGAGTTGGCTTTTATGTGCCGACTTTCTCTATCACTTTAGGCAGAATCAAACTGGCTCACAATCACCTTCCCTCCCCCCCTCCCCACAACAGACACCCTGTGAGCTAGGTGGGGGCTCAGAGAACTGTGACTAGCCCAAGGTCACCCAGTTGGCTTTGCGTGTAGGAGTGGGGAAACAAATCCAGTTCACCAGATTAGGCTCCACCGCTCGTGTGGAGGAGTGGGGGAATCACACCTGGTTCACCAGATCAGACTCCAAACGCTCCAAACCACTGATCTTAACCACTATACCATGCTGGCTTAATGCTTATGTTCTGCTCCAATTCTATTTTTTAGATTTCTAGCTGGTTCTAGACTTCTACCATCCCAATCCTATTTCACTCTTTTTTTGAAGTCCCATCACATTGTTCGCATTGGCTCACTCTGTGTCATCCGCCCTGAGCCCCAGGGGGAAAGGCGGACTCTAAACAAGTGCACGACTATCAGTCCTCTTTGTCCCTCTGGGCACTTCGGGTTGGAGTTCGGCCCGATTCCCACGTCTCTCCTGGCCCCTGACGCAAATCAAACTCTTCCCTACCTCTTTCAACTTTTCCTTGATCAAAACCAGCTGCTCATCAGTGAAAGCGAAGGTGGAGAGGGTGCCCAGATTTCTCAGGAAAACATTTTCCTCCAAACAGTCACACATCTCCTGAGTGGAATAGTCAATCGGGAACATCTCGTCTTGTGCTATTTCGTCCGTCACGATTTTTCCGGGCGGGCACCGTGGAACTGTAGAGATTAGACACAAAGATTACCCATGGTCAAAGAATTTCCACACCTCAATGGCCAGTGTAGGATTTCCAAATGCAGGTTGGGAAAGCGAATAGGGCTGTGTGTACAACTGTACTACTAGGTGCAATCAGGTGGCGACTGACCCAGGCTGACCCCTCATGGGGTTTTCAAGAGAAGACACGAGCAGAGGTGGACAGCAGAGCAACCCCAGTTCTCCCTGGGTGGCCTCTCATCCACAGCTCACCCTGCTTGGCCTTGCGCTCAGCCTAGTCTATCCCAGCTTCTAAGGCCCGTGGGGACTCAGTATCCCAAAAGCAAAATGAATGGGGAAGAAACGGATTGAAGGGTTGCCCACTTCCGGGTGAGGCCTGGAGTTCTCCTGGAATTACAACTGCTGTCCAGACTAGAGAGGAACTGCTCTCTAGACTATGATAACCATCTCCAAGTACTTGAAGGGCTGTCATATAGAAGAGGGTTCCCAGTTGTTTTCTGTTGCCCCAGAAGGTCAGACCAGACCAACGGGTTAAAATTAAAGCAAAAGAGTTTCCGTCTAGACATTAGGAACAACTTTCTAATAGAGTGGTTCCTCGGTGGAACAGGCTTCCTCTGGAGGTGGTGAGCTCTCCTTCCCTGGAGGTTTTTAAGCAGAAGCTAGATGGACATCTGTCAGCAATGCTGATGCTATGGATTTAGGCAATTAATGAGAGGGAGGGTATCTTGGCCATTTTCTGGCCATGGAGTAGGGGGTCACTGGGTGTGTGGAGGGGAGGTAGTTGTGAATTTCCTGCATTGTGCAGGGGGTTGGACTAGATGACCCTGGTGGTACCTTCCAACTCTATGATTCTATGATTCCTCTGGAGAACATGGCAGCTTCTGAGGGCGAACTCCATGGTATACCATAGAGTCTAGGTGAAATCTTTCCCCATATTCTCTCCTCTTTAGGCCCGGCCCAAATCACTATAAATTTCCCAGTCTGCAGTTGGCTGTCCTACTTTATTGACAGAGATGGAGAAGGAACATACCATTGGGAGAGTCGCTGGCGCACTGGAAGGGGGAGAGAGAAAGAGAGAGATGAGGGGTCAGCAACAGTGTGAAGATGAACACCCAAGTGCAATTGGTGCCCTTTGTATACATTGAGCAAACTGATAGAACCACAATGGAGACAGATCCAAACAGGAGAGCTGGGAAGAGAAAACCACAGCACAGAACTGATGTGACGAAACCTGCTAAAACCCGGGGATAAAAGACACAATTTGACTCGAACCTGTCAGGAATGTCCGCTTTGTTATTTTTTTTTAAACCAAGAACTTGGTTTTGGGTTGTATAAGATAACCCATTACCCTAGTTACGGAAAAGCTTGGGTTTGCGTATTTGGTAATGGGTAAAGAGAGAAGGCGGACCAACTTTCTTGCGGTACCCTGAAATATGCTTCTGTTTTGAACATATGAAGCCGCCTTATACAGAATCAAACAACGTCAGTGTTGCCTACTCAGAGGCAGCAGCCCTTCAGGGTTTGAGGTAGAGATCTTTCATGTCACCTACAGCCTGGTCCTGTTAACTGGTGATGCCGGGGATTGAACCTGGGACCTTCTGCATGCCAAGCAGATAATCTGCTTTGAGCCACAGCCCCTCCCCATCACTGTTTCCTTGGATTCAGAAGGAGGGACCTTCAAAAACCTTCAGAAGGGGGTGGGAGTGGGAAGGGGGAAACTCAACAAACATTCACAGACAAAAAGTACTTCTCACCACAGGTTTCTTCTCAGATTCAGCGATGGTGGATGTTATCCAGCCTGGAAGACAAAATATTTTCTATAAGATTTCAGAGGAAAAAAAGAACAACAGATGCTTAGCCCCAAAGTGGACATAACTTGGCTAAAGCAGAATGCCTTCAGGCCTCTGCACCTCCCCAAAGATAGCAGCAGGAACACGCCCCGTTCTTCAGCTTGCAATTTCTGGTTTTCAGAAAGCGATTGGAATGGTGTGATAGGCGAAGCGGAGTCACGCTTAAAGAGCACGTGCAGAGTGCTTTCTGTCACCAACAGCTGGTGCTCAGAGATGAAAAGCGATTGGATTCCAGCTTTGCTCTGTGCATGGCCGACAGCTTTGGGAACATTTCGTTTCAGAAATGTAGGGGGGGGTTGGCTGGATGGACCCCCCAGTTTGTGGCTCAAGGGGTTTCAAGCCCCTCATCCCCCGCCGGTGACCAGGGGGGATCTGGCAACCCTAATTTCAAACCATCACCCCAATGTCTGCGTTGGCAGTTCCACTATCCTCTTTGGGGTGTTTATCTGCACTGTTTACTCAGAATCCAGGAGTCTGAATTCGCCTGCTGTCAGATGGCCCAGGCGGAGCACGCGGCTGCTTGTTCTTCGGCTGGTCTCTTTACATGTTTTTCGGGTGTCAGGATTTCCCCTAATCTCTATGGCATTTCACGGACCGTAGAACTATCTCCTTACAAGCCTCCCTGATGTTGAATTGAGCCCCGTCTTTGATTTTTTTATTATTTTACTTCATTATTCATTTACTGCGCTTATACCTTGCATGCCTTCCCAACGGGGCTGCAATGTAGCCTAAATCATTCCCCTCTCCTCCATTTTATTCTCACAACAGCACTGACAGGTAGATTAGGCTGAGTGTGTGTGGCTGGCCCAGGGTCACCCAGGGAGCTTGCATGGTAGTGTGGGGATTCGAATCTGGGTCTCCCAGGTTCTTTGTTTGACCCTCTAGCCACCACCCCTCACTGGACCAGAGCTTCCATGATAGTGCCTGAACCTCTTACCCCAGCATCATGAACCAAGAGAGAACTCTGGGTTTTTGTTAAAGGCTAAGTAATGTTTTCTCCAAGTGTCTCGGATAGACCACAGAAGGCTGATAGCAACTCACAGTTCTTGGGAGCTCCATTTGCACCCAATCAGCTGCAGTGCAGGGGTGGTGGTGGTGGGTGGGGCTTGTACCCACCGTTGCTTCTGGGGTCCTCGTCCCTGCTGGACCGGTCTGAGCTGAACTGACTCTTGGTAGCACGTGGGGAGATGCACATTGCCTCCTGAGCCCGTGCCCCACGGTCACTTGGGGCAGGGCCTTGAACCCACACTACTGACCCCTGATCAAAGCTCTTTCCTCAACATTCTTTGGATGTCTTGTCCAAGCCCACCCCCACATTTCTCTTTTGATGAAACTCAGGGGCATAATAAGGGAAGCTGGGGGATCTACCCCACTCCCTGGTAAATTTAGCTACTCTCCAAACTATCTTTTGCTTCTCTCAACCTGGTTCCAGATCCTCTGCAAATTTTTGCAGTAGACAAATGTTGTTTGCACCCAATTGTAACTGTACTCACCAGCCAGAAGCAGGCAACTGAGGATGCTGGAGAGCTGGAACATTATTCCAAACGGACCCTGTCCCATGACTGGCTCCAGGCACACCAGAAAAAAAATAAATAAATGACAGAATCAAATTGATATGCCAGTGATCATTCTTTTAAAGTGTCTTGATCCGTAAAAGGGCAGGAAATGCATTCAGATGATACAAAAGTCACAGCTGTCAAAGTTAGACAAAAAAAAGGAAGGAAAACACATCTCGCAAAAATAAATTATCAGGAGACCGTGATTGTGACAGAGAACTCTCTAAGCATTTGCTTCTTGAGACCTTCATGCTAGTAATTCCGTGTGATCTATTATTATTAATAAAAATAGCAATGCTCATAATGAATATATTGCCATGCGGTCTTAGCTTCCTCCCCCCCTCCAAGCAAAATGAGTCTCTTGCTCTTTAAAGATTAACTGATTGGTTTCAGCAGGCACCCTCACAGGCTAGGGCTCCTCCATCAGATTTATATCGCACTTCAGGGAATGAAGCGATAAGAAAGAGGCTTTGGATCGACGTCTACAATGTAAGAAGCAGCTCAGAGAATGAGAAGTCAGAAGCATTCACCCCAAAAGACCCCGGGGGGTGGGGGGAGAAGAATGCACAGAAAAAGGGGCATATTTTCCAAGCCCGGTACCTACCGCTCTCTCCTCCTGGCATGTAGGACTGACAGCTCCGGCAGCTCTCGGCGGCTTTTCACTGCGGAGGGCAGGGTGTGGCCCTTTTGGATCTAAGCCCTTCACCTGGAATGACAGGACAGGTTGTCAGGTGCCCTGCCACACCTGGGGCTTGTGGAAGTCAACCAAAAACACAGTTTGGCTGCCCAGCTGGGTGGCATTTGTGTACATATGTTATTTCTCACCATACCACAGAAACAGGAAGCTGATGGGAAAGGCCCAGTAGTCTTCCACACCTGGGCTACCCCGGGTTAAACGGGGAGGGGGGAAGATTTGGAGTGTTATCCATGTGCCTGGCTAGTACATGCCTGACCTGACCTTCCTCCAAAGAGGCCAGCAGAGGCCTACACCCTTCTTCCCCCCTTTTACCATCACAACAACCCTGTGAGGTTGGTTATATTTTCAATGGGGGGATCCATTTTCCTCCCAGCATGCCAAGCTATAAATCAATAATAAATAGCTTAATTTGAGCATGATTTCGTGCGACACCTGAGCCAAGCTGTCAAGGAGAGACTAAGAGCAAGATCGAAATCAGACAGGGATCACTTCTGGGCCGTGGAACCTATTGCAAAGAGGTCTGGAGGATGCAATGTGCATGCACTTTCCTCCGTTTCCCCCTTTCCATAAAATACACTATAAAGTGGCATCCTGGGGAAAAGAAGGGGTGCTCTGGAGGACCTCTTTTATATCCAGTGCAGCAGCAAAACAGCTCCTACAACCTTGGATCAACGAGAGGAGGCAACAGTAGGTCCGTGATGTAACAACTACCTGTTTACTTCCTGCTTCACTGCCGTGCTAGAGAGTCCCTAATATTCTACGGTATTTTAAAACAAAAGCTCTTTTAAGCTATTTGGACTATTTCAAGTATATTTCTTTGGGCGAACCTGCAAAATAGACTGATTTACTTTACCCATGATATAAGATCAGTGTTTTAGAACCTGCCAAAATATCTGAATTTTTTTGTCTTCAATATAAATGTCTGGATCCAGTCAAAGATCTGGATCCTTGCATAGTGCTTCCCCTGCATTATTAAAATTAAAAGAATCCCAGCAAGAGGCAACGATGGAATGGATAAGAAAATGCAAGATATGTTGGCCAAACAAATAGAAACATTTACTAAGCAATATGAACAAATGTCTAAACATCAGGAACAACTATCAAAACAGATGGAACAACTGACTACAACGTTGACTGCAGTGATGAATACCTCCACCCAGTCCATTAACCAAAAATTGGACACAGTTTCTGAAGAGATCAAAGATATAAAAACTCAAGTTACAACACTGAAAACTGTCATGAAGACTATGGACTCTTCTGTTAAAAAAGTGATTGAAGAACAAAAGGAGGTGAAGAAGAAAGTGGAGAGCCATGATAGACAATTTGATGGTATACATACCCAAGATTTGGGCAAGTAAATCAATTTTTACACAACTACGTAAGGTACATATTTTACTGAGAACATTCTCTGACCATAATCCGGTCTCCTTTGAATGGAACAATAGACAAGCATCTAGATGGAGACTAAATGATCGACTTTTAAGAGATGAGAAAATAAAAACAGAACTGGACATTCTCATAAAAGACTTTTTTTAGTTCAATATGAATGGAGAAACTACTTTGAATATTGTATGGGATGCCTTTAAAGCAGTCATTAGAGGTTTTATGATACAGAAAAATACGGCATGGAAGAAAAAGCAGTTACAATTGACAAATAATATATTTTGGGATTTACAATGTTTAGAACAACAGCTTATTTTGGAGACCCAAGAAGACCCAAAAAAGCTATATTGCTTAAGTTGTAGGCTTCCAAACTTATTTTCTTCCACTCTTGAGTCGATAAGTGCCATTCACACCTATGTGGGAAACAAAGTAACAACCACCTTGCGGTGCGGGCTGATTCTTCCTGCTGTCCCTACTCTTTAAGATGGGCGCTGGCATGGTCTTCTCAGGAGGGCTTCCACCTGAAGCGCCCTGAAGGCCAGGCTGACTTAGAATCATATAATCCTGGTGTTGGAAGGGACCACCAGGGTCATCTAGTCCAACCCCCTGCACAATGCAGGAAATTCACAATTGCCACCCCCAGTGACACCTACTCCATGCCCAGAAGATGGCCAAGATGCCCTCCCTCTCATGATCTGCCTAAGGTCACAGAATCAGCATGGCTGACAGATGGCCATCTAGCCTCTGCTTAAAAACCTCCAGGGAAGGAGAGCTCCCCACCTCCCGAGGAAGCCTGTTCCACCGAGGAACCGCTCTAACTGTTAGAAGGTTCTTCCTAATGTCTATATGGAAACTCTTTTGATTTAATTTCAACCCGTTGGTTCTGGTCCAACCTTCTGGAGCAACAGAAAACAGAAACCTGGGGCTCATCTTCTTGTCTTCTCCTTCCAGCCTCGGCTTCCTCCCCGTCTCTCCGCTGCCTTCTTCTGATGCCGTCCCTCGCCGTTGGACTCTCTGTTCTCAGGAGGCTTTTCTGAGACCGTCGTTGCTGGCGGCCCTGGGCTAGATTGCCTCCTCCTCCTCCTCCTCCCCCTGTCCCCAGCAGGTGTTGGTGACAGCAAGCATGAAAACCTCAGAATTTGACCAGGGAAGCCAGGTCAACCCCAGCCTTATCTAGACTACGGGCCGCATCCAGCTTCAGGCACCGAACAGCCAACGTTTTGAGGTGCTTATCCTCCGAACGTGAAGTTGTGTTTTCTTCCCCGCTCCCCTCTGCCGTGCCCTGAGATCTCCTTGGCAGGTGAGACAGAAGCGACACCAGCCAAACCACCTGGATCCTGCGTGGGTCACTCTGGGATCACGGCAACAACAATTTAATCAGTCCCCGGCAACGAGACGAAAAGGACCGGATGGACAAATATTGCCGGACAGCCACGTTTTGGTGAACAAAAGAAGAGTTCATCCTACGGTTATTCAACAGAAAAGCACTGTGGAAGTGTGGATGGACGTGGCAGCCTGAGATGCGTCACGCCTGGGTGAGCGGAGGTCCCCGTAAGCAGATCAGAAGTGACGGAGATGGGGGGGGGGGGCAGGGAGAGAATGGCATTTTCCCCAGTGGCAAAACCAGAGCTTCCCTTAGGCGGGAGCCTCTGTCTTATTTACCTAACCTGTAAAGAGCAGCAGCCCAGATTTTGCAGGGTGTGAGATCAGGGGGTCCCTCTTAAGGGCCCTCTCAGCCTGTTGCTGAGAGCCAGCGTGGTGTAGTGGTTAAGAGCGGTGGTTTGGAGGGGTGGACTCTAATCTGGAAAACCGGGTTTGATTCCCCCACTCCTCCTCCACATGAGCGGAGGAGGCTGATCTGGTGAACTGGATTTGTTCCCCTGTTCCTACACACGAAGCCAGCTGGGTGACCTTGGACTAGTCACGGCTCTCTCAGCCTCACCCACTTCACAGGGTGTCTGTTATGGGGAGGGGAAGGGAAGGAGATTGTAAGCGGCTTTGAGTCTCCCTTAAGTGGTAGAGAAAGTCGACATATAAAAACCAACTCTTCTTCTTCAGTCCAAAATCCCAAAGGGCTGCTGACTTGGCTTGGGGAGGGAGAGGGGTCATTCAGTGCCCACCAGGAGCTGTCTGTGGTCCTAATTCTCTGGAACTCTATGTGCACGTACATGGAATATGAACACACACAAACACACCCTGTTTGGTTGGAATAAAATGTTACAAATATTTTTTGTGTGTGACCCTTGGCCAATCACTCGATCCACCTAACCTCCCTCGTAGGGTCGTCGTGAGGGTGAAACGAGGAATTGGAAGGCCGCGTACATGGTCCTGAATGGGAGGGTGGGATAAAAATGTCCCAGCTGGGTAGATTTCTAGCTCTCTTCCTGACCAGTGAGTCTGGAAGGAGAGCCGGCCGATTTTTGATCTTGGTTTCGGGCACAGCAACATCGAAAGAGACGCAAGCAGGGAGAAAGGCCAAACGTTTATTTTGCACAATACATCCAGGCAACAGAGGCAACGAAAAGCGAGTCTTGCTTTTAAAACCAGCTTCTGCCATTGATTTCCCTTTTATTCCATGTTTTTCCATTCTGTTCTCACAGTTGCTTGTGTCGCGGGTGTGTGTGTGTTAATCCTGCCATGTCTCCCTGATAAATAAGTTACAATACAAGCCCACTTATCCTGAAGCGTAACTTCTCCCTGGGATTTCTAGACTAAGCAACATAAATCTAGCTGTTCACCATTCCTTCCTATCCTGCACTTCACTTTTCAGAGAGCAGAAGACCTCGCATTCCCAACCAGAACAGGCTTACTTTTCAATTTATGTTGCCACGTGTGGAAAACGCAGTAGAGTTGTTCAAAAATTATTCACAGCACCCTCTCTTTACATGGCAGGTAGGAGGTTGGTCTCTCCAGCATAGGCTCCCTGATTTCTTTTGTTTTAAACTGGGGAAATTTCATGAAAGGAAGGAGGTCAGAAGCAGAGTCAGGAGAACCAATCTGCAAAATAAAGGCAAAAATGAAAACAAACTGCCTCTTGCTTCCGTGCTCAGACACACAGCGGCTTTTGTGTCCTGCAGAAAAGCTGTTCTGACTGGGGAGGAGGAGACCGACAGGCTGCCTCCTTCTGGTAAGAAGCGTTGTCGGATAAAACGGGAAAATAAACCACTGCCCTGAACTAACTGGATTATAAATACAGAGGATAAATAAGTGGGTTCCGTTTCTAATGTTGGAGAGAAATTTTGTTTACCCCCACCCCCCAAAGCAAACACTGGTTTTCTTAGTTATTTCTGGGTGTGATGTTCATGTATCCTTCCGGCCTCCCACCCTTGAGCCCAATCTTCAGCTTGTCCAGCTCTGATTGAAGCTGTCTGACGATCCAATCTTTGACTGGCGGATTGTTCTCCTCCTTCTTCAGATCCGGCAGGTGTTTGCCCATCAAGCCTTTGACCTCAGAGGGCGTTAGTTTCTGTGGGTTGAGCAAAAGAGAAGAGGTTACAGGTGCGGAGTGTCCAAGTTTCGCACTGTCAAAACGTTCACACGCTTCCGATACCCAAGTGCCAAACGGGAGGGGGCAGGTGGGTTGAAGTTATCTTGGAATTTGAAAACTCCCACTTCAGACGGTTTTGAAGCCCGAAACAAACTCTGGATTTTGTACTCAAAGCCTGATCGGGCTGAAGAGAGGGTCCCACACGTACCAATATGGCATCCTTCCTCAGCTTCATGAACGTCTCGATGTCCATGTTGACGTTATCTTTGCTGAGCGCCTTCAGATCCTCCCCGGGAGCCCCCTCTGGAGGAAAGGAGAGAGACGAAAACGTGGTACCCTTCATCAGCCTTCCATTTTGAAAATGGTCTGCCTGCCCCCCTTAATTTCAAAATCCCTCCAGCAATTTCAAGTCTTTACACATAGAGAGACTTGTTCTTGTCATGAGTTTCTTCTTTGGGACTTTATCCGTATGGTGAGTAAAAAAATGTGATTTTCCACCATTTTAGCTGGGTGGGCTAATCTTTCCGAAAGAGACTGGAATAGGAACAAAATTCTTCCAGCAATTGTGGTGCCTTAAGGGAAGATGACTGGCTGCCACGTAACACGTGAAGAACAACGGTCCATTTGTTGACCTACAAACAGATTGCCCACCGAGAACCCTGCAATTCTTTAAGATGCAAAGGAATTTCAAGATCTGATTCCAACTCAGTTTCCAAACAGCTATGATGCTCTGTTTGGAGAACAACTTTACTTTTCCAAGCGCGACGCTTCCGCTTACCTAGATAGGGCTTGATGCGTTTGTAATATTCAGGGGAGTTGTGTCGATAAGAGAAAGCCCGCTTGGCTTGAGGATACAGGATTTCTTTGGTAGCTTGGTTGCAGTTGGAAATATTTAGGGGATCAGCCCCTCTGCCGAAAAAGACAAAGGCGATGAATACAGGGCAAAATTAATGCCAAGAGTTTGAATTATCACCACCTCCTTTTTGAGGGAAGGTGGGGGGAGTGTGAGATTTCATTCAAGACCCCCGTCCACGTTCGCTAGGCAGAAAGCGGTCTTCGCAACAAGACAAAAGTGGTTCAAGCGGCTCACTCACCTGATGGCATTTTCATCAATCTTCTTAAGCTGATCTGAATCCAGGAGGCAGATGTATTTGGGGCCAATCACATTCAGGGCTGTGGCATTCATTGGGCCCCCAGATTTGGTATATTGACGAATGATTGCAGCGGCCTAAAAGAAATAATTTCTTAGCCCAAAGACAGCCTGCAAGCCCTGCAGAAGACAATCCAATCTGCACCACACCGAAGACCACACAACTTTTGTGTGGACCGGCAGTGCCATAACCCAGGAAGACAGCGGCTTTCCTATAAACCTATACAACTTTTATAAGAAGTATTACACAGCCTTTGCCCTGGATTTTGTTCTGAACAGGCGTGGCTACCTGCAACCTCTGACTGAGTATTGATGTTTATAACTTGAAAGGGGGGAAAGCCATAGTTTCTAGGTTCAGGCAGCCATGATTTTGCACCTAGCACCACCCAAATCCCGTTCTGTCTGCAACGCATCTTGTGTTCCGTTTTAAGCCTCTCCAGGTGGCAGATCTGGGGCCTTCCCGTCCTGCCCCGAACCCCATTTTCTCTCCCCACTCCCGCTTTTTTTCTAGGTCTTCAACATCCAGACTATTGAAGAGTTCTGAGGCACTCAGAAGTTGGCACAGTTTTGTTAAATCTTTGGGGGTGGGTCCTAATCAAAAGGCATTGCAACCAGGTTGTTTTCTGGCGGGTTTTCTGGGGGCCAACAGGAATCCCTGTCTATAGTTGAGAGGAAGTATAAAAGCTGGGGATTCTGGAGGGCCTCTTTCAAGAAAAAGAAAGAAACCTGCGGAAGAAGAAAAGCAGGTCGGATGATGCCCCCACAGGCCTCAAAGTTTCAGAAGCAAAATGTCTACTCTGCCCTTCCTTACCTGTTCAGGCAAAGGATCCTGGTCCAGCAGCGAAGAAAGAGTTTCTAACGAGTTGAACCTCCAATTTTTAATGTCCTCTGGGCCCATTGCAACCATAAAACCTCCAAGTTGGCGGAGTACTGAATCCGGATATCCAGTCTTGGGGAATTCACAAGTAAAACTGAATGTGTGTGAATGCACAACAACCCCCACCACCCCCACAAACCCCTTTCTCAGGACAACGGAGCCAAAGGCGAGCGCCACCCTTAGCAGAAGCGATCTGCAGAATCCAACCCAGTGAAAACAGACTCAGCTCAATACCGCCTCATATAGGCTGTGGTTAGGGTTGCCAACTCAATGTTGGGAAATTCCTGGAGGTTTTGGGGGTGGAGTCTGGGGAGGGGAAGGGGTTCAGCAGGGATATGATGTCACAGCGCCCGCCATTCAAAGCTGCCACTTTCTCCAGGGGAACTGATCTTTATAGCCTGGAGATCTCCAGCTACCACCTGGAGACTGGCAACCCTAGGCCGTGGTCTATACTACTGTGTATAGCTTGCTGAAAGTAGGATCCTACCATGTAATTTTTGCATCATTTAATGTCTCATGTTAATGCTTATGCCCATCTTCAAGCACCTGAAGGACTGTCATATGGAGGATGGTACCGAGTTGTTTTCTGTTGCCCCAGAAGGTCGGACCAGAACCAACGGGTTGAAATTAAATCAAAAGAGTTTCTGTCTAGACATTAGGAAGAATTTTTCTAACAGTCAGAGCGGTTCCTCAGTGGAGCAGGCTTCCTCGGGAGGTGGTGGGCTCTACTTTCCCTGGAGGTTTTTAAGAAGAGGTTAGACGTCAGCAATGCTGATTCTATGACCTTAGACAGATGATGAGAGGGAGGGTACCTTGGCCATCTTCTGGGCATGGAGTAGGGGTCACTGGGGGTGTGTGTGGGGGGGAGGGAGTTGTGACCTTCCTGCATTGTGCTAGGGGTTGGACTTGATGACCCTGGACTAGATGAACCTTCCAACTCTATGATTCTGCTTCAATTCTATTTTTCAGATTTCTGGCTGGTTCTAGACTTCTCTAATTCTATTCCTCTCCTTATTGAAAGTCCCTTCACATTGTTCGTATCGACTCACTCTGTTTCATCCGCCTTGAGCCCCACCGGGAAAGGCAGACTATAAATAAATGCATGACTCTCAGTCCTCTTTGTCCCTCTGATTTCTGGGCACTCTGGGTTGGAGTTCGGCCCGATTGTCACGTCTCTCCTGGCCCCTGACGCAAATCAAACTTTTCCTTACCTCGTTCAACTTTTCCTTCACCACATCCAGATGCTCGTCAGTGAAGGGGTAGGAGGACATTATTTCCAGATACTTCTCGAGGATGGTCACATCCAAACAGTCACACATCTCCTGAGCGGTATAGTCAATCGGGAACATATCGTCTTGTGCTATTTCGTCTGTCACGATTTTTCCAGCTGGGCACCGTGAAACTGTAGAGATTAGATACAAAGATTACCCACAGTCAAAGAATTTCCACACCTCAACGGCGAATGTAGGGTTGCCAAATGCAGGTTGGGAAAGCAAATAGGACTATGTGTACAACTGTACTACTAGGTGCCATCAGGTAGCGACTGACCCAGGCTGACCCCTCATGGGGTTTTCAAGAGAAGACACGAGCAGAGGTGGACAGCGGAGCAACCCCAGTTCTCCCTGGGTGGCCTCTCATCCAAGTACTGACCACCAGAGCTGACCCTGCTTGGCTTTGAACTCAGCCTAGTCCATCCCAGCTTCTAGGGCCCGTGGGGACTCAGTATCCCAAAGCAAAATGAATGGGGAAGAAAATGATTTGGGAGACTTCATTGAAGGGTTGCCAACTTCTGGGTGAGGCCTGGAGTTCTCCTGGAATTACAACTGCTGTCCAGACTAGAGAGGAACTGCTCTCTAGTCTGGACAGCAGTTGTAATGATAACCATCTCCAAGTACTTGAAGGGCTGTCATATAGAGGAGGGTTCCCAGTTGTTTTCTGTTGCCCCAGAAGGTTGGACCAGAACCAATGGGTTGAAATTAAAGCAAAAGAGTTTCCGTCTAGACATTAGGAAGAACTTCATAACAGAGCGGTTCCTCAGTGGAACAGGCTTCCTCGGGAGGTGGTGAGCTCTACTTCCCTGGAGGTTTTTAAGAAAAGGTTAGACGGCCATCTGTCAGCAATTCTGATTCTATGGACTTAGGCAATTCATGAGAAGAAGGGCATCTTGGCCATCTTCTGGGAAAGGGGTAGGGGTCACTGGGTGTGTGTGGAGGGGAGGTGGTTGTGAATTTCCTGCATTGTGCAGGGGGGTTGGACTAGATGACCCTGGTGGTACCTTCCAACTCTATGATTCTATGATTCCTCTGGAGAAAACGGCAGCTTCCGAGGGCGAACTCCATGGTATACCATAGAGTCTAGGTGAAATCTCTCCCCATATTCTCTCCTCTTTAGGCCCTGCCCCAAATCACTAGAAATTTCCCAGGCTGCAGTTGGCTGTCCTACTTTATTGACAGAGATGGAGAAGGAACATACCATTGGGAGAGTCGCTGGCGCACTGGAAGGGGGAGAGAGAAAGAGAGAGATGAGGGGTCAGCAACAGTGTGAAGATGAACACCCAAGTACAATTGGTGCCCTTTGTATACATTGAGCAAACTGATAGAACCACAATGGAGACAGATCCAAACAGGAGAGCTGGGAGGAGAAAACCACAGCACAGAACTGATGTGACGAAACCTGCTAAAACCCGGGGATAAAAGCCACAATGTAACTCGAACCTGTCAGGAATGTCCACGTTGTTTTTGTTTTTTTAAACCAAGAACTTGGTTTTGGGTTGTATAAGATAACCCATTACCCTAGTTACAGAAAAGCTTGGGTTTGCGTATTTGGTAATGGGAAAAGAGAGAAGGCGGACCAACTTTCTTGCGGTACCCTGAAATATGCTTCTGTTTTGAACATATGAAGCCGCCTTATACAGAATCAAACAACGTCAGTGTTGCCTACTCAGACCGGCAGCAGCTCTTCAGGGTTTCAGGCACAGGTCTTTCACGTCACCTACAGCCTGGTCCTGTTAACTGGAGATGCCGGGGATTGAACCTGGGGACTTCTGCATGCCAAGCAGATAATCTGCTTTGAGCCACAGCTCTCCCATCTCTTTTTCGGAAGGGGGACCTTCAAAGACCTCCAGACTGAAGGAGGTGGAAGTGGGAAGGGGGAAACTCAACAAACATTCACAGACAAAAAGTACTTCTCACCACAAATGGCTCCTCAGACTCTGCGATGGTGGATGGCACCCAGCCTGGAAGACAAATTATTTTCTATAAGATTTCAGAGGAAAAAAAGAACAACAGATGCTTAGCCCCAAAGTGGACATAACTTGGCTAAAGCAGAATGCCCTCTGGCCTCCGCACCTCCCCAAAGATAGCAGCAGGAACACGCCCCGTTCTTCGGCTTGCAATTTCTGGTTTTCAGAAAGCGACTGGAATGGTGTCATAGGCTAAGCTCTTAAAGAGCACGTGCAGAGTGCTTTCTGCCACCAACAGCGGGTGCTCAGAGATGAAAAGCAATTGAATTCCTGCTCTGCTCGTTCTCTGTGCAGTGCCGACAGCTTTGGGAACCTTGCGTTTCAGAAATTAAGGAGGGGGGGTTGGCTAGAGGGACAACCCAGGCTCAAGGGGTTTCAAGCCCCTCATCCCCCGTGGGTGACCAGGGGGGATCTGGCAACCCTAATTTCACACCATCGCCACAGTGTCTGCGTTGGCAGTTCCGCTATCCTCTTTGGGGTGTTGATCTGCCCTGTTTACACAGAATCCAGGAGTATTGTGCAGGGGGTTGGACTAGATGACCCTGGTGGTCCCTTCCAGATCTCTGTGATTCTATGAATTCGCCTGCTGTTAGATGCCCCAGGCAGAGCACGAAAGAATTGCTGGACGACCAACATAGAAACATTTTCACCATCATTGATTCTGTGTACCGTTTCTAACCTGCTCTCTAATGCTTCACCATCTTTTGCGTACATTTATTTCCCTTTTCCAAAATGTGAAATACAACGAGAAGATGAAAAAGGAAGAAGAGAACCTCTCGTTTTGTTCTGAGGCTTCTGTAAAGACTAGAGCAGCAAGAGCTGTTTGCCTGGATGGATCAACTCTCAGGGGCAGGTAAGCGGACATCTACGCTTCAATGTATTGTGCTAATACAACAATTTATTTTATTAGTTTGCTTCATTATTCATTTACTGCACTTATACCCTGCCTGTCTTCCCAACGGGGCTGCAGTGTAGTCTAAATCATTCCCCTCTCCTCCATTGTATTCTCACAACAGCCCTGACAGGTAGATTAGGCTGAGTGTGTGTGGCTGGCCCAGGGTCACCCAGGGAGCTTGCATGGTAGTGTGGGGATTCGAACCTGGGTCTCCCAGGTTCTTTGTTTGACCCTCTAGCCACCACCCCTCACTGGACCAGAGCTTCCATGATAGTGCCTGAACCTCTTACCCCAGCATCATGAACCAGGAGAGAACTCTGGGTTTTTGTTAAAGGCTAAGTAATGTTTTCTCCAAGTGTCTCGGATAGACCACAGAAGGCTGATAGCAACTCACAGTTCTTGGGAGCTCCATTTGCACCCAATCAGCTGCAGTGCAGGGGTGGTGGTGGTGGGTGGGGCTTGTACCCACCGTTGCTTCTGGGGTCCTCGTCCCTGCTGGACCGGTCTGAGCTGAACTGACTCTTGGTAGCACGTGGGGAGATGCACATTGCCTCCTGAGCCCGTGCCCCACGGTCACTTGGGGCAGGGCCTTGAACCCACACTACTGACCCCTGATCAAAGCTCTTTCCTCAACATTCTTTGGATGTCTTGTCCAAGCCCACCCCCACATTTCTCTTTTGATGAAACTCAGGGGCATAATAAGGGAAGCTGGGGGATCTACCCCACTCCCTGGTAAATTTAGCTACTCTCCAAACTATCTTTTGCTTCTCTCAACCTGGTTCCAGATCCTCTGCAAATTTTTGCAGTAGACAAATGTTGTTTGCACCCAATTGTAACTGTACTCACCAGCCAGAAGCAGGCAACTGAGGATGCTGGAGAGCTGGAACATTATTCCAAACGGACCCTGTCCCATGACTGGCTCCAGGCACACCAGGAAAAAGTAAACAAAGGACAGAATCAAATTGATATGCCAGCAGTGATCATTCTTTTAAAGCGTCCCTGATCCGTGATAGGGCAGGAAATGCATTCAGAAGATACAAAAGTCACAGCTGTCAAAGTTAGGCAAAAAAAAAAGGAAGGAAAAACATATCGCAAAAATAAATTATCAGGAGACCGTGATTGCCATAGAGAACTCTCTAAGCATTTGCCTCTTGAGACCTTCATGCTAGTAATTCCATGTGATCTATTATTACTAATAAAAATAGTCATGCTCGTAATTAATATATTGCCATGAGGTCTTAGCCTCCTCCCCCCCCCCCGCCCCCCAGCAAAATGAGTCTTTAAAGTCATCTTTAACTGATTGGATTCAGCAGGCGCCCTCACAAGCTAGGGCTCCTCCGTCAGATTTATATCTCACTTCAGGGAATGAAGCGATAAGAAAGAGGCTTTGGATCGACGTCTACAATGTAAGAAGCAGCTCAGAGAATGAGAAGCCAGAAGCATTCACCCCAAAAGACCCCGGGGGGTGGGGGGAGAAGAATGCACAGAAAAAGGGGCATATTTTTTAAGCCCGGTACCTACCGCTCTCTCCTCCTGGTGTGTAGTGCTGAAAGCTCCGGCAGCGCGCGACGGCTTTTCACTGCGGAGGGCAGGGTGTGGCCCTTTTGGATCTAAGCCCTTCACCTGGAATGACAGGACAGGTTGTCAGGGGCCCTGCCACACCTGGGGCTTGTGGAAGTCAACCAAAAACACAGTTTGGCTGCCCAGCTGGGTGGCATTTGTGTACATATGTTATTTCTCACCATACCACAGAAACAGAAAGCTGATGGGAAAGGCCCAGTAGTCTTCCACACCTGGGCCACCCCGGGTTAAACGGGGAGGGGGGGGAGATTTGGAGTGTTATCCATGTGCCTGGCTAGTACATGCCTGTGCTGACCTTCCTCCAAAGAGGTCAGCAGAGGCCTACACCCTTCTTCCCCCTTTACCATCACAACAACCCTGTGAGGTTGGTTATGCGTTTATATTTTCAGTGGGGGGATCCATTTTCCTCCCAGCATGCCAAGCTATAAATCAATAATAAATAGCTTAATTTGAGCATGATTTCGTGCGGTCCCTGAGCCAAGCTGTCAAGAAGGAGAGACTAAGAGTAAGATCGAAATCAGACAGGGATCACTTCTGGGACGTGGAATCTATTGCAAAGAGGTCTGGAGGATGCAGTGTGCATGCACTTTCCTCCGTTTTCCCCTTTCCATAAAATACACTATAAAGTTTCATCCTGGGGAAAAGAAGGGGAGCTCTGGAGGACCTCTTTTATATCCAGTGAGTTATCCCACATTTTAGGGGATCTAACAGGGCCTCCTTCACTTTTGCATCTAGCTCCATCCCAGTTTAGGGGACCAAATAGGGGTCATTTACTTCTGGGACAAAAGGGGGCTTAATCATAATAATGAAACCTACAGGTGTGCAAAGTCGATCACACTCGCTTGCTTGCTTTCCTCTTTTCTCCAGCCCAGCCAAACCTTTGGTGTCTCCTCCCGCAGCCAATGGTTCTGCCACCTGCTTCCTCCCGCCATCCATCAACACCGCTAATTGCACAGCATGTAGTTACTAATTAGAGGTGATAACTGCATATGTCTTCCAGGGTTGGATTTGTCAAGGAATGGGGCTGGCAGGGCGCTCCCTCCCCCCTCCCTGGGGACCTGGGGCAACATGAACCGTGGCCACCAGATTCCTGCCGTGTTAATAACAGGGAAGTGGAAATGATTTGGCCGTAGCACGGTTCCTGCTGCGGACCGCTCAGATCCAGGCTGCCAGGAACTGGGGCCTGCTGATGAGAAAGTCTCCCTCACAGGTGTGGAACTAACGGAGATGCTGTTTCCATTCACAGGAGCCTTTGGGTGTGCAAAGCCCATGAAGCTCCCGAGTGAGAACTGAGAACCTTTCAGCCCCACAGTCGGAGTTCTGTGTAGTCCCGCGACGGAAGCCTTAAAAACTTCCCATCCAATTTCCATACAACCAAGAATTGTTCCTGTCTCAGAGTCCAGAACTACCAGGAACTAACTCTTTGCAACAGTCACAGTTTATAGATGTCTCTGCAGGCTGAAAAGATGCCATCAGTGCACAGGAAGGCTGTTCAGGAGCAGGAAGGCAGCTGTGGAAAAGGCCAGAATGACTTGCCCCGGAGGGTGGGATGGTCAGAAGGGATCGCTGGTTGTGCCAGAAGACGCCGTCCCTCAGATACACGAGACCCGATTCGCGAAGGGGATCTCATTTGCCCTTCAGCACACACTGGAGCAGCTCCGGAAAGCACGAGATCCCACTGGTTGGTTGAACAAGAGCAAGGCATGTTTCCACGGGTCATTCGGAGGCAAGCGGGTGACTCACGCCCCCACCCTGCCCTTCCGTAGCGCAGCTGTCACTCTCCCAGCCCATCGGCTTCCCCGCTCGCTCAACACCTCTTTTCGGCAGGGCACTGTGCCGTCCTTGTGAAACGGACCAGTGACTCAGCTCTAGGGCACACTGATCTCCCAGCAACACCCAGCGTGTCACCTCTGGTGCAGAGACTTCCCCAAACCCAAGCGATACTTGCCTTCTGTATCAGGAACAATGACAAGGAAATAAAAGCTCCTCTGTGTGGACTCAGAAGGCTTGCCACTAACTCCAAAAATACTACAAGGAGAGAAGGAAGGGGCGACAGCTACCAGAGGGACACCGTTCATGCGGAGGCAAAGTTTGATAGATTGCAAATAGCGAAGGCCTGTTGCCTGGAAATATTATCTATGCACTTTATTTATTTTCTTCATTTATATCCTTCCTTTCTTCCCTCGTGGGGACCCAAAGCGGCCTACATCATTCTGGGGAGGGGCCATGGCTCAGTGGTAGAGCCTCTGCTTGGCATGCAGAAGGCCCCAGGTTCAATCCCCGGCATCTCCAGTTAAAGGGACCAGGCAAGGAGGTGATGGGAAAGACCTCTGCCTGAGACCCTGGAGAGCCATGGAGAGGGGCTGTGGCTCAGTGGTAGAGCATCTGCTTGGCATGCAGAAGGTCCCAGGTTCAATCCCCGGCATCTCCAGTTAAAGGGACCAGGCAAGGAGGTGATGGGAAAGACCTCTGCCTGAGACCCTGGAGAGCCATGGAGAGGGGCTGTGGCTCAGTGGTAGAGCATCTGCTTGGCATGCAGAAGGTCCCAGGTTCAATCCCCGGCATCTCCAGTTAAAGGGACCAGGCAAGGAGGTGATGGGAAAGACCTCTGCCTGAGACCCTGGAGAGCCGCTGCCGGTCTGAGTAGACAACACTGACTTTGACGGACCGAGGGTCTGATTCAGTATAAGGCAGCTTCATGTGTTCTCTCCTCCATTTTATTCTCAGAACACCCCTGCGAGGTAGGCTAGGCTGAGAATGTGTGACTCCAAGCTCGGTCTCTAGGATTCTAAAACGACAGAGCGGGATTACCAGAAGTGTTTTCTACCCCACGCCGGCCAGATGCCGTGGGGAAATTTTGGCCCTCTAATCACCGTAGATGGGAACTTTCTCAGAGGTGGTGTGGAAAGGTTCAGAGCTGTCTTTCCGAACACACCTGTGTCAATCTCTGTTTGTGCCCCTTCAGCGTGACGGGCTTGTTGGGACACAGCTGTGCCCCGGGAGACTCCCTTGTTGAGCCGAAAGCAGGCATCTGTGGGCGCTCCTTCCATTGATCTCCGAGAGCTTCTTTCTGAAGCCAGCCCACAAAGACAGGAAAGGCTGACAGGTTGGGACAGAGCAAAGCTCCAGAGACAATGAAGCCTCCCCTTCGAAAGCTCCTCTTAATCTGGGCTGCTAATCCAGAGGAATCGCCTTGAATTGCCCGGCATCAGGCTGTGGCCCAGAGGGCCAGGCGTGGGGCCCCCGGGACCTCCAGCGTGGCCCCCGCTCACTCTCTCGCCTCTTCTAAGACTCCTGCAGTTTTTCTGCTTGTGGTCTCTTTTGCACACATCAATTGGAGTAGGGTTGCCAACTTCCAGGTACACCCCCGATATTACACCTGGTCTCCAGCCGATAGAGATCAGTTCCCCTGGAGAAAATGGCCGCGTTAGCAATTGGACTCTATGGGATTGAAGTCCCTCCCCTTCCCAAACCCTGTCCTCAGGCTCCGCCCCCAAAACCTCCCGCCGGTGGTGAAGAGGGACCTAGCAACCCTAGGCTGGAGACAGGAGACCCAAATCTGGCAGTAATGCCTCTGCTCAATTGGGCTTTTTGCACAGTCTCCAGATTATGTTCTGAGGCAGTGAGTCGATTTGCAGTACAAATCTATGCTTGTTTGACATTGTACACTCATCCTCACAACAACCCTGCGAGGTGGGTTAGGCTGAGAGAGAGTGACTGGCCCAGGGTCACCCAGCAAACTTCAGCGGCAGAGCAGGGATTAGGGTATTTGCTCAGAGGTTAGTCCTATTTTATTCCATGGGGCTTGCTCCTGAGTAAGTCGCAGGCTTGGGAGCAAAGTCTGAGTGTAAATAGTTCTGAGATTTCTATTTGACCTGTATTTCCAAATAATTGCCTGGAGACCACTGGGAGATGTAAGAAGGATTCCTTGCATCCCTTGGGTATTGTTTGAGAATTGTTTCTCAAATTGTATCACAGGCCAACTGGGAATTTTCCATTGTGGCAATAGAACTGGGTCATTTTGAGAGATTATCAGAATTTTGATTTTAAAAGCAGATGATGAGAGGGAGGGCACCTTGGCCATCTTCTGGGCATGGAGTAGGGGTCGCTGGGTGTGTGTGTGTGTGGGGAAGGTAGTTGTGAATTTCCTGCATTGTGCAGGGGGTTGGACTAGATGACCCTGGCAGTCCCTTCCAACTCTATGATTCTATTATTTTAAAAAGTCAACGTTTCTTGAGGATGTAGTTCGTTCTTGCGTGAATGTGTGTTATGTGCCACACTTGCCTGAGTGCACTGGCAGAGAACGATCCAGAAGAGCTGCAAGCAGCCCAAGCTTGCATTAGAGCTGTGCCAGAAGGACACCCCCCCCTTGAGATTGTGTTTTTATGCTGCTTATTAGGACTGTCGTTCTTCCCAGGAGTTGGCCTCGGGGTACAGGCCCAAGGGAAAAAGAGCCCGATTGATCCACAGAGACGGGCCCTGGATGACATTTCTAGCCTGGCCAATTTCTTGCCTGGCCAGCCCGCTGCAATGGTAGGAATGCCCTCCGGAGGCCAGGCCCTGCGTCAGTCATGATTCATGGCATGGGAGAGGAGAAAGCCGTCCTTTGCCAAGGTCTCGGGGCCTCGCCTGCTCAGCGGCAGCAACATTCCACCAATTGCTCAATTTGCCAGCCTCTGCACTGGGCCCGGCGGCTGTCCTCACCAGCATTTCATAACCCTTTGTGCCCAAAACCCTTCCCTGTTTAACTCCTAATAGCAGACCGCTGCTACAGGCATAGGAGTAGATCAGGTGGGTCTTTCCCAGGTCAGTTGGCAATTAACCTGTTCAGCAATGCTAGACCTTAGAAAGAGATGTCCCAAGGGGGACTTGAAGTTCCCAACCCCCTGGGTTCATTCAAAACATTAAGGGGCATGGGTCATGAAGGAGTGCGGGGTGTGGTGAAGAGTCTGCAAAAGAGAACTGGGTAGCCTGAAATTGGGCTTTTTCTTGCAAATGCCCCTCCCTTCCAGGTATTTGGACTGATGTTTTCATCCGCCAGGATCTAAAACAAGGGAAAGGGAGGCGTTTGCAGAGCACAGCTGGTGGGCCTGGAGTGGGGTTAAGCCGCCACCCATATCTGTTCCTCCTAAGTTTCCCCCCACCCTTGGGTTCCACTTTTCTTGGCAAACAGCAGAATTCTAATAGATTTTCTCAGCCGCCGGAGATCGGTTTCACCTGGCTGCTTTGGCCGTTGGACTCTATGGCATTGAAGTCCCTCCCCAAACCCTGCCCTCCTCAGGCCTAGCCCACCCAAAAAATCTCCAGGTATTTCCCAACCTGGAGCTGGCAACCCTACAAAGGCAAGCTAGCATAAACTGCACATTTTAGTGTTGTTTGATTGCGTCAGTCTTAAGTTTTGCCCGGGATCTTTCCAATCGTCCTGGTTAAGCGCTGAGCTGAGCCTTAGGAGGGGGCCCCGGTTTATCCCCCCAGGTGAGAAAGAAAGGGAGGGGTTGCAAAGGCATGTCGGTGTGCAGTGATGAAAGATGGCAGGATTTGCATCTCTGCAGGTAGAAGAAAAGCGCAGCGTCCCAAAAGCGAGGCAAGGGCGCCACCGTGTGGCTGAACTCGGCATCTGGGGTCATCGAGTGGTCAAGGCCTTTGGTCTTGGCCTCAGGTCCGTGGCGTTGTTGTTAAAATATGATCGGTGCAAAAGCATATTGGGGACCCCCGGGGGCAAATCTGCCTCCAGCATAATCTTAATTCCCACTCACCCCCCAGCACTGACCTTTGGGTAGGGTTGCCAGCTCTGAGTTGGGAATAGCGTTGCCAACCCCCAGGTCCTAGCTGGAGATCTCCTGCTATTGCAAACTGATCTCCGAGTGACAGAGGCCAGTTCCCCTGGAGAAAAGGGCCGCTTTGGCCATTGGACTCTATGGTGTTGAAGTCCCTCCCCTCCCCAAACCCCTCTTTCCTCAAGCGCCGCCCTCAAAACCTCCAGCAGGTGGCAAAGAGGGGCCTGGCAACCCTCCCCCCGAGCCACGGCCCCTCCCCAATATCATCCCCCCCCTGCTTTATATCTGGCCTGAAGACGTGACCTGAGGTCAGTGGTGTTTTGTCTAAAATATTATTGATGCAAAAGCCTATTGAGGACCCAAAGGGAAACCTGCCTCCAGCATCATCTTGACCAACCCCCCCCCCCGCCTGTGGCACTGACCTTTGGCCTTTGGGAGGAATGTTGTCCCTGAGTCGGGTGGCCAGTTCCAGGTTAGGAAATACCTGGAGGTTTTGGGGGCGGAGCCTGAGGAGGGCTTGGGGGTCTGGGGAGGGGCTTCAGCGCCACAGAGCCCAATGGCCAAAGCGGCCCTTTTCTCCAGGTGAAACTAATCTCTCTCACCTGGCGGGAGATTGCCAGCTACTACCCGGAGGTTGGCAACCCCACCTGTCCCTGAGTGGGAGCTCCTGAGGGGGAAAAGAGGGGGGGTTGTGGGGGGGGGAGGCGAGAGAAGCCCTCTGGGTCTGAGGGCAGAAAACAGCTGCGGCACCCCATGGCCGTCCGAGTGGCCGCGGGGGGGGGGCAGAGGGCGAGAGGCTTTCCGCAGGCCTCGGAGGGACTGGCAAACCCCAGGCAAAGCCTCCCAGGCATAAATGGCTGAAGTCGGGTTGCTTCCCCCTGAGTTTTTGTGTATGCACGTCCTGCTTTGGGGCCCCTTTCCTCTTGGCTGAATTAAACCCTGTGGCTATTTTATTGTTTGGTTATAGATGATTGGAGGGTCTGGGAATTTTTAATGTTTTTTTTTGGGGGGGGGCTCCTTGCCATCCCTCCTGTTAAGAAGCGGAGGCCAGTGGGCTGGAAGCATGGCTGCTTTCTCCCACCCGTCCATTAACAAACCCCTGTCCCATAATTTCCTCCCTCAACTGGGTTGGGTTTAGGAGATTTGTGGGTGTCCCCTGGGAACAGCGGGGCTTAGGTAGGCCAGGTACCTCAGTGGGGTATAATGCCATAGAGGTCCCCTTCCAGAGCAGCCATTTTCTGCAGGGAAGCTGATGTTTGTCGTCTGGAGATCAGATGTAATTCTGGGAGATCTCCAGGCCCCACCTGGAGGTTGGCAACCCTATGTGGCTTATATCCTCCACCATGCATTGAAGCTGATTAGATATGTTTTGCCATCTTTATTTTCTGCGCAGTCCTAGGGTACAGGCTACATGCCAGCATTCAAAGAAAGCTTAACATTAAATTTGCAATGGTGCTAGTTGAATGTCGTTTTTTGGGTCCATGTTCTGTCTGCTTCCTGGGGCCAAGTTATAATTTTGTGGACAAGGTCGAATTTTAATCCAGGCAGCAGCAAGATGGATTCAAATTACAGCTCAGTTGGATGAGTATATTCAGGATGTAAAGCCACTCTCTGTACTGAACCAGCCTTATTTTTCAGGAGATGCGGCAGGACAGAAATGTTTCCCAAATCTCCAGGAATTGCCCAACTTGGAATTCTAGCACCTAACTTCACAAGCCAGCCAGCCACCCACTTTAGGCCTGGAGTAAGTCCAAGGATTGGGGCCAGCTCAGCAGAGGCATGTAAGGGGGGGGTAGTGTTGCCAGGTCCCTCTTCGCCACCGGCGGGAGGTTTTTTGGGGCGGAGCCTGAGGAGGGTGGGGTTTGGGGAGGGGAGGGACTTCAATGCCATAGAGTCCAATTGCCAAAGTGGCCCTTTTCTCCAGGTGAACTGATCTCTGTCGGCTGGAGATCAGTTGTAATAGTGGGAGATCTGCAGCTAGTACCTGGAGATTGGCAGCCCTAGGGGAGGTTAGCCAGTCAGATAGGATTGCCAGCTCAGGGTTGGGAAATACCTGGAGAATTTGGAGATGGAGCCTGAGGAGGGCAGGGTTTGGGGAGGGGGGGGGGACTTCAGTTGGGTGTAATGCCATACACTCCACCTTCCAAAGAGGCCATTTTCTCCTGGCGACCTGATCCCTGTCTCCTGGAGATTGGTTGTGATAGCGGGAGATCTCCAGCCACCACCTGGAGGTTGGCAACCCTTACCTCATTCTATTATACCTGTTACAACTTTGCCTTTTCTGTTGTGCAGGATCTGACCTTGCTGTGAGCACACCTGAGGCTGCGCTGTTCCGTTTTCCTGCTCCGTGACGCCGGTTTACCCTGACAGAAAGAAGTGCCCAGGTTTACAAGCCCCCGCAGGGACCACAGGACAGGTAAAGGTGCCAGAATTCATACTGAATACATAAAAGCCCTACTTATACTGCAGATGTTAAAAGCTATGCGTAAAAGTATTCAAACAAATTAGAATTGCGATGCTTCATTTAAAATGTCGTGCTTGCGAGGGAGTGTTTAGCATTTGAATTAATTTTGGGCTGAGTTTGGAACTGCCTTGTCTTCTGGGGCTCTCTGTCCAGGAGATGGAGCTCTGCTAATGCTCTGCTAATTTCATTTCTCCTCGTGTGAAATTTGAACTGTGCTTCTGCGTATAGATGGTTTCTTTGCGGCCACCTTCCGCAAGCGCTTTGCTGTCTCCCATTGGCATCAAGCAAATGGGCTGATTGTTCCTTCAAAGTCACTTCTTGGAACCTCACTTAGGGGAGGGGCCGGGGCTCAGTGGCAGAGCATCTCCTTGGCGTGCAGAAGGTCCCCGGTTCAATCCCCAGCAGCATCTCCAGTTAAAAGGACCAGGCAGCAGGTGATGTGAAAGACCTCTGCCTGAGACCCTGGAGAGCCGCTGTCGGTCCGAACAGACAAGACTGACCGTGATGGGCTGAGGGCCTGACTCAGTATAAGGCAGTTTCATGTGTGTTTTTAAGGGGCATGGCCGTGGCTCAGTGCTTGGCATGCAGAAGGTCCCAAGTTCAATCCCTGTCATCTCTAGTTGAAAGGATAAGACAGGTAATACGAAAGACCTCCACCTGTGACCCTGGGGGACAACTGCCAATCTGAGTAGACAATACTGACCTTGGATTACCAACCTCCAGGTGGGGCCTGGAGATCTCTCAGAATTACAAACTGTTCTTAAGACAACAAAGATCAGTTCCCCTGGAGAACATGGCTGCTTTGGAGGGCGGTGGGGCTTTAGGGCATTCTAGCCCTTTGCGGTTCCTCCCCTCCCCAAATCCCACCCTTCTCAGGCTCCACCCCCCAAATCTCCAGGTGCTTCCCAACCTGGGGTTGGCATCCAATGTTCTGATTCAGCTTCTTCCACCTGTGCAGCGGGGTCGCTGGTCCCCCCCCCCCAGAATCAGCCATGTTTAGGGCCTATTTACACGTCTGTCTTGATTCCTTTCTGTCTCCGCCATGGCCTCCCTCAGCTCTCCCCTGATGGTATTAACGGCCAACGCTTGCAATGACAGCCCGACTGTGCCCCCGCCTTCTTTTTCATTTTTCTGCCATTAAACCCTCATTTTCTTATTACGGTCGTGATCGTTCCGGCCTAATAAGAGTGTTTTTTTTGCTCAGCCGAGTCAAAGAGATTTGGCGTCATCACAGTTAATTAAAGGGAGATGTGGGACAGCAATTGAATTACGCTGAGGGCCGGGGTACGTTTTCTCGAGCGATTTGGAAAAGCATCCGTTTCCTCCCTGGGAGTAGCCCCGAGGTGACCTCTGATTTGATTTCTGCAGGGGGTGGGGGGAGTGGGGGGAGAAGCTGGGTCTTCGATGGACGTTGCGTCTTCACTTCAGCTGGCATGGGAGCCACCGGCAAGGAAGGGGTCCTTTTTGGAAATTAAGCATTCCAAGGTGAGGGTTAATACAAAGCTGTGGGTTGGGGGAAATCTCAGAACTGCTAGTGTGGCATGAGAAATTTTGTGAGTGAAGCAAGTAGCCTGAAGAGGAGAAGACTGAGAAGGAATATGACAACCATGTTCAAGTGCTTGAAGGGCTGTCATATAGAGGAGGGTGCCAAGTTGTTTTCTGTTCCCCCAGAAGGTTGGACCAGAACCAACGGGTTGAAATTAAATCAAAAGAGTTTCCCTCTAGACATTAGGAAGAATTTTCTAACAGTCAGAGCGGTTCCTCAGTGGAACAGGCTTCCTCGGGAGGTGGTGGGCTCTCCTTCCCTGGAGGTTTTTAAGCAGAGGCTAGATGGCCATCTGTCAGCAATGCTGATTCTATGACCTTAGGCAGATGATGAGAGGGAGGGCACCTTGGCCATCTTCTGGGCATGGAGTAGGGGTCACTGTGTGTGTGTGTGTGTGGGAGGTAGTTGTGAAATTCCTGTATTGTGCAGGGGGTTGGACTAGATGACCCTGGTGGTCCCTTCCAACTCTACGATTCTATGTTTCTAAGTACCTGGGATCACCAAATCTTACCCAGAGAAAATGCTGCCAGGTGCATCTCTGCATGATTCAAAGTTCTGGTCTTTCCAATGACCTTCCCTTTCCCCAAAGTGGAGGCTAATTCCCCTGCACCTCAGTATCAGACGTGATTGGTTCATTCATCCTCTCTGTATGCAGAGCCTTGGTGGAGTTACTGTTGGAGGCTGCCCATAACACCTCTGCATGACTCACTGCTTTGGCCTAGTCAGGAGTCATGTGCTGATCAGGGACTCATAGAGAAACACAAGCGGTGTCCTCCTGTGAGGGCAGTTTACTCACGCTCTGAAAGTCAACCTTTCTAGGCGCCAGAGTGAAGTTTTGTTTTGCATCAGCCATCAGAGGCTTAAGAAGTGCTGTTCTTAGGAGGGGGTGGAATCCTCTCCTGATCCCACCTTCTCCTCTTGCTTTCACTGCACCTGTGGAGGAGATCAAAGCGCTGCTCTTCACTCTTCGCCTGCTCCGCCAGCCAGGTCTCCAGGTGCGCAGTCAGATTTCTAAAAGAAGAGCCATCACTCAACAGAAGTACCTCGGTCCCGGAATTGCCACAACTTGTTATGAATCAGACCTGGCACCGGGGCAAGTTTGATAATGTTACGAGGGAATCAAATAATGATTTATTTCCAAGCAGAGGCTCCGTCGGTGCCAGCAAGCCAGTCCTGAAAAGACTGTTGCCTTTGGCAGCAAGGGCCTCGGGTTGGCAAATCGCGCTGTCCTGAAGTTATCTCTTACAAGCCTGTAGCTATCCTGCCTCTCAAAGACTTTGAACTCTGCAGCCAGGAAGCCCAGATTCCGTGCCAAGAGAAACCGAGTTTTGTACGCCCCACAAAGCCTGCCCATATCTGTTCGCTTGGCATTGTTCGCGCTGCTTTGGCTGGCTGAGCAACGAGGGCACCTAGTGTCTTTTCGCTTTATTTAATACGTTTTATGCAAGCACTCCTCAATTAAAAATTCCCAAGAATTTATGCAATTAAGATTATACAGTAATGCACTGGGGCGGGGGGGGGGGGGCAGGGGGGCAAATGCCATCACTGAACTGCAGAAGATGCAATCACACCCAAATCCAGAAACGATAAATAGATCCAACATCGAATAATGATAACCAGCAGAAATAATCAAATAGCAGCAGCAGAAATAAAGCCTCAGGTATCATATCCAGGAACAAGTGCTAGAAAGTTCAGCATTCAGATGGGGTGATCTACCGGGGTCATACCGGGGTTAGTCCTCCAGTTTGGAACTAGGAATAAAGGAGAGCTCACACTTAGCTCTTGGTATCTGTCCGGCCCCGGGGCTCGCTACCCAGCTACTTTTGCCCTCTGACCTCCCCTCTCTTGAAACGTCTCTTTATGCAAGCCCGTCTAAAAATTTTCCCCACGGCCTGGACCACGGGCACATATTCCAGAGTCCCCTATGAGAAAAGGCTGTGTTCTTGTGCTTCTGGACAGGTTGAAACCGTGGCCCATGTACTACTATGTTGCAAGCATGGCTCACTTTTACGGGAACAGGTCATTGAACCCCTACTGACAGATTGGCCTGGTGGCACTGATAAGGAGCTAGTTCGAGTTTCTTTTAAGTGATATTTATCCCCAGGTTACTGCAGGGGTTGCTAGCTTTCTGGGATTTATATTAAAGTTTTAACTTTTAATGTTGTAAGGAATATTTTCATCAGAAGTTTATAAATCTCCTTTTAACCTCATTATGTACTTTTCTAAATGCCATATAAAGGTGTGATTTGATTTGATTTGAATAAGGGAGAGGGTGGGGTATTCTATAACAGGTAGGGCTGCCAACTCCGAGTTTGGAAAATTCCTGGAGATTTTGGGAGTGGAGCCAAGGGAGGGTGGCCTTGGGGAAGGGAGGGACCTCAGCGGGATATGATACCAGGGAGGCCACCCTCCGAAGCAGCCATTTTCTCCAGGGGAACTGATTTCCATCATCTGGGGATGTGTTGTAATTACACAAGGTCTCCGGGCACTACCTGGAGGTTGGCAGCCCCAATAATCTGGTTGCCAGACTAGAAAAGGCCCTGCCCTTCAGGGCAACCCACCTGACTTCGGAAGGAATCAAGGTCCCAGATGATGAAGTGGTGGTGATTGGACAGGTTCCATGAAGCCCCGCAATGGAAGCCATATTGAACACCTGCCCGACCTTCTGGGATTTTAGCTGGCACCTGCCCACATGTAATAGGAACTAGAAGCTTGATATTTGTTAAGAAAGAGAGTTAGTACCATTAGGAGATCAAGATTTGAGACCACTAGTGTAGGTCTCAAAAGAAGGTCTTAGGCCATGGCTCAGTGGTGGAGCCTCTTCTTGGCATGCAGAAGGTCCCAGGTTCAATCCCCGGCATCTCCAGTTAAAGGGACCAGGCAAGTAGGTGACATGAAAGACCCCTGCCGGAGACCCTGGAGAGCCGCTGCCGGTCTGAGTAGACAATACGGACTTTGATGGACCCAGGAGGGACTGATTCAGTTGAAGGCAGCTCCATGTGTTCATGTGTTCTAGTACCTTAAAGACCAACAAGATTTCCAGAGTATAAGCTTTTGAGCCGAAGCGCCCTTCGCTAGATTCGTCAGAAGGGAATTTTGACTCTTAATAGCTTATACTCTGGAAATCTTGTTGGTCTGTAGGGTGCTAATGGTGTCAAATCTTGCTCGCCTACTGCAGGCTAACATGGTTATCTACCTTTAAAAAACATTAAAGATTCTTGATCCAGAAAGCTTTGCCCGGACTCATCCCTGCTCATGAAATCCCTCCCTGTTGAGTCCACGTTCAGATTCTGTTTGACCTCGTCTTGTCCCGGCAACAGAGCTGGCTTCTCCCCCTCCGGTTTGCATCCGGCGTTCTTTTATGGGGTTTTTCTTAGTATTGCTTTCCGTTGGAGAAACATTCAGAAAGCCAGCATGGACACGTCTCATGGTATTTCCTTCTTCTCAACAGTGGCCTGAACTGGAGACACTCCCCACCGGGTTGAGGAACCGCAAAGGCTTTATGAGCGGGGGAGGATGTCTTGAAAGCATCTGGGCCACATGAAACATCTGCCCAGAGGCTGACCGTCGGAGGGGCACCCAACCACCTTGGCGCTCGTCTTTACTGGCAGGAGAAAAGGAAAAAGGAAGGCCGTGGAAGGTATTTTCACAAAGGGTCTTTGTGTGGGTGAAGCAGCTATGGCGGTGGATTGGCCCTGCTGCGGTCAAGGTTCAGATCCCAGACATCTATGAAGCTCAGGGGGTTTGGACTTGGGCCAGTCATGACCGCTGTGCCTAACCTTAGAATAGAATAGAATAGAATAGAATAGAATAGAATCATAGAGTTGGAAGGGACCACCAGGGTCATCTAGTCCAACCCCCTGCACAATGCAGGAAATTCACAGCTACCTCCCCCGCCCCCAGTGACCCCTACTCCATGCCCAGAAGATGGCCAAGGTGCCCTCCCTCTCATCATCTGCCTGTCAGAGAATCAGCACTGCTGACAGGTGGCCATCTAGCCTCTGCTTAAAAACCTCCAGGCAAGGAGAGCTCACCACCTCCCGTCGAATGCATGTTCCACTGAGGAACTGCTCTGTTAGAAAATTCTTGCTAATGTCTAGATGGAAACTTTCCTTACAGGGCTCCCGAGTAGAGAACCAAGGGCTAGAATACCAGGACTGTAGCTATCACATGAACACGTGAAGCTGCCTTATACTGAATCAGACCCTCGGTCCATCAAGGTTAGTATTGTCTACTCAGACTGGCAGCAGCTCTCCAGGGTCTCAGGCAGAGGTCTTTCACATCACCTCCTACTTCATCCTTTTAACTGGAGATGCCGGGGATTGAACCTGGGACCTTCTGCATGCCAAGCAGGGGTTCTTCCATTGAGCCATAGCCCCTCTCCTTCTATTAATACAGCTGACCTAAGATTGGTTGCCCAGCTCTGCAGCCCCAACCCACCCTCCAAAAGCAATCATTTCCTCCAGGGGGAACTGATCTCTGTCACCTGGAGGTCAGTTGTAATTCCGGGAGATCTCCAGGTCCTGCCTGGAGGCTGGCAAAAGAATCCGGAGGGTCTTTTAGTGGTGGAGAAACCTGACATTTGTTTGACTTTGCAGACTCTGTGGACTGGGTTGCTTTCTCTTTTGGGCTGAGTTTGATATATTCCTGCCACTTGCCAATTTTATCGCAAATTTTATTTGTTTGCCTCGGAGTTTATGAGTACTGCTACCCCATACAATCTTTCTTGGCTGCTGCTCCAAGAATCATTGATTGCTTTTAATTTTTTTTATTGTATTGTATATTTTGTAAGCCACCATGAGTAATATTTTGATAGCAGGGTGGTGGAGATGGTAAAACAAAATCTTTTGAAAGCCTTGCACCTTTAAAACCACATGAAAATTAAATTCCTGCCAGAGTGAATCAAAATACGATTTTGGCATTTTGGATACATTCCCATAAGAATCCCCCCCCCCAGAGGTGATACATATGAGGTGGTGTGGAGTAGAGGTCAGAGTGTCAACCTTAATCTAAGAGATCCGAGTTCAGATCCCAACTCTGTCATAGAATTCACTGGGGGGCCCTGAGCCAGTCAAGTCTCTCTTAGCACAGCCTACCTCTCAGGGTGGTTGTGAGGATAAAATGGGGCCAAGGGAACTTTGAGATCCTTGGAGAAAGAAAAACTAGCCAGATAGCTATATGAGGTGCCCCAGAATTTCCAGTTATGATTATTTTCCATTTGACTGGGGATTTGATTTACTCCGGCAGGAATTTAATTTTCATGTGGTTTTAAAGGTGCAAAAATGTCTCGATTCCCCTTGACTCGGTATTAAAAAAAGAAAGTAAAATCAATCTTTCAATCTGAACTTGCCTTCCTGAGCTCACACCTGTCAAAAGCGGGGAAGGGGGGAAGCCCAGGAACATCTGGATGAAATTAAAGTCTACGCCTGCCTTCTAATAACTTCATCTATCTTGATTCCAAGAGGGGGGGAAAAAAACACCCTCCCCAAAAGGATTCACTTGCCAAAAGGGAGCCAGCAGCCGATCCGCTGTGCAAAGGTTTGCTTAATCGGAGAAAAATCCACCTTGAGCACATGCGAAATTTGTTTTTATCCCGTGATGTATGTTAATTAGGGAAGTAAAGATGAGCTGTGCTTAACCGCCAGTCTGAGCCTGTAGGGGGAAAAAAATGTTTAGCCCGAGGAAAAATGTAAACCCTATCTTGTGTCGGCTTTCACAAGCAGTTACTGACGACGTATTTGTTAATCAGTCATACTTAAAAACTCTTGATCAGTGGCCTGTTGGGGATCCCGAGCTCATAGCCTGAGAATCGTAATATCTTTTCTTTTTCTCTGGCCAGTCTCCTTAGTAGAAAAGGAGCTGCCTGCTACTGAGTCAGGCCTAGGGTTGCCAACCTCTAGGTAGGAGCTGGAGATCTCCTGGGATTGCAGCTGTTCTCCAGGTGACAGAGATCAGTTCACCTGGAGAAAATGGCTACTTGGGAAGGTGGACTTGGATGGACCAGGCTAGCCTGACCTCGTGAGATCTCGGAAACTAAGCAGGGCCGACCCTGGTTAGTGCTTGGATGGGAGGCCCCCCAGGAAGTCCAAGGTTGCCATGCAGAGGCACACAATGGCAAGCTGCCTCTGAACATCTCTTGCCTTGAAAACACCGTAAGTCACATGAACACATGAAGCTGCCTTATACTGAATCAGACCCGTGCTCCATCAAAGTCAGTCTTGTCTACTCATACTGGCAGCGGCTCTCCAGGGTCTCAGGCAGAGGCCTTTCCCATCACCTCCTTGCCTAGTCCCTTTAACTGGAGATGCCAGAGATTGAACCTGGGACCTTCTGCGTGCCAAGCAGAGGCTCTACCACTGAGCCATGGCCCCTCCCGTGACGTTACAGCGCTTTCCACCACCCTGAAGGTATCATGAGATCTTCTGCATTTTTACAAGCCCATTCTAACTTGATGTGCCCCCCACATCCTTTGGGATTCTGTGGAGCTGGGGAGGGCAGGAGAAGATCCCCATTCCCCTCCTGAAACGCTCTTTTAAGTAGTACACTTCACTGTCGAAATTCATGATTTGTTGCTTGTAAAACCACCCCGGTTAAGTGCGGTTTAGCCTCCCGGCTTCAAGTCTTATCATGTTTCATCTTGCAACAGAGACACATCTATCCTGCCTTTTCTCTCTCTCTCAAACTTCAAAGCCAACAGCTCTTCTGTCGAATGGCGCTAAAACAAGACTAATATTTAGGCAACGCCTGCTCGGCATTAGGAGCTCTTGATGCCCCTTGCCGGTTGAGGATTGATGGTCCTTCCCAGAAATGCCCCCCTCAATGGCTGTTTTATGCAGGGGTGATTAATCTTCTATGTTCTTGGTATCTGGGCTCTGTCCTATCTTGATTGTTTTCAGCGTCTTGCTTTCATGTGTTTCACTATAGGAAGTGTGATTTTAGGCAAGCGGCTCATGTCTGATTGAAGACGGATGCCGGGCGACTGAGCTCATCTGGACGGCGTTTGGATCTTGGGTTTGGATTAATTGCCAGTCTCAGGAAGCTGCAGAGTAAGAGCTTGGCCCGTTCAGAGCCTCCTTCTGCGGCACAATTGTATGAAAGGGTGCTTATATTGGACCTTGCTGGCTGCTGAGATTTCATATTGTGCTTGAACAAGAACGGGAAAATAAGAGCCAACCAGAGATGCCAAGAAGTCTGACAGGCTCAAATGCTAGAATTTTGGCTTCAGACTTCATTTTTTCATACTTCTAGAAGCATAGAGTTGGAAGGGGCCATACAGGCCATCTAGTCCAACCCCCTGCTCAATGCAGGATCAGCCTAGAGCATCCCTGACAAGTGCTTGTCCAGCCTCTGCTTAAAGACTGCCAGTGAGGGGGAGCTCACCACAGCCAATTCCACTGTCGAATAACTCTTACTGTAAACATTTTTTTCCTAATACCCATCCGAGACCTTTCCTCCCGCAATTTAAACCCATTATTGAAAGTCCTATCCTCTGCATTGTTTTTCATTTTTGAATTCCTGGTTAGAAGATTTTTAGCAAGAATCTGGACAGTGAAATTGGACTGGTAAATGTTTAAAGCACTTGTTTGTAAGGATTGTTCTACTGTGAAAATGGTGGCCGAAAGTGCCATAGAGTTGCTGCCAACTTCTGGTGACCTTTGGAGGTTTTTCAGGACAAGAGACAAACAGAGGTGGTTTGCCATTGCCTGTGTAGCAACCCTGGACTTCCTTGGTGGTCTCCCATCCAAGTACCAACTATGGCCAACCCTGCTTCCACATTCTGACAAGATTGAGCTAGCCTGGGCCATCCTGGCCAGGGATTTATCTAATTGAAGTAACTGAAAATAATTCTACAAAGTTTTAGATCATATTGCCAAGTAATTAGATGCTATTTGATGGTGAGAGAAAACCCAATGGCAGGTGAAGTTAACAGTCTAAATAAATGTACCGTTGCTCTTATGGAGACTACGTACTGTGTTCTGTGAACCATACAGACACTTCTATGCTTCATTAGTAAACATTCTTCTACAAAAAGTAATCTGGAAGATGTGGGGTAAAACCTACACTCCCAAGTAGAGGGCCCAGGCTTCATCTTCAGATCTCTAGACATCATTAATTCCCAGTAAACTGATGAACCTGATGGGTTTTATCCCCCAACAACAGATCACGGGTCTGAGAAGTACCACGTTCTTCGTACTCGGACATTAGACAGAGTGGAATGTTTTTGATCTCCCCTCCTGGCATTACGGCATCGTTCGGAATTGCACTTAATTAAAAAATATCCGTCTTTAGCTGACAGCAATTAAAATGTAATATCGGAGAGCACACCCCCCCACACACACACAAACACACGTATTGGAATCGTGCTAACAATCAAAGTACATCCTTCTACTGACTGGCACAACCGGATGCTTTCGAGACGAGCGAACCAAGGTTTTTTTTATGGTTTTTTTGCTATTATGCAAAGTAATTTCATGTTAAAATATCTGGGAGTGACAGAATATGCGGGCAGCCATAAAACAAGACAGGGAAAATGAAATCCACCTACTTGGGATCGAAGCCGCACAGACTAATTGCATGTTAACGTTGAAGCTCCCACCCTCCTGGCCATGTTCTTTTTTTTCTTTTTCTTTTTTGGTAATTCTTCTCCCCATTCAGAAATAGTCTAATAATAAACAGTCTGGGATGTAATTGTGCCTCCTCACGACAGATTCCTGGCTTTCTGTGTTATTGAGCGGGATTCGCCCTGCTGAGATCCGGTGGGTGGAATCCTTCCATCCTGGGGATTTCCAGCCCGCCCAGCCCCAAATTTTGCAATGGCACACTTCCCTTTCCAAATTAGGAACGGAAATTGGGAATCTGTAAGCCTAACCCAGCCAGTATTTGGCCACTTTTCTCATGAGATGAGTGCACTCCTGAGCAGACTTAACACCCTTCTAAGTCAACTGAAGTCAATGGGTTCAGAAGGATGTAACTCTTCTCAGGACCTGCATTGTCAGTGTAGTGTCTCCTGCTGCTACAGCTTTAGCAGAATTTCCTTTTCCTTCCCAGGGCATCAGGCCCTGAGATGTTTTATCCCCTCGGTTGTTACGACTTGTACGAGGGATTAATCGTTTTCTTTTGTTCCATCCCTTTATTGTTCTGGGATTGAACTTCGTGCCGTGTCTTCAATTTCGCTTCAAGTGGGGAGGATTTCCAAAATGAATTCCAGAATCGGGCTGTGTGTCGTTTGCTGGGGGTTTCTGTTTGTTCTCCTAATGTACATTTTTCTTCCTCCCTGTGACACTTACGAGTGCGCACGCAAGATGACATCCAGATTCTTTTTTGTGTGTGGTGTATTCACGATGTGCAACAGGAAAACACCACACAAAAAGAATCCGGTTGTAATCTTTCGTCCAATAACGTCCAGGTTTCTCTCTCGTAATGTTTTTTATCAGTGTAGATGAGGGATCCCCAACCTTTTTCAGCATGCAAGCACCTTTGAGATACTGACACAGTGTGTGGGCACAACAACGAAATGGCTGCTGCAGGAGGCAGAGGCGACACCAACCCAAAAATGGCCTGCCATGGCTTACCTTCAGTCCCACAGTGTAGATCCTTGGGTCTTCTTTCTCACAGTTCTGGATCTGGCAGTAGATCTCACGTGTGTGTTGGCTATAGGGTTACCAACTCTGGGTTCATAGAATCATAGAATCGGGTCACCTAGTCCAACCCTCTGCACAATGCAGGAAATTCACAACTACCTCCCCCCCCCACACACACACCCCAGTGAGATGGCACCAGAAGACGGCCAAGATGCCATCTTGGGAAATTCCTGGAGATTTGGAGGTGGAGGCAGGGTTTAGGAAGGAGTTATAATGCCACAAAGTCCACCCTCCAAAGCGTCCACCATTTTCTCCAGGGGAACTGATTTCAGTTGTAATTCCAGGAGATCTCCAGGCCCCTCTTGGAGGTTGGTATCCCTCGTAGGCTGTGTGCTTGGCCCAGAATCCACACTACGCATCTATAAAGACCACACAAAGGCTATTAACTGCTTGGCATGTGCTCCATGCCCTGCCTTGGTTCTGGTCACAAGAGAGATGGAACGTCATCTCTGGATGAAGTCACTGCCGTGGATTAAGAGGTAGAAGAAGAGGAAGAGCTGGTTTTTATATGCCGGCTTTCTCTACCACTTACGGGAGAATCAAACCGGCTTACAATCACCTTCCCCTCCCCACAACAGATACCTTGTGAGGCAGGTGGGGCTGAGAGAGCTCTAAGAGAGCTGTGACTAGCCCAAGGTCACCCAGTTGGCTTCATGTGGAGGAGTGGGGAAACCAACTCGGTTCACCAGATTAGCCTCCGCCGCTATGTGGGAGGAGTGGGGGGAATCAAACCCAGTTCTCCAGATCAGAGTCCACTGCTCCAAACCACCGCTCTTAACCACTACGCCATGCTGGCCCATGTTACATTGAGAAGACAGAGGGGGCTTATCATCCCAACTTGAAAATGTTCTAAAACATTAATTCAAAACTGGCAATTCAAGCAACGTTGCATGATGTTTAAAATCTGATATGGTTTTTGGTAGCTACTTTGTGCTGTTCTTTGTTTGAGCAAGGACTCACCGTGGATGGGACCTCTGAGCATGAACAGAGTGCCTGTCCTTACCCACTCAGTAACCGCAGTCAGAACTGGCCTGCCGCTTCAGGATTGGGGACATGGCAGAGGGCTTTGAAGCATGTGTGAATCTTGCTCCTCTTTTTCAGAAAAAATCAGCTGTGGGGAAAAAACCACGTCACAGGGAGGATTGTAGCATTTTTTTTTTATACTGATCCAAGTAGGTTTTTTTAAATGGACTTTTAAAATGCATTTTTTTTTTTACTCATCCAGACAAACCGCAGACTAAAATCATCAGGAAGTTAAAAAAAAAAAAGTTTAAACCTGTAAGAGAATTTCTCCAAATCTCTGCAGAGTTTCAAAGCAAATCTGGAGAGGAACCCCGAATGGCAGCATTTTCTGGTAATCTAAAGTTTATCGCTCTGTTGTCTCAGCAGCCACCAAGGAGAATGTGAAAGCGGGGAGAGAGGCTAAGTCAGATGAGGCTGCCTCGGAAACTGTCTGAAAAATTCCATTCTGTCTCCCCAAAGAGGATGAGATAATTGGGGCCCAGAGAGAGTCCTTATCAGGTTTCTGTTTTCTTTCTGGTCTCTTGGCTGGTTATTTTTCTGGAGTGAAATAGTTTGTTTTTAAGGGACGTAGTAAGCTTTTGAGGGCACTGGATTGCATTAGGTGATGAAAACCTCACTTATGCTGAATCAGACCTTTGGTCCGATATTGTCTACTCAGAATGGCAGCAGCTCTCCAGGGTCTCAGGCGGAAGTCTTTCACATCACCTCTTATGTGATACTTTTAACTGGAGATGCCAGGGATTGAACCTGGAAGTAAAGTAGAGGCTCTACCACTGAGCCATGACCCGTCCCCACAGGTGATTGGCAAAAGCTGGTATATTCTGATGTAGGTCAGTTTATGGCCAAATAAACTTCAAGGTGCTTTGGGGGCTTAGTTCTCTCCCCACAGCTAACCTGTTTCTTTGTTTGTATCCTAGCCTTTCTTCTTGGACGTGTAGTTCTTTAATAGTGTTTGGGGCCTGAAAAGCCAAGGGAAGCCCAGCTGCCAAATGAGATCCAGTTGCCTCTCTTCCATGCCAACATGACTCTTCTCTACAAGCTGCCTAATGGGTAAATTTACTATTTCATTATTATATATGGTTTGTATTAACTGCTTTGAGAGGACCATGAACATTGGGGGATAACTCCTCTAACTAAAGAAACCTTGGGTTGAATCCAAAGGTTCTGTTTCTCAAACGGTGGAGCTTTTTTCCCAGTATAAGCATGTTCAATTGGAGGAGGGCTGCAGAGGAAATTTCCAGATTGAGTTCAGGTGTGGCCTTTGGATCCAGCCCAGTATCTTTTGCTGATTACTTAATGTTTATTTTTCTGGATTTCGTGCTATGACTTTAAAAAAAAAATCCTGTTTGTTTTAAATAATATTGTTCTTTTTTCCCACTTGTTGGAAGTTTTCCCTAAGTGCTTTTAAGCAGGACAGTTGTGCGGTTGTAAATAAATAAATAAGTAAATAAATTATCACACTGATTTGGGTCAGAGGCAGAGCAACAGAATGGCAAGCCCAGGCGTGGCAGGAGGCTGCTCACGCCAATGCCTGGTCTCTCCTCCCACACCGAATAGCCCGTGTCCTACCCTTTGCTCAGCAAAGTCTGAAGCCCTCCTTCTACCTAGGGAGCTTTCCTCTAACTGAAGCGTCTCCCTCTGACCCCTCCCAAGTTGTTTACTGGAGGCCAAACCTCAGTGAAATGAGTAGCAGGGTAACTTGTAGTTTTGTTGTGAAAATGAATGGGGGAGGGAAGAGACTGTAATTTTGTTAAAGTTGTTAGAGATAAACTGTGAATGCAAGAGAAATCAACACATGTAACTTTTGAAGCCCTGGGTTCACAAGTCAAACCCAGAGCTGTGTGTCCTTTTTCTACACATTTTTTTTTAAAGGAACAACGACAGTCTCATAAATGTTAATAAATGTCAGAAGTGAATTATACTCTAATAGAGGTACTTGGTTATACTGTATTGCACCATCTCCTCCCCTTCCTCCCCACGTCTGGGATATAAACCAGGGATAATATTGGCCAATATAACTCCCTGACAAGCAAATGGTGGAGATGCATTGTTAATACTTTAATAAAGGTTTAGTTTGAGTTGGCCAAAAGTCCTCCAAAGAGCAATAACTTCAAAGCAAGCCTTCACAGGCAGCTTCAGCTATGCGGAAAGATAGTTCTCTAGCCTTAATTGGACAGAAGGGATTTTTTTTTGTGGGGGGAGATGCAGCACCATCTGGGTAGGGAGATATTTGCCCCCTCTATATTTTAGTCTGCCAGGGAATGATCTGTAAGAGTACATTTCTCTCTGGCCACCACCTGGTTCTGCATAGGGAACCACACGTGAATGTTCTACAGTGATAACATTGCTACACTTGTGAGTGGACCTGTGATGGTTATAGGGCCCACAGGTGCTGTGTGAAGAATTCTGAGGATGCAGGTGGATAACTGGAGTCGGTGATTAGGTTATTTTGTAACCTGAACTTGATGAGGGAAGAAATTGGTCTGTTGTCCTGTAGGGAGGAAACTGTCAGCCAAAATAGTCTTAGTGCAAAGCAGGGTCTTCAGGACCATGGAGAGCTTTAAGCAAGACAAGTTGTTCCGCGGAGTTTGGCTGGGAACTTGCATCCTGGTGACTGTATCCCAGTTGTCCCAGGGATGGTCACGAGTCTGGGGCTGTAGGGATACTCCAAGATGTCTTAACACTACTATTTTGCTTAGATACATCCATTTTCCCGGTTTTGCTTCTCCCTTGTGCAAGCTGAACCGGTCTTTGTTTTCATGCTGTTTCTTCCTAGAGCTAGGCCACAAGGATGAGCTGGAAATAGATTTTGAAATTTGTTTGCATAATCTAAGTTTTGCTCTGGACTTTGCAAAGAGTATTATTTCATAAATAATTCCTAATTAAGGACAGAAGGATGTTATTCCTGCTGTGCTTCTATTGCAACACAGTAACACCTCCCTGGGGTCTGGGTGATGCCTTTACACTCTTTGTCAAGCTCTCTTTGTTCTCAGGCATCATAAATTATATTCTCAGTTTCATATATATGTATAAACTTTACTACCACAACACAAGATCTCAGTGTAGAGCAGCCACCCACATGAAAGCTCTCATTGGAGTAATTTTTGTTAAAAGCGGGTCAAATTAGCAGCTAATTAACATTAGACAGCGAGTGGAGCGCGGGTCATTTCAAGCTCGTGCTAACTACGGGGCCAAGATGCTGTTAGCGTAGAAAAGCGTTAAGGTCTGGCATTTGCTTCCTGCCAGGGGAAAAATCCTGCTTTGATTTATTGTGTTGCAATAGCACAAGGAGCTTTGAGCCGGACAGAAAGTTGTTGGATGATGTGTAGCGAAACAGGATCAGCCTGCCCTCCTCCTTCCGAGGACCCCAGCGGCAGACAGCCGAGAACCTCTCTCGTCTCCCTCTTCTCCCTCTTCCCAAGCCTCAGAAGCTGTTTTGGAGCACTGATGATGGACATTCTCTGGACACCATTTCCGGTCAGAAAGTGGGAGGGGTATTGCAAAGGAGGAACTCAGGATGCACACGGTCATTGCTGAACTTGCGTTTATTCCCTGCAGATGCTAATTTTCTGGGGGGCCCCAACCATCCCCCTCTGCTGTGATAAAGTTAATTGCTATGCACATTGTGCCTCTGCACCCTGAATTTCTTTGCAACACCCTTCCCACCTTCTGACTAGGATACAAGGACTCAAAAGATGCCCATTCCAATTCGTATCTGAGGAAGGGAGCTTTGACTCTTCAAAAGCTCATGCTCAGAAAATCTTGTTGGGTCACCTGATTGGCCACTGTGTGAACAGACTGCTGGACTTGATGGACCTTGGTCTGATCCTGCAGGGCCTTTCTTATGTCTGTAAGGTGCCAGCATTCACCACAGCTGTTCAGATACTCTGGTGGTTTTCAGGGACAGCTTCCCTGAAGGAACCTGCCTGCTACGCCTGCCCTCTGTCATGAGCAATGGTGAGGTGTGTTTGGGTGCTCCTCTCCATGTGGCTGAATGAGAGCGAGGCCACACCTTGCTTCCTGGCCTTGATGGGAAGGGAGCGTTTACAGTGGCAAATGAGTAGGCTGGTGCATGTGCTTCCCTTTACCCCCTGCCCACTGATTTTTTTGCTATGGCTTGAGCATTGCCCGAGGCAGCCGTGTGGCCATATGGAGCAAGGTTCTAGAGGAACCAAACGTGGAGAGCCAGTTAAAGTGGCTCGAAGGGAAATCCACTTCTCCAAGCTACTCGAGTTTGAAAAGGGGTAACTCCACTAACGAACACACAACGCTGATTCTCTGCTGTCTTTGAGAGGTGAAGGAGAGATAAAGGACCGCAATCACTGCAGGAGATGGAGATGGAAAGATGGAACCTTCCTTATATGTGGTGAGAAATTTGAATGGTGCCCCCAAACATTGGGACTTTCCGCTTCAGGAGGTAAGATTCATTCATTCATTCATTCATTCATTCATTCATACATACATACATACATTTATTTATTAGAATTTTAACCCATCCTTTCCCAGCCAGGCTCAGAACGGCTTACACCCAAGTAGAATTTCCAACTGTGTTCTAATGAAAATATAAACCGCACAATATAAATGTCATTAAAACCTATAGTACGATTTAACAATTCAGTATTTAAAACCCAAAGATCCAGTGACCCTTTTAATATCGGTACCGGTGGCATCAGAGCCCGGAGAAAAGGCAGAATTAACCGATGTAAAAGTAGAAGAGAGAGGCGGGGTGGCACAGGGAGCTCAGGGAAGCCGGCCAAGATGGAACCCTCGCTGCCCGCATCCGCAGGGCCGGCGGAGCATCTCTGTCTTACAGGCCCTGCGGTCTCATTCTGCAGTTCTTCAAAAGCACACTGGAAGGCCTTTGAATTGGATTGGCTAAAGGGGCAGAATTTGCTGTGCTTGAACCGCTTGACAGTTTTTTTAAAAATTGTTTTTCTGGCTGTTCGTTGTGTCTTGTTGGTTGTATTTATGCCGGCTTATTTAAAAAAAAAAATGGTTTTGTAATGTGTATGATCAGTTCCAAATCAGAAGCCATCTCGAGGGGTGGAAACAGCAAAGCAGTGGGATAGAGAAGTTCTCAAACAACTGAAATTTCACTGAAACAGATAACGTTTACGTGGAATTCTTTTACAAAGTAGAATGAAAATTCTCTTCTCTCCATGGCTCGCACTTTTCCCTACAAAACTACAGAAATTGTTATTCATATAGAAGAGAAAAACAAGGGAATCAATGTGATTTTGTTCAGCATTTTGTTAAACGGCAACTTTTTAATTTCTTGTTTTGTGGTTTGATTGGATGGTTTAGTTTGTTTTATTTCTGTGTAAATATTATTGTGGGTTTACCTTTTTTTTTTACTTATTGGAGGCTTTTAAGAAGTAGTCAAATGGGGTATAAATCTTTTAAATAAATAAAACAAACTTCCTGTCCTAGGAGAGGAAAAATAAGCTATCCTTTAAGTGAAGGGCCTACAATGGTTTTCTTTTCTTGCAAAGATGCCGGGGATAATCTCTTGTTGTGTAGCTGGAAAATGTTGTTTGGTTGTTTTTCCATATGCAAAATAACATTCATATGGAAACAGAGAAGTTGAGAGGTTAGAAAGAGGGGGGTAGGAAGTTGGGGAGTGGGGAGAGACTCTATAAAAAACTCCAGTACCCAATGAAATGGATACAACCGAGGCATCTTGATTTCATCTGTCAAGTGCACCAGTGCGAAGTCTACAGATGCCTTGGCTTATACTGTGCTTCGTTCCATGTCAGACGTTGTGGGCATGAAATCTTATGGTGGCTGTCATGATGAATCGCCCCCAGATGTTATCCCACAGGATATGCAAGAGCCCCCCACCGCCCCCACCCCGCCATGTGTGTTCTTTAATAACAGAGTGGAGCTTAAAAAACAAGGGAGGGGTGTTCAGATGAGCTGGAATCCAGATGATGGGGGGTGGGAGGAATAGCAGGGCAGCAGCTCAGCTGCAGTCCTTGTAGAATAGAATCATAGAATCATAGAGTTGGAAAGGGACCACCAGGGTCATCTAGACCAACCCCCTGCACAATGCAGGAAATTCACAACTACCTCCCTCTCACAACCCCAATGACCCCCTACTCCAAGCCCAGAAGCTGGCCAAGGTGCCCTCCCTCTCTCATGATCTGCCTAAGGTCATAGAATCAGCCTTGCTGACAGATGGCCATCTAGCCTCTGCTTCAAAACCTCCAGGGAAGGAGAGCTCACCACCTCCCGAGGAAGCCTGTTCCACTGAGGAACTGCGCTGTCTGACGCACTGATTGCTCAGGTAAAGACAGGCAATTTTGCTTGCTGATTTTGAAGCACCTGGAGGCGTCAGCTTTGGAACGGGGCTGCCCAGATAGGTTGCACAAAGGGAGACTTTGAATAAAGGTGAAGAGGCAGCATCCTTGCAGTTGACCAGAGTCTCATATTTTTGGTCTTGAATTGTAGCCTGCTTTCCCTGAGCAACGTAAGACTTACCTTGCCGGATCAGACCAAGAATTCCTCTAGACTAGCATACTGTCAGATGATGCTGGGAAGTCCATCCTTCCTGGCTTTTTGCACTCTAGCAGTGACTATTCCATGGTAGACTACCTCTGCACCTGGAGGTTCCATTGAGGTAGTGTGACAAATGGCACAGAGGAGAGATTTGTGTGGGTGTAAAGTGCCGTCAAGTCGCAGCCGAGTTATGGCGACCCCTTTTGGGGTTTTCATGGCAAGAGACTAACAGAGGTGGTTTTGCCAGTGCCTTTCTCTGCACAGCAACCCTGGACTTCCTTGGTGGTCTCCCATCCAAATACTAACCGGGGCTGACCCTGCTTAGCTTCTGAGATCTGACGAGGCTAGCCTGGGCCATCCAGGTCAGGGCAGGAGAGATTTACCAATGTCTTTTACTGAAGCCCTTTTCAAATCCAACTGAGCTAGCAGTCATTTTACTATATCTCGTGGCCGTGAGTTCCTTCGGTTATGAGCTAAGGACTACTTTTTTGTCTGTCCTTGCTATCCATCAATTTCACTGGATGCTGCTGAATTTTAGTTCCATGGGGAAGGAATGGGGGGGGGGGAACCCCTCTGATTTTGCCATTCTGTGCGCATAAACTTCTAAACCTCTTTCAAAGTGAACGCCTCCTGTATAATTGTAGATAGTCAGGGTCATCTGCCTGTCTGTGTGTGGACACGTTCAGGACTGTCATTGGGACCTTTTCTTGGGTCAGCCATGCAGCTGGGAGCCAACGCACCTGGGACCCAAAAAGTGGCAAGATGCCGTTAAGTCCCGTCCTGTGTGTTGCTGGGGAGAAGTGTGTGTCTGAAGGCCAACTCAGGTTTTCTCTGGAGGAGGGAGTCCTTCAGCAGCAGCCTCTGGGGAAACAAGGTGCCCACTAGTTCAGTGACGGAGGAGGCACTGAAAGCTGTAGATGGAGCTCAGACATACTCAAAACTGCCTGCCTGTCCCTCGCATCTCCCAGTGGGTGGGCTTGCAAAGTTTGCGAACGTGCCAAATGCTCTGGGGGAAGCTGCCCGCCACAGAATTTTGTCAAACACTACTGTGTCACGATGAGAGTGAAGAGACCTCATGCAGGTCTTCGGGACAGGAAGGAGGGCTGTGTGAGGTGTGGAAAGACAGGGGGGGGCCTTCGGGAGGCCGGACGTACGTGTGCCAGAGGAACCACTGGGAACAGGAAAGCCGGAAGGGATCAGGTGTGTAGATGCAGCACACCTATGTCAAATTGTGTTGAATGGTTGTAATGTGCATGTGAGAGTTAACCAGCCAAAACCTTGGGCGAAAGGTCTGCAGTTTCCAGGTAATATAGCCCAGCAAAAAACATCTTGGCCACTAAATACCTGAGCACAGTTTGAGAGGGGGTCCTTTTGGCAGGCAGCGCCTTCGAGAAGGATGCAGAGATTGCCTGATGATGGAGGGAAAGACGCCCGCTGGCAGAGCTGACTGGACGGCATCCAGCCAGCAACTCCCCCTCCCCTTCTCTCTCTCTCTCTCTCTCTCACACACACACACATGCACACACACACAATGCCCCAAATATTTTTTCCAGCTTAGATGTCACTACTTTGGAATGTTTCTCAATGGGCTGGAAAGGTTCGGAGTCAGATAATAATCCCTGATTGCCTCCCTAAACCCGAGGCCCGGTTACTGAAGTTGCGCTGCCAAGTAAGTTCTCCCTTTCCAGGCCAGGATGCTCAGGCGGTGGTCGCCTGTACCCCCCTCCCGCCTCCCCACCTGGCTCGGCAGACCAAGGGAGTTTGCGCGAGTGAGAACGAGAGCTAAGCGTGCACGGACGGACGTGGTGGGAAAGAAAGACCGAACAGGTGCTCTTTCTTCCCATTTGTGTTGGCTCAAATTTAACAAATTCAAGTGAGCGAGGAAAAGCTTTTGGTTGCGTAGGAGTTGCTTTGTTAAAAGCAGGGCAGGTGGCTTCCTATGGGCTTGTGCCAGAGAGGAGACCGTGGCCCTCTGGCTTACTGGGTGTGTTCCAGGTGTGGTGCTGCCCTGGGAGGCCGCTGGAAGCTGAGCATGCCTCAGACCCTGGCCGCGCTGAAGGTGAGAACGGCTGTGTTGCTCCTCGATCTTCGCTCGATCCTCACCTTGCCCGACTCTTGACAGCATCAGGCCTATGGTCTGCAACTAGAGGTTGCCAACTCCAGCCTGGGAAATTCCTGGAGATTTGGTGGTGGTGCGGGCCAAGGGGGAAATGTACCCTGTGTGGTGTTCATATTGAGGAAAATGTACTCTGTGTGGTGGTCATATTGAGGAAAATGTATTCTGCAAGGGGCTCATATTGAGGAAAACATACTCTCTAAGAGATTAAAGTCCCAATTAAAAAAAAAGCAAGGGCCAGCACCTTGAATTGGGCCTGGGAATAAATCAGCACCCAGTGCAATTCATTAGACATGATTGTGTTATCTGTTAGTGGGCATTTTGAGACAAGCAGCAGCATTTTGCTCCGAGCTTAGCGTATGGTTACCTTCACTAGCAGCCCCTGAGACGGCGTATTGTGACTGATCCTGGGGGTTATCCCCAGATCAAGGTTAATGGCTAGGTGCAACGGGGGGTCACAGGCGCTCTTGGCCATGCCCCCACGCTGCACCGAGACGCAGGGATGGCTGGGCTGCCATCCATGACTGGTTTTTAAAGCTGACACAGAGACGAGGACGTCCCAGTATTGAGAAGCTCATTCCAGACTGCTGAGGAATTGCTTTGCCGATAATTCCAACAGCTGTGATTTAAGGGCTTGCCGCGAAGTATTTGACGATTCAGGGGAATTAGGATTTTTATCTAATTACGTTCATTACTTCCTTCATTATGTGTTCATTACCTGTGCTTAATGGCTTAGGGGTTCTTTGGGGGTTGTTTTTGCAGTGTTGCAAGGAGGCGTACTTATTATTTTGAGGAACACAGATAAGAACGGAGGCAAGCTTTTTTCTGGCCTGCTTTGAAAACGGTGGAACCTGAAAGCCCAGAGCCTGGGCAGGTTTCATAACAGGGGCGGGGGGTGGGGAGATTGCTCTGTGTGAAACGGGTAGGACTCTGCATGCGGGAAAGCTGGATTCTGGGGAGGTGCATAAATTAAACCTCTTGAACTTGAGCAATTTCTCTTGATTTGCGTTCCGGTCCTGCAAGCCACGGGAGGGACCAAGAGCCTATATGAGACTGTGCTCCCATTCCATGAACACATGAAGCTGCCTTTATACTGAACCAGACCCTTGGTCCATCAAAGTCAGTATTGTCCACTCAGACCGGCAGTGGCTCTCCAGGGTCTCAGGCAGGGGTCTTTCACATCAGCTACTTGCCTAGTCCCTTTAACTGGAGATTCCAGGGATTGAACCTGGGACCTTCTGCATGCCAAGCAGATGCTCTACCGCTGAGCCACGGCCCCTCTACTGGTGAGAACTGGAAGCCTCTTCTACTGCTAGGGATGCCAGCTCTGAGATGAGCAATTCCAGGAGATTTGAGGATGGAGCCTGGGGAGGGCAGAGTTTTGGGAGAGGAGGGCGCTCAGCAGGCATGTGATGCCACAGAGGCCACCCCGGAAGCTGCCGTTTTCTCCAGAATAACTGATCTCTGTCGTCTGGAGATCAGTTGTAATTCCTGGAGAACCCCAGGCCCTACCTGGAGACTGGCAACTGGGATGTTCTGGACACAAATCATGTATTCTCTGCTTTTGGCCCCAGGAGGTCTTGCATCTAGTTCAAAAGCCAGAGCCCTTGGTTCAAGACCCCTATCGTTGTGGTTGTGAGGATGAAGCCAGGTAGATGGTCCCAGGTTCCATCACCGCTGGTTCCAGAATCTCAGGTGGTGAGAGCGATTTCTCTACCGAAGAGCCTGGAGAGCCGCTGCCAGTCAGAGTAGAAACTAATGAAATGGATGAACTGAGGGTCAGACCTGGTATAAGTCTGCCTTGCATAAAGTAACCTCCTCATTCAAGGAAGATGTGATCAGAGAGTGGACACACGAACACATGAAACTGTCTTAGACTGAATCGGACTCTTGGTCCATCAAAGTCAGTACTGTCAACTCAGACCGGCAGCCGCTCTCCAGGGTCTCAGGCAAGAGGTCTTTCACATCACCTACCTGCCTAGTCCCTTTAACTGGAGATGCCGGGGATTGAACCTGGGACCTCCTGCATGCTAAGCAGAGGCTCTACCACTGAACCATGGCCCCAGTATGGGTTTGAACAGAGGGCTTTCCGTGTGGTGCACCCAGGGCAGTCAGAGAGAGATTCTGACGGGCCTGAACCTTGAAAACAAAGCTTCTGTTGACACAACTGGAAACCTGAGGTTGGTCCCAAGGGATGGAAAGGGCTGCAACTGGATTTGGACATAAATCGGGGTGTGTGTGTTGCTAAGCTTGTAAGTGGGGCGGGAGCTTGTGTTTTGTTTTTCGGAGGGGCGAAGGAGCCTGCCAGGGTTAATGTTTAATCCTATGGTTCTTCCACTGCCCCCCCCAACCCAGTGACAGCTCTTCATCATCTCTCTTCCTGTGCCCCCCCTTTATTTTTCTCTTCCAAATGACTCAATAAATCAAGAATAAACCTGCTTTTGGAAACCATACTTTTAACTGGCACCAGACAGCCCTTTGAACTCCCTGCTTTCCTCCTGCAAGACTAGAGGGACTTTTTGGGGGGATGTACGCATGGGGGGGGGCGTGTTTTTGGATGTCAGGCGTGGGGCCAAGGAGGAGATTGTGCGAAGCTCAAGACTCCCCTCCCCCCCTCCCATTTCCGTCTTCCTGCCTAGTGACTGGGGGGGCTGGAGGATCTCCCAGCCAGCAAAACCAAAGCCGTCTTCTGCAATGAATTAATACAAGGTGTTGAATTGTTGGTGTGTGTGTGTGTGGAAAAGCGAGGCTGCTCAAACCAGGTTTGGGCTAGAAGTGGTGTCCCACCCCCCTTCCTTCTGTCATTAAAAGGAACGGCCAGGGGTCTGCGTTTATTTGGTGAGAGCCAAGGGCAATCTCTTTTTTGGGGGGTGGGGGGGGCAAATATTTTTGGCATTACTCAGAAATGAAATAAGAAGAGTCAGCAGTTGTTGGGGGGTGGAGATGGGCTCTGAAGAAGCAACTGCCGGGGGAATTATGGTGCTGAATGAAAATACATGAAAATATCTGTGTGTGTATGTGTGTGATAGTTTCTGGGAGTAGCCATGTTGATCTGCAGAAGAACAGTTAGACTGGACTCCAGTGGGCACCTCAGAGACCAATAAGAGTTTCAGGGTGTCAGCTTTTGAGCGTCACAGCTCCCTTCGACAGCATCCTTGGTGGAAAAGAAAGACCGAGCTGGGTGTTATCCGCATATTGAAGAAGAAGAAGAGTTGGTTTTTATATGCTGACTTTCTCTCCCACTTAAGGAAGAATCAAACCGGCTTACAATCACCTTCCCTTCCCCCCTCCCCACAACAAACACCCTGTGAGGTAGGTGGGGCTGAGAGAGTTCTAAGAGAGCTGTAACTAGGTCACCCACCTGGCTTCGTGTGTAGGAGCGAGGAAACAAAATCGAGTTCACCAGATTAGCCTCCGCTGCTCATGTGGAGGAGCGGGGAATCAAACCCGGTTCTCCAGATCAGAGTCCACCGCTCCAAACCACCGCTCTTAACCATGGCACCATGCTGGCTCTCATATTGGTGATGCCACAGCCCAGCCCTCCTGGTGACTTCTCCAAGGGGCTTCATGCAGCTATTAAATAGCATGGGGGTGGGGATAAGATTGCACTGGAACCCCACAAGTCAACAGACATGGGGCAGAGCAGGAATCCCCCAGAACCACCTTCTGAGACCGCATCCCAAGTGGGACTTATAACATGCTCCCTCCGGGTCCTAGTGTTGAGAGGCAGCTCAGTAGGATCCTCTGGCTGATAGTATCGAAGGCAGCTGAGAGATCCAGCAGAACCAGCAGGATCACATTCCCCCGTCTAGTTCTCGGTAGAGGCCATCAGCCAAGGTGACCGGAGCAGCCTCTGTTCCAAACCCTGGCCGGAAGCCAGATTGAAACAGGTACAGAAAATCCGTCTCTTCCACATGAGCTCAGCTTCTGTCCAAAGCGTCTTCTAGAAAATCATTCCCTTCCCTCTTTTCCAGTAACTGGTCGGCATATTTATTCCTCTTTCACATTTTTATCCTGCCCTTCCCGTGATGAGCTTAAGGGCAGCTGATGGTCATTTTAGTTGTGAGTTTCCTGCATTGTCCAGGGGGTTGGACTAGATGGCCCTGGTGGTCCCTTCCAACTCTAGGATTCTATGATTCTCAACTCCGTTTTGTCCTTATGACAGTCCTGAGGGAGAGAGATGGGCCTGAGGCCACCCAAATAACTTTTAACTGCTGGGTGGGGATCTGAACCCGAGTCTCCCAAATCAACAGTCTGCACATGAACACATGAAGCTGCCTCATAGTGAATCAGACCCCTGGTCCATCAAAGTCAGTCTTGTCTGCTCAGCAGATCTCCGGGGTCTTAGTTAGAGGTCTTTCGCGTCACCTCCTCCCTGGCCCTTTAAACTGGAGGTACCAGGGATTGAACCTGGGATCTGCTGCATGCCAAGCAGTTGATCTATGCAGGAGCCGCTGCCCTTCTAACCATTCCGGCTTGGTGGCATCTTTTAAAGGGAGGGGGAGCCCAATCAGTGCAGCTATTTTAACAACATTCCTCCGTTGAAAAGGGTCCTTTCCCATGGAAAGACCTCAAGCCCCGTTAACTATGTTAGCCTTTAAGGTTAACACAGGAATCTTCCTGCCTGTAGCTGTCTAAAGGTCGTTTTAATATGGAGTCCATAACTATTATATTTCTGCAGAAAGGAAGAACTAAAACAGGGTGAGCGAGAATTTGTAAAAAATAAATAAGGCAGGGGGAATAAACCTCCAGGTACTTTATGTAGCCACGTATTTAAGGCTGAATTGTCCCTGTCTAGAGTGTTTTTTATTCTACCCTTCCTCCAAAGGAACTCAGGGCTGCCTTTGTGGGTCTCCCCTCCTCATATCATAATCACAACAACCCTGTGAGGTAGGTGAGGTGGACAGCCAGAGGCTGGCCCAAGGATATATCCAGCCAGCTTCAGGGCTGACCCTTCTAGTCCGACACTCAATCCACTACATCACACTGGCTAGAAAGAGGTTGCGTGAATGGGAGGAGCTGGCTCTTTGCCCCAGGGAAGTCCCATGAAGACCTCCTTCTCTGGAGGTTTTTAAGAAGAGGCTAGATGGCCACCTGTCAGCAATGCTGATTCTATGACCTTAAGCAGATGATGAGAGGGAGGGCATCTTGACCACCTTCTGGGCATGGAGTAGGGGTCACTGGGGGTGTGGTGGGGAGGCAGTTGTGAGTTTCCTGCATTGTACGGGGGGTTGGACTAGATGACCCTGGTGGTCCCTTCCAACTCTATGATTCTATGACCTCCAGGGATTTGGGGTTTGAGTTGGACCCTAATTTCCATCTGGGGTGATGGCCCTTCATTTAGGGTAGTCTCCGAAGGTTAGTGAATGGAGATAGTTCTCTTATTTTCCTGAGTGTAATGGCATTTTCCATAACAATTAAGCAAAGAGAAGAAAAGAAAAGGAACAAGAAGGAAGAGGGAGCGGCCTCCCTCTTCAGTGTGTTCTGTGCCGAGGATGATTTATTCCTAGCCACGGGGCACAAAGTCTTTGTTCCCAATAATGGACTGTGGTTTCGAGGCCCATTATTTTCAGGTTAACAAACGGGCTCTGAGGCAGATGGCCGCCTTTCAAAGGACTCATCTCAACATGGCCAGGGTTTTGTTCTGAGCCGGTTTCTTCCGAGTCTCTTGGGCGGGTGGGCCTGTGGAGTCTTCCCCGGTGCCCTCAGACACCAGGGCCTCGCGTGTTGCCGTTCCTTGCGCAACCAGCACGCCCAGAGCGAGACACACACCACGTTTGGCATCGGGAGAGTTCCAAAATGTTAAGAGCAGGAGTGACTCAGCCGAGGCCACCCAGTTAAACTCAGGAGCTGATCAGGAATCCCAGGTTGGCGGCATCCTGCCTGCTGCCAGGGGAAATTGGCAGCTTTCTTCTCTGTCCGACTGTGGGAGAGCCAGGGTGCTTTGGTGGTTAGAGCAGGGGTCCCGGACCTTTTCGAGCCTGTGGGCATTTTGGGGATGTCAGGATTTGGAAGGGTCTTGTTGGTTTAAGTCCTTGTTGAACACATGAAGTTGTTTTCTACTGAATCAGACCCTTGAGGGTCCATCAAAGTCAGTATTGTCTACTCAAACCAGCAGCGGCTCTCCAGGGTCTCAGGCGGAGGTCTTTCACATCACCAACTTGCCTGGTCCCTTTAACTGGAGATGCTGGGGATTGAACCTGGGACCTTCTGCATGCCAGGTAGATGCTCTACCACTGTGCCACGGCCCCTCCCCAAAGAGTCTTTCTAGATCAGACCAAGGGTCAGCTAACCTAGCTCAGGTGAACACATGAAGCTGCCTTCTACTGAATCAGACCCTTGGTCCATCAGAGTCGGTATTGGTCTACTCAGATTGGCAGCGGCTCTCCAGGGTCTCGGGCAGAAAAGGGTCTTTCCCATCACCGACTTGCCTAGTCCCTTTAACTGGAGATGCCACTGGGGATTGAACCTGGGACCACCCACATGCCAAGCAGATGCTCTGCCACAATAGGTGGTTGCTGCAATAGGTGGAGCCAGTCACAAAATGGCTGGCGCAGGAGGAGGAGCCAACTGCAAAATGTCAGGGGTGGAGGTTATATATAACTATAACTCTTCAACAATCCTGGGTTAGAGTCAGGCTAGGCTGACTGTGGGAGGCTTGGCTTCACATCCACAGTCCATTGTGAAGCGCACCTTGAGCCTGTCGTTCTCGCCCACCCTGGCCCACCTCACAGAGCTGTCGTGAGGATTAAACGGGGAAGGGAGGACCGTGGCATGATGGACTCCCTGAGTCGATGCTCGGAGCAACACAGCCCAGGTGGCAAATGCCAGGTTGCTCGCTCTCCCCCCCCCCCGTCTCTGGGGGTTCTGTTACCTCCTGCAAACAGCTTTCCCTCCCACCCAAGCCCCCTTAAGGCAGCTTTGCAAAAGCATCCGTTGGCGGGAGGAAGTTCCAGGCTTTGTGTGTGTCTGGCGAGTCCAAGTCTCTCTCTCTCTCTCCCCTTTATTAGTTTTTGCGGTCCAGTAATATTTCTCCCAGCAAGACAGTCTCGCTGCATTTTATTACGCAGATTTCTCTGGGAAGGATGCTTTCTCAGCTGGAAAACAAACCTTCCTGCATCTTGGCGCCTGCTGGTTGGGAATGGGAGAGTCACTCGCTGAGCATTTCTGCTCTCGCCCTCATGCTGGTAGGTGCTGGGGGTGAGATTTCCAGTTGTGAAGGGAAGCTGCCCCCAAATCCTTCCAGAAATGCAGGGGGTGTGTATTGTTCCTGACACACGTCTCTTACAAAGATCTGTGCCCTCGGTGCCAACATATTGACACTAACTGGCCTTGTTGTGTTATATCTTTGGCTGATTTGTGCCTGGGGGCTTCCCACTCTGTCCTCAGCATCTGGATTTGACTCCTGGCACTTGCTGGGGACAGCGTGGTGTAGTGGTTAAGAGCAGTGGTTTGGAGCGGCGGACTCTGGTCTGGAGAACCGGGTCTGATTCTTCACTCCTCCAGATGAGTGATGGACGGGTTGGTTTCCCCACTCCTCCACATGAAGCCAGCTGGGTGACCTTGGGCTAATCCCACTCTCTAAGCCCCACCTACCTCAGAGGGTGTCTGTTGTGGGGAGGGGAAGGGAAGGGGATCGTAAGCCAGTTTGATCCTCTCTTAAGTGGCAGAGAAAGTCAGCATATAAACCAACTCTTCTTCTTCCGAAGTGTCTGGTGTTTCAGCTTCACCTCTCGTCACTCCAGTATCCTGGGCACTGGGGGTAGTTGTCCCCATCTGGCTCAGCTGTGATGACTTTGCCTTGCAAAGGCTCTGCCCTGGCCACCCGTTAGTGCTTTTCTGCCAAGCGTGCTGTTCCCCTCCCCACCTCCCACACATCTCCTGGTTTTGTCTCTGGCGAGCAACTGACTGGTTTCTGAATGTTGCCTTCAACCAAAGTGAGGCCAAAGTGGTAAATCATGCAGAGAGGCGGCAGGTACCCTCTTTGGCAAGCGTCTGCTTGGGATTCATGGCAGCTTTTCATTCTTTAGCTATCTGATTTCTCCTGGCTCACACTTTGGGGAGCTGATTTTGCGAAAGAATCAGGGAGATGCCATCGGTAGAAACAGATTCGCAGGCCTCCAGCGCCCCTTGGTTGCTCTCAGGCACTGGCGCAGCCCCACACCAGCCGCCCAACAGCGCAACCGAGGCATAGGCCCCTATGCCGGCGTGGCTGGGGGCGGTGATGGGGGCATGGCAGCAATTAGTTGGCTCCCTGAGCCCTTTCAGCCTGGGAATGCCCCCTGTCAGTGGTGGAAAGTGACACCAACAAAAAAACATGGCCAATTGAACTGAAAAATCAAGCGACCACTGCTATAGCCACACCCATTAAGACCGGAGGAGCTCAGGATGCTGACTACGGGCACGGCCAATCACCGAGCCCCTTCCCCAGCACGCAGTCGCAGCCCTATAACAACCTCAGCCAGGACACCTTACAAGTCAGTAGGTAGGATTGCACTTCCCGTGTGTTCCTGTCCGGAAGAAGCTTCCGTCCATTCTGAATAGAAACTTTCCAGACCAAGATGCAACCACTTATGTTTACTAATTTGTAAAGGTCCCCTGTGCAAGCACCGGGTCATTCCTGACCCATGGAGTGATGTCACATCCCGACATTTCCTAGGCAGACTTTGTTTACGGGGTGGTTTGCCATCGCCTTCCCCAGTCATCTTCTCTTTACCCCCCCCCCCCAGCAAGCTGGGGGCTCATTTCACCGACCTCGGAAGGATGGCAGGCCGAGTCGACCTTGAGCCGGCTACCTGGAACCGACTCCCGTCGGGATCGAACTCAGGTCGTGAGCAGAGTTCACTTTGACTTTAGTCCTGCAGCTGACCACCCTGCGCTCAATTAGGGGGGCAATTAGGGGGGCAAAATTTGCCCTTTCTGACCTTGGTTAAAAAAAATTGGAAACAAAACTAAGCCTCGCACGTCAAGACAGATCAAAGAGGGGGAAACCAATTTCCAGTGATCAAAGAATGCTGCTGTTTTATTTCATTTCTCCAGGCTCTTTGTTTTTAAAAGTCATTTGTGACCCAACTGTGCCAGACAGGGCCACAAACTCCCGTTAGAATGGATGCCTGCCCTGCCTGGGAGGTTGTGAAACGGTTACCGTTGGGAACCTTCTCTTGTCTTCACATGCTCAGAAGGTATCTCTGGAGAGCCAACGTTTTCTAGAAGCTGGCAGGTGCCTGAAGGGGAATTTTGTTGTGTTTATATAAGACACTATCTCAGTTTCCATCATCCAGGGTGTCTGGGGAGTTCCCGGAAAGCAGTGGCCTGCCTCGGTTCCCATCTGCCAGGAGAGGAAGCGAAAAGGAACCCTTCCTTATAGGTGAAAACACTGGGCTGGGAGCACTAGCGAAGTCTGTTTGGGATGGTTGTTTGTCAGATGACTTGCCCCTGGCAACACCTTCTCCCTGCCAGGATTTGGAAGGGTCCTGTTGGGTTAAGTCCCCTTTAAACATATGAAGCTGCCTTATACTGAACCAGATCCTTGGTCCATCAAAGTCAATACTGTCTACTCAGACTGGCAGCGGCTCGCCAGGGACTCAGGCTGGGGTCTTTCACATCACCTGCCTGCCTGGTCCCTTTAACTGGAGATGCCAGGGATTGAACCTGGGACCTTCTGCATGCCAAGCAGATGCTCTACCACTGAGCCACAGCCCCTCTTTAGGACTTGGGTAGCCATGAAGAAGCTAGAAAAGACCCTTAAGGGTAAGGATGTGTCTTTGGCAACCAAGATAAAGATAATACCATAGTATTCCTCATTACTATGTACTGGTGTGAAAGCTGGATAATGAAAAAAAGTGGATTCATTTGAAATGTGTCGGAGGAGAGTTTTATGAGTTTTATGAATACCGTGGACCACCAAAAAGACAAATAAGTGGGTTCTAGATCCAATCAAGCCTAAACTCTGTCTAGAAGTTAAAATGAGGCTATTGTACTTTGGTCACATGATGAGAAGCCGAGTCACTGGAAAAGGCAAGAATGACAAGGAAAGTGGAAGAGAGGAAGACCCAACAAGAGATGGATTGACTCAATAAAGGAAGCCAAGGTCCTCCGTTTACAGTGGTATCCCCACATCAGCTTACAGCTCACTCCAAGAGAGACTGCTACGTAGCTGAATCCAGGGCTGTAGCTATGGGTTGTGCACTGATCCACACCAAATTTGGGATTGATTCGGTGTTTAATGTCTGCCTCCTCCCTCCCTGCTGGCCGCGCTTCTGAGCAGAACCCAGCATTTCTGAGTCTGGCTCAATCCAAAACGGAGGGGATTTGAGGCCTCGAGGTTGTGCCTGTGGACTTTGCCCAGCTGACACATTCAGTGGGGTGCAGACTCCGGCATCTGCCCCACAGCTGAAGCAGACATTCCCAGCATCTCTGAACGTGGCCGCAACGACCTCTTAGCAACGTCCGCTGCCGGATGACCCAGAGCCAGCCAGAGCATTCTTATGTTCCTTGGGTTTCAAAAAATCGGCCTCTCCACTGCCAGCCCTTTCCATCATTCTGATGAGGGGATCATTGCCTGATCTCTGACGAGTATTGTAAACATCCCGATAGCTCTTGGGGGTTGTTGCGGTGGGATTTGGTGCATTAAACGGATCTCCAGGCTAACTCCCTCCCCTTAATCTCCTTTTTATTCTCCCCAAGAGCTTGGGATACCGGCTAAGCGCTCTGGAAAGTTTCCTTAGCCCTGCCGAAACAGCTCCCAAGTCCTCTAGTTGGGGGGGGGGGGGAATTACCGCATATTACCTTCTGCCAAGGACGTTTTTTCGAGCAAATCCCAGCAGGTACTGGGATGTGCTTCTACTTGCCCACTGGAGGGAGCCGGTTCCCCCTCCTGCAGACGGAAACTGAATGAAACAGTGTAGAAATGCTCTTTGGACGTGGTTTGCCACCAACACGTTACTCCCCAAGTCCCCTGTTCCTGCCACTGTTAATAATTGCTCTCCCAGGTTTTTTCTTCTCCCGAGCTGGTGTGGCCGTAAGTCTGAGGAGACCAGCTGTGCAGATCTGGGAGGTCCTTCTTGCTGCCTCGCATCTGCGACAAGACAAGCTTCGGATCAGACATGACCTTTGATACTCATTTTTTTTGCCCAAACGTTGGTTGCATCCAAAGCAAGTGTAACGAATTGAACTCCCGCGTAACTGTCCTCTCGTGCCGTTTCACAAGCAGGGCTTTCTTGAAATATCTTCTACGGGTTGATTTGGATTAAAAACACACAAAGGCATTGAAGTTTTCTTGAACGAAATGGGGGTGGAAACACTACTCAGAGTTGTGGAGAGTGGCTGTGGATTTTGTAGAAAAGGAATTTGATTGGGAGAAGCTAGGAACCAAGAGAAGATTGAATCTTACAAACCAGTCTTCCTCTGCCGGCACACTTTTCATGTGTGCTTGGGCAAACTCTCTTCCCCAGTTTCCCCATCGGTAATGCGGGTCGAACAGCAGTGTGCCTCAAAGGACAGATATTGTTGTGACCGACCCCTTCTGGGCTGGACTTGGGCTCAGAAACAGATTCCTCTGAGGACGACCAGGGCAAGCCAGCGACCACCCTGGGGAAAGGGACACCCGGCACCCCTGGATCCCCTCACCTGGATCCTGAGGCCCTGAAGGCTTCGCTCCAGATGCTGCTGCAACGGGCCAGAATACAGGGCAGCCAGTCCCTGGCTGGGTCAGGCCATGTCCTGGACTACCTGTCCTCCAAGATCTCCCCCAACCGGGAAAGATGGTGAGCCTGTGAGGAGGCAATTCCTACAGGCACCCCTGGTCACAGATAGGTAAGCAAAGTGCTAGAACGTGGCCTAATCCTGCGAGGCAAGGCTGGCGTTTGGAACTGCAGCATAAAACAAAACCCAGCCGTCGTTTCTTTTCTGAACCGTCTTCCTTTTTCCTTGGTTACGCTCCATCACTTGGAGGTTTGGAAATCCTAATTATATTCAGAACTGATAATGATATTAATGGGCTAATTAACGCTTGTGCTGATTGCAGCTCTGAAAAGGGAGAGTGGAGATATGGGGGATCAGCAAACAGCAGGAAGAGTGCGCCTTTTGATGAAATGGAGAGCACGCTGCGCGCTGGTAAGGCCTCCAGAAGATCAGGGCTTCTCTCCTTGAGAGAGTGATCCAGCCGGAAAGTCTCCACCAGTGGTCCACAGCACGGCCCCCGTTCATTTCAGCGCTGGAGAATCCTCTTCTGGATTGTACCTTCTGATTCTGACACCGGATCCTCGGCACGTGGGGAGCGTGGTTCAGGGTCCCTCTTCCCTGAGTGGAGGGATGGGAAGGTTTGCCTTTACTAGGTCAGGTTCCTTTGAGCGGAGGCACGTTGAAAAAGATGCGGATTGAGCCTTATTCTAGGGCCACAGAAGGAAGCGCACAGGTTACGTCAGAAAAAACAACAACAACACAATTACAGACTTCACTGTCAACCCTATCATATTTCAACCCAAAAAACCCAAATTGTTCCTCTCACCTGAAAAAAAGAAGAGTTGGTTTTTATATGTGCCGGCTTTCTCTACCACTTAAGGAAGAATCAAACCAGCTTACAGTCACCTTCCCTTCCTCTCCCCACAATAGACACCCTGTGAGGAAGGTGGGGCTGAGAGAGCTCTGAGAGAGCTGTGACTAGCCCAAGGTCACCCAGCTGGCTTCATGTGTAGGAGTGGGGGAATCCAACCCGGTTCTCCAGATCAGAGTCCACCGCTCCAAACCACCGCTCTTGCCCACTACACCACGCTGGCTCTCAAACTCTTAAAGCAATCCCTGAAGAAGGCCTGGTAATTTATTTTAGACCCCCAGGTATGCTGAAATGTCTTGGAACGATGAGGGTTTTGCTCAGGACAACTTTCCGATGGACTGCGCCCTTCTCCTCGGAGTAAGTTGTGAATCCGTACAGATGTTCCTGGTGACCAGCCCTCTTTCAAAGCTTCTTTTTCGATTGCCCAGAGTACCTGAGTAGAGTAATGCGTTCAGTTCGAGGGGGAATACATGTATTTATGAGCTTACATGAAAAGCGGCACCCCTTTAATTAAAACGGATGTGTTGCCAGGGCTGATTGTTAATTGCCTGGCATGTGGCTATCATCAGACTGATTGCTGTTTATTTATAACATGTTTCCCATCTTTGATTAAAAACTTAGCGGAGAAAGAGGCCGTCTTGTGGCAAATCCCATCCCGCCGATGTGAGTGACTTAAAACAGTAATTATCGTTCCAATATGAAACAGAAATGCAGATGAAAATATTAGTTCATTGAAGGTAGACTGTAAAATTTCCCCAGCCCACCCCTCAATTAACCTTCCAGTTTTTCTTGTGTTCAGCGTTTGATCTTCTTTTAATTCCATTCTTGGGTGGGGAGGGGGTCGGCAGGCTGATAAAACTAGTACAGACATATATGCATTTGAGGGTTGCTTGCTGCTCTATTACGTCTCCTTTGGGAATGGAAAATGGGACACAATTTCCAACCCCGTGTATCCTCCAGACGGCCGGTCTGCTTTCAGATGTTCTGTTTATGAATGGCATAGCCCTTCTGCACGAGTGATTCTAGCATCCTCTTAACTTGGGGGGGGGTGCAGGGGGGGTTGCATGGCAGTGGTGTTGAGACCCCCTTCTGTGTTTCTCCAGGACCACCGACGAGCAACCGGAGAGTCCTAGACATTCCACAGGTTGGGAAATTCCTGGGGGTCGAGCCTGAGGAGGGTGGGGTTTGGGGAGGAGAGGGGCTTCAGTGGAGTATAATGCCCTAGAGCCCACCTCCCAAATCAGTCATTTTCTCCAGGGGAACTGAACTCTGCAGGCTGGAGACCAGTTGTCATTCCAGGAGATCTCCAGCCACCATTTGGAGGTTGGGCGGCCCTAACAGTGGTACCAGGGACCTCATCACTAAATCTTGTGGCAGTGAATTCCGCAAGTTAATGAGGGAAAGGGTGAAGAAATTTCTCTCAGCCTTACTAGTTAAGCCCAGTTACGCGGGAGAACATATTGTCCTGGTCTCTGCTCTATTTCATTTTTTGTTGCGTTATGTAAGGTGTAATGACCTATACCAATACATGTATAGTGTTAACAATAATATATTGCACACTCCTTTGCCGTGCATGTTCCTATCAATATGGGGAGGGGCCGTGGTTCGGTGGTAGAGCGTCTGCTTGGCGTGCAGGTTCAGTCCCCGGCATCTCCAGTTAAAAGGACCAGGTGAGGAGGTGGTGTGAAAGACCTCAGCCTGAGACCCTGGAGAGCCGCTGCCGGTCTGAGTAGACAACCCTGACTTTGATGCACCGAGGGTCTGGTACAGTTTACAGCAGCTTCATGCGTTCAACACATCTCTGCATTGAGACTGGATATTCAGCCCGTGTTACTTGTACAGTCTGTCCTGGCCCCAGGCTGGGTGCTCCTAGTGAGTTAAGAGTGTCGGCCTAGGGTCCAGCTAAGGCAGGTTCGAATCCCCACTTGCGCCACGGAAGCTTGCTGGGTGACCTTGGTGCTCATTCAGCCTAACCTACCTCACAGGGTTGTTGCGAAGGTAAAATGGAGAGGGCAGGTGTGAAGTTTCCTTCTGAATGAGACCGATGGGGTTGGCGTTGCCTGCTCAGACTCTCCAGGGTCTCAGGCGGAAAAGGGTCTGACCAAGGGCCGTTCCTTCTGCATGCCGGGCAGAGGCTCTTCTGCCGAGCCACAGCCCCTCGCCACGCTAAACTGCTTGGAGGAGAAAAGTGGGGTCGGGGTGAAGGAAGTGTGGCCGCAGCGAGGCCTGGGCGTGTTTGCCTTGGCTTTGCCACTCTTTGGAGGCGCAGCACTCCAAAATAAGCCCCCAGCCCTGCAGAGTTTTGAGCATCCAGATGGGGGAAAGGGGCCAAACCTCTCCTGCATCATGACCGCGGGGCCACTGATGCCAGCCAGGTTTGGCCTGGGGTTTGCCGCACTCTGCACGGACGTGTCCTCCCCCCGAGTGTGCTCAGACCTGGGGGCGGGGGGGGGGGCTCGGGATGGGGGGCTCGGTGCCTGGAAAGCGTGGCCAGCAGCAGCAGCAGCCCCCCGCGAGCGTCCGCTGGAGCGCGGCGGCGGCGGCCTCTCCGGGGCGCAAAGGCTCCGGGGCGCAGCAGCGGGTCCCCGACCTGGCCGAGGGTCGCGGCGGCGGCGGGCGGGCTTGCTCGCGAGTCAAGCGCCGGGCGTCCCTGGGCGGGGCGGGGCGGGGGAGGCGGCCCGGACTTGGGCGGGCTTCCTCGGGAGTCGGGCTGCAGCGGGGCGGCGTCGAGCCGGATCCCGCCCTCGCCGGGGGAAGCCCGAAGGCAGGCGGCCGGGCGTGCGGGCGGCGCCAGAAGCGGCTGGGGCGCGGTGCGGAGGGGATGCTTGGGGGCGCGGGGCCGCCCCATGGGATGTAGCCCCGGCGGGAGCCCGCGGGTACCCCGGGGCGGGCGTCGCTGCCCTGCGCCCCGCGCCCCGCTGCTGCTGCTGCTCGGGATGCTGCTGCTGCTGCTGGTGCTGCTGTGCGCCTCCTTCCTCTCCTGCCTGTCCGGCCCCTGCGCGCCCCCGCCCGCCCCCCGGCCCCGCCAGCCCCCCGGCCCGCCGCCGCCGCCCCCCCTGCCCGTGGCCAGCGGGCCCGGCGGCCAGCAGTGCCCGCAGGCGCTGATCGTGGGCGTCAAGAAGGGGGGCACCCGCGCCCTGCTCGAGTTCCTCCGCGTCCACCCCGACGTGCGCGCCCTGGGCGCAGAGCCCCACTTCTTCGACCGGCACTACCACCGCGGACTCCTCTGGTACAGGTCAGCCGGCCCCGGGGGGGTGGGAGGCAGTGGGGAGTTTCTGGCATTGGGCAGGGGGGTGGACTAGATGGCCCTGGCGGCCCCCCTTCCCGCTCTACGCTTCTGGGATTGGACGGTCCGAAGAGTGGCCTTTGGCCGGCAGGGGTCCAGGACCCCTTCCCCTTCGGATTTGCCCCAGGGTCTTGGAGCACTATGGTTTCATGACGGTGAAGGACCCGTGCGTCATTCTATTAGGCAGGACGCCGCTTCGGTTCACCCACACGTTTTCCCCTTAAAAGTTATTTGCTTCTCCAACTTTCCTCCTTCCTCTGCAAGTTCATCTTGCACTTATCCTTTCCTGCTCAGCCACCCTCCTGGGTTTTTTCTTTTGCCTTTGGAGTGGTTCAGCTCAGAGTAGCCACCGGTCCAACCCTGGATCTGGAGCACAGGTGGTTATTCTGCTTTGGAAATGTCCCTTCCCCGCCCCCATAGTAAATCTAAGCTGAATGGGTGGGAAAGTTCACCCTCTCGGTTAATCTGTACCCGCCTAGTTTGAACCTTGTGGGGTTTTTGCCCCTTCACCAGGAGCCTTTGGGAAGGGAACGGTGGGGGGGTAGAAATTCTGCAAAACCCAGGTTTGTCCTTTCAGTTCCTGTCTTTTTCCAAATCCTCTGTTGCACCTTTGCATGTTGCACTTAAATGTGCAAACTTATTAGATCTGAACAGGCACAAGCTATTTTCAGCTTCTCAATGGCGTCGGTAATCTCTGAATGAATGTCGCACATCTAATAACTTTGAGACAGGGTGTGTGTGCGTTAATCAGTGTTCTGTTCTCTTCCTGGGACTCTTTTGCTGGGCTGTATTCTTAACGAAAATAGTTCATTTTACAAGTGTTTCTGTTTCCGGCGGTGTGGACTCCCCGAAGGATGCTCGGGATCCGTGCAGGCCGCGGCCATAACTGCGCGCTGCGTAACTGGCGTCGCAAGCAGTCCTCTGGTTTTGAACCGGCAAGATCTTTATGCGTGTTTCCTTTTCTCGTTCCTCCTCCCTCCCTCCCTTGTTTGTTCCTTTATGAAACTTTCTATTATGGGATAAGAGACGATGGCTCTCTTAACTTTCAGACTTGAAAGCTGCCTCCGTTTGAAGTCTGTGGCAAAGCTTTCCCGGACTTCAAAGGGGGTCTAGATTTCTCAAAGACAAGGTAACAAAAGCCAAGTGACTATTGAAAACTTTCTTTTAAAATCCCAAAGGCTACCAATTCGAGTTCAGGTGTTTGTTTTTTAGTGCAGAGCTGCTCTAACGGGCCCGTGGGACTCATTTTAAATTTGGTTAAGCGTTGTCTTCCGTCCTGGATCTCAGCTTAGTCCAGGGTACCTGCCCAGCTCCCAAATATCGCCATCTCTCTTTAGAAACTCACTTTAGGCTTGCCAAAAGTTGCAGCTGTTTACTCTAAACAACTTCAGCAATGTTAACAGCATATTCAGGTGTTCCCATCCCCGTTCAGGTCCTTCTGAATACAGATCCCCGCAATTTCTCTGTCTTGCTTATTGCTTCTTGGTCAGAACCGTAAAGCTGTGCCTCTTCAAAACCTCTCAACATATGCTACAGTGCTGGTGCTTGGAATCGTAGTTTAAGTGAAACTTTAATTTTCTTCCCATCTGAGCTAGAGGTAGACTTTTAAAAATCCGGGTATTTGGAGATGGGTCTCCTAATAAATTAGAGCCCAGCTGAATAAACGTCTGCCAGTATAGATACCTTTAGGTGGTGGAGGAGAAGTTGGAGCCCTACCATCTCACATGACCTCCTGTCTAAATGTCTCCCTAGACAGGCACCTTTGTGTGCATCTGACAAATTGACTTAAGTCCACAAAAGCCAGAGCTGGAATTAAAACATGGCTAGTCCAGAGGGTGCCATGTGGGTAGAACACGATTCTCACGCAACGCTTTTCCATCTCAGAGTCTCTTTTTGTTATAGCCCCTTCTCCCAAGTAACTCATTTCCACTGTGCAAAGTTGAGGGGTGGCGTTGGGGTGTCATTCAACCGCGGCTAATCGAAATCTCCCCAGTGGACATGATCCACATGTCCTAAGCAAGCTCTGTTGATACGCACAGAAGTAGCACCGTGCGCGCCAAAGGCCATGTTGAGAAAACCCCCAAATGAGAGATTGTACATCCTTATCTGTGTCCAAGGCCTTTGGGTTCTTTGTTTCGCTCTTTTCTTTGGGGGATTGCGAGGGGACCCAGGAGTCTGGGTGGGTCCATAGCTCATGTGGGGTTTGGATAGAGAACACGCAGCATTTAAACAAAAGGGTCGTCTTTGTGGGGCCATAAAGACTTAATAGTTTTTTCAAACATTCTAGCACGTGGGCCCCTGAAAGCCCCTGGTGGAACGAACTTGTGAGTCCTTCAGGGACCACAGTTTTCCTGTTTCTTTTAATACTAACCTGGCTGCTTCTAAAGAATCCCTTAAGGTTTGTACGTGTGGCTTTCTCTATGTGTCCTTAGCCGTGCGGTGTTTCCGCGTGCCCGCAGGGCTTCAAATGTGGCGGGTGCTTTGCAGACGATGTAAGCACAACCGAGCGAGGTCCTCGTCCCAAGGAGCTTACAGCCTCATGCTTGGCAGGGTATGTTCGTAGCTGTAAGAGAACAAAATAGACTTATAGATGGAGCAGCTTTCAGGGGGGAGGAAGTGAATTACCCAAGTCTACATACTGAGTTTGTCTCAGAGCAGAGTGCGGAAGTACTAAAGGAAGGCAGGAGGATAAATCAGGAATCCTGCAGTTAAAAGACTTCTCTCAGATGCAAAGGATAAGGCCTCTTTTTCTGGTCCAGATTCCTTTTGTTGGAACGACTTCAGAGTAAACATAAGTTTCTGTCTGTTGGAAAAGAAATGGGCATTGAGACCTTTTTGCCTCTCGCAGGGTTCTTCCCACTCCCTGTGTGGGTCAGTTTCTGCTTCAGCTGTAGGGCGGATGTATGGCAGAGAGTCCAACCTGTTGGGAGTATTGGCTGCGCTAGCCCTGTTGAAAAGAGGCCTGCTGCCGTGGCACCCCGGTTCCTTTTGCCGGGGCTGTCGAAGGCAGCGTCCCTGTCAGATTATGCCGAGAGTTCCAGCGGAAGTTGAGCAATTCAGAGTGGGACTCAAAGTTTAGCTTCTGCCAGCTTCTAAATTTCTATTGAAAGCCAACGCATTTGAGACTTCATTGGAAAAAATTCAAAAAACTTTGCTTTGGTACAGAAGACGAGACCACGTCGTAGCGTTTCAAAAAATGTTTGTCACCCCACCAGAGTTCTTTAGGCGGTGGTCTAGTGTGTGCTGAAGTTCCTTTGGAGCTTGGCAGGCCTACTTGTGAGTAAAATTGCATAAGCTTGAGCTATGAGGCCTCCGGAGGGAAAACTGACGGGCATTTTTTGCAAGATGTGCATAAAATGCAGGTGACTGTGAGAGTTAGTTAGAGTTATAGAGTTGGAAGGGACCACCAGGGTCATCTAGTCCAACCCCCTGCCCAACGCAGGAAACTAACAACTACCTCCCCCCCACGTCCCCAGTGACCCCAACCCTCCCCCCACCATGCAGGATCCCACAATCAAAGCACTCCTGACAGATGGCCATCCAGCCTCTGCTTAAAGACCTCCAAACACGGGGACTCCACCACCCTCCGAGGCAGTGCATTCCAACATCGAACAGCCCTCACTGTCAGGAAGTTCTTCCTAACGTTTAGGTGGAATCGCTTTTCTCTTAGTTTAAATCCATTACTCCATGTCCTAGTCTCTGAAGCAACAGAGAACGAGCTAGTTCCCTCATCAATATGACATCCCTTCCAATATTTAAACATGGCTATCATGTCTCCCCTCAACCTTCTCCTCCAAACTAAACAAGCCCAACTCCCTAAGTCTCTCCTTATAGGGCATGGACTCCAGACCTCTGACCATTCTGGTCGCCCTCCTCTGGACACGCTCCAACTTCTCAACATCCTTCTTAAATTGTGGAGCCCAAAACTGGACACAGTATTCCAAGTGAGATCTGACCAATACTACAGTGGAAGTATTACTTCCCTTGACCTAGACACATTACTCCTGTTGATGCAGCCCAGAATTGCCTTGGCCTTCTTAGCTGTCATATCACACTGTTGACTCATGTTCAGTTTGTGGTCCACTAAGACTCCCAGATCTCTTTCACATGTACTGTTGTTGGGGGGGAAACCCAAAGCCCTTGCACGGTAATGCTTTTATTATGGCCTACAAATCATAACGTGGTCGTCACCACTGAGAAAACGTTAGGAGCTTCAGTAAGACATCAGACAAGAAAATTTTGCAAACGGTCCCTTCTTCCCCTCCCCAGTCATAAACATTCATATCACATTTGATTCATCCTTTCAACCCCCCACACGTTGCTTACAGAAAACGCCATTAATGTGGCGTTCGTGCAATAAAAGGTGTCTAAATGTTCACGAGAGCCTAACGACGCTTTGTATTTCATTTAAGGTGTTTAGATGCCATCTTTAAAAGGCTCAGAGTGGCTGTCAGGTAAAAAATAATAATAACATACAGGATGGAACTCTAAAAGAAACGTTGGAAGAACAATCACGAGTTGTAAACCCAGCTTTAAAAATAAAAAAAAAAGATCAGGGGCAGTTTTTGAACCGATTGAAAATTTTGGCAGACTGGAGAACGGGAGAGAAAGAGACTTGGCAAAACTTGATTTTGAGTTGAATTGTTTGTTTTTGGGTTTGTTTTTGAGATTGACTTGCAATGAGACGGAACCGATTTTATGTACTTCTAGTGAAAATGCCCTCTTTAGGTGGGCTGGGCTGCAAGAAGGACCAGCTACTGTACATGTGCTACGTATTAATCCTTCACATATAGGCCAAAGGGGTAAACGTCTGGAGCAGATTTATCTCTGCTTCAGAAGTCCATGAATGTATCCGGTACGTTAATCTTGGAAATGGGAAAAGGAAAAAAAAAAAGTGAGTAATTTAAAATGGCCAGTTTCGAATGTCTGAAATCGGTATTAACTCCCCCCACCCCTCCTGTCTCTTTTGGAGCAAATCATAACAGCCGCTCTGATCCAGAGGTAAAATTAGCCCGGCCGAAACTCCACTGAGAATAATGCAACAAGTTTAGGTATGCTGAACGTTAGGAAGAGTTGCTTTCCATGGGTGTGTAGCCAGAGCCCCGTCCAAATTTTCTCAGAGGTTAATCCCACTCAATTGCACTGGGACTTGCTCCCAAGTAAGCATGCATGGGCGTGCAGGAGGCCATAAATGCTGAAGAAATTGTGTGGTCTTCCGGATTTACAACTTCTCTTCCTTGCTGTTGGAGCACAGCCTCGGTCAGACCTACTTTTGGCTGGCTGAAAGCCAGCGTGTTTTTGGTGGCATGCATTACTTTGGGGTCTGGCCACTTGGGGAGGGGCGGCTGTTAGTCTTAGGGGGCTTTCAAGGGAACGCTGATTTAGTAACTTCCACTGCAGTTGCAAACATGCTGAAAATCAGTTGCTTTGTTAACTGAAATTAAAGTCAGTTTGCTGCTGGGGAGAGGCGGGTAAGGGTACTCTCCCCCCATGCCAAGATTTTTTAATAGAAGTTTTATTGCAGTATTTTAAATATACTTTTTTTTTTAATGACTGGAACATCATGGCAGTAATTTATAATCTCATTCCTAAGAATTGTATGTACCTGCAGTGCTTCAAAAAGAAGACTATTAAAAAAAACTATTAGATGAATATAATGGGCTTGCCTCCTAGTTATGATAACGTTTAATTAAAAAACATGTGAGACCTTGGCATCTTTATCTTCCAACTTGATGGGGCTGAAATTGGGGGGGGGGAGTTTGCCTTGTTGGTACATCTGTTTGCATTGGATAACTTTTTTTCTTGGGATTCCTGGGACATCTTGGCAGGGTGGTGTTCCCCCCCCCCTTAAAATATTTTTGTCCACAGCGAGATCTGGAAGACATACAAGTGGGAGAGTTGGATGGGCGAGCTATAAGAAGCCGCACTTTCTTTCTGATGTAAAAAAAAAATCAATGGCCATGATCCATTTGCAAATTAGTGCTCCCCAGGTTACTGCCTCGGGGAACAAGTCCCTCGAACCCAGAGTCTGTATACATGGATATGATCGGGATGCGAGACCTGTAATTTTGATGGAGAAGATTTTGAGCCTGTGCCAGTGACCATCCTGCCGAAATCGGCATAGGACATTGGCTGGATCATTTAAAGAGATGTGCAGTAAAGTAGACCTTTTAAAGGAAAATAAACTAAGCACAGATATTTATCTTCTCTCAAGCTTGTTAAACTTCTGTTTGTTTTCTTTCTTCCCCATTTTTTCTTTTCTTTTTGGCAGGAGGAGATTGTTTCTTAATTTGGGTGTGTTTCGAATCCTTACAGCTGCAGGTGCCTGCAGTATTTAAATAGGGGCGTGTGAGAGTTATCTTGGGAGGAAAGAACAGAAGTTGAGCTCTTTGGCTCCTGGGGAATCTTTCCAAAGTAGTGTCAACATTTCTGAAATACTTAAATAAGCCGAGCAACCCCAAGTCCTGCCAAAAGCTTTTAATTGCCAGCATGTCAAACCCCCCGAGGCACCTGCGGGATTGTTGATCATCTTCAGTGCACATTTAAAAAAGAGAGAGAGGGAGAAATATGTAAAGCCACAAATTCCCTCTTTTGCAAGCAAGCCCTCTTTGTGTTTCCCAGGGCTGCTTTAATCCTGATCGCAGTTCTGTAGGTACGATTACAAAATGTCACGGGCCCTTCCGTCTCTGACTGGCATTTGGCATCCTTTGAATGAGGAATCATTTCACTTTGCAAACATACCAACTTGGGACAAGTGAGCATCTTTTTGTGGGGTAGTTTTTTTGTTTTTTTGTTTGGTATTGTTTTGTTCCTTGCTTCATGTTCTTTGTCGTACCTTTTCTGGAAAGGCCCTCTTTTGATAGCAACAAAAGACGCTGTCATTTAGAAAGCCACGGCCTAATTCTCCAGGGGCTCAACCTTCCACTCCCCAAGACAAGGGGCAGAAGAAAGAGCAGCCCGACTTTGCTTTCTGGAGGGTAACCTGAATAGCTTAACCGAAGGTCCAGGAATGAAGAGAATTTTTATCCCCAGTGAAACGACACCTCGGCTATCTGGAAATGCTTTTCTGAAGCGTAAGTGGAGAGCAGAGGTGGGACGCTTTCGCCACTCCGGTGTCCCACTTGTGTGGACGGGATGTCTCGAAAGAGATTTTTTGTTTGTTAAAGACTTTCTGCGCTGCCTCTTGGCGTAGCCGCACCAGCTTCGGGAAAGGCCCAAACCTTGCAGATTGGCCTTCCATCCGCTTCGGGAATCAGAGCAACGGAGATTACGGCAGCACCTGAAAGGCTGATTGATTTCACGTGGCATCAGCTGTCATGGATCCAAGTCCGCCACGATCGGATAGAAGCACATAGTTGGAAGGGACCAGCAGGGTCATCTAGTCCAACCCCCTGCACAATGCAGGAAATTCACAACTACCTCCCCCCCACACACACCCCTATTGACCCCTACTCCATGCCCAGAAGATGGCCAAGGTGCCCTCCCTCTCATGATCTGCTTAAGGTCATAGAATCAGCATTGCTGACAGATGGCCATCTAGCCTCTGCTTCGAAACCTCCAGGGAAGGAGAGCCCACCACCTCCCGAGGAAGCCTGTTCCACTGAGGAACCGCTCTGACTGTTAGAAAGTTCTTCCTAATGTCTAGACGGAAACTCTTTGGATTTAATTTCAACCTGTTGGTTCTGGTCCGACCTTCTGGGGCAACAGAAAACAACTCAGACGCAGGTGTGTAATCCTTCATACATCAGATGGTCCAGGAAAAATGTAAATCTACACTAAACTAGTGTCCGAGACACGTGCTCTTAACCGCTGCATCACACCATTTCTTAGGGACTAGCCACACGAGCTTTCTCCTCTTTGAAGTAATCACAATTACTGGCACTTTTATACTATGTCCGCTGTTCAAAGTGTTGCTTTGGTACGAGAACCCTGTACAGTTGGCCCTGCGTTACCCCCATTCCACAGACGGAGGAGGGCGAAGACTGAGGCGCTGACAGCAAGAGACTTGCCCAAGGGTGCATAATCAGTGTGCGGCTGCGACTGAATCTAATACTTTAGGTGCTGCGTAGCTGTGGTGCTTATCCGGAAACTTTTTGCTCTTGTTTTGGGGTCTGGAGATTTCGCCAAAGTTCTCGGAGAGAAATGCAGCTGGGTTGGAAAACACATGCCGGTCCCTGTTGCGGATTGGTGTTGCAGGCGCATCTGAACAGCGTCCCTGAACCAGCTTGGAACGATCGGTTTGTAGGGAGCCAGCTTGAAAAAGGAGGCGACGCGGTAGTGGTTTGAATTGGTCTAACTGATGGAGCCATTGGCGTACCAACCAGGAGCCTCCTGACGGTGCTCAAGACCAGTTTGTAGGCTTTCCCCCTCCCCCTTAATACATCTGAATGATACAAAGCTGGGGGGCGGGGGGGGATGACTCCTGTGCAGTTAAAAGGGACCAAGCAGTCTGATGGTTTTTGTTTTTAAAAAATTATGTCCTCAATTAGCTTTATACTTTGTTCTGGACATGCGCCCATCTGCTTACTGCTCTGAAGCCCCATGATGTCAGAGGGTGTTTATGACACCCTCCCTCGTTTCTGATGTTCCCCATCAAAAGCAATTAGCAGAGGATTAAAGGCAAGGACTTGAAAAGGGAAAAAACAAACCCCATCTCTTTTATCTTAAACAATTATACCTCCCTCACCTTTGAGTTTTGATTTTGTGTGCTTGTGAAAAGAGGCCTCGGGGTATTTCTTCCTTGGCTTGTTGGACGTGGGATAGGACTGTGTCCGTGGCCAGAGTCTCTCTTAGAAGCCTACAGCTCTGGGAAGCCAAGAGTTGGGTGCGAGTCCTAGTAAAATAAGTCCAAAGGTCAAGACCAGCACTTTGAATTGGACCCAGAAGCAACCTGGGAGCCCAGTGGAGGCAATGTAACATATGCTCGTTCTGTGAGCAGCGTTGATCCTATGACCTTTGGCAGATTATGAGAGGTAGGGCACCTTGGCCATCCTCTGGGCATGGAGTAGGGGGTCACTGGGTGTGTGTGGTGGGGGAGGAAGTTGTGAATTTCTTGCATTGTGCAGGGGGTTGGACTAGATGACCCTGGGGGTTCCTTCTATCCTCTATGACGCTATGATTCATTGTAGGAAGATTCAACCAGCATTCTGCCTTCCATGATCTGAACCAGGTGAAGTTTCCAAACAGTCTTTGAGTGCAGCCCCAGGAGGAGTGCACTGTAGTAGTCATATCTGGATATTACCAAGGCATGGTACCCTTCTATAGCCTGTTTAAATCTTAGAATCATACAATTATAGAGTTGGAAGGGACCACCAGGGTCATCTAGTCCAACCCCCTGCACAATGCAGGAAATTCACAACTGCCTCCTCCACACACACATACACACACACACACACACCCTATGACCAGAAGATGGCCAAGGTGCCCTCCCTCTCATCATCTGCCTAAGGTCACAGAATCAGCATTGCTGACAGATGGCCACCTAACCTCTTCTTAAAAACCTCCAGGGAAGGAGAGCTCACCACCTCCCGAGGAGGCCTCGTTCCAGTGAGGAACCGTTCTAACTGTTAGAAAATTCTTCCTAATGTCTAGACGGAAACTCTTCTGATTTAATCTCAACCCGTTGGTTCTGGTCCGATTTCCTGGGGCAACAGAAAACTTTGTTTCCTTTAGCGTGTGTGAAATGTTTGGCTCTCCTTCCTTTTAGCTGCAAGGGTGCGAACGACAACCTCTTGGGCCGGTGCAGAGATTTCTATGGATTCTGAGCTTCTGCGCTGCACCTTTGAGGCCAAACCCGTGTTCTTTGGTGGATTTGTGTGGCTGCAGAAAGAGATGCTTCGAAACGTGTAACTCATTTGACATCAACTGTCGACAGAGGCTAGCCTTTAGCAGCGGCTAGCCTCCTCTGCAATAAACACAGCTGCTCTGGAGAGTCGGCTTCTTTCTGGGCGCTGGGCATGCCTTTAGTGTATGGTCCCAAGGGACTTGTGTCTTATTTCATTTTAGTTTTATAGCCCCCGTCGTGCAGACGTCTGCTTGGCTTCGGAACGAACAAGCCCCAAATTTGCACCCCAAATTAAAAAGGGTGTTCCATCCAGTCGGCTCTGGGGTGCTGAAAGCATACAGTGTCTCTTCGGGTGCCGTGCTCAGGTGTGCATTGCCGTTCGGTCTTGAAGGAGAGCTCTTTGCGTCCTGAGGCCTGTTTTACAGCAGCTTCTGTCCCGACTTTTGTTTGTTTGTGTTGTGCAAAATTAAAACCTTGCAGCCGATTTGTAGATGGGAGCCTGGGGATTGTGTCTCTGCGTGGGCCAAGAATTTGGCCAGCGCTTGGGCGTGGTCCCTTTCTTGCATCCGTTTCTGGAGTTAATCTGCAGCTTTGCTAACATTGGGGAATTTGCTGGGTTTTCTTTGCTGCTGTCTGCCGCTGACGCGTCCAGAGATCATCTGGGTTTTGTGTCACTAACAGAAGGCTCTCCGTGACTTCTCTGCTCTAGCGGGCCACATTTCTAAGAGGATTAGCCTGCAAAGAAAGTTTTATCTGTTACTGTCATGACAGTGAAACCAACTGTGAGGTCCATCTCAACTCAAACGTTGTCAGCGTGGCCTTTCTGAAACATTGAGGTTCTTTCTGTCTGTTGCACTGTTTTCCTTCCTTTCCTGTGAGCTGCTCAGAGGGGCGTACGAAGGGTCTATGCTCCCCCATATGATCCTCACAACAGCCCTGAAAGATAGGTTACACTGGCAGAGGGGGGGCTGAGTAGGGTGACCAACCTCCAGGTGGGAGCTGGAGATTTCCTGGAGTTACTGCTCATCTCCAGACTACAGAGATCAGTTCCCCTGGAGAAAATGGCTGCTTTGGAGGGTGGACTCTATGGCATTGTACCCTGCTGGGGTCCCTCCCCTCCCCAAACCCCGCCCTCCCCAGGCTCCACCCCCCCAGGTCTCCAGGTATTTCCCAACCCAGAGCTGGCAACCCTAGAGTGAGTGACCTGGCCCAAGGTCATTGCAGTGAGCTTTGTGGCTGAGTGGGGATTTGAACCCGAGTCTTTCTGTTCCTAGCCTGGCTCTCTCACCCTCTCGCTGTTGGGGTCTGAACTGGCTGTGGGGTTGGGTTGAAATTACTGAAAACAACAAGAGCAAAACAAACCACCCCAGCCTGAAGAATAGATCTGTGTAACTTCGAGGCTTACACATCTCATGCTAGTCATAGAATCATAGAGTTGGAGGGGACCACCAGGGTCATCTAGTCCAGCCCCCTGCACAATGCAGGAAATTCACAACTGCCTCCCCCACACACCCCCAGTGCCCAGAAGATGGCCAAGGTGCCCTCCCTTGGTCCTTGGTTTATTCCTAGCAAAGGTGGTGGGTTTTTACGTCAGTGGGCAAGAAACGGCTTACCTGTATTTTAATTTCCAAAAACTGTAAATCCGGGGGTCAGTGGGTGGGAAGAAGGGGCCGGTCCTCTCCGCTGCTGACCCCATGCGGTTGTTCCCTCCTGAGAAGCAGAGGTGCCTTTAACGCCAAACCCCTGCGATTACTCCCCCACCACCCAGCAGCTTTTGAATGATGACAGGAAAGCAAAGGCTGCACTTAAATGGGGGGCTAGCTCCAGGCGTTTGTCCTGCAGATGGAGAGCTGTTACTTAAATCTGCGTTCCAAGATCCTCTGTGTGTTTTCCCCTCCCCTTTAAAAAATAATAATAATTACATTCGCTCGGAGAAGGAAGTGGGCTACTTGGAGGAAGTTTGGTGAGGGAAGCACAAAAGTTAATTGGAGCAGGGGGCTTAAAAGCTTATTACTGACCTTTGGAGGGGGGGCAGAGAACTTTTTGCTGCGTCGGGGTGGGGATTGAGATGATGGCTAATGAAAGGTTTGCTTTAATACCGGGATTTGAGCTCCTAAATGGCTTTTCAAAGCACTTTGCTCGGAGCCTTGTCTGCCTTCGGAGGGCCTCACTGCCGAGCTCTGGTTTGCTTTTTTGGCAAAACTGGCAGCTGCTCTCCAAAGGCGAAACGGAAAAATCGTCTTTGGTGAGGAGGCCCATCCGCATCCCTCCTTTCTCAGTTTTACAGGTTTAGGACCCATCCCTGGATATTGCATTATTGTTGACCTATTGCAGTCATAGAATAGAAGAATCCTAGAGTTGGAAGGGACCACCAGGGTCATCTAGTCCAACCCCCTGCACAATGCAGGAAATTCACAACTACCTCCCGAGTCGTCCTGGGTGGGATATAAATGAAGCAAGTCAATAAATTTCCAAAAAGCAGATGCCCCTGGAAAGCTCTCGGCAGGGCATGGTAGGGACTGTCCTACCTCTTGGATTGCCCCTGGCATCTTGTCGTTGCAGGTAGACTGCTTATGCAGGGGGGAGCTCCGCAGTTGTAGATTCACCTCATTGCAACGAGAGGCCCTGTTCTCTGTGAGCCTTTCAAACCCTTCTTTGCAAGCTCTCTGAAGGTAGTAGTCATCTCCACTTAGGAATCATAAGTGAATCGTGTACTGTGGGGACACTCATGTGACTCTGTGTGGAGCATTGCGCACCTGCAAGCATGATTTCTTCTCTTTCTGTGTGAACAAAGTGAGACTGGGCTGGACAGGGTTTGATTCCCCCCCACCCCGAATTTCCTTCTTGCCTGAATGACAAGACAGAAGTTTTTAAAGTGTAAGACAGATTGCTGAATGGAGCGGAAAAGTGGAAATACGGACATCTAAATAAATAAAGCCTGCACGGCTTTATTTATTTATTTATTTACACAAATTGTCTGCTTGTGTTTTGTGTTGATACGTTACTTTCCCCCCAAGGGTTTATAAATATTTATATAATTTGGGTTTTGAAGGGGAAGTATTCCCCCTTGTTGGGGGGCAGAAAAAATCTTGAAAGAACACTTTTTGGGGGATATTTAGCCACCAACTCAAGGCGACCCTATGAATCAATGTCCTCCAAAATGTCCTGTCTTTGATAGCCTTGCTCAGATCTTGCACAATGAGGGCAGTGGCTTCCTTTATGGAGTCAATCCATCTCTTGTTGGGTCTTCCTCTTTTCCTGCTGCCCTCAACTTTTCCTAGCATGACTGTCTTTTCCAGTGACTCTTGCCTTCTCATAATGTGACCAAAGTACGTTAGCCTCAGTTTAGTCGTTTTAGCTTCTAGGGTCAGTTCAGGCTTGATTTGATCTATAACCCACTGATTTGTTTTTTTGGCAGTCCACGGTATCCGTAACACTCTCCTCCAACACCACATTTCAAAGGAAATCTACTTTCTTCCTCTCGGCTTTCTTCAATGTCCAGCTTTCACACCCATACATAGTAACAGGGAATACGATGGCATGAATTAACTTGATCTTGGTGGCCAAGTTCTGAAACTAGCGCCGGCTAAAACTCTGCCCAACGCTTCAGGGGCGTCCCGTTCCGCGTTGAGAGCTGCGGAGGGGTGGCTTAAGTCTCCGTGGCCAAATTGGAAGCCTTTGGGGACGGCCCCTCGCTTTCCTCCGCCATCCGAAACAGCCGTGACTCTTTTACGAGAGCAAATTGATTACAAGCAGAAGAGAATTACGTTAATATACTTGCTTGTCACTGGGTCCATATTAGTAATCCCTTCTCATTAATCTGCAGAGAATACAGAGGTGACCTTGTTAAGCATCCTTGCAGATGGGGGAAGTCTGACCCAGCCGCTATTGATTTACTACCGGGAGACCCAGAAATGCCCTCTCCGCACGCCCGCACGCCTTCCATCTGCAATCGGGAACGCTGGCTGTTCGGAGGAAACCCAGCCAGGTTTTAACTTGCCCGCTCTGAAGTCGTAACTCGGCAATGGTTTTAGTCTGCAGATGTGTATTTGGAGGGGCTTTTGGTATCGCTTAAAAGAAAAGTGATGGATGGGCTCTCTTGACACTCTGGAGAGAGATGATCCCTAAAAGCCAATTTTTAGCAGACTTCCGTCACCCAGGCACCATTCTGGCGTGCCCCAGGTCCCAGGCTGACGGAGTGATTTGGAGTCTGAGTCTGCAGGCCCAGGTTCTCGGGGTCAGTAGGGAGAAGTGGAGGTCAGCCCAGAGGATGGGCAAGGGTCAGGCCTGGCGTAGGACTGAAGAGCTGGACGGCAGAAAGGGCGGCTCTAATCCCAGGTGGGAGCTGAAGGCTGGCTCCTTGTACGTATAGTGCCCCCAGCCAGGGGCCGCCTCCTGTTTGCCTAGGGTTGCCAGGTCCCACCGGCGGGAGATCTTGGGGGCGGAGCCTGAGGAGGGTAGGGTTTGTGGAGGGGAGGGACTTCCGAGCCATAGAGTCCAATTGCCAAAGCGACCATTTCCTCCAGGGAAACTGATCTCTATTGGCTGGAGATCAGTTGAAATAGCAGGAGATCTCCAGCTAGTACCTGGAGGTTGGCAACCCTATGTTTGCCCATTGCAGGGGTCAACGTCTCCACATGAACCCACATGAAGTTGCCTTACACTGAATCCGACCCTTGGTCCATAAAGTCAGTACTGTCTACTCAGACTGGCAGCGGCTCTCCAGGATCTCCGGCAGAGCGGTCTTTCACATCACCTACTTGCCTAGTCCCTTTAACTGGAGATGCCGGGGATTGAACCTGGGACCTTCTGCGTGCCAAGCAGATGCTCTACCACTGAGCCACGGCCCCTCCCATCTCCTTTCCTTCTCCACTCTGCAGCCTGGTCATTGCTTAACCCCGTTTGACTTTCATTGCAAACCATTTACTACCTCGGCCTTCACCGTTGTCCTTCCTCCTTCCCTGTCATGGTCACCATGGGTCTATGCCGCCCTCAGCTGTGCTGCCTCGCAGGCTCCAGTCTTACACCAGACATTAGGGTTTTTTTTCCTTAAGGGAAAAAGAAATCTTTTCAGGCCAGATTTCTAGCCTCCTTGTCTTGTTACCCTTTTGCATTTAATTTGCACCGTAATTCGGACTGACAAGTTGTCTTGGTCAGCGTCTTGACAGGGCGAACGTCAATAGCATTGGAAATGAAATGAAGGCCCCCCTCTCCCCAATTACCAACTGGCAAGGGGCAGGGTGGAACTCGCCATCTGGGGATATGATGAGGGCTCGATAAACGGCATTGATCCGGGAGTTGACAAGGGAGCTCTCTGGAGTGTGTCAGCGCCTGAGCCCCCTCATTACTTACACTTGTCAATAGCTCTTGGCTCGGACGAGGGCATTGGCAGCCAATTGAGTCCCATGCCGATAGGACAGCAGTTCATCGGCGTGGCTCACTCGGTGGAAAATGGCACACCGAGGCCCTGGGAGTTATTGAAGGCTCGGAGGATCCGGTGGAACCGAGAGGCCTCATTCTGCAAACTTTCCTGGTCACCCCTCACTGAAATCTCACTTTGCCTAAGATTAGATTTGGGTGAGGGGACGTGGCTCAGTGGCTGAGCATCTGCTTGGCATGCAGAAGGTCCCAGGTTCAATCCCCGGCATCTCCATGAAGCTGCCTTATACCGAATCAGACGCTTGGTCCATGAGTCCATCAGACCCTTGGTCCATCGAAGTCAGTATTGTCTACTCAGATGGGCTGCAGCTCTCCAGGGTCTCGGGCAGGGGTCTTTCACATCCCCTACTTGCCTAGTCCCTTTAAATGGAGATGCCGGGGATTGAACCTGGGACCTTCTGCGTGCCAAGCAGAGGCTCTACAACTGAGCTACAGCCCCTCCCCATTCACACACTCTTCCCTGTCCTACTTCACAGGATGCAGTGGAGGAAGGGAGAGCCTTCAGCTCTGGGGCAGGGTACAAAAATGTGCTAGGTAGATCGGAGGGGAGGTCGTCCCAGCAGCTGTCGTGGTTCAGAGGGCTCGGCTGGGGGCTTCCCTCGGTGAGGACCTGCCCAGGCTGAGGGAATGTGATAGGTATGGTTTTTTTTTTAAGCAGCTGATGTCTCAGGTTTGGTTCTGTAGCACGGTAACCCCAGAATTCAGGGATCCAAGACCCTCCCCCTCCCATCCCTACCACATAACCAAGTCAGAACTTGGCTAAGGAATTGTATAGCTCAGAGGCTGCAACCGAGGAATGAGAAGTTTTCCAGCTGCGAGTTACTTGGAAAGGTGATTTGCTGAGTTTGCGGTTAAAACTGGACAGAGCCAGCGAGCAGAAGACCCTCTGGTTTAGCATCTGAAGGCAAGAAATAAGAGAACAAAATTGTGGCTGAACGAGGGAAGGCTCCGCGCGGGCGTCTTGCTCGTGAATGTCTGGGAGGCTGGGGGACAGCTTGTGCTAAACAACCGGAGCAGAAACTGCTTCTTAAAGCGACCCTTTTCTCCAGGGGAACGGATCTCTGTTGGCTGGAGATCAGTTGTAATTGCGGGGGATTTGGCAATTTAAGGAAGATGTAGACAAACTGGAACATGTCAAGAGGAAGGCAACAAAGATGGCGAGGGGGTCTGGAGACCAAGTCCTATGAGGAAAGGTTGAAGGAGCTGGGTATGTTTAGCCTGGAGAGGAGAAGACTGAGAGGGGACAGGATAACCCTCTTCAAGGGCTGTCATATAGAGGAGGGTGCCGAGTTGTTTTCTGTTTCCCCAGAAGGTCGGACCAGAACCAAAGGGTTGAAATTAAATAAAAAGAGTCTAGACATTAGGAAGAATTTTCCAACAGTTCAAGCGGTTCCTCGGTGGAACAGGCTTCCTCGGGAGGTGGTGAGCTCTCCTTCTCTTCCCCTCTCCTCTGGTCCCAGAGTGTCCCATCTGATGCACATTCATGTTCAATAGAGATGGGAGTTTCCTTCTCTTTTTTCTGATGTGCAACCTCGGATGTGCAAACTGTTTTTCCAGACTTCCCCCGCCCCCCTCCAAGAGGGGACGGTCCCTCGTCCTTGCAAGCTCCATGCAGAGGTAGAGAAAAGACGGCTCAGCCAGCAAGTCTCAGATAGGCAATTCCACCCCTCTGAGAAGCACCGATGATTTATGGTGTGATTAAAAGGTCAGGGGGGGGGAGAGGAGAGGAGATTTGTAACATCTGTATCTCAAACTCCAGCTCTTGCGCCTGAGGAGCTGGCCCCTGAAAAGTCCTGGCCAACACCTGAGCGGGTGGATGCTTTGGCAGGTCTCCCCCCACCATGTGGTAACACTTGTTGGAGGCTTCGGGGCTGCTAAAAGGCCATGGTTATGTGTCAATACGGGCTCTGGCTACGTGCAGCGATCATCCATTTCCCATCGTCTTTTCCAAATGTCCTTTTCCAAAGGTCGAAAGATCAGCCGTTATCAGGGTGGGTGTTGAGAAACAGGCAAGGAGTCGTTTTGTTCCCACTCATCAAGGGCTCCCTTTGATGGAAACTTCCATGAAGCCAGCTGGATGACCTTGGGCTAGTCACAGTTCTCTTAGGGGGTCTGTTGTGGGGAGGGGAAGGGAAGGTGATTGTAAGCCGGTTTGATTCTGCCTTAAGTGGTAGAGAAAGTTGGCATTTAAAAACCAACTCCTCTTCTTCACTCCAGTTAAAATAATCTACCTGAGTTCCTGGAGAGCTGCTGCCAGTCAGGGGAGACAATACTGACCTTAGTTGATCAAATGGCCAGTGGCCAGATGTCAAATCCAGCAGTGGCCAGATGTTTTTTTCTTCCACTCCGCCTGCATCTCAAACCAGTTCCCCATTCTCAAGCTGGTGCCATATTCTAGAGCAGTTGAAGCTTTCCAGAAGACCAGTATGCTTTGAGGGAGACATGGGGCTCAGATCTCCACATGGCCACGAAGCCCATGGGTTAACCTTGGGCCAGTCTAGGGTTGCCAGGTCCCTCTTTGCAACCGGTGGGAGGTTTTTGGGGCAGGGTTTGGGGAGGGGAGGGACTTCAATGCCATAGAGTCCAATTGCCAAAGCGGCCATTTCCTTCAGGGGAACTGATCTCTATCAGCTGGAGATCAGTTGAAATAGCAGATCTCCTGCTACTACCAGGAGGGTGGCTACCCTATAGGCCAGTCACTGGTTGCTGTCGTTTTTGAAAGGCTGAAATGGAGGACTGTTGACCTGTGGACGCTGCCCTGATCTTCTTGGAGGAACGATGGGATTAGAAAGTGAAAGAACAGCGTGGTGTTCAAGGCAAGAGACATTCAGAGGTGGTTTGCCATTGCCTGCCTGCGTGTTGCAGCCCTTGGACGTTGGTGGTCTCCCTTCTAAGTCCTATCCAGGGCTGACCCTTCTTAGCTTCCAAGTTCTGACACGATCGGTCTAGAGCCATCCAAGTCAGAGGTCAATTCTAGAGGTCTTTTTTTTTTTCGTTCCTTTTAAATAGATTCCCCTTAAGTTTAAATTTCTGCCTTAGTTAATGGAAGAAGAGAGAGCGTTTTTGACCCCCCAAAAAAGGTCCAAAACCACAAGGAGACACCCGGGAGGGCCAACTTTGGTGGAATTTATTTCATCTTGAAACGCCAAGAACATACGATCCCTGCCAAGTCCGCGGGCTGACGGCCACTCCGGAGGTGATGTGGTCGGGTTTCACGAGCCGAGTGGGATCTAGGGCTGGCCATAACTGGGCTAAGAAAACCCAGCTGAGATAAAGAAGAAACTTTGCTCCCGTGAACTTTCACCTGCTTTTAAAAGTATAAACTTTTAATACAGTTCATTCCAAGAAGTTTGTACATCCCGTGGAAAAACAGTCCCGATCCAGGCAGTGAAAAAGGCTATTCTTGGGAAACGTACCCATGCAGGAAGTGAGTGGTTTTAACAAGTTTTGTTCTGCCCAAACCAAGCTGTGAGTTTTCAAATTTCTGTTATGGGCTTCAGTAGGCACATTTTAGGCAAGGACTGCATCTTGTGTGAACTCCAGTGAAATTTTAGGCAAGTGACCAAATTTTGTGACAGCTCTGGTTCATTTCGAAAGCAACTGGTTACGGTTTCTCCACACTCAAGATGAAACTGTGCCTGTTTGTTGTATGAAAAAAGGCCCAATTTAGGCAAAAAATGTTTCAAAGCATTCCAGAAAGGCCCTTCTCAACCAAAAATTAAGAGACGAGGAAAATATGTATTCATAAATTAGGTAATATTTAACATTTTTACAGGCTTTTAGGGTGTTAACTATTCAGTTATATTATCTTGGTCCTGAACACACATGAAGCTGTCTTCTACTGAAACAGACCCTTGGTCCCTTCAGTTCGGTATTGTCTACTCAGACCAGCAGCGGCTCTCCAGGGTCTCGGGCACAGAGGTCTTTCACATCACCTGCTTGCCTGGGTTTTCAAACTGGAGATGTCACTGGGGATTGAACCTAGGGACCTTCTGCCCGTCAAGCATATGTTCTACCACTGAGCCACAGCCCCTGGAAGGTTGAATGGCCACTGTTTGTCTCCAAGATCAGAATGAAAGCAACTGGTGATTTGGGGGGCTTTTTAGCACTGGCAAGAAACTACACTTCCCAGGGTTCCTTCCGGGAATCCATCTTTATTTAAACCAGTTTAAACTCTGTAATGCCCCAGTGGTCTCAAGATTGTTATCTGTACTACAAGCTGAATTAGCTAGGTGTCTCCTGCAAGTTGTCCCCATTTTACAAAGCTAGATTGGCTTAAAAGGGACCTCTGTAGTGTCATGGTTAGTGTTAGAAGGGGACCTGAGACCCCAGCGGCTCAAATCCCCTCTGTGATGGAGCTGGCTGGGTCACCTTGGACCAGGTCTCTCGCTCTGTTTTGCTTTCTCTCCCCCTCCCCTGAACTCTGGGGAGGAAGAATGGCACGGCAAATGAGGTCTGGTTGTTTTTTGTTTTCTTAATGTTGATATCCGCAGTGCCGACCTGCTGCTGACGGGTTTGGTTTCAATAACTGGTTACGGTTTACTTGGGATCTGGAGAGGTGGTTACGTTTCACCGTTGGACACCGTCACTTTTTAATATACGAAACACCGATTTAAAATCCTGCGGGCTCCCTTCAAAACGAAAGGCCAGGAGAGTGGCATTTTTCACCCAGGGCGCATGGAACGAAGAACACGGATTCTGCAAATGTGCCCATGTTTGCCCTGTCGTCGACTCCACAGGGACCAAGGGATGTGGAAATCCGCAGGCCGGGCCTTTGGGGAAATGGGAGGAAGGTCGTTTGCGCCAGGGCCTGGCGGAGTGGGTATCTGCAGTTAGGCAGATGGCGCGGCCCAGGAGAGCGCATGGATGTTGCAAGCATTGGTGGCCCTGCGGGAGAGCGGAAGGAGATGGGAAGGAAGGTGGGCCTGCTTCGTTAGCTATGGGTGGGAATCAGATAGGGGGGGTTTCTTTTGGCGTTTGCCCCAGGGAGATAAAAGCGGCGACCGGCCCACCAGAAGGGGAGGTAGAGGAGCTTGGAATCTCTCGGCACAAACGGCAGCTGGGTTCCAGATGTTGCCACAAGCGGGGGTGGCGAATTAAGGAATTGGAGAGGGGTACCCGGGCAGCCGGGAGAAGGCTGGAGCCAAGATGGGGCAGAGGCTGATTCTCATCAATTTTTAAATTTGGCCTTGGGGGGCTTGGACTTGCTTGGGGGCCCATTAATGCTCCTGGCAGGCCCCCCCCCCATTCTCCTGAGGTTTATTTTTCAGACTGGAACAGGCAGCTAGGAGAAGCAATCAGCGTAATTTCAATTAGGCTCATCCCCATTCAAGAATATGAGTTTCTAGGGAGTTGCAGATGGAGACGTATTTCAGTGTCTGCCGGTAACAAACGTAAACCGCGGCCACTTAGACATTTTCAGGAGCTGTTTCTGATTAATTTCTGTTGCTTTTGACAGTTTCCGCTCAGCTCTCGGAGAAGAACAGGGTTTCTTTCCAGTCCCCCCCTTCCTTCTTTGCGTAACGTATCTTGGATTGCAGGGGGACTAAAATAATTTATCTTTTCTTTTTTACGAAAAGTAACACAAAAAGGAAGGTTGGGGGGGGGGGTGAGCTCCGAATGAATAATAAGTCCCACTGACCCTGAAAGATCCGATTGCCAGAAGGGATTGCCAGCGAATGCTTTAAATGACTTTGGGATGAAGCTGTCAAAACTGACAGGGAGGAGAACGCTGCAGCCCAAACTGTTTTCGGCTGAAATGGTTCCCCCCCCCCCTTCCTCAACTGAATAGCTATAAAAACAGAAACCTTGAGAAGGAAGGGCGGAGAAGATGTGGAATGATTGTTTGCAGGCTGGCTAAAGTGGCGTCTTTTTTGCCTGAGGTTGAAATCTGGCTGGGGCTGCTTCTGCCCCAGAACCAAACTCCCCTGGACATGCCCCTCGGGGCAAAAATCAGAGACCACCTTAACCCCAACCCCACCCCCCGCCCCCGGATCTTTCCCACTCGAACACATGAAGCTGCCTGATACTGAATCAGACCCTGGAGGGTCCATCAGAGTCAGTATTGGTCTGCTCAGACTGGCAGCTGCTCTCCAGGGTCTCAGGCAGAAAAGGGTCTTTCCCATCACCTACTTGCCTGGTCCCTTTAACTGGAGATGCTGCTGGGGATTGAACCTGGGACCTTCTGCATGCCAAGCAGATGCTCTGCCACTGAGCCACGGCCCCTCCAAAAAGAGCCTTTCTAGATCAGACCAAGGGTTTGCTAACCTAGCTCATGTGAACAAATGAAGTTGCCTTATACTGAATCAGACCCTTGGTCCATCAGAGTCAGCATCGTCTACTCAGACCGGCAGCGGCTCTCCTGGGTCGCAGGCAGAGGAGGGTCTTTCACATCACCTACCTGCCTGGTCCCTTCAACTGGAGATGCCACTGGGGATTGAACCAGTTTGTCGGCTGTATTTTGATTGTTAAGCCATTTTTAAAAAAAATTTCTGTGTTTTATCCTGCTTACCTGCCATTTGTCATGGTGTTGGCCACCTTAAATCTGTGGAGACAGGCAGGGTATAAATAGTAGGATGAAAACAATTATTAAAGTCAGCCTAGCGTGCCTCCTGCCCCCAATTATAATCTTTTTGTTTGTTTGTTTGCAAGTCCAAGACCTCTCTCTCTCTGCTCTGGTTCCTTCCATGTGCTTCTGACATCCCCAGCAATGCTTTCAACACCTGGATTTTGTACAGTGGCCCTTTAATTTACCAGGGAAGTCCCCAGACTGGGGGTCCTTCCCTGGAGGGCCACTGGCAATCAGGAACGAGCTCAGCCAGTTGGCGTCTCCGGTTCTGGCAGCACCAGAGGGACCGCTCTCGACTCCAGTTTCTCCAGGATTGTTTCCCAACCGTAATCCAGCCCTGGATTTGCCCTGTGCAAATCTGGTGGGGATCACTGTATTTCTTTTACAATACAATATTTCTTTTAAAAGACCTTGGGTTTGAGGCCTTGAACTCTTCCCCCCGACCCCCCCAGAACATGTTGAGCTATCCCCAGGGCTGATATGATCACGCCGTAGGTTTGAGGATGCGCCTCTTAAGAAGCCGCAGAGGTCTTGGAGAGGGAACACATGTGGATTTGTGCTGGATGAATCTGGGAAGGGGAATGGTTAGGACAATGCGAGAGGTGAATGGTTTTGGGCCCAAGGGGCCAGGGTGGTATAGTGGTTAAGAGCGGTGGTTTGGAGCGGTGGAGTCTGATCTGGAGAACCGGGTTCAATTCCCCACTCCTCCACATGAGCAGTGGAGGCTAATCTGACGAACTGGATTTGTTTCCCTGCTCCTACACACGAAGCCAGCTGGGTGACCTTGGGCTAGTCACAGCTCTCTCAGCCCCACCTACCTCCCAGGGTGTCTGTTGTGGGGAGGGGAAGGGAAGATGATTGAAAGCCGGTTTGATTCTCCCTTCAGTGGTACAGAAAGTCAGCATATGAAAACCAACTTCTTCTTCTTCTAAAGCGGAGGGGATAGAGACGTAGCATCCAGAGAAGAGGAGGTTGTAGCAGTCGGGTCCGGAGATGCCTGGAGAGTGGCCCACAGTTTTTGCCGAGCAGTTGAAGGGCTGTATTTTTGAATCGTTGTACAGGGAGGAGTGACATTCCCTGGCGCCAGAGAAATGCATCAAGTCCCCGGAGTTTTCTTCTCTGAAGGAAAGAAAATACATGGAAACGGTTCCGAACGGCTGAAGGCCTCCTGGAGGGGCTGTCGGTGGGTGGGGAGAGAAACTCCACCTTACATGAATTATGGACATAATCATGTGTTTGTGTATTGGGGTGGGGGACAACTACTGGAAAGCTTTCTCGTCAAACGGTGGCGAGGTCCTCCTACCCCCACCCGCCCGCCCCAGTGTCCCTGAGTCTGTAAAACCGGCTTTCGACTGGCTTCGATTAGAAAGAGGCGTTTTTAATATTTCTCTGGAACTCTTTTTCCGCCAGCCGTCCTCAGACCCTGACAAAGAACAGTGGGGTTTTCTTTCTTCCTGTCGGAACGGTTCGGGCCACATTGAAATGATTTCCTTTGGTTGTGCCTCTGACGCGAGCCAAGTGGAAACGCTGAGCTTGCTCGCTTTTGGCTCTCCAGCCCCGGGATCCGGCAGCGTCTTTCTAATGGCTCGTTTAATAGCTCTCCAAGCTGGCAGAAGGGTCTTCTGGAAGGGGTGTTGGGTGTTGGGGCTGCCCGGGGAACACGGGCTTGGGGGCGGGATAACCTCTTGGGATCCAGAAGAGAAAATCCGGTGACATGAGATCCTCTAATAACTGTCGTATTTTGGTCACGTCATGAGACGACAAGAGTCACTGGAAAAGACAGTCATGCTAGGAAAAGTTGAGGGCAGCAGGAAAAGAGGAAGACCCAACAAGAGATGGATGGACTCAATAAAGGAAGCCACGGTCCTCATTGTGCAAGACCTGAGCAAGGCTGTCAAAGACAGGACATTTTGGAGGACTTTCATTCATACGGTCGCCATGAGTCGGAAGCGACTTGACGGCACTTAACACACACAATAACTGTTGAGGGAGTTGGTGTAAAGGGCAGGAATGGAGGCGTAAGAATGTGGAACTCTGTTCATTGACAGTGTCTGCATTTCTCTCTCTCGTTGCTATGACCCCGGGTCTGCCCTCCTCAAACCCTTCTGCCGGTCTCCTGTCTTCCTCTTCATCCAGCTCGTAATCTTGCCCTGCTTTCTAAAGTTGTCTAGAACTTTGCTGCACTTTTTTGGCCTTTATTTCCTACTTGGCCCGTGACTGTTGCTTCTCTCGCTTGCCCGGGGGGGTCTCCAGCTCTGAGAAACGCCTCCTTCCACTGCCCCTTGTGTTTGGCGCCTTCTCCACAAAGACCTCCTCGTTCCATCCTTTCCAGTGGTTAAGAACGGTGGTTTGGAGCGGTGGAGTCTGATCTGGAGAGCCGGTTTTGATTCCCCCACTCCTCCACATGAGTGGCAGAGGCTAATCTGGTGAACTGGATTTGTTTCCCCCCCCCTGCTCCTCCACACGAAGCCAGCTGGGTGACCTCGGGCTAGTCACAGCTCTCTCAGCCCCACCTACCTCCCAGGGTGTCTGTTGTGGGGACGGGGAGGGAAGGGAAGGTGATTGTGAGCCGGTTTGATTCTCCCTTAAGTGGCAGAGAAAGTCGGCATATAAAAACCAACTCTTCTCCTTCTCCTTCCTCTTTCTCTTCTTCTTCTTTCAAATCCTGACTCAGAATTCAGTTTTTTTTTTTTGTTCAATGTCTCTTTGAAACCCGTCTCTTAATCCTCGTTTTCAACCAAAATGCAGCTTGAATGCTGTGAGCGTTAGGTTGGCTGTTCCTCACATCTCTGCCCCTGCTGCTCGGTCAGGGGTCCATCCAACCCTGTCCTGTTGACTGTGCCGGGTGGGGCTCTCCAGGGTGACGGCTTTGCCATCCGAGGTCCTTTAAAGGGACAAAGCCTTGGGACCTTCTGTGTACAAAGACAGCTCGTGTGGCATCGTGGTTAGAGTGTCAGCTCAGGGCCAGGGAGGCCCAGGTTCAAATCCCCATTTGGCCGTAACCTTCGCTGAGTGCTTGGGCCAATTTCTCAGCCTCACCTACCTCACAAGGTTGTTGCGAGAATTGTCCAGGGGGAAATGTGACCGTTAGCATGAGCACAAAGTAAATCCAAATTTAATGCCCAGCGTGTTTTGTAGAATCATAGAGTTGGAAGGGTCCAGCAGGGTCATCTAGTCCAACCCCCTGCACAATGCAGGAAATTCCAGACTACCTCCCCACACACACACCCCAAGTGACCCCTGCTCCGTGCCCAGAAGATGGCCAAGGTGCCCTCCCTCTCATCATCTGCCGAAGGTCACAGAATCAGCATGGCTGACAGATGGCCATCCAACCTCGTCTTAAAAACCTCCAGGGAAGGCGAGCTCAACCACCTCCCGAGGAAGCCTGTTCCACCGAGGAACCGCTCTAACTGTTAGAAAGTTCTGATGGCTCTTCGTGGATTAGTAATAATCTTAGTGTAGATTGTATGAACTTGGGTGGGGTGTCGGGAGTTCGGAGTTCCCTTTCCCCCCGAGTATCACTGGCCCATGAAGAAGAGCACCCCTAGGTGCGCTCACTGATCCGCCTCCTCTCCCCTCCGGCTCAGGCTTGGGTTGCGTAGATCATGGAGTAGGCTAAGAACCATTTCAAATAGGATTGGCCATGCTCTGCCCTGCGTGCCAGGAAAGCTGGAAGCCGGCCCAACGTTTGATTTAATTCTCTTTTTTTCTTGTCTCAGAGTTTTCTGTACCACTCGGATGGAAACGGATCTCCGATTTACTCGCTTTGTGTTCTTGGGTTTTGCCGTGGCTCTCTTTGGTCGTGATTTAGGTTTAAGATGGGTTTAGGATGGCTGAAGTGGGGGAAATGGGGGAAACATGCATGCTACCAGGGGAATTGCCCCTTCTGCACAGATCTGTGCCGAGGCTGACCTCCCTTGTGCCAAATTCGCCTCTTTGAGGAGCCCTTTCCGTTGTTTCTGCTGACCTCTGTGCATTAATTAAAACACTACAGGAAGCTACCTGGAGGGGGGTTGTGTCTACAAAGATTCTTACATGGAGATCCTTTTTATGTGGCATATTATCAGTGCGCCTTTTACATCTTTTTTTCCGAGCTGGCTGAAGAAGAAGAAGAGTTGGTTTTTATATGCCGGCTTTCTCTACCACTTAAGGGAGACTCAAACCGGCTTACAATCACCTTCCCTTCCCCTCCCCACCACAGACACCCTGAGGTAGGTGAGGCTGAGAGAATGTGACTTGCTCAAGGTCACCCAGCTGGCTTCATGTGGAGGAGTGGGGGAATCAAACCCAGTTCTCAGACTCCACCACTCCAAACCACCGCTCTTAACCACTATACCACGCTGGCTGGTGGTGGTGGTGCTGGAGATTCCCAGGGGTACAATTCCCCCCTTTTTTCTGATGGGGGGGCTGGTTTCTGCCTCTTTGCCCCCGTTGCTAATTTGAGTGGCTGAGGATTGGCAGAGAGCCCTCTGGGTTGTGCCGTTCTGGGCGGCGCATCCAAGATTGTGGGGCCCGCGAGCGCTTCCCCTGCCTCGAGAGCTATCATTAAGCTTGTTCGTAGGGGAAGCCACTGACCGCCGGGGTCCTCTGCCAGAAGGGAAGATCAGACCCTCTAGAGGTGATTTAAACTCGGGGGACGTCCTCCTGCCCCCTCTTTCAGGAGAGAATGGACATTCACTTTGAAAAGCGAAGGTTTTGGGCTGATCTCTGCTGGGCACTTAACCAGTTTAGGTGCTTGGTGCTACCAAAATCACCTTTAGCCAGGGCTATAGGTGGGGGAACTGGCACATGGGTGGGTGGGTGGATGGGAGACGTGCTGGAATGGAGGCTGCGGTGTCACATTGCCGGGTCTCGCGAGAATGCACGCTGAGAGACTGCCCAAAGTGCAGAAAGTGCGAGGAGCCCCCAAGCCTCAGACATGCCTGGCCAGCCACTGTGAGCAGCCCGCTCCCTTCGAGCCTCGTGACGCATCTGTTGCCGGCAGCCCTCCTGCCGAGGCTGCGGGTGTGGTGTTGCGGCTGCCAGGGCCAAGCAAGACGCGACCTGTTGCAGAATTGTTCTGGCATCCAGGAGTGGACTCCACCCCAGCATGCTCCCCCCCCCTCCCCGACACACACACCCCAGAACTGAACGTACCCATCCTGAGTTGAAAGAACGGGTCCTGATGTCCTGCAGAGGCTCCGTTCAACCGTTTTATCGTTTGAACAGATTTGTATTTGATTCAGCGTGAGACGAAATCAGACCGTGGTTGCGCGGGCCAGGATGCTACTGGAGAATTGCGGGATGTTGTCTCGCAAGCAGCTTCTTAAGAAACTCTGCTTGCGTTTTGGAAAAAGAAACAAGCTTCTAGTCCTTATGGTTCAGAAGATGGGCTTGAAAGGGTGTGGACGATGCCTGCTGGAATCCTAAATGCCAGAGGAGTCCCCTGAATATTCCTAGTGGATGGGGGGAGCAGCATGACTTACATAGTTATCCCCCCCCCCAAACAAACAGGAAAAAATGCACACTTGTGTAAACTACAAAACCAGTTATGCTTAAACAGGAGAAATCACACAGGTTGACTTTGATTTGCATCATCGTTTGGACTGCAGAATTCTGTTTTCTTTTAGCAGAGTCTGGAGTAGCTTGGTACTGATCCCCCCCCCCCCCGAAATCCCGAGTGTGGTCTAATAGACGGTGCCTTTGCTTTGGATTTAGGATTCCTTGCTTCAAGCCTCACTTCCACCATTGGCTCCTCTGTGTCTCTGTCTAAGGGCGTGATGTCTCGTTTAAGATTTAAAAGTAGCCGTAGGGAGCCAGATTCGGTTTTGGGCTGTGGCACAGCAGGTGCGGAGAGGCACCCGGCCCTTGCTCTCGGCAGTTTTTCCAGCAGGAAGAGTATCCTCGCTGAGTTTCTGTTAGCCCCACTAGGGGAGGAGACAGGTATAATTGGGGTGCCTTGGTATATTGGCTAGCGGGAACGGGATCCAGGAGACCTAGGCTCCATTCCCTGTTCTGCCTTGAATCATATTGGGTGACTTTCTACCAGTCGCACACTCTCGACCTAATCTGCCTCGCAGGGGTGTTGTGAGGATGAAATAGGGGAAAGGAGAACTATGTATGCCAACTTGAACACATGAACACATGAGCCTGCCTTATACTGAACCAGACCCCCCCTTGGTCCATCAAGGTCAGTATTGTCTACTCAGACTGGCAGCGGCTCTCCAAGGTCTCAGGCAGAAGAGGGTCTTTCACATCACCTACCTGCCTGGTCCCTTTAACTGGGGATGCCAGGGATTGAACCTGGGACCTTCTGCATGCCAAGCAGATGCTCTACCACTGTGCCCCAGCCCCTCACAATGGCTCTCCAGGGTCTCAGGCAGAGGTGTTTCACATCACCTACTTGCCTGGTCCTTTTAACTGGAGATGCTGCTGGGGATTGAACCAGGGACCTTCTGCATGCCAAGCAGATGCTCTACCACTGTGCCCCAGCCCCTCACAATGGCTCTCCAGGGTCTCAGGCAGAGGTGTTTCACATCTTGCCTGGTCCTTTTAACTGGAGATGCTGCTGGGGATTGAACCAGGGACCTTCTGCATGCCAAGCAGATGCTCTACGGCTCCTCGGAAGGGTAAAAATGTACTAGATTGGTCTTTCAGAAAGCCCTGAGGTCTGAATTCTTCCAGCTGTGGCAAGCTGGCGCTTGCAATTTCTTGGCACGGGAGGCTGGCATGGCAGAAATGTCTTCTCCTTTTCTTTTTTGGGAGACTGGGAAGAGTCTGTTCTAATTCTGGTTCTCTTTGCTGGCTCCTGCCGTCTTGCCTGCTGTGCCGGTTGCTTGAAGGAGCAGAGGCAAGGCTTTTCCCGCTTTCTCTTGGCTGCCCTGCCTGTCTGGAGATGTGTTTCTCCTGGCCTCGTCCGCCTTCCTGAGCCCGGCCCACCGTCTGGAACTCCGAGCAGGATCCAAACCACAGAACAACATCCCCAAATCACCAACTGTAATTTACTCACTGAGGTTTTTAATTCTCTCTCCCCCCCACCTCCCTCACGCCAGACTTCCAAGACGGAGCACGACGCCACATGGAAGCGTTTTTGATAAATTTAGGATGGAGAATGACATTTTGCGACTGCTCAGAGAGGCTGTGGAGTGGACAGGGAGAAGCTTTTCTCCCTCTCTTACAATACTAGAACGCGGGGGTCATCTGCTGAAGCTGGAGGGGGAGAGATTAAAAACTGGTAAAAGGAAATATTTCTTTACTCAACGCATAGCTAAACTGTGGAACTCCCTGCCCCAGGATGTGGTGTTGGCTGCCAACTTGGAAGGCTTTAAGAGGGGAGTGGACGTGTTCATGGAGGAGAGGGCTAGCCATGGCTACTAGTCAAAACGAATACTAGTCATGATGCATATCAATTCTCTCCAGGATCAGAGGAGCAGGCCTATTAAATGAGGTGCTGCGGGACACAGGCAGGACGGTGCCGCTGCAGTCGTCTTGCTTGGGGGCTTCCTAGAGGCACCTGGTTGGCCGCTGTGTGACAGACTGCTGGACTTGATGGGCCTGGGTCTGACCCAGAAGGGCTTTTCTTATGTTCTTATGAGGAAAGGTTTTCCCCAGGGAATAGGGAAACGTTTGTTAACACTGAGTTGAGCTTCCAGGGGTTGCCTGTGCCACTATTTTGATGTTGTGAGTAGTTAATGTTATGGGAGGGGCGGGGAGCTACAGACTTAAAACCCAAGACTTGTCTCACCGGTTGGGAATCACTACCTTGACCTATGCAGCCCCTTCTACTAACACTTTGGGGGCAGAGACCTGACTCCAGGCCCTGTGGGAAGCTTTTTATGGGGGGGGTGTAGGGGGGAGGTAGTTGTGAGTTTCCTGCATTGTGCAGGGGGCTGGACTAGATGACCCTGGTGGTCCCTTCCAACTCGTATGATTCTATTTGTTCTTCCTGCCAAACGGACCCTTCATCCTCCTCCAACCTTCCCAGCTTCCTCCCGAGATCGATGCCGATTTTCAGGAAACCTCGGAAGTTGGGATATTTGGGGATGTCCAGGGCCTTCCTACACCGGTGGCCGGGTGCATTGTGAGAATTGTAGAGATCAGGAATCCAGTTTCTTTGGTTCACTTATATTGTTCTTTCAGCGTTTCTGCACAGGCTGAAAGTCTGCAAACCTCCTGGACTTGAGCCATGTGCCGAGGTTGAAGTCCAGTGTTTGCAGGCGGTTGTTCTTCGAAGGGTGCGTGCCCTATAAACCTTGTGGGTTATGCATGCTGGTTTTTGCATTTGGAGGGCGAGCAGACATTCCCCTTCTGGTCCTGCCGCGGTGGTCTCAGCAAAGGCAGGGTGGTCTCTTGCTCCCCCAAGCTCCCTCCGGAACAAAAAACTAGGTTGTGATTTTTACAAGGAGTGGTGATTGACAGATTTCTAAACGTTAGGGCATTCGCATTAACAAATCCAAACGTATCCTTCTGTGTCCAGAGACAGGGACCAAACTGGAAGGAGGAGGGGAAGGAGGTCACTTTGGAGCCTCGCGGGAAGATCAACGGGAATGGAATTTACTTCGCACTCAGATCGGGGCTGTCAGTGTGACGGGCAAACAGTTTAGGGCAAGCAAAAGGGATTCTTTGCGTTATTTGGAAAATTTCATGAACGGTTAGATTTGAGTCAAGTAGCACCTTGGAGACAGACAAGAAGAAGAGTTGGTTTTTATATGCCGACTTTCTCTGCCACTTAAGGGAGACTCAAACCGGCTTACAATCCCCTCCCCACAACCGACACCCTGTGAGGTGGGTGGGGCTGAGAGAGCTCTGAGAGAGCTGTGACTAGCCCAAGGTCACCCAGCTGGCTTCATGTGGGGAAACAAACCCAGCACCAGATTAGCCTCTGCCGCTCATGTGGAGGAGTGGGGGAACCAAACCTGGTTCTCCAGATCAGAGTCCACCGCTCCAAACCACCGCTCTTAACCCACGACACCACCCTGGCTCTGCATATAGCAGAGGGGAAAAGCAATCTACTTTGTCACTTGCTTGCGTGCTCTGGTGCTGTGGTCGTGGGCGAGGCATACCCCTTGCGTGACCCATGCAGGGCCGTCCTGTCAGCCCTTAACCTAAACCGGACTTTGACCCTATTATCAGGCGGGCGCTGCAGCAGCCAACCAGAGGCGATGTGCCAATAGCGGGCATCCTTAACTACTGTCGTTTTAAAACGAAATCTTTCTTCTGAGCAGGCTGTAAAAATTGATGGCCGGAAACGGAAAGGTAAATGGAGGGATGGTTTTTATCCGTGCTCCGTTAGCCAGAGGACGCCGAGCCGCATGAAACTCCATTCCTTTATTCGGCGTTTTGGACTTGCGGAGGCCGGAGTGACTGTGTGCGCGGCTGGCGGCGGGCCAGGCGCTCTCTTTTCAGAGCCTCTGCCGGGCTGTGACTTCGGGAAGCTTAGATCCTGCCTCGAGTGTTGCGGTACGGCATGGAACAGCTCGGGGGCCAAGGTCGGTCACGATTTGGCCCCCTTTCCTGTCTCCAGCTTGAAGTCTGGGGTCCAGCTAATGTTTTTTCCAGAAGGAGGAAGAAAGGGGATTGAATTTCTCATAGGTTTAGCAACGGGGTTTTATTTTTAATCAAGGCAAGAGTTCGATTCTCACAGACGTGCATCGAGCAGGAAAACATGCAGCCGGGCGGTCCATGGTTTCCATTAATAGTCTACCTGCAACCCAGTTAAGAAACGTCCCCTTTAAGAAAGTGGAGCTCAAGCACTTAAACATGGGGTGAAAGCAGTTGCTCCTTCCTTTTCCCTGCCCTTTGTCATGTTTAAAAACCAGCAAATTAGCACGAAGCAGGAAACAAGAGTGGGTCTCCAGAGCCACCGCTGACCAGATGGAGGAGTCCAGTAGCTATTATTAAATGAGCTTTTTTATAATGAGGGAAATGGGAAAAGCCCTCCTCAGCCCCATAACAGAAATATCAGCCCTGCCAGCCAGCAATAGATAAACACACAGATGAAGCAATATTTAGCTGCCATGTGTTTTTGTTGTTGGGTTCGAGTCCAGCAGCATCTTAGAAACCAACAGGATTTGGTGGGCATGAGAGGTTTCGAGAGTCAAAGCTCCCTTCATCAGGTATCTGACGTGGGTTGAACACATGAACACCTGAAGCTGCCTTCTACTGAATCAGACCCTTGAGGGTCCATCAAAGTCAGTATTGTCTACTCAGTCTGGCAGCGGCTCCCCAGGGTCTCAGGCACAGAGGTGTTTCTCATCACCTGCTTGCCTAGTCCCTTTAACTGGAGATGCCACTGGGGATTGAACCTGGGACCTTCTTCATGCCAAGCAGATTTAAATGAAGTAAAAAACCAAAACCGAACGTGTGCTATAAAAACCCTCGCTAACTAACAGCACAACCCCAAACTGAGTTACAGTGGATTTCAGTGAATTTAGAAAGGTGTAACCCGGTTTAGGACTAGATGACCCCTGAGGTCCCTTCCAGCTGTATGTTTCCATGTCTCTAATCTGCAGTAGCAGGGAATGCCGGGGAGGGGGATGCTTTGCAAGGTTTGGTGGTAGCAGCAGTGGAAGGGGGGGAGATCGGAAGCGGTGGGGGTCACCAGCCGCACGTGAGGTCCTGGCCAGTATAGTTGCTGACCAGGGTGCTGGAGGCCGCCCCTTCCAGGGCTCCTCACGTGTTATGTGCCTGTTACCATTTGATTCCTCTCTTCCTCCAGTTGCAGGAATCCTCTGCATGGAAGTGAAGCCAGGAAGACCAGATAATGGGTCTGGGGGCCTCACAGAACAGTCAGGAAATATTGGGTGGGGGGAAGCCTGCTTACCCCGAATGTGAATTGCGGGGATTTTGGAGGAATACTCGCAAAGAATTCCTCGCAAAGAGGAAAGTCTGCAATGGAAGCAGATACAGCGGGAGATGGGTGTGGGCTCTCCCTCGGGAGAAGTGTTCAAGCAGAGGTTGGACGGGGGTGATTCAGCTAGGAATTTCCTGCATTTTGGGGTGTGTGTGGACCTGATGACCTCAAAGCGCCCCTTCCAATTCTAGGACTCTACATGAGGTAGAAGTTCTACCTGTGGTGTCAGACATGTCCTGGCTCATTCACAGAGAGTTGGACAGCCATGTGTGGACAGATGTTCTGCCGCTTTCAGCAGCTGGTTGGCAACGCATTAAATTAGGTGCCCTTTTGTGGGGAGGTCGCCGGGTCTCTTTCCTGGATGCCAAACTCCGCCTGCATTCATGCAGCTGATGTTCTGGGCACACCTGTTTTAGTCAGTCACTCTTCAAACGCATGAAAACGATGCAAAGCGGAGAAATCTCTCGGGTTCCCTCCATCCGTTGCAACCCCTGATGAGAGAGCCCGGGCACTGCAAGTTCAGGAAAGGGGAAGAGACCCCTGCCTGAGACCTTGGAGAGCCGCTGCTGGTCTGAGTAGACAGTACTGACTTTGATGGAGGGGGGGGTCTGGTTCAGTGTAAGGCAGCTTCATGTGTTCAAGCCTTTGAACTAGGTGGTGATTCATCCCGGGGCGTGCCGGGTGGGGGCTGCAGCCGCACGGGTGTTCAAAGAAGAGGCAGAGCTGGAGACGCAGCTGTGGCCGGGGATGGTGGTGCTGGTGGGTGATTGAAGTAGCTTGGGTACGCTTTGGGGGCAAGGGGCACTGTGAGGGTGCCCCGCTTGAGCTGCGGTCTCTGCGGCACATTTTCAGAAAGGGTGCCCTTGGAACCGTGGTGGGGCGTGTGTGATTTTGTATTGCTTAAAGCGAATAAGAAAGCTGATAGGAAGAAAGTAGATTTCCTTTGAAATGGGCTGTTGGAGGTTACGGATACCGTGGACTGCCATCATAGCCAATTCATGGTGATCCTATATTCATGGCAAGAGACAAACAGAGGTGGTTGACCATTATCTGCCTCTGCGTAGCAGTGGTCTCCCATCCAAGTACTGACCTGTTCAGTTTCCAAGATCGAATGAGATCGGGCTCAGCTGGGCCAGCCAGGTCGGGGTATAATAAATTGCGCGCGGTCAAGTTGCTGCCTACTTAATAGCGGCCCCGTAGGGTTTTCAAGGCCAGAGACATTCAGAGGTGGTTTGCCTCTGCGTCGCGACCCTCCGTTCTGTGGTGGTCTCCCGTCCAAATACCGACCCAGGCTGACCCTGCTTAGCTTCCGCCTGCATTTTTCTGTTGCAACAGATAGCAAAATCAAAGCCCAAGCAATCATCAGGTGGATTCCCCCGTAATATTCCATAATAACCACCCAAGGCAGCTGGCATAGCCTGGATCCCATCAGAAAGCAAGCCAGATATTATTACCAGGGGCTCTGGTGGGGTGTCAGACAGAGGTCCTGATGATTGCTTCGGGGGTGGGGGGAGTGATTTTACTATCTGTTGCAACAGAAAAATACATACAGATCCGCAGACCGGGAGTGGGGGGGTGGATCCCTTTTTTAAACTTTGCTGCCAAAGTTGACTGTGCTGCTGTTCTTGTTTTCCTCTCGTGGGGGCTGATGGAAGGCAGATGGGGGGTTTGCTCTTGTCTGTCTTGAATTATGAGCTATTTCATTCAAAGGCAGGGGAGGGTGCTCACTCTCTCCCCCCCTTTTCTTTTCTGAAGCTGCCTCACTGCCGAGACCGTTTAATGTGGCGCAGAAGTGCGGAACGATAAAAAGGGTAAAGGCGTGCACTTAAACTATGACCAGCTCTTTAACGCATTCCACATCCTTCGCACCAAGGGGAGATGCTGCTTACCTTTTCTATCTGATGGCTCTATCCGAGTGAGTCAGAGGTGTACCATGAACACATGAACACACATGAAGCTGCCTTATACTGAATCAGACCCCCCCACTCGGACCATCAAAGTCAGTATTGTCTACTCAGACCGGCAGCTGCTCTCCAGGGTCTCAGGTGGAGGTCTTTCACATCACCTACTTGCCTAGTCCCTTTAACTGGAGATGCTGGGGATTGAACCTGGGGCCTTCTGCATGCCAAGCAGATGCTCTGCCACTGAGCCACAGCCCCTCCCCTAAATAAATAAGGCGAGTATGCAATCTCTGGACTCACATGACCACATGAAGCTGCCTTATACTGAATCAGACCATCAAGGTCCATCAAAGACAGCATTGTCTAAGACCGACAGCGGCTCTCCAGTGTCTCCGGCAGAGGTCTTTCACATCACCTGGTCCCTTTACCTGGAGATGCCAGGGATTTAACCTGGGACTTTCTGCATGCCAAGCAGAGGCTCTACCACTGAGCCACGGCCCCCTCCCCAAAGGTAAGCGGCATCTCCCCTTTGGCTAAGGATGTGGAAGGCACTAAAAAACTGGTCATAGTTTAAGTGCACACCTTTACCATTTTCTTGGATTTTTTTTTAGACAGGAACCAAGCCTTCCGCTTTTGGAAACTGTCTTTTGCCCGACTGTGCGAGGGGCCCTGAGGATTTTGGACAAGTGCTTGCTGTTTTCCTCGAGGAGAGGGGGGGCGAGCTGGCCTCTCCGGCCGAGAGCGACCCCTTTTAATTGTGTGCAGCGGAGGCTGACAGGGGCCGGCACTGAGTCTTTAAAAGGGGCGACCGAACCTTTAATTCCCGAATACATCATCTTCAGGCGGCTGCCCCTTCATCTGCAAGCTGTTTCAGCTGCTCCACGGGGTCTTTGATGGAAAGGGTCACCGGGAGATCACAGTCCCCGATTGACCTGGGTCACAGGCATGACACCTGTCACCGAGCTGGCCCCCCACCCATTTTCTTCCCCTTCCCCCCCTCCCTCCACGCAGTTGCAACACGGACTTCTGAATCAAAGGGGCTCCGGGGAGTAGGTATCAATAAAAGGATTTCTAATTGCTGCTTTTCCAGACACATTTCATAGGGTGGGGGGAGAGAAGGGGGATGAGGAGAGGGGCAGGAAGGGGCTTCTCCCATTCTTCCTTCCTCCTCTCCCTACCCCCCAATATAAATAATTCTTTTCAGTATTTGGGGCTTGGAAACGTCCTTATTAAAAGATAGAAACGGGTGTTGATAGAAAGCCCCTGCCCTTGTTCGGAGAGGTCAGGCTCTTTGGCTGGAAAAAAAACAACCCAGGGGCTGGAAAAGTGTGGATTTGTAAGACTGTATGCCACCAATGCCCCCCCCCCCCATGCACACACATGCCCAAAAGCAGAGAAAAGGAAAACTGCAGGGATATATGTGAAAACAGAGCACAGGAATCTTTGCTATGGCTGCCCCAGTGGAAGAATATATATATAAAGGAGGGGTTAAGAGCTGGGGGCCTGAAAAGACCCCGTTTCATTGTCTCCTCCGTGACAAATTGACCAGGCAACCCTAGACAGCCACTGCATAGTGCGTGGTGTGGTGGTTAAGAGCTTTGGTTTGGAGCGGTGGAGTCGGATCTGGAGAACCGGGTTCGATTCCCCACTCCTCCACATGAGTGGCGGACTCTTAATCTGGTGAACCGGGTTGGTTTCCCCACTCCTACACACGAAGCCAGCTGGGTGACCTTGGGCTAGTCACAGCTCTCTCAGCCCCACCTACCTCACAGGGTGTCTGTTGTGGGGAGGGGGAAGGGAAGGTGATTGTCAGCCGGTTTGAGTCTCCCTTAAGTGGTAGAGAAAGTTCTCCTCCTCCTCCTCCTCCTCCTCCTCCTCCTCCTCCTCCTCCTCCTCCTCCTCCTCCTTCTTCTTCTTCTTCTTCTTCTTCTTCTTCTTCTTCTTCTTCTTCTTCTTCTTCTTCTTCCATAGAGTCCCCCCTCCAAAGCAGCCATTTTCTCCAGGACCACTGAGCTCCGTCATCTGCAGATTAGTTGTAATAGCAGGAGATCTCCAGGTTTCACCTGGAGGTTGGCAACCCTACCATCAGAGCCCGGAGAGGCGGAGTGGGAGGGAAGGACTTGTAAATCCGTGTGTTGATTGCTCTGACTTTCCATACTGTTTTGTTAGTTTGTATAATAAGGCTTTTATCCTCCATGCATCTATCCTTTGGGATTTTCAAAGTGGCTTAACAGCAGTTTTTCTTACTTCAGAGGGGGGGAAAACCAGGCCCTGTAAAATCGCAATAAAATTTAAAAAATACAGAAACCACCCAAAAGCTGACCTTCCACTTAACCCCATAACAGCACTGCTTGCAATACCACTCCCCAACAAAGCCAGACGGTAGACAAGAGAGGATGAAGAAACCACGCACTGACGCTACACCACGCTGGCTTTGAATTGGGTCTGGAAACTGACTGGCAGCCGGTGCAAATGGGGCAGAAAAGGTAGAATATACTCCTGGCAGCGGCCCACAACGCTAACAAAAGATAATTTCTGAACGTTCTTCGAAGGAAGCCCCGCGCAGGACACAGGGCAGTAGTCTAGCCTGGACGCCATTGCGCGTGATTAAGAGTGCTCAGATCCTTCCAGGGAGGGATGTGTCTGGCCAGTGGTCCTTAGGCGGATCATGAGAGAGGGAGGGCATCTTGGCCATCTTCTGGGCATGGAGTAGGGGTCACTGGGTGTGTGTGTGGGGGGTAGTTGTGAAATTCCTGCATTGTGCAGGGGGTTGGACTAGATGACCCTGGTGGTCCCCTCCATCTCTATGATTCTATTCTATGGTCAATGTTGGCTACAGGGTGCCCCTGGCCAGATCTGCTGCTTGGCCATCTTGGAGTGGGGAGGGCATCCGGCAGTGCCCCCACCGCTGCAGATAGGACAGTTTAATCCTTTTAGAAAAGTCCCAATGAAAAGACTGTGGCTGTTGGCAGCATTTTCAATCAAATTTGGTGGGTTGTTTTTTTTTTTAAGGCGCTGAATTTCAGTTCTGGACTGCTCTGGGTTCCTTCCCTTGTTTGGGGCTTCTGCTTAACCCTAACTGTTCCAAGGAAAACAACCATTTGTACCATTTTTTATTTTGCCTCTTACCGTAGTCATCTGGGCACTAGCACACTGTGCTTCATTCAGAGGTGAAGACTGAGAGGTTGGCTTTTGCATCTTCCCTGATCGTCTTTCTTCATGAAGCTCTCCTCCCTCTATGATTATTTATATATCTAATCTTTAAATTATGGTTTTATAATTTGTTTGCAACCGGCTGACGGACGGCCTCTCCCCTGCCGCTGACAAAGAGTTAATTGCGGGTGCTTCCCGTAGCTCAGCTTTCTTGAGGGTGAAGCTATCAAAGACCCTCTTGCCTTGGACAGACCCTGGCTCCTAAGCCGGGGCCAATTACCGCCAAACCTTTCCTGAACAGATGCCTTCATTTTTTTTTTAACCGTTCCCACTAATGGGGGAACCTGCAGCCTCCCTCGAGTCTCCTAGTCATTTCCTTCGCTTACCCAAATATTTTTACATGCCTTTTTTTTTTTAAAGAAAAGTATTTATTAAACCCCCCCCCCAAATTTTGCTCCTCTGGGATAATTAAAGGCGATCCTTTTGTGGTTCGTCAAGAGAACATCTGCTTCTCCTTTCGTTGACAGGCAGCTGGGAGACCTTAGAGTAAACTACATTTTTAAAAAATTCAATGTTGCCCTTTTGCCATCTGTTAAGGTTGCTCTATGCACCATGTTTTCTGAAGCGCACCAAAACATGTGTGTTTTTAAAGTTTATGCCTAACAGTATCATGCTCGGCTTTTGGAATTGCGCATATCAGGCAGGCAGACACCTTGAATGAGCCAAGATGGGCTGCATCTCTGTATTTAAGTATTTTCTGTGTAGCAAACCTGCGTCTGCTGCTGTGGACAGGTCCTGAGTTATGGTTCTGTCCAGGGGAAATTATGCAGAAGTAGTCATAGCCAAGCAGGAAGGTAAAGCTGGAAGGGAAGGAGGGGAAAACAAAACAGGGAGTTTTGTTTCCCACTGAGAGTTAGGAGCCTTCCCCATTCTGGTACTGAGAACCCGATAAGAAAGTAGGTGGAAAGGATCAGGCCACGGAGGAGGAGAAGAGGAAGAGGAGTTGGTTTTTATATGCCGACTCTCTGTACCACTTAAGGAAGACTCAAACCGGCTTACGATCACCTTCCCTCCCCCTCCCCACAACAGACACCCTGTGAGGTAGGTGGGGCTGAGAGAGCTCTAAGAGAGCTGTGACTAGCCCAAGGTCACCCAGCTGGCTTCATGTGGAGGAGCGGGGGAACCAACCCGGTTCACCAGATCAGCGTCCGCCGCTCATATGGAGGAGTGGGGGAATCAAACCCAGTTCTCCAGATCGTTCCAAACCACCACTCTTAACCACTACACCAAGCAGATGGGTTTGACTGAGTCCCTGTGGGGCAGCTAGATCTATGTGCGAGGGATCACCGGAGGGTATCCTTTTCTACAACCGCAGTAGGGTCACGATATACCGAACCCCGGTTGCAGTTCAATGGCCCGCACTGGAAATCCTTCTGGCCTCTTAGGACAAGCTTGGGGGGGGGGGGGGAAATGGTGTGGCGATTTACAAGTGGACGCTAGCGGGGGCATGGCACCGTTTGGCTGGTGCCTGTCCAGTCGTTGAGATGCTGCCCCCCACTGGCCATGCCAGTAGCACTTTTAAGTTTTCTTTTGTTAAAAAAATAATTAATGGGACAAATGAACATATAAATGCTGGGACTGAATAAAACTGGGAAAGGCAAGCGAGAGAGCTGGAGCAGGGAAGAGAGATGCTGGATGGCTGAGGCAGCTACTGCTTCGCTGGTTTGCAGGTTCCTGTTTGGAACACACATGAAGCTGCCTTATACTGAACCAGATCCTTGAGGGTCCATCAAGGTCAGTATTGTCTACTCAGACTGGCAGCGGCTCTCCGGGGTCTCAGGCGAGGGTCGTTCACATCACCTACTTGCCCAGTCCCTTTAACTGGAGATGCCTGGGATTGAACTTGGGACCTTCTGCATGCTCTACCACTGAGCCACAGCCCCTCCCCTAACCCTCTCTGGGCCTGCATCCCTGCTGTCTAAGTGTATTCCAGCTTGCCTGTTTCTGGGGGATCTCTTCTTGCATCTAATGCCTTCTCTTCTTGCATCTTAATGATCCCACGGAGATCAGCATGACTTTGGAGCCCAAGGACGAAAAACATCCTAGTTCTCCCCGAAGGAACTCTGTTGCCTCTATCGACCCCCGGCCACAACCTCCCGAGACTGCTGGCGGGATTCGTGCCCGGTTTGGGGCAGGCTGCGCTTTTCTTGTTTGCACAAGCAGAGATTAAGAGAGAGCACACGGGGACTTCGGTGCACAGGCCTATGACGCTCTTTAAGAGCAAAAGGAAATCAATGTCTTCGATTGGGTGGTTTAATTTTTTTAATTTTTTTTTTTGCAAAGCCTCTGGTTCAATAAGGAAAGCTGTGTGCGGGTCAAGTATCAGGCGTTCGGCTTTTCAGCTAGACAGTTCAGCTCATAGACGTTTCTGGAAGCGCCAGACCAAACCTGAAGTTCTGGCGCGAGGCTGTTTCTCCAAAATTTTGCTACGGATGCAAAATTTCATTTCTACTCTGCTTTTCTCCCCAATAGGGACCTGGAGCGGCTTACTTTCCCCCCTCCTCAATTTTATCCTCACAACAACCTTGTGAGGTAGGCTAGGCTGAGAGTGTGCGACTGACCCAAGGTTACCCAGCAAGCAATGCTGATTCTATGGCCTTAGGCAGATGATGAGAGGGAGGGCACCTTGGCCATCTTCTGGTCATGGAGTAGGGGGTCACTGGGGGTGTGTGTGGGGAGATAGTTTGGAATTTCCTGCATTGTGCAGGGGGTTGGACTAGATGACCCTGGTGGTCCCTTCTGTCTCTATGATTCTATTATTCTAAGCTTCCATGGCACGAGTGGGGATTTGAACACGGGTCTCCCAGATAGTCTAGCACTCTTAACCCTTACTCTGCACTGTTCTGGTTGATGCAGAAGAAAACAACATTGGTTGCATAGTTTGCCTTGATGAAAGCCTCACTGTGCACATACTCTTTGAAAGCAAGTTTCTAGTCCTCATTACTGCAAGTGCTGATATGCTGGCGTGTGTATGGGAAGTTAATTGCACATCCAGAGGTCAAAGTGGGACCCGAGAGCAACTAAGCAACTAGCAAGTGGGCAGATTCCTCCAGCATGCCGGCATTTGATGCCCATCAACTTTTCTGTCCCCCCCTCCCAGACATGTGGGAATTTGACCCCCTTCTTATCTCGGGCTAATGACCGGTTGGTCTGTTTAATTTGCAAGCGACTACAGCTGGAAATTGCGGTAGCTCTGAGCCAAGATGGGTGTGTGTGTGTTGTAGCCTGTCATTCCAAATCCCCCCAGATCTTTAAAGTAAATAGATGGGAGAGGAAGAGAGTTTTCCCTGTTTCCGGCCTGGCCTGTGGGCATGCCCCTCCGCCGCCCGCCTCTTCACAGTTGTGATTAGCAGTTTCCAGGTTGTGACCTCCGCCGGGATCATTGACTTGCGGGAGCTCAGATTGTTTTAACTCCGTTTGCTTTGATTAGTGCTGAAGGGAGGAGGGAGCGACGGGGCTGAATCCTGGCTCCTTGGGAGGTGTGCCCATGCCACATATTGGAGTGTCCCTCCTAGGATTCGTGCAGGATTTTTTGGGACAGACTTTGGAGAGGCTGCTCGCCAGAGGTCACAGCTTTCAAAACGGATGTCGGCTTCTGAAGAGCAATTCCCACAAACTCAGGCGGCCGGCTGCGTCTGCAGGCACAATTTCTCTCCTTGTCTTCCTCTGAACTTTGATCGCTGGCTTTCTGAAAATAGGATCAGTGTCAAGTTTCTCCGCAAGGGAAGCTTTTAACATGGGGGGGGGGGATAATAAATCCAGATTTCAAAACATTGAAAGACATTTTAGATGCCGCTGTGGCTGGCAACCGAATTTGTGGCAAAATGGCCATCAGAACTGGCAATGAGAGGTAGTTGGACATCTTATGTTCAACGTCCTAGAACAGGGCGGTCCATTCAGGTGGAAATCCAGGACCCCGGCTCAGCAGGGGAGGTCAAAAAACGAATGCAGATTTGCATTTAAAGTTTACATTACCGTGGAAAAAGGGCCCCCATCAGACCATGATGTCTACAACGTAAAATGACCTACCAGCATTGAAGCCAGTATATATGCCAGTGTAATTCAAAAACATAAGCCTCTGGTTTAATATATCCAGGGTTTCTTTCCTTTTATAAAAATAATTAAAACCCCTACTATATAGTTTGCAATTTATATATATAGTTCGGGTTTTACAGTAAATATTTCTGCATATGTACAACACTCCTAGAGATTGGGGGGGGTAGAACCTGGGGAGGTCAGGGTTTGGGGTTTGGAGGGAAACTCAGTGCCGTAGAACCCACCCTCCAAAGCAGCCGTTTTCTCCAGGGGAACTGTAGTCTGGAGATCACTTGTAATTTTGGGAGATCTCCAGGCCCTACCTGGAGGTTGGGAGCCCTAAAGGTGAGGAAGCATTGGTTCATTTAATTTAAGAATTGATTCTGCTGTCCAGGGACCTATCAGGAGAACTCAGTGCAAATAAATATCAGGCGAAATGCAATTGCTCTTCCCAGAGGGACAGGTCGTGCTCAGGACAGCTGTTAAGGGGTCAGTTCCCTTGAAAGGAAAAAATACTGGAGATTTATAGTGTGTGTGTTTGCTCTGGGGGGGAGGGGGGATCTGGGGCAGAGCTCTCCCAGCTGAGTGAGATCTGGGCTGAGCCTGAGCCTCCCTGGGTCTGGTTAGTGGCACAAGCCACATGCCAAAGGGCCAGAGGCAAAGGGTGTTTGGCCCTTGGACTGCAGAGATGATCCAGTGTTGCCCGTGGGCGCAGGACCAGCCCAGGAGTTTGTGTCGTGTTGTGCACCGTTTCCCCTTTGTGCCTCTTTGTAAGCTGCTTTGAGTCCCCATGGCAGGGGGGACATTTTAGTCAGTTAATTTCTGATATCCGTTTACCAAAACTCCTCTTCCGTCTGCTTTGCTGGCACCATTCCCATCCTAAACGGTTCCTTTCTCTGACCCTCCTCCTGAGCAGATGGGCCCGGCCACACCACATCCCAGAACTTGTAGCTGCCACCCATTGAAACCCTTGATGGTCACTTAAGGGAACATGTTCTAGCCACTGGTGCCAATTAAAGCATCCTCGTCCGCTGTTAGCTAGGCAAAAGACCAGAGATGCTTATCAGTTGGCAGGGCGGCTGCAGAATAGCTTTTCGGTTACGGAAGTGAATTCAGATGGGATCGGGTCAGATAATAGGAAGTATCCCATCCCAGCCGAGCCAAGAAGGAGTATCCTTATCTCCCAAATTTAAGATATGGCGTTAACAGAATCCTTGGCTGGTCCCTGAGGTCTTGCAAAGCGTTTATAAGAAACTCGATCTGGGGTTTCTGTGAGCCCCATAGGGTGAGCCACTGACAAGGTTGGCTTTTTGGTGCCCCTATATGGAGTGGAATTCTATTCCCTAGCCCCCCCCCCCCCCCGGCACACTGGCTCTTGGTCAACTCATGTGGTGCAGTCTTGCATTTAAAAGCATGCACAGGGTTGCTTCCGACTCCTGGCGACCCTATGAATCAGAGTCCTCCAAAATGTCCTGTCTTTGACAGCCTTGCTCAGATCTTGCAAATTTTGGCTTCCTTTATTGAGTCCATCCATCTCTTGTTGGGTCTTCCTCTTTTCCTGCTGCCCTCAACTTTTCCTAGCATGACGTTTTTTTCTAGTCACTCTTGTCTTCTCATAACGTGACCAAAATACGATAGCCTCAGTTTAGCCATTTTAGCTTATAGGACTTCTAGGGTTGGGAAATACCTGGAGATTTTGAGGGTGGAGCCTAGGTGAGGCAGGGTTTGGAGAGGGGAGGGACCTCATTGGTTTATAACGCCATGGACTGTAGAACATACAAAACAGGCCACACGATATAGACTGTTGCTCCGTAATGCTGTATATTGGTTAATACCAAACGTAAAAACTGAAACACAAAGAGTTCTTCAGGGTGGTGAGATTTGTGCGTTATATGTTGGGGGCCGGTTAAAACAGTGTGCGGTTATCTCGCAAGCAAGTCCTGAAAAACGCAGTGAGTTGAAGATCTGCCCTGTTTCAAGAAGTTTAAGAATGAGTCTTCCCAGAGTGATCGCGGTATGGTAGCACGAAGCATCTTGGAAGGAAGATGGTACCTCTCTATAGGGCACCATCTATACTTGGGTTGAACGTAGATGGTGGTTGTGGGGCTCCCCCATCCGTCCCGGCTGCCCCCCCACCCCACCTGCAGTCATCTCGGCTCAACTTAAGCTCCCTGACTTCCGTCGCTTAGCTGGCCTGTTTTCAATGCAGGAAGCAGCAGGCGTGGCCGGCCCGGCTCCCCGCTTGCCTCCGGGTTATTTTCTTCTTGTATCAAACTCTAATTAGCTGCAAAGGGCCCGGTACGGTCTTGGCAAAGGGGAGGGACGGGGACATTAATAAATTATTCCCCTTGTTGTTAATTGACACCTCTCAAAACCAGGGTGATTGCCGAGCCAGGAGGAGCCAGGGCCGGCTTTCCTGCCAGGGGGTATCATAGCCTCCTCCTGGCCCGATTAGGATATTCGGGTCCAGCCTCTTCAAGCCAATTAGCCCAGGGCCTGGGCTCAGTTGCAAAGGCCACCAGCCTTTTTTTTCTTGGTTTGAATCCTTGGAAAGAACACCCAGCGTTGGCACAAGGGCTCCTGGCCGAGCTGCTGGCGCGCGGGGGGCTCTGCCTATGGAGGCTTTTGTGAGCAGCCGGGAGGAGAATTAGTGGAGCCAGTGAAGGATGGAGAAAACCTGGGAGAGAATCATTAGTGGGGGAATTTCCTGTGGCCCAAACTTTGAACCAGATGGGCTGCGGCGAGAGTGTAAAGCAGGGGTCCCCAACCTTTTTGAGCCTCTGGAAGAGTCTCTGCTTGGCATGCAGAAGGTCCCAGGTTCAGTCCCCAGCATCTCCAGTTAAAGGGACCAGGCAAGTAGGTGATGGGAAAGACCCTTTTCTGCCTGAGACCCTAGAGAGCCGCTGCCAGTCAGAGTAGACAATACTGACTTGGATGGACCAAGGGGGGTCTGATTCAGTATAAGGCAGCTTCATGTGTTTGTGTGACCCAGTATGGTGGGCGCAGCTACGAAACGGCTGCCACAGCTCGCCTTCAGTCACACTGTGAATATCCTTGTGTTGCCCAAGCTGCTGCCCAAGAAACCATTTTTTAAAATCTGCACAGCCAGTCACATTTCCAGTAGCCAGTCAGAAGCTTTCCTGGGCAAAAGCCCCACCTGGCCCCACTCACTTTCCTAGAACACCTGGCAGGCACCAAGAAAGGTGTCTGTGGGAGCCATGCCACCCACAGGTACCTAGGGTTGCCAGGTCCCTCTTCATCACCGGCGGGAGGTTTTTGGGGAAGGAGGGACTTCAATGCCATGAAGTCCAATTGCCCAAGCGGCCATTTTCTCCAGGTGAACAGATCTCTATCGGCTGGAGATCAGTTGTAATAGCAGGAGATCTCCAGCTAGTACCTAGAATCATAGAGTTGGAAGGAACCACCAGGGTCATCTAGTCCAACCCCCTGCACAATGCAGGAAATTCACAACTACCTCCCCCCACACACACACACCCGTGACCCCTACTCCATGCCCAGAAGATGGCCAACTTGGAGGTTGGCGACTCTATGGGGGACCCCCGGCATAGAGGCTACGGATCCAGAATGTCTCTGACTTGTCATTGGCTAGAATTAGCAAACTTGTGAAATTCGGTCTGATCTTGGTGACTGAGCGTTCGTGCGAAGCTGGGGGTTCTGCTCTGGGTTGGATAATGTGCGTGTGCGCAGCTCCTGTTTGCATGACTGAGCGCTCTTTGGGCACAGGAAATGGAAGCACGGACGTTCATGGCTAGCTAAATTATATAAGGCATGAAACAGCGGCTTGAGGGCAGGCAGGGGAAATGCGATTTCCCTTCACCAAACCCGGCAGCATGGGGCAGGCCTTCGCAATCCCCCCCCTTACGGCTAAACGCTAGCAACGAAGCCATCTGGAAAAGCGGCAGTGGAAATGCCTTTGGTGTGCGGGTTTGCCCCTTTCTACAAAGGCGTCCTTGTTCCATAGCGGGTTTTTTTTTACACTACAGATAGGCCTGTATGTTGCAATTGATATGTAGATCTGGGAGGTTCTGTATTTTCAAGGCGAGGGGATAAATCTACACGCATCTCTGGAGTCTTCCCCCCCACCCAAAAAAAACACCCCTTCTTCTCTTCCTTGCCTCCCCCCACCTTGGTTCCAGCCTGTTTTACATTTTTAGACAAAAAAGGTTCTGTCCGTTCCGGGGGCAGCCTGTCACGCTGCCTTTTGAAAAGAGAACCGTGTCCGGACTTCATTCACAGTGTAACCCTTGCCTCCGAAAGGGCTGACCATGTGAATTAACAGGGGTGGGGAAGAGAGACCCCCCAAAAAGAGACAGAAGTTAATCTACGTTTCCTCACCCCCTTCTTTCTCCAAAGTTATCCAAGCTTTAAAGGGTGACTCTGAGTAGTCCAGAAGGATTCTTCTTTTGTGAAGATCGGCATCCGCAGCTTAACATGTTCCTTAAAAAAAAACCCAAAAACTATTATTGTAGGAATTCAAGATACGGCGAGTATAGCCAAAGGTGTCTCATGAATATTTGCCAAGGGGTAAGGATATATTTTGCAGGCCTGATAATATGCCGGTTCCAACCCTCAGATTGCGTTAAGCGTCGTGATCTTTGCAAACAGCTTGGAAAGTTAAAACTGGTAGACTTAGTTTGGGAAAAAATTGTCTCGTTTGTTTCTAATTAGATGGGTTACTGAATTTTATCTGAGCGCCCCCAAAATGAAGCAACTCCGCTCTTGCAAAATCTGAAATCTGCACATTCCCCCCCAGCCCATGTCAGAATCCTAAAGTCACAACGGGACCTCTGATCTACCAACTGCTGCTTCGGTAGTATCTTCGACAGACAGCTGTCCACCAAAGGAGAGACACAGGTTCATTATCGGCCGACCCTCAAGAGCAACACTGAACACATCTTTCTTCTTTCCTCGCTGAATGAAAAACTGTTCCTGCCTTCCGTCAAATGCCATGAACTTGAATAAGTCTTGACTGTTCAGGAGCAGATTGGCCCTGTCACTTACTGGGAGAGTTCCCAGTTGGGCGACTGCGGACTGAGCCCTAGCAGAAGAAGAAGAGTTGGTTTTTATATGCTGACTTTCTCTACCACTTAAGGGAGACTGGTGGGGCCGAGAGAGCTGTGACTGGCCCAAGGTCACCCAGCCGGCTTCAAGTGGAGGAGTGGGGAAACCAAGCTGGTTCACCAGATTAGCCTCCGCCGCTCATGTGGAGGGGTGGGGAATCAAACCCGGTTCTCCAGATCAGAGTCCACCGCTCCAAACCACTGCTCTTAACCACTACACCACGCTGACACCTCCATGCTTGGCCCGGCTTGGATGGACCCATCTATCTCTCTGTTCTGCTCCCAGTTAGGTCCGAGCTGAGTTGGCGCTGCCCCTTGGGAGATGCTTATCTCAGGCTCGGCTGGCAGCAAGGACAACGGGCACAGGCTTGACCGTGGCCTCCTCCTGCTCGGTTGGGCTTCCTCCTGGGCCATTTGAAGTTCCCAAGTGACCCCGCTAATGACTTTCAGCTCCTTACACCGGTGGGTGTGAAGGTTCCCTTCCTGTTTCTCCCTCCTTCACCGCCACGGCTGACGTTCTTCCTCTCGTCTCCCCGCAGGCGACGCTTAGCATTCCAAAGACATTCTCTTAAGGTCAATTCAAATTAACGGCAAATTTAATCAAGAGTTTTCCAGTGCTTTTGCTTCAAGTGGTGTGGAATGGGGGAGATGGCCTTTCTCTCTCTCCCCAAAGGAGAGCTGGAGGGGGGTTATTAATAACGAGCGGAGGTAATTTTCAGGGGAAGAATTAGCGAGCGGGTGGAAACGAGGGGGCGAAGTGGCGAGTCGCTGGAAGCGTGGACAGGGCAGCGAAGCCTCCCGTAGTTGCAAGGAAGGGAGGGTGAGCAGGTGGGTATGCTGAGCCCGGCCGTACAGGTACCATGTAGGGATGGAGGTGAGCAGCCCACTCTCCTCTGCAACAAGAGCATCTGGGAGGGTTCCTGAACTCTGGCCTCTCGTGGGCTGTGGCTCAGTGGCAGAGCCTCTGCTTGGCATGCAGAAGGGTCCCAGGTTCAATCCCCGGCATCTCCAGTTAAAGGGACCGGGCAAGGAGGTGATGGGAAAGACCTCCGCCTGAGACCCTGGAGAGCTGCTGCCAGTCTGAGCAGACAATACTGACTTTGATGGACTGAGGGTCTAATTCAGTATGAGGCAGCTTCATGTGTTCATGTGTCCGCTCCTGGCTGTCAAGGGAGAGTTTTTATCTACCCAGCGGGGACTTTTTAAAGCACAGCTTTTCCTCTGAGGATCACAGGCTGGTGCGTGCAGTTCTCTTCCTGTTTCATCCTCACGACAAGCCTGTGAGGTAGGGGAAGTTGAGAGAGGGTGGTGGGCCCAAGCATCGTGGCCAAGTGGGGATTTGAACCCTGCTCTCCGTTTTTACCTGACACAGGAAGTTCTTTTAAAAAGATTGATGAATGGGCCCAGAGGAGAGAAGATGACTCTCATCCGGTCCTCTGCAAGGTGCCGTTCCGTGAGCAGAGTAACGTTTCCCTGCAAATGTTTTTCCTTGTTAGGGACTCCGATGACTTTTCCTCCCGAGTTTATTTGAAGGCCAAAAGTTATGGTGCATAAAATAAATCTGAAGTGCTGTGTTTTATTATTGGGGGGTGGGGGGGAAGCAGGCCAGATTTTACAGTTGTACCCTTTGGAGTTGAGTGAATGCCGCCGTGTGTTTCAAGATAGGCTTGGAAGGCTTTAGCGTCGTCTTCGGGGTTTAATGGAGCCCTTTCCAGTATCTCAAATGACATCAGGGCCCTGTTTCCCCCCCCCTCTTTCCAACTTGATAATGAACACTTTATTGAACGTTAAGCAAAATGATTGATTTAGTTCCTAAGCTTGTGTTTGCTGAGGGAGAGATATATTTGATGTTGGGCAGGAACACATGGAAATAATCATTTTCCTGTACCCAAAAGTCAACGAGAAACCCAGAAAAGCATTTGGAAAAGTCATAAATTCTTCTGCGAGTCAGCACACGGTAGCTGTGTCTAATCTCATGTATTAGCAGCTGGCTGTGGAGTTGCGGCCTCTTGGCTTGCTAGGACAGGACAGGGCACAGAGGCCAGAGGGCGGGGGAACGTAGGGTTGCCAACTCCAGCTTGGGAAATTCCTGGAGATTTTGCAGGTGGGGTCTTAGCTAGATGAGGTTTGGGGAGGGGGGTACTCGGTGGCTGATAATACCATAGAAACTTCCCTCCCAAGCAACCATTTTCTGCAGGGGAACAGATATCTGTTGTCTGGAGATCAGAGGACAGCCATGTAGGTCTGCAGTAGAACAGCGAGATTCGAGTCCAGAAGCCGTGGCTCAGTGGCAGAGCATCCACTTGGCATGCAGAAGGTCCCAGGTTCAATCCCCGGCATCTCCAGTTAAAGGGACCAGGCAAGTAGGTGATGGGAAAGTCCTCGGCCTGAGACCTTGGAGAGCCGCTGCCAGTCTGAGTAGACAATACTGACCAAGAAAATTTTGGGGGTATAAGCTTTCGAGAGTCAAAGCTCCCTTCGTCAGATCCGAGATCGGTTGTAATTCCAAGAGATCTCCAGGCCCCTCCTGAAGGATGGAAGCCTTAAGTGCCCCTGGTTTCTTATTGCTCACTGGGTGACCTTAGGTCAGTAACTCTCACCTAGCACAACCGACCTCGCAGTGTTGTTGTGAAGACAGAATGGAGGACAGAAGAACCGCGTACGCTGTCTTGGAGGGAAGGCAGGATAAAAACAAAACAGTTATCAACAGAACCGGTGGTGAAGCTTTGTGCAGATTTGCCAAACTGGATCAGCTGCGTCGTTAAAAGTCAAGTGACCGGATAACGTTTCAAGTCATCACAAGAAGGAAACGCTTAGCACCCTGGTTCCTTGAGGACGAGGAGACTGCAGAAGTCCCAATCAATCCTGACTTATGGTGAATTCGTTGCTTGTTCTGGCCGTCCCAGAGGCGCCTCTTGCAGTCTGTGAGGGCCCAAGATCAAAGCTGGCCTGAGTCACTGGGCGTGCCTCTGGACACATTAACTGGTCACTTGATTTTCTTGTGCTCTTATCTGTAGCCCAGTTTCTCCAGACACACGCGCACAAGCTCCACGCTGCTTCTGAATGCTGGGCTTTCTGTTCCCACTCGCCGTCGTGTTTCCGATGTGTAGGAGTGGGGAAACAAATCCAGTTCCCCAGATTAGCCTCCTCTACTCATGTGGAGGAGTGGGGGAATCAAACCCGCTTCTCCAGATCAGACTCCACCGCTCCAAACCACCGCTCTTAACCACTACACCACGCTGGCTCTCTGTAAGAAGAACTGGGCTATTCCGTCATGTTGACTTTTGTGTGTCGAGATATTTTTCTGGGCTTTTGGTTTTTTAGCGCTGTTCTGTTATTTTTGGGGGGAGTGAAGAGTGACTTGCTCGCGTTTTGATGTTCGTAGCTAAGTTGGGTTTAGTCCCACTGGGGTCTTTTGTGTTTTAAATTGCCATTTGCATTATCTCGTTCATGTAGCATGATCAGTTCAAATGGATGTAAACACAACTGCATGCTTTTAGCAGAAAGGCAGGGTATCAATCTTAAAAAAACACGTGGACTCACGAAGCACGTCCTGCATGAGACCCTTGGTCCATCAAGGTTGCTATTGTCTGCTCAGACTGGCAGCCGCTCTCCAGGGTCTCAGGCGGAGGCCTTTGATGTTACCTACAAACCTGATTCACCTTTTAACTGGAGATGCCGGGGATTGAACGTAGGACCTTTTGCATGCCAAGCAGATGCTGTACCCCTGAACCACAGTCACTCCCTGATCACATGAAGCTGCTTTATAGTGAATTAGACCCTTGGTCCATCATGCTCACTATTGTCTGCTCAGGCTGGCAGCTGCTCTCCAGGCTGGGCAGAGACTTGAATCAGTCCCGTACTATATACCGCACTGTCTCTCGTTTGGGGTACTCCATTCTGTTTTGGGCACTCCGTTTGAAAGGAGGCCATTGAGCAGCTGATGAAGATGCTGCTGCCCTGGTGCCAACGGCAAATCCCATGGAGAGGCAGTCGAATGTTTACTCTGGAGTGGCCAGCCAACTGAGAGAGGCATTTCTGATGGTTCTTGTTGCGTGGGCGAAAAACCATCCCGAGGAGGAATTTCAAAGGGAACGAGAGAGAACTTCAAAGGCCAGCGCTGCCCCTCCAAAGGGTTTTGCACAGTTGCCTGCCATGAGTTCTGCCTCCAGCAAATTTGGAGTGCCTCCTTTGGCAGAACATCTGAGAAACTTTAAAGGAAGCTAGGAGATATTTGAATGGGCCAGTGCAGTTTCTCTTGGGAGATTCACACATCCCAGATGACAGACAGCTTGCTGGGGGTGGGGGGTGGGCTTGATCCGACATATCCACCTACACTATGCTTTTTTTTTTTAAATTGTCTGTGGTGTGCCCTGTATTTGGTATTTCCATGGCTCCCCCCCCCCATTCATTTCACTCATAATTGTTCATGCCGCAACCCCAGAGAAGATAGTTTTCCAAGGATCTACCCTAGCAGGGTTTGAGTGTCAGCCTAGGACTGGGAAGATCTGGGTTCAAATCCTCGTCCAGCCATGGAGTTCACCGGGCGACCCTGTGCCAACATTTGCATCCCATCCTTCCTCTAAGGATGGCATGCCCCCCATTTGCCCTCACAACAACCCTGTGAAGTAGGTTAGACTGGGAGACCGACTGGCATAAGATCACCGAGTGAGCTTCGTGGCTGAGTGGGGATTTGAACCCAGACCCTAAATGGACCCTCTAACCACTGTGTGACACTGGCTCTGCTAATCGCTGTCTCTTTGCCTAGCCTCGCAGAGTTGTGAGTCTAAAAGAGGACAGGAACCCTGAGCTCCAAGGATGAAAGTATGATCACTGCTGCTAGTCAAGAGGAAGAACAGCGACCAGTCTTAAGGGCTGTAGTAAATCCCGGGCCTCTGCCCACTTGGGAATACCCAGCTTCTGCCTAATGTGGCCCCTACATTTCCTCTCCCTTCATTGTTTTCACCCTGGATGGAGCGAACACATCCAGAATACCGTCATTGTGTAAGAATACTTAGCCAAAAGTGTAGGAATTAAGCCTTTTAAAAGGCAGGATTTATGTTTAGCCAGCCTGGAGAGAAAGAGATTTGCATTTTGGCTTTTGACCTGCTACCACTCGGCTTCTTCGACAGCCAACATTGATTAAACCGTTAAGACAGAGAGTTTCACCCATCTGTCGTGTGGACGCTCCCTCGGAAGGTAGAAATCCCCAACTGGAGAGTTACACCTCTCCCTTTCAGAGTTTACAACTTGTGCTCCAGGTGTTCGCTTCAACCATGTGCAGCCGCCTCCCTGGGCACAGATGCCATTCTGGACAGGAATGGTGTTGCATAAGCAACCTGTATCTCAGGACGCAGAAGGGCTGCCTTGGTTCGGGTTGCCAGCTTGCGGGGGCGGGAGGGGGGGGAAATCCTGTCCTGTCCTGCCTGTGTTCCTTCTAGCAATCAGCTGGTGAAATTTTCCTTGGCAGCGGCAAGCGTGATCACCTGCTGATGTCTCTCGATGAAGATGGTGATGGTTTAGCTGCAGGGGCCAGTTGAAAAGTTGGCGAGCCTTGCTTGAATTGCCCCCGCAGTGAATTCCTTGGGTGGGGACCCTGATTGAATAGGGGTCCGCACTATGATATTGGATTTTTCCAAAAACAGGAGGGCGGACACACAAAAAACTCCTTGAATATCCAAAACCTGCCAGCAAGCGTCTCTCCAGGGAGGGAAGATGGGGGTTATTTCTCTCGCGTTTCTGTTCCTTCTCTCTTTAGCTCCTTCCCGTCTTTCCTAATTTCTGACATCTGATTGTCGTTAAAATAATTGATGCGGAACTATTTTGGGAGCTTTTTTAAACAGTTTCTTTGGCAACCCTCCTGACAGGCTCATCGCAGTAAAGTTCATGACCATCTCTCCACCCACCCGGAAATGTCCTGTGACCAGTGCCCTGATCTGAAAACACACAGTCTTAAACATTTGACATGTGGGACCTGTGGGCGTGGGGTGGGGAGACAATGAGTAGGAATGGAGTTTTGAAAAGGATCCGAACGTGTGTGGCGAGCAGGATAGTCAGTGGATATTATATGGAAGAGATATTATATGGAAGAGATGCAAGACAGAAAGAGAGATCTGTATTCAGATACTGCCAGATACTGATGTCTGTGATAGTCACCTCTTCACCAATGCTCCATCTCTCCAGCCTATTGGTTGAGCTGCTGTGATGTCATGGTGTGCTTCTGAGCAGTCCGATTGCTTAAGGGTGGCTGCATCACCAGTAGGGCATTGACAAACAGTTGAGTTCCTTGGAGGGGAGGCAAGATGTTTTAATGGTATAGGGAGGGTCGCAGTGGCTTGGCGTGACAAGCGCTGTTGTATTGGTGTTGGGAAATAGGGCAGATATGGGGATGCTGTGGAAATCTGGAGCGGGGAGGGTCCGCGTACTGAATGAACCATCAGTGGTAGGGGTGGATGCCTGAGAAAGGGAAGAGAGAGGCCTGAACATCTGGCAGAGAGGAGGACAGCGTGGCCAACAGTCTGAAACAAGAGTCTGAACCCAAACTGCTTCACAGGAGACGGGTCGTTGCTAAAACGGAGCAGGGAATCATTCAGATCTGCTTGCCACCTCTGCGGTTTCGCGTCTTGTCCTCAACAAATCAACCTTCTTGTCTTTGCAACTTTATGCATTACAAAACGCATCTGCATCCGATAACAGGTGCATTCGTACCTCAAACGCCATCCTTGGTTTTTTTTGAAAGGTTATTGTCTCTCTACAAGGAAAAGAAACACATATAATTTTGATATCTGGAGATCTTACAGTTGCCTGATAAGGCTGCTATGTTTGAATATGGGGGGATAAAGAAGAGACTTTTTTAAAAAAAATGTTGACTTGACATGGAAACGGCGACGCCAGAACAACAGTGGTGTTGGGAGAGACCCCGCAAGGCCCAAACAGAAGGTCTTTTCTTCAGGCGAGGATGTGTTTTGCTGGGAACTGGAGTCAGTTGGCCCAGGTGCCGGTGCTTGCCCATAACCCATGGAGAAGGGAGGTTTGTTTTTGTAGTTTGAGTCTAGGATGTGTCATTTGTTCACATGGCGCCCGATTGTGAGGTCTGGATTGTAAACTCCGCTCTGTGTGAAGCGTTTATCTTTATAACTCCCGTGAGTATTATTAACTCTGAGGAGGGTGGCAGGAATCCAGGGAGCTTGTTTTCAAGTTTTATCGCGAATACTAGGAGGGCATCTCACCTTTCAAAGTGGGATGGGGTTTTATCTTCTTTTGAGTGATGAAAGAATCAAAACTGCTGGATAAAACAGTAAGCATTAAATCAGCCACTTTAAAAAACTAATCTAAAAACACTTCATGCACCATAAAGCAGTGTAATTCCCCCTTTACTCTAATGGTCTCAAGAGCGCTCCAGAAAAGCTGTTTTGCAGCCTTCCTGGAAAGCCAGGAGAGTAGAAGGCCCCTGGACTTCTTCCAGGGGCCTGATCCACTAACATGGAGAAGACAACATGGCCCGTTAGAGTGCTTCTCGACTCTCTCCCATTCCTTCATAATAATTGTGTGCCATCAAGTCAAAGCTGATGGAAGCGACTTGACGGCACTTAACACACACAAGGTTTTTAAGACAAGAGACATTCAGAGGTGGTTTGCCATTGCCTGGCTCTGTGTAGCAACCCTGGACTTCCTTGGTGGTCTCCCATCCAAGTACTAACTAGGGCCGACCCTACTTAGTTTCTGAGCTCTGATGAGATTGGTCTCTGAGGGCTATTCAATCCTTAGAGATGGTAAAACCCTACTCATACCAGCAAAAAACTCCTTTGCTAGAATCAAAATTTTCAGTAACCTGGACTTGAGAATTTCTTCACAAAGTTTGTGTGTGTGTGAAAGAGAGAGAGAGAGAGAGAGAGAAATAGGTGGGTTTCAAGGGCAGTGAAATAGGGTTTTTTTCCTGACCAGTGTCCTATATTTCCACAGAAACCTGATGCCAAGGACGCTGGAGGGGCAGATCACCATGGAGAAGACGCCGAGCTACTTTGTGACGAAGGAAGCCCCCCGGCGCATTTACAACATGTCCAGGGACACCAAGCTGATAGTGGTGGTGCGCAACCCGGTGACGCGGGCCATCTCGGACTACACCCAGACCCTCTCCAAAAACCCCACTCTCCCCTCCTTCCAAGCCTTGGCCTTCAAGAACCTCAGCACGGGCCTCATCGATGTCACCTGGAGCGCCGTGCGGATCGGCATTTACGCCAAGCACCTCGACAACTGGCTGCGGTATTTCCCCCTGTCAAAATTCCTCTTTGTCAGCGGGGAGAGGCTGGTGAGTGACCCGGCCGGGGAGATGGGACGCGTCCAGGATTTCCTGGGCCTCAAGAGGGTGGTGACGGACAAGCACTTCTACTTCAACGAGACCAAGGGCTTCCCATGCCTGAAGAAGCCGGAAGGGAGCAGCCGGCCGCGGTGCCTGGGCAAGTCCAAGGGGCGGCCGCACCCCAAAATTGACCCGCAGGTCATCCGACGCCTTCAGGAGTTCTACCGACCCTTCAACATGAAGTTCTATCAGATGACGGGCCAGGACTTTGGGTGGGACTGACCGCAAGACCACTTCGCCAAAGCTGAAGATGGAATCTGCTATGGGGTGACTGGTGGGGTAGGGCAGCAGGCCCACTTAGACCCACAAAAAAGCCCCTTCCTCCTCTCTTGGACGCTGCAGCTCTAGGGGGCAGCTCTAGGGCAGGTCCGTTGAATCTCCACGGGACATTTCTTTTTTCTTTCTAATTTATATTACCTCTTCCCAGTAAGAGAGAGAAAAATGTACACTTATGGAGAAAATATTTAAGATTTAAAAGAACAAACAAGCAGCAAAACAAAAGCACACTTCGGGAAACTCAGATCTGAAGAAATGGAATTCGGAATAAACCTGGCTATTATAGATTAGGCATGAAAGTTTTTAAACGAGTGTCTGGTTGCACAAGAATGCATGCAGGAAAGAGGTGTTTAATGGCACAAACCCCATTCCAATCCTCTAAGTTCTTCTCTTGCCAGAGGCCCATTGATTTACAACTGGAATGACCAAACCCGAGCCCCCGCACTGAATTTCAGCTCAGGACCAGGCAGACTGGAAAAGAACAGGGCTTTTGTGCAAAGCAGAACTTACGGGATTTCGGTGGTGAGCCCCAAACCCACAGGTCATTGTTCAGCAAGCACCATGTCAGAATCTTTCCTTGCAGAGGGAATGTCCTGGTGTGCAATGAAATGGGGCTGGGAAGGTCAAGCCCGCCTCTCTAGGGTGATCCATGCATAGCCAGGAGGCGTGTGACCGGTGTCGCGCATGTGGTACATGTCATCTAGTAACATGGGAAGCAACCCTATGCACCCACCGAGTCTATGCACCTGATCAAAGAGTTCTAGAAGGGTAAAGTCTGGCCACTCATTCAAGACCAGTGGAGAACGGCTGGTTTGTGGGAGGATGAATTGTGGCCCTTGAGTGACCGTTGTTGGCCCAGCAGCAGCAAGGCTGTGTGTATTTTGTGATCCCACACTAAATAAAGCAAAACAAACAACCAAAAAAGCACAGAACTGATTTGGGCTGCAGAATTGGGCTTCCTGAGAATTTTGTTCCACCTTCGTATAAAGCAAGCTTCTAGCCTTCGTGGTGGTGAAAAATCAATTCCTGGCGCAATTGCAGAAGCCAGGGAAGTCGCAGAATAAGGTTGCCAAAGGGGAGTGGGGCCGGGACTTCTCGGCTCGGAGCTCGTATCCCTTGCTAATGATACTTAAATGCAGCATCAGTTATACAAACGAATAGCAATTTGCATAACCTATTCAACACTGTGCAGAATTCCAATTGCGTAGAAAATTCACACAGTCCAGGATAAGAAGAACCCCTTTGGCCCATGCAATGGCTCCCATTGCGTGCCAGGTGCGCATTGCAGTTGCGCATTGAGCATTGTTTTCCATTGAAGTGAATAGGGGGGCTCTTGTTTGCTCCATCGGTGCAGGGCAGTTCGCCACGTGTTTTGAGTAGGTGTTCTGGTCCTAGGAGGCAAAGACCACTGATGCTCGTCTGCTTCAACCCAGGGAGACTGCCACCGATAAGAACATCCTATAGAAAATCTTTGGGGAAGAGGCAAGAGATTTCTGTTGTTATTTTTACAATAAATCTGGCAAATGCTAACCCATATTTTTTATGGATCTTAAAAAAAAAAAAAGGGTTTCTGCGCAAACTTCTAGCAGCTAATAAAATGAAAATATCAAAAGCCGGTCTGAGTCGATTCCAGATTTTTTATGTTTGTATATTTGTTTTTATCATCAGAAATCGAATGGCTTTTGCATGCGGAATTGTGGTTCGCGAGGGGGGTGCCTCTAAAAACAGCCTTGAAAAGCTGGGCATATTCCACCCAGGAACACTGGAGAAGCAACGAATCCCCTGGTTTAAAATGCAGGGGGAAACGAGGCGTGTTCATCACAACAAGCGGCTTAAGGGGTCTTTGTGTTCTGAGCCTCTCCGTGGGGCTGTGATTTTGTACAGGTAACGCTTAAGGGCTCTTAAGCCTCGGACACGCTTGCGGGGGGGGGGGGGGCGTCTTCAGAGGTTGGTTAATCTGTTTACTGAAAAAACAAAAGGCGCATTGGCAGGCTCAGCTGTGTGTCTGACTCCAGCCTTGACTGCGTGCCTGATTTCCTGTTGGAAAGTGAGAGCCCTGGAAGATCGCTCTCTCTCTCTCTCACACACACACACACAGGTTTGGTGCTCTTGCGTAGCGATGCTTTCCTGTTGGCAGCATTCTCACGGGGTGCCAAGGCCATTTGGTGAAAGTGAAGCAGGCACAGTCGGAGGTGTCTGCAGAAGGGAGCTTTGACTCTCAAAAGCTCATACTCAGAAAAATCTTGTTGGTCTCTAACAGGTTTTCTAACAGAGCGGTTCCTCGGTGGAAGGGGCTTCCTCGGGAGGTGGTAAGTGCTCCTTCCCTGGAGGTTTTTAAGCAGAGGCTGGACGGCCATCTGTCAGCAATGCTGATTCCATGACCTTAGGCAGATCATGAGAGGGAGGGCATCTTGGCCATCTTCTGGGCATGTGGTAGGGGTTACTGGGGGTGTGTGGGGAGTGAGTTGTGAAATTCCTGCATTGTGCAGGGGGTTGGACTAGATGACCCTGGTGGTTCCTTCCAACTCTATGATTCTATGATTCTCAGGCGCTACTGGACTCAAATCAAGCTCTTCTACCGCAGACTACCGCAGACTACAGTCAGAGGTGAAGGACTGCGGACGAGAGGTATCGGTTCTCTTCTTACACCACCAGGTTTCTTCTTTAAAAAATTCTACTGTGTCCTCTGAATTCTGTCTGCATTCGCACTCAGGCCTTGGGTGCTGGGCACAGACCTGGGAAGACCCTCTGGCGTCCCATCCCATCAAATGCTCACAAATGCCAGAAGGAGCACTTTTTCAAGGTTGGGAAATGGTTTGGGGGTCACGCCTGGGGGGCATTCCTCCATGACTAGTTTGGCTATGTGTCCAGGAGTTGGATATGATGGTATGGAATGGTGAGCCCGTCAGCAAAGGGCTTCCTGCCTCTCTGCCACTGCAGGTGTGCCCCCAGCATTGGTGGAAATACCGTATCAGACGGCCGGCTAAGAGTTGGGTATCAGAGCCAACGGTGGGACGGGGGGGGGGGAGGCACTCTGTTGTCACTTTTTGCTGGCAGCCCCACATGATAGACTGTGCCCTGCTTGTGTAGGTTTTGTTTCGAGTCGTGACATTCGACCAAATTATTCTCCGCCAAGGGCTTTAAAGATTCCCAAGAGCCCCGTGAATGCCGGGAAGTTCCGATAGTGATCCTATTTCTCAGTTGAGTGCCTGCATTCAGGCCAAGATCCATTGAAATGCAAAGGCGCTGAAAGGGCCCCCGGTTTTGAAAGCTGGTTTGTGTCTGCCTTGTGAAAAAGGGGAGTTGGGGTGGAGGGTCTCTTTTGCCTCCCCTCCCACCTTAAAAAAAAAAAACACAGAGGAGACCTGAATCGCTGAAGCCACACAATGGCCCACATAGACTGGAGCTTTTCATGCCTCTGACGCGACCCCGAAACGCATTCACAGCCCTGGCTTGCAGACTCATTAAGGGGGCTCTTGGCAAAAGCCCGGACCGAGGCTGGCCGCCCGGATTAAGACTTTTTGAAGTGTTACACGAACACCCCCCCAGCTTCAGCTAATTGCTGCCCCACGGCTCACGGGGTCAAGTATTTGCATTCATGGCGCTGAACAGCGGCCACTTGTGGGGCTGGCCAGGTGAAGCCCCCCCACTTCATTAGACCGGGACAATAAAAACAAACCCCTCCTAGAAGAGGGGGGGGGAAAGACAACTGAAAGGGGAAACTGTTTAGTTTTTCCAGCGCAGTCCCACTGCATTCAAACAAGCCCTCTGGTTACCGCCGTGAGCTCTTCTCGAAGTTAAGAGCTGCGAAATGGTGCGAGCCCTGTGGTTGTGCGAGATCTGTCAAGTTATTCGGTCTCCGCCAGCTGGGTCCATTTCAAAGGAAATGTCTTTTTAATGCCATGACACCTCCCCGGGCCTTTTCCGTTGTTCTGGTCCCCAAAATGGCTAAGTTTGTGGGAGCAGGAGGTAAAACAGCTTTGGGCTTCCGAAGACTTCTAGGTTTAAAAAACAACAACTCAGGTTTCTAGACCATATGATTGCAGTTCTTTGCGCATAGCCCATGCCTGGGGACATCTCCTGTTACAATCCTCTCTTTTGGGCTGTATCTTCAATACTCTCCTTATCACTTGGTGGGACTTTGTACAGGTTTCGTATTATTAGTCTGTTACTGCCTTTTGTAATGGCCCGGATGTAGTGGTTGTAGTGGTTAAGAGCGGTGGTTTGGAGCGGTGGACTCTGATCTGGAGAACCGGGTTCGATTCCCCGCTCCTCCTCCACGTGAGCGGTGGAGGCTAATCTGGTGACCTGGATTTGTTTCCCCACTCCTCCACACAAAGCCAGCTGGGTGACCTTGGGCTAGTCACAGCTCTGATAGAGCTCTCTCAGCCTCACCTACCTCCCAGGGTGCCTGTTGTGGGGAGGGGAAGGGAAGGTGATTGTAAACCGGTTTGAGGTAGAGAAAGTTGGCATATAAAAACCAACTCTTTTACTCTCTTTATCACTTGGAGGAACTTTATACAGGTTTCATATTATTAGTCTGTTCCTGCCTTTTCAAGGTCAGGAAAGGGCTCTAGAAAGGTCCCTTCCCCAATTTCTCATCTTCTCCCTATCAATATTTGGACTGCAGGGATGGCTTCTCTGCTTCCTCTTTGCTTCCTAAATCCAAACTGATCCTGGCTTAATTGTTCGTCTAATTTCATTCCAAATCTGTCTTTGCATTATTATTTTTTTCTTTTTGAAGCATAGCTTAATAGGCTTATAATTCTATGCTGCTTGCGTTTGTCTGTGTTTGCCTTCCTGGGGGTAGGGGCTATGATAGTCTGCTTAAAAACGAGCGGCATAATTTTCACTCGCGTACTGCTGTTCGGGTTTAAACAGATGAGTCTTGGAGTCGCCGCCTTGGCTGTTCCAAAAGTTCACCTGAGATCTTGTCTGTTCCTGCTGATTTTCTTTTTGCTTGCAGTTTAATCATGCTCCAAAGAGCATGCTTAGTTTCCCCCCCCCTCCCCAATTTTATATTTCAAACAACCCCCGTTAGGCTAAGGGCAGGACTGACTGCCCCATGGATTGTCCAAGGAGATCTTGGTTGTGTTGGGAAATGAACCCAGATCTGTTTTAGAGGGTAGCCATGTTGATCTGCAGCTGAAGACCTAGATTTGTGGCCAGTAGCACCTTAGATACAAGATTTTGGGGGAATAAGCTTTTGAGAGAGTCAAAGCTCCCTTCGTCAGATACAAGCAGGAAGGGTCCCTTATATCCTATTCTGAAAGTGGGAGGGGTGCGGCATCCTTTCTTTGCAACACCCCTCCCACCTTCTAATGAGGATATAAGAACTCGAGGGACCTCTATTCCTATTTGTATCTGATGATACAGATTTGACCCTCAAAAGCTTAATGCCCCGTAAATCTTGTTCATTTCTTAGGTGCTACTGGACTTGAACCTGCATCTCTGAGACTTCTCCTTGTGCTTCTTCTGCGTTCCTGGTTCTCCTCTTTGTGCTTTTCTCCTTTCACAAGTTTTTTTTTAAATTTTTGTCCTTTGTGTGCCTCAGATCAATTATTTTCCCTCTTCGTCCTGACTTCCTTCAGCCTGTCCTTCTCGTTCCTTCCCCGTTTCATTCAGCCGCCGCCTTGATGAATGTTTCTTTCAAGGTGCTCTGTTTTACATTTCATCTGTATCGTCATTCCTGTTGTGTGTGCGCTCTGCACTTTTTGATTGCTCTATATTTGGACCTTTCTTTATGGCGCGTGGAATGGCTTTTAATGTGTGAAAGGCAAAGTAGGAAGTTCAGCAACTCCCTCTACTTTTCATCCTGACCAATTAGCAATTAACTTGTGGGATTCACTGCCGTGGGATGTAGTGATGGGCAGTTTCAAAGGGGATGAGGCACATTCAGCAAAGAGACCAGTGGTACAGCTGGGTAACAGAAGACATAAAAGTCTTTTTTTTGGGGGGGGGGGGCTTTAGATAGTAAAATTTGCTTCAACTGTGAAGCTACAGCCTGCATTTAGATTCGGGTCCAGTAGCGCCTTAGAGAGCAACAAGATTTTCAGGGTATAAGCCAGCATGGTGACTGTAGTGGTTAAGAGCGGTGGTTTGGAGCAGTGGACTTTAATCTGGAGAACCAGGTTTGCTTCCCCACTCCTCCACATGAGTGGCGGACTCTTAATCTGGTGAACCGGGTTGGTTTCCCCACTCCTAGCATTAAGCCAGCTGGGTGACCTTGGGCTAGTCACAGAGCTCTCTCAGCCCCACCCACCTCACAGGGTGTCTGTTGTGGGGAGGGGAAGGGAAGGGGATTGTAAGCCAGTTTGAGTCTTCCTTAAGTGGTAGAGAAAGTCGCATATAAAAACCAACTCTTCCTCCTCCTCCTCCTCCTCCTCCTCTTCTTCTTCCTCTTCCTCTTCCTCTTCTTCTTCCACAAGCAACCTCTAAAACTGACACCCCGAAAATCTTGTTGGCCTCTAAGGTGCATCCGGACTCAAATCCAGCTGTTCTTCTGCAGACAACATGGCTGCCCTCTGAAGCAACCCTGAATTTAGGGACCCCCTTCCGAGCCTGCAAGCCAGGGCCCCGGGCTTCTGCCCCCAAATCCATCCCAGATGGACCAAAGAGCTCAATCCTGATGGGTGCGGTTCTGCCTACAGGGGCCAAGACTCCAAGGCTGTGCCAGATGTTCAATCCCCACTATTGGCCAGTCTCTTCAAGCACACTCTGAGTGACCGTAGGGGTGGAGGAACTCCGAGAAGTGACCCCCCCCCCAGTTACGAACAGCTTGTTTTCAGATACAGCAGCGGAGGGTGCTTGGACCGCTCCACTGGAGTTGCTGGTTCAGACGCTTTCCAAGTGCTGGGAAGGTGAGGGACCAGCTTCCGATGTGATGACATTCAGCAAGATGATGCATTAAAGGTGCTTCGGGGCCTGCTAACAGAAGCCTGCAATAGCCGTGACTGTTTTCAGGTTATGCACAACGGGTTCTTCTGCACCACCGCCAAGCGCGAACTGTCCTCTCCTCGAGAGACCAATGCAAGCGTTGCCTAAAAAGAAAGGGTAAAAAGGGTCACATCCTCCACTGCTCGGCCAGCCTCTTTCCCCCCAAAGCTCTCCCGGAGTTTTCTGCTGGGATTCCCGCTACTTAAACATTTGGGGGAGGAAACGTGTCAGTTCCCGTCACTCTTTCTGGCAGGGTCAGCCACTGATCACGTGACCTTGTCACTCACCCGTGGCCAGTTCCCTCTCCCTGGCTTCCTTGACACGTGACCCTGTCAAGGGTTTGGACAGGGGCCATGCCTCCCTGTCAACGGAGATTAACTTGCACGGGGAAAGTTACTGGCATCACGAGGAACGTTTGGGACAAGCTCGGGGATACTCTTATTTGACTTCTGCTAAGTCCATTTCCTGGGGCGGTGATGAAGGTGTTGAAAACGAGTTTTATTTTATCGAACAGAGCTCCTACCCTCCGTCCAAGACGTGGGTAGGGTAGCAATATCTTGCCGTTGTTTGGGATGCACATGGATGCCTGTCAAGTCTACAAATATATGAAGCTGTTTGGAACAAAGGAAGTTGCCTTCTACTGAATCATATCATCGGTGTATCAAGGTCAGTATTGCCTACTCTGGCCAGCAGCAGCTGTCCAGGTCCTTATGTAGACGTTTTTCCCATCGCCTAATACCCAATCGTTTTAACTGGAGAGGGCGGGGAGTGAACCTGGGATCTTCCTCATGCTAAGCAGATGCTCTGCCATCGACGTAAAAGTGCATTAAGAAGAGTGCGTTAATTGGTCTGACAATGTACGTATCATCTACTCCGACTGGCAGTGGCTCTCTAGAAGGTTTAGGTGGAGGCCTTTCCCATCACCTAAGACCTGGTCCAGTAACCGAAAACACCGGGGATTGAACTTGGGACCTTCTAAAAGGTCAGCAGCTCAATAAACCTTATTCATAGGGTTGCCAGCTCTGGGTTGGGAAATACCTGGAGATTTGGGGGGGGGGGATTGAGGAAGGTGGGATTTGGGGAGGGGAGGGACCTCAGTGGAGTATAATGCCATACAGTCCACCTTATGAAGCGGCTATTTTCTCCAGGTGAACTGATCTCTGTCACCTGGAGATCAGCTGTAACAGCGGGAGATCTCCAGCCACTACCTGTAGGTTGAAGGACCTGTAGGTTGAATTGATCCCTTCCACAAGGAGCGTGTTACTATACAGCCCTGGTTGGCAGCTGAAGAAGACCCTGAATGGTCGAAATAGGGGATATCCGGCACCCTGTCCTATAATCTGAAGATTGCCACTTGGCTATAAATTGGAAATTGCCACCTGTCTATAATACTATCTATACTATCTATAATACTGTGGCAAGAAGAAAAGACTACCTTATTGCCAGAAACCCTTGCCACTGAGACTACCTTCACATCTCCCAGACGCAAGTCAAAGTGAGATATTTGAACAATTTGTGATTGTCAATTGATATATTGTGATTGTACAAATTCATATATGAACTTTAATATAACGTGAATATTTGTGAAACATATATCTAACTAAAAAGATTGCAGTATAAAACTTTGCATATTTTCTGCTATTTCATGGTTTACTAACTACCTGTAGGTTGGCAGCCCTACCTATTCAGCCAAACCTCAGGTAGAATAGAAGCTCTTGTCCTGCTAGGCCCTGACTATCCATACCTTTGGGAGGGCTGTTTAAAGTGGAGGAGGAGGAGGAGGAGGAGTTGGTTTTTATATGCCGACTTTCTCTATCACTTAAGGAAGAATCAAACCAGCTTACAAGAGCTAGTCAAGAGTAGTGGTTTGGAGCGGTGGACTCTGATCTGGAGAACCGGGTTTGACTCCTCACTCCTCCACACGAAGCCAGCTGGGTGACCTTGGGCTAGTCACAGCTCTCTCAGCCCCACCTACCTCCCAGGGTGTCTGTTGTGGGGAGGGGAAGGGAAGGTGATTGTAAGCCGGTTTGAGTCTTCCTTAAGTGGTAGAGAAAGTTGGCATATAAAAACCAACTCTTCTTCTTCTTCACTATAAACAGCCCTGCCAAAGGTATGGATGGTCAATGTCTAGCAGGAAATACCTATCAGTAGCTACTAGCCATGGTGACTGAAGGGAACATCCACATTCAGGGTTTGAGATGGTGGCCCAAAAAAGGAGTCTGCACATTCCCAGGGGAGGGAGAAAAGGAAAACAGCATCGTTTCAGGAGGCTGGAGGTGTCTTCCCATCCATCAGAACTATTCAAAGAATCCAACGCAAAGCGAGACACCGAGAGGAGCCGCTTTCAAATCCTGTCGACTTCGGCAGCTTTGCTTCTGGTTTGAATCGTAGCGTAATCCTCTAGCACAGAATAAACTCATGCCATATTTTTTTTTCCCAAAAAGAATATGCCCAGACCTTGGGAAGAGGGGCTAACCATAGCCACATGTCTGCGGGAGGCTTCCAAATCTCATCAAGTTGAAATATGTGAAATTAACTGCTATCGCCTGGTGCCATCTTAAACCGAGCGCGGAAAGGAGGACTCGGAGCTGGGGGAAGCCCTGCAAGCTGCCTCTTCTAATTCTCAAGCAAGTCGAGGCCTTTTGGCTCCGCGTCTGCTTAATTATTGTGCGGGGCAGCCGGCGAGAGGAGGCCGGCCTCCCTCTGGAGCCAGGGCTGCATTTTGCTAATTCGGCTTTCTCTCCCCCACCCCGGATTTCCGTTCCTGTTCTTTGCATGCATTGATGACACTCCATTATTTGCACCGCAAACAACTGGGATTAATTTATTCCTCTGTCGTCCATCCACACACCATCTGCTGTCGTGAGGCGAAATCTGACCGGTGCCGTGGCTTGATGGGGAGGGGAACCAGTTCTGTACCGGTTGGATGTAGAGCAGGCTATTATCGTTTCCCTTTTGCTGATGGCTGGGAAGTTATTTTCTCGCCAGAGGAGAGACCTGCAGTTGGGGGAAAAGCCCTTTTACAAATTGCATTCTAGTTAATTCATGCTTACAGGCTGAGAGGTTCTGAGTAGAAACAGGATTGTGGTTATAATGGAAGACTGATATCCTGGGATAAATATAGTGTGTGGGGGGGTCAGGTTTGGTCTCTCCCACAGGCGGTGGAGTGAGAACGTGAGGATACAGGGAGCTCCCGGATCCAAGAAATACAGAACAGACAAGCTGCTCCGGCTAAGCCTCTCGGGCAGGTAGCCACCTTTTCTCAAGTTCAGGATCGCATGCAGGCACTGTTGGGAGAAAGAGCCTGGGACCCTAGAGAACTGCAGTCGATCAGAATAGATCGTACTGTTTAACCACATAGTTAAATTGTGGAACTCCCTGCCCCAGGATGTGGTGATGGCTGCCAGCTTGGAGGTCTTTAAGAGGGAAGTGGACATGTTCATGGAGGAGAGGGGTATCCATGGCTGTTAGTTAGAATGGAGTCTAGTCATGCTGCATACCTATTCTCTCTAGTATCAGAGGAGCATGCCTATTATTTTGGGTGCGGTGGAGCACAGGCAGGATGCTGCTGCTGCACTTGTCTTGCTTGTGGGCTTCCTAAAGGCACCTGGTTGGCAACTGTGTGAACAGACTGCTGGACTTGATGGACCTTGGTCTGATCCAGCATGGCCTTTCTTATGTTCTTATGTACATAAGAACATCCATGGACTTACTGTGTGTAGGGCAGTTTTGTATAGGTGCAGGTAGGGCTAAGCTAAGTAGGGTTGGCCCTGATTAGTGCTTGGATAGGAGACCACCGAGGAGCCGCTACTCAGAGACCGTCAATGGGAAACCACTTCTGCTTGTCTCTTGCCTTGGAAACCTTACGGGGTCACCATAAGTCGACTGGAACTTGATGGCATTTTCCACCACCACCATGGAGCCAAATTAATTCTGTAAAGAGTTCCCCGATGGGGAAAATGGAAACAGTAGTTACTTCAGTGCAAAACTAGTTTCCCCCCAGGATACGCCATCAAAAAATAAAATAAAATAAAATAAAGAGGGGGTCGTCTTGCATTTGCAAGTTACAGTTACATCCAGTGGGGGGGGGGAATTTATATAATGTTTTGGGTGGGGGTTGACTTACATTCAGAGTAAATACAGCAATGGTTGGCATGCAAAGCAACAAACCCGTCACAGCGCATCCTTTTACTCTAACATGAAAGGCATCGCATCGCATCTGGGCGAAGGGGAAACAAAAGCAGGCTCATTGCTGTGTAAAAGTCGTTGCTGCATACCGACTGAGCATGTCTGTTAAATTAACAAAAGAGCCTTGGAATATCATCTGATTAGAAACAGGCACATGTGGTGGAACAGAATACTCCAATTTAGCTTTTCTTTTCTTTTTTTAAAGAAACGAACAGGGCCTCTTCCCTGGTTATTGTGGGGCGGTGGAGATAGAAAAATGTCCTCGAGTCCATTTCCTGAAACTCAGTTCGGCATAAAAGAAGATTTTGCATCGGCCCCGAGAGGCAGAGAGTGAATCAAAGGTTAAAACTGCTCATCATTTCTTCCTCCCCCGCCCCGCCCAGGAATTATTTAAGGGGTGTTGAAAAATAGACCCCTACTGATTTAACAGCCCCCAGATTATTGTTTTTGACAATACCTTGTGAAAATGTTCCCCCTGAACACTTGTGTAGTGCATGGTGTGGTGGTTAAGAGCGGTGGTTTGGAGCAGTGGTCTTTGATCTGGAGAACCGGGTTTGATTCCCCCGCTCCTCCAGACAAAGCCAGCTGGGTGACCTTGGGCTAGTCACAGCTCTCTTAGAGCTCTCTCAACCCCACCCACCTCACAGGGTGTCAGTTGCCGGGAGAGGAAGGGAAGGTGATTGTAAGCCGGTTTGAGTCTCCCTTAAGTGGTAGAGAAAGTTGGCATATCAAAACCAACTCTTCTTCTTCTTGTGTTGCCCTCTCTTGTTCTGTTGCCCCCACTTGACTTCGTTGGCCCTCGCTGATACTGACTTCATTTGCCCTCACTGCTGTTGTTGCCAATCTGATTTGGCATTGGGACATTGTCCTGTTCACCGCTTGAGTCCTTTCAAGAGGCATAACTGGTGGTGGTGGTGATTCCTAAAGGACAGCACCTGAGGAGCAAGTGGTGCTGTACTGGACTGAAAACCCAAGCAAAATCCGTAATGAATTTTTTGGGGGAATTCCTCCCCACCCTCAAATCTCCAGGAATTTTCCAGCCAGGAGCTGGCAACCCTGACGAGCGATCTACGTCGAAGGTGTCCCCCATATCATCTTTCTGTGCCCTGAGATTCCTTGATGGAAAAGTTGGCCCAGAAATTATGCTGGTGGCTTTCAAGGGGACCTGTCCCAGTTGAGACGGGACCCGAAGGAATGACTGGAACGTGTCCAGAGGAGGGCAACAAAGATGGCGAGGGGGTCTGGAGACCAAGTCCTATGAGGAAAGGTTGAAGGAGCTGGGTATGTTTAGCCTGAAGAGGAGAAGACCAAGAGGGGACATGATAACCATCTTCAAGTCCTTGAAGGGCTGTCATATAGAGGATGGTGCCCCAGAAGGTCGGACCAGAACCAGTGGGTTGAAATTAAATCAAAAGAGTTTCCATCTAGACATTAGGAAGAATTTTCTAGCAGTCAGAGTGGTTCCTCAGTGGAACAGGCTTCCTCGGGAGGTGGTGAGCTCTCCTTCCCTGGAGGTTTTTAAGAAGAGGCTAGATGGCCATCTGTCAGCAGTGCTGATTCTATGAACTTAGGCATTTCATGGGAGGGAGGGCATCTTGGCCATCTTCTGGGCATGGAGTAGGGGGTCACTGGGTGTGTGTGGGGGGGTAGTTGTGAAATTCCTGCATTGTGCAGGGGGTTGGACTAGATGACCCTGGTGGTCCCTTTCAACTCTATGATTCTATGGCTGTTGAGGAGCACCAAAAGGTTTGCCTGGCTCAGAATGGACAATTTTGTGAGACCGCTAAGCCTTGGCGGGGGGTGTTCTATGCCTCGCACGTCTCTCACATGCTGGGGACAGATGCTGGGGAGAGGAAGAAGAAAGAGCCAGGAATGAAATGGAGGGATTTGCTCTGGTTGGGGGTGAAAAAATAGGGATGGGGCGGAGAAGCGATGCAGAACCCGTCAGCCTTTAATTAAGGCCCTTGGAATCCATGCCCAGATGGTTAGCATTGCTGTCCCATATTGGAATGGTTTGGGAGTAATGCTTCCCTGAAATCATCCTGGTTCTCTTTCATCCTGTGTTCTCTCTCTCTCTCTCTCGTACTCTATCTGCAGGGGCAGGAAGGGGGGGTCCGGAGTGATACCCCCACATCCCCTGCCCCTAACCTATGATGGGATATTGATGTGATTGCAACGGGAAGCGTATCTAAGAGAGCCAGTCTCTAAACCAAGAAGGGTTGAAATTTGGAACTTGCATACATTCGTCTTTAGAATGGATTCTGTGTTTTCTGTTTTAGGTGCCAGCAGATTGTTTCGGGTGTTTGGATTATTCTGCCCTCGATTCGGAAGAATTGCCCCTCCGAGGGCATTGTGTTCGCCACACCTGTTCCTCCTTAGTCTTTTAGGGTACAAAGCCCAGATATTTCTCTGGGTCAATTGAACGCCTCAGAACCAGTTCAGGGAGTGACTCCTGGATTATTTTAGATTTAAACCAACATGTTATCTTAATCGTTAGCAGAAAGTGAAAGACTTCCTTGCTTGCCAAGGGCTGTGCTATCATGATGCTGGCTGAGGTCTGAAACGCTTTTCGAAGGGGCAGGTGGGGGCATCTTCTATGCTGCAATTAGACATAGCAGTTTTTCTGCCCCCTCCCATTCCAAAGGAAAGCTGGAAGTGCAAAAAATGAGATCCGTCAGGTAAGAGCGCAGGGTGGGAAACCTTTTGTTGCCGGGATTTCAAATCACTGTGGCTCAGTTTGGTTTGAGTTCTGACGTTGATCCGTTCCATGTGTGGTAATGAATCATAGAGTTGGAAGGGACCACCAGGGTCATCTAGCCCAACCCCCTGCACAATGCAGGAAATTCACAATTGCCACCCCCAGTGACCCCTACTCCATGCCCAGAAGATGGCCAAGGGTGCCCTCCCTCTCATGATCTGCCTAAGGTCACAGAATCAGCATGGCACCACGCTGGCTCCTCAGGATGTCGAAGTGAATGGGGACTCTTTGTCTGATCCAGAAGGGCTGCGCTTATGTCCTTAACCACAAGAGCTAAGTGGAACCTCCATGTCCAGAGGCAGTATATCTTTGAATGCCAGTGGCAGGGGGTCAGGCAGAAGGGGAAGGCGCTCGCCTCCAGGAGCCATCTGGTTTGTGGCCACAAGATCGGGGGCTTTATGGTCCCCAGTTCGGAACCAGCTGTGTGGTTCTGACATTCCTGTCCGTGTGGCTGTCTTCTGCCCTTAGAAGAGGGGTGACGCTGCCAGGGCTGCCCCCCCACCCCGCCCTGCTTTCCCAAACGTGTGTCATCTCCTTTCAAAAAGACAAGAAAGGCAGAACCATAATTCTATTTATATTCATCCCTTTTGTCAAAAGAAGAAAGGGGAACCATTGATCCTTTCAAAGGCTTTCATCCATCTCTCTGTCGGGATGGCAGGGGTTTTCTTTTTTTTTTTTTGGAGGGGGGGTTGTTCTTTGGGAGCTCAGAAATGTGCTGAGCTAGTGGACTGAAAGGCCAGCAGTCAGCAGAAAATGGGCCACAGCCCCCCCCCCAGCATGATGCAGGGGAAGCAATGAGCAGAGGCGTGGCGACCGACACCCCCAAAATGTAGGCCAACCCATCTCCAGTGTTGGCAGGAGAAAGCCAAAGCAAGATTTAAGGAGAGCTGAAAAGGAATGGTTGGTCGGGCTGCCAGGCAGAGATATGGGGGAGGTAGTTGTGAGTTTCCTGCATTGTGCAGGGGGTTGGACTAGATGACCCTGGTGGTCCCTTCCAACTCTATGATTCTATGAGCAAAGGTTTTGGGGTAGGGGGCTCCCCCACTGCCCCGACGTGATAGCAAAAGCTCTGCGGGACCCTGATCTCGCATCTTAATCCCACCCTGGTTCTGCCATATGGTTTTCAGCCCAGCCTCTATCATTTTTAGCTCCACCCAACCTCCCAGGGTCTTAGCTCTGCCCCCAGGTCGAGCACCTGGCCCATGGTTTTGTACCTGTGGCAGAACGGATGTGTTTTCCAGACACGATGTCCTGCCCTGTTTCACGTTCTTTATTTTCCTACAGGGAGGTCAAGGAGAAAAGACGGGTGATGTAGAATTTGCGAAGCGCTTTGTGAGTCTTCAGCGGGTGTCACCCACAGCCATCCTCACGACAACCTTCTAAGGTAGGCCGCTGTTGTTATTGTCCTCTTATTGTAATGGACGAAACTGAGAGATGTATCTAATTCACACACCCAGTGCAGATGGGAAGATGCTCTGACATCTGCTGTTCAAAGTGCAGGGAGGAAGGCGCTCTGCGTGCGCCCAGGGGTGCTGCTTCTGATCTGGAGAACCAGGTTCAATCCCCCACTCCTCCACATGAAGCCAGATGGGTGACCTTGGGCTAGTCACAGCTCTCCTCATTCTCCAAGAGGTGCTAAACTTTACGCATATGGAATTTTTGCATGGGTTGACCTGCCTGAAATGGTATACCGGTAGTTCAGAGACAATTTTAATATATGAGCTAAGCCTAAAGATTCCTAGTATGTTCAGCCTTGCAGGCTGCTCTTGCGCTCTGAACAAGCCACTCCGGTTTCTCCTTTTCTCCAAGGCACCCAGAACCAGGAGGGCTGTTAATCATTTTTAGTGCCCAGTTTCTGACGGGCATTATGGGAGCCGTAAAAGTTTTATGAGGCAGGGGCCACCTGAAAAACCAGGCGGCTCCTGAGGAGAACAGGGAAGTGTTTCCTTCTTCCCAGCACTGTTGACACTTGGAAAACAGCAATTATTTCTGTGGGGTTGCAACCCGTGCGCTTGGCTGACACCGATGGGGAAGTTGTGCGAGAGGATTCTGGGTGGAGCAGCTGTTGGGATATTTTAAAACCCTGCAAACTCTTCCCCTTCTCTTCCTAAAAAACCAAACCGATCCCAAAATGGGATCGTAGAATCATAGAGTTGGAAGGGACCACCAGGGTCCTCTACTCCAACCCCCTGCACAATGCAGGGATGTGGGGCTCCTGACTGTAGGTCTTCTATGGATTTATAAATTGGTGAGGTCCATTCTGAGTGAATTTATAGCCTGACTGTTTCCAGTGGCTGAGAGTTCCACACTCTCCAAAGCACCTACGCACGTTGATGTCTGCCTGTCCCAGTTCTTGGGCTCAGTCTCATTGTAGCATGGCCAAGGAGAAACAGAGCTGAGGAGAGGGCTTTGCGGAAGGGGTTTCACGGTCCTAAACTACGGGAGACAAATGTTAGAAGCTGTCATTTGGGAAATGGCTTGGGAAGGGAATCCCGTCCCCATTTGATGACAGGAGCGGGTGGATTCAGCTTGGTTGTTCCTGATTGCAGCCTTACTTATATTGGTGGCGGCGGCAGAAGTTGCAGTCAGCTTAAGGTGACTCCGTAGGGTTTTCAAGGCAAGAGATGTTCAGAGGTGGTTTGCCGTTGCCTGCCTCTCAGTAAAACTAGACAGCTCCCCTGGCATGCAGAGACCGCCAATTCCCAGGGATCCATAAAGATGCAGTGTCTCTCTGAGCATGAGCGCACACGAGCATCCCTGAAGCAGAGAGGTCTGGATCTATACCTCTACACGTGTGATGCTTAATAATAAGTAGAACATTTGGTTGTTTTGAAACCGTTTCTGTGTTAACAACCGTATCCGCGTCGGCTGCCCATTTAGTATTCCTCTCCCGACCGTCCGACCGTGGTTTGTGTGCGAAGGTGCGGCAGGCGGGGGGGAAAGAATCAATAACCTGATTTACTGAACTGTGTTTTAATCTTGCTTCCGACTGTACTGCTCCCCCTGTTCCCCCCCCCTTTCCCTTTTGATTGACACGGTGACATTTGGCACAGAGGCGGGCCACCTAATGGGTACAAGACTTAGTAATGCCGAACAAGAGAACAGGGCAAGGGTGGAAATCGATGGCCCGGCCATAAGCACGGGCGATAAAATATTGACGAGCCGGCTGCTCCAAATGGCCGCAGGATGCTGTGTCGAAAATGGGCCCGTTTCTGAACAGCACCTGTGTGTTCAGGTGAGGCCTTCCAGGAAAAAGGGATGAGGGGTCCAAGTCCACTGCGTGTGCATCATTCTCCCCACCCCTGACACTGGCATTTTTCAAGGAAATAAAACCAAATTCCCATTTGCTTAGCGGATGTTCGCTTATTTAAAACATCCCCTTTCCAAATGCAGTGCGCCTTTTAAAACATTCTGGTGGGACCCTTTTCCCTTTGAAGAGGCTAATGACAAAACATGGCTGTCATATCTGCTTTCTGACCCCTCTTCAAATGTGCTTCCTGTTCTGTGATGGGCTGATTTGTATTTATTTATTTGGGGGTGGGGGTCTGCTTCTCCCCAGTCCCTTCGCATTACACATTCATTGTTCCTCCTGCTTCCTTCCCCTTCCATTGGGGGGGGGGATTTCATGGAACATCCTTGACACAAGACGAGACATCTGTTTTCTCTGAAGATCACCCCCCCCCCCTTGACTCTCCCCTTCCAGTTTCCCGGGGCTTCGTGTGCTTTTTGCCCTATTGCTGGCTTCAGATCTCCCTGCTGTCCTGTAAGTTTTACATATGGAAATGGCACCATATGCTAGGAGGGAAAGGCACCCTCCCCTCTTCGATGTGTCCTTCCAATCTCATGGTTCCTTTTCTATGTTTCTCCTGTAGTCACGATTGCTTCAAGTAGGGGTCTTCAAGCCATAAGCCAGCACCCGTGGGTGGGTCGCAAAGCCCCACCTGTTGAATTACGAGTCCCTATAGAGCAACCCTTTTTCTTCCTTTTGGAAGGATCTGCTGCTGCTGAACACCACGGCTCCTGCCTCTGGCTGAATGCACATTGAGAAGGATAGCTGAAGGGGGGACATGAGGTCTCTTAAGCATGCTCAGCAAGGGTTCCTCCATCCCTTTGTAAGTCTTGGCTCCGTACACTTGGGTGTTCTGACCTCAGCTCTCTTGCCCTGCTGCCCTAGGGTTGCCAACCTCCAGGTACTAGCTGGAGATCTGCTATTACAACTAACCTCCAGCCAATAGAGATCAGTTCCCCTGGAGAAAATAGCCACTTAGACAATTGGACTCTATGGCATTGAAGTCCCTCCCCAAACCCCCCCTCCTTAGGCTCCACCCCAAAAACCTCCCTCCGGTTGCGAAGAGGGACCTGGCAACCCTATGCTGCCCACAGTCTTGCCCTGGACACAGGTGAGGTCATGCCTCCCTCTTCCTGTCACATGACTTTCTGAGCAACATGCTTTTAGCTTCTTGGGTTCTGGATCTGGGAAGGCTGGCATCCACTGGCATAAGGGGCGGTCCTCAGATTGTGGGCTTTGAACCCAAAGGTGGTTGCAGCTTCCAAGCAAACCTTTGAGTCAGTTCCACAATGGGCGGGTTGCGTTCTCTCAACCTAACTGAAGGTCACTTGGCTAGCTCGAACACCTGAAGCTGCCTTCTACTGAATCAGACCCTTGAGGGTCCATCAAAGTCAGTATTGTCTACTCAGATGGGCAGCGGCTCTCCAGGGTCTCAGGTGGAGGTCTTTCACATCACCTACTTGCCTGGTCCCTTTAACTGGCGATGCCGGGGATCGCATCTGGGACCTTCTGCATGCCAAGCAGATGCTCTACCACTGAGCCACGGCCCCTTCAGCTTCTTGGCTGAACAGGGACTGCAACCAGAATCTCTCCAGTCCAGATACGATACTCTAATCGCTGCACCAGTGTTAGGGCCCTGGTTTTTTTTTTTGGGGGGGGGGTTACCTTCCACCCCTTACCCAAGCCCCTCTGTCCTTATTATTGCCCAAGGACCTTCTCACCTCTGATGTCAAGGTCTCTTCTTCTGCAAATGAACCTCTGGGTTCAAAAGCCCATCCGCTGGGCTGCGAAAAGCATCCCCCAAGTTGTGAGATGTGATATATGGTCTCCTCCACTGCTGGCAAGATTTATGAATGCAATGAAACAAAGGAAAGTACCCCATGGATCAACGTCACCCACCCCTGTTGTAAAGCCCTGCAAATAATGCAAGGAGTTTGTTTCCCCCCAGTGTTTAAGAGTCACCCATTTTCCTGCCCCCTCCTGCTCATGTCAACAGACCCCTAAGGGGTTGGTACAGCTCTGGGGTGGGGTAACCCTTTCTCCAAGCTGCCAGAGACACTCTGTGATCAGAATGATTTCGGAGAAGTTCGAGGATCAGATGCAGAAGAGACTAGTTGAGTAACTGCAGCCCGTCCCTATGCTTGTTTACTTAAGAGTAAGTCCCACAGGGCAGTGAGTTCCAGTTAAGCAATTAGCTTTTTGATTGGGGTGATTTTTTATTAGTTGACGGGGCTGACTTTCTTGTCAGCGTGGTGTAGTGGTTCAGAACGGTGGTTTGGAGCGGTGGACTCTGATCTGGAGAACCGGGTTTGATTCCCCCACTCCTCCACATGAGCAATGGAGGCTAATCTGGTGAACCAGGTTGGTTTCCCCACTCCTCCACATGAAGCCAGCTGGGTGACTTGGGCTAGTCACACTCTTTCAGCCCCACCTACCTGACAGGGTGTCGGTTGTGGGGAGGGGGAGGAAAGGTTGTTGTAAACCGGTTTGATTCTTCCTTAAACAGTAGAGAAAGTCAGCATATAAAAACCAACTCTTCTAAATAAATACTGGGGCTTTATTGCTGGACTGGAGAGGGAAAGCTGTCCCACCTGGCTAATTTGGGGAACTGGATTTGTTTTCCCGCTCCCACACACGAAGCCAGCTGGGTGACCTTGGGCTAGTCACAGCTCTCTTAGAGCTCTCTCAGCCCCACCTGCCTCACAAGGTGTCTGTTGTGGGGAGGGGAAGGGAAGGTGATTGTAAGCCCGTTTGATTCTCCCTTAAGTGGTGGAGAAAGTCAGCCTATAAAAACAACTCTTCCTCTTGAAGGAAATTTTGATCCTAGTGTGTAGGTGTAGCAAAAAGGAAATACTGATATCCATTTGGCCCCCGGTTGTACTCTGACGGTATATGTTATAGATAGCTAAGCTGGTCTAGGGTTGGTCAGTGCTGCAGGCTTTGACTTCTGTCATGGAGCAAACCAGCAATGTTCATGTAATAAATAGCATTTTTTTTAATGAACCGTCATAGGTATTGTACAGTGGCAAATGGGTCTGCAGGTCTTTAATAACCTGCTCACTTCTGTTTAATAAACTGTAAAATTGTCTCATGTGGCCCTTCGACATCCTCAACAAAAAAAAAGCACCCAGGCTGGGATTTCTCTAATAATACACATCTATTTAAACCTGATGCATTCGTTAATGAATTGATTAAAGTGCAAATAAGATGAATCACCTAAAATGGATCCTCGATTGTCCTGGTAAAGATGGTCTCAGCGGGCAGCCGTTGAGGTCTGCAGTTGAGCAGCAACATTTGAGGCCAGGAACACCTTAGAGACCAATAAGGTTTTCGGGGTGGGAGCTTTCAAGAGTATCCGATGAAGGGAGTTTTGCCTCTGGAAAACATCTACCCCAAAAATCTCTGTCTCTGAGTTTCTGCTGAACTCACATCTAGCTGTTCTAGTAAATATGTTTTTTAGCAGAGGGAGGGTTGGGAAAGCCGGTGCAGTATGGAGGATTGGGGCCAAGCAGTATCGGTTCTCTGTCTCTCGGAAAAAAACCCATTGGGGGGGGGAGTCACTGCATTCTCAGGCAGAGTTAATTGTGTCTTGTGTGTATGCACGTGTGTGTGTGTGGTCACATGCGTCGCCTACACAATTTCCAAGCATGACCAAGAACCGAGGTGAAGTCATGACTATAATTTCTTGCATTTGCACAAGCCTGATTATATGATTACAGGGAACATTACCAGGCTGATGATATAAAAATCTGTTAAACCCTGCCTTTCCTTTTACATAAACCACATCTATAAAAAGTGCATTAAAAATTGGCCCGATCCCCATAATATTACTTATACCATCTCCCATATAACTAGCTATTTGCAGTCCTTGGCTAAGAAAAACCAGGCCCTATATTTATAAAGGCCCCACTTCGTTAATCCTCCCGGACGGGCTCGCTCAAGCCTGTGTAGTCATTTAAGAAGAAGAAAACACAACCTCAAAACTTTCCACCTGGAAAAGGGTGACATCAGCTGCGCCAGAGACATCTCGCTCTTCTCCCTTGTGCCGTGCCTGGAGGCCAAACCGCAGCATTGGAAGAAGGATACTGGGAACCAAAGCATGTGGGTGCGGCACATGGGGGAAGAACATCTGGAGACGTGCACAGTGTGGCTGTAAGACCATTAGAAGAGCCCTGCTGGATCAGACCAGCGAAGGTCCATCCGGTCCCATGTCCTGTTTCACATAGGGGCCGGCCAGTTGCTCTGGAGGGCTAACAGCAGGGCACGAGGGCCGAGGCCATGAACACACGAAGCCACCTTATACTGAGTCAGACCCTTGAGATCCATCAAAGTCAGCATTGTCTACTCAGACCGGCAGCGGCTCTCTAGGGTCTCAGGCCTTCCCAGATGTTGCCTCCTGGTGCTGGGATTCTGACTGTGGAGTAGGATTGCCAACTTTGGGTTGGGCAATACCTGGAGATTTTGGGGTTGGGGGGGTTGGGGAGGGGAGGGACTTCAATGGGGTATAATGCCTAAACTGAGTATAATGACTAAACTGAGGCTGTCGTATTTTGGTCACATTATGAGAAGACAAAGAGTCACTGGAAAAGACAGTCATGCTAGGAAAAGTTGAGGGCAGCAGGAAAAGAGGAAGTCCCAACAAGAGATGGGTTGACTCAATAAAGGAAGCCACAGCCTTCAATTTGCAAGATCTGAGCAAGGCTGTCAAAGATAGGACATTTTGGAGGACTTTCATTCATGGGGTCGCCATGAGTCGGAAGCGACTTGACGGCACTTAACACCCCCACACACATAATGCCATAGAGTCCACCTTCCAAGAGCCAGTTTTTTTTTTCCAATCGGGATTTGGGTGGGTATGATGGGGAATCAAACAAAAAATGAAATTAAGAATTGAGTGGTCTGCCTGAACAAGAGCATTGACTAACTTGGCTCCTGAGAATTACTTTCCTTATAAGCAGTTCCTACTTGAAATAATCCCCACACAGATTATTCAAAATACTTGTGCTCTGTATATTACTTTGGGAAAGTTCAGCGTGAAATGTCTTTGTGGTGTCCTGGAATCCAGTTCAACACCCCCCCCTCACTTTCTTCCTCTCTTTGCCTCTTGGAGGAGGGAGACACAAAGCTATACAAAACCAATCAAGTAAGCCATGACTGCCGCCCCCCTTTCCGCCCCCCGCAAGGAAATGGCCGTATCCTCAGCTGGCTGTACCCAATGGAAGACGTTTTGCTCTGGATGATGAAATTCCTCTCGTATCCCAGACAGAAAATCCTCCTTCCTCCTCTCTGCCCCCCATCCCGATAAACGGTCCCATGATCAAAGCTACAAGAATGACTGGCACCGACTGATGAATGCCCATCTTTCCCGAGCCGAAAAGGGGCCCCGTCACCTAGGAGGGTCCTTTCGAGACGCTTCCCAGCTTGAAACTGTCAACTCCAATGATATGGCTCGCGTTTGGGTTTCTTTCCACTGGTTTTGTATTCTTTTATCTTGGCGAGAGGGGGGGCGAGAAATTCAGAAGGAAGAACCCAAATGAAAGTTTTCATACTGTAACTCTACAGAAGGAGAACAGCGGGAGGAGAAAAGACGGCTTCAATGAGGCTGACGATCATAATCAAAATGCCCCTGTGTTGTTGCAAATCCGGGAAAGGTAACCCAACTCCAGAGTGGTGCGGAAGTAGACCCACATGCCTGGAACCTGCAGGGCCAGTGGTGGGCACATGAAGAAAGTTTTCAACACAGGCTGTGTAGCAGTGGAAGGCTGGGGATTCGGCTTTGTCCCCTATACCCGCCTTTGGCTATATGTGTCAGCGAGGGCACCCAGTCGGGCCCCGGATAAGCAAGCTCCGTGTTCTTCCCCCCCTCCCGGTCTCGTGGGAAAGTCTCTTCAGTTTGGGAGGAAGGTGTGAATGCCGGAGGCCCTAATACTTCCACTTCAAAGCAAGCCTTCCTATTGTAAATCTGCTATCTGTTCTCAAGGTGTCAATTCTGCCAGAACCCTGGCATCTCTAGAAGCTTGAAAGAACCACGATGTTTTGTATTTCAAAGCCATTACGTGTAATCAATTCTAGTGTGTGTCCCCTATAAAGATGACCTGTATTTCCCCCACCTGTATTCTGACCTTAGGTTTGTATAGACCTACTGAACCCGTTTGCTTTCTTAATAAAACTGTAAACTCTCTGCAACGTCTGGAGTGAAGTTTACTATTGCTGAAATGCAACGAGGTACTGAAGTCTGACAATATGTGACCCCCTCTTTCTTGTCCAAAATCTGCAGCCTGGTTTCTCCCACTGCCCACTCCCTTTCGGCAGGGATTGACGCCTCGTCCAGACTCAGCAATCGGAACAATTATCCGTAAGATGGACCGATTCATCTTCGCTTTGGGCTTTCTGGTTCGGAACGGTTGGCCAGGCAGACGTTTGGTTCAGTCCAGTCTCTTGAGCTCTTCAGCTATGCAGGGACCAGCCTCTCTCTCTTGTTCTCTCTTTTGAGAGAGAAGCTACGCAGGAGATAGTGTGAAATCCATCTGTTTGTTTTATCTTCCTCGCCTTCTTTTTGAATGAGGCATTCTTCTGTTTAATTTGATCCACGTTGTTATCAGCAGAGAGCAATGAAAAGCACTACCGCTCATTCAGCCAAAAGCAAATCATGGGGTGGGGGGAGAAACTCATAGCCGGAAGGATTTCATACACCAGCGATTCAACACGTTGTGTTGTTCTTTTTAAAAATATTATGGAGAGTATCTAATTGAGAACAATGCAAAGAGCAGAATTCTTTCTTCTACAGACACACCTGCTAAAGGTGAATATTTGCCTCGGCGAAAGGGTTTTTCCAGAGGCCGGATTGCATCTTCTGTTCTTTGTGGGGGGGGGGGAGAGTGGGTGGTTTGCAGATGGTTTATTATCTGATTGGCAGGCAAAACGGAGCCTAGCTGGGCTTATCGTCCTTGGAGTGAAAAAAGGAAACGGATCTTAGGTGTTAATCGATATAGCAAATTGGGAGCCAAGTCTTCTGGTGATAATGGAAGTGGGTCAACTTGACTCCAAATCAGAGGCGACCTCTAATGCGGTGTTATCAAACAACTAACACCTTTGCCTGTTTGTGCAGCGGCCAGGCTGAGGACGTCAGGCGTGTTCACGCTCACAGTGAAGAAGTGTGTCCCTCGCTACGCGTCCAATCTGTCCTGTCCCCCTCAAAAAACATACTATTTTCAATGCTGTGCGCTTGCCGTTGTGGAAGGGCACCCTGGCAGTGGATCTTGGAGAAGGAATTCTACACATGAATCTCTGCAGAACGAGCAAGCAAAACATGGAGGGATGTCACAGCAATCCTAGGCAAAGTTCCTCCATTGGGCTTAGACTAGAATAGCTCTGTCGAGAATCGCACCATGTACAAGTGGTCCCTTTTATTTATTTACATTATCTATAGTCCGCCTTTTTCACAGGGACTCGAGGCGGGTTACACATAGTGAGCCAGAACAACCAACAAAATAGGACATTCAATAACCATTGTGTTAGGGTTGTAGGAGCCGCCAGAAAGAACTGAAGCATTAGCATAAATATTCAGGAGACACATTAGGTGGTGCAAAAAATTAGATCCTGCTTCCAGTAAAACTCTACACAGCAGTATAGTCCCTAATCCAAGTAATTCATCCGATTATGAACCACTTTGTACAGGGCGACCCGATTAACTGTGCAGAAAAACCCTCTTGAATAATTCAGTTTTGCACAGTTTGCAGAAAACCAGGAGAGTCGGAGCCTTCCTGAGTGGGGGAACAAATCCAGTTCACCCGATTAGCCTCCGCCGATCATGTGGAGGAGTGGGGAATCAAACCCGGTTCTCCAGGTTAGAGTTCACTGCTCCAAACCACTGCTCTTAACCACTACACTGTGCTGGCTCCCAATGTTCTGGCTCAGTAGAGGCGGCTTTGTGTGTTTATGTGCAGAATAGATATGTTTTCTTCGACTTTCTGGTTCAGTTTCCTATAAACGTTTCTTTCCATTTGAAACTTGCAGCCGAAGATGAGCAAGAAGAATTTCCTCCTTCTCTACATGGCCGAGAGGGGATGAAAACAGATGCTCTCGGCTGATGGGGCGGCACTGGCAAACCCCCCCCTCTTTCCCTGCCCCCCCCCCCCGCAGCCCAAACGAGCTTGTCACTCCTCTGGCATGTCATTTGTCATCAGGCCGTGTATAATTATAATGGACTTTATTGACATTGTAACTATGAGTGCACAGGTGGTATTCATTTCCAGCGCTTTAATTGAAGACAATGAAAGATCTTGTAGCGCGCAGCCGACATAGTGGATTAATCAGGATAGACCTCGGCTTTCAATGGCGATGACCTTCAGGTTGTAAAATTACCGATCGGGAAAGGAAATTTTTATTTTATGATATAGAAGTGGAATGCGATTGATTTCCTTTATTTCTGAATCTAAAGGGAACGGAAGGGTGAGCCCTCTTCTTCTTCTCCTTCTCTCTAAGCTCGAGAAACCCAAGGAAGGCCGGGCCTAGAGGCGCTTGATGGAAATGGGGCAAAGATAATTTTTTCAAAACCCTGCGCCGAAATACAGCACACAGGTAGAACTGCCGGGGTGGGTGGGCTGAGGGGGCAAATTCCGGGGGTCTTGGTGCTGCTGCAGGGCCACAGGGCTGGGCACGTCATGGTGTGTGGAGGGGGTCTTCTTGGCCACTGCCAAGGTCTTGGCCTCCTGCCAAGGAGGGGGTCTTGGCCACTGAAGAGGGACTCCAGGGGGTCTCGGCCTGGGGGATCCATGGCGGTCCTCCTTTTCATAAGAGTGAATACATCTCTGACACACACACACACACAGCGGTCCTCTACATCTGTCCTCTATCCCAAATACATTTGCAAATAAAAGAAATTCGCTTTAGGGGAACTAATTCCATGTAAATACGTTTCAGCTTGGGGTATCGGCTTGACCAAAGGTTGTCAACGCATTAAAATGAATTGAAACCAGTGACGAGTCCAAGTGAGATGGAACACATTGGATCCGTTAGAAGCTGTTGGTTCCAAAGTAAACAGCCCTGGTTGGGACAGACTGGCCAGCCCGATTGTAGACCAACGTTGCAGCCTTAATCCAGGCTTCACTCTAAGGGGTTTCAGGGCCACATGTGCTTCTTGAGGGTAAGAGGACAAAGCTACTCCCTAAACACCTTGTGTTGTTTCCAGGCTGCCCCTTTAGTTGACCTGAACCGCCTCCGTAATTACGGCACGGGAATGGTTTCGTAGGACCCGTTCGCAAGGCTCTGAGTGCGAGGGGCAGCCAGTGCAAAAGTTGGATCAGACATTCATCCGGAATCGGGTGGCCTGACGTTCCACTCCCGCTGTGCCTTCCTCGGGGCAAGGAGAACAAACCAGAACAGGTAACGTCTGGGCTGGTTGGTGTCTTGCCGGGGAACCTGTTTGCCGATTTGTATTACCTGTGGACAAACAGAGATTTCACTGTCCCTTCGACGCCTCATCTTTCCCATCAGTTCCCTTGAAGGGACCACAGACTGCCTGGCAGCCTTTTTTTTTTTTTAACAAGTTGCCTCGTTTTTCCGCCGTTCCTATCTCTCCCCTATTGTCTCGGCATCTCTCCGAGGCCACCCCGTCCTGTTCCATGTGTGCCTCACTCACTGCTGTCACTCCTCGGGTTACCTTTGCTTTTTCATCCCGTCCGCATAAAGAAGCAGAGATCGGCAAAAGGGATAGAGGGTGAACTCACGAGCAGGCACTGGCAGAAAAGGGAAGGCTGCGGGTGTCGTACACCTGTTCAGACTAGAGCCCTGGTCAGGCCCTAAGCTATTGAAGGTAATGGGGCCCTTTATATGTCCAGCTGTCCTTTGTCAAAAACAAATTGTCGCTGTTTTTTGTGTTGAATATATGCTATATGATAATTTATGGACCTAATAGGTATCTAAAGCCATTTGCACATAACAAAATATGTATTTTATCAAAGTAAGTGTTGAACTGAAATACAATTAAGAAGTACATTAATAGTGAAATGTACATCCAGTTTTTCTTTCCTTTAAATTTTTTGGGGGGCCTTAAGAGAGTGGGGTCCTAAGCTATAGCTTGTTTAGCTTATACGTAAATCCAGCACTGGCCCTGGTGGTGGCTGAAGAGACCTTGAATATGGGTTCTCAACCATGCAATAAGGTTGCCAGGCGTTGGGTGGCAAGCAGTTGGAGGAAAGAGGGCACAGGGACGGGAAGGGGATGATGTCACGCTGCCACTCCGGGCAAATTACAGGAAGTAACATCATTGCATTGCATTAGGGGAGGGGCCGTGGCTCAGTGGTAGAGCATCTGCTTGGCATGCAGAAGGTCCCAGGTTCAATCCCCGGCATCTCCAGTTAAAGGGACCGGGCAAACAGGTGATGTGAAAGACCCCTTGCCTGAGATCCTGGAGAGCCGCTGCAGGTCTGAGTAGACAATACTGACTTTGATGGACCAAGGGTACAAGGCAGCTTCATGTGTTCATGTGCATTGGCATGACATTCTAGGATTCCCCCAAACCTCTGTGGCTGTTTTGAGGATCTTAAGCTGGGCTTTTTGTCCAGTGTAGATGCCTGCAAGGGTGGTTTGAATGTTCTTCCGCTGTGCTCGTTCTGCATCCTGTGGTTCCGCCATGAGCATTTGCATCCCAGCTTCTTTCTGGTTCAGCTGCATTGCACCGGAGCAGGCACAGCACCACAGCCAAAGTTGTGTGTCTCTTCTCCTTGAATGCTTGTTTGCTTTGGTTCAGGTCAATCCCTGACTTGTGATATTGTTCTACTCTCTTTGCTGTGGTTGTGAGCGACGCATTTATATATTTACTAATGTTAACCGGTGCCGGAGAGTTTGGGGCCCGTGTTGAGCATTGATCGTTTGACACCTGGCATGGTGTGGGGAGGAGGCAGATGCTTCCCGATAGCGCTTCTCTAGTCATTACCTTACGCACCACTCCAGCCGTGGCCTTTGCACGCTCACCCTTGACTTCTTTATCAAGTGCAGGAGATGCGCGGTGTCTCATCTCTGTAGTTCTTCATATTCATCAGGGGATTGACAAGTGAATGCTGTTGTTGAGGAAGGCTTAAAGAGGGGGAGAAAATCACTTTCATGCTATTGTTATACACACACACTGGTGTTTTAAAAGAAAGCAGCAGAAACAATTTTCTCCGAGTGTCAAAGATGCTGCTTTTGTGACGGAGAGGGCAAAGTCCCTCTTGCCGTATGGCTGCTCTTTGGAGCCGAGAGCATGATGCGCGCCGAAGCAGAATGGGTTTTCTAAAAGCTTCAGTTATGATGATGTGTCGGGAGCCAGGCAGCCGCTTCGCTCCGGCTTTGAACAGAAATTCATTTATTCAAATGAAAACCACACCGAGGCTGTAAGCAGCCAGAAGAGGGGGGCAGTTGGATCTTAGGTGTGTGTTCTCCTCTCTCCTTTTTATCTTCACAACAACACTGTGAGGTATGAACATAAGAAAGGCCCTGCTGGATCAGACCCAGGCCCATCAAGTCCAGCAGTCTGTGCACACAGCGGCCAACCAGGTGACTCCAGGAAGCCCCCAAGCAAGACAACTGCAGCAGCACCATCCTACCTGTGCTCCACTGCACCTGATATCATATGCATGCTCCTCTGATCCTGGAGAGAATAGGTACGCATCATGACTAGTATCCATTTTTACTAGTAGCCGTGGATACCCCTTTCTTCCATGAACAGGTCTGCTCCCCTCTTCAAGCCTTCCAAATTGGCAGCCATCACCACATCCTGGGGCAGGGAGTTCCACAATTGAACTATGTGTTGTGTGAAGAAATACTTCCTTTTATCAGTTTTGAATCTCTCCCCCTCCAGCGGCTTGCAATGGAAGTCCCCGCATAGCCAAGCTCCGAATTTTCCCCTCCAAAATCCATTTGTCATAATGGAGAATCCCCTCCTGAGCATGTGCAGAGCTCATCCACAGTGATGCACGCCCTCCCCTGCAGGTGCAGAAGGGTAGGGAGAGGGGCGTGCAAATCAAAGACACACCCGCATTAGGGTTGCCAACCTCCAGGTAATATTTGCTGTTACAACTGATCCCCAGCCGATAAGAGATCAGTTCCCCTGGAGAAAAGGGCCGCTTTGGCAATTGGATTCTATGGCATTGAAGCCCCTCCCCTCCCCAAACCCCGCCCTCCTCAAGCCCCGCCCCAAAAACCTCCCGCAGGCGGCAACCCTAACCTGCATGCGCTGCAATAACCCAATCCATGGCCAGAGGCGTGGAGCGTGCAGCTGGCCCTTTAAGGAATTGGGAGGGGGGAGCAAACGAGAGTCGTCCCCTCCTTTCGTTTTCCCTCCGAGTCGTTCCGAACTGTTGCGCCTGCGCGCTGTGAGGAAGGAGGCTTTTCCCTCTCCTGGCGGGGAGTGTTGGCAGGGAGAGGCCGGGAGTGGCTTTGAGGGGGCGTGGCCGGGAGCTTCTTTTCCCGCGCTCCCCTCAGAGGAGAAGTGGGGGTTGGGGGCGCCTCACAACTGGCGGCCCTCTTTGTATTCTTTTAAGTTTCTATAAAGCGCCACATTAAAGGTGCGCAACGTCCCAATAAAATAATAAAATAAAAAGAAATAAACATTCAGGGTTTTTGTTTTTAAACGAACACCGTCTCCCCTCCCTCCTGAGGTGAATTCCTCTCAGAGAGAGAAGCTGAGGAGGAGCCATTTATGCCTCAGACCCCTCCATGGGGAGATTGGTTCTTCCTGACTGACATTTTTATGCTCCTTTTCGAACAGTTTTATGAGTTTTATCCTTAGAAACTCAAAATAATCGAATTTTTCCCAGCCAACCATTCTGCCTGTTGCATATGCCGCTTGTGGCAACTTGCTGGTAAAAAAACAAGGCCGCAACACCACAAGCAATATAAATAACAAAATAAATATAGCAATATAAATAACAAAACAAGCTTTAAAAAAGGAACAAAGCAGGGAAATATTTTATCTATTTATTTGGTTTATACCCCGCATTAAAAACAAAGTATTCTGCGCCCGACGAAATATCCATCAAACAAGACCTGAGGCTAGAAGCACACCATAAAACAGATTTTTGAATAAAAAAATAAACCTTAGTTAAAATAAAAGCCTGGGTAAAAAAAAGAAATGTTTTGGCCCTGCTACTCAGGCACAACACTACCTGAGGAGACTTATGTAGTTGTCCAGAATAATCTAGAGCAAAAGCTTGGTTAATGTTTCCTTGTGAAGCATTGCGGCATAGTATAAATACTGATTAATAATTAAAAAGTCTTTGTTTAGGAATTTCATTGATAACCCACTTTTCTCCTGAATGGGGAAGCAAGGCAGCTTACATTGTCCTCCATTTCCCCCCCTCACAACAACCCTGGGAGGTAGGATAGATAGGGTCAAGTCAAGTCAAGTTTATTAATACTATTTGACCAGCCAGAAGTTAGTATATCATATTGTCCAACTTGATAAATCTGTAAAAAGTATTACAAATTTCAAAAATCGATTAAAAAATCTGGTATTAATAAGATATACAAAATTAGTGCATGACAAAAAAGTGGCTTGCCAACTTAAGATTACTAAAAATACAGAGATAGGGTTGAGAGGGTGGAATTGGCTTGAGGGCACCTTTCATGGCAAGAGCAGGGATTCGAACCTGGGACTCCCAAGTCTTAGTCCACCTGCACTGGTGTGGACTGGTGTATAGTTGGAATATATGCTCCTTATTGGCAAAATGTGCGGGGGGGGGGGAGTTCTGCCTTTAACTTGGCATCCTTGGAGTTGAAGTCTTGGCACAGAATGGCACAATGCCCGAGAGTCCACCCTCCAAAGCAGCCATTTTCTCCGGGATAAATGATCTCTTGTCTGGTTGTAATAATGCGGGGGGGGGGGGGATCCCCAGGCCCCAACTAGACATTGGCAACCCTTGGAAATACTGCACTCTCTATTAATGGCCATTTATGCGTGGGAGGTTTTGCCACTCTCTAGGTGCACATTTCCCCTCCACCCCGTCTGAATTCTCAAAACTCTGCATGGGGGCTTATTGTTGACTTTTGAGAAATTTGGATGGAGAAAATGTGCATCTAGAGAGTGGCAAATCCAAGGCAAAACCTCCCGTACATAAATGGCCAATGTCTGTGATAAAGCTTTGCTGACTTAGGTGTCGCTGTTGGAAATATTATCTTCAAGGCACAAACAAGCATTTTGGACCTACAACTTCTTTCAAATCTCATTACGTCCCACATAAGACAGAGAAAGACGTCTCTACGGGCCTCAGGAACCATTTAATATTACAATTCAGATATATCTACCAGTTATGCTTTAACAATTTTTTAAAGTCTTTACTTGTCTTTTAAATACCTCTTTGAGGCCCTTAGATTCTCGCTTACAAAACCCCCCCAACCCTAATCCATTTTCAATCGGCAATGAATTATTTAACACTGTATTTGAGGGAAGAATTTACTACTGATAGATAGATGCCTGGAAGGGATAATTGGGCTGTGTAACTTTGCCTACGAAGCTCCTTGTTTCCTTCCAAGTTAGAATTTTAAAATATGGAAATAGGCTGCTGAGCTATTATTAAGGAATTTTACAGGGGGGGGGGATAACTTTTGTTGAAAAGGAAATGCGTTCAGGATATAATGATTAGATGGGATAAGGCCAAACGAGGCTCTTTTTCTGTGCATTTTTTTTAAATCAAATTTTGCAGTGTAACTAAAGTTCAGTTTAGCATGTCTTGTCTCTGAGAGACTAGTTTCTTCAAAGTTGACAACTGTTCGTTCGTTTTCTCTTGGAAGGTACCTAAGACCTGCCAGGTAGATGGACGGACGGACGGAAAGTGGTAATAGAGGAATCTGATATCTGCACTGTGAGTATTGAAGCCGTCTGGGGGGGGAAATAGCTTTGAAGAACTGAAAACACTGAAGATGCAAAATGCTTTTAGGCCCCCCTGTGTTAATTGTGCCTCCTTTTTGATGCCCCATGCAAGTGGGTCTTGAAGTTCTGAATGCCCCACAGAACAGATATTTTTTTGACTTTGCAATCTGGTATATAAAAGGAATGTTTTACAACACACCAGAAACTCTCTAAGGTACCACAATACTTTGTTTTCTTGGCTTCTTAATACTAACGGACTTACGGCCAGCCCTTTTACAATCCAACTTCTGTTAACCCCTAAAAAGACTTTTCTGTTTGTCAGTTTCCATTGTTCCTTTCAAGCTAGACCAGTTCTTGTAGGTTTCAATGGCTGTTCCCTTATCCCTTTTTATTGAAGCCACTGTAGTTTGCATGAAAAACAACATATGAAATCCATATTTCTGACTCCTCTGCCTAGTATTTACTTTGTTGGTGCATATTAAAGTTTTTTTTTAATGCAGCTAGAATATGCTTGAAGCAACACTGTAGTTTGCATGAAAAACAACATATGAAATCCATATTTCTGACTACTCTGCCTAGTATTTAGTCTGTTGGTGCATATGAAAGTTTTTTTTTAATGCAACTAGAATAAGCTTGAAGCAACACTGTAGTTTGCATGAAAAACAGCATATGAAATCCATATTTCTGACTGCTATGCCTAGTATTTACTCGGTTGGTGCATATGAAAGTTTGGTTTGGGACTTGGACTCCCCCCCCCCCATGATCTTGATCCATTTCCATGGTGTGTGAACTTTAAAATGTGATTTTTTCTTCCTGCATAAAAATTAAATGTGAGTGACATGTAAAATAAAAAATGTGATCGTGATCTGAATACAAAAACAAAACAAAACAAGTTTTATTTCAAAAGACTTGAAACAGTCTCATGACTTTCACTTGGCTGCTAAGTTGGAGATTTCCCCAGAAAGCAGGTGTTATCTGTCAAAACATCTTTGTTAAATGAAATACCTTTTAGAAATAGCTTCTCTGTGAAAAATGTTCTAAGTGATTTTTTTGTGTGTGATTTGGGAAGGAAAAAGAAATCTGAAGTTGTTTCCCCCACCCTTCACACCCTACAGTTTCAGGAGAGAAGAATGGCGCACTCCTTTTCAGCACGAAGCTTTGTGACCATTGCAGATCTTCACCCAAATCTGGCTCGTCCTGTAAGTCTTGATGACATAAGTATTTTTGTTCCCTGGTGGAACCGTATATCAGTATATTATATTACCGCAAAAAAGTATGTAATTGGTCTGCCTTTCTAGACTCTCTGCTGCGGCATAATTATTGGGCACCAAGTATGTGAGCTTCTCTTTGTGCACCCTCGGAGAGTGAAAACTGATGCTTGCATTGACCGTAGAGTGTGGATACGACAACCACAGATGTTAACTGGACAGGTCATTGACTGAAGTCTCAGAGACGTCTTTGTGTTGCCTCTAAATAGATGTTGAGTTGATAATTTTCTTCAGAGACTGCATTATACTGTCACAATACATTGGGGATGTATAGCCAGTACCCTTTTGGACGCCAGATTGGAAACTGTGCAATCTTTACTCTTCCCTTTCATGCATGGCTTCCTTGGCTTTGCATAAAACTTGGGGTGGGGGCGGGGAATCATTGAAGCAACCGTTTTCCATTGCTAGATTATTTTTCTTCCTGTCTAGGGAAAGCACTGTCCTTGGGGGAGCGATTCCCAAGACCCTGATAGTGTCTTTTGTGTATTTTGCACACAGGGACATCTTGCCTTTACTGAGCCCTTGAGCCTGGTGTCTTGGAGGAGGCTTTGCCCCATTGCATCAGTGTCCCTCAAATGCAGCATCGGACTCCCTGTCCCTCCAGAATGCAGCTCTTAGCTGTTTAATCCATACTGGATCCTCTTTCTCTATCGTCATGTGTGTGACATTGGGAATGCAAGCCACCAACCTGCTCCTAAGAGGCTGCATTAGCCACTGAAAAGCAAACAGAAGGTTGGAGTCACAACAGTCAAAGTTGTCCAACCCATGCTGCAGTGTCCTATGTGCCGCTGATAGGCTCCAGAAACGTCTGTCCTTTGATTGTAATGCTGATCACCACATTAGGGTCAGGAAGCAATTTTCCTCCAGGACATATTTGTTAGGGTTCTTGGATGGTTGTTTTTTTTTTTGCCAGCTTCTGGGCATGGAGTAGGGGTCACTGGGGGTGTGGGGGGGAGGTAGTTGTGAATTTCCTGCATTGTGCAGGGGGTTGGACTAGATGACCCTGGTGGTCCTTTCCAACTCTATGATTCTATTATTGTACTTAGGGTGGGAGGGGCTGCTAACAGCCGAGTGGAATAAAATATGTTAATCTTTAAGGTGCCACAATACTCTCGTTTATTTAGGATCATTCTGTAGTCTGAGGGGGCCTCAACTGAAGAGTTTTGAAACCTACCTATGATATAGTTAAAAAGTAATATCAGGTTCAACTGAGCCCAAGTCATGCATTTCCTAAGGCTTTTGCTGTTCCCCAGTGGAAATGGTGACCTTAATACAATATTGTGACCTCTTTGTTGACCTAATGTGAAACAAGAGTAATAATTTTCCCCTATCCAAAGTAGAATGCTAAAATGTTAAAAGACCACGGATTTCTTCAAGTGATGCTGGTTTCTTTAACACAGAATTGGAAGCATATGGAAGATTCCAAAGTTTCTCTTGTGAGATGGGATTTATTTGGCATCGGGGTTTTGTTTCTTCTGCAACACAGAGAGAGGATTAAGCATTAGAAAATGGGCTGAGCCAGAATTTAGTTTATTGTGGCTTTTACTCAGTAAACAAATCTTAATTTCAGTTTGGAAAAGAAATATGGTTTCCTTAATGCCAGGCATTAGGTCATTCGTCTCAAAGCAACCTAGTAGCGGATAGTTTTGTGTGTTGTTCAAAGTAAACAGCTTGCTCTGATAAAACAAATTCTACAGTGTTGGTTAAAAGAAATGATAGAGATTTAACCGAGCCGTTATATCACTGTTTTAAGCAATGAGGATGCCAAAGTTCTGAGTGAAGTAAGCTGATATAACGCACACTTGGAAAATGTTAGGAACACAGAAGTTTCTCTTTTTGCCTTTGATTAGGTGAACAGTTCCAAAGGCATGCGTTTGGGAATAAAACCTTCAAAATTAGGAAATATTTACAAGTGGGTTTAGGAATGGAGCTCATGCTTTTTAATTTGGGATCGTGGAATTTCATTTGGTTAAAGGGGTCTAAATTGAATAATTCTGTAAAGATGCATTTTAAGAAGGCTTTGAAATAAATACTGTTGTGACTAAAGGCTGGAGAAAAGGCATTAAATGACGTTTTGGATTCCAGGGGCGAGGTCTTCATTATCGCTAGAGTTATAGGCAGGATATGTTGCTATCTAATTAAATTACTGAACTGAAAAAAACAACATTTTGAATGTGGATTGATAGAATGCGTTGTAGGGGGGCTTTTGCAGTCTCGAGGACGAAGTCATCCAGATAACTGTTGGAGTAGTTTTCTTGCCCCACCTAGTGACTGAAAGAAACACAGAAGCTATTCGTATAAACCGGCTAGAGGCATCCAGACAAATAACTTGGGATGACTCTGTAAATCCTTTTGGAATCCTTTCTGAGTCAGCGATGGGGGGATTGTTAATCTGCAATGCTAACTTCCTTGCCTCTCTGTTGATGGGACAACAAACCACGACAATCATAAAAATACTCACAGGCAGCTTTCATATAAAGCTTTTATATAAAGGAAGCTTCTATGTACAAGTAGCTGACTCTGGCTCATGGGAAATTGTCATCTGGCAATTAAAACAGGAAGATCAGACCTTGCACTTTCTACAGGTAGTGACGGGAACAATATGGGGAGGGGCCGTGGCTGAGTGGCAGAGCCTCTGCTTGGCATGCAGAAGGTCCCATGTTCAATCCCCAGTTCCATCTCCAGTTAAAGGAACTAGGCAAGCAGGTGATGTGAAAGACCCCTTACCTGAGACCCTGGAGAGCCGCTGCTGGTTTGAGCAGACAATATTGACTTTGATGGACCGAGGGTCGGATTCAGCATAAGGCAGCTTCATGTGTGTTCATGCCTCCATCCCCTAGTTTTAACTCCTGGGTGAGAGTAACCACCCCCTCGTCTTGATACCACACTATTCTTCTTCAAAATTCACATTTGGGTTTCAGATTCAGTTATATTTACTTTTTATTTATATACAACATTTATACCCCACCTTTCTGCCCTCATCAGGGCCACCAAATCAGGTAACAAATGAAAAGCATACCTCATAAAAGCACATTTTAAAAATAATTAAAATAAAACAACAACACATAATTAAAACCAAGCTAAAATGCACATACGGAAACATGAAAACAACAATTAACACTTAGGGCAGGAAGGAGGGATGCGTGAGGGAATACCAGAAAAACAAGGAAGTTTTTACCCGTTGGCAAACGATGGCAAGAACTGGAAGGCAACTTCTGATGGGGAAATGTTGTATGAACCCCCAACTCTTTTGTGTATTGTTTTTTAGTGGAAATTCCACAAAACAAAGTAGACAGGTTCAGTATCTCTCTGAATACCAATTTGCAAGATGATGTTTAATTCAAACAAACAGAGGAGTATCTCCCTTTAAACATCCCACACATTAAAGAAACCCCTTTATTCCAAGAAAGAGTTGGCCCTGATAAATAACAAAGGGACTTGTAGTACTTCAAAGACTATCACAAGCATATGTGAGCCAAAACTTGCATTATCAGATATTCTAATTAAATCCATTCCACAACGGCCCTAAATACACATTATACACAAACCTATGAAGTGAAACTATGGTGTTGAGGAGAAGTAGCTATTGGAGGTTTACTGCCATCGCTGCTGTGTATAGTTGGGGCCTGAAATGTAAATTCATGGAGGCATAGGAAGACTGAGAGCTATTTTTATGGGATGGAGCACTAGCAAACACATAAACATTCACCACAAAATCAGTGTCACTGTGCAGCAAGTCTGGAAAAACGGTAAGGTCTTCATCTAGGTGAATCAGGATCTGGTGGTCAAACTTGTTTGGAGCCCACATGCCCGTTCCTCAGACTGTGTTCACTGACTGTCCCAGAGAGCCAGAGAGACCATGTGCTATTCAGATTAGCATTCTCCTCATAAAGGCAAGAAAGAGGCTTAAACCTGGTATTATTTCCCACAGGTTATCGCTTTGAATGGAGAGGACTATTTATGTTGTTAATTTGGTAATGGTGCTGTAGAATAAGTTTGTGTCAAATATCAACAGCCAAATATGCTTTTTATTATGGAGGAATATAGAGAATCTGTGATATCAAATTCATCCTGTACATCTGCATTTAAGGTTTATATTCTATAATCTTTTTTTTTCCTTCCCAGAGTATCATTGGTGTGGTGATTGGGAAAACGGATCCGAAAGGCTTTCCCGACAGAAGAAGTAAAGATTCTTTTTAGACCTCGGTTTCTCTGTCTGTGGTGTCTCTAATTCAAAAGTATGGGTGGGAAACCAGCAGGAATCTTTTCTCCACAACTGAAATTTCAACAGGGTGACAGGAAGCTAAGGGGGTTCAGCTCCCCGCAGCAATCCCTGTCCTTTACTGATGTTTCCTTTAACAGTTTCAAGGGATGGAGTTAAAGTTCCTTGACGCAGTAGTGGGCTCTCTCCCAATAATTCTGGGGCATCTGATGACAGTAGAGAAAACTCCATTCAGCTTAGGAAGTGCTTTGCCAAAGCAGTGGGACTCCGGCCAGCCTGTTTTGCCTGGGCCAGCTTTGATTACTTTTCTCTTCCCTCTTTTGCACCAGAACTACCTTCGGAGCGTTAACCAACAGCCTTCTTTCTCTCTCTTTCTAACTTCCCGTTTCTTCATTGCTAGTGCCGTGGTCCTGTCTTCTGTGTTTAATAGGGTTACCAACCTCCAGGTGGGACCTGGAGATCTCTCAGAATTGCAGCCTATTTCCAGACAACAGAAATCAGTTCCCCTGGAGGAAATGGCTGTCTTGGGGTGGTGGTGGGTGGGCTTTACGGCATTATACCCTGCTGAGGTCCCTCCTCTTCCCAAACCCTATCATTCCCAGACCACCAAATCTCCAGGCATGTCCCAGCCGAGAGTCGGCAATCCTATTTCCCTTGCAGTGTGCCACATGGAGCTGAGCGGTGGCGGCACCACAGTGCATGTTGCTTGAGGCTGCTGCCCCCTGCAGGCAGCTGGTGCTCCTTGCCTAATTCCCCCAGGTGGCTTCAACAACAGCACACGCCCAATGGGGTTTCCCAGGCTCTGGAGATGACCAAGACAACCACAGGTTCACAAGTGAGGTGGTGGCAGCGGAAGTGGCTTCCCACCCCCTGAATCTGCTGCCCAGGGCCGCTGCCACTCCCCTCTTTGTAGAACCATCCATCTACCTCAGGAAGATGGTAATGGGATCCCCATAAGCAGCGGGTTCCTGGGGCAGATGACTGCCTCTCTAAGACAGTCAGTGTGGTGTAGTAGTTAGAGCGTCAGACTAGGATCCGGGAGACCCAGGTTTGAATCCCCACTCTAGCATGGAAGCTCGCTGGGGGACCTCGGGCCAATCACGCTCTCTGCCTAACCTACCTCACGGGGTTGTAATGAGGATAAAATGGAGGAGAGGAGAATTATGTCAGCCACCTCGAGTCCTCATTGGGAAGAAAAGTGGTATCGTAGTGGTGTAGTGGTTTAGAGCGGTGGAGTCTGATCTGGAGAACCGGGTTCGATTCCCCACTCCTCCACATGAGCAGCGGAGGCTAATCTGGTGAACTGGATTGGTTTCTCCACTCCTCCACACGAAGCCAGCTGGGTGACCTTGGGCAAGTCACAGCTCTGTTAGAGCTCTCTTAGCCCCACCTACCTTACAGGGTGTCCGTTGTGGGGAGGGGAAGGGGAGGTGATTGTAAGCCCATTTGATTCTCCCTTAAGTGGCAAAGAAAGTCATCATATAAAAGCCAACTCTTCTTCTTCTTCTGAAGTCAATAAATAAATAAGGCTTCTTTCAGCTGAGTTAACACAAGTTTGCCCCCTTAACTTGGGTGACCCTTGGCCGGACATAACAATAATCACACAGTATATACTCGTGAGTTGATAGTTGTCTGACTCTAAAATTCCAGCTTCTAATAGCAAAAATGCCTTTTCTTCCGGCAGTCGTTGGTGCAGAAAGATACACTTTTGGTTTTACTGTTCGTGACTCGCCATCTTACTTCATAAACGTAAATTCTTGGGGAAGAGAGGAATACGTTAAATCACTTTCAGAAAGTTTTCGAGTTGGTGACTGTGGTAAGCTGGAGTTTATTCTCAACATATTTCAGTTTTTCAGCATGTGTTCTCCCCTGTTTTAAATCACTATTATACGTCTGTGGTCTTGGTGTGTTTTTCTCCAAGGAGTTGCGGACTGTTTAATTGGAACCAAATCTTTTCAGTTAGGTTGAGCAAAGAGGAAAGAAGTGAGCTACCCCCCCCTATAGCTGTCATCAAGAGACTTTGTACTGGGGGGGGGGAATCTCACTGACTCCCTCTCAGACCTTCATTTTACCATGTGTTTCATTCGTCCAACGGTGTTTAATGAATTAAATAATAATTAATGGCATAATCCAGTTAGAGTTGAGCACATTTACCCTCCCACTAAAACAAATGGGAATGTGAACACGTGCTTAACCCTTTCCCTGCTGAAATGAGTGGGAGTTTTGGCTGCATTGCGCTCCACAAGGCTGGATAAAAACTGTTTGCTGTACCACCTGGCCCACAGCTTTATGATCAAGCTCTCGGGGGAATGCTTTTCGAATAAACGTTCACCGTTTTGCTTGATTTTTAAGTGCGGCCGTGTGCCAAACAGACCCCTGGCAAGCACATCCTTACTGATTTTACACATCCCTCTTTGAGCAACTGCTGCAGAACGCTCCCCTTGGGCTCACCCCAGTTAAGCAGAATGAACTTGTGTGAGGGGATTGGAGTACAAAGAATGACAGCAGTTCCTGCTGGGTTGACATCTACTGTGCTTTGCAGGAATTCGCCCAAAGCCACATCAGAACTGTGTGCACTTGGGTAGTCTGAGCTGGAACCAAGATGCTATTTCCCGGCATCTGTGTTAAATGTTTGTACCAGTGTACCTCCTTGCAATGGATCCAGCTCCAGTCAGGGCCAGTTTCAAGTATTTTGTCACCTCAGGTAAGGTGGCCCCTGGCCCTCCTGGGCCTATGTTTGCAGGGCCCCAGGAGGAGAGCCAGCGTGGTGTGATGGTTTGGAGCGGTGGAGTCTGAACTGGAGAACCGGGTTCGATTCCCCACTCCTCCACATGAGCAGCGGAGGCTAATCTGGTGAACTGGATTTGTTACTCCGCTCCTACCCATGAAACCAGCTGGGTGACCTTGGGCTAGTCACAGTTCTCTCAGCCCCACCTACCTTACTGGGTGTCTGTTGTGGGGAGGGGGAGGGAAGGGAAGGGAAGGCGATTGTAAGCCAGTTTGAATCTCCCTTAAGTGACAGAGAAAGTTGGCATATAAAAACCAACTCTTCTTCTTCTTCTTCAAGACCGATAAAATTTCCAGGGTATAAAGCTTTCTAGAGTCCCTTTGTCAGACGGCTTCCGTCTCGAAAGCTGACACCCTGGAAACCTAGTTGGTCTTTAAGATGCTCCTGGACTCGAATCTTGCTCTGTCCCTAATGTGTTTGCACAACATGCCTTCGTGTTGAGTTGCCAGTGCCTTGCGCTGCGGGCACTTACAAGAGATCATTAAATTAATGTTTACGTGACTTTCTGGTGTTTTCCTCTTTGTAGTCATCATTGAAAATCCTTTAGTGCAGATGAAAGAAGTAGAAAAGGAGGAAAAATTTAACCCTACAACACCAAGGTAAATGCAAAGTAGAAGTTTTCTTCTGGCATTTTCAGAGGAGCGCCATATGCAGATGTTACTCATGACACATGATATTGCTGTGATAGGGAATTTGCTCTACAATGATATAATGTGCAGACAATGCCCTACTATTTATTATCGTTCTGAGTCTTGACTTCTCCAGTAACTCAGTAGAGACCCTCCCTAAATTTACAGGGGATCACTGTGACCATTGTCTTGTTTATACGGGCCTGGACATTGCTGGAGCCAACACTAGAAGGCTGCTTATCTGAGCATAGAATTTCTCATGTCTTTAGAGTCATTGGCCCATTGCCTGTCATTCTTGGTAATTTTACTGTTGCCCCCAATAACTGAGTTTTAATGTACAGGGCCATTCATGGTAGATGTGGCATTACACAGATGTATCTGAGAAGCAATTATTTTCATGGGCAGAGCTGAGAATGTAGACGTGCATTTTGCTTCCTCTAGGAATTCTTGTGGATGACAATTATCTGTTAAAATGTGAGCTAGCTGGGTAGCCGTGCACCTGAAAGTGCACCATGTTTCCTAAAGATAAGAGAATTAGGATTCCCTGTGGTGGTTCCCTCCCCTCCAACATGAGTGTAACTATAAGCTATCATTAGAGAGTTCATTTGAATGATCTTTTAGTAACAACGGGTAAAAATGTTATCCGTGTGAATATCAGCGGTTACAAGCTACTGCTTAGCGAGACTCATTCAGTGGTCAAAATCTGCTCTGGATGTGAAGTGGACACCAAGCTGATGTCGCTGTTGAATGTGCCTGTGAAAGAACCCCAGAATTTTTACTCGCTGGGTGACATTGTGGCCAACGGACAGAGCTTGGACGGCAGAATCATTAATGTTCTTGCGGCTGTGAAGTCGGTAAGTAGAAAAAAACTTAGCACATTTAGCAGTGTCCTTCTGAGGCCTGAGCTCGATTTGAGTTCAGTAGCAGCTTAGACACCAAAAAGATTTTCAGGGTATAAGCATTCAAAAATCAAAGTCACCTAAATTTGACTCTTGGATCTACAGTGAGGGAAAAAAGTATTTGATCCCCTGCTGAATTTGCCTGTTTGCCCTCTAGCGAAGAAATGACCAGTCCATAATTTTAATGGTAGGTCTATTGTAGCTGTGAGAGACAGAATAACAACAGGAAAAACCCCAGAAACCCAGAAGACAAAAGTCAGAGATTGATGTGCATTATAATGAGTGAAATAAGTATTTGATCCCTTTGCAAAAGATGACTTAGTACTTGGTGGCAAAACCCTTGTTGGCAATTACAGAGGTCAGACGTTTCTTGTAGGTGGCCACCAGGTTTGCACACATCTCAGGAGGTATTTTGTCCCACTCCTCTTTGCAGATCCTCTCCAAGTCAATAGGATTTTGAGGCTGATGTGTAGCTACTCGAACCTTCAACTCCCTCCACAGATTTTTGATGGGATTAAGGTCTGGAGACTGGCTAGGCCACTCCAGGACCTTAATGTGCTTCTTCTTGAGCCACTCCTTTGTTGCCTTGGCCATGTGTTTTGGGTCATTGTCATGCTGGAATACCCATCCTCGACCCATTTTCAATGCCCTGGCTGAGGGAAGGAGGTGCTCACCCAAGATTTGATGATACATGGTCCCATCCATTGTCCCTTCGATGCGGTGAAGGTGCCCTTAGCAGAAAAACACCCCCAAAGCATAATATGTCCCCCTCCATGTTTGACGGTGGGGATGGTGTTCTCGGGGTCGTAGGCAACATTCCTCCTCCTCCAAACACGGCAAGTTGAGTTGATGCCAAAGAGCTCGATTTTGGTCTCATCTGACCACAACACTTTCACCCAGTTCTCCTCTGGGTCATTCAGATGTGCATTGGCAAACTGCAGACGGACCTGTACATGTGCTGTCTTGAGCAAGGGGACCTTGCAGGCTCTGCAAGATCTCAGTCCTTCACGGCATAGTGTGTTACCAACTGTTTTCATGGTGACTGGTCCCAGCTGCCCTGAGATCATTGACAAGTTCCCCCTGTGTAGTTCTGGGCTGCTTCATCATCACCGTTCTCATGATCATTGCAACTCCACGAGATGAGATCTTGCATGGAGCCCCAGACCGAGGGAGGTTGCCGGTTAGGGTTAGGGTTGTCACCTTCTCACCAAGCTGCTTGGCAATAGTCTTGCAGCCCAGTCCAGCCTTGTGCAGGTCTTCAGTCTTGTCCCTGACATCCTTGGACAGCTCTTTGGTCTTGGTCATGGTGGCTAGTTTGGAATCTGATGGATTGATTGCTTCTGTCAACAGCAGAACCCTAACCCTAATCTGGCTGGTTGATAGGGGATCAAATACTTATTTCACTCATTATAATGCACATCAATCTCTGACTTTTGTCTTCTGGGTTTCTGGGGTTTTTCCTGTTGTTATTCTGCGTTCACAGCTACAGTAAACCTACCATTAAAATTATGGACTGGTCATTTCTTCATTGGAGGGCAAACGGGCAAATTTAGCAGGGGATCAAATACTTTTCCCCCTCACTGTAGCTGTTCAACAGCAGACCAACACAGCTACGCTCTGAAACTACCTTCTGAAGCCTGAATATCTAATAGATTTCTGCACAGGAAAGGATTTATCAGGTCACGGCTGACTGGAGTGATCTTCTTTGGCTTGATTTAGTGCTAAGGAAGGTTAACAAAGAACATTCAGGAAAGGTTTTATTCTTACAGTCGCAGAGAGGATCCCACACAAGCGTTCATGTATCTAGGATGGGGCCCAGGCCCAGCACAACAGTATGAGGAAGCTAGATTATTAATCTTTTGAGTTGCACACGCAGATTAATTTTTAAGTACAAGATTACACATTAATGCTAAATTGGTTTATTGATTTAACACGGGCGTCTACCACAATCTCACCTTTGTCCTCTTCAGTGCTATGCAAAAGCGTAGTGCACGCTGTGGTGACTTCTATATTTAACATTATTGTGTGGTTGTCATGAGACCCCATTGTAAGGTGTCCTGTGACATCACTTCTCGTTCACACAGTCCCCATACTCACGTACACTACACTATCTCCAGTTCTTTGGCAGCAATGCCCTGCTGTGATTTCAGAACAGTTTCTTTAGATTCCCCTCCCCCCGCCCCCGTACAGGAGGAACTGCAGTAATTATCCTTATTTTAGGAATCCCTGCTGTTTTTTACTGAAGTTACCATGGGATGAACAGTAGGGTTATTCCCCCTGCCCAAATAAAGATGGAAGCAGACTGTTGTTGTTTGGCAAGGCAGGTGTGAATGCATGATTAGGAGCAAAGTCAGATTTTTTTTCTCATTGAGTAAAGGTGGGCGAGCCAAAGTATTTCACCACATCGGACCGACGAAGAGGTCACAGATGCGAAGTGCGGCTGTTTGATGAAACTCAGTCTTCCTTTCTGATGACATGGTAAGCTGTCTTCTAAATCAGTGTTCAAATATAGACGTTCATTCAAAAAGTCAGGGACTCTGCCAAACGTCAGTACGTATCGCTATCATTAATTGAAGCCCTTATTAACTGAGCGGGCTTCATGAGGACATAGCAGCGTTCATTAAATGGCTGCAATATCCAGTAAGGTATATTACATACAAAGCCATCCAATAGAATGGGCCTGGAACACATAGCATATTTCTGTGAGTTATTGAGGAGAAGCAGAGTGAAATGGAGCTGCAAATCCATTATGAAAGGTCATAATGAAGACGAGGAAATAAGATGCACTGTTCAAGTCCGTCTGGCCACTGGTGGTCGTACGTGTTACAAAGCAACATGCTGCCTGTCCTATCCATAGATTATCACAGATCGATCAGCGTTTGTATGAATGTGCATGTGCCTCTGACCCTTTAGTTGATCTGCACACACCAAGGGAATGCCTCTCCCCTGTAAGATCCCTTTTTACCCAGGAAGGTAATTGGGGTGTTCTGCTCATGGTGCCATCCTGTCATATAGAGTCAAGAACTAGATTCTAGGGCCTTCACAGTGGTAGCTCGTTTTCTCTGGAATTCCCTTTCTGGGGTGACTTGCAGTTGCTTGCCCTGTTTGCTTTCAGAAGGCAAGGGAAAAAATTCCTTGTCTCCCTCGTAGCAGTCGAGGGTTAGCTCACTTCCCTTTCTGGATTCGATTCTGTGGTTCATACGATTGTGTATGATCATTTTTCACCTTGTAATGCTTTTTAAATTTTAATTTATGATTGGGAAATGCCAAAGTTTTGCAACAAAGGTATATATTTTTTATAGGATCATAAAATGGGTTCTGATGTTAATATTTTCAATAAATAATGTTGACTGAATTCTGCTTTCTCTCTAGCTGGGACAATGAAACTATCCAGCATGCCCAGAGCTGGATGCCTCGAGAAACAGGTATCCTCTTTCACCTTTCTCGCAGCATATTTCTGCTGAGGCTAGCACGAACCTAAAAAGCTTTTCCTAAAATAACAAGAATGCATATTTCTCTTCTCAGTAATCTTTGCAGCAGACGTGAAAATAAACTTTGACAAATTTAGGAACTCCATGGTTGCAACCGTCATCTCTAAAACCATTATTACTCCTAATCCTGGTAAGAGTCTGTTCCAGATCTTGTGTAGTCATTCAATGCCCTATAATCATCTGGTGCCTTATAATCTGTGCTGTACCAGATTTTAATGAAAATGGTGGTTTGAGTCTTAACTGAAACCAGTTTTACTTGTTTCACTCCACAGGGCAAAGAATCCCCCCATCTATAACATTTAATTTCTTTAGGGTGGGCAAGTTGGTGGATCAGCGTATGTTTTCGCATGCATAATGTTCAGTCCCTTCCACCTTTATTGAAAAGGATCTCTGGAAGTGGAAGCAGGGACAGACTCTACTTTGGAGAGCCACTTCCAGAGGGAGGGGAGGAGACAGCACCAAATTGAAATGGACAAATGTCTAAATTTGGGGGAAAAATGTTAGGCGTCAACCTCAATTTACAGGGTTGACCTAGTTGGGACACCTGTGCGCCCAACTGTTATTAACACTGTTTCCTTCCCCAAGATACGCCAGAAGCAAATATTCTACTCAATTTCATAAGAGAGAGTGCGGAAATGTTAGCTTGGGATGATGAAATAGGAGATCAGTTCAGAGAGCCCGTAAACTGTAAGTGTTCAACCACCTATAGGATGAAGAACTCTATTTCGCTTGTGTTTCCCCATAAATGTTTGCTCACTTAGACCCTACTCAGTGACTAAAAGGATTTTTTTTTCCGTGTACTTCTGCGTCAGATTTGTGCCTTGAAAGTTCTCAAGTGCGGTCAATAATACAACTGCATACCAAATCTGGGAAATAATAACTGAGGAAGTGGTAGGGAAAATACATTATAATTAGAGAGGCTGAATCCAGCCATTGTGGTTTGGTAGACGGAGAGTTGGTCTGGCAAACAATGGCAGATCAAGAAAGATTAATATTTCTGGTTATCCTACAAATGAATATTTGAATATATCCAGTTTCAAAAGTCAACATATAAGATAAACATATTTGTTCTAGTTTGATGAAATAAAACTGCTCTGCTTTTTGCTTATTTTAAGATTTCTCCCCATTCTCATGTCAACTTTTTAAAAAAATTGGAGCCCAAAGGCTACTGAAGTTAATGGAAGTCTTTCTTACTATAAACGTATTAGACCATAGATCAAGTAAAGTTATATTTTGGGAGGGGTATTTTTAGGCAGTCTTTTAATTTTCTCTCCTTTTATTGTTTAGTGCAGACGATAGCTGAGGTTTATACCGTGAAACAGTTAAAGAAGAAAGCTTTGCAAAATGAGGGGAAACCAGAACTTTTCTATGGCATTATTTTTGCCTACATTTCTATGCTGAATATTGATACCGAAACTGCTAAAATAATAAGAAACAGATGGTAAGCATCTTAGTTAAGCTCTTCTTCCCTGTTCCAAGTCAGCTTGAAAACTGTTTTTGAAGGCTGTGTCCCTCTCACCCTTAGACCACTTGCCTCTTTTGCAGTTGTCTTATTTTGTGGTCATCCTAGAGGCACCTGGTTGGCCCCTGTATGAGCAGACTTGATGGGCCTTGGTCTGATCCAGCATGGCCTTTCTAATGTTCTTATGTTACCACAACAAAAAAGAAGGCAGAAAATCAATTAAATGGTGTCCACACTGAGGCATGTAGCTGTTCTCCTTTTCTTGCAGCGCCAGGTGTCACAATGTGGTCAATGAAACAACCAGCGGGTGCTCTCTCTGTAGCAGCTTTCCTTCCTCGTTGGACACGCCGGCCTTCCCAAGCTTTGCTTTACGAGTTGATGTGACCGACCACACAGGCACGCTCCCTTCCTGCAGCCTCTCGGACACGGTGGCCGAAGAAACTCTAGGCTGCATGGTGAGGAAGCAGCAATGGTTATAGAATCATAAGAGTTGGAAGGGACCACCAGGGTCATCTAGTCCAACCCCCTGGACAATGCAGGAAATTCACAACTGCCTCCCCCTCCACACCCCCAGTGACCCCTACTCCATGCCCAGAAGATGGCCAAGATGCCCTCCCTCTCATCGTCTGCCTAAGGTCATAGAATCAGCATTGCTGACAGATGGCCATCCAGCCTCTACTTAAAAACCTCCAGGGAAGCTCACCACCTCCCGAGGAATGCTTGTTCCACTGAGGAACCGCTCTGACTGTTAGGAAGTTCTTCCTAATGATGGAACTGTTGTTCCTTGGATTGTGTTGAGCTAGAAATACTAAGGATTCTTTTTCCTTGGTGCAACATGGGGCCTCTTCAGAGTATGGATGTTTTAATTTTTTTGGCAGCTGTTCTTGGAAATTTTAGCACCAGCAGAGTCATAGCTGCTTATAATGAAGCACTTGCCTACCAAAGCTCATCCTGATATGCGTTTGTTAGTCTTTACAGGGTGCATCTACTGCAGGCCCAACTGTGCTTTCTTGAACAGGGGTTGTATAGCAACCAGCAGGACTGATGTCCCAGTAAATGCATTAGGACTGGGCCAGTTCTGTTTATACAAAAACTGCCACTTGGATATTGACTTACTCATAAATGCAAATTATGTTTTTTTTCTAGTCACGCTTCACTCTTTTTCATTCTCTCCCCCCTAAGATTGGAGGGGGAAGCTAAGAGACAGAGCGGCTGCCGCTTGGTTCAGGGACAGCATTGCTTCCTGCTCATTGGTAGTCTGTCCTAGAGAACGCTGTTTCGTTTCAGACTAATTAAACTGCGGTTTCTTCACTTAGGCTCAGGAGTTCCTGGCTCTGACGGAGGCTCAAAAGACAGCATTAAAATGGCAACTTCTTCTGGAACGAAGTAAAATGTATTTCAAAGTAAGTACTCAATGCATATCTAAGAGAGCACTTTTTCCTGCAGGACATTCCCACTTCCATTTGAGATCTGCCGGGAAATCCAACTGGAGCAAGGCCTTTTCCCGTGGTAGCACCTTTACCACGGCACAGCTTCTCCTGTCAGCTGGCTTGCGCATTCTGTAAGTTGGTGAACTCCTGCAAATAATGTTCACAGAGGCAGTCCCGAGAACAAAAAGTCTGATGAAGCTTTTGTGGGAAAACTACCTCCATGAATCGAGAACTTCCAAGTCCCCCACAAAAGCCATTTGCAGAAGCTTCTTCTCCAAAATATTGTCGAAGGCTTTCACGGTCAGAGTTCATTGGTTCTTGTAGGTTATCCGGGCTGTAGGTTATCCAAGACCACGGTTACACAGCCCGGATAACCTACAAGAACTTCTTCTCCAACTTTGCAAGTTTTCTGTCACGTTATGCTAGCCATAGGAGTGAAACGGTGATCTCACCAGCTGACAGAATGTCTGTGCCGGCATTGTAAAATCCCATTATGTTAAGATAAGACTTTGCTGATTGTTTTAAATGTAGGATTCTGATGGTATCTTTTTAATTTTTTTGTACTATTTTCTTTCTTTACCAATCTTAAACGCACTTCCCTAGGTCACTCTGTCACCCAGTTCAAGGAGCGGACTGCGAGTGAGTCTGCTTTCTTGCAAACTAGCAGATCCTGTAGAGTCTAGTCTAAACTTGATTGGAAGTGGAAAAGAGGCTCTTCGCAATGCCGCCAAACAGCTAGAAGGACTTTAACAGGTTCATAGAATGCTCAAATTAAATGGTCAAAGGGGGGAAAGGGACATTTGCTGCCCCCCGCAGTAGGCTGAAATATATTAAAATGTTTAAAAGGCCTTCAGCCTTTGTATTGTTTCTTGTGTAAGACGTTTAAGGAGCTGTTTTGTCTTAATGCCTTTTCTCACAAGTTGTTCTTTCTGTTCACTTGAAGCCTTTTAAATAAGGAAGCAAAGTTTCATTGCATTTCAGAGAAATGTTCCCAAATGGACAATATAAGTTTTTTCTCTCTGTAAGAATGTGTTTTTTGTAAATGTCAATGTTTTCTATAAGCAGGGATATATGATAGTTGCCTTTTTTGGTAGTGTGTGCATGCAGTGCCTGATAAAAATTAGCCTTAATTTCATGTCTCCCCTCCTCACATCAGGCCACAAACTCACCTGCTGGCCTCGTGCTAGTCACTTTCTCCCCCCTTCCATCCCCCCATCAAATCTGTAGTACCTGATAATACTGACCTAGTTCACAGCTGCATTGTAAGGGTCACTGTGTCAATACAGGTGAAGTGCTTGGTCTACTATAAAAAATGCTTAGTTTGTTTTGTTTCAGAGTCAATAGGCGAATGATACTCTAAATTGTCTACACTTTATGATTATTATTATTATTATGAAGAGTTGGTTTTTATATGCCAACTTTCTCTACTTAAGGGAGAATCAAACCGGCTTACAGTCACCTTCCCTTCCCCACAACAGACACCCTGTGTGGCAGGTGGGGCTGAGAGCTGTGACTGGCCCAAGGTCACCCAGCTGGCTTTGTGTGTAAGAGTGGGGAAACAAATCCAGTTCACCAGATTAGCCTCCACCGCTCATGTGGAGGAGTGGGGAATGAAACCCAGATCAAAGTCCACTGCTCCAAACCACCATTCTTAACCACTACAGCATCATATTTAACTCCATGGCAAAGTGTTTTCCAGAACAAGTTCTGTCTTTTTTTTAAAATACAATTTAATGTAATTTTTCAAACAAATTCTCTGTTTAAGAAGGCATCTGGCGCAACAGAAAATAACAATCCCTTCATTGTGCGGATGTGTTTTTAAGAAAGGCCACAGTGATATTTGAGATTATTTGATTGAAACAGCAAAGTTCAGAAGTTTTTCTATCAGAGCTCTGTGAGCGGCCTAGAAAGGTCCGGCCGGGGTAGGGGGTGGGAGGGAAGCTCATCTCATCCCATCCCCCCAGCCTGTGTGGGGGTGAGAGAAAAGGCCTATCCTTGTGGGTTGCCATCAGGGCAGGAGCGTGGCCTTTTCAGTCCCACCGAGAAAGGATTGTGCCCTTTGTCTTCAAGCTGTAAAGTTCTCTCCCTGGAAAGGGGGTACCCCGCCAGTCATTCCTGCTCTTCCACTTTAAACCGCATGCTCAACAACCCCTGGATCCCAGCTTCTATTTCGTCGTCCCCTCGTACAGCCGAAACCCCTTTGGGGGTCCCGGTCAGTATGAGGTCCCCTTCCTCCAGCGTGATAATTTTGCTGATGTAGCTGATGATGTAGGGGACGGAGAAGATCATGGCAGACGTGTCCCCTTCCTGGCGCAACTCCCCGTTCACTTTTAGCCAGATCTTCAGTTGGTGGGGATCCGGGATTTTCTCCCTGGGCACAAAATCACTGACCGGACAAGAGGTGCTGAAGCCCTTGGCCAGCGTCCAGGGAAGCCCTTTCTTCTTGCACTGTTCTTGGGTGTCCCTGGCCGTCATGTCCAGGCAGAGGGCGTAGCCTGCCACGTAATCCATGGCCGCTTCCTCGGGGACCCCTCGCGCTCTCTTCCCGATCACCACCCCCAGTTCCACCTCGTGGTGCAGATTCTGGGAATAGTAGGGGCGGAGGATGGGAGAGCCTTCTCGGACGTAGGCGGAGGAGGGCTTGAGGAAGAAGACGGGCTCAGTGGGGACAGCTGACTTCATCTCTGCGGCGTGCTCCGCGTAATTCCGCCCCACGCAGACGATGTTCTTGCCCCACTCCCAGAATCTGGCCAGGGGCTTGGAAGAAGCCATCTTCCTCCTTCTGCAGTCGCGGGATGAACTCTGAACCGGGCAGCGAGGCTTTTCTGACAGCTATGGCTAGCCGGCAGGGACACGGTTTCTCCACGCCAATCCGGTTCTTCGCTTCTCAGCTGGCGGAGAAAAACAAACCAATGGCAGAGTTGTGAGGAGGCTTCTCAACACCAGCTGATCCTCCCCTCCAGGTTTCTTTTGCAACCTGAAATTCTATCCTGGTAGAGTCCCGTCCCCCTCTCCCCCTTCCCGAGTGTTGGCAAACGCAAAGATGTCTGTGCAATGATTCTGATTCTGTGTCGAGGTCCCTGACTTTGTGTCGAGGTCCACCCGGCGGAGGGCTACAGAAAAGCTCTCACCCCAAAATGGGGTGATCTTCACCCCCTGCCTATTGATCCAGCGTCAGGAGGGGGTGAAGCTGTTTCACTTTTAAGGCCATCGTAATAATTCTTAATGCTTATAAGTGCTCTGAGCATTGTGGAAGCATTTTTATGCCGTTTGGACAATAGTCCTGTAAGGTAGGCTGGTATCATGATGGAAAGGCCTCATGGGGAACAGCTGTCTTTGGCTGTGCGTAACCTTTGCAAGAAGGTGCTGGGGCAAAAGATGCCTGGGAGACTGACTCCCTAATGCCCAGAGGTGCCAACCAATTGGGGTTATATTGTGGGGAAGGGAATGGCCAAAAAGACCCTTCTTCATTATTATTTTGAACTTCTCAGGGCTGATTCCTGCGGGGAGAAACTTGGATGGCATTCCTGTTTTCTCTCCACTCCAGAGCATCCCTAAAGGGAGACACTCTGCACATGCTCTCAGCAAAGTTTTTAATCTGTCTGTCTGGAAGCCTCCCGGGGTGGGTGTGGTAGGGTGTCTGGTTGTATGTCACTAGGGTCCTCTGCAGCGGAACGGGGCCTAATTCTGAGCGAACAGCAAGGTACAGCAAGGCGCTCTGCACACTCTCAGAGGCATTCCTTTTTTTTTTTTTAAGTTGCTTTTTTTCAGAGCTGGCTGTCTGGGGCTCTGTTTCCTGAGACCATTTATGCACGGGAGGTTTTGCCTTGGATTTGCTGTGCTCTACATGCACATTTTCCCCCATCCAAATTCTCAAAACTCTGCAGGGGGGCTTAATTTTTTTTTTAGTTTACAGAATTAGGATGGGGAAAATGTGCTGGAGAGCCAGCGTGGCGTAGTGGTTAAGAACGGTGGTTTGGAGTGGTGGACTCTGATCTGGAGAACGGGGTTTGATTCCCCACTCGTACACACGAAGCCAGCTGGGTGACCTTGGGCAAGTCACACTCAGACGCACCTACCTCGTAGGGTGTCTGTTGTGGGGAGGGGGAGAAAAGGTGATTGTAAGCCGGTTTGATTCTGCCTTAAGTGGCAGAGAAAGTTGGCATATAAAAACCAACTCTTCTTCTGCATGTAGACAGCGGCAAATCCAAAGCTAAATCTCTTGGCCATTTTTGCATGGTCAATTTGGATGCTTGCTCAAAAGCTCTCTTTTAAAATGTGACTTTAAAAAAATGCCTTTTCATGGTCCCCACGCAAAAAGAAGCTCCACTCCCCACCCCCACTCGCCTGCTGCTTTGTTCCTGTTTGAGTAGCCATTCGCATGTGCATAGCTAACGCGCCTCTGTTGTTCTGCACGGTTCCTTGAGGGGGATTCTTAACACCAAAGGTCGGGTTTAAATGGGCTCTTTGGTCATGCGAAGCAGGTCAGCGCCGGCTTCGCAGTCACTTCCCTGGTTCAGCGTGCAAAATTAAAAAAAAAAAAATTAACAAACCACCCTATGCGGGTAATTCAGTCTGGGACGCGCCGCTAATTGTGTGTGTGTGTGTGTGTTAAGTGCCGTCAAGTCGCTTCCGACTCATGGCGACCCTATGAATGAAAGTCCTCCCAAATGTCCTAACTACCATGCAATTACCATGCAGAAACGAGCTTTGCTTCGGGAAGCCCCCGCAGCAGCAGCAGCAGCAGCAGCAGCGCGAGAGGCCGCCGGGGCTGTCTGCCAAAGTCTGGGGCGGAAGGAAGGTGGGAGGGGGTCCGGGGGCGCGCGCGTGGCGCGCATCTGTGCCTCTCCCTGTCCCTGCGCGGTCCCGCCTCCGCCGGGCGCGGAGAGGCCGGTCCCGCGTGCCGGGGAAGCGATTGGCTGGCGGGGCGGGGCAGGGCGGAGGGGCCGGATCCGCCCGCGACCAAACAGAACGCCCGGCTGGCGGTTGTGTAAGCCCCGGGACGACGCCGCCGCCGCCGCCTCGGACCATGGTCTACGCGGGAGGAGGAGGAGGAGGAGGCAGGCTGGGCGCCGCGCTGCTCTTCCTGGGCCTGCGCTCGGGTGAGTGCGCGCTTTCGGCCCTTGGGCCCCCGAGAGCCCCTTGGCACGAGCCAGGCGCGCCTGGCGCGGGGCCACCCTGCCCGGGAGATTTGCAGCGGCGCAGCGGGGCGTCCCGGGACGGGCAGGGCCGCTTTGCAGAACCCTTGGCCAATGCGGCACCCGGCACTGCCCAAAGTAACTGGGGTGGGTGAGTGGGCGGACCAGGCTAGGACGCGTCTGAGCGTGCAGACACGCATCAGAGCGGACCGACTTCCGCGTTTTGGCCCCTCTTCCTTTCCCCTGTTGTTCTGGAAATTATAAGACCGCGCGCCCAGCAGGCTCGAGTCGCTTCTGCGTCGCAAAGGATATTCCTGATTCGATTTCCCCCCTATATTATTAACATTTAATATTTCTGATTTGTAATCTTTTTTTCCCCCTCCCCTTTGGATCCCCCTCCCTCTTCTGGCCAGAGGAACACAAAATTTCTGATGCCTCCCTTTCCTTTCCTGCTCTGGGATCTTTCGCTTTCACCTTGGCCTGCTGGCTGGTGTCTGGAGACCCCCCACTGCTTCCCTGGCGCTGGCCAGCTGTGACGCAGGAGCCAGCTGTGGGTGTCCCCGCCCATCACTGCCTCTAGAGCAGAGCAGGGAGGTGTCCCAACCTGGGCAGCGGGGGGGGGGGGGAAGCCTCTCCCTCCCCGTATCTCCTTGTAGGCCTGGAGATAAGCGTTGGCACAACTGTTCCCTGAAAGCGGATGAGTGGGTGGAGATGGTTGGCCCAGCTGGGCAACCCTGCACAGCTGGGTCAGGGAGGCGGCGAGCACGGAAACAGGCTGTGGGCCAACGTTGCCTGCAAGGTTTTACAGCTGTCAAACTCTGCCCCTTGACGTTGCACCAGGAAGTGATGTCGCTTGAGGTTCATGGCACTCAACAGATGTTTTAGGTGACCCTTCTGGCTGGGATGTGGCCCCTTAGGTGCAAAGTTATGTGTTATGGGATGGGCTGTGGCTCAGTGGTAGAGCCTCTGCTTGGCATGCAGAAGGTGCCAGATTCAATCCCCGGCATCTCCAGTTAAAGGGACCAGGTGATGTGAAAGACCTCTGCCGGAGACCCTGGAGAGCCGCTGCCGGTCTGAGTAGACAATACTGACTTTGATGGACCGAGTGGGGTCTGATTCAGTAGAAGGCAGCTTCATGTGTTCAAGATCCTTTCGGGATTCTTAGCAAAGGATGACAGCTAACCATTAGTGGAGCGTTGTTGTTTTTTAGTTTCGCGAGGTATCAATGCGCACGTTACAACGATCCTGCAAGGGAGGTTGCTCTCTTTCCTGTTAGCACAGATTGGACCTGAAGCTGAGAAGGGAGTGTCACTTTCCCAAGGTCAGACGGTGGGAGTAGGAATCGAACCCCTGGAGCCAGGAAGTCCCTGGTTCACATTTTGCGACCACAATCTCTCTAGGAAGCTGCTTTTTGTGTTTCAGAATCCTCCTGTACAATGGGGATAACTATTTATTTTGGTTGGATTGTTTATTAGCTGCCTTTCTTCTAGGTGGCTGCAAGCCTAGATAAAATACATCAACAGAAGAAGGAAAATTAAAAATCACAATTGGGGGCTGCTAGTAAACTTAACCAGATGCGGTCTTCCATAAAACACTGCTGTCATACCTTTCAAGTATAATATCGGGGCCACTGCGAGCATGCGTGGTGTGCTTTGCGCAGTGTCCTCTGTTGGTAGTGGGTATGTTTCCCCCCACATTTAAAGATTCCTCCCCAAAATGTCTGTGGGATCAGGAAAGAGTCCTTTTGTGCGCATTAAATGCAACCAGGGAAGCACCCCTGGAGGGATAGGGAGGGAGGGGTGAGCGCACGCACAGCTTGGGCGAGAAACAGGTTCTCCGGCTTGGAGCGGCACCTCTGTCAGCAGAGCGCCACCGCGGACGGGGGTTTACTCCTCTGTGATTCAGCACATTTTGGCCCGCAGCGCAGAGGTGGGAGACTTGGCTGGGTGCGGAGACCTCGTATGGCTTATAGCACAGAGTCCTGACACAGCCTTTGCTTCTGCGTTGGGCTGGCCCTTCCTTCAGACCTCGCCTGATTCTTGCATTTCCTGCTGCTTAGTCGTATTCTGCACCTTCCGTACAGGTGACAGTTGAACCGTCGCTGGTCCCAAAATTCTCTGCTATAGCTCTAAGGAAGGTTCCGGCACAGACTCCAGGGTGTAAGGGCTACTCTGCCATCCCCAGTTTGGCCGCTGGGACTCAACTGGGTGCTTTCCCCTGGGCTAAACGTGCTGCCGTTTTTTTCCATCTGTCCTCCGAAGGTCTGCCACAGTTTCGGGCCGGCTTCCTCCATACGGGATTTGAGGGAAGGCCGTCTAAGGTGGTTTCGCAGGCCAACATGAAGGTGGAGATCCTCCCAGCGCTCACGGACAACTACATGTACCTCATCATCGATGAGGATACCAAGCAAGCCGCCATCGTTGATCCGGTGCAGCCCCAGAAGGTATGGGAAGAGGGTCACCTCTGCTTTGCAGGTTCAATTCCCAGCAATCTCCAGTTGAAAGGACAGGGCAGTACGTGATGTGAAAGACCTCTCCGCCTGAGACCCTGGAGAGCTGCTGCCAGTCTGAGTAGACAATACTGATCGGAGGGGCTGCGGCTCAGTGGTAGAGACTCTGCTTGGCATGCAGAAGGTCCCAGGTTCAATCCCCGGCATCTCCAGTTAAAGGGACTAGGCAAGGAGGTGATGTGAAAGACTCTTCTCTGCCTGAGACCCTGGAGAGCCGCTGCCGGTCTGAGTAGACAATACTGATCTTAATAACCAAGGGTCTGATTCAGTATAAGGCCACTTTATGAGTATCCTCTATGATTGGTTGGTTGATGACTACAAAGCAATTCTAAAAAATGCCAGATAATCTGCAGTGGTATAAAAAATCTTTATAAGTGTAATATGTCATGCAGTCACCAGTGTAAGATAGGCAGGTGACATTTGTTTGTGAGATACTACGTCTTTTACCTGTAACCGTTTTTTTTGGTTGTTGTTTTCTTGGATGCTGCCAAAGTGTGGAAAGTTGATATTAATGTGACCAGTTCTAACTCACAAAGTGGGGTCGCTTCCTTTGGTGCAAATGACCTCTGAAGTTCGCTAGGAATGGTGGGAATTAAAAATCACAAGGGGAGGCTGTGGTTCAGTGGTAGAGCATCTGCTCGGCACGCAGAAGCTCCCAGGTTCAATCCTCGGCATCTCCAGTTAGGGATCAGGTAGCAGGTGATGGGAAAGATCTCTGCCTGAGACCCTGGAGAGCAACTGCCAGTCGGAGTAGATAGTACTGACCTTGATGGACCAAGTCTAAGGCAGTGTCACATGTTCATCTGATTGCCGTACCTACTTGCCACAAACAGGGTTGTCCAGAAGGCATTGTTCAAACCAAGGAATGTTCTCAGGTCACGCCTGTGCCAAATGACCAGTTGGGCTTCTTGTGTGGTTATACGTGCCCATTTATGAGTTATGCTTGTTTCCCCAGAGAAGAACTAAAAGGAATTTAATTGCAGCTGAACAACGTGTAAGCATTCATAATGCCCTCTCTTCCTGTCTCTACAGGTTCTGGATGCGGTCAGAAAACACGGGGCGAAGCTCACTACGGTTCTGACTACCCATCACCACTGGTAACCTTTTTTTTTTTTGTCACATGCTTTCTTGTGGCTCTCCCACCCCCCAACCCTTCTAATCTGCCATAAATTACCACAACTAGCAACAGAGGTCAAGCGTACCCACTTTTCTTTTGGGGTGACTGGGGGACACGTCTGCAGTGCCGGTTTTACCTAGTTTTATATCTGTTCTACCATCTATCCGAGGACCCCTGAGAATCTGGGGTTTGGTGTAGGAAAAGGAAGTTCAAATAAAACACTGTCTGTGCCTTTGTAAGGAAGGATTGCCCCCCCCCCCCCCGCATGCTCACGACTGTTTGGAATGAGCTGTGGTTATGAACCAGCTTGAATTTAGTTTCAAAACGAGCTTGAACTTGTGGGCATCTTGGCGGCCAGGGTCTGACCGATCACTGTTCACAGTGGGATTTCCCCATCTGCATGGCACTTGCTTGCCTCGCAGAGGAAACTTGAGGACTGGGGTAGAAGGTAAATTTAGAAATAAAACGGGCGATGCCCGGGGAGTCCTTGAGCGGACAATCGTGGGCTTCGTCAGCGAACCACCTCTTGTGTGTTTTCATCGTCTCCAAAGTCTGCCGTTTTGACCTTCCAGGGACCACGCTGGTGGCAATGAGAAACTGGTAAAGATGGCGCCAGGGTTACAAGTGTACGGGGGAGATAGCAGGGTTGGAGCCCTCAACCAGAGAGTCTCTCATCTAATGTCGTTTCAGGTAAAAAGGGGGAACCCGCGTGCGGCCAGACACTCTGTGAGACTGACGTTCTACCCCAGCGCTGAGGGCGTGCGAGGGCCCTGCACGTGGCCACCATTGTGTCGTGGTTTTTTCCCTTTGCACACGGGGCCCCCGCTGGCTTTGGAACGGCTTTGTGGTCCGTTTATTTAAGCGTGCAACTGGGGAGGGACCCAGTTTTGTTGCAGCTGCCCAAAATGGCTCCTTGCATCGAACGAGTCGAGGGGGGGCTGTTTGCTGCAAACGTGGAGCTGCTGCGGGACGATTGGGGGGGCGGGAGGCGTGGGTCCAGTTCTCTGTCTGAAGCTGGCCTTTGGCAGTCTGTCGTGCACCAAAATCACTAAAAAGGTCCTGGAGAGTCCAAACGTTTCTAGACTCTGGTTTTCTTCTCTTGGCCTGCGAAGTTCCCTCCTGCAGATGAGCCCATATGTTTGGATGAAAGATACCGCATCTGTTGATGCAACCCTCTCTTGACCTCTCCGCCGACAGCCATCCGAGGAAGCCGTGGGCACCTTATGCCAAAATTGCGCTCTCGGCAACAGGCTGACATGTTAATTGACCCACATGCACACAGCCGCTAAAGTGGATGTGGGATAATATCTCCAACAAGATCCATCTCTTTTTCTATGTTTGGTTTCAGTGCTGCTGCATGCAAGCTTCTGAGTTCTATGGGTCTCTTCAGCTAGCATGATGGATGCTTATTGTCCTTTCCTGGGGGGAATAAGGATTGTGCTTCAGAGGGTGGCAAAGCTTCAGGGTCTCAAAGTCCCAGATCCCCAAGAGATTGGTCTTCTCCGTGTTGCCCAATTGGGGAGTGCCCTACACTCTTTGAAACCAACTGCTAGCACCTTTTAATTGTTTTTGCACATGTGAACGGGTGGCTTTTTAGAATTGAAAGAAGATTTGGTCTTGCTGAGTGCGTTTTATGTAATGCCCAAAAAAACCATGTATGCATGTTAAGCGCTGTCAAAGTCACTTTTGACTTATGGCGACCTATGAATTAATGTCCTCCAAAGCGTCCTATCAACAGCCTTGCCTAGGTCTTGCAAACTCCGGCCTTGTCCATGGCTTCCTTTATAGAGTCAATCCATCTCGTGCCGGGCCTTCCTCTTCTCCTCTCTTCTTTTCCTGCTGCTTTCAACTTTTCCTAGCATTATTGTCTTTTCCAGTGAGTCACTGGGGCCCTTCTCTCTGTCCTAGGTGGGCTCCCTCAACGTGAAATGCCTGTCCACCCCCTGCCACACATCTGGACACATCTGCTATCTCGTGACCACGCCCAACAGCTCGGAGGCCCCCGCTGTGTTCACAGGTGAGGCGTCGGGTGGGATTCTGCACACCCTGGCTTCACAGCGGCTTGCTGTGGGCCAGAGGGTCCCAGCCCCTTCCTCTGCCTTGCCCTCCCTGGTGTGAAGCGACATCTAGTGAGCTCTGCTCTCTCTCTCTCTGTCTCCCAGGGGACACCCTCTTCGTGGCCGGCTGTGGGAAGTTCTTTGAAGGGACCCCTGAGGAAATGTACAGGGCCTTGATTGACATCTTGGGACGCCTCCCGCCTGAAACGGTACCACGCCGGCTCTCTCTTTTTGGGTGTGTGTGTGTGTGTGTGTGTGGGACAGTACCTATAGGACAGTAAGAGGTGCTGTGGCTCAGTGGCAGAGCCTCTGCTTGGACACGCAGAAGGTCCCAGGTTCAGCCCAAAGTTCTTTATGGTTTATTGATAAAACTTAGTCACCACGTCAAGTGGTTGACGATATCCAGATGTCAAAAGGGCCAAAAATGCTTTTGTAAAAGATTTTAAAAAATTAAAAACACAAACAAACCCTGATCTATCCAATCTAGGTACCAAAATTATAAAAGTTGAGGATTTTTTGGGGTGAAATCTTCAGTTGCAATAAAAGCCTGAAGCTGGGAACACAGAGTCAGCCACAGAGTGTTCCTGGTGGCCAGGCTCAGGAAGCATGCCCCATAGCTTTGACACCCCCACCTCAGAAGGCCAGGCCCCACATTTCATGTGACTTTATTTAAAACGTTGATGTGCCACCTCTTCAGGGGCCCTTCTGGGCCTCGGCCTGTTCGCCAGACCTCCCTCCTTGATGCCACCCAGAGCGGAGGCTCCTCCGCAGATGCTGGGGGTGGGGGCAAGCGTGGGCATCTGGCGACCACTGAGGGTAGTTCAGCTTGGGGAGGATAGACCTCAGGTCTCAGGTGACCCCTCTCTTAATCTCAGGTGTTCTGTTTCCCAGAATGAGGCAGGAATGGCCGTCTTGTAACTTCAGGGCGGGGGGGGGGGGTCTGTGATTCTTGCTCTCTCTGTGTCCCTCACCCTCCCTCAAATTTCCTCCCTAGAAAGTCTACTGTGGTCACGAATATACCATCAACAACCTGAAATTTGCCCGGCACGTGGAACCCACCAACAGGGCCATCCAGCAGAAGCTGTCTTGGGCAAAGGTGAGTGGGATGGTCCGTCTGCTTCCTTGGGAGGGTTTAAGGGAATTGACCCTCAGCTTGGTGGGGCTGGTCTCCTTCCCCTTGATCGCCACACCTCTGTTTAGCATTCACCTGGGCAAGTGGTCCTTCTCTGCTGGGCACTCGTACGTGACTCTGTAGCCCAAACTAGTACTTCAGTCTGTGAATCTGGCATTTATCCCAAGGCTTTTTTGGAGAGGGCCGTACTCTTGGTCCATGGGGTGGGGGAGGGTATCGCACAGCAGAATCCTAAGCGCAAGAGGGAAATAATTGCCCTACCTGTAGTTGAAATATCTTTTTAAGATACGAGACTTAATTTCAAGATAATTTTAGCATGGGCCCGAAGGTGAATGCTGCTGTGGGTGCCTTCCCGTGTGTTCAGGGGGCTGTGGAAGACCCCTTGGGACCCTCTCTCGGGACCCAAAGCACTTTTTTGACCTCCGCTTTTGTCAATCCCATAGGGCAAATACGACAGTGGCGAGCCCACCATCCCCTCAACCATAGGAGAGGAGTTCACCTACAACCCGTTCATGAGAGTGAGGTGATTGGCTTCTTCTTTCTAGCGGGGAGCTCCGGATGGCGAGGGGAATGGTTGGGTGAGGGGCTTCTGCTTTTGGGGTGTCTGATTGTTGACCGATTGTCTGAAAGAGAGAAGAGGCTTGGGATATCCCTGGAGGACCCCAGCTCTTTTCCAGCAGCTGTTGCTGAGCGGTTAGGTTGTTGGACAAGACCTGGAGAGACGCTTGGTCGAATCCCCTCTGGTCCATCAGAGTTTCCCGAGGGACCTTGGTCCAGTCGCAGTCTCTCTTCTTTGGCCTACCGCACAGGGTGGTCGGGAGGATAAAATATGAAAGGGGATCCAGGTTCCTGTGAGGATTCCCAACCTTCCTGTGCAAACTCCATAAAATCAAAATATTGTCGAAGGCTTTCACGGTCAGAGTTCATTGGTTCTTGTAGGTTATCCGGGCTGTGTAACCATGGTCTTGGAAAGACCACGGTTACACAGCCCGGATAACCTACAAGATCCATAAAATCACTTGCTCAGACTGTCATGCAGAAACAAGGAACTTTATTGGAAGCTTCAGGTAGTACAGGCCTTACACTGGTAAAGTTGCAAGTGAATACAGATTCACAAAGACAGAATTATAACCCCTACAGGGAAGCAGATGTTAAACGTATGTTATGGGAATCTACGAGATAATTGTGCATGGTACAAAACATCAAAGAACTCAGAGCTTGTTAGTACTATCTACCCACCAAGGCCATAGTTGGTGGAAGGGAGTCAGTGAGAGCAAGGGAGGGACGTGGGAAGAGGGAAGAGACATTCCAACCTGGGGCCTGTCAGACGCTGCGCCTGAACCAAGGAAAGGCAAGAGGCCTGGACTGCTTTTATGAGTCCAGGGAGGGGGGGGAAAACATACAAGGCAAAGGCCTTACCCAAGGCAAGGCGTACAGACCCTCACAGTTCCCTTCTCTGAGCTCCCTAGGTTCTCGTTCTCTCTCTCTCTCTCTCTTTCTCTCTCTCAACAAAAATATTTTCGGGTAGGGTATGAGCTTTCGTGAGCCACAGCTCACGTCTTCAGATCACTTCTTCAGGCATTGTGTCATCATTGTGTCCGGTGTCACCAGGGGGGCCCACATTTTGGATCTTATCCGAAGTGAGCAAGCATCATGACAGTGGAAAGAAAAGCCTTGCCGAGCCAGAGGCAAAAAGGCCTAGATAACCCAGAGTGATAATTTCCCACTGCAGCCACTGACAGACATCTCCCTTTCCTCGAACTTTTCTAATTATAAAGGCAGTGAGATGACAAGCCATAATGAACGTTATGGTGCCGAATCGTCATCAGTCTGTCTTCACGGTGCTTGCTTGTAGTACACAGTAGTCTTAATGGTGTGTGTGTGTGTATAACTACATTTTGGGGCGTGGTTGGGCGGGTGCACAAGCATGCTTCGAATCTGGCACAACCTTCTCTGGAAACATGATTATGGGAAGTGCTCGGGATGCAATTGCCTCCCCTGCTTGAGTTTCAGTGACCCGTGCAATCGGTCTTTGTTTTCCCTTCCCCCTTCTTCCAGAGAGGCAACGGTGCAGCAGCACGCCCGGGAAACGGACCCCATCCGGACGATGGGAGCGATCCGGAAGGAGAAAGACAGCTTCCGAGTGCCCAAAGAGTGAATTCGTGACCCCCACCCCCGCTGCAGCTCTGGAAAAATAATACATATATTAATTTAGTTATGGGAGGTCAATTTCTATGTTCTGTTTAAGATTGTTGACATTTAGGAAATATTTTAATTTTGTCTTTAAGAGGAAAAAAAAACTCAAGGCACTTTGTGGTGGGTTGGAGATGTTCTATCAGCTGTTTAAAAGATGTTGAAGTCTGCCTAATCTTCTGTCCCTGGGATTTTAACCGGTATGTAGCAAGAACTTTGTGTGGTTTTCCCCCTCCCTTTTAAAAGCACGGATGAATTCTGGATGGGGGCCCCCAGCCATTGATGTTCTGTAGTGGGGCAAAATTTGGATTGACTCAGGATGTGGTGGATTTCGCCTTCTTATTGAATGCAGAATGCAGCTCTAGGTGTTCTTTTCTTGTTTCTTTCTTTGCAAGAAAGCCCAACACCTGTGTGGCTTGGAACAAACCCTTCTGATGTGGTCCCTTGTGGTGCAGTCCTTGGCTGTATAACTTTGTGTGTGGGTGGTCCTGCTTTCAACAACTCCAAGGGTTTTTTTGGGGGGGTGGGGGGAAGTGAGTCTTTGTCGCTTTGTAGTGAAAGCTTCTCGGACAACCACCTTGAATGAACACACCCGATACCTTGAGCGTGCAAATGCTCATTGGCTTCCCCCAGGAAACAACCAAAATAGCGCTTCTTGGGGCTGTAGAGACTGTTCAGCTGTACAGATCCTTCCAGCTCTCATCCCCTTTGGAAAAGGGCTAGAACCCACTGGCTGGGCCGCTTATTTTTAAAGGTTTCTGTGCGCTTTAAACTACCCCTGTATGCACGGCCAGCATGGATGAGTCCCCCTTGTTCCCTGTTGCACCCAAAACGTTATGTATATAATCTCTTTTAGATGAGCTCAGGCGAAGTGGCCGTGAGGGTTTGGGGTGGGCCTTAAGACGTTGGTGGGCCCCCCTCCCAAAGAAGCCCGGGATGAGGAGGCTGGGTGTTTGGTCTTGCCTCCTCCTGCTGTCACCCCCGGACCGCCCTCGGGGAAGCTACGAAGGGTCCGGGAAAGGCTTGGAGCCTGGACCCCCCCCCAGCCCCATGCGTGGGAGTAGTGGTGTTCAAATACCAATGGCGTCCCGATGCCGTAGCCATTTTGTCTTGGATTGAGAGCAGCTGCCCCCTTGATATATGTCCTTCCAAGTCCAAAGGGGTGGGGCAGGTGGGGCTGCTTGGCCCTTTGAGGTCCTCTTAAAGGAAGAGGTTGGGGTTGTGGGGGGGGTTGAGCTTCTACCTGCATCAGACTGGGAGTGCAGGCAGGAGAAGGTCATGTCTGACCTGTAGGAAACAGCACTGCAGGGAAAGAGGTTCAGAATTCCCCAAGGTGGGGGGAAAGGTTTCCAGTAACCCCCCCCCCACACACAAACACTTGTCACTTGATAGGATACCAGCCAGAATTTTGCCACAAGTCCTGCACTCGGCATTGAGGCAGGGTAGCCCTGTGAACCTGGCCAGAGTGGGAGGAGAGACCACATCTGTGAGATGTTGAAAGGAATGGGCTGTAACCCCCCCACAAGGGGGTGTGGCAGGTGGCAACCTGAAATCGGTGTTGGGAGCCGGTTGAAACAAGACCTCTGTTCTCAATAAACGTATCTTGCACTTCAGTTTGGGTTTGTCATTTAGCTCAAAGCAAGGTCTCCTCCAGAAAAAAGGCTGCTCCCCTGTGAAGAACCTCCGCTACAGACTTGCTTTGGGTGTCTGCTCCTCCTAAGGGAGCCCTGGGATGGGATGGGATGCTGTTTGGGTGATGTTCTTTGGGTACCTTCTGTGCCCCCACCGATGGGAAACTGCCTGCCCCGGCACCCACTGCCAGGCCTGGGGCCACCCTTAGCAAGACATCGCAGCTGCCGGCTGTGCTGGGGACCCCAAGGGGGGCGGGGGAGGGCATTTCCTGGAGTGATTCCCTCCCTTTTTGAAACTCTGGGGAACTCTCTGGGGAGACCAGCATCAGCATCTAGGGGGAAGAGTCTTTGGTGGTGGTGGGGAACATGGAGAATGTGGAGGCACACACACCCCACCTGCTGTGGGCATCTCTTTGAACCAGATGCTTTGATGGGCCCCTGGTTCCAGCCAGAACTGGTGGTTCAGCCGGTGACCAGAGCAAGCCCCCACCCCCTCGAGAAGGCCCCCACCACCTGTGCCAGTTTATAAAGTGCCCCCAGGACTCTTTGTTTTTCAGATGGGGACTACTAGACTTAACTGCCTGTTTGGAAGTTGGCTCTACCCGCAAAAACTCAAGGCCGCATCTCCTGCCCTTAGCCATGGCAGTTTCTTCATTTCACCACCAAATGGCAGCATCTTCTTTCCCTGTCTTAGCCCAGGACGCCACTCAGAGGCAGGGAAGTCGGGGTTGCAGCCTTTTCCCTTGCCTCTTTGGCCATGAATGTCCCCTGGGAGCTCTCAGAGGCACTGCTGTGCCAAAGAGGCAAGGAAAAGGGCTGCAACCCCGACTTCCGGTCCCTGCCGACAGCAGCACCGACTGGCCAAGAAGTCCCCTTGGGAGAATAAGCAGTCGGTGCTGCTGTCGGCAGGGACCGGAAGTCGGGGTTGCAGCCCTTTTCCTTCCTCTTTGGCCAAGAAGTCTCCTTGGGAGAATAAGCAAAGAGGAAGGAAAAGGGCTGCAACCCCGACTTCCGGTCCCTGCCGACAGCAGCACCGACTGCTTATTCTCCCAAGGGGACTTCTTGGCCAAAGAGGAAGGAAAAGGGCTGCAACCCCGACTTCCGGTCCCTGCTGACAGCAGCACCGACTGCTTATTCTCCCAAGGGGACTTCTTGGCCAAAGAGGCAAGGAAAAGGGCTGCAACCCCGACTTCCGGTCCCTGCTGACAGCAGCACCGACTGCTTATTCTCCCAAGGGGACTTCTTGGCCAAAGAGGAAGGAAAAGGGCTGCAACCCCGACTTCCGGTCCCTGCCGACAGCAGCACCGACTGCTTATTCTCCCAAGGGGACTTCTTGGCCAAAGAGGCAAGGAAAAGGGCTGCAACCCCGACTTCCGGTCCCTGCCGACAGCAGCACCGACTGCTTATTCTCCCAAGGGGACTTCTTGGCCAAAGAGGAAGGAAAAGGGCTGCAACCCCGACTTCCGGTCCCTGCCGACAGCAGCACCGACTGCCTATTCTCCCAAGGGGACTTCTTGGCCAAAGAGGCAAGGAAAAGGGCTGCAACCCCGACTTCCGGTCCCTGCCGACAGCAGCACCGACTGCTTATTCTCCCAAGGGGACTTCTTGGCCAAAGAGGCAAGGAAAAGGGCTGCAACCCCGACTTCCGGTCCCTGCCGACAGCAGCACCGACTGCTTATTCTCCCAAGGGGACTTCTTGGCCAAAGAGGAAGGAAAAGGGCTGCAACCCCGACTTCCGGTCCCTGCCGACAGCAGCACCGACTGCCTATTCTCCCAAGGGGACTTCTTGGCCAAAGAGGCAAGGAAAAGGGCTGCAACCCCGACTTCCGGTCCCTGCCGACAGCAGCACCGACTGCTTATTCTCCCAAGGGGACTTCTTGGCCAAAGAGGCAAGGAAAAGGGCTGCAACCCCGACTTCCGGTCCCTGCCGACAGCAGCACCGACTGCTTATTCTCCCAAGGGGACTTCTTGGCCAAAGAGGCAAGGAAAAGGGCTGCAACCCCGACTTCCGGTCCCTGCCGACAGCAGCACCGACTGCTTATTCTCCCAAGGGGACTTCTTGGCCAAAGAGGCAAGGAAAAGGGCTGCAACCCCGACTTCCGGTCCCTGCCGACAGCAGCACCGACTGCTTATTCTCCCAAGGGGACTTCTTGGCCAAAGAGGCAAGGAAAAGGGCTGCAACCCCGACTTCCGGTCCCTGCCGACAGCAGCACCGACTGCCTATTCTCCCAAGGGGACTTCTTGGCCAAAGAGGCAAGGAAAAGGGCTGCAACCCCGACTTCCGGTCCCCGCTCCAGATTGGCAGGGGAAAGTCCGCGCACCGTTGCCATGGAAACTGGTTGTGCGCGCGCACGAACAGCCTCGGCTGCTCAGAGCTCAGAAAAAAGAAAAGAAAAAGAAATCCCGGGCAGGAGATGCCGCCGCCTTGTGGCGCCATCGAGGAACTGCGCGGCCCAGCCGGGGAGCCAATTAATCCACTGCGCAGGCGCCTGAGCCGTGGAGGGGAGGGTGCTGCCCTCGCGCGGCCACATTGAAGCACTGCAGCGGAGAGACCACGTGACCCCCATAGGCTCAGCTGTCCGTCCAGGATCCCCGGGGAAATTCTAGACCAGGCAGGGGAAGTGGCCCGGGCCTCTCTGCGTCCACCCTCTGGCCAAGTGGCCACGTGAAGGGGGGGGTCGGAGGAAGGGGGTCGCTGGGGGGGGGCTCGGAGGTGCCGCGGCCAGGTCGGTGGCCTTGGAAAGACGTCACCCAGGTTTTGCACCCGCAGCCTGGGATTGGCCCTCCCCTTCCCGGGGAAGCACGAGGTAGGGTTGCCAACCTCCAGGTGGTGGTTGGAGATCTCCCTCTATTACAACTGATCTCCAGCCGATAGGGATCAGTTCACCTGGAGAAAAATGGGCGCTTTGGCCATTGGACTCTATAGCATTGAAGTCCTTCCCCTCTCCAAACCCCGCCCTCCACTCCCAAAATCTCCAAGTATTTCCCAACCCAGAGCTGGCAACCCTAGCACGAGGGCAGGCAGAATTTGGGGGGGGGGAGCGGCTAAATTTCCCCAGCCCAGCCGTTCCCTCACACCCTGTGAGGGAGGTAGGGCTGAGAGAGCTCAAAGAGAGCTGTGACTAGCCCAAGGTCACCCAGCTGACTTCTTGTGGAGTGGGGAAACCAACCCGGTTCACCAGATTAGCCTCAGCCGCTCATGGGGAGGAACCCGGTTCTCCAGACCAGAGTCCACCTCTCCAAACCACCACACACTGGCTACTTAGCAACCCTAGGCAAACCCACCCCCAGTATTTTTCCCCATTCTGGAATTTACAAATTCAACCTCCACAAAAGTCACAGGGGAAAAAACATGTTTTTCCACCTGCAGATATACTTGAAGGTTATTTTCACATTACACATAACACATGCATTTTTCTTTGGCCTGCAAGATGTTTTGCTTCTCTTAATTGCCCCTTAAGGTTCAGGAGAGAGGAAACAGGGATGCAGACCTGACCCCCAAGAGTGATTCTTCTACTCACCCATAGGACATGGGGCTGAATGATGGGAGAGGCCCACCTGTGGACTGGATCTGCTTGCCTTTTGAATCTCCCGGGCTTTCCCTTTTGCGCAGCAGCCCTTTCTGGCCAGGCGGTCAATCGGCTGCCCCAGCCGATGGAGGCAGAGTTTGGGCAGCTGCTCTTCCGCCTCCTCCCACCTTCTGAGGGTCAGACAGCAGAAGCTTTCGATCAGTAGTTATGAGGCTCCACCAAGTTTTCAAAGGCCCGAGCAAGGACATGAACGATTCACAGGGGCACCATGACAGGGCATAAAAGTACAAAGCCACAGCCGTTCCCAAACTGCCCCCCCCCCATCCATCCAAAAGGCTTCACTACCAGGGGGCATTTGACCTAGTCATACCCCCCCGGGAGGATCCTACCACCCCCCCAATGCTGGAGAACAACGGGATGGGGCTGTTTGCTTTGCATCAGGCCGCCTTTCCGAGCCCACCAGAGTTTTCCCACAGAAACGGCCGCCCCACTCAATGCGATCTTGCCCCTTCGATCCGCCATCGCCTGCCCTGGGCTCGCCGGTGCTGAAAATCTCTCACATGGATGGCAGTTTATTGAAAATTGGTGTTTCTTTTTATTGTAATCCAAAAGTAACAGAACAGGGGCTGAAATGCATTCTGCAAGTCCTCTGGGCTGGCATTCCAGAACCCGATACCAGCCGTCTCCTTTTTTTTTTCCTGACAGGCAAATTTTAAAAAATTTAATGTGAAAGTCTTCACAGTACAGTAAACTCCACCCAAACTAACTTAACGGTGGTCAAAAGTAAGATGCCCCAGCCAAAAAAAAAAAAAAAACCAAAACAATCAAATCAAACAAAGCCCTCCCCCCACAAGACCCCCTCCCCGCCCCCTTCCCTGATGACATGGTCACAAGTCACGAGTCTGTACAAAATGTTCTCTTTATAAAGCTCGGATGTAAAAATCCACTCCAGCAGCAATCGGTAAGTGCAGCCCGGGCCCCACCCAGGGGGGCGCGTTATTTACAGGGCTCTGGGGGGGCCCCCCCTCAGAGGCTCACGGCAGCAGGCTTGGCTTTTTGGTCCTCCCTCTCCTTCTCCTTCTCCTTGTCTTTGCTCTTCTTGGACTTCTTCTTCTTGTGTTTGTGTTTCTGGCCCTTCTCCACCTCAGCCTCGGGGCCGGCGTGCTTCTTGTGCTTCTTGTGCTTCTTGTGTTTCTTGTGCTTCTTCTTGTCCTTCTTCTTCCGCTTCTTCTTGCTGTCCTGGCTGTCGGCGGAGCTGGCGCTACTGCTGCGGCCCTGGCTCCCCGAGGGGCTCTGGCTGTGGCTGGCACTGGGGCTGCTCTGGCGGCTCCCGCCGGGCGGGGCGGAGGGCGCCGCCACTGCCGCAGGCTCGTGAGATTTGTCGGCGGTCTTCTCCTTCCCATCGCCCGCGCTTCTCCCGGGGAGGTCGTCCTCTTTGGCAGACGCGTTGCTGTCGCTGTCACTTTCGTTGTAGTCCGGGACAAAGGCAGCCTCGTCCGTTTCTCTCGTCGGGTCAGAAGACAGCCGGGTGGAGTGGCTCGGCTGAGGCTTTGGTTTGGAGGCGCTCTTCTCATTGGGCGCGGCCCCGGGATCTCTGCTCTCTGGGGAGCCTCGCCTGTGCGCAGGCTTGCTCCCCGCCACCTTCTCTTTATTGCTCCGGGTCTCCGACGACGGCCGCTTCTCTCTCTCTTTGCCGGAGCCTCTCTCAGGGGATTTGCGGTGTTCCGCTGGACGCTTTGACTCGTAGGCGGCCTTGTGATCGCTTTGCCTCCGGTCCCTCGGAGGACTGTAGCTGCTCCGACGGGAGTCCCCGGCTCCCTTTTTGGCCTGGTCTGGTCGCTCATCCCTTGGCTTGTTCTTCTGCCCGGAAGAGGCCGGCTCCCGACTTCGGGGAGGGGAGGCTTTCTTCCGGGAGATCTCGCCCCTCTCCTCTCTTCGCTTCGAGCCCGGATGGTCTCTGCTGCTGTCGTAGTCAGGCTTCTTGTCCCAGGTAGGCGTGAAGTCCCTGGCAGAAGATCCGTGAGCGGAGTCGTGCTTTTCCGAAGACCTGCTCTCTTTGGAAGAATGAGATGAGGAGCTGCTCTTCACAGTCCCTTGCTCGGGACGCTCCTTCTCCGGCTGGGTCCCGCTCTTCTTTTTCTCGGAAGAGTCTCTGTCGGAGGCAGAATTGTCCCGGTCCCTCGCTTTCCCTTTCTCGTTCGATAATGTATTTTTGGAGCTTTTGGAGTCCGGCAGGGTACTCTCCTGGCCGGGTTCTTTGGAGGCTCTCTGGTTTTTCTCCACAGGCTCGGGGTCCTTCTCGTTGAGTTTGACAGGAGGCTTCGTGCTGACGGTCTTGACGACGCTCGTGGGCTTCCCAACTGTGGAAGGAACCTGGGCCGACTTCACCGCCTCCTCCTCTTCCTCCTCTGAATCAAACTCGTCTTTGTCCCACTTGGACTGGGGCACCTGGATCATGATGATGACGTCCTCGGCGGGGGCTGTGATGTCATTATTATATTCCTCCATCGTCTTAATGACGGTCCGCTTGGTGTCGGGCTTCTCTTCCGACTTCCGCACGGGGCTGCCTCCGGCTGAGCTGGTGCTGAGGAAGGAAGCAGAAGACAAGGGTCAAGGAGCCGCCCCGCTCAGGCAGAGAGCCCTCCCCAACTCGCAGATAACCGTAATGGAGCATCTTCAGGTCTAAAAGAATACACATCTCTGACTAAAAATATTTGTGTTTTAATGAGAAGATTATGATGGTATCTAATAAATCTGTCTTCAATACAGAGAAGAAATAACTTTACCCGTAATTCTTTTATAATTCCTAAACAGCAACGGCAGCCAGGGTTCTGCCTATAGTGTAAATATTACTGTAGGAAGTTTTCTTTGTGATTCTGGATTAGTGAATGAACTCAAGGACATTATAGTTTACTGTGTACTGGAGAAACTGAAAGAAGTTAATCAAATGTTTTCAGAACACAATTTCATTCACGCGCTTTAGACTGTTGTTTTCCAGATTCAAGTCTCATGGGAAATTCTCATGGGAGTCCCCAATATCCACGGGAGGGGTGGGGTGGAGAGGAGAAGCAGCACTGAACATCGTCAGTGGACGGAAAGCTCGTGCTCCTTGCCAGGGGTTCTCCCTCCTGGACGGCAGGAGGTCTTTGACCCCAGGGCCGCGAAGCAGAGGTGCTCCAGGACTGACTCTGGGACAGGCTGGGTTTGATCCGACACACTCACCCATCTTCCCCACCCTCCTTTCCCCAAAAGCTGATGCTAGCAGATGGGAGGGGGAGCCGGATGGAGAAAATACCACAGGGCACGGGAGAAGGGCAACGGCACCTCTTCCTCTTGGCAGACAGCAGAAGTGCCACGGCAGGAGGGAGGGGAATTTTGCCACCTTCTCCCTCTTAGAATAGAATCATAGAACTGGAAGGGACCACCAGGGTCATCTAGCCCAACCCCTGCACAATGCAGGAAATTCACAACTACCTCCCCCCCTCACACCCCCTGTGACCCCTACTCCATGCCCAGAAGACAGCCAAGCCCTCCCTCTCATCATCTGCCTACGGTCATAGAATCAGCATTGCTGACAGATGGCCACCTAGCCTCTTCTTAAAAACCTCCAAGGAAGGAGAGCTCACAACCTCCCGAGGAAGCCTGTTCCACTGTTCCCAGCCCACTCCCCCAGGGCATTTTGTCCATGAAGATTCCCCACCTCTCCAGCAGCAGCTTTTGTCTGCCGGGGGGTGGGTGGGTTGTCACAGGCTGCTGAGGAAATGGAAGGCGGGAGCACAAGCAGCCTCGGCCTTCCCAGGATCCACCCTTTGCATGCAAACCATGTGCCCTCCCTCCAGAGGACCTCGTGCACGTCAATAAAAGACAACCTTCCCCTCGCAAGGAAGGGCAGGCTGGTAAAAATCCACCTGCACCGTCTGGACTATGTAGGAGTGGAGTTCTGCTCAGGGCAACACTTGCTGGTCCAGAGGATTGGGGATCCAGCCCCACCACACACAAAAGGCCGGGAGTGTGTGTGTGCTCACCACGCCCTGAGCAGAAACGCTCCGCCGCCCACCAGGCTCCCCACAGTACCTGGGGTAGTCGACCAGCGTGGAGGTGGGTCCGTCCCCGGCCACCATTTTCCTCCTCAGCTTTCCTTTGGTCTTCTCGGCCTTCCCTTTGCTGCTGGTGGGCTCAGGCTTCTCTGCAGGGGGGTCTTTGGGAGGGGGCACATTCTCAGCGCTGCCAATCTTCTTGCCAGTTTCTCGGTTCAGCTTGATCTTCTTTGCCGGCACTGCCGGCAAAGCCGCCTTCTCCTTTTCAGGGCTCCTGGCCGCCTTCTCGCCCTCAGGCTCCGCTTGGCCCTTGGGGGAGAGTTTCGGCTCCACTATGTCTTGCTTGGGAGGTTTTGCTGCTGTGGCAGCTTCCGGCTCCTTCTCTGCTTTCTCCTCAACCTTCCTTTTCCTCTTCTCGGTCTTTGGCTCCACAGCTCTGCTTCTGTCCGGCGGTTTCTTGGACTTCTCCTCCTTGCTCGGCGGCTGCTTCTCCGCTTTGATTTCCTTGGGGTGCTCCTTCTTGGCTTTCTCTTCCTTGGCCGGCCTGGTTTCCGGGTGTTCTTTCGTGGCTCGGAGGTGAGCTTTCCGTGGGGTGCCCAGAAGGGGCTTCTCATCCTTCTGAGAGGACGATTTGCTGCTCTCGGCCTTGGGTAACTCCTCCTTTGCCTTTTTGCCCTGAAACTCGGCCCGCGGAGATTTCTCGCGATCTGCCTCCGATTTCTCTTGGCCGGCTTTCGTGGGTTTTGCTGCAACGTCTTTCTTGGGAGCGGCTGTGCTTTCTACTTTGCGCTTGGTCTTCTCGGCTCTGGCCTTTGGCTTTTCCTTCCTCTCCTTGTCAGACACGGGTTTGAAAGCCACAGAATCCGCTTCCATGGGCTCGTCCCGGACGGGAGTGGCATCGTCCCTGCTCGGGAGCATGAAGAGGGGCTCAGGCTTGCTGTCTTCCCCCGCAGCAGGGTCCCTGGACTTCCGTGAGCCTTCTGAGAGGTCAGCAGTGGGGAGCAGGCCTTCGCCCTCTTCTCCCTTCCTTCTCCTCCGGTGCTTCTTATGTCTATTTCCTTTCCCATCTCCTGGGGCATTTTCCACCTCCTTATCTTTCAGCTTGGCCATGTCTTTCATACCGTGGCCCTCTCGCCCCGGCAGCTTTTCAGAGTAGCTAGGGCCCATGCCACGATTCCGATGGCCTAGTCCTCCCAGATACTCATCTCTACGCCCCCGAATATAAGGAGAATTCTCTCTGCGAGGTCCTGGTGGGCCAAAGCGCTCCGGCGAGAAGTTCTCTCTGTTCAGCAGAGGCCTGGGCTGGGCTCCAGCCGGAAAGCCCTTGTAGTATTTCTCACACCATTCCCTGTAGTTCTCCCACTCACGGAATCGGTCCTTTTCAAAAGGCTCCCCCCTCAGGTCCACAGACCTCCCATAGAAGGCTTTCACATCATAGGCCGGGACTTCCCGATATCGGTTGAAGAACTCCCGTTCCCCTTCCCCCTGAGGAACAGGGCGCTTATTTGGGGACTGGCCCCTGTAAACGGGAGATCTTGAGCGCGAGCGGTACCTCCGGTAGGGGGGCGACCTGGACCTGGACCGGGGATACCCGTGGGATCGGGACCGGGACCGGTAATTCCGGCTTTTCCCCCTGCCCCTCCGTGGGTATGGCGGCGACCGTGAGTAAGAGCGCGAGTGGGAGCGGCTGAACGACCGGGAGTACGACCTTGAGCGGGACGAGCCGGAGCGGGACTTGGAGTACGTGTAGGAACTTCTTGAATACGAAGAGGCGCTGTACGGCGATTTGGAGCTTAAAAAACAAAGGGAGAAAACAAGACTTACAAGACACATGTATCTGCAGCTGCTTCACTTTTACACTCAAGGGAATGGGAAGGCAAAGGGACGAAGCATTCTGTTCCTATCTTAAAAGCTCTCGTGGCCCAAGCTGGAAAATACGATACAAACCCTCCCTGGGGCATCCCCACTGGGGTGGGTGCAAGCTCAGAGGGAAATTCAACTCCCCTTTATAATTTAAGATGGCCAGAGCAACCCCTCTCTCCTCCCCAAATGGTAACATAAGAACATAAAGGCCCTGCTGGATCAGACCAAGGTCCATCAAGTCCAGCAGTCTGTCCACACAGTGGCCAACCAGGTGCCTCTAGGAAGCCCACAAACAAGATGGCTGCAGCAGCAGCATCCTGTCTGTGTTCCCCAGCAGCTAAGATAAAAGGCCTGCTCCTCTGATCCTGGAGAGAAGAGGGATGCATCATGGCTAGTATCTATTTTAACTAGTAGCCATGAATACCCCCTTTCTTCCATGAACGTGTCCACTCCCTTCTTAAAGCCTTCCAAGTTGGCAGCCATCACCACATCCTGTGGCAGGGAGTTCCACAATTGAATTATGTGTTGTGTGAAAAAATACTTGCTTTTATCTGTTTTGAATCTCTCACCCTCCAGCTTCAACAGATGCCCTCGCGATCTAGTATTATGGGAGAGGGAGAAAAACGTCTCCCGGTCCACTCTCTCCAAACCATGCATAATTTTATAGACCTCTATCATGTCTCCCCTTGTGTGTGTGTGTAAAGTGCCTTCAAGTCACAGCCGACTTATGGCGACCCCTTTTGGGGTTTTCATGGCAAGAGACTATTAGAGGTGGTTTGCCAGTGCCCTCCTCTGCACAGCAACCCTGGTATTCCTTGGTGGTCTCCCATCCAAATACTAACCGGGCTGACCCTGCTTAGCTTCTGAGATCTGATGAGATCAGGCTAGCCTGGGCCATCCAGGTCAGGGCTTGTCTCCCCTCAGCCGCCTTCTTTCCAAGCTAAACAGCCCTAAGCGTCTTAACCGCTCCCCATAGGACAGTTGCTCTAGTCCTTTAATCATTTTGGTTGCTCTTTTCTGCACCTTCTCAAGCTCTGTAATATCCTTTTTTAGGTGTGGTGACCAGAACTGTACAGTCTTCCAAGTGTGGTCTCACCACAGATTTGTACAAGGGCAGTATGATATCAGCAGTTTTATTTTCTATTCCTCCTCTAATTATGGCCAGCATAGAATTTGCCTTTTTTACAGCAGCCACACACTGGGTTGACATCTTCATTGAGCTATCCACCCCCCCCCCCCAAGATCCCTTTCTTGGTCTGTCGCTGCCAGCACAGATCCCATCAGTGTAGATCACAAATGGCTTTTGGGACTCAAAAACTTTCAGAAGAGATCCAAGTGACTACAGGAAAAGCACAGGCACTGAGCTAAGCTGGGCAGATCTTTTGACTGCGGTCAGTCACTAGCTTTTGCTTTAGAACCAATGAGCACTCCCAGAAAGCTTGGAAACCAATCTTTTTTAAAAAAACCCACTATTCAGTCCCTCAAGTCGGTCAGAACTTGGACAATGGATCGAGACCCCGCGCTCCTCCCAGCTGCACTTGGCCCCCTGCAGCCCCAGATCCTACGTCAGCCCCACGCTATGTGCAGCGCCTAGGAATGCATCACCCCAGCCGATGCTCTGAGGGCATCCAACTGCATGCTGCCTACTCCCACAGAGAGCCATGCTTCCACATTTTAGGCCCTGCGGCTTTTCCCCTCCCTAGAAAAGGGGCACGGGATGCCTCTGGAATATTCCACATGCAAAACTGCAGATCCCACCACCCGGCTAATGGATACAGCGATCACAAAAACACAATCCCCCACCCACAATTACCGGGAATAAGATCGCCTGCGCTCCTGGATTTTTTTGTATTCCATCAGCTCTTTAGCAAAATCGTTTGTAAACTCATCAAGTTTCGACTTTTTCTTTTCCCTGCCAAAACAATAAAGGGATCGCGATGTGATACAGTGCCACAGGACACGGTTATAAAAGGCATTAAGAAAAACCGCACCAGCTCCAACGAGGGCACCGCATGCAAACGAGAAACAAACATGCTACTGGATCACCAAAAAAACAAACAAAAAAACAAACAAACCAGGACGGGATTCCTAGAGGTGTTTTGTTAGCAGCACAGTTTTCTGGGTTATTTTGATCGGTAGTGAACATCAACATTTGAAATCTCACGTTATATGTCATTTTTTCTCACGGCAGTCCAACATTCTACTGAAACGGAAGAATGAAATATAACGGAACTTCATTCGCAGCCTTATACTTACTCCTCTTTAAGCCTCCGTTGCTCTCTGTAAAACTCCTCCCTAGAGAGAGGAGGTGGTTGTGTCGTTGGGATGGCATTTGAGTGAGCCGTTGGCACAGGTGTTGGTACCCAAGGTGTTGATATGTTTGCTGGAGCCGGGGGGTATCCCGGAGGGGGGACCGTGTACCCGGCAGGCGGAGGCTGCCCCGGTGGAAACTGAGGAGGAAACTGTGGTGGAGGAGGTACCCCCGGTGGAAGAGGAAGTGCGTGGGGAGGAGGCGGGTACAGGGGGGGAGGAGGAGGCGGCACGGGCACAAACACTTGGGCGGAGGCTGGCAGTGTTGGGGCCTGAGTCCTTTGTGTGCGGTCACTATGCGGCCGTCCTCGGTTTGAACTTCTAAAGAAACCCAAAAAGACGTTGTCACTGAGTGTTACGCGTGTCCCTGGACTGCAAGAAAGGAAAGGGAAAAGGCGACCCTCCGAAGCAAACGCCCCTCCTCAGCTGCAAATGCCCCTCCTCAGCTGCAGGGCCTCTGCCTAAGCTGTTCCCCCTGAGCTCAGAGCTTCTGAGGCTGCCCTGGCCACACCCAGAGCCCCCTCCCCAGCTGGCTTCTGACCCCTCCGCTGACCGCAAGGCCTCCAAAGCACTGACTCCAGCCCTGCCTGCTTGCAAGCTCTTCTACGTGGCCTTCCTGGCCCGCCGCTGAGCTGGCTGCCAACATGCGTGAAGTCGGAGCCTACGCTGCATCTCCAGTTCGGCAAGAGCTCTGTGCCACCCTGGACGTGCCCAGCACACCGAGGACAGCCCTCTAGGCCAAGGACCCCTGCTGGAGCCTGGGCTTCCCGCTGTCCCTACCTACGGAAGGTCTTCCCAACGTGTGGACGGAGGCTGTCTCCTCTGTCCAGCCCAGGCCAATCACACTTTGAACGGCTGGCTCCATTCCCGATTCCCACCAACACTTTCGCTACTGCAGTCCAGACTGTGAAAGCAGCGGCCAGAGCTTCCTGCCGGTTTTCCAAGCGACCCTCTCTCCATGCCTGCGTCAGCAGTCTCTTAACAGGCTCACATGAACACCTGAAGCTGCCTTCTACTGAACCAGACCCTTGGTCCGTCAGAGTCAGTATTGTCTACTCAGACCGGCAGCGGCTCTTCAGGGTCTCAGGCAGAGAGAGGTCTTTCACATCACCTGCTTGCCGAGTCTCTTTAACTGCAGATGCCACTGGGGATTGAACCTAGGGCCTTCTGCATGCCAAGAAGATGCTCTACCACTGAGCCACGGCCCCTCCCACACTCACCACACTCTATACTTTACTGCTTAAGAGAATGAGTGGAATGCGTTTCAAAGGTGTACTTACGGCTCCCAGCCGGAGCGGCTGCCTGCAGAGCGAATGGGGTTGGGTCTCATTGGCTGACCTGAGGCAGGCGGGGAAGAGAGAGGGGCCGTTAAGTCAGGAAAACACACCCGAACACCAATGCAGGAGCCCCAAGCTCCAAGCCACTTACCCATGGAGGGGATGGAGTGCCCGTGCGGGCCCAGCTGTCCTGCTAAGGCTGGCTGCCCAAGCACAGGGACCTGATAGCCCTTGGAGGAAGGCAAGGAAGAGGATGAGAGGCGTCCGTGGTCAGCGGGGCAAAAGGAGCTGGCTCTCGGGACGAAGCCTACCTTCTCCTCCATCACGGCATTCACGGACAGCGAGGAAGGCGGCTTGGGGTGCTCTGAGGCAGCCACAAGGGCAGCCGATGGACCGATCACCTCGCCTTCCCTGGCACAAAAGAGACAACGTTCAAGGCGAGGAAGCAGTAACTATTAATGTTTAAATTGACTAACTGGGCAGGTAATCAAGTTTTAGAATAATATAGTGATAAGGATGAACTAGGCTGATCGAGTAGAGGTAGAGATGCAGCAAAATTAAAAGGCTAAATATCCAGTCTACCAGACAGGGTAGCAGGATTTAAATATGGAATATAACACAATTCTTAAATTGGGAAGTTTTTATATTTTAGCTGGTTAATGGGGCGGTCAAAAAATGGCACTCTTTGTAAGACTTGACATACTGTATGTCTGACTGGTGCTGGAGTAATTGTTATTTTTTTCTTCTGATTACAAAATACTGTAATCAGTGGTGGGTCCTCGGCCGAGGGGCTCCCCATCCACCTCCACGCCACTGAAAGAACCTGACAAATGGCAGATATTTCTGTCACGTCCAGCAACACCTTGGTGTTGAATTTTCTGCTGAACAGCCACCCTGGAGAATTCTGGTGAACTCGGAGCCCTGGCTCACTACTTCGGGGTGTTTCGGCTGCTTCGTACTGCTCTGTGGGGGCCGACGCCGACAGTTGCAGGACTGGGCAAGCTGGCTTACCGGAACGGTCCTTCAGGCTTGTCCGGATGAATAGCCATGGGCACAGGGGCCGGGCCCTCGCCAGCAGGTGCGGAGGCAGACGGGTTGACCGGCAGCGCTGCCGAGGCTGATGCCAGCGGCAAGGTGAGGGAGGCAGCAGCGTGGCCCGGAGCAGAAGAGGGGGGAACCATCAGGGGGTCTTGCTGCCTCGACATGGCTGCCCTCAGCATGGAAGGCGCGTTCCGCGGAGCCGCCGGCCGAGGGGGCTGGGCTGGCTTGCGGAGCCGCTTCGTGTAGCCGGTTTCGTTCTTGAAATTATTGACGGCCTGCCAATGAAAGGGACGGGACAGGTCAGCCCACTGGCGCTCTCCCATCCAGCACCAAACATGCCCCCCCCCACACACAGACACTGATTCGGCTAACTGGGGGGATGAGATCAGGGGGTCCAGCAAGGCCTGGAACACGCAGCTGGCCTTCCTGCAGTGGAACCCTCCGGAGGCCCCTTCAAAGGGGGCCTCTCCCACCCAGTCAGCAAAATGGCTCTAAATGACGGGGTGGGGGCTGCCAGGGTCCCTCGCTCACTGACACAGGGAACCCGATGAGCGACTGGAAGTTACCTGGCGCAAAAACTTGTTGGCAATTAAAGCGTCAGGAGAAACGTCTGTCTGGTGACAAGTCGGGCAGGTGTGTTCCTCCGATTCCAGGAGGGCTGTTCTGATACCTGTGAACAAGTGAAGCAGGCCGTGCTGAGATTCTGCCATGCCCGTCAGTACAGCGCAGCTCCTAAGACTGTCGACAGCAGCTGAGCCCCAAAAGCCTCCACATAATCTTGTCAGTGAAAGGCAATGCCAGGCTGGATGCGAGGACTCCCTTTGGCAAAGCGAGGAGCCCCGAGAGACCCTAACCCTTGGCTCTGTGGCAAGCCCCTTCCTCTGTTTCCACTCAGTGACGAAGCCTCTCCCTGTGGACTCCTCACTTAGCCGAAGAGAGCTCTTGCATCCAACCACACATGACGCCAGCAGAAATGACCACCGCAGTGGTCAAACACCCAGGCCAAGCCCCACATATGGCCTTCCCCAGGATGTACCCCCTGCCCACTGAAGTATCGGTGGGTCAGGTGTTCCTCTGGAGAGGCATTCTGAAACCTGTCACAATGTCTTACAGAAGGCTATTTTTGGCCCCAGTCTAAGCCCACCCTGTTGTACAAAGTGCAGGATGCAGAGAATCAGAAGTTTGTGGTAACTGTTAGGGTGCACACTTCAGGGGTTCATCAAACCAGCTCTTTGATTAAAATTCCCCCCGGCCCAACTAAAAAGCCAACTGTTTGCCTCCAGCCTGCATCTGGTGCCAGCATTTTGGAAGACAGCTGTGCATACAGCTCCTTGGCCATTTGGCACTCCCCCTCCCAAAATCAGGGACCACCCTGTGACCTCAAAAGAGCACATGAGACTCACGTGCCGCTGCCTCCCCCCACCCACTCCCTCATCAGAACATGCGAGAGTGGCTGGACTAGATGACCCTGGTGGTCCCTTCCAACTCTATGATTCTATGAGAGTGTCCCAGAGGCCCCTGCTTCACCAAAGGGCTTCTGGGAAACTCTCCCATTGTGCAGTAGACAGACTGTTAGAAGTACCCAAAAAGCAGCAATTCAAAAAAAGCCAATTGTGCATCACTTCCTCTATCACAGTCAGGATTCAAAAGCGCAGAGCCACATGGGCTGCACTACCTTTGCCTAGGAAAAGGGGGGAGTCCACTCCTCACAGGCCTGCTGCTCCCTTAGCTTGGACAACCAAAAGGGGTCCTGCATCACGGCCCCCCTCCCCGCATTAGGCCGTGTGTTTAGAACTCGGGACTCACATTCATCGCAGTAGCTGTTTCCACAACAGGGGATGACCACGGCATCAGTCATGATATCTTTACAGATCAAACACAGCAGCTCATCGGGAATTGGGTCGTCCTCTTCTGACGAGGAAGACGGGTCTTCTGGCAGGAAAGGGGGCTTCTCTTTCTTGCCAATTGCATAAGCCTCTCTGAAAGAAAGGAAATTTACTGAAATCTGCTGGTTTTTAAAAAAAAAGGTAGCAGAGGACATGAATATACTGATAATATTACACACACACACACACAGATCTAACAGGAGACGATAGCTTGAAATGTTAACTCCAGCAAGGGCCCCCAAATCCATTAACACGTTTAGTTTTGAGCGTCAGTCGTTGCCCTTTTTCAGACGGGATGATGCTAACGATTCCATCAAGCAACGGAAACAGATTCGGTTGGATCCCACAACTGTGGGGATTGGCTAAATTCTAAAGACAACCAGGTTGAAAAGGTGCAGCTGTTAAGAACCTCAGAAAAACCTTCCGGATCGGTCCAGTGAGGGTCCAGCAAGCCCAGCCTCCTGTTTCAAACAGTGGCCAACCTGCTGCCTGGCAAAGCCAACAAACTGAACTGGGGGCATGATGCCCTCCTAATAGTGCCGCCTGGCTCTGGTGTTCAGAGGCTCACCGCCTCTGGAGATGGAAGCTCCTTTTACTCACCATGGCTATGAGCCACTGATGATGAAGAAGAAGAGTTGGTTTCTATATGCCGACTTTCTCTACCACTTAAGGGAGACTCAAACCGGTTTACAATCACCTTCCCTTCCCCTCCCCACAACAGACACTCTGGGAGGTAGGTGGGGCTGAGAGAGCTCTAAGAGAGCTGTGACTAGCTCAAGGTGACCCAGTTGGCTTCATGGGTAGGAGTGTGGAAACAAATCCAGTTCACCAGATTAGCCTCCGCCGCTCATGTGGAGGAGGGGGTAATCAAAACCTGTTCTCCAGACCAGAGTCCACTGCTCCAAACCACCGCTCTTAACCACCACACCACACTGGAGAGAACGTTTCTCTTTCCCGGTCTCTGTGAGGGCACGGGCACTTACGCGTCGATAGTCGGGATGGCGTATTTCCCCGTGTTGGTCAGCATGGCGCCCTTGGTGGTGGGGTCCTGCACCTCCATCATGAAGCTTCGAGGAATTCCTGTGCTCTTTTTGATCCTGGGAACAGACTCGAAGTTCTTGTCCTGAGGAAGCAAAAAACCCAGAAATCTCTCAGCCATCCTGCTAAGAGAACATCGCTACGACTCCTCCAACTTTTAGGGTCTTTTTCTTCTTCCCTTGCCAGTTCAAAGACGGCAGCTCAGGGCTGGTTTTGAATACAGAGTGCTCTACGCAGCGTCATTTTAAAAAACACCGTTTCAGCCAGTCACCTCTCGTGGCCGGAGGAAGCAGCAAACGCAGCCGGCCTCTCCTGCCCTTGGATGGCCCACCGCCAAGACGGACGACGAGCCCAGCGACCCTCACGGCTCTCCTCCTCCTCTCCAAGGGCACCACCAATCCTTCCTGGTGCAGGGGTCCCAGGTTAATGCCCAGAACTGAGCATCCCTTGCAGCCCCGTTGTCCCTTGACCGGCCAAACAGGCCGGCTGCCCTCTGCTCCCCTGAAGGGGGGAGACCAAACGTATTCAAAACCTCACGAGCAAACGATCTCCTTCCACCCCATCCAAAGAGCACAGTAAGCCAAGAAAGGCGACTCTGCCCCTCTCGTTAGCAGCCCCCCTTCAGGAAGACAACTAGAAATCAAGAGGCAGAGATGACTGGCGCGCGCAAGTGGCACAACCCCAGAGCTCACCTCCCAGCACCTTACCCCGTTGGTTGGGCAGTTCTTTATATAATGGCCAGGTTTCCCACAACGGAAGCAAGTGTATGTCGGCGGAGGCGGGCCCAGGGGCTTCTTCATATAACTGAAAGGGGGCAAGAAGAAAAGGGCGTGCTTTTTATAATTTGCTCTTGGGTTTTTAAGTAAGGAAAAGAAAAAAAAAACACACAAGAAAACACATCTATAAATTGTTCCGAAATAAATCGTTATGTTTTGGTGTGTGAAACGGTGAACACTTACTTGATCGGATCATATTCGTGGCCAGACTGTGACATCATAGCTTTAATTTTATCTTCTTCGGAAGCATTGGCTTCAGCCAGATTGGCGGTCTGTTCAATAGGCAATCATGTGACACACACATTAGAAACACATTTAAGTCCACCCAGTCAAAGACAAACACCACTCATCCAATCCTGTAAAGAGCAGCACAAAGCTAACTGACGTTGCCTCAAAAATAGCTCTTTAATATCAGATTGTCCTGAAGATGGTCCAGGGAGTCCTTATGCCCGTTACATGATGTTTGTGTGCCTAAGCTGTAAAGGTGGGATGGGGGGAGAAACTCTCCTTTGCTAGGGCACTCTAACCCTTAGGCTCTGTTTGTACCTTCTGTAAAGGCCTGTGTTATGACTCCAGTTGTGGGAAATTACATGCTCTAGAGTCAAATAGTTTACATGACTGCCTTCTGCGGAACCTTCAGGTTAAAAACCCCTGAAGCTAGACTCTACATTCTGCACAGAAGTGATGCAGTCAGCTCTTGCCTCTGTTTAAAAGACAGTGAGATGTACTCGTGGTGCTTCAAAATATTTAAAAAGGACAGCGCCATCCTGAAAAGTGGAGCCAGAGAAACTCGGCCACTTTAAGAACTTGGAAAATGAGTCCTTGCTTGCCTTTCAGATGTCTTTAGAAAGAAAGAAAGAAAGCACAGAGGACCAGCGAAAGGGGGTAAACCTGATTCACATTTTGCTAAAGAGAAGAGAAGGTGGCGTGCGCTGTTTCGGTCATGCAGTTTTCAGGATGACTGTCCATTGGAGAGTGTGATCCTCCTGTGTGGAGCTAACAGTTCCAGAAATCTGGCACCTGCTGAGCTGGTTCATGATCTACGAGCGCAGATACAAGCAGGGTCTGAGGGGCTGGTTCCTAATTCCTTGGAGATTCAAGCACCTAACATTCAGATCAGCCACACAGATACTTATACATTCATCCACAAAAGCAACCAGCTAGTTTCAACATTTTATTAAACAGTTGGTTGAAATACATCATTTTTTTCTTAACAATCCAGATTGAACAACTATGAAAACCGTTCACATTTACAGAAGACTAATTTACAAATACTTCGCTAATTTGTTTGAACCCAAACAGGTTTACAGAACACATCCAATAGCACAAAACATTAGTAGGAATAGACCAAAATTCAAAATATGGCATTTAAATACACAATCGGAATAAAACAGAAAACTGTTAAAGACGTCGCCTCCACGCACAGACAACCTGCATTGAGAGGTTAAAGTGAGTAACAGTTTTGAACTGCTTTATATGACAAGAGTGTCCACGTGTCAGAAATACTTCGGTTCTCTCTAAAAACTTAAAACCTGTACACCCCTCGGACATTTTGTTTTTCACATCTCAGAAAAATAAAGTTGACATGAGCTTACAGAACTGAGGACAAATTTAAGGACAGCACTAATGGAAACCAAACTTTAGGTGAAATTGTTTGACAAATTCCATATTTGCCAGGTGTGTGTCAAATTTCTCAGCTTAGCTAGAAAAATTAGGGTTCGCCTTAAAAAAAAAAATCCCCTCCCGTCTTTTATTCACACACCGATATAGTGTTTGTGGGGGGGGGGAGGACTGCTCCTAACGGTGTGAGTGTTAACAAGCAGCGGTTTTCGGTGGAGGGCAAGTGTTATCACTAGTGCTTTCCCAGACAAAGTTACATATTATTGAGCAGAAAATGTAAGCAATTTCAATAGCAAAACATGGCATATACAACAGTTTCCAAAAAAAGGTCACATGTGCCCGTATGCCACACACACACACACACACACACACTGGTATATTCCTATAAACAGTTAAGATACATTTACACAGTCTGTGTTCAAACAAATTAGTTGCATAGCTCTTTTCCCACTGCATATGCTACAAGGGTACAACTTATCCCATCATTATATGCAAATTAATTATTATTGCTCTATCACTGTGCAGTGAGGAATCCACAAGCCACCGTGTCAAGTGTCCATGTGATATGGAAATAACTTCTATTTTGGCTGTTGCACAGAAAGAAATCCTAGGAGTCCATAAATAGCCAAAATATTTACAATTCTTCTTTAAAATTGTGTTATTTTTCCACAGGAAAATTAACGGAATATATGAAAAACGGTAACACAGCTTCAGAAGTGCTTCTTCTTTGTGTCTTGAGGATGAACACAACTGCAACATTATGCTGAGGCTGATAAGAGACTCCCCTTCTATCTTCCCATACTGGGAACTACTCTTTACAGGATAGTTAGCAATAAATACACACATTTGCAATGTTGAGGTTCATTATGTTCGCACTTTAAAAAAAACGTTCCGCACCAATGACAAAAGTTAATCAGATATCGATCACAGCATAAAAAAAACATTTAAAATGCCAAGCAAGCAACACTTCATTTGGCTATATTTGACAAGAATATATATATATATATATATACCTTTGTAAGCTGGGCCAGAGAAATAGATGCAGAAGAGTCATCAATCTGTTCATAAAAAATTAAACACACATTCAAGTTCCACAATCAAAACACAGCAACATATTCAGCCTCTACTGCGGTTTTAGCATCTAGCTTGGGTTCATGTTCTACAGAGAGGCACTTTTCAAAGTAGTGCATCGCTTTGGCCAAAAGGTCAGAGGAGAGAGAGACAGGCAGAATATTCAGTTCTACGTATGAAAAGCTAAAAAAAAACTGAACTCCTTCAGTGGAGTCAACTCACGGTAATTTTGTGTTCAGTGGTTGGCATAACTAGCTGCCTTTTTTACCCATAATAAAGGGAAATTGCTTACTTAACTAAAAAAATAAATAATGAATTCTTTTCATGCATGGCACTCTTGAGAAGATTTCTCAAAAATATTTATATAGAACATAGGAAAGAGTCTTTCCATATGCAAACATTTCCTTTAATTTAGAACAATGTTAGGAAAATTCAGCAAACTGCACGTTCTGGAAAACGGCAAACACTGTTCTGAAAAGAAATGTAAAGATGTTGATCTCTGTGATCAGAAACGCAGGAAAATGTTGACATTAAGTGTGGAAAAGAAGCATTTACATTTCTTCAAAATGACGTATTTTAAGGGAGCGGAGCACCAAACTCAAGATAAAAAAATAGCAATTGTAGGTCATATTGTGGGTCAAGACTTGACCATGTCTAAACTAGGGCTAGACTCTTTTTTAATTCTGTGTGTGTGTGTGGGGGGGAGTATTTTTCCGCCAAGGCTACGCTCCAGGTTTAACCTAGTTCAGTAACGAGGACCTGCCATAGCAAGTCATCAGATGAACTGCGGTTTTCTGACAGGTCTAGGGATGCTGAGCAGGAAAGGGACGGCCCTTTCCTCCAACCTGGAATCTCTCGGATTCCTTTGGCGCTGGCCTGATAGCCAAGCCTTCTGCTGTAATCAGGAATGACTCTGGAAATCAGCAAAGACAGGAGACAGTCATGAGGCAAGTTGGAGCTTTGGGTAACACAGGGAGTGAGATCTGACCCCTTGCCTCAAAAGCAAACCCACTAACAAAAATTCCTAAGGAAAGCAGACATTTTGTTCCCATGGCGTAACACGTTTGCCATGGGGTGGGGCGGGGCACGAGAACTGGCCCCCAAGCCTGGCACCGTACAGAGAAAGCCACACTTTGAGAATCTGGCCTCAGGAAGCAAACTCTCACACTAGGTTTTAAGACCACAAGTCGTACCAACAGGGAATGGTCACATGAAAACAGCCAGCAGCAGTGATACAGAACACTAAGCCTTCAGGTGCATGGCTATTGAAGAAGGTCCCAGAATAGGAAAAAGGGATTTATGTTGGGGAGGAACCTCACCCACCCACACTCAGTCATAAAGTAAAGACACGATTGAAATTCACCTTTCATCCTTTTCTGCCTGCAGAATTTTGCTTACGGTGCTTGGGATTAGTGGGAAAGCCGAATGTCTTTCTGCAGGAAACGCATGAGGCCTCTGCGGATCGTGGGATCCAGAGAGCTGAGGCGGCCGAAAGGGCCCTTTCCCCCAGCAGCAACAGGGCTCCTGCTTCTCCTAGTGGCATCCTCGAGCGCAACCCCCTCCGATTTCTCGTTGCACAAACAGCTGCCACTGAGAGGCTAGCAGGGAAACCTGGAGATGGCCCTGTGGCAAAGAAGAGATGCCGCCAGCCTCCAGGGACAGAAGCCATGCCTATGCAAGAGCGCCAGCAGAGGAGATGCCCTCCCCTTCATGCATCTCCCCCCCATGGCAATGGGGGCTATTCCATGTGAACCTGGCAGCCGGTCTTTCTTGCCAGAGTGCCACCCCCCGCCCCCATCTAACACCTAAGATGTTGATGTGCCAGCAAATGGTGCCCAGGTCGTGCTTGGCAAGTCTCCCATGGAGTAAGCCAAGTCCCAGCTCGCTGACAGCACCTCAAGGACTTGCTTCAGTATCAACCCTGTGGGCTGAGCAAGATGGACAGGTATGCCACTGCCTGGCACACATGCCAGGAGCTACCTAGCCCTGCACTGCAAGGTTTTTTTTTTTAATGGGAGGTGTTCCTCATTCTTTAGCCACATGGAAGCATTTCAGGGGAAACCAAGCCAAAATGGGTCCGATACATTCTCAAAGCAAATTTGAGAGACACACTGTACAACTCATGTCTTCCCTAACCATACAGATACTTTTCTGCGGGGTTTTTTATCAAGCCCCAGGTAGCTGCTAGAAAAAAATGTGTTAAAAGTTAAAATTAGTAAACCAAACTAGCCTTTTCCAAAAGGAGACGGTAGTCTGTGTGACGGCAAAGGCCATTTCTTTTTATATGTGGCCAGCAGGACAACTCAGCCGCTGCTTCAAATTAAGATGGGCCCAGCGGTCCCATTTTCTTCTGCTCCCATTAAAAGCAAACACCTCACTTCCTTTTAAAAAGGAGGTAAGGAGGTTGATATTTGCACCCCAGCAGGCCTTGGCCTGCTAGTCTAGACTCTTCTGTGAATTTCTTGCTGGACGTTAAACGTTTCTGCTTCCTCCGAGACTCCAGCCAGGCCCTACTCTGGACACCTCTGCCACTGTCCATCCCCAATCCACATCCTTCACCCATGGTTCTGCAAAAGGCTAGAGGGCGTTGGGTTTCCAGTTGCTTTAATTATTAGGCACTTGGGGTCCCCGGGCCACCACCCCAGGATTGGCTCAAGAGACTTGACTGTGGGTGAGATGCTTACACCAATGTGCCACACGTGCTTCTGAGCAGACAGACCAGAGGCAAATAATCCTTGCCTCTATAATGTCGTCTGCAGAAAAGAAACACCCAGCCAGTCCACATTTAAGGTGCCTCTGTGTGCGGCGCAGGGATATCGCGTTGGAAGTTCTTGTTACCGAGAGAAACTGGCCAGGAACAGAATAGCACACCGGGAACAGGCACTGAAGGACTCTGCGGGAAGCTAAGCTCCCCCACTCAGCCCCCGAGCTTCTTAAACTATCACTATCTGTCACTTTACATCTTGGCAAGGAAGGGTTTAGCTGCAGACCCAAAGCGGAGGAGCACAGCTTTGTTGCGGCTGAGCAACGTCAGAACAAGGGGCTCGACCACAGGAGAAAGGCAGGAGGGAGCCAAGGAAAGCCAAGAATGGGCGGCAGGGGGGGAGGTTTAAATTCTGGCTTGGCTTAGATGCCAGCCAACACTAGGGTTCGTCTCTGGCTCTTTTCTTCTCCTTTACATGCTGGGGGCCTCTGGACTCTAAAACAGGCAAAAGCAGCACAAGTTGCTCAGAAGATCAGAGAAAACTGCTCCGCTCTCTGGGAAAGTGTTGCCGGGTGGTAGCTCTGGAGCACACAAACTTTTGCCTGCCCCACAGCTCAGAGCAATGCAACCCTCAAAGAACTTAGGGAAGGGAATCTGTGCGTAGCTGGCCATCCAGCTTTGCCAGAGCGCTAGGGCTCGACCTCCAATAATGATTGTCTCTATAGGATCCAAGAATCCTCTCAAAAAGCTGCTGCTCACCACCAGGCCTTGTCCCCTACCACAGAAATGCTATTCCAAGGGAACTGAGGTCTACAGCTACACCCAAAAAGTTTAGAATCTGAGGATCTTCTTAAATGATCTGACCCCAGGCAGACCCTGCAGGATTCTAGCATTTTTTGCATTCAGCACTAGCCCAGAGATAGCCCAGAAAGGCTTCAAGAGATTGGTCCCCCTCCCCATGTTAGCATGTGATCCAAATGCCTTTATTCCCCCTCATGCCACCCAGGACTAAATTCTCTACTGCAATCAAAGGCTTCCTATGCTTAACTGGAAAGAGAAATAATTTTCTTCTGTTTCTCAGTTGATGCGGGATCCGGGCAAGTCAGTACAACAGATTTTACTTTGCTGCGGCTTCCAGCTGAGCGGTGTCTCCTAGCTTTAAAGCAGGTTTGAAACAGCCCCCTGGCAATTCCCTGAAGCAAGTCAGCACTGCCTCTGGATGATGCCACAGCGCTTTCACCCCCTGAGCATAAATCACCTTGTCACTAACACAGGTTCTGTGGGCAGCCAAGTCCGTGTCTTTGCAGACTGGTTTGCAAACCTGCTCTGGAGGTGAGCTTTCAAAGAGAAGAGCTGATCGTTCTAAAGCGGCTACTCAAATGTATGACAGTCATGCCAGAGAACACACAATTCTAAATTAATGTTAAATTTTATTTGTGAACACAGAGTCTGTGTTTATACACACTATCAAAGAAGAGGACTGCTCATAATTATTAGATCAAAGTGTTGTTTACATAACTGAATAAACTAGTGGGTTAACTGGGTCGCTGATTGACAGGCATGACTAATGAGTCCTGTGGTTTCAGCATTTCTAAAGGCCACAATGAAGGGTGGGCATTTTCACCTTGATGACAATGTCATTGGTAGTGGTCCCAAAGGCCACCCTGTGATCGAGCACCAGGGCGCTGCTTGCTCCATTCAGGAATGAGTAAGCGAGCTGCACTTAATAAGCAAATAAGGCTCACCAAGTGGTACTTCTAAATACTACTAAGCACTACTTTGCAGCGTTTTAACAGACAATCATTCCTAGCGGAAAGATTAGCGCAAATAAGTTATTACAAACTAAAATAAGCAACCTGGAATGAAAGAAAAACAGTACTCTACCCGTTCAACTGTACATAAGCAATAGGGTACAATAGAAGGACTTGCTAAAAGTATTCTGCCCAAGAAGCTATCCAGTGACAAAATATAATGGAGGAATTGGACCGGTGGAACAAAACAGGGGAAAGGAGTTATTCTCAACTAGATGTGTTGTTTCTCAAGTGTGGGGAAGGACAAATGGCTGGAAAAGGCATGTTGTGTGTGTTGTATCTTGGTTACAGTCAGTACAGCTTAAACAACGTGTTTGCTGACAGAAAAAATAGATGCAAACACAGGAATAGAAGTTCTTGTTTCAGAGGATCTTTTTACGGAAATAATTTATTCATTCCAGTTTACAGGCCTCAAAAACGCAGAGAGTACTTGTTTTAAAACGCCCTTGATGTTTTCACGTGCATATGAACCAGATGTTAATAGAAAAAAAATGCTAAGTTTAGCAATAACGTTGCCTTTGATCACACTTTCAAAACCATTCAGGGAAGTTCTAAGAAAAGCTATGTGGTACGCTGTGATAGTGGCAAAAAAGATACACTCCAAATGTTTTGTTTTTATTTCAAGAAAACAAAAAGCACACAACAACCTATACAAACATACAGCTACTAAACTAGACACACAGACGTAGAACAAGGCATGGCGTCCCGCAGCGCAAACCTGAAACTCACATGATCGGTAAATGATCATACATTATCTGTACAACACAAAGTCATACAGGAAATAGGCTAGCATTCAGTTTGCAATACAGTGTGTCACTTGGCACAAGTATCGAAATTCACATTAAAGGTATCTGCACTGCTGACTTTACTACACTAAAAAACATACATTATATTTTACAATATAAGTGGATTTCTGCAGGAAATCAAGGTGAATTATTATTTAGAAAGGTAGTTTATTGCTTTGTTATTGTTCTAAATTAAGTAGAATGTGTAGAGGAAAAAGTGTGAGATTGTGTTTTTACATACTGCTTTTGACGTTCCACTCACGGGATCAGTTCGACTTCTAAAAAGGGAAAATAAAGGTCGTCAGAAAAACAGCAACTGAATGGAACACAAAATAGAGAAAGCCACCACCGTGGAAACAGTGTAGACATCTTTAGAAGGTCTTAAATAACCACCCCAGAGAAGCTGAAGTTACCAAGGCCCTGATCCCGTAGACTCAGAACATGAAGCTTCTATGACTTTCGACTAACCATCAAACAAGGCCGAACAGGCACAAAATCCCCAACTGCTCCACTTAGCTAGCAGAAGACCCTGGTGGCAGAGACTGAATGGACCAGAGGAAGGAGGAGTAAAAACAAAAAAAAATCACCTGAGAGGAGTTTCTACACTTCTGTGACACTTATGAGTTCTGTGACAAAGAAAGAAAGGCCTTGTTTACTCCCGTTCAGTTCAAGCACTGCCGATTCATTACCGTTTTGGAGAATCCTATAAGTGGATTCTGGAGGCCCTGGCTAATGATAAGGGGGCTGGTCCCAGCTAGAAGCTGTCAAGTGTGAAGCTTTACACAACTGACAGCTAGGGGAGGGTGTGTGTGTGTGTGGGGGGGGCGTCCAAAGAAGCAAACAGCATCACTGGCATTTGGTTGCACAAGCAGCTGGTCTGGACAAGAGAGCTGCGCCTTGAGAAAAATCTGATGGACAATCCAGAAACAGAATCGTTTATTGTGCTGCCGCACTGCCTCAGCACCCAAGGCCTTGCCCAGCGCCACCGGTGAGAATGTATCGGTCACTAGGGCTCAAAGACCTCCACACCGGCAGCTTGCCCAATTGGCCAAGGGCTTCATTTGGTAAGCAGCCCAAGCAGAAAGAAACACTGCCTGAAAAAGAAAAGAAAAAACTCCAGCTGCTGATGTCCGTCACGGACCTCTTGCCTCTCAGGGTACAAGAGTGGGGGGGGGGCGCAACACCCCTGGCTACAATTCAAATGAGAAGGCAGGCCTCTGATCTTCTCACTGAGCCCCTGTGATCGTGGGAGAGCAGGAGCCCCAGTCTTTCTAGGAAACAGATGTTCCGCGCACCACATAGTTTTATTGCCCAGAAAGTAACGTTTTTGTAGGATGAATTCCTGTTAAGTTTTAGTCCACAGATATTCACTGGACAGGCAAAAATCATCTGCACTCTTCCCCTGGAGTTTAAAGCAAGGTAACATTCACACCCAGGACACTCCATCCTGCAGTGATGGCCACTTGGTGCTTATGAACACACCCAATGCATGAATGAACGTGTACGTTGTCTGACACAGAGCCAGGCTATTGGCACATCCTGCTTGTGTGTGTTAAGTGCCGTCAAGTTGCTTCCGACTCATGGCGACCCTATGAACGAAAGTCCTCCAAAATGTCCTATCTTTGACAGCCCTGCTCAGATCCTGCAAATTGAAGGCCGTGGCTTCTTTTATTGAGTCAATCCATCTCTTACTGGGTCTTCCTCTTTTCCTGCTTAGAGTTGCTTATTCCGATTGGCTGCTGCTCCCCAAGAGGTTTGGCTGAAAAAGCTCGATTCGAGTCCAGTAGCAGCTTAGTGACGAACAGGATATTTTGGGGGGTATCTGATGAAGGGACTTTGACTCTTCAAAGCTCATACCCCCCAAATCTTCAAGTGCTACTGGACTCGAATCTAACTGTGTCACTGCAGACCAACTCCCTTCTGAAACTGGCCAAAAGATGTCTTTCCTCAACCTACTATCCAAGATTCTTTAACAGGAAATGCAGAGGATTCAATCTGGGACCTTCTGCACACAAAACATGTTCTCTACCTCTGAGCCATGACCCCTTCCCTTTACATCCATCATCTGCAAGTGTGTGTTCCAGTACGTATCAACAATGGGACTAGTTCTTTTACACAAAATCCACATCACTAACAGTTGAGAGATTAACTGAACTCTAACAAATCACCCCCTTGAAAGAGGAGAAGGAATTAAAGGCAGAATCAAAAGACTGCCTTATCCAAGCCCTGTCGCTCTTGTCTAGCTGTCTGTTTCAACAGGACAAATGTTGACTATGTCCAGGAGCTCCTGGAAATATGAAGAGTGCCAACTCTTTTATGCAACTTGCAGATATGGCCAACTTCTAACAGTGGGAAAATTGGACGAAGAGACTCCATCTCTATACACAGCACGACTTTGGCCTCTGCAATGAAACCCGCCGCTGTCTGACAACTCTGCATATAATAACATTTCAAAAGTGCCTAGGCTCAAGGAGCTTGAGGCGAATGACCATTTGCATACCTCACAACACCTTTGACTGAAACTAAAAGATGGGCTGAAAACCCATCTTTTTTTACAGCTTAAATGCTATCCTCCAAAGCCAATCCAAAAATAAAGTTAAATCACTTAGAGATGTTCAGGGGTCAGGATTTCTGGCCAGGTCTGAGTTACCTGCCCCATTCCGGGATCGCAAGCGTCAGTGGTCGGAAGGGAAAGGGGAGGGTAAGAGGAGAGAAGGCGTCTGTTTCAAGGGAGCCAGGCACAGCACAGCACAAAGACAGTTCGACAGAAATTCAGACTAATTTTTAATCCTTCACTGAGGTTTAAAATTTATATCCTGTGTCTCGACCTACATGCCCTCAAAGCAACTGATCACAGAAAAAAGGCTGTCAGTTCTGGCTACAAAGGGCAGCTTAATCAGGATAAGAAAAGATTTGCTAGAGATTCAAATGCAGAATCCGCAGCTTATACCTGCTGTCAGCACAGGCCACACTGGACAAAAACACATGTTCACAATAAAAATGTATTTTAAGTGACTCTTACATCACTACGTGTCTAATTAAACACCTCTTTCTGGCTACAATTAGAACTCTAGAGGTAGAAAATTGAGTAAATAAGGAAGATGCTCATCCTTAAGAGAAAAGCCAGACACTTACATGACATAAGTTTTGCTGGTGCACTTCACTCCACCAATTGGAATTCTTCTGACAATAACAGATGAGTTCTTGGGAATCAGGGCATTATCGTCCGTATATTCTGGAAGGGGAGAGAGATGACCTGGTGAGCACCCACACTGGAAGGAGCCAATGAAGAATCTTTCCACCCCCAAGCCCCATCCGCAGTATGCTCCACTGTTCCCACGGAGCAACTGGTTGCAAACTGAAGCTAGTTTCTTAAGGTTTACTGGATCTTTTTATGTAAATAACGAAGTTTCAATACAAAAGCTATTCACAACATGCAATGTAGCCTGAAACTTTCTACAAGAGGAAAATGCTTTATGGTTTATTGACAAAGAAACAGACATTTAGATAGCACTCCCTATATTTTACTTTTATTGAACAAGTTTACAGGTGAACAATCATTCCAGAATAAAAAATTTAATCAGGTAGCTACTAAAGCAGAAAAAAAAATTATGTGGTGGAAGACATTTTACAAGTCTGTTTCGGGAAGAAAAGAACAGTCGCCTGGCATTTCATATCACATGAAGATTTACAATGATTCTGACTAAAGCTCATTCCCCGCCCCCCGACATCTTGAATGCAGCCTTTTTTGACATAAGAAAAATATACTATTTAACCAGGCTTTGAAGGGGCTCAACATTCGTCTGGTAATTTTACTTTTCTATTTGCACTGCATTTTTAAAAGCTATTGTAGGCAGGACACAAATAAGGGCTGCAGATCTTCCCCCCCCCCCCCCCCAATATAGCCTGTGTGTGCGATTTTAGTTTGTATTTTGGTTATCGATTAATGTTATTTGTGGCCTTGATGGTTTTAATCAAAAGACAAGGTATAAACATTTTAACGAGATCTTTAGATCTACATAAAGATTCTTTGCATTTTCTAAAGTGTCCCAAACAATGTGAGGACAGTAACTATTGTGTAACAATTATTGGAACAACTGCTTTCTTTTCTCAGAAAACTTCCATCTACAACTGTTCAGCTTGCTTTAGTCTTGAGCAAAAAACCTGCTGATTCTTTCCTTATTTAAAGGGTGCTGGTTTGCCCCCATCCATGTCTGCCTACTATACTTTTCCACTGGCTCCAAAACCATCTGCCTAGATTAAGCTGTTCAAGATTCTGGTTTTAACATTATGGGTCTTATCTGGTATTGTTATTTATATTCCTATTTTACAGTTTTATCTTGTTTATTGAAGACATCTTGGGAGGACTGTGCTGTGCACTTTTTTTTAAAGTTCTTTTGATTTTAGAAAGGCCTAGGAATATATGCACACAAAAATCCAGGATTTGAAACATTTCAATTTTTCTATTAAACTAACTTTGATACTTTAAAAAACATGCTAATACCGAATTATAACTGGAAACTTATGGCTCCACAGTCAGAACAGTGGCTTAAAATTTAACCTTGTATACCATGTTAACAGAATGGCACTTCTAAAGCTGGACTTTAAACAATAGCTGTCTACAGAAGAAATGTATATACCTTGTGTTTCCCCGTATAATTGGCCACAAATTGAAAGCAACCTCTTATAAGAGAAATTCCAAGAACTTCGGAATGACACAACCCCCACTTATACAGCAAAACAAACATCGGAGAACTTCTGTTCCAGCCAACTGTCTGAAAGACTCCATCTGTAAAACTTAAAATGCTTTATGGAAAACAGTCCAATAGAGATTCTTTTAAGAGAGCACTTGCATTACATTTTGCTTTGTTTCATTTCCACCTTGCTGCTCCAAATAACCTTTGTCCTTCTGGAACTACATGCACACTTCTCCAATACACATTAGACTCGCATAGCTGTACCCAGGTTAAAAAGGAAGTCTGGGGCCCTTGGAAAGGCTTGGGAAGCTCCCGGCTTCCCCAGGAAAGATGCCTCTTCAGCTCTTCTTTATAGAAGAGAAAAGCACAATGCACAACCAAGATGCTGAGAGGGAACAGCAAAGATTGCAGGTCCTCGGTGCGGCCTGCCCTCCTCTCATGCCTGCTAGTAACAAACCATGCTAAGAGGCATGGAAAGCCATAAGAGCAGGACAAACCACTGCGGCCATGTTGACTAACCGGCACTGAGCCCATTTCCTAATCTCACAGCGACAAGCCTAGCTGGCCTTAATGGACAGTCTGCAATTTTCTGGGAGGGAGCTTTTTTGCCAGTGATGCTAACATCTTCCAGACACATCCTCCTCCCCACCCACTTAAAAATCTCATCCCAAGTAATCTGCCTGTTTATTAACCTTGAGGCAAAGCCCAAGAAGTAAAACTTAGGTACCCCCCTTCTCTTACATAAATATGTAGGTCAACCATCTCTCACTTCCTCGAGCCCCAGTCACAAGCAGCTTGTTCTAATAGCGAATACTATTTGAGAAAGATACGGGCTCAGAAATGCCAAGCTGACCCTTCTTTTTTTTTTTCTAGAACGGTAGCATGAAAATTCAAATGAAACAGACAAGTTCTGGCACTGTCAAAATCTCTCTGAGTGACGTCACATAATGCTCAGGAAATGGTTGTTACCCCAGCTCCGTAATCTGACACAGGCCATTCACACAAACAATTATACGGGAGGAGAGATTCTTCAGGGAGTATCCCCGAACTACAAGATGCATGTACCAGCTGCCAAATCAAAATAACAGCCTACCACAAGCATGCAGAAATCCAGAGCATGTGCTGTACCATCCAAGCAAACGTCAGAAAGCAAGTTCCATTAGATTTTACACATGTTCACAAATGAGTAAGCCATCATGGCTACAACAACAGCATAACCACTTAAGCACTAGGTGAAAATGCGCAAACTGCCAGAAGGTAGGGGAGAGAGAAGACCTCAGGGCAGCTCATGGCTCAACTATGCTGTTTCCTGAATTCTTCCTCTGAGACATCTCTTAATGAGCACTACTTACTGACAACATTCTGGATAAGTCAGGCCACCAGCCGAGACTGGCCAGCACACTGGTTTTCAAGCTATGGAATGGGGCCCAGAAGTGGGTTACCCACAAGTGGGCCGTGAGGCCAGGAGGGAGGGGGGAACAAGAGGTGCTCAGAGAGGATGCTTGATGGTAAATCTGGGTTCACCTCTGCACAATGATGCACAAAGCGGCACCTTGAAAGTAGGCCCCTCAAAGGACAATAAGCTTAGAAATGGCTCCCGCTTCAAAAACCTCTGGTCTGGCCGCCTTAAATCGGAAAGCTCCGACTCTCCAAACTGATGATTTTGGCCACTTCTGACTCAACTGTGGATGAGTACAAGCCTGGATGCTGGGCACTGTGGCCCTCTGAGCACTCGGCCATCTGGTACCACCCCATGAACTTGAAGCGAGGTCTTGTGACGCCTTCATTATTAATACGTGTACTCCAGCACAACGCTGTGTGAGTTAGAGCCCACTCCACCAAACCAGTAAAAGCGCACATATGCAATCTACACCCCACAGAGTTACTCCTACAAAGTAATGAAGACGTTGAGGTCAGCAGCTGTGTTTCCTAGGAGGCATCTCTTGCCAACCAGTCTCTCTTGTCGATCCAGTCAACTGAGGACACACTTCATGCATCTAGTCCACAAAAGCTTATGCCACAATAAATCTGCCAGCCTTTGAGGTGACCCAGGACTCTGCTTGGGTTGCAACAGATGATTATGGCTGTAATTAGTCCACACAGAATGACCAGGCCCTGCCAGGAATGAGTGGCATGCCAATCCACCCCACCCTGCCCATTGAACATTATTGTTTTATTCTCCTAAGCAGAATAGCAGCACAAGAATTTTGGGTGCCAGTCCAGCACTGAGACAGGAAACCAAACCATGACCCGTTTAAGGAATGCATCTTGTAAGTCACAACACCAGCAAGTTGACAATTTACTCAGTTCTTTAGGCTCTGTGGAGTCCAGTATATCCTAAGAATAATTTTTTTGCTGAATAAGTTGCATCTTGAGGTCCACAAAATGAAAAGGTATAAAATTTAGCATAATATCCCATTGCGTGCAAGCCTGTGCTGTCCCAGCAGGCCTTTTGCTGGGATCACTGCTGCTGGGGCTGAATACTGATTACTACCAATGATGCAGTTTCATGTTCCTACTATTAAGAAGCATACTTCTTAAGCTGCCCTGGGCCTGCGAGGTTTGGGGAAGTGGTACAAGAAAATATTTCAGTAATTAAATGGTTATAATTTCAGAGCAGTAGCCATGTTAGCGTGTTGCAGCCAAATTGAGGCCCAAAGGCACCCAAAAGGTTGACAAAATAAGCTTTTGTGAGACAGCTGTCTTCATCAAATGCAGGGGGGCAGCTATACTATGTGTGTGTGTGTGTGTGTATGCATGTATGTATACATACATATACACGCACACACTTATAAGCAACAGAAAAGTGGGGGAGGTTATAAAAAAAAGGCAGTTAAAGTCAACTGACTTTAACCGGTTATTATGCCTAACAGGCCTCTTTATAACTAGTAAATATTGGTATTTAAAACGGAGAGAACGAAACAGGGTCAGCACTTCCAGGCTCAGATCTCGGTTCAAAGAACCCCCATTCCAAGCCTGAGTTAGCTGGACAACCTTGGTCCAGCCTCACCCACCTGACGAAGGGAGCTCTGGCCAAGGGTGCGGCCTACCTGGCGGGGCGGTCTTCACCCTGCCCCCTCACAAAAACCTCCTGCCCTGCCCAACCTGGTCTCAACAGAGTAGACCATGATCTACCTTGTTGTACTATATCTGTGGCTGATTTGTGTCTGGGGGTCTTCCCACCCTGTCCTAAGCATCTGGATTTGGCTCCTGGCACTTGCTGGGGCCAGCGTGGTGGGGTGGTTTGGAGTGGTGGAGTCTGATCTGGTGAACCGGGTTGGGTTTCCCCCACTCCTCCTCTACATGAGCGGCAGAGGCTAAACTGGTGAACTGGATGTTTCCCTGCTCCTCCACACGAAGCCAGCTGGGTGACCTTGGGCTAGTCACAGCTCTCTCAGCCCCACCCGTCTCACAGGGTGTCTGTTGTGGGGAGGGGAAGGGAAAGGCGATTGTGAGCTGGTTTGCGTCTCCCCTAAGCGGGAGAGAAAGTCGGCATATAAAAACCAACAATTTTTCTTCTCTATCCTATCCTCCCAGCAACCTTGCGAGGTCGGCGACACCGAGAGAGCCGGTTCGATTCTCCCTTGAGCGGTAAGAGAAAGTCTGCGTATAAACCCCCCCCCCAACCTTCGTCTCTATCGTATCCTCACAATCCCCTTGCAAGGTAGGCTACACCGAGAGAGCCGGTTTGAGTCTCCCATTAAGCATCAGAGGAAAGTCAGCCTATAAAAACTGCAGAGAAACTGCTGAATTACAGTTGATATTCAAACTAAAGTCAATGCATTTACCTGGGCTGAATAAAGACCTTGCATTCATGGCCCATTACCAATGCTGATTTCTCCACACCCATCTCTCCCCTGGACATCACAGACTCTTCTGCAGACCACACCTAATCCCATCACGCCTGCCATTCACATTTACATACTGTTAACACTGACATACTAATTCTTGTCTGAATTCACTCTCCTCTACTTTAAGACAGATGGATTCACATTCCAGCTGTATCTGATGAAGTGAGCTGTGGCTCACGAAAGCTCATACCCTGCCAGGAAATATTTTTCACAGTGGGTAGCCGTATTTGTCTGCAGTAGTAGAAAAGGGCCAGAGTCCAGTAGCACCTTAACGACTAACAAGAATATTTCCTGGCAGGGTATGAGCTTTCGTGAGCCACAGCTCACTTCTTCAGATACCAATATCTGAAGAAGTGAGCGGTGGCTCACGAAAGCTCCTACCCTGCCAGGAAATATTTTTGTTAGTCTTTAAAGTGCTACTGGACTCTGGCCCTTTTCTACTGGGAAATACTTTTGTTAGTCTTTAAAGTGCTACTGGACTCTTGCCCTTTTCTACTATAAAAACCGACCTTCTCCTTCTCCATTTGCGTCCTCACAACAGCCTTGCGAGGGAGGCTACCCTGAGAAAGTGGGCAATACAAAAACCTCTTCTTCTTCTTCTTACAGGGGAAAACGAGGCCCAGGGCCTACCTTGCGGGGGTGGTGGTGGTGGTAACCCCCCCCCGCCCCCGCCGCTCACCTTCCTTGGTCTGGGCGTTGGTGATCTGGAGGTCGCAGTCGGCGGCCTTGAGCTTCTCGCGGCCCATGATCTGCCGCTTGAGGTCGCAGAGGGAGATGTGGAGCCCGTCGAAGGTGACCGTGTCGTAGTTGAGCTTCGAGGAGAACTTGTAGTGGACGCACGACATGGTGGGTCGGGCCCCCCCCCCCGGTCAGGCCCCTACAGGCCCACCAGGGCCCCCTCGCCCGCCGCCTCACAGGCCGCGCCTCACAGGCCGCGCCGCCCCGCCATGGCCCCGTCAGGCCCGCTGGGCCTCCATCATGGCGGCGGATCCGGGCCCTTCCTTCCTTCCTTCCTTCCTGTACCCTTCCCTCCTCCTCCTCCTCCCGGCCGGGGTCCTCCGCAGGGCGCCGCCTCGCCCCGGTCTGTCAGGCCGCGCTGAGGTGAGGAGGAGTGGGGGAGGGGCGAACCGGCGCCGCCGCCGCCGCACGACGAAGCGCGAGACAGGAGCCGCCGCCGCCGCCGCGCATGCGTCACAGTGCGCCGCCGCCGCCACCGCGCATGCGTCACAGTGCGCCGCCGCCTCCGTCACGTGACCTCAGCGCATTATGACAAAGGCGGGCTGGGAGGAGGCCGCCACGCCCACCCCCGGCCCACGTGACGGCCGCCCTCCCTCCTTCGGGGTGACGTCAGCGCCGCAGCTGGCCGCGACGTGCTCGGAACCCTCCGTCCATTCATAGATTGGGGTGGGGGGGGGTTGTGCGTCCTTCCCCCCCCCCACACACACACACACTCCCAGTGGCTCCTTCTAAGCACCGAGGCTGATGTTATTATATTATATTATATTAATATATAATATAATTATATTATATTAATAACACATATTATGTTATTGTATTGTTGTTGTTGTTAATGTTATTCTATTAATAACACATGTTAATTATGTTATTTTAATAATGCGGAGATTGTTATCACATTGTTATTATATTAATGACATATATTAATTATGACATTGTATTATTATTATTATTAATGTTATTATAATAACGCTTATATTATTATGACTGACATTATTATTACTATGACCTTAGGCAGATCATGAGAGGGAGGGAGGCTTGGCCATCTTCTGGGCACGGAGTAGGGGGTCACTGGGGGGGTGCGGGGTCGGAGGTAGTTGTGAGTTTCCTGCATCATGCAGGGGGTTGGACTAGATGACCCTGGAGGTTCCTTCCAACTCTATGATTCTATTCTATGAGAAGAAGGGCATCTTGGCCATCTTCTGGGCATGTAGTTGGGGGTCACGGGGTGCGGAGGGGGGAGGAAGTTGTGAACTTCCTGCATTGTGCAGGGGGTTGGACTAGATGACCCTGGTGGTCCCTTCCAACTCTGTGATTCTACGATTCTATGACTTATAATTAGTAACACACAGGTTTTTTATTATTATTATTTGCTTTATTTATAGGATTCTCATTGAGACTCAATGCCGATTGTGTGTTAAAGGCAGTCACATGAACACATGAGGCTGCCTTATCCTGAACCAGACCTCCCCTTCGTCCATCGAAGTCAGTATTGTCTACTCAGACCGGCAGCAACTTTCCAGGATCTCAGGCAGAGGTGGGGATTGAACCTGGGACCTTCTGCATGCCAAGCAGAGGCTCTACCACTGAGCTACAGCCCCTCCCCAGTCAAGTCGCTTCTGACATAGGGCCACCCTATGAATTAATGCCCTCCCAAATGTCCCAGCCCTGACATCCTTGCTCACGTCTTGCAATGGATTCGGTAATTCCCTCAGTCTTCTCAGTGCCGCAGGATTCTCTGTTCTTTCGGTCCCCGGGGCTCTAGGACAGCCGACATTTTATTTGTTTTCGATAGGCATTTATTTCTTTGAAGTGGGGACTGGAAAGTGGATTGCCCTGATCCCCGTCTGATGCTCCAGCCACTACACTGCACGGGTAATCTGAAGCAGTGCCCTGGTTGCCTTTGAGTATTTTTACAGTCCTGCTTTTTAAGAGATGCATCAAAGCTGCATTTTTGGCTACTGAACTCCCCGCCTTCCTCATCCCATTCCCAAGTCGCCCTCTCGTGGCTCCGTTTTTCTACTGCAAGTCATTCCGACTTATTCTCCGGCATCCTGGCACACAGCAGATGCTTGGACAGCCACAGGTGGAGGTTTAGGGGCAGGGGAGCAGAAGGAAAGGCTTCCATTGAGCCAGGCAGTTTCCAGAGACGGAGGTGATTGTTTTTAATCCTGGGAGACTGGTGGTCTCCGGCATTTTTGCATCGGCAGCAGCAAACAATGGAGAACCAGCATGGTGTAGTCAGGGCCGGTGCTACCATTAAGGTGAACTAGGCAGTCGCCTAGGGCACAGACCCCAGAGGGTGCAGAACTGGCCCGAGGGGCACAGTTTTAAACATATTAGTTTCTTGGAAAAATTGCAACTGACAATTTTTTATTTTTTAATCTTGAGATAAGTACCACAACAGTGCTATGGAAATAATTAATTATAACGTCTTGTAAAAAGTTTTGTGGGAATGCATCAGGCTTTTATTTTTTCTACAAGACATCTGTTTTTGAAAATTGGTTAGCGATTGGGGGGGGGGGCTTGCCTAGGGCGCAAAAAAGACTGGCCCCGGGCCTGGGTGTAGTGGTTAAAGCGTCAGAATAGGATTTGGAAAACCTTTTGCAAAAACTAAAAGGGAACCGGCTCAATAAAGCAGAATGGAGCGTGTATTCTTCCAGATTCAGCCTTCACACACACACACACACACCCCGTTCACTAGAGAATGTTTTTGCAGAAACTGGAGGTGAGGGCGTTGGGGCATGTGCTGCTGCCGCTATAGTTTTTGCCAGCTTGCTGCTAACTGAACCAGCTAAAAATTTAATGTGGAGAATGGATGGAGTGCTTAAGTGCTCCACGCCAGGGCTGCCTCCCTCCCCTGAGGACCAGGAGATGTTGCCCCATCGTCCGTCCGTCCATCTATCCATCTGGATGCCTCATAGGACTGTCCCTCTTGCCCTGAGCATTCAGCCCCTGCTCCGCTCACGGCCCCGGCTCTCTGCCATTTGCTTCCACCTTTGACAAGGCATCCTTCAACCCAGGCATGAGACTGGGCCCTTCCATTTGACAGTCACCTCTTGCAGCCATGCAACACTCTGCACATGCTCAAGGGCATTACTGCATTTCTTTCTGTTTCCTTTTGACATTTTCTTCCACCAGGGTGCCAGGTGCTGGACACATCACAAAACCACAGGGAGTGCCAATGAGTACTTCGGGCAGGGGAGAAGTGAAAGCCGGGTGCACGGTGTGTGTGGGTGTGTGTGCACATGTGTGATGCTTCTGCAGGCCCCTTCCATGCCTTACATGTTGCTCCAGTGGTCAAAAAAAGCAAAAGCAACCCAGAAACCCCCCCTCCCTGCCTAAAAATACTGCTGAAATGACAAATTAATTTTCCTCTTGACGGGAACACGGCGCAATTGCCAAGAGTCGCTAGGACAAAGCCGGTGATTAAAAGATAATAAGTGCTTTCGTGTTTACAAGTTATGCACTCCGCCCTGGAGGGGAATATTTTTAGGCGTCGTATGCCGCAGGATACTGCCAACACCAGGCACCTACGTTGAACACTGATAAAATGGAGGAGAGGAGAATGATGTCAGTTGCTTTGGGGGTCCAGTGGGGGGAAAAGGTGGGGTACAAATGAAGTAAATAAATACACAAGCACCCTGTGAGTCCTGCCGTACATGTGAATCGGGACCCAAGACCTCCCGCGCCAAATAAAAACATCCACCGGTTTGCGTTCGGCAGCAATCGGAGCGCTCGGGGACAGACAGCGGACGAGTTTTGTCAACTTTGGTCTTTTCCAACTTGAGTGTCTGTTTTGCTCCCCAATCCCTCCTTTTGTAATCGAAACTTCCTGTCGTTTGAAGGGGGCAATCAAGCCCCCGAGAGCGGGGAGAACAGCTGCAGCCTGAAGTGGGGCATCTATTTGGCAGCCGCATCAAAACCAAGAAACGCTGTCTCTTTGAGGAGAAATTGGGCATTCATCTCCCGGCTTTTGAGAGAGAGAAATATGATTTGCAATTTAACTTTCCTGTAATGAGCTCCTGCTATTATACGGATTCCATAATGGCTGGTTTGGCTGCAACAGACTGTTGCCCCAACTGGTTGACAAAACATTTTTCAAGGGGAGCCCCCCCTCCCCCCACCCCTTCCCCTTTTTAAATAGCAGCAGCTGCTCAGCCTGATAATTATTGCATTTCATCAAAATAAACTTACCGACTTAATGCTGCCTGCTGCAGTTTTCTGATGGATATGACTTTTTAATATATTTTTTTTGGGGGGTAAACTTTAATTGAGCTTTGGGGGGAAGAAGCTCACAAACAGAGGTGACCCTGGAGATGGGGAAATTCCAGAACACATCTGGAAGCTTCAAAATGGGTTGGTCAAAAAGGAATACACAACCCGTTAAGTACCCGTTAAGAGGCGCACCCCTCTGGGGATAGACACCCCCTCCTCTTGTGGGAGAGAGGTTCTCTGCCCTGCCCAGTCACATCAGATGCCGAAGGAACAGAGGGGGCAATCTGGAGGAGGGACAATCACTCTTTCTCTGGCTAAACTACCTCACAGGGCTGTTGTGAGGACAACAGAGGTGTGTGTAGAAGAATAGCTGGGTTTTTATATGCCAACCTTCTGTACCACTTAAGAAAAAATCAAACCGGCTTACCGTCACCATCCCTCCCCACAACAGACACCCTGTGAGGTAGGTGGGGCTGAGAGAGCTGTGACTAGCCCAAGGTCACCCAGCTGGCTTCATGTGGAGGAGTGGGGAAACGAATCCAGTTTGCACCTAGGCATGTGCGTGGACTAAAGTTGTCCCAGGCTCTTGGGAGGGCAGGGAGGGATGCAAATGCTATTAATAATAAACGGCTTAAAGGCACAGGGAATCGGGGCGGGAGGAGGCAACCATCATTCTAAAATGTCCTTAATGTTGTAAGCAGAGGCACCGAAACCATTCGGGCCCACAGATGGCCGGCAGGGGCAGTGGGCAGGTCGGGGCCAGACATTTGGAGGCGCCCCAAGAGCCGTTCGCCAGCCCGACTCCCTGCTGCTTCCAGCCAGGGGCCATAGTGCCTTCCCCGCAAGCTGGATCTTCGCTGGCCCCTGGCCCAGGTCCCCTTACGTGACGAGGCAGGAGATGGAGACAGGGCCAGACGGGAGCTCTGCCCACGCGGCCCCGTCACCTGTGGACGTGTGGGCAGAGCCTTCCGTGACCCTAGGGTGGGCCTGGCAGACTCCTTGCCCTGGAGCCATCCTCTCCAGGGCAAGGGACTGGTTGGGCAAGGGACTCCTCCGAGTCTGGCTCCAGCTGGTTTGGGTGCTGCGGGTCGGACTAGATGACCCTGGTGGTCCCTTCCAACTCTACGGTTCTATGACTCCTGGAGTCCCAAAAGAGCTGGCTCGTAGCTGGCTCCTGGAAGACCCCGGGGTGTGACCGGCATTGTCCCGCAGCCTCCCCTCCTGTGCTAGAAGGGTCCCGGCTGATCTTCCTGGGGTCCCTGCCCTCTCGATGAAATCAGCAGTGTCAGTAATAGCGGGAGTGCATTTGCTGGCCTTCTTCCATCATGCAATTAAAGCCGGCGTCTTTAAAAGGACGAGGAGGCTCTGGGAAGCCGGTTGCCTGGGCAACAGCAACCAGTTTGGGTGCCTTCCTCCCTCTCTGCCTTCCGACAAATTAGAAAGGTCAAAGGCCCTTCGGCTCAATGCACAAACACCAGGACTGTGGAAGAGACGCATGCAATTGGTCGTCTTGGGACGCGAGAGCAGAATGCAAAGCCAGGGTGGGAGGGAGGCGGTGGGCACGTCCCCTCGCTCAGCTCAGAGCCACAGCGGGGTTACAAAACATCAAGGTGGGCTCTTGGCAAGCCCCTCCCCAACTGGCTGAGCTGCTGTGATGGACTGGAGGATGACGTCATCCAATGACATCCCATTGAACACATTGTCCTTTGGGCTAAGGTTGGGGGGTCTTTGTACCCAGCTTGCTACACAATCAGAACTTCAAAACAACTGCCAATTATAAACATTTGATATCAAAATGCAGTGGCTGAGGGCGGTGGTTTGGAGCGGTGGACTCTTGATCTGGAGAACAGGGTTTGATTCCCCTCTCCTCCACATCAGCAGCAGAAACTAATCTGGGGAACCGGGTTTGATTCCCCGCTCCTCCACATGAAGCCAGCTGGGTGACCTTGGGCTAGTCATACTCTCTCAGCCCCACCTACCTCACACGGTGTCTGTTATGGGGAAGGGGAGATGATTGTAAGCTGGTTTGATTCATAGAATCATAGAGTTGGAAGGGACCACCAGGGTCATCTAGTCGAACCCCCTGCACAATGCAGGAAAATTCACAACTACCTCCCCCTTAAGTGGTAGAGAAAGTCGGCATATAAAAACCAACTCTTCTTTTATTAAAATAATAAAATACAGAGATGTCAAAATATCAGCTCACGCAAAGGGGAGGAGGGGAAAGAGAGCTTGAGGGGGGAGTCCGCAGATGCTAATCCAGGGGTGCCGAGTCATCTGTGAGCCGTGCCCTCTGGCCCAGAACCCCGAAGTGTGTGGGATCTGGCTGCGCCTACTTAGCGGCGCTCTCTGCACACGTGCAAATGGCTAAACTGCAAGCAGGCACGGACCAAGCCCTGAGAGAAACCCTGAGCTCATCTCCAAGTGAGCTTTGGGGCAAAGCCTCACCTGAAAGCAAATGAACCGTCGCCCAGAACCCCGTGGCGGAAGAGAGAAAGCTCCTCCCTGCGAGCACCGCAGTAAGTGACAGCGCACATTTTGCACACTTCAAAAGCCACGTTGGAAGTGGGGGGGGGGGGAGGCCAGCCAGAAGCTCCCCCCTCCCTCTCTCTCTGGCTGGGTCCTTCAGGGAATGGCTGACCCTGAGCCAATCGCAGCGGAGGGAAAGCATTTGCACCCCCACACGCACACGCACACTGCTTGGCCGCAGCTGGGAAGAGTGACGCAGGGGACAGAATTTCTCCTTTGCAGAACTGCTGGGGAAGAAGAGGAAGATGCCAAGAGGAGGACAAGTAGGCATGCAGCAGCAGAAGGAAATCCCAGATGCGGAATACAGACGCCTGGCAAAGGTTGGCTTTTCAGGACCTGGGAGAGCTCCCGGAGAGTCTTCCACTCTGGGGAGAGGTCTCCAGAGCTTGGCCATGTGTGGGCTAAGGAGGATCAACACAGGGAACTGCCTTAAACTGAACAAGACCCCCCCCCCTTGGTCCATCAAAGTCAATGCTGTCTACTCAGACCGGCAGCGGCTCTCCAGGGTCTCAGGCAGAAAAGGGTCTTTCCCCTCACCTACTCGCCTAGTCCCTTTAACTGGAGATGCTGGGGATTTAATCTGGGACCTCCTGCATGCCAAGCAAATGCTCAACAAACTGAGCCGCAGCCAAGCATGTCCTACCCAACTGTGGTTTATTTCTCAGCATTTCCAGTCATAAACTGCTTATTTACAGTTTCTAAAATTCTCCTTTTTGTAAAAAAGCAAACACACACTAGCCTTAAGACAAAGAACTCCTTCGTACCTGCTTGACGCATTCAGTACTTCCGGTTCTGGTGTGCGTGGTTTTTTACATCCGCAAACCAAAATCACATCCAGAATCGAGAACGTCATCGTTGGACGGGGCCAGGTAGGGCTGCCAACAGCTGCCCCAGAGCGGAGGTCTGGAGAGAGCCCTCCTGAGGTTTGCATCCTGGGGGGTAGACGGAGGCTTCATAGTGCCTGCCAGGTCTCAGAAGCTGACGTCCCACATCTCGGTCTCCAGCGTATTTTGGAGGGGAGCTAGGTAGGATGCCCCAAACTCACGCCCTACAGCTCCCCACTCAAGATTCAGAAAGAACTCACGACTGACCATCCTGTAAAAAAGAATCACACGCAGTTTCACGTTTGCTAGGCAATTGGCAGAGGAGCCCCGTGGCGCAGAGTGGTAAAGCTGCAGTACTGCAGTCCAAGCTCTGCTCACGACCTGAGTTCGATCCCGACGGAAGTCGGTTCCAGGTAGCTGGCTCAAGGTTGACTTGGCCTTCCAGGGTCGGTAAAATGAGTACCCAGCTTGCTGGGGGTAAAGGGAAGATGACTGGGGAAGGCACTGGCAAACCACCCCCATAAACAAAGTCTGCCTAGTAAACGTCGGGATGTGACGTCACCCCATGGGTCAGGAATGACCTGGTGCTTGCACAGGGGGACCTTTACCTTTTAGGGCTCTCTCCCTTGCTTCTTGCAGCTCTGGCCGCTCTTAGGTTGCCTGTAGCTTTCCCCTTCCTTCCAGACTGGCTTCTCTCCCACTCAGAGCTGCCAGTAATTGGCAGCTCCCTGTGCTCCAGCCAAGAAAGAAATACCTCCAAAGGGCTCCATGGTGAGGTGGCACCCGCCCCCTTCTGCTGAGTCTCCCGCCACAGAGCAGCTGCCCCTCTTGCGGCGGCCCACAAGCCATTCACGTCACCCCCCCCCATTCTTAGATCCAGCTCAACGGTACTTCAGCATTTTGGGACAGGAAAAGCCCTCTTGGCAGCCTTGCAGGGGAGGATTATTCTTTGCCTTGGAGCTCTGGGCTGCAGTGGGAGGAGACCCCCTTCTCCCAAAAAGAGAACAAAACACTCCAGAGAAAGGCTGGGAAAGGAGGCCTGGCTTTTCCCTTTTCCGTTCTGAACGGGAGAGCCTCCGTTTCATTTCCCCTTGCCCTCCCCAGCCACTTGGAACAGCCCTGAACAAAAGTCCACCTTCAACACCCCCCCCCCATGCCTATTTCATGGTTCACCATCAGGAGCCCCAGGGGCCTGCATCCAGCAAAATTGCTTAATCTAATATTGATAAGTTTTGCATTTTAAATATTTCTCAAGGACACCAAGAGCCTGCGGGTAGGGCGGGGGGGGGGGGCTCCTCAGGGGAACAGATTGGCTTCTCCTTGTGGTGTTCACTTCCCTCCTTTAGAGAGAGGGGGGCTTTAAAACATCAAGAATATTGCTCCAGTGGGGCAGAACGGGCCCCTTCCTTCTAGAAGGAATCCCAGTCGGAAGCCTGCCCCACCTCCACTGAAGACACCTGGCAGGTGGGTGGGGCTGGGGGGGGAGAGGGGGCAGCTGGCAGGCAGGTGGAGCACTCGAGCTCCCCATCCCCTCTGCGGCTGATCGGCGCACAGCCCCAGGTCGACAGCAGCCGGAGACTCCGGCTCCAGCCCCAAGCCCCCTCCTCCTCTCTCAGCCCTTGCTGCCACAGACCAGGAAGGCCGGAGGAGGGGGCCGCAGGACCAGCGGCTTCTATTTAGGAGAAAGAGCACCCTGGGAGGGGCCACCTGGCCTGGTGAGGGGACAGAACGGGCGGAGAGGGACCCGTCACTGCCACTCGCTTAGCTTAGCGGGGCAGCCCCAGAGGAGGCAGAGAAGCAGCTTTCCTCGCATCTGGGCCCCCCTTTTCTCCTCCAGAACTCCAAAGCCTCGTGCAAGCTGCCCCATTCTGCACGGGGGTCACGCGAGCGGCCAGGGACAAGCAGCTGGGTCTGCGGCAGAACGCTTTCGCAGCCTGGGATGCAACCACATAGAATCACAGAGTTGGAAGGAACCACCAGGGTCATCTAGTCCAACCCCCTGCACACCCAGTGACCCCTACTCTATGCCCAGAAGATGGCCAAGGTGCCCTCCCTCTCATCATCTGCCTAAGGTCACAGAATCAGCATCGCTGACAGATGGCCATCTAGCCTCTTCTTAAAAACCTCCAGGGAAGGAGAGCCCACCACCTCCCGAGGAAGCCTGTTCCACTGAGGAACCGCTCTAACGGTTAGAAAGTTCTTCCTAATGTCTAGACGGAAACTCTTTTGATTTAATTTCAACCCGTTGGTTCTGGTCCAACCTTCTGGGGCAACAGAAAACAACTCAGCACCATCCTCTATATGACAGTCCCACAAGTACTTGAAGATGGTTATCCTGTCCCCTCTCAGTCTTCTCCTCTCCAGGCTAAACATGCCCAGAGCTCCTTCAGCCTTTCCTCATAGGACTCGGTGTCCAGACCCCCTCGCCATCTTGGTTGCCCTCCTCTGGACACGGTTCCAGCGTGACTAAATCTTTCTTAAATGCAGACAAGCTGGATTACGTGGGTGCTCCCCTCTCCGCTGGCCTGCTGCCCCCTCTCAGCGCCTGTCCTTGCCCACAAAAGACGGCCACAGCTGCTGATCCAAGTGTGTTTTATTGGTACACGCGCTTTCCTTGACCCTTTGGATACCGCCTGTTCACACGGGCCGCACACGGGCGCCACACCCCTCGGGCCAGGGGCAAGCCAGACCAAACCGCTCAGGTGCTTCCGGGCATCCGCTGCTGAGGCACCTGGGTTCCTTTCAGGGACTTCGGCACATCCCACCTGTAACAGTAAAGGCTGACCCGTTGGCAGGGGTTGACTACCAGCACCTTGGCGGGGATGGAGGAAGGAGGCTTCTGCCCCCCAGTCCTCAATGCGACCTTTGAATACGCAAGAAGGTACGGAGCCCTTCCTGAAACCATAGCAATGGAGAAGGGGGCGTCTCTTCCAATCCTGGGGGAGGAAACCGGATCCCAAACTATTGAATGCATGCAGACAAGAACAGAGACCCTCCCGAGCCTCGGCATCGTCCCTGACGCCCGGGGCGTGGCCTCCTAACACGACCTCGGGCTCACTGTTTCATGCTCGGAGATTTCCCAGAAATGCTACCTCTGGGTTAACACACCACACAAACGGGGCAGGTGGCCCATGTGGGCGGAGCAGCGGCGCCGTTTCCTGGATCCTCGGTGGGGCCTCCTGCTTGAAGTCATCCTCGCGAGAGTCCACCGGGCAACCCCTTTGCACACGGCCAAGCTCAGCGTTCACCCTTGTTGAGAGGACGGGGGAGGCGGGAGTCCATCCCGAGCCCTGGGGGTGGGGGGGCTTGGCCGAGAACGTGGCAATTGAGGGGTCCAAAAACGCCAGCTGCCCCTGGGGCCGAGAGCCCGCCATGGGCCTCTTCTTTGAAGGACAAAAGTTTAATTGGTTACACGCCATCATCACTACGGGGAAGGGGGGGGGAATCACGTCATGCAGTCTGGACGACAGACCTCCGTACGCCGCACCCGGCACCCTCAGCCGGCCGGCCACCCAGGGGCACGGCTGGCCTCAGACGGGAGTGGTCCGTCTGTTGGCAGGGTTGTTGTGCAGCGACTCCTTGAACTCTTTGGGGAGGGAGTTGTGAATCTGTAAAAACCCGTGATCCCTCTCGGAGTTGAGCAGGGTCCCGATAGTCACCTTGGAGGGATCTCTGGATAAGGTAAACATGGAGATGTCGGCAGAAGGGATGGAGGTGAAGCCTTTGCCGATGGGCGACAGGTCCCTCGACCGGGGCTCTGTGGAGCGCGAGCTGGATCTCCTTCGGAACCGGTACCGGTAGGTGGGCAAACGGGCAAAGGTGGACTTCTTCAGCAGGGCCACCGAGTGAGACTTGGCTCGGATCTGGCGATGCTTCTCAATGTACATGTGGACTGCGATGACCCCCACCATCTCGGCGATGATGAACGATAAGGCCCCGAAGTAGAAGGACCAGCCGTAGGAGTAGCTCTTCTTGGAGTCGCTCTGCCCCGGATCCCCGGCGTTGGCCGAGATGTAAACTATAATCCCAATTATGTTGCTGAGTCCTGAAGGGAAGAAACAGAGCGGATGGTCAGCGATCACGTGCCGCCCAACAGTTTAGAGTTACGGGGCTTTGAGATACACCAGAAGTAAATCAGAGGCCTCGAAGAGCCAAGCGTCCCTCCGTTCCTGAGGCTACAAGGAAGCGAGATGAGGCCCTCTCTAATGTGCGTTGGACCCTCCTTCCTGTGGTTGTGCCAACTGCATCCCACAATTTGCCCAGTTTTTCAACCGGGCCCTGATTCTGTTAAATGTAGCCACAATTTGTCATGTGTTTGGGATCAAACATGCACACGTAAGTTGGACAATAGATTTCCTCAAGTCCACCTCTGGATCTATTTAGGATCAGGACTCAACCCCTTCATTAATACTCTTTATTAACACATGAAGCTGCCTTACGCTGAATGGCCATCGGTCCATCAAGGGCAGTATTGTCTGCTCTGACTGGGCAAGGCTCTCCAGGGTCTCAGGCGGAGATCTTGAACATCGCCTACTATTTGATACTTCTTTTATGTGGAGACGTCAGGGATTGAACCTGGGACCTTCTGCATGTAAAGCAGATTCTCTACCACTAAGCCACGGCCCCTCCCAACCCAAAAACATTACAAAACAAAGCACAAGCTTTCAAGTTCTCCAGAACTCTTCATCAGGCTGGATGCTGAGGAGCAAAGGAGGAAGGTGAATAAAAGATCATAGAATCACAAAGTTGGAAGGGACCACCAGGGTCATCTAGTCTAACCCCCTGCACAATGCAGGAAATTCACAACTACCTCCCCCTCACACACCCCAGTGACCCCCTACTCCATGCCCAGAAGATGGCCAAGGTGCCCTCCCTCTCATGAACTGGCCAAGGTCACAGAATCATAGAGTTGGAAGGGACCACCAGGGTCATCTAGTCCAACTCCCTGCACAATGCAGGAAATTCACAACTACCTCCCCCCCACACACACACATCCCATGACCCCCTACTCCATGCCCAGAAGATGGCCAAGATGCCCTCCCTCTCACGAAGGCCTCAGGCCTTCAGGACAATCCTCTCCTCCTCTATGGAAACTCATGCAGATATAAGCTGAGGGTTGTTCCTCCCCTGGGGTTAGAGAACATTTCCACTTGGAGGCCCAACGCAGTTGGTCAGAAACTTGATTTCGAGCTTCGCCTGCGGCTGGGAACACTCACCTGCCGACACAAAGAAGATCCCTGCGCTCAGGATGACGTTGAGCTTGCTCTTGTAGAACTCGCTGGCGGCCACGCACAAGCCCCCGAAGAAGAGAAGGCCCACGCTCAGGATGGGGAAGATGCTGGACGCCCTCACGGCACCTGGAAGGAGAGCAGGAGGAAGAGCTGGGACCGGCACAACCACCAACCCCGGCAGACTCGAGAAGAGGTTCCCCTCAAGCACCCCAGCGGGGCGGTTTCGGAAGCCCAAGAGCAAAAGATCTCTTGCATTTTTATCCCAGCCTTCCTCTATGGGCAGGGACGCCCAAGGTGGTGCTACGGCAGACACCAACATGTTTTTAGGAAGTGGGCAGAGCCAGAGGGGGCTTTTTCCAAGCAAGGCTTCTAATTGGCCACTGGAGATGTGATTGGCTGTGCAGTGTTTTAAAAGTATTGCTTTGGCGGCAGCTGCCACCACAGCACAAGGATCTTCACTGTGTGACGGCAGGTAGGTTATGGCGGCCGTTTCGTGGCTGGCTCCACCCCCTGCAGCAGCCGTTTTACAGCAGCCGTTTTGTGGCTGCGCCCACCACGCCGGGTCAGAGTTCCAAATGTGCCCACAGGCTCCAAAAGGTTGGGGACCCCTGCTCTAGGGGCAGCGCGGGTGATTCTCTCATCTTTTATCCTTAACACAGCCTTGAAAGGTTGGTTGGGCCGAGAGTTTATGACCGGCCAAACCTCACCCGGTGACTAGCACAGTTAGATGGGAGACTTTTGAGCCTGGCCCCTAGTCCATCACTCTAGCCACCCTGGGATCTGCCAGGCGGGCTGGGCAGAAGAGGTCCTTACAACGGTCAGCATCATTTGTTTTGTCTGCCCTGCTCCTTCCTCTGTGTCTCCCTAGGCACGCCTTTTGGAAGCTCAAGCCCTGAGAATTTCTCACCACAACGGCTGGATCCGAGGGGGCACAGACGATACGAAATATGGGGATGAAATCCATTATCATTGGAGATGCGGAGAGGAAGGTGAGAGAGGCTGCTTTGAAACATAACCAGGATGCTCAAGGAAGGCCAGAAGGGCTCTCTTTGAAAAGGGGTTTGGGCAGAAATTCTCCTGTCCTCTTAGAACTGGCGAGCTAACCCCATGCCCTCGCCCTGAGGGGGTGCGCTCGTGTGCACGCGCATACTCCCCACCCAATCCAGAATGACAGCCGCCCAGGCATAAGGCACGTACGCAGGAGATACTCCGCCGCATCCTGTTCGTAATCGCCATCCTCCGGAAAATGGTTAATTTGCTTGCAGATTCCTCGGAAGGTCCCTGAAGGAGAAACACAAGAGAGCTCATGGCAGGAACTTATACACTTATAAAACCTCTTCCCTGGGGGTTTTTAAGAAGAGGCTAGATGGCCATCTGTCAGCAATGCTGATTCTGTGACCTTAGGCAGATCCTGAGAGGGAGGGCACCTTGGCCATCTTGTGGGCATGGAGTAGGGGTCACTGGGGGTGGGGAGGTAGTTGTGAGTTTCCTGCATTGCGCAGGGGGTTGGGCTAGATGACCCTGGTGGGTCCCTCCCAACTCTTATGATTCTATGAAATTCTGTGCGGTGGGAACGTCAGCTAACATTCCTGGTTGGACGACCTGCACATCATGCACACATCTGTTGAGTCAGTTCCCCCCCCCCACCCCGCTGCCCTCGCCACCTCTCAGGAAAATGAAACCAGATACTGCGGTGCCAGAATAACGGTCAGATTAGAAGCTTTCTGGCCCTTCACAGATAATTCAGTCTGAATTAAGCGCATTAACAATACTAAAGGACGGGCCTGGTTTGGTTTGGATGGATTCCTTGTCTTCCAAATGCACATCCTTATGGACCGGAGTGTGTTGTTGTTGTGGCAGTGTTGGCTCTTGGAGGACAGGAAGCTTCCTCAGCCCCCTTCCTGCTCAACACGTCTCCCTCCACCCAAGGACCAGCCTAGCTCAGCATCCTCCGATTTCAGTTCGGCTCAGTTCCCTTGAATTCACATTGCTCATCCATTTCCAGAGATGTTTTCCTGGCTTTGATTCAGCTGCCACTGCTTTAACTCTTCCTAGTTCATACCCTTCTAATCTCTCGGCGGGGCAAAGGAAGCAAACCAACACGCAACGGCCCAGTCGGCCGCGGGAACCCTCCACAGCGCTTCCACGGCTGGATCCCGCTTCCACCAACAAGGCTTCCTGGCCTTGTGCTCAACTGGCGGTTGGCGCACAACGTTCTCCCCACGCTGAATCCAGAGCCGTGGAGGATGGGAACCGCTTTCTGCAAACGATAAAGCAGTTTAAAGCCTCTGAACCAGAGGAGCCTACAGTTGGAGGGGCCAGGCGGCCCAGTGTGGGAAAAGGCAAAGCTCAGGCACAAAAAAGGGGCAAAGCTCAGTACAAAAGAGCCCAAACTAACTTTATTGTCCCCCCCTCAACTGCATGAAACCCCCTCCCCGCACGGGCCTCCCACACGGAGGAGAAGAAGAAGACAGTTGCATCTGCCAAGTTTCTCCCACCCACAGAGGAGCCAGAGCGAGAGAAGCAACCCCAAAGCTCTACCGCGTGAGTTGCTTGGAAACCTGGGTGGTGGGTGCTCTCCAAGACGGGAAAATAGCAGGGGAGAGTACGGTAATCGAGAGGTTTGCTGCCAAGAGAGGTCCTTTGCCGGACACGGCGGCACCTGTCCGGTTCCGCGCAGCCGGGAGCTCTCCCAAACTCCGCGGACGGCAAGTTCAGGCGGTCTGGAGGAGAAGCTTTGTGAGCTCCTGGGGAACAAACCGAGTTGAGCCAGACGGCCTGGCTAGGTCCGGACTGGCAGCTGCTCTCCGAGACCTCAGGCAGAGATGCTGCAGAGGACATCTGGGGAGCCTCTGCGTGAAAAGTGGATGCCCAGCTGTGTTGAGAGGGTGAACGGAGCAGGCTCTAGACCCCAATGGAAGGAAACTGCATCATGCCTGTGGGTTGGAGAGGTCCCAACCTTGCAGCCCACCCCCAAATCCTGGCCTCAGTCCACCAGCTCCTCCTCCATCCCAGCTTTCCCCCTTCTCTCAATTGGTGTCCGCCTGATTGCCCGTCGATCCACCTTCTCACCTGCCCCCGCCAACCTTTCCCTTCCGAGCCTCTGCACAGCCTGGACATTGCGGCCATCTCTGTGACACCAGCAGGGGAGGTGGTGAACAGCAAAAGAGACGGGTCTCTGCCCCAAGGTGCCTACAGTCCAAATTCAAACAGCAGGAAAGTGACCGGGGGTGGGGGGAGGCAGTGAGGACTGCAGCTCCGCCACTGCCCAGACCTTGGAAAGCCAGGACAGTCCTCGGCCGGGGGCTGACTTGCCCCTCGCTTTGGGGGGACGGGGGGCTCTGCATGTCCCTGGGTGGGTGAGGGGATGAAGGGGGAGAGGTGGGTGGGGGTGTGGTGAGCCTCCGTGGAACGGAGGCGGCGTCCCCAGCGTGGGGCTGGCGTCCCGCGTGCTCCTCTCGCTCTGCCCCCCTCCAGTTCCACGCCAGCGCCAATCTATTTTATCCTCTGACATTTATCTTGCCTTTTAAAAAAATAAAATAACATAAACCTCCACTCTATTCATTAAAACTCTAAGATAGTTCCCATGGCAACCACTCAGTCACGTGAAACCCTGAAATAATATTCTCAGACTTTGGGAGGAAAGACCATAACGTCATGTTTAAGCCAAGAGGAAACAGCTGGGATCAAGCCCCTCGCTCAGCAAGCAAGCCCCCCGCCCTCCCCCAGCATGCTGGGGGAAAGCAGATCTCGTGAACCATCCCTGCAAGGTTGCATTTTGCCCAGGTCTGAGCAGGCTGCAGCAGGCGGTCCCTCGCGCCAGAGAGAGGCATATTCGCTGGAACAGGACGCATCCGCCGCTCAGAATAAATATGCAGAGTTTGTCAAAAACCTGGACTCACGTCAAGGTCACCCACGCTCTGCACCCAGAAAGGCAGAACCCTGAACTCGGGCGAAAGGCCGCCGGCATGCGCAGACGGCTCGATTCGTTTTCTGCGGGCTGCAGGGAGACCCAACCCCAAAGCTCAACCCCTTGACCCGCCGGAGCTAACCGATGCCGATCAGGCCACAGTGACCGGCCCTGGCTCCTGTGCTGTTAACTGTGGTCTGGCTAGGGTGGCCAAGTCCGGTTTGGGCTATTCCTGGATAATTGGGAGTGGGACCTGTGTCGAGTGGGGCTCGGGGAGAGGAGGGACCTCAGCAGGGTGTAATGCCCTAGACCCCACCCTCCAAAACTGCCATTTCCTCCAGGGGAATGTATCTCCGTAGTAGAGAGGGGCCGTGGCTCAGTGGTAGAGCCTCTGCTTGGCATGCAGAAGGTCCCAGGTTCAATCCCCGGCACCTTCAGTTAAAGGGACCAGGTAAATAAATTAAATCCAAAGAGTTTCCGTCTAGACATTAGGAAGAATTTTCTAACAGTTAGAGCGGTTCCTCGGTGGAACAGGCTTCCTCGGGAGGTGGTGAGCTCTCCTTCCCTGGAGGTTTTTAAGCAGAGGCTAGATGGCCATCTGTCAGCAATGCTGATTCTGTGACCTTGGGCAGATCATGAGAGGGAGGGCATCTTGGCCATCTTCTGAGCATGGAGTAGGGGTCACTGGGGGTGGGACGGGAGGTAGTTGTGAATTTCCTGCATTGTGCAGGGGGTTGGACTAGTTGACCCTGGTGGTCCCTTCCAACTCTACGATTCTATGATTCTAACAGGGCAAGGAGACCGAGGCCTTCCCCTGATGCTGCCTCCTGGCACTGGGGTTCAGAGGTTGACTGCCTCTGGATATGGAGGCTCCCTTCAGTCACCAGGGCTAGTAGCCACTGCTAGACCGTGGATCTGTCTAATCCCAATTTAAAGCCCTCTCTGCCTGTGGCCACCGCTGCATCCTCTGGCAGTGAGTTCCAGTTCGGACGGTGAGTTTCCCAGAGCCACTGAGGAGCCGCCGCGCCTCCCTGTCTCAAATGCAGGTGAGCACCAGGAACCCTGTAAGATATCCGCTTTCTCTGCGCTCCACCTTGAAAGCCGTTCCTCACAGGCAAAACATTTCCCTTCCACACCTGCAGCTCTTGAAGTTTCAGGTAATGACATGACAGAGAGAGAGAGAGAGAGAGAGAGAGAGAGAGAGAGAGAGAGAGAGAGAGAGAGAGAGAGAGAGAGAGAGAGAGAGAGAGAGAGAGAGATGGAGCCTGAGGGTAAAATTCGGAAACATCTCCTCTCCATATGCTCACCTGCATGGGGAATGTGGAGGGGGGGGGAGAGGAGTGCAACCTGCAGCCTCTCCCTGGGAGGAGGACGGAGCCTGCCCACTTCAGCCCAGCTCTCAGGGCAGCAGGCCACCTCGAGAGGTGACCGGGAGGCAGCGGGAACTCTCGGAGGCGATCTGGAGCTGCGTTCAAGTGCCGGGGGTCATCTCCTGCCTCTCCTGCAACTATGAGGAGGCTCAGCTTCTCCAGCTGTCCAGGAGGGCACAGAGCAGGAGGGGGCTGCTCAGCCAGCAGGAAGCCAAGAGCTGGTCCGGAAGAGACCCTGCCCCACCAAGGCCAGCCTCCCTCCCCCCGCCCCCGCCCCCACAGGAGCTTGACTGCCCGTCGTGCGTGAGCAGGGGCCCGTCCTCAGAAGCCACCCCCTGCAAGATGGGGACTCCACATTCGGGCTTAGGCCTGATCCATTCTCAGGATCCAGGGAAGAGCCATGCTAAGGGTGGGGTGAGGGAAACCCCCCCCCAGAAGCACAGGACATTGGATCTGGGTGTCACGAATCAGAACGGCTGCGTTCACCGGCTGCTACCTGAGCACAGAGGCTGATTCCCCCCCCCCAACTCCGGCTCTTGCCGGGACCCGGGCAGACCGGGCGGTGGGTTCCTGTGTGCCAGGTGGGATTTTTGCCACCCTGAGATTTTCTAGAATGAAGCTGGTGGGGGGGAGAAGTCTCTCTTTCAGCCATGAATCATGCCCGCTCCCATCCTGGAATCTGTGTGGTAACGGCAACCTACACAAGGTAGTTTAGAAAAGCAGAAAACAATCTGGAAGAAGAAGGAGGAGCGGAGCGAATGACGGCCGCCTTCCCGCGCCGGCTGCTCCAGGCCCCCAGCTTGGCTTCCTTCCTCCAAAAAGTAATTGGGGAGATGAATCAAAGCACTTTGGGTGAGGGGGGGGGGCTCCCATCCTTCCTCAACCCCCCCCTTCCCTTCTTTCCTGGCTTTTCACTGTTGTCTTCTGGAAAAGATGCCCTGGAGAAGAGGGGGGGCACAGGCCAAAGATCCATCCACTGGGGGTGGGGGCGGGAGACAGCACTCCTAGAGCTCTTGAGCACCCCTGGCCTTGCAGGCATGTTTACAACAACCATGTAGGGTAGGCACAATAATCATCCCCACATTTACAAACCAAAGGGCCCAAGCTGGGGACGTCATGGCTTGTCTAAGCCCCCCCACTCCCCGGTGAGTCGGTGGCAGAGGTGAGGTGTGAGCCAGACACTTCCTCACCTGGTCCTCCGGCTAATTCAGAGACCACAGGCGATGAGTCCCCAGCCCACGCCGGCCCTGCCGTGATGCACGGGGCAAAACGCCGGAGCCTTCATTTTCCACATTTGTTTGTGAGAGGTGCAGACCATCTCCCTGGCAGGCACTCCAGGTTTCCTTGGCAGGTCAACGGGCCGAGAGAAAACAGCAAGTTTGGGGAACAAACAAACCCCTGCGTCGCACTGCTGACTATCATCTTGTCGAACACTGCCAAGTATCAAATATGGAACTGAAATCGATATTTGGGTGCCAACCGCAAAGGCACCCTCCCCGCCCTGAGCCTGCTCAGCATCTATTCCAGCAACCAGAGGTGTCTTGCCGAATCCTCAGAGGCCAAAGTGGCGAAGGAGAAGCCCCGGGAGCCAGTTCATGTCAGCTCCATCTGGGCGAAGAGCCCCCTCCTACGGCAAAGATGACTCGGCTCCTCCAGCCAGGCCGGCTCCTCCAGACGGCTGCCAGGCTGCCACGGCGGGAACCGCTCCTCCGCTGGACGCCCTCCAGCCTGAGAGGTGCCAAGCGCCACATGCAAGCCCGAGAAGATCCATCGCCTTCCGGATTTCGGCTCGGAGCACCGGCGTGCCCGGCTGCTCTGTCTACTACAAGGGACCCGCTGGTTAATGGAGAGGCTCCAAATGGCATACAAATGGACTCCGGCCTGAAAGACAAATGGACTCCGGCCTGAAAGGGTGGGATCCCCTGCCCCCCCGCTCAGCCGAACCAGAGCATTTCAAACACAGGAAGAAGAAGAAGAGCTGGTTTTTATATGCCAACTTTCTCTACCACTTAAGGGAGAATCAAACCGGCTTACAATCACCTTCCCTCCCCATCCCCACAACAGGGACCTTGTGAGGTAGGTGGGGCTGAGAGAGCTGTGACTAGCCCAAGGTCACCCAGCTGGCTTCATGTGGGGGAGTGGGGAAACCAAGCCGGTTCACCAGATTAGCCTCTGCTGCTCATGTGGAGGAGTGGGGCATCAAACCCAGTTCTCCAGATCAGACCCCGCCGCTCCAAACCACCGCTCTTAACCACTACCCCATGCTGGAACCACATCACACACGCACACACCCGGCAGGAAGTCCAGCTACACTTCAACGCTGCGATGCCAGGTTGTGAAACCACAGCACGAAGCTTCTGATTTTTATGCACTCCGCCTTCCTCCCCCAATGGGGAACCAAAGCGGCTGACCTCTCCTCTGTTTTATCCTCGCAACAACCCTGTGAGGTAGGTTAGGCTGAGAGAGTGTGGCTGGCCCAGGGTCACCCGGCGAGCTTTCATGGCATGAGTGTCGACACACATGCATGCGGCATGAAGACTTAAATTCTTGAGATATGGAAACCAGTGTTCAAAACAGAAGAAATCCACGTGAAATTTTCAGAGGAAAGAAGCATACAGCAACAGGGACCAGCCAAGCAGGTGGTGTGAAAGACCCTTCCCTGCCTGAGACCCTGGAGAGCCGCTGCCGGTCTGAGTAGACAATGCTGACTTTGATGGACCGAGGGGGGGTATAATTCAGTAGAAGGCAGCTTCATGTGTCCAACAGCCACGCAGGGCAAGACAAAAGCCTGCCATTCCCATTTAGTTTTGCAGAAAACCTTTCCAAGGGGCCTGGTCTCCTCCCGGGAGAAGAGAAGGCAGCCCGCTTGCTCAAAGCCCCTTCGTCCCCCAAGCAGGGCCAATTTCAGAGACATAAAGGAGGGGAGGGGGCTCGGGTGGGAAGCAGATCTGAGGGGCTTCACGGCCAGGCAAGACAACCTCCTCGGGGAAAGAGCTGCTGCAGAGCATGCCGGGAACAAAAGGGATTGTCTTTCCTGACGCAGCTGGGGGCTTTGTCGCTTCGCACGCTTGGCAGCTGTGCGGATCCCTCTCGCCGTTCCTGAAAATGCCTACCCAGGTGCCTCTGAACGGAAGCAGAGAGAGAGGCAGAGTTGCATCCCATAATTATCCTCACTCCAAGCACGGTCTTGTCCTTCGTCTGCCAAATGAGAACGGTCGTGATAGATGCGGGCACGGATGCCAACCTGGTGGGCCCTGGCCACTAACGCCGGCCTTCCCTGACCGAGCCCCAGGACGGCTCGTTTGCAGCCCTGGCTACTGATCGAACCTCCCACAGCCCCCCCCCCAACAGAGAGATCAGCCCTCAGCCCGGGGTGGGTGGGTGGCACACGATACATTTCTACCGTTATGCGGGCTTGGTGGCTTCACTGTCCCACAAAGATGCTGCTGCCCACCTCTTCCTTGGCAAAATGGATCATATGTTCGGCACCGGTTTAAAAAAAAACAAAAAAATCAGAAAAGCCAGCCCGACCGGAGGAACAGCCCCCCTGACAGAAGGAAGCGTGGATGTTCAGGAAATGTGTGAAGAATAAGCCTGGTCTTTGGTGTCTTTGCTAAAATGCAACACACGCACGCACACACATCTGCCACAAACTCCTTTCTCCCAAAGCTTCGAGTCTCTCGCTCCCACTTAAACAGAGACAAAAACCACCTTTGCACAGATTTATCGCCGCGCTTGTGGCTTTTGCGGGCCGATGCATTAAAGGCACGGAGCGTGTCCTGGGCAGGGAGGCGATGAATCGGAGCCAGCGGCCAGCTCCAGCCCACAACGGCTTTTGCGGACGATCCTTGGGGCCAGGATGCCTGCTAAACACCCCTGCCTCGTCGACTGGTCACCCTGGCAAAATGGCCTGGCGGGGCCTGGCTTTGGCAGCATCAAAGGGTTTTAAATATAAGAAGTTCTAATGTGGCTCCGCACCTCTTTCCCTGGAGTCTGGATTGATGGGGAGCAGCCCTCTTACTACACTACGGGGTGGGGGGGGGAGAGGAGGCCGTTCCCCTCCCACTGATGGCGGAGATCTAAGCCAACATTTGCTGTGACTCTTTGTTCCTTTTCTGCCTCTCCCCCCCACACACACACCGTGGAAAAAGGTCTCATTCCCACCAGGGCCCCAATCAGCATCCAGCGCATCCCCATGGAGTGGAAAGCACACACACACACACATACACCCGGCACAGGAGACTTCCGTCTGCCTTCTGTCAGATTCAGGGCTGACAGCATGAGGATCAGACGAAAGACCAGAAGATGGAAGGGAGATGGAGAGTACATACGAACGTTTGAAGCTGCGTTACACTGAACCAGACACTTGGTCCATCAAAGTCAGTATTGTCTACTCTGACCAGCAGCAGCTCTCCATGGTCTCAGGCAGAGAAAGGTCTTCCACATCACCTACTTGCCTGGTCCCTTTAACTGGAGATGCCACTGGGGATTGAACCTAGGACCTTCTGCACTCCACGTAAAGGCTCTACCGCTGAGCCACAGCCCCTCCTCTAATGAACACATGAAACTGCCTTATACTGAACCAGACCCTCAGTCCATCAAAGTCAGGATTGTCTACTCAGACCGGCAGTGGCTCTCCAGGGTCTCAGGCAGGGGTCTTTCACAGCAAACAACCTGCCTAGTCTCTTTAACTGGAGATGCCGGGGATTGAACCTGGGACCTCCTGCATGCCAAGCAGAGGCTCTACCACTGAGCCACGGCCCCTCATGTGCTAGATAATGTGAGGAAACTCATGTGCTAGATAATGGGCGGGGGGGTAGAGCCTTGGCACATGCGAGCAGCAGCTGGAGAACTGCACATGGGCACGTCGCTTCCATTTGCTGCAAGATTCCTCTTGGCAACCTTTGCACCGAAGCAGCTCCCCAAGCGCTGCCCTCTGCTCCAGGGTGGCTCTCGCAGGCCGCAAGGGACTCGACCGCGGTTTCCACGAAATGGAAGTGACAGAGTATAATCCATCCTAGCGGGGCGGTGATGGCTGGGAACGTTGCAACAGCCAGGGGGGAGCGACACCCACTGGTCCTGCCCTGAACACACAACGCTGGCTTATACTGACTCAGACCTTGAGTCTATCAAGGGTCCATATTGCCTACTCAGATTGGCAGCAGCTCTCCAGCGTACGGCAGAGGTCTTTCACATCACCTCCCACCTGATCCTTTTAAGGGGAGATGCTGGGGATTGAACCTGGGACCTTCTGCGTGGTGAAGAGACACACTGCTACTGAGCCATGGCCCACGGGGGCTGCCTGGCACCGTTCATCCCTGGCTGTTCGGAGTTCTCCAGGTCAGCTGCCCTCCGAAGCTTAAGGGCCCAACACTCCCTTGAGTACTACTGTTTTCCAGAGCTAAGACAAGATTTGAACCCCGGACATCCTGATGGGCAGCTCACTTTCTTTGCCGCAATGCTACGAGGCAAGGCTAGCCCTTACCCACTTGGGCACGTCATCGGTAGTAGCAACAGTGCCAACGGCCTGGTCAACGTGGCGAGGAGAATGGCCGTGGGATGTCACCCAAAGGGAATTTCACTGCAAAGGGAATTCCAAAGGGAAGCTACCGGAGTTTGAAGAGTGAAAGGAAAGAAGTCTTTGGGTTGCTCCAGACACCACTTGAGGCCGAGATGCAGGTGAACGCCTGGAAACTTGTTTCCCGAGCAAAGATGCCGCTTGGCTTCCTCCTAGCCTCCCTTTCTGAACGGCATGTTTGATTAGCCTTTGCGTGTGTGTGTAAAGCGCCGTCAAGTCGCAGCCGACTCATGGTGACCCCCTTTTGGGGGGGTTTTCATGGCAAGAGACTAACAGAGGTAGTTTTGCCAGTGCCTTCCTCTGCACAGCAACCCTGGCCTTCCTTGGTGGTCTCCCATCCAAATACTAACCGGGGCTGACCCTGCTTAGCTTCTGAGATCTGACGAGATCAGGCTAGCCTGGGCCATCCAGGTCAGGGCTTGATTAGCCTTTAAATGTCAAATATTCGACTCTCTCCTTCTGCCAGCTTCTAACATGGCGGGGGGGACTACTATCAAATGTCCCCCTGGGCTTAGCGCTTCCAGCATCCTCGCCAGGTCCGTCAGAACCATGGCAAATGGCGTTCGATGCCCGCCCCGGTACTCCTGCTGCCATCTTGGAAGAGGGGCATATGAAGCTGAGAGGGAAACTGCCCACAACCTCCTCTACGCTGAAGAAGCACTGCACAGAAAACGCATTCCAGACACCCCCAACAAGAATGTCGGCCCGTGACCATTACATGCTGGAAAGCCCAGGAAGGCGGAGGGCAAAGGCCGCTGCGGCCGTCCGGGGCAAGGTTTTGTTCTCCCCCTGCAAACAGTACCACCTCTTCGCCTCTTAAATATGGTGCACCCCAAGGACCTTGACAAGTGCAAGCCGGCACCGTTGCACACACACACACACACACACACACCCCACACACACACACCGGTCGTCCCTGCTCCGCTTCCAGGACGGGAACAGAACGCCACGTCTCATCCGCCAGAAGCGGAGGACGCTTGGCAAGAGTTCCCCACCCTACCATCGAGGACTCTGGAACGAGGGGGTGGGGGCATGAGGGGGGGAGGGGGCCGGGCCGGAGAGGCTCACGGCCCCGGGGTGACGGCCAGCCGGGAGACGCTTCTGCCCGTGACACGCGTGACCTTGAGTGAGTCAGACCACGAGCTGGAGCGCCGCGCTTGCGCAATGGGGGAGGGAGACGGACCGGCCGAGGCTGACGCTGTGCCCTGAGCAGCTGGAACCCGGGGCTGGGGGAGAGAGCCGCAGCTCCCCCCCCCCGACAATGAGGCACCAGCAGAACGGTCCTCTCCGAGGGTTCCTGACTGCTCTGCTTGGTCTGGGGGGCACCGATGTGATCGAGAAAGGTCAGATCTCCATTCGTAAAAGCCTGCCCACCCGCCTCCCACCCGCAGACGCCTCCTCCTCCTCCTGGCCCATATGGATATTCCCCCCCCCCTCCTGGCCAAGCTCCATCTCAGAAGCAGGCAACGTTTTGTGGACTATCTCTCGGAGGTACCGTGGACATGCCATGACATCACAGCCACCCAGCCAATGGCAAGGGTGGGCTGCTCACAGCCAACGAACAATAGTACTGCAATTGTAGCCTGCATTTTATGATAACTTTTAGAAGCGGCCTCAAGAGTGGGGGTGAGGCAGATGAGAAACATTTCAAATGGACAAGACCAGCCATTAGGGCCATTATTTGCTGCTGCTGTTCTCAAAGGAAAAAGGTGATGATTCTAGGTCTCTGTTTCTCTTGCCCCACTCAGATGGCCAGGATGCAACAGAAGAAGAAGAGCTGGTTTTTATATGCTGACTTTTCTACCACTTAAGGGAGACTCAAACCGGCTTACAAGCACCTTTCCTTCCCAACAACAGGCACCCTGTGAGGTAGGTGGGGTTGAGGGAGCGGTGACTAGCCCAAGGTCACCCAGCTGGCTTCGTGTGTAGGAGCGGGGGAAACAAATCCAGTTCAGCAGATCAGCCTCCGCCGCTCACGTGGAGGAGGGGTGGGGGAATCAAACCCGGCTCTCCAGATCAGAGTCCACCTCTCCAAACCACCGCTCTGAACCACTACTCCAGGCTGGCTCCCAGCCAAAGCATCCCAATGAAACAGGCTTTCCCCAGGTTTCCAGGGGCAGGCTGGCAAGGGGGTGGGCAGAGAGATCTGCCGTGGCCGGCCTCCCTCGCTGGCAAACGGCTCCTTATCGAGGCAGCCAGAGAGGCGGTGGGCAAGCGTGATTAAGCCGCCCATCCCCGCACAAATCCAAGGCAGGCTCTTACATAATTATCTTCCCAAAGACGTTCCGCTGCTGCATGTCATCGGGCAAGAGAGGGGAGCAGCGAGGCCTGGTGCGGCAGATGACGTCACGGCCGCCTCGCCCGGCCCCTCCGAGCCAGGCAGAGACTAATCTGGTTCACAGAATATTACCCTGAAGAGGATTTCTGGTCTCGATTAGGGAGACGGCGGCAAAGAGGAGTAATGGTCGGGGGTAGATTATTATTTTTGAAGCAGTCGTAATACTCAGATCTCTTTGCCGCCTGATCTGCCAAGGGCTTTGGATCCAGCCCTGGGGTTCCTGGACGCAGGCCGTGGCCTGACTGGCGTGGACAGGCGGCAGGAGAGGCAGAGCTGAGCGCCCAGCACCCCCGCTCCTGACCCTTGCCGGCTCCTCTCCCCTTCCTGCAGCAGGACCTGCTCCCTTGGGAGGAAAGAGCACCAGAGGCACATCCGCTGCTCCACCAAGGCACCAGAGGAGAAGGGGGTAGGGGAGCAGCCAGTCCAACAGAGTAAGTGCCAGAAGTCTCCCCGGTCCCCCGTCCCCACCCCAGCAAGCTGTGTCAACTGTCTGGCCTTCCGGCTCCCTGGTTCTCCGTGCCCCTTGAACATAAGAAAGGCCCTGCTGGATCAGACCCAGGCCCATCAAGTCCAGCAGTCTGTGCACACAGTGGCCAACCAGGTGCCTCTAGGAAGCCCACAAACAAGGCAGCTGCAGCAGCACCATCCTGCCTGTTCTCCACTGCACCTGATATCATATGCATGCTCCTCTGATCCTGGAGAGAAGAGGTATGCATCATGACTAGTATCCATTGTTACTAGTAGCCATGGATAGCCCTCTTCTCCACTCCCCTCTTCAAGTCTTCCAAGTTGGCAGCCATCACCACATCTTGGGGCAGGGAGTTCCACAATTTAACTATGCATTGGGTGAAGAGATACTTCCTTATCAGTTTTGAATCTCTCACCCTCCCGCTTCAGCAGAGCCCCCCCCCCCCGCTGCATTCTAGTATTACGAGAGAGTATGATGGCCACTCTCTCCACACCACGCATAATTTTATAGACCGCTATAAAACATCTTCTCCACAGAGCTCTAGAAACCTTCACTGACCGAGTCCGGGAAAGCAAGTACACGCAACACAACAGGCCGCTATCCCCTTTCCAGTATTGGGCACTGCCTGGGGGCTCGGCAGCAACCCACCTCCCTGCCTGCAGGTCTGCCCACTCTTGGCCTAGCAACCTCTAAACCTCTCACTGCACTGCCTCAGAGGGGTGGTGGTGGAGTCCCCGTCTTTGGAGGTCTTTAAGCAGAGGCTGGATGGCCATCTGTGGGGAGTGCTTTGACTGTGGGATCCTGCATGGTGGGGGGAGGGTTGGGGTCACTGGGGACGTGTGGGGGGGAGGTAGTTGTTAATTTCCTGCAATGGGCAGGGGGTTGGACTAGATGACCTTGGTGGTCTCTTCCGACTCTATGGGCAGGGGGTTGGACTAGATGACCTTGGTGGTCTCTTCTGACTCTATGATTCTAACTTGGTAACTTGGTAACTTATGAGGAGGGCTTTTGTTCCAGGGGCCTCCTGGCACACTGTTCACCCATTTCACCGCTCCTCTGTGCCAGGCTGCTTTTGCTGGGGAAGTCCCCTGTCTTTCAGTGGCACTGATTTAGCCAGTCAACACGCAGGCAGACTATTCCAGGGCCCTCCTACACGGGCATGATGCGGATGCGTGATCCTTGGCCCCTCTTCACGAGAAAGCGGAAAGCACAAGAACAGCAGGGCAGGCGGCACAACACCCCTTCCTCCCCCCCTTTCCAGCCTCCCCCACACCCAGCACAGCCACACGGACCCGGGCAGGCGGGGATCCCTGTGGAGGGAGGGGGAGCTCCCATGCCACGAAGCTCAGATTTGGCTTGCAAGAGGCTCCAGTCTCCCAGAAGAAAGGGCTGGGAAGAGGCAGCCATTCCAGAGACAGCAGAGTCATAGCCAGTCAAAGGCCATTTGCCTTGGATTTGCCGCTCTCTAGATGCACATTTTCCCCATCCAAATTCTCAAACCTCTGCAGGGGGGGCTTATTGTTGAGTTTTGAGAATTTGGATGGGGAAAATGTGCATCTAGAGAGCGGCAAATCCAAGGCAAAACCTCCCGTGCATAAATGGCCAAAGAGAGAGGGTTGCCAGGTCCCTCTTCGCCACCAGCGGGAGGTTTGGGGAGGGGTCCTCATTGGGACATAATGCCGTAGAGTCTGACCTCTGAACCTGTCGTTGTCTCCAGGGGAAATTGATCTCTGTTGTCTGTAATAGCGGGAGATCCCCCAGGCCCCACCTGGAGGTTGGCAAGCCTAGGCACAGCTGGACTTGGGCTGACCAGAGCCTTGGCCAGCAGGCAGGGAAGGGCCTGGGTCCAGAGTCCCTCCAAAGCCGAGTGGAGAGCCCCGGTGCTGGGCCCGGCTAGGAAGGGATCGTGAAGCCCCAAATGCCCCGAAAACGGCTCTTGCAAGGACAGCCTGTTTCAGGAGGAGTTTGGGCCAGAGAGAAGAAGCCGGTGTGTGTGTGTGTGTGTGGTTGTTGCGACGTGCAAAGCGCTCCCTTTCTTTCATCACATGAGCTCATGAAGCTGCCTGATACTGAACCAGACCCCACTCGGTCCATCCCAGTCAGTCTTGTCTACTCAGACCGGCAGCGGCTCTCCAGGGTCTCAGGCAGAGAGAGGGTCTTTCCCATCACATCACCCCCGTGCCCCCCTCTCAAAGTGCCACACGGCTTGGAGGAGGAGATCTGTGCTCCCCAACAGAGTCTTATCCCGACGGTGGTGGGCTGGGGCAGATTTACTCACAATCCCATCTTTAGTTCGGCCTGTCCTGGTGGGGTTTGAGGTGGGCTGAAATCTCAATTGCCTGCAGTGGAAGAGTTTTTGCTTCTTTTTAAAAAATCATGCTACCGATTTCCCCGGCAGGAAGCAAAAGGTGGGAACGCACCCCGGGAGAGGACGGGGTTCGTCCTCCGCTCGATCCCTCAAACTGGCACCGTCCTGCTGGCATACATGTTGCTATGGCAGCAGCCTCCGCCGCCGGTGCCAGGCCTTTGCTAAACTGCCGTCAGCAATGTGGGTTCTGCCAGCCCAGGTGGGGCGGGATTCATCCTGCCCCTCATTTGAGAACAGGAACTCAATCGTCTATAAATGCTTTTGCAAAAAACAATTAAAAAGCGAAACAGATTTAAAATACTTAAGAGTCCGACATTATAAAAGAAGGAGCTGAAAGAGGAAGCAGCAGAGTTGGTTTTTATATGCCGACGTTCTCTACCACTTAAGGGAGAATCAAACTGGCTGACAATCACCTGCCCCTCCCTGCAACAGACACCTTGTGAGGTAAGTGGGGCTGAGAGAGCTGTGAGTAGCCCAAGGTCACCCAGCTGGCTTTGGGTGTAGGAGTGGGGAAACGAATCCAGTTCCCCAGATTAGCCTCCGCCGCTCACGTGGAGGGGTGGGAAATCGAACCCGAGTCTCCAGATCAGATGCTTGGCTGGGGGCTTCCCAACTCCCTCTACGAGGCGTGGATTTCCCTGGGACATCAGGAAAGGGTTAGTGGTTTCCCTGCCGGATATGACGCTGGTTTTAACCACCGTTTTTAAAAGGCCAGATTTTCACGTACCCATTGGGAATGTCAACGGAAATACAGATCTCCATATTTCGCCCAATGAGGCCTCTCGGCAGGACTCCCCACCAAGCGTATGGATCACTTTCACCACGAAGGGGGCTACAGCAGAAGCCCTGCCCAGACACCCAATCACTGGGCCGGCACAGCTGAAGAAGCCCCTCACCCGTGGCATGCGCTCTTCAATAAGGCATGCAATAATGTTTTACGTTAAAGGAGGAAGAGAGAAAAGGGCGCCTGGGCGTTTCCCTGACACGCTAGCTTTCTCGATGCAGGGATTGTTTCCCATTGGAACAGGGGCCCCCCTCCCCAAACCTGCAGCTTGAAGTGGTACAGTCTGCTGCTAAGAATCCCTCAGAAGGGCAGGTGGTGCCTGCTGCTGCCAGGACAACTCCAGGGGTATGAGCAGTTGCACGCATGCCCCGCTCCCCCAATCAGAAAGGCCTGCATGTGGAAGAGCCCCACGCCACGCCTGCTGTGCGCCTCCAAGGAACCTCACCCCAGCACGACTCCAACCAGCCTTCCTGGTGAGGTGGAGCGCTTCAGCCTAAACCGTTGCCAAACCCGAGAGAGAGGCTGTGCATTTCAACGACCACAAAAACATCCACGTTGAATAAAGAATTATGTGTAATAGTTCAGAAGGTTGTAACCCCTTGGAATAAACACCTCACAGAATCACGGAGTTGGAAGGGACCACCAGGGCCATCTAGTCCAACCCCCTGCACAATGCAGGAAACTCACAACTACCTCCCCCCCACACACAACTAGTGACCCCTACTCCATGCCCAGAAGATGGCCAAGATGCACCCCCCCTCTCATCATCTGCCTAAGGTCACAGAATCAGCATTGCTGATTCTTATGCCTTACACAGTTAACACATCCAGCTATGCACAAGCGTCTTTTTAATTTCAGGATCACGTATGCAGAGGAAAGATCTTAGAACAGTCTGGGCAGCTTTGGCAGGGGAGTTTGGAGCATGACACAGACACACGCACGCACACACACCCATAGGGAAGGGAGACCCAGGAGCTGCTGAAATTTTAAACAGGAATCTTTCTGTTCTGGGGGGAAAAAAGCCACCATTCTTGAAAAGAAAATTTCACCAATTAAGCCCCCTGTTTCTGAAGCATTCTTCAGTGGGCTGAATTCCTGCCAGGCCCACCAGAGCTACAGCCCCACATTATAGGGCACCTGCTTAAGGGGGTGGGGGTGAGGAGTCATCATTTAACACGGATACGTGTGGAGGTCATTTGCGTCGAACAGAGGACCAATCTAAAACAGAATCAGCCACAATAGTCTTCTGCACCACAACCAGGAATCTCAGTAACAGAAATTAGTGACCTTGAACGTGTACAGAGTGCCCGTCCCTCAATCCTGAGAAACCACAGCCACGCTGAGTGGGCTTACCCCTTGAGATACAGTACTGGAAATTGTACCGCGCACACGCAAAAGGCAAGGCCTGATGGGAGTAGAGCGGAGCCCTCCTGGATTAAGCCCTAGAGAAAACCCCTCAGGTTTCGGGTCTGGCAGCTCACACTTGAAAGCTGCCTCAATTATTCGGCCACCGGCATAGAATATCATAATATCCACAGGTATACTGCCTCTGTTCATGGAGGCTACGAGTAGCGATCGTGGGGAGCGGCTGCCGACAGGCCTGACTCACCGTACATTTTTGCTGGCTGTTTTAAAAGCCATATACGTTTGCCAGCCAGCGAGGAGCCTTTCCTGCTGAAAAGGGGGCCGATTTGGAAGAAAAGCTTCCAGTGAAAAGCTCTCAGCGGCCAAACCTGCCGGCGTCTGGCTTGCCTTTGTGCCCCCCGCCAGGGTCTGCCGACTGCCTGCGGGGCCGTGGGAGCCGGGGTTCTAAAGGTCAGCCTGGCCCACGCAGAGAAAGCGTCAGTGGGGGGAGCGCGCGGTGCCCGCCTGCCCGCCCCCTCAGCCAGAGTTGCTGTTCCGCTGTGCCCATTTTGCCAGAGGCTGAGGCCGCTCTCCCAGCACTGGGGCTGTCCACAGTTCACGGAGCCAGCTCCCTTCTTGGGCACAGGGCAAGAGGGCTCCGGTGCCCACTTGGGACCCATCCTGTCTGGGGAGGAGCTGGCCGGGGCGGGGGGGGGGGGCTGGGTACCGGCCCTAGCTGGAAAAAAGAGCAGGCGGTGCTTCCCCTCACGCTCGATCCACAGGAATCATTGGAGGAAGCTTTCCATCAAGTCAAGCGGCATCACACCAATTATTTCTGCAGAAAGATGGCTTCCCAAGAAGCCAGCCCCGGGTGGAGGAGTGCCCTCCAGGGCCCGCGAGATTGGTAGAGGACTAAGATGATGACCAGATCAGGGTTTATTTGGGGGGGGGGGGACACACACTCGTCCTCATGCCCTGCAGGATGCCTGGCTGGTGCCCACATCCCACCTCTCGGGAGGTGGTGGGCTCTCCTTCCCTGGAGGTTTTTAAGAACAGGCTAGATGGCCATCTGTCAGCAATGCTGATTCTATGACCTTAGGCAGATCACGAGAGGGAGGGCATCTTCTGGACATGGAGTGGGGGTCACTGGGGGTGTAGGGGGGAGGAGGTTGTGGGTCTCCTGCATTGTGCAGGGGGTTGGACTAGATGACCCTGGTGGTCCCTTCCAGATCTATGATTCTACACCAGCCCAGAACGGGCCCTCTGATTAGGCTGCGCTTCCCTCCCATGCATGCATTTCTTTGTTGGGAGCACCTTTCACCCTCCTCCTTGGCATCCTGCTTGTGAGTGTCTCCGGGGTGGGGGGGCCCTGGGGGGGCAGGAGGAGAAAAGAGCAGGAGAGCCCAGCAGTACCTGAGAGACTAACAACATTTCCGGGCAAGGCCTGAGCTTTTGTGAGTCGCAGCTCACTTCTTCAGATAGTGGGGGGGGGTGGAGGTTGTACCAGAGGCCAGGCCAGTGTGTGCCGTCCAAGTATTTGAGGGACAGGCCTTGCAGGGCTGGCCTCCCCCTCAGTCCCATCTTGAGCCAGGGGCGGGTCCTGGGGAGGAGGAGGAGGCTCCGCTGAGGACCCTCGTCGCTCCCTGGATCCACACACACACAAAAACCCCTATGAAGTCCTCCATCCCTCTACCAGAGCGAGACGTGTTCTCAGGTGCCCCCGGGTGGGACCAGCAGCCCTCAGGCAGGGAGACTCTGACCCCTCGGAGAAGAACCAGAAGCCATCCCCCCCCCCAGGCCCAGCGTTTCCCAGTGGTCAGGGCCTGCCTTCTGGGAAGGAGTGTGGCGCCCAGCACCCCCCTCTCGGGAGACCAGGGCGGCACAAGCCTTTCGCGCCAGGAGTCTTTCCTCGAGGCGCGAGAAACCTGGTTTTCCCAAAGCCTTGGTGTGCCTCGGACATTCCCGAGAGGTCAGAGTTCTTCCCGCAGACCCCCTTGGGCCCCCTTCCCAACAGCCCTGTCAGGCCGGCCGGCGCTCCGTTTGCCCGATTGGGTGGCAGAAGGGGCCTCCGGTGTGGGGCGAGGGCCTGGCTGCGCCCCGGAGACTGGCGCCAGCTGCGGGGGGCGGAAGGGGGGGCGGCTCCTCCCCTGCGGCCGGTGCCAGGGCTGCTCTCGGGGGCATCTCCTCGCCTGCGCCTCCCTCCCTCCCTTCTCCTCCGGCCCCTGCCCTGGCCCTGGCCCGGCCCGGCGCGCCAGAGGGGCGCCAAGGCGGGGGGGGGGGGCGCTCGGCAGGCAGGCGGGCGGGCAAGGCAGGGGGTGGTGGGGGCCGGCGGCGCTGGGCGCGCGCCCTGCGCAACAGGTGGGCCGGCTCCGCGCGCCTCCGTCCCTCCGTCCCTGTGGTACCTTCGAGGCAGCAGGTGCGCCAGAGGCCGGAGTGGGTCATGACCTCCTCGTTCTTGCGGCCGGTGTCGTTGTCGTGGGGGGCCTTGGAGCGGCAGACGCCGCGCGAGTAGAGCCAGTAGTCGGTGCCCACGGCGATGGTCATGAGGCTGAAGGCGGCGAAGGCGCCCAGCGTGGTGAGCAGCATCTGGAGGCCGCGCTCACAGCCCCCCCCCCGCATCCTGCCTCATCGCAGCCCCCCGACCAGCCCCGGGCCCCCGCCTCTACCGGCGCCCGGCCGCCCCCGACCGGCGGGGCGGGCCCCGGGCGGCCTGCGGGCCTGGGCAGCGGCGGGGCCGGGCGGCGGGGGCGGGGGGGCGCCGGCGGGGGGGGTCCATGCCTCAGCGAGGGAGGGGGGAGGGGGGGGAGGGAGCGCGGCCGCCCCACCGCACGCGCCACACGGCCAGCCGCCAGCCAGCCGGAGCAGCTCGGCCAGCCTGGGCGGGCGGGCGGGCGGGCGGGGGGACGTGTGTGTGTGTGTGTGCGCGCGCGCGCGCCGGGGCCCGGGCGCGTCTCCCGCCCCCTGTCCCCGCCCCGGGCGGGAGGGAGGGAGGGAGGGGGGCGGGGCTGCGGGAGGGCGCGTCTGCAGCAGCCAGCCGGACTCACCGACGGGCGGGCGGGCGGCGGGGAGGGCGCCTCCAAGCCCCGAGGCGCGGCGAAGAGAAGGGAAGAGGCGCCCCCCGCCCACAGCTGCCCGGAGGGGACGGGCCCGGGGGGCCGCCGGCCACGGGCGCTGGCCGGCCACAAGCCCAGCCCCAGCCCCGAGCCCCGGCGGCGGAGCGTGTGCCTGGCGCGCGCAGGGGCGCCGCTTCCACCCCCGCCGGCAGCCCCCGGCCCCAGGACCCCGACAGCCGCTGCCGCTCGGCGCCGCCACCCCGCCGGGGGCCGCCCCGTCGCCTTCAGCCATCCGGCAGCTCCCGGGGGGGCCCCGGCCGGCCGGCCCGCCCAGGGCCGCCCGGAGCCCAGGAGCCCGGCCCCGCCCGCGCCGGAGGGAGAGGCCTTGGCGGGCCCTGCAGGCCAGCAGCCCCTCTGGGGCGCCGCCGCCCTGGCCAGGCCTCCTGGGCCCCCCGCCTCCATGCCCGCGCCTTCTCCTCGCCCGCCTCGGCCCGGCGCCAGCCCTGCCTGGACCACTGCCGCCGCCGCCGCCGCCTCTCTGGCCTGCCCTGGCCTCCCGGCCTCAGACCCCGCCACCGGCCTCTGCGCCCGGCCCACCCTTGGCAGGCCTGTCTGGGGGAGGGTCCCTCCCCCCCTGCCCTCGTCTCCCACCCCACTTCGCCGGTCAGGGTTGTGCAGTCTACACGAGCCATCGAGGGGGAAGGGGACCCCCAGAGGCATCGAGTCCAACCCCCTGCACAAGGCAGGACATTCACAGCCACCTCCCCAAGTACCCGGCGCGTTTGCATTTCACTCGCGAGCTACCAGAGCGACAACGCCACCCCCCAGCCCCATTTGTCTCCCCGGTGAGGCCGGCCTTTTCCGGTTGGGGCCGCGGCCGTGCTGCCACGGCCTTAGGATTTCTTCAACTCTCCTTCGCTGACGGTCCGATTGGATTAGGACTCATGCAACCTTTCGAAATGCATCTATGCCAAAACCAGCTCTAGAATTAAAGGGTTATTTTAAACCTATGTGTGTATGTGATCTGGAAGTAAATTCTTTGGCCTGGACACGGTACGCATTGGGAAAGGTAGGCAGGCAGACAGACATGGACACAGGCAGGCAAGGCAGAGACAGGGAGGAGAAGGAGGGTGGCAGGCGGCACCCTAGACAAGGAAACTCCGTTTCTAGCCGCGGGCAAAGCCCAGTAGCAGGGTAGGGGGTGTTGTGCGATTCCCCCACCCAGAGAAACAGGGCTAGCCTTGCCAACACTCTTCTGGGACTCCTTGGCCCTCCACCCCATCCCCACAAACCACCCAGTGGCCGTGACTTGCACATTAGGTGAAATGTTTGTGGCGATCCTCAGGCCTCCACCTCTCCATTCACTTACTCACTCCTGTGCGGACTATCTCTTCTTACCTTATCAAGGAGCCCTCCTGCAGCCTTCAAAACAGCCGCACGCTCTTCTCTTCTCCTTCGATCAGTCCGTGTGGGTTTGGTTTCTCTCTCTTGCTATTTTAAGTCCTCTCACAATAACACCATGAAGATCAAAACAAGCTGTTCAGCATCTTCCTCCATTGCAAAGAGACCTTTTCTCTTTGCTGCTTGCATATCCTGTTTCTCTTTTGCATGGGCACCTGGCTGTTTTCCCTCCTGCCTGCTGAGGCAGATTTCTCGTTTTCTGTTCTTGAGACCTTCAAAGCAGTGGTGGATGGAGAAGGGGAAGGGGCCGTGGCTCAGTGGGAGAGCATCTGCTTGGCACGCAGAAGGTCCCAGGTTCAATCCCCAGTAGCATCTCCAGTTAAAGGGACCGGGCAAGGAGGTGATGAGAAAGACCTCTGCCTGAGACCCTGGAGAGCTGCTGCCGGTCTGAGCAGATCATACTGACTTTGATGGACCAAAGGGGTCTGCTTCGGTAGAAGGCAGCTTCATGTGTTCAAGGGCTGGCCTTGAACCTGAAAAGCTTCACCACTGAGAAGGCATTTGAACCCAGGCCTACCTAGCACTAGGCCAACACTAACCACTACATCACACCACCGTTCTAGAGAATGGCCCTCATAGAGTCATAGAGTTGGAAGGGACCCCCAGGGCCATCTAGTCCAACCCCCTGCACAATGCAGGAAATTCACAACTACCTCCCCCCTCCACACTCACCCAGTGACCCCGACTCCATGCCCAGAAGATGGCCAAGGTGCCCTCCCTCCCACCATCGGCCTAAGGTCATCAAATCAGCATTGCTGAAATGCTGCAGAAACGATTGGCAGGACCATCTCAAACTGGCCTTTGACAGTAATTGTAAAGATTTCCTCGGGACAGGGCGGGTGGTCCTTTTTCCAGCAACTCATAGCCAGGAAACTTTTATCCGCATGAAAGTTCAGCTGAGCCCCCAGCCAAGAACTCAACAGGGGCCCCCATGAAGTAAGCGTTGTGTGTTAAGTGCCATCCGACTCATGGCAACCCTATCAATGAAAGCCTCCAAAACGTCCTATCTTTGACAGCCTTGCTCAGGTCTTGCAAACTGAGGGCCGTGGCTTCCTTTATGGAGTCAACCCACTCTTGTTGGGTCTTCCTCTTTTCCTGCTGCCCTCAAGCTTTTCCTAGCATGGCTGTCTTTTCTAGAGACTCTTGCCTTCTCATAACGTGACCAAGTAAGCATTACTGAATGTATTGTGGTGTGACTTGCTTGTGAGTAGAGGTGCATAGCTGTGCCCTATCAGGGCAGCAACAAATAAACTTGTGGCCCCTTCCAGACCACACCAGTTTTGTTTCCGGTGTCAGCTTTCCTGAGTCGGAACAGGCTGAGGCTGAGACTGAAAGAGATCTTGGGGCCGCCGTGGGACGGCTCAACGCAAATATCAGCCCAGTGAGCAACGGCAGTGAGAAAAGCAAACCCTGCACTCGAAAATAAAACAGCCAGTATAGTAATGCCTTTGTGGAAAACTGTGTGGTGGCCTCATTTGGGATACCGTGTGCAGTTCTGGTCACGACATCTCAAAGCCAGCGTACTATAGTGGTAAAAAGCATCAAGGACAAGGATCGGGGAGACCCAGGTTCTAATCCTTGCTCTGGTGTGGAAACTTTCTGGGGTGACCTTGTGGGGAGGGGCTGTGGCTGAGTGGCAGAGCATCTGCTTGGCATGCAGAAGGTCCCAGGTTCAGTCCCCGCCAGCATCTCCAGTTAAAGGGACCGGGCAAGGAGGTGATGGGAAAGACCTCAGCCTGAGACCCTGGAGAGCCGCTGCCGGTCTGAGTAGACAATACTGACTTTGACGGACCGAGAGTCTGATTCAGTATAAGGCAGCTTCATGTGTTCTTGTTCATGTGTTCATGTGACCTTGGCCAGTCTCTCACGCTCAGCCTAGCCTACCTCCCAGTTGTCGTGAGGAAAAAAACAGGGGAGAATGATGTACGCTGCTTTGGGTCTCTTCTGGGGAGAGAGGCAGAATATTTTAAAAAGCACATGGATGGATGGATGGATGGATGGATGGATGGATGGATGGATGGATGGAAGGAAGGAAGGAAGGAAGGAAGGAAGGAAGGAAGGAAGGAGAAATTGCAGAACTGGAACAAAACACAGAAGAGGGCCACCAAAATGATTGGGGCCGGGGTTCCAATTCTGCACTGTAACACTGCATGAAATGCCCACGGCGTGTGCACAAAACCAGGGTTGATGGTTGTGTGTGGTTCAGCTGCTCATATCTGGCTGTGGGCTGCAGTCCTAAGCAAATGGATTCAGAAGGAAGGCTCTTTGTAAATCCGTGCCTCTGCGCAGGGGGGGGGGGCTGGGCTTCTTTTGCTGCCACGGCCACGCTCAGACATTTGGAGAAGCATTCCTACTGCCCGCGAGATGACAGCTCCGGCTGGGCTCTGAAATGTCCTCTGCCGGCCGGCCAGTGTGATGGGCGCTGACGTTTTAATCAAGAAGCCCAGGGAAAAGGAAACGGGCACCCAGCGGTGCTCTCTGCCATTGCAAACGATTTGGAAAGGGAGGGTGTCCGCTTCAGCAGCCAGCAAGGAGTCCACAGACGAGATTAAGGCAGCTTCAGGCAAAAAAAAAAACCGTTGGCTTCAGGGGAACAGTTAACACAATGTCGCTGGAAGGGGGGGCGCCAACGCGAGCCTGGCCTCAGCCCGACACAAACCTCCCCCTTATAACCCTCCCCTTTTAATCTGGCACCGTTTGCAGCTCTTTCCCCACTTTGGTTGCTCCAGAACGTTGGGGCTTGGATGTGTGCATGACAGGACAGGACCGGCGTTTCCTAACTGGGGACCTGACAACTAGACACTGAGAATCAGGGAATGGGTCCTCCCCTGCGCCAGAGCTCTCAAACGTGCCCCATAGTGGGAGGGGGGCAGCCGCCTCATGCCTACAGCAGCTGGCCCTGGTTTCTGAACACAAAGAAGGAGGAGGAAGAGGAGGAGAAGAAACAGGAGGAGGAGGAGAAGAGTTGGTTTCTATATGCCGACTTTCTCTACCACTTAAGGAAGAATCAAACCAGCTTACAATCACCTTCCCTTCCCACAACAGACACCCTGCGAGGTAGGCGGCGCTGAGAGAGCTCAAAGAGAACTGTGACTAGCCCTAGGTCATCCAGCTGGCTTCATGTGATGGATTAGGGAAACAAATCCAGTTCACCAGATTAGCCTCCGCCACTCATGTGGAGGAGCGGGGGATCGAACCCGGGTCTCCAGATTAGAGTATACTGCCCCTAACCACAGCTCGTAACCACTACACCACACTACAGAGGGTACAATCGAATGCACACTCACCTAACAGCAGGTTCCGCTGAAGACAGCAGGATTGACTTCCAAGTACAAGAAGTCTACGACCTGGCCCTCAGCCCAGAGCCCCATACACTGATGTGGGGCTGCCCAGCCGCCCACTCTACTGGAGGGGTCGCTTGGGTGAGCACACAGGAGCATGTGCCTGGAGTGTGTGTGTCCCCCCCCCCAATGCAAGAGCAGAGCTTCAGTGTTGTGTTCGACTTCCCCAATCACTGTGCACCGGTCAAGAGAATGGGCCAGGCCTACGGTGGGCAAGAGGAGAGCATCGTATCTGCGGTGAACCCTTGTCTCCTGGGGGGGGGGGTAGAATAGCAAGTAGACTTCCTTTGCAGAGCATTAATGCGCTTTCCCCCCTCCCACAATATACAAATAATATTATCTCTTGTAAAAATTGGAAGCTTTAACAAACATCCTGAACAAAACAAAACCCCTCAGTCACAACTCTAAAACCCAGTTCAAGAAAGACGTGCCGCGATTTGTAATTTAGGCACATCCAGTGCTTGTTCAGAAGCTTAAATCAATCAAGATTCCCCCCACCCCATTCCCAAGTCCCCCACAAACACACAACGCTTTTCCGCAGATGAAAGTCCATCTTGTTTTCTGGCTGGGCTTTTCCAGATGGCACTCTTTCTCATTCAGCCATAAGGACGCTGAAACTGTTTATTAAAAATACCAGCAGGATTTTAAAAATAACATTCTGATTTCCCCCCCACCCCCCTAAGTAGGATACATATGGTTTGGTATTACTAATTGCAAAAAAAAGAGTAAGCCCTGCAACCAAGACCTCTTTGCGAGCCCCGAGGCTTGGAGAGAGTCGCCGCCACCGGTCACCACCAGAGAAAGCGGCCGCCGCCGCAGCAGCATCCCTTCCACAGTGAAAAACGGATCTCACCTGTGCTTTGGAGGAATTCCAGCAATTCCTCCCAAACCCATTTCGAAACATTCCTTTTAAAAACAGAATTCGACAAAGAGCACCGCTAAAGCAACACACTGCCCCAGTTCTTTAAAAATGCCACCTTTTTAACACCCCCCACCCCCACCCCCACAATAGCTTTTAATTTACAAGGACTGGAATGGAGGTTCCTTTTCGGAAGCCCCGTGCCTGGAATAGGGGCACAGTCGTTCCCGGCAGCTCAAGAGGAAGACGGGTTCAGTGCAGAGTTTGAAAGACTTAAGAAACAAGACGCCTTCACACACCAAAGGGGTTGACTGGGTTTAGTTCCAACTCGAGCAGAGAGTGAGAGAGAGAGAGAAGAGAAAAAAGGACGGCGTGTCGGACAAGAGCGACAGTCATTGCGGAAGCAGCGGCGGCAGGAGAACCAGCGACAACAGCAGCAGCAGCAGCACAAAGGGTGAGGGGGGTAGCGACCATGCGTAGCATTCAAAGAAGACACGACACACCAGCATCTCCGTCGCAGAGAAATTCGAAAAATTACAAAGACCGTAGCAAACGTCGTATTTTTGGGGACAAAGACTCGGACATAGTTCAAAACTCTATGGGTAGCCACCGGTTGGAAGTTCTAGAAAAGCTACCCTTTGGCTGACACAAAAAAAGGGACAAACTCAAACGCATCTCCAGAGACAGGTCAAAAAGGCAAGCGGGTCGACTTGTCTACACACAGAGGAGCAGGCCCCCACCCCTAAAGACAAGCCTCTTTGCCGAGGAGGGTATAGGAGGACGGAGGAAGAGAGGCGCGCCCCTGAACCCGGAAGACTTGAGTCTCCTGCGCATGGAGCGCAAGGCAATCTGGAGTCCCGGCCTGCGCGCCAGCCTGCCTACACGTGAATGACAAACTCAGGGTTAGTGTAGGAGAATCCCGCAAACTCATTCTGGTCCAAGTTCATGATGAAGAGCTTGTCCGTGGGCGTGAGTTCCACGGGCTGCCTCGTGAACTCTTTATCGAAGTTGCAAGTATCGCGTTTATCTTTCTGTTGGACAGAGAGCACAGAATTAACAACAGCAGCAACAACAGCAGCACACAGCAAGGGAAGGGAGACAAGTTCGGAAAAAGCCCGGCCGGGGAGCTGCTGGCCACACGACGGCAGTTAAGATGACCCGGAAAGCCTCGCAGAGACTTTGCATGGGGGGTGGGGGGAGAGGCGGCCAGGAGTCCGTGGGGCAGCGCTTGACATAACCAGCTGCTCTGCCCGCCTTCTGTTTGGCTCCTGGCACAAGGTGAGCCACGAGCAGCACCGAGCACGCTTGCTTTGGGCCTCTTGGAGAGAAGAGCCAGGCAGGCACACCGTGGAAGAGAGAGGGGGTCCGAAGTGGAGTCCTGGGCCCGCCAAGGGCCAACGTTCCTAGCTCCTGCCCTTTCACCACCCACCCACCCCCGGCAGTTTAATTCCTCTCCTTTACATCCCCCCACCCACCCCCAGGGCTGCTGTTGCCGGTCTCCCTCCCCCTCCCACTCAATTCGCACTCGTTCCTCACAAGCAGATTTCCAGAAGGAAGAACTAACAGCCCAACACCGGAATTCGGAGGAGCAGAAACGCGGAGCCCTCCGTCTCTCTCTCTCCCTCACCAAACCTGCTAATTGCTCACAATGGCAGCTGCCTCCAGAGCCAGGCAGAGCCGGGGGCTGCCGGTGACTCACAGACTGACCACATGCTGCCTGATGCAGAGACGCTTTTGGGGGGGGTGGGGGTGGGCCGGGACCTCAGCCAAAGCCTCCCGCAGGAAAAAAACACCGCTGTGGGCTTTGCAACAGCCGACGAACACAGGATTTCTTGTTTTGCTGCTCCAAGAACCGAGGATCAGAGAGGAAGGAAGGAAGCTTGGTGGATTTGGATTTAGCAAAGATGGGAGCCCCGCTGTTTTTCTGTGCAAACCCCTGAAGGTATCTGGCAGAAGGAGGGATTCCCACTAGCCTCTCTCTTCGAATAGTGACTGCATCTACAGGAACACAGAGCTCAGTTCAACAGAGGCCCAGGTTCCCTGGGACCCTCACTCCTCACAGCTGTTCCAACAGGCATTGCCTCTGGAAGCCACCTGGCCAACCTGCTCCATCTCCCAGGTGTTGCCCCTGCAGGGGCAAACCCCTGAGGGGACTGGGCGGAGAGGCGAGCATTCATCTGGTGCAGCCAAAGGTGACCCAAGTCTACTTGGCCGAGAGGTTCTTGGGAGGTGGACATAAGACGGAAGGAGAAGGGAGCCCCAGGTGGGTAACCACGGACCACTATTCTTTCCCCACTCAGCATGTTCCATCAAAAGGTCCCAACAGCCCTGAAGGACCCACACCCCACTGATTTCAAAGGGGGGCTGCTGGAGGAGGAACTTTGAGGCTTGAAGCTCCTGTTGGGAGTTGGTCCTCAGACCAAGCTCCTGGCGTCTCCACTGGAACTTAGTTCAACAATCTTTAAGACATTTGAAATATAGCAAAATTACAAAATTTGGATGTGAAATTTCACCTTGGGACTTTACACATTTGGTTTTGAAGCCTCATAGTGATGTTCACTTTTTACAAAAAAAACCCCCCAAATATCTTGTTGATACATTTAAAAAGTTTTTTGGGGGGTGGTGGGTTGAGAACACTTTGCTCAAGAATTTTCCTTCAATACACTTTTAAAGTTCACAGCGTTAAGGATTTCACTTGCCAAGTTCCGTAGTATTTCTAAAAAAGAACTCACACATTTACATAGTATTCAGTGCTGGAAATGTTTCCCGGTTTGAACCGTACAACTGAGATTTTTGCCAGCGGACTGGAGATCTTGCTTGCAAGGTGTGCTTCCACCCCCTTCCCCAGCAGCTACTACCTGAAACACGTCACAGGGGTTACCGTTCTGACCTACTTGCAAATAAACGGAGGTTTCCTCAAAACAAGATTTCTTAATTTTTATTTTATAATGGTATCTGAAAAAAATTGGCACGTTAACAAAGCAAACCGGGTAGGTGAGAGGCCCACAAACACATAGCGGGGGGGGGGGAGCCCAAAGGGGGAAGGAAGCAGGCAGGACGGGGCTATCGCCAGAGGGTGGGTGGGTGGGTGAGGAACCAAGGCCCGGCCTTTGCTCTTCTGCGGACAGTTCCCAGAAACACGCACAACTCAAGATCCCAGCGGCAATTCTTTGTTATTCTCAGAAGAATATTAGTCGAGACAAAAATACTTTACAGCTTCAGTCAAGTTACACAAATACTGCTTGGTTTTTTTTTTTTTAAATATCAGCTTCATTTTTAGTAAAATACTTCGATTTTTGACACACTTAATAAGCACAGTGGAACAGACGGAATGTCATTTTGGCAACTGGACAAGACACCTGCCCACCCCCCTCCAGTGTTAAGGAAAGAAACCCCCTTACAAAGGTTTGATATGAAAAATAACATGACATGGATGGGCGATACTGGGGTGACCAAGGGTGCCGAAACATGCCCAGGGGCAGGAGGTCTTCTTGCCCTCCCGTCTGGATGTGGTTGCCTTTGCCACGGAGCTCAACCTGGAGACCAAACTGACCCAGACTGCAAGGAGACCCCCACCCACCCCCCATTCCCCGCCCTTTCTGGGCCTTTTCTTCTTTCGGAGCCCTGAGAGCGGATTGCAAAAGAAGGGTGTGTGTGTGGGTGAATCCACGGAGATTTTGTGAGAGGAAGCTAAATAAGACTTGAGAAGTCTCTCGGGGGGGGGTGACACCCCTCCCTGAACCCCTTCCACTCTGCTAAGGCCTCGGTTGAGCGTGGGGGTCCAGCCCACACCTCATTCTCAAAGCCGTGGGTGGAGAGTGCGAGGACACAAGTGAACATGCCGGTCACCAGCTGCCGGTCTACCTATTAGGTAGCACGGAGTCTCATCTTTCCTCCAAGGAGGAGTTCAGAGAGGCCTGCCTGGTTCCCCCACCTCCCTGGCTAAGGAGAAGGAAAGGCGGCTGCCCCAGACGCGGCGACCGTGGGAATCTTCCGGACCCGGACAGAAAGGCCGGCCACGTTCAGGTCCAAAGAGGAAAGTAGCGGAATTGGAACACCCAATCCATACAGTGGTACCAGGGTACCGGGGGGTGGGTGGGGAATCGATTTGAAAGTGGCACATCAGCAAAAGCTGTTCGTGCCACATGCTCCCATGAAGCGAAGGTGGCCACGATTCCAAGCCCAGCCCATTTAGTCATCATGGGCAACTCCAGTCTTGAGAACTTTCAGTAGGTGACTGGGTTGCCAACTCCAGTTCCTGGAGATCTGGTGGTGGAAGATGCAGGTGACTGAACCTGGGAACTTCTGCATGCAACGTGGATGGCGTCCCCTTAGCCGCACAAACCCTTCCGCCTCCCTCCTTACGGGCAGGGTCACCCAAAGCCACAGGATCAACTGGGCGTTAACAAAAATGTGACCACTGCCGTACGAGGGCAAACCTCCAGCTGCTGTGGAAACGGTCTTTGTGCCGGGCCCAGTTTGCACGAAGGGAAAAGTCCGTTCACACGTGCAAAAGGGTCCAAAGTGCATCACCCCTCAGGCAGACAGAGACCCTGCCAGTGCGCAGACACAACACCTTTGTCTTGCTCACACGACACGGCAACCACATCCGGTCCTTGGATAAACCACAGAGTGGGGCTGGTCAGAGCATCTCTGGTCTTTCCCCAGCGATTCTGCTGGCACCAAGCCAAAGACGGCGGCCCTGGATGGGTTTGCCACGGGCACACCAGCCGTTCTTTCTGAGCCTCGCGAGTCTACGAGCCGCCTTCGACCCCTCCCTCGAACGGTCCTGCTCCACCACGGCATGTTTTTTGAAATACGGTCACTCCAGTATCCCCGGAAAAGAAATTCAAAGCAAAGGAGGACGCCACCACCACGATAGCTGCAGGGGCCAGATGGTCACGGGGGGGAGGGGGGGTGCGAGAGGGTGGATGGAGAACGGTCTACAGCGGCTACTTAGCTCTTGACTTCAGGCTTAAAAAACACAGAGTTAACAAAGGAAAATCCTTCGAATTCTGATTGGTCAATGTTCCTGATGACTTCCTGGTCGGGTGGCGTTAAGACAGGTGGGTGGCGGGTGAAAAACCGGTCGAAGTTTTCAGCGTTCCGTCCGCACTATGAGAGGGGAAGAAAAGAGCGCAATGGTAGGTGCGGCAAAAATGAAAGGAAGATGCGAGCGTGCAATTTGGGGGGTGGGGGGAGGTGGGCTGCTGCATCCCCCAGCCCAGCCACACACAAGCCCCCTCCCCCCCACCCCCACATCAGGCAAAGTCCCCACGATGAGGAAAATGGGAGCACAAAAAAAAAAAAGAAACAATGCAAAATACTTATGACTCCTTTGGCAAGAGGTTGCCGTTGGTTTCCACCACGGAGCATTTTGTCATGGAGGGTGCTGGGGGACTGAAGGACCATGTGCCGGCTGGCCGGCAAGTAATTGGAGGCGGATGAGATGGGCAATTACTTGCGGGGCGGAGGGCCGGCGGCATGCAAGACCAGGCCTGCCCCAGAGCGTGCCACATGCAAGGGTGGTGGTGGGTTTCTTCCAAACAAGGCCCCCTCGCCGGCTCTTACTAGGCGCTTCCCCTCCAAAGGGCCGGTCAACTCAGCAACGCTGCTGCAGCCGCCGCGGGGAGTCCCCGACCCCGTGCCGGGCCCTCCGGCATCTCTCCGGGAAAGAGGATTTGGCAGCTCTCGGCCTCCCTCTGGCCAGTGGTTGAGCCATTCAGCAAGGCACCCGGGTGGCTGCCGGAGGAAGGCTGCCTTCGAAGACTCAAGAGCACCGGCCTTTGGAGCTGACCAGGGGAAGCCCCGGCAGAGGCAGGCAGGACAGCCATGCCTGCAGAACAGAAAGCACACCACAGCCAACGGGAGGCCCTGCAGAGAACGAAGGGCCCCCGCTCGTGTGCGGACGCCCCTCCTGCAAGACCGGGCAGTTTGGTTTGTCGTAATGCTAACGCCGTTCCTGCTGAATCCTTCCCTTGAAAAAAAAAACACCCTAACTAATCAACTGGCAGGTTAGCTTCAGCCCTGAATTGAGATGTGACGGGAACGTCTACAGGTGAGCATTTACAGCGTGACTCCTTCCCACCTGGGCGATGGACAAGCCCTGGCCCTGCTGTCGGCCGAGGCCCCCCCTCTCCCCGGTGTGGTTCTGCCTAGAGAAGAACCCCCCCACCCCTTTGACCTCGATGGGGCCACTCTTGTCCTGGAGCCAGCGACCACCCGCTTTTTCCAAACCCCACCACTTTGCATCCGAGAGCGCCCGGATGCATCGCTAGATCATCCCTCAGAAACCGAGAAAGGAAACTATTAATAGCACCCCACCGCATCTCAGCTGGCGTTTGACCGTCCCAACCGAAGGGCCTGTCGGCTCTCATAAGAATCAAAACCCTCGCCTTCCCTCGAATGGTGGGTGGACTGCTTTTGGGATCAGAGCGGCCGAAGAGTCAGCCCTCGCAGGAAAACTGGCGGGGACAGGGGGGTCTTTTCTCCCCTCCCAACACAGGTCTCCAAAAAGACCCCAAACCGCCCACAAATGAGCTTTTTTTGGGCCACCTCCCACACCGCTAAACTTCCACTGTCTAAGAAAAAACAGATTTGCACTTTTGAGAAACTGAACAGGAGACTTTGGGGGGGACAACAGCCACCCAAGACGAAGAGATGTAGACCTGCCAGACCTGCCTCTCTGTTCCTAATGGCTGATCAAGTTGCTTGCTGAGGGTGAGAACGGGATCGTGGCCTCTCCCCTTGGGACCTTTAGGAGTTTCCCCTTCCAAAAGGGCCCCCGGGGACAATCCCGGCTCTTGCTTTGGAATCAGGGTAGATGTCCAGTGCTGGGCCAGGGGCCTTTATCACAAATGCCACCACCTTCCTTTGTCTGGTTGCCCTGGGAGGTTCGACTGAGAAGCCTGCTAGGGGAGGGCAGGGGGGGGCTTCTTTCTGTACCACACAGGGAGCCATCAGGAGGGTTCGTCAACATATCATCATGATAAATACACAGCGGCGGCAGCGGCAAATGGAGAAGGCCAGACCTACGAGCATCACTCCTGGCCGGGTCTGGGCAGCGCCCAGGCCTGCTCCCCCCCCCTCAACAAGAGTGCCTCCTGCCCCCCCTTCTGGTGTCAGAGCCAATCTCCATCCCCGTCCTGACGCCGCAGCATCTTGCATTTTTGGACAGGAGGAACTCTTGAACAGGAACGTGTCCATCCAAGAAAAAAATAAAGCTGCCTGAAATCCCCCCCCCTCCAAATCCTGGCAGCGGAGAATTTAAGAACATCAGAAGAACTTTGTTGGGTCACGGTGAAAATTACCCTCCGCCCCGGCACCCTCCCCACACCCAGCGGCCAGCCAGATTCCCTGGCAGGCCCACAAAGCTTCCCCCAGTTGATGCCCCCATTCTCAGGTATACTGCTTAGTGAACATGGAGGTCCCATTTCACCACCATTAGTCCTCTCCTCGACAGATCAGACCTCTCCTCCGCCATGACTTTTGTCTAATTCTTTTTAGAGACACAATTTCGGGTGTTTCAATATGCAATATTCTGTGGGTAACCTTGTGCACGTTTTGTAACCTCCGTCAAGCAACAAATCAGCAGCTACGGATTCCTGGGGGGAAAAAAACCCCTGGCGTCCCAGGAGGTGATTTCAAAGACATTCCTATCCTCTAACCCAACCTGACAGCGGCAAGTCTCCCTGTGAGTGACATTCAGAAACGAAGCCGCTTAAAGCCCTGAATGCATCCCCTGGATCCTTCAGAAGCATCTCTGCAGGTGCGTCGGTGTGTTCGGAAGAGAGCCCGTCACGATCCGGGAGCACCTGGTCCGAAGGGCCAGAGAGACCACCAAGGAGAGCCCTTCGAGATTTGGGGAGCTCCCGGCCTTCCCTGCTTCCGCAGCACGGCCTGAAGAACCGTTTCTCAGCAGCACAACTTGAAGGCTGGCCGTAGGGAGGGACGACGGACGGCCACGGCAGTTATGCATAGAATCAGAGAGTTGGAAGGGGCCACCAGGGTCATCTAGTCCAACCCCCTGCTCAATGCAAGAAATTCACAACTACCTTCCCCCCCCACACACACACACACCCAGTGCTCAGAAGGTGACCAAGATGCCCTCCCTCTCATCATCTGCCTAAGGTCCCTTTTCCCTTTTCATCAAACACGCACCCGTGCCGGTCCGCCAAATCCATCTGGGGGTAGCAGAACGGTTGGGGTAGTTCTACGCTGAGGACTGGAAACCTGACGAGCACCAAGGGTGGCTCAGGGCACCTTGGCCAGGAAGCAGAAGATGCCGGGATGCTCCTCCTTAGAAAAGGAGGGGAAGGAGCAGCCAGAGAGGGGTGGGATGGTGGAGGAACCGAGGGGCAAGCCGAGCTGAGCCCCAGAGGCTCTGGCCAGCCCACCCAGTGCCGACGGCACGGGCTTTCCCACAGCCTCATCCTGCACCGTCGCTAGCCTGGCACCACAAGAAGAGGCCATCGCCAAGCACAGGTCTGCCACCGGGTTTTTTTTGCCACCGGCCAGGTATGAATGGAGAAGACCTTGCCAGTGCCCTCCTGGGCAGGGGGCCATCCAGACATCAAGGGCCCCGTCTGCTCCTGCACACAGCTTCTGACGGGGAGGACGGCACAGGAGAGAAAGCCCAGGACGGCCCCGCATGGCTCCCTTCCAGCAACAGCACAGAAGAGGCCGGGGAACGTTTGTCGACAGCGGGAAGGAGAGAGAAGACTGGGCCATCCGTGGGGGAGGACTTGAACTCTGGGCCCTCCAACCCCCCCCTTCACCCACTCCGGCTGTGGCCCTGCACAGAGAGCCGATGGACTCCAAACGGCGGGGGGGGGCAGCCCTGTGTGTGTGTGTGGGGGGGGGAAGGCTCAGGACACAGGTTTGGACACACACCGCCCAAGCATGAAACAGGAACACCACCAAACGCAACCGTCTCTGGGAGCAGGAGAGACTCGAACCCTCCTCCCCAGGTCCCAGTGAACGGGGGAGCTGCTTGCCGTGGTTTTGTTCACCCTCCAGGAGCCAGCTGTGCGGGCTGCAGCAGCCAAGAAGGCATTATCTATGTTTGCAGCACGCAAGCTGAATTTTCCTAATCCGTGTACGTACACACGGGCGCGCGCGCTCTTACGGCTGGCAGCCTCTCTCCCGCAGTCCTCTCTGCACCGCGACTGCCCTCAAACGATCAGATTTGCATCAAAACCGGAGCGAGAAAGGGAGGAGAGAGAAGCCGTGGAGGGGCCAGGCTGTCGTTTGCCCCTCTCTGCCCAAGACACCCCCATCAGGCAGATGCCTGTGCAAAGAACAGGGGAGGGGGCTGAGCACAGCCACCGTGGGAGGAAGATCTACCTGCTCCTGTCGGCAGCCAGAGCCCTGCCACCCCGCTCCCCCCTCGCAACTCCTGCTCCGGCACACTGCGCACGAGCGGCGCAAATACAGCTGTCACTGCCCATTAGCTTCAGCGGCGCTTGGCACCCCAGACGTCAGCCAGTGCGCCTGACAGGCCAGGCTTGAAAGGAGGCAGTGGGGGGGGGGGCTTTCTTCCTCCCCTGCCATCTCAGAAAGGTGGCTCTCAGAGCACTGGGTGGGCCTAGGAAAGAGGCAGGACGGGGGGCACGTTGCAACTGGTGCCGAGCCTCTGGGCGGAAGGGCAGATCCAGAGAGACGTCCTGGCTGCCCCGGCAATGCAGCATCCCGCTCCGAGATGCAGCCCCGGCTAAGGCTCACGAGAGACATTTCGGAGGAGGGAGAGAGACGGGCTCAGGAGCAGCTCCTGTAAGAGGCAGAAGAGCCCCGGCCGTTTTGTGGAGAGCCAGCCTCTGAGATGGCCGCCCTGGAGCAAGCAGGCTGTCGCGGGCAGCCGCCCCCAGGGTATGAACAGGATACAGTCGCCCAAATTCCCCCATGGATGCCAGGACAAACAAGACCTGTGGGGTCAGCCCAAGGGGGGGGTCCATCTAGAAGAAGAAGAAGAGTTGGTTTTTATACGCCGGTTTTCTCTACCACTTAAGGGAGACTCAAACCGGCTTACGATCCCCTTCCCTCCCCCTCCCCACAACAGGACACCCTGTGAGGTAGGTGGGGCTGAGAGAGCTGTGACTAGCCCAAGATCACCCAGCTGGCTTCGTGTGGTGGAGTGGGGAAACAAATCCAGTTCCCCAGGTTAGCCTCCACCGCTCCTGTGGAGGAGTGGGGGAATCAAACCCGGTTCTCCAGATCAGAGTCCACCGCTCCAAACCACCGCTCTTAACCACTACACTACGCTAGGAGCCCCTGGGAGGTTACAAGCAGTGTGGGCTTTTCTGGCATTCGGAGGTAGACTGCCTCTGGACCGGGGAGGCTCCATCGACCTCTCCCCTCAAGCATTCGAGTCCTGCCCCCTCTGCTAAGATTGTCCACAATGCTCACAATGCTGAAGGTAGGGGCTGGCAGCACGTAGACCCCTCCCCAGCCAGTGGGGAGTTGAAATGGCCTTGGGAGGCAGCAGGAGGGTGCCTTTCCTAGCAGAACAGGGCCTTGGGGGGGTCTGTTTTCTCCAGGGCAGATACCCCCCCCCCGGCTCTTGCCCACGGTGTGAATGTGAAGCAGTCGCTGCTCCTTGTTCAGGGAAAGGTTACAAGCCTCCTGCCTGCAAACATGGCGCTCTCCGCCCAAACGCCACCATTTTACCCACTGATGTGGCAGCCGACCCTTTTGTCTCAGAGGTGCCACCTTCCCAACACCAACACCCACCCCCCTCACCATGCAGGTTAATAAAGAGCTTTTGTGTCTGTGAATTTTGGCTTTTAAAGAAAAATAAATTGTCCCCTTGCTTTGGCAAACAACCATGCTGGCTGCTCTCTCCATTCCGCCTCTCTCCAAGGCACAGATCCGTTTCCCAAAGAGGAGGAGAGATTGCCCTCCTATGGAAAGTTCCCCAATTAAACAAAAAGCATCAGGGGGGGAATCGGCTCCCTTTAATGCCGCACTAATGTCCACTCCGAGCTCCCAAAACTGCCCCAAGGAGACGGGACTGATGGTTCTCCAGTCACGAAAGAGATCCTCTCGGATATTTACGGCCAGGGAGAGCGCCTCTCTTCCTTACGGCAGCTGATATAAAACTGTCATCTCAGAAAATAGCCTTTTTATTTCGCCAATATCGGTGTTTGCTTTCCGAGAGGCGCCATCCCCAACCCCAAAGGCCCCCGTAAAGCCTCTTCTCATCGATCCTGCCCGCCTGATGAGAAAGCATCGAGCTATGAGCAACTTTCTGGAACCAGACAGCGTGGCCCCGGCTGCCCAAACCCGGCCCCAAAAACCCTTCCATCTCTCTCTCTCTCTCTGCATTGCTCCATTTGCAAATGAGGCTGGAAGAGACCAAGCAAGTGTGTATGTGTGTGTGTGTGGGGGGGGGGGGTAGGAGAATCACCTTTGTGACCATGAAAAACTTTCTGGAAGCAGAGAGCCCTCCTGAGAAGGGAACGGGCCAAGGTCGATAGCGCCTCTCTTGTCCACTCTTTCCACATCAGGCCATCTCTCTCTCTCTGTGGCCATTTCTGCATGGCAATTAGCAGCGCGTCCCAGGCTGAATTGCCCCGCATATTTTTTTGAATTTTGCACACTGATCCGTCGTTCAGGAAGTGACTGCGAAGCCGGCGCTGACCTGCTTCGCATTACTAAAGGGGCCGTTTAACGTGACCTTTGGTGTTTGCCGCAAAGAATCCCCTTCAAGGAACCATGCAAAACAACAGAGGTGCGTTACCTATGCACATGCTAATGGCTCTGCAAACAGGAACAAAGGAGCAAGGGAGTGGGGGGCGGAGTGGAGTTTCTCCTTTTGCATCGGGACCGTGAAAAGGCATTTTTTAAAGTCGCATTTTAAAAAAGAGCTTTTGAGCGAGCATCAAAATGGACCATGCAAAAATGGCCCCTCTCTTTTTAACAAAGATGCCGTTGGCCAGGACCACTCAGAAGGGGATATAGTCAGGATTCTACCACTTCGGTCTGCTGCATGGAATCACCCGATCTCTGCCTTGATGGGAGAGGCAAAGGGAGCGGAGGACCGGAAATGTGCAAAGGCTACAGAAGTTAGTCGGGGAAGAGGAACGCCGTGAGCCAGAAGACGCCGCCGTATTCACAACGGGCGTGCGGGGGGGGGGGGTTCACCGTCGCCCCAAAGCTCTCCACCAATTAAACAACGTGGAGCGGATCAGCTACCTGCCAGTCCGTTGGTCAATTATCAGGTTGAAATACACTGGGCTAAGTATTGGCCAGCGGAGGGGGATGCCCGTCACTTCCCATGCCACTGAAGGCTGGGAGGGAGTACAGCCCCCATGGCCCATTGGCATCCTCCCCATGGGGCAGCCCCCAACAGTTGCTTGTCCCCGTAGGGAGCGCTAAAATGGGGGGGGGGTTGCTTCCTTGTGGCGGTTTCTGTCTCGCTGAGCTCCCTTGCTTTGGGGCTTGGGCCTTTGGGGCCGCCTGCCTCGGGTCGCTCAAGGTCCCCGAGAATGCCGTGAAGTCGACGAAGCTCACATAAAGAAGCCAGGGGGTGTGGGGCGGGGGTGTGGAGCACGTGACCCCTGCACACCCGGAGAAAGAGGGGACGCGGGGTCGCCCTGCAACACCCATCAAGATCTCTTTCTCCTCCGCCAGCGACAGGAAGCCGGAACGCCCGGGGTTTTGCCAGCTCTCCGTCTGCCGGGTTGCATTCTGGGCACCTGGCAAGCCGGCTAACCAGCGCCGTGCCCGCCTCGGCCCTCGTCTCACGCAGAGCCGGGGCCCCTCCCAGCCAGGCCGGCGATTGGTATGCAGAGGCCACAGCCCAGGCGCAGCCATGCGCCGCCTCTGACTTGCGCACGCAGGAGACCAGTCTGGGGAGGCAGATGATCAATGCAGGATCAAGATGGAGGGGGCGGGCGGGAGGGAGAGGTTTTGTGTCTTTCACAGCACAAGCCTGGCGTGGCGAGGGAAGGCGGGAAAGAGGGGGGCATTGTTGGTAGTGTGGAGAAGGAAGCTGATTGGTGGCCTAAATTGCTACACCCCCCACCATTGATGCTGCTCCCCCCCCCCCAGGGTAAAGGGCTGCAGAATGCAGAGGCAGCAACCCGCTCCCCGGACCCCCCAAATCAAAGCAATGTGCCCTGAGTTCAGCCCCAGCACGGTTAGCGGAGGGCCATCTCCCCCTGAAGCCTCATCGCTGCCAGTGGGCTTTCCTCAGGACCCACCGGCAGCCCCCTCTCAGCTCTCCTTACCCTCTAAGGCCCCTGGCCGCACTGAGGAAGAGGGAAGGAAGAAGAAGAAGAGATGGCTTTTATATGCCGACTTTCTCCACCACTTAAGGCAGAATCAAACTGGCTTACCATCTCATTCTTTTCCCCTCCCCACAACAGGCACCCTGTGAGGTAGGTGGGGCTAAGTGAGCTGTGACTAGCCCAAGGTCACCCAGCTGGCTTCGTGTGCAGGAGTGGGGGAAACAAATCCAGTTCACCAGATCAGCCTCCACCGCTCACGTGAAGGAGGAGGGGTGGGGGAATCAAACCTGGTTCTCCAGATCAGAGTCCAGCACTCCAAACCACCGCTCTTAACCACCACACCACGCTGGTTCTCCAGGGAGAGGGAGAGCCTCTCTCCTTCTCTGCCAAAAGGGATCCAAGCAATTCCCAGAACACCTCGCGAGGAAGCCCCGTGGATCAGACCAGTTTAAAGCAGTGTGGACCAGGGTTTGGACAAGGGGAAGGGGGCTTCAGTTTTCTGGTCCGGCAGCCGCCAAAGAAAGAGGGAAACGCAGAGAGCAGAACTGGAACCCAAATTCTCCCCAGATCTTGCCTTGCCGCTCATCAGCTACTCAGGTCTCTGCACGCCTGGGTTTTAATGTGCTGAGCGAATTACCACCTAGTGAATGAGGCCGGCATACGGCACGGGGCTGTGGTAGGTATCTGGTTGTCATTTAGAGGAAATAAAAAGGACATTTTTTTTCCAAAAAGGAGAGAGAGAGAGAGAGAGAGGCAGAGAGAAGCGGGAGAATTGCAGTCCATGGGGTGGGAAGTCCCAGGAGCTGTGGCCAGAGGCCCTAAGAACGACGCTGTGTGGTCTTGAAGGGCCACTGCATTCCCCCCATTTGGATGCCGTCATGGGCACAAAAGACCTTGAGAAAAGATGGGCCCCTTTGGCCCGCAATGCAGCCCCAGGCGGTCTGAGCTGAAGCGCCCTCCTTCCACCACTGGCCCCTCTCGGGTTTTGAGGACGGTCGTTGGTCCAGACGGAAACTGGAACTCGTTTCCCATCAAACCTCCCGGTTGTCACCCGCATGATTTTCTATGGCACACTTTAAAGGCACACAAAGCTACGGCAGGAAAGAGGACCCAACTCCAAAATTGTGAGTGCGCTGGATCCCAGAAAGGCCCCACACCTTGTTCCAGGCACCGAAAAGATGCTCTCCTCGGCTGCGGTCCCCACAAGCATCCCTGAGCCATACCTGAGCCATCGACAAAAGGCACCATGGCTTGGATCTCCCATAGCCGCAGCCTGTGAAGATGAGCCTGTGTCCGGACAGCATCGCTTCAAAATGTAAGCCAAGGCTCAGGTGACCAAATAATCATAGAATAGAATCATAGAGTTGGAAGGGACCACCAGGGTCATCTAGTCTAACCCCCTGCACAATGCAGGAAATTCACAACTACCTCCCCCCACACTCCCCCAGTGACCCCTACTCCATGCTCAGAAGATGGCCAAGATGCCCTCCCTCTCGTCATCTGCTTAAGGTCATAGAATCAGCATTGCTGACAGGTGGCCATCTAGCCTCTTCTTAAAAACCTCCAGGGAAGGAGAGCTCACCACCTCCCGAGGAAGCCTCTTCCACTGAGGAACCGCTCTAAGTGTTAGAAAATTCTTCCTAATGTCTAGACGGAAACTCTTTTGATTAAATTTCAACCTGTTGGTTCTGTTCTGACCTTCTGGGGCAACAGAAAACAACTCGGCCCCCTCCTCCATAGGACAGCCCTTCAAGTACTTGGAGATGGCTATCATGTCCCCTCTCAGTCTTCTCCTCTCCGGGCAAACATACCCAGCTCCTTCAACCTTTCCTCATGGGACTTGGTCTCCAGACCCCCTCACCATCTTTGTTGCCCTCCTCTGGACACGGTCCAGCTTGTCTCCATCCTTCTTAAATCGGGGTGCCCAAAACTGAACACGGTACTCTAGGTGAGGTCTAACCAGAGCAAATAGTTCCTTATGAACACAATCCCTGAATACAGAAAGCAAGGGTTTCAGGGAGAAGGCTAAGCAAGGACCACCCCCACCCTGGTTCTCCATATGCAGGAAGATGTCTGTGCTCAGAAGCATTCTGCTCTGTGAGCCCCCCCCCCTGCCCCAGCAGTCTGGATTGGTGCTGTCCAGATGGGGGGGCACTGCCAGCTTGGGGACCCCCACAAACATTCCCGAGGGGCAGCTTGGTTAGCCTGCCCCAACCAGCACAACAAAGAATCCACAGCAAATGTCCGGCGCCAACAGCGTCCGCTGTTCAAGAATAGAAGGCAGGCCGCTGCCTGGGGAAGGGGAGGGGGCCGCACCTGAGCGCTGGAGAGAGAGAGGAGGCGGGGGGGGGAGGAGGGGGCGGCACTTACAGCCTTGGGCTTGAAAGGAGGCTGGATCTCTTTCCGTTCAAGTTTGTCCCAGTCGATGTAGCGGAAGAAGGCGTGCTCCTTGATGTCCCTCTCCCCTTCGGGGCCGCACCCCAAGCGCTTCGCCGGATGCTTGGTCATGAGCTGGAAACACAGAAGGAGAAACCGCCGGGGGGTCAGATCCCGGAGCCCCACCCTGCACCGGAGCTCCACCCGGACCAGCTCCTGTCCTCCGGGGACCGGGGTGATGGTGTCTTTTTTTAGAAAGGCAGCCTTAGAACCTGAATGGGAAGCCAGATTGTTCTGAATGCAACCAGCGCCTTTTGAACGCCAACCATTTCTAGACATCCGAGTCCACAGAGGGGGCCCTGGGCACACAGCCAGGGTGGCCAGACGTGTTTTTGGGGTTGAGAGGAAATTGCTGATTTCCCCTTTTTCTTTTGGAAGCCTCCCCCAGAATCCTACAAGCCCCCTCAGCCTTGCAAAAGCTGAGGCAAAGAGGCACCCTGGTGATGCCGCGTGCCCAGGCCGGGCCTTGCCAGGCAGAGAGCGGCTCCGAATGTCCCAGGGTCACTGGAGCAGGTGATCCCCCACATGGAGACCATGCCGGACACATAGACATGTCCTCTACTGCCTGAAGTCACACCCGCAGCACACAATGAACGGCTTCAGCACACGTGGGGGGGGAGGGAGAGAGAAAAGTGAAGCAGATCCTCTCCGGTTGTCATTGGAAGACACAGCTGCTGAACAAACACGCTCCTTCGTGACTGTCTGCAAACGCTTTTCCAAATGCAGTTTTCTAACCAGCCCCTTTCATGCTTTCATGCTCCAGCTGGCCAAAGATGCGTGACTTTCCCTGCACCCACAGCAAGGAGGCATTGGGGAAGCTCATTAACAGGCAGATCTCTGCCCTTTTCTGTCGTGGAGAAGAAGCCTGCAGAGCCAGAAAGTGTCACGGCCCTGTCAGGGTTTCTTTCTTTTTTCCCCTACTGTCTGAGAGAGAGAGAGATCTGCATAATTTTAAAGTGCATTCCAACATTGTGAGTGTGTTGCATTGTGTCGTGTGCATCCTTTCCTCCCAAAATGAAAGCAAGGCTGATGCAAGTGGGAGGATTTGCCGGCAGGCCCGCCAGCCCACCTCTCTGCCTGCTCCAACCTCCTCGGCATTTGCCAGGAGTGCGGAAAGCCATTACTGAAAAATCCGGCAGGTGTCTTAATCCGTTCCATCTCCTGCCAACGTGCGGCATCCAGGTGGGGGAATTGGCGGGAGACGAAATAAACCTGACGGCAAATCTATCACGGCTCCCATCGGTCACTCTGGGGCAATGTGGGTGGGAGGGAACATAGTCCCTGGACTTCCTTGGTGGTCTCCCAGCTAAGTACTAACCAGGGCCAGCCCTGGCTCCCCAGCTTCTGAGATCTGGTGAGATCGGGGTAGCCTGGGGCCGTTGCTTCAGGTCCCTGGGTCAGGGAAGTTTGAGCATGGCCAAAATATCCCTTTGGCTCTTAGCATGGATGATGGGCGGGGAGGAGCCAAAGGTGGGAGCTTTTGGAAATGGATGCCCCCCAGGTGGAGAAGAAGGGGCTGGTGACAAAGAAGAGCATGAAGCGGTCGCTCCTGAGCCACGTCGGCCACCGGGACAACCAGCCTGGGAAACCTGAAACCCTCCAGTGACTTTCCCCCACCTCAAACCCTGCAGCCAGCTAAAGGCCGGGCCAGGCGCCACCCCATTTTGGGGTCGGAGGCGATGCCAAATGCAACGGATGGCCAAATGGCCAGCAGGGAACACAAGACAAATTCCTAAAGTGGTCCAGAAGGGAAGGGAAGCCCCCTCCCTACCTCCACACTTCCCCCCCCCCGCAAGGGACACCCTCCCTGGGGTGACGTGGGTGTTTGGAGGTTCCCCATCTCTAGCCTGCCCTTCCCCCGTGGAGCTCAGGATGCCTGCCCGTGGCTCTCCCTTCCTTCGTTTTATCCTCACAACAACCCTGAGAGGGAGGCGAGGCTGAGAGGCGGGCTGGTCCCAAGTCAGCCGGTGAGTTTCCTGGCAGAGTGGGAACTTGAACCTGAGCCACACTGACTCCTACATTCCCCGGATCCTGAGTTCTGAATGGGAGGGCTTAAGAGCCGCATCCTCTCTTGGGAGGGGGGGGTCCTAGCGTCAGAATTCGCCACTCTGGTGAATGACAGAAGAGACGCCATCGAGACGCGCGCGAGTTCCCCCTGGCCTTGGGCTGCCGGTCCTCCTCCAAGACGGCCCAGAGGGAGCCCCCCCTTACCCCTTTGCAGATGGCCACAGCCTCCTTGGTCATGGACTTGGGGTACGCCACGTTGTGCTCCATGATGGACTGGAACAGCTCGTCCTCGTCTTCGCCTTCAAACGGCGCCTACAAAACCAGGGAACGGAAGAGAGCGGGATTTCCAGGGCACTGCATCTGCTGCCCCCTCCTCCCGTGCCACTCCTGACCGCAGGGCAGAGAGGAAGGAGATGCATGCCCAGATGAAGCTGTGCCCTCGTTTCCTCCTTCCCTCCCTCCGCCCCACACACCCGGCCCCTTTCAGCAAGCAGGTCAGCATGGAGGCTGGGGCCCCCTTTATTTCTGGCAAACTGCAAGCTCTCAATTAAACAAAGGGACAAGGAAGATGATCTTGACAGCTCCACCCGGTGTTGGTCTGTAGAGTCTACACAGCCGCTGGATTCAAGTCCAGCAGAGCACCTGACAAAGGGAGCTGTGACTCTCAAAAGCTGACACTCCCCCAAAACGGGTTGGTCCCTAAGGGTGTGCCTGGACTCGAATCTAGCTGTTCTCCCAACCCTTGCAGCAAGTGGGGCCTTTGCCCGACCCCGGGATCTTTGGCCTGCGACAGAAAGCTCTCCGAAACAGAACAAGGTGAGCGGTCCCCAGCGCATTCGTGTACTGCCCCAAGTATTTGTAAACTGCTCACAGCACAGGTGTGTCCCTGAACAAGCTTTCCTACAACAAATCCTTATCCCAACTTACGAACCGGTTCCGACACAGCTAGTGATCTGCCACCAGTTCTTACAGGGCTCTATCGCTTTCTTGGCCAGATCAAGAGAGAAGCCAGTTGGTCCCTCAGGTGGGACTGGGCCCAGCTTCATCCTGGCTCCCTTCTCCTCTGGCTTTCCTCAAATGTACGGCCTCGGCATCCACGCTTATGCTGGGCAGCCCCCATCTTTCAACTGGTCACTTGCCAGCGGTCCGCCCGAGTTTATGCCACCATGACCCTACGACTTGATTTCTGCTGGGCAGCCTGTTCTTTTCCATTTTATCAAGCTTATGCCTACGAACCAAGCCTTTCTGATCCAACCTGCGGCACTCCAGAACACAACGCGCGCACAAAACTTCTCACAATTAAATGGCAGGCGCGTCTTGGCACAGCTGTGACAACCGAATGCAGCTTGGCACGCTTATCAGAGGAAGCGGCATGTGGTGTTTCATGAAAACATCATCGCAGCAGTTCATATATAACAAATCGGGGCTTTTCTCTACATTATTGATCTTGGGTCTTCCTTGCTAGGGTTTCTTGCATCAATTCTTTCCCCACAATTTTCTAGCCCTTCCAGTGATACATGGTGATTTGCTTATTTTATTTAATTTGTGTGTGTGTGTGTGTGTGTGTTAAGTGCCGTCAAGCTGCTTCTGATTGATGGCGACCCTATGAATCAAACCCTATGATGTCCTATCTTTGACAGCCTTGATCAGATCTTGCAAATTGAGGGCCGTGGCTTCCTTTATGGAGCCCATCCATCTCTTGTTGGGTCTTCCTACTTTCCTGCTGCCCTCAACTTTTCCTAGCATGACTGTCTTTTCCAGTGACTCTTGCCTTCTCATAATGTGACCAAAATATGACAGCCTCAGTTTAGACATTTTAGCTTCTAGGGTCAGTTCAGGCTTGATTTGATCTAAAACCCACTGATTTGTTGGGGTTTTTTTGGCAGTCCACGGTATCCGTAACACTCTCCTCCAGCACCACGTTTCAAAGGGATCTATTTTCTTCCTATCTTCCTATCTCTTTATTTACATCCCCTCTTTCTCCCCAATGAGGACCCAAAACAGCCAACATCGTTCTCCTCTCCTCCGTTTCATCCTCACAACCACCCTGGGAGGGAGGCTAGGCTGAGAGTGTGTTACCGGCCCAAGGTCACCCAGTGAGCTTCCGTGGCAGAGTGGGGATTCGAACCTGGGTCACCCAGATTGGAGTCCAGCACTTTGACCACTACACCATTTGGCTCTTGCTAGTTTAGATTATCCTCCCATCCTTAAGTGCGGTTCGAGGACTAAATCCCCTTTGAATTTGGGGGCAGAGCCGACCTCGGCCTCCCGGCACCAGGAACACGCAGCTCTCTGGTTTCAGAGCAGAAGGGGGGCAAAGTCTGCTCCTGGCCTCCTTCTGTGCCATTGACAAAACAAGCAGCCCCCTCCCCACTTACTCCCCCCCGCACTCCCCCTGGAACGCTGCAAAAAAAATCCCCACATGAAATCAATTCGGATTCAATTACCTGCCCGGCCAACATTTCGTAGAGCAGGACTCCGAAGGCCCACCAGTCCACTGATTTCCCATAGGGCTGGTAGGCAATTATCTGCAAAACACAACCACAACAACAGAGCTGCAGGGATTTTGCACCAACACACACACACACACACACACACCCTTACTTTTTGGCCCGCCGTCACACGGCAGAATTATTCTGGCTGGGAATCCAGGTCAGGACGGCGACCAGACAGGTGAGCCGGTTTGGAGTTGGGTCCCCGGGGATTTCACACCAGGGGCTTAGAGGCCCCAGTGCCCATGAAGCCCTCTCCACACTGAAGCCACAGCCTGCCTGCCTCCCCTGGCATTTCGTCAGCCCTGGCAGCCGTTGTCTGTGCACGCAGGAAAGCCACACGCAGCGAGGGCACCATTTCCAAACCAGAGGCCTTCCCATGATGGGGAACATGAGGTGGGCGTGAGGAGAACACAAGCAGACCCCCTTCTGCCAGCATTTTGGGCCCGAGGTGGAACACAAGCCTTGTCCCACCGTGGCTCAGTGGCAGAGCCTCTGCTTGGCATGCAGAAGGTCCCAGGTTCAATCTCCGGCAGCATCTCCAGTTCAAGGGACTAGGCAAGCGAGATGATGGGAAAAGACCTCTGCCTGAGTCCCTGGAGAGCCGCTGCCGGTCTGAGTAGACAATACTGACTTCGATGGACCAAGGGGGGGGGGTCTGATTACGTTGAAGGCAGCTCCATGTGTTCATGAGTCCTCCATCCTTCCTCTTCCCTCCTGCTTCTGCTTGGGAGGGAGAGAGGCCTTGGGGTCCTGCCTCTGGCTGGGGAGGGGTGGGGTCATGCGTCCCTGAGCCTCTGGCCCCCTAGGTAAAATGCGTCACTCGTCCTGCAAGATCTGCTCCTCTAAAACCCACGCGGGGGGGGGGGGTCCTCTGGGAACGCAGCGGCAGAGAGGCTTGCAGCACCTTGGAGAGCTCCCACTGAGCCCTGCCTGTCCGGTGCAGGCCGGCCTTCGACACACTGGGCAACGGGGAGGTCAAGCCGGCGGCTTCTCTCTCACACACACACACCCAGGGGCCCACGGTTCATCACACCCACACCGTGGCAGCAGATTCCTGCGGTCACTCAGAGGCATGACGGAGGAACCCCAGGAACACCAAGAGCTCCCCCCGACCCCGCACTATGGTGTTTTTCGGCGGAGTCGGTTCACACCCTGCCTGCCAATCACCCGGCCATGAACGCTTTAAGGGTGAGGACCCGCTCGGCTTAATCGCAGGCTGTTTATTATATTTCATGCCACTTTTTCAGTTACACTGAGCCATGGCTCTGTGGCAGAGCCTCTGCTTGGCATGCAGAAGGGCCCAGGTTCAATCCCCAGTGGCATCTCCAGTTAAAAGTACTAGGCAGGTAGGTGATGTGAAAGACTTCCGCCAGCGCTGGACGTGACCCCATTCCCTTGAGAAACATGGCATGTCAGGGACAGCTTCATCTGTGGCAGTCCATTCAGACGGGCCAGGCGATATGGCCGACCACCCAGTGCCGGGCTGGCACGAAACCAGCTCAGAGAGGCCGACACACAAAGAGGAAGGGGCAGGATCAAGACCACGGAGTTTGGCCACGTCCGAAGACTTCGGCCGTCTCCCCCAAAAGGAAGAGTAGGGGAGAAACAAAGAAGGGAGAAGGGGCCTAACGGAGGGCATTTATGCTCACCAGGCTGAACGCCCTCCCTCCGGCGGTACTAAATGGCAGGTTTAAAAATATTCCTTTTGAGATAAGACTATGTGTACGTGCCTTGAGTCAACACGATACGCGACAGCATATAATCATAAGTTGTCACCTGCACGGCGGTCCTCATAAAAAAAAAACAATTCTACCCTTGATAGATAAAATGAAATCTAGCCAAGAATTCTCTGTATGCCGGTTTTTGTTGAATGATACTATTCCTGAAGTCACTTTAAAGGTGGCGGAATTTGTCAATATGGAAGTTGTCAATATTAGGACTAAAGTCTAAACCATATTTAAATCGAAAATGTATGGACAGTGAATTTTGTGTACTGTTTACGCCATGTTTCTGAGTATATGCCAATAAAGGTCAATCGATTGATCGATCGATCGATGGAGAAGGGGCCGGTGGCCCACAGAAACCAAGGGGGGCTTCCAGGAGAAGCCCCCAGCGCCAGCCTCAGCAGAGTTACCCCCTCCTAATCAAGCAGACTTCCCTGGACTCAGAAGGGGGGGGGTCTCTCTGCTTTGGTCAGCCCTGCCCACCCTCAGAGCCCAAACAAGCGTGCCGGAAGTCAGCAAGGCAAGAAGGAGGGGGCCTTCCGAGGTCCCCCTCTCTCTCCCCCCCCCCCCGGTTTGTTTGCCTCATTTCGGCACGCAGCTCGACAAGCCCGCGGCAAACGCCATCTGTTCTTTAATGCAAAAACATTACTCAGTTTATTCATCCTAATTACAGATTTCCATTCTGAAAAGATTCATATATTCAAACATAAATGCAAATCACATGGTAATTGCGGTGAAATATCCACAGACTCGATCGAGCTCATCCTCGGTGGAGGGGGAGCCCCGCCCGCCCCCAAAGGCCCTGATCCCGGCCGCGCGAGGCCAACGTCGGCACTCCGCACCTGCGTCCCCTCTGTGACAAAGGCAGGGGGAATTTGCCCGGCTCGAGTGATCCGCCACCACCCAAGAAATGCCGCGTGGAATGGAAGAGCGTTTCCTTCTCTTGCACTTGAGGTGACCTTCCGAGCCACACAGACATCCGGCTCTGTGCAGGCGTGTAAAACCCGACAAATTTCCTCCTCGCCTGCTCCTGTTTGGCCCCATCTGCTTTCATCCTCCTTTGATCATATATTTGCATTGCATTAACATATCCAACACAAAACCCCGAAAAAATGCGTTAACAGCCACCGTCTTACAACAAACCTATCCAAATATGCAAAAGTGATTAACTGGAGGGGTGGGGGCGGGGGGGGAGCGAAAGGGAGAGGCTGCGCTCTCTCCTCTCCACGCAAATTGAAAGCGGAGCCATTCAGAAAATGTCTGCAGCAGAAGGAAGACCAGGGCGGCAGATTTGGGCCCGGGGACGGGGGCACGATTCTTTGGTGGCCGTTCTTTAGGTGGGGCAGACCAGGGCTGGAGAGGGAGGGGGAGGCAAACTGGCGAGGGGGCTGAGAGGGACCAGGGGAAGGTTTTCTGGAGGGGGGGGTATTAGTCCTTTACAGCCCCTTAAGAACATAAGAAAGGTTCTGCTGGATCAGACCCAGGCCCACCAAGTCCAACCGTCTGTTCACACAGTGGCCAACCAGGACCCTCTAGGAAGCCCCCAAAACAAGATGGCTGCAGCAGCATTTATCCTGCCTTTGTCCCACAGCACCTATTATAATAGTCCTGCTCCTCTGAGACGGGAGAGAACAGGTATGCATCATGACTAGGCTCCATTTTTACTTGTAGCCCATGAATACCCCTCTCCTCCATGAACAGGTCCCTCTTCAAGCCTTCCAAGTTGGGAGCCATCACCACATCCTGGGGCAGGGAGTTCCACCATTCAACTATGCGTTGTGTGAAGAAATACTTCCTTTTATCAGTTTTGAATCTCTCACCCTCCAGCTTCAGATGACCCCCGCGTTCTAGTATTATGAGAAAGGGAGAAAAGCTTCTCCCTGTCCACTCTCTCCACACCATGCATAATTTTATAGACCTCTATCATGTCACCGCCTTCTTTCCAGGCTGAACAGCCCTAAGCGCTTTAACCGCTCCTCATAGGGCCGTTGCTCTAGTCTCCCAGATCAGTCTTATTGCGTGGGCTCTATCTGGCACCGTGGGCTATAGAATCACAGAAACACAGAGTTGGAAGGGGCCATAGAGGCCATCTAGTCCAACCCCCCTGCTCAATGCAGGATCAGCCTAGAGCATCCCCGGCAAGTGTTTGTCCAGCCACTGCTTGAAGACTGCCAGTGGGGTGGGGGTGGGGTGGGGGCTCACCACCTCTCTAGGCAGCCGATTCCACAAAAGCGTTGCATTCTGCACTAGCCGATGTTTCCAGTCGGCCTTCCGAGGCAGCCCCACTTACAAAGGCGATGTGCAGCCACGGAGCCTGCTGTCTTTGCTGTGCCCCCTCGCCAACATGGGTGAGCAGAACTCATTCCCACCAGAGCTCTGCGCATGCCTCAGAGCACACGCCGGACTCCACGCTGACATGCTGCGATCTGTGAAAGGATGAGGAATTCTCGTCGTCTATAAATTCCAGACATTTCTATCCTACCTTTCACGTCGCCTGAGGTGACTTACAATAATTTTGCATTTATTTGGCAAATTTTGAAATCTGCAGCCTTGTTCCCACCTCTTGGAGAAATAAAAATAATAAGTAATTAAAAGCAAAGTGGGAGAAAATAAGCATTATAGCGGTGGTGTCCAGTTGCCTACCCGGGGAAAATGGTTGTTTGTTCTGCTTTGAAAGAGCATTAATCACGCGCAGCAAACCCAGCCACACGCTGGCCGCCCTCCCATATTAATCTTGGCAGAACAAGGGAAAATAATGCACATTAGGGGCGAGTAATTAAATGTCTCCCTGGGAAGGATGAACACGCGAAATGGTTTAGCATTCTGGGGCAACACGCAGAAGCACACAAGCAGGGAAGTTATTTGTCTGACGGGCTGCCAGCCGGAGAGATCCGTACTGTAAACGTGCCACATTCATGTGGAGAACAGAAAGAGGGTTCAGGAGGCTTTTAACTGTCTGGGGCATCAGCGATAGGCGGTTCTGATTAGGCTGCGTTACCGAGCCATCAATTAAGCCAATTAAACCTCTCTCTGTTGATGGTTAAAAACCGGCCCTCCTTCATCAGGACTCAGCCCCCTCCGTGCCCCAGGCTGCAACCTGGCTTCCCTTGCCAGGTCCGGATGGCTTCTCTGCCGTGTTCCCCTCCCTGACACAAAGCCCCTCCTCTGCCTTGCATGCCCTGCCCAGCAGTGCCTGCCCTGTGGTGTGTCCCCCCCCCCCTTGAATTACAGGGCAGATTTGCAGAGGAGACGGATTCCAGCCTCAATAAGGTTTTAGAGGGGCTGGTTACTCAACCACACCACGGGAGATCGTTCACTACATTTCCATCTCTCTGTGCGGCTCTGATAGTTGATGGTTAAGGCTTCAATCTTTATTCTCATAGAATCATAGAGTTGGAAGGGACCACCAGGGTCATCTAGTCCAACCCCCTGCACAATGCAGGACATTCACAACTACCTTCCCCCCCCCACACACACACACCTCCATCATCAGAAGAGCCTACCTATTATATGAGGTGCTGTGGGGCACAGGTAGGACAATGCTGCTGTAGCCGTCTTGTTTGGGGGCTTCCTAGAGGCATCTGGTTGGCCACGGTGTGAACAGACTGCTGGACTTGATGGGCCCGGGTCTGATCCAGCAGGGCCTTTCTTATGTTCTTATGTGACCCCTATTCCATGCCCAGAAGATGGCCAAGATGCCCCCCCCCATCATCTGCCTAAGGTCATAGAATCAGCATTGCTGACAGATGGGCCATCTAGCCTTGCTATTGTGCCCGGAGTAAAGAAAGCACCAGTCTTTGTCTGCCCAACCTTTGGTTTCACGCACGTGCAAACGGATGCAGATTCAAAACCAGTTCATTATTTGACTAAAGCCCCTGCAATTACTTAACTATATTTCTTTTAATTGAACGGTGCCTGAAGGTGTTTTTTTTTTTAATAATAGATTAAACTCACACCAATAACAGACCCATAAAAAATGAAAACTGAATACGTTAATAGTGTCGTGCGTCCACTCTTCCCCTATGACTAAATAAATCATCATTAGTTAAATGCTGAACAAAACCCATGGAATTAAGGCTTTTTTTCCTCCGCCGGTGATTAATCGCAGGTAGACCATGCCCTACAAACCCACTTCGTTTGCTGTGGTCCTGCCCGGCTTCCTACACAGAACCAAACTGAAGCGGCTCACAAATTTCGTTCACATTTATTAGCAGTGCCCAAAACGGCCTCCCTTGCCAAAAGGCCGGCCCTCTCCTGTCCCCTCTGTCCTGCTGCCCCCCCTACCTCTCCCACACCTGTCGGAGGTAGCCGTGGCTCACCAAGCTTTCACGGCAGTCTTTTGCTGTGGTCGAGGAACTTATGAGGAAAGGTTGAAAGAGCTGGGTAGGTTCAGCCTGGAGAGGAGAAGACTGAGAGGGGATACGAGAACCGTCTTCAAGGACTTGAAGGGCTGCCATAGAGAGGAGGGGGCCCAGTTGTTTTCTGTTGCCCCAGAAGGTCAGACCAGAACCAACGGGTGGAAATTTAATCCAAAGAGTTTCCGTCTAGACATTAGGAAGAATTTTCTAACGGTTAGAGCGGTTCCTCAGTGGAACAGGCTTCCTCGGGAGGTGGTGAGCTCTCCTTCCCTGGAGGGTTTTAATCTGTCAGCAATGCTGATTCTATGACCTTAGGCAGACCATGAGAGGGAGGGCATCTTGGCCATCTTCTGGGCATGGAGTAGGGGTCACTGGGTGTGTGTGTGGGTGGGGAGGTAGTTTGGAATTCCCTGCATTGTGCAGGGGGTTGGACTAGATGACCCTGGTGGTCCCTTCCAACTCCATGAGTCTAACCTGGTGTGGCAGCAAAGGAGACCCTGTGCCCAAACTGACCTGCATGTTGCCTTGTGCGTGGGGACACAGGTTTGGGCTTCAGGAGGACACCTTTGCTTCTTTACTCAATGTGTGAGTAAAATGAGGAATTCACTGCCAGAGGATGTAGTAATTGTCGTGGGCACAGATAGCTTTAAAAAGGGATTAGACAGGTTCATGGAGGAGTGACTTCTAGCCCCGGTGACTAAAGGAACCTCCACATTCAGAGGCAGTCAACCTCTGAAAGCCAGTGCCAGGAGACAACATCAGGCCTCTGTGCCCTGCTGTCGAGCCTCCAGGGCTACCCGTTCATTGCTGTGTGAAACAGGATGCTGGACCGGGTGGGGGCTCTCGCCGGTCTGACCCAGCAGGGCTCTTCTGAGGTTCTTATTGGCTAACTCGCGCTCTCGAGCGGGCAGCAGGAGTGACCAAAGAGGAAGGAGCCGGTTTTTGCCCCTGCCCAAGAAGATCTCACCTCGGGAGCGATGTAGTCTGGGGTGCCGCAGAAGGTCTTGGTGGTGCCGCCGTCCCAGATGTTCTCTTTGCACATGCCGAAATCCGCGATCTTGATGTGTCCCTCGGAGTCCAGCATGACGTTGTCGAGTTTCAGGTCGCTGCAGAGTTCCAACAGGCAGCGGTCACAAAACCCCAAATGGAAAGCAATGGATGCGGAGGAAAGGCAATGTTGGGGCGGGTGGGGGGTAGGGGGAGAATGCACCAAACATGCGCAGAGATCTGAATGATACTGAATTAGAAGCCAGAACTTGCTATGCCTTTTGCCCATGCTAAGCCCGTCTCTCTGAGAGGCAGCTAAGAGCACCTGGGGCCTGTCACGGTTGGCATGGCTTTCCCGCTGGGCCCCGTGGCAACCGTGGCGGGAGCACGCCAGGACAGACGTTTCCTCTGGAGCAGATGTGCACTCTGGGCCTAGGAGTCATTTCGATCCTGCCCAGATCGTGCCGTGGGATGCTGAGCCACCGAAGAGCAAACGGCAGGTTTACTCAGCAGGATTCAGGACCGAATCACTCCAAAAGCGCCGCTTTAAACTCAGGGGTGAGTCAGCAACGCCTCACAGCCAAGCAGCCCCCCCTTCCGCCCCCCCATGCCAGCTGCCAGACACCCCTTGCCAAGCAAAGCGATATCTAAGATCGTGTCTCCTATGAGATGGATCAGAACCACAGGGTGAAGCAAGCAGTGAAATTCTGTGCCACAATATAGAAGATCCTCCAGACAACGCTGGGGCTTGGTAATTTAACTTAAAGTGGAGAATGTTTTATTAATCCAAGGTCTGTTTACATTACATAAACTGTCTACGAATCGTATATCCTATAGTTTCAGTTACTGTGTATTCTCCAGATTTAATCCTGCAACCGATATGAATGTTTTTAATGGCATTTGCCGTATTAGTAAATGAATCTGAGCCTGATCTAAGACCGCGAGGAAAGGGAAGCCCCTCTCCGCCTGTTCCCTCCCGACACTGCCTCGTAACCCCAGACATCAGGAAGCCCCTGGCTCTGGCGACTGCAACTCTGCTTGACGGGCAGCTGCCAGCAGCACTCACAGCGAAACCTGTGATACAGCGAGGGGTAGAGCTGGCACCCCAGGGCAGAGAGAAGGAGAGAGTGTGCCCAAATGCCAATCCCCGTCAGCGAGGGAGGGGGGGCTGGGAGCGGAGAAAATGAGCCCCCCTACCGATAAATGATGCCTTTGCAGTGCAGGAAGAAGAGCCCGATGGCGATCTCGGCAGCGTAGAACCTGCGATTAAAGATTGAGACACGGGAAGGCCGATAAACCAAAGCGAAAAGCTCCGCACTCCGGCGAGACGGAGGGGAACCCTCCTCCCGAGGGGGCTTCCACCAGCCGAGGGAGAAAGGCAAGGGGGTTCCTTATCCCCCCCCCCATCCTGACCACCCCTGCTACCTCCCGGCAGCCCCTTGGGTTCAGAGTGGCTCCGGGCCCCAATCCCCAGCCCAGCCAAATAATCAAGCACGTGAACGGGCAAAGAAGCGTTCCACTCACACGGCGTGGGGCTCCTTAAACCTGCCAACCTGTTGAATCTGGTACATGAGATCGCCTCCGTTCACATATTCCATCACGAAATACAGGCGATCCTAAAGAGGGGGAGGGAGGGGAGAGAGAGAGAGTTGGGACGCAGGTGCCTCCAGTGCAGTCCTAGGCAGAGTTACTCCCATCTCAGCCCACAGGAACTGAATGGGCTGAGATGGGAGGAGCTCTTCATAGGATGGCGCTGTGCGAAGCCCTTTTCTGCAGCCCCCCGGCGACGCAGGAGGGTCCCTGAAGCCGCCTCGCATGGAGCACAGCTCTGCAGCTCCTTTGTTCTTGGCCAAGCCCCCTCCGCCCCATGCGCCCCCCTGGCAGCGCCACGCCACACCACACGGGGAGAGACTCCAAGAGAGTCTGAAACTTTGCTGTGGCGTTAATCCTCTGCAGTCGCTGTGCATGCAAACCAGGGTGAGCGGCACATGCAGCCGGCATCCCTTGCCGACGCCCCCCCTGCACTGCTGAAGAGGCAGCTGAGATCCCGGTGCCAGGGAGAGCCTCTTGCCTGGGCCCCATGGCAGGAGCAGCCTGGGGCAGAGGGGAAACAGGCAGAGGCATGGCGAGCTGAGCCCCAGCAGCACGGGCAACGCGAGAGCTTCAAGCTGTTCCGCCAGGGAGGGCACCTTGGCCATCTTCTGGGCATGGAGTAGGGGATCACTGGGGGTGTGGGGGGAAGAGGTAGTTGTGAATTTCCTGCATTGTGAAGGGGGTTGCACTAGATGACCCTGGTGGTCCCTTCCAACTCTATGAGTCTATGATTCTACATGGCCTGCACTCAGCTGCCTTGCCTTGTTTGAGCCTTGAGACCAGCAACTACGGCTCTGATCGGCTTCGGGAAGACGGTGTTTCGGCCCGGCACAGAGGGTCGGCCAAGGAGCTCCCATTGGGACAGAAGGCTGAGCCGCCAGCCCCCCAAAGTCAATTCCCTCTCGCTCAGAGATGAAGATGGGAGATTTCCACCCACAGCGGCAAATGAAAGAGCCGCCTGAGCCAGAACGGCTCTCCTCCAGAGCAAGGGCCTTTTGTATTCAGCACCTGATAACACCCCCCGCCCACCCCGCTACACATTTTTGATTACGTTACCAATATGATTACCGCTAAGCTGCAGGCAGAGGCTCCGAGAACTAATCCTGTGCAGACACACTTCAGATGTCAGAGAGGGGCTGTGCGGAAGAGCTCCGGCAAATTGCCTTCGCCCGCCGCAGAAAGGAAGAAGAGCTCCCCCCCCACCGCAAGCCCCCACCCCCAGCTCTCGAAACGCAGCAAATGTGTTTTGCTAAATCAAATTGCTGGGCTGACATTTCGGTGTAATCCGCTGAGCTCCCATTGTTGGCAGCCTCAAAGGGCCTTGCTGATTTCCGCTTGCCTGAAAAGGCCTCCCTCTTATCGACGGCCGGCCCCGAGCGGCGGCCCTCCTCGCCAGAGCGGCCCTCGCCCAGGATTATGCGTTTATTCCAAAAGAGAAATCCCTGCATTTGGCACAGCTCTGGATTTGGCTCGCTCAAAACAAGGCCCCCTTCGGTGCTTCTCGGGCCGGGGGGCTCTGAAAGGTGGCTGCCCACCTTGCCCAGGAAAGCAGGGGGCCACGTTCTCAGACGCACCCCCAGTTTGCACACGTGGTGGAAGAGAAGACTGACCGCCGGGGCCAGAGCTCAAAAGCGCACGCTTGGAAGAACGTTATTCAGCTGAATCCTCTAGGTTGGGCGAGGTCCTGGAGGCAGGCGGGCACCCCCACCCCACTGATATGATATGGGGAGGGGCTGTGGCTCAGTGGCAGAGCATCTGCTTGGCATGCAGAAGGTCCCAGGTTCAATCCCCGGCAGCATCTCCAGTTAAAGGGACCAGGCAGGTAGGTGATGTGAAAGACCTCCGCCTGAGACCCCAGAGAGCCGCTGCCGGTCTGAGTAGACAATACTGACTTTGACGGACTGAGGGTCTGGTTCAGTAGAAGGCAGCTTCATGTGTTTATGTGACATGGGCCCCAGGTAAGCTTGCCAACCTCCCCTGGAGAAAATGGCTGCTTTGGAGGGTGGACTCTCTGGCATTATAATCCGCCGCCATCCCTCCCCTCCTCAGGCTCCACCGCCAAATCTCCAGGCAATTCCCGAGAGGGAGTCAACAGCCCTGCTCTGTATTTTCTATGAGTTGCTAACTCCAGGTGGGGAAGTTTCCAGAGATTTGGGGGGGGGGTGGCGCCTGGGGGGGGGGCTTGGCAAGGGAAGGGACCTCAGAAGGATGCATAGCGCCCACCCTTCAAAGCAGCCGTTTCCCCCCTGGGAACTGACCTCTGTCGTCTAGAGACCAGTGGTCCCTTGGGGAGGTCTCGATCTCAGTGCCCCTGCTGAGCCTCCTTGCTGGGGAAGCCAGCCTGGAAGACAAGCGTCACCCGCCTGGCAGTGCCTTGCAGCGCTCCAGAGGGGCAGAAGTCATAGATGTGGGGCGTGGCACGGGGGGGGGATGATGGTGGACCGACGGGGGTGGGGGGGGTCTGCGCTCACCATGGTTTGGAAGCAGGAGTGCAGATGCGTCAGGAAAGGGGGCTTGCCAGCCAGGGCCAGCACTCGCTTCTCGACCATGGTGCACTCCACGTCGTCGTCTTGGATGACCACGTCCTTCTTCAGGATCTTCACGGCGTAGAGCTCGTCGGTGCCTTTCCTTTCGGACAGCATCACCTGCAACAAAAGGCGGGGAGCGGGAGAGAGACTGAGAATGGGCAGGGCCTGATCCGCCAGGACACGGGCTCCCCACTGTGCCCCACGCCGGCTGCTGTCCTGGGCACGGCAGGGGCTGGGAATGCTGCCAACCATCAGCAGCACAACAGGGAAGCGCCCCCCCCCCACCGCTGGGCCTGCAGCAGCGATGGGGGCTCCTTGCTTGCAGGGGGGGGCCACAAGATCCCCTGGACCCACCCTGGAATCTCCATCTGGCCCTCCGGCAAACCCACCGGCTCCCCTCCCCAGGTCTTGGGCCACATGTGAGCTGTCCACGTGGTTTTCAAAACATTCATGTTTTCACACACAGTCGGGGGTCAGGCCAAACTTCTAGGCAGCCAACTTCTAGGCGGCTGATTGACCCTGAGCAGTGCTCGACATGCTTCCGCACTCAGGGAAACGGACGCAGGGAGCTCCGGCTCTCAAAAGCTCCTACCCTGAAAACCTTGTTGCCCTCTAAGGTGCTGCTGGACTCGAATCCAGCTCTTCTCCTGTGGGCCAAGACGGTCAGCCACCCTCCCCATCGTTTTAATTCTGCCCTCCCGTCAAGGAGCTCCGGTCAGAGGGCATCAGCCTCGCCTTCTCCCTTTTGCCCCACAACAGCCCTGTGAGGTGGCCTACGCTGCTGAAGCGTCTGCCGATGAGTTTCACTGCAGAGTGAGGGTTTGAACCTGCACCTCCCAGGTACCACCAGTCCAACCCCTCTAACCACTATGCACACACTGGCTCTCCCGCAGAGGCAAGAGCTGCCACCGCACTGGAGCCAGGAAAGACCCTCTTTCCACCGAGGAGACCTGAGGCCAGGCAGGGGCTAGAGGGACTCATGGTCTGGCTCTGCCCAGGCAGCTTTGCCCGCCTGGAATGAAGGTGTGGCGCTGGACCCGAGCTGCCCCGCAGACGGAGGCAGTATACCTCTGCAGACCAGATACAAGAACGGGTTTTTTTTCCTTTCAGACCCTGCCTGGGAGCTTCTCAGGAGCTCCTGGTCCACCAACGGAGGGGAATGGATTCCAAACACCAGGTGGATCACGACCCGATCCCGCGCGGGAGTTCCTGCACAGGGAAGCTTGTCCTGCCCGCCTGGCAAACCCAGCGCACCGATCCAGCCGAGCCTCAAGCCCGCAAGCGCTTCCCCTCGCGCGGAATGACTTGTTCTCGTGTTTTAAACGGGTTGTGGCGACCCCGCCGATTTATTTATTATAATAAACTCACGCTGCAGAGCTTCCTGCCAGCATAATTTTCTGTCATTAATCAAATAACGCCGAAGGGAGTCCGCTGAAAAACACCAGCGACACCCTGCCAATTATTAAGATACATGGCTTCAATTTGCGGTGGGGATTGCTTCTGAAATAAACACTGCCGTCCCGCCACCCGCTCGCCGAGTTCAAATCGACACGCTCCTTGGGAAATGGATTCTCGCACGAGGCGGCGGCTCGGAAGGGGCTCTGTGATGCACTTCCACCCTTCGTGGCGGGACCCGCTCCTTGGGCGGCGGAGGAAAAGGTGCCCAGGCCAGGAGGGTGTCGTCCAGGCTGGCTCTATCTCAGGAGGCTCCCAATTCAGGCCTCGGCCAGGCCTTGACCTGGGCAAGAGTCGGCCATCCTCTGCTGTGTCTGGCCCCGTGTCACGGTTACCCTCAGCCTGCTCTTACCCAGGGGTCAAATTCACCCAGAACTGAGCCGGGGTGGCCAGGCCCTTGGTCAGAGGGTGGGCAACAGCCAGCAGGGGTCACAGCAAGGAAGCTGGACCCAGGAGAGACTGCAGCGGTGGCCTCTGGGGAGAAGAAGTTCAGGCTCTGGGCCAAGGAAGGCAAAAGGCCTTCTGTCTTCTACAGATTGGGGGGGTGGGGTGGGGGGGAGACACGGTGAGGTCTCAGCTCAAACTCTGCATGTTGATAATTAAAAGGGAAAAAATCCAAACGGCAACCGTGAGCCCAAGTAACCATTACAGGGAGGAGGAGGAGGAGGAAGACGAATAAGAGTTGGTTTTTATATGCCGACTTTCTCTACCACTTAAGGGAGACTCAAACTGTCTTACAATCGCCTCCCCTCCTCACAACAGACACCCTGTGAGGTAGGTGGGGCTGAGAAAGCTGTGACTTGCCCAAGGTCACCCAGCTGGCTTCATGTGTAGGAAACAAATCCAATTCACCAGATTAGCCTCCGCCGCTCATATGGAGGATGTGGGGAATCAAACCCGGTTCTCCAGATCAGAGTCCACCGCTCCAAACCACCACTCTTAACCACCACACCAAATGGCAACCATGAGCCCAAGTAGCCATTACAGGGAATGCTTCTGATAGGAGAGGCATCCCCCACACCAGTTAAAACTGGAGGCAGACTTTACTCTTACATTTGTTCACGTTCCAAGGTAAGAATCATGCACCCTCATGTCTCTGCATGAGTCACTGGTCCATGAGTGCCTCCTTACTAGAGGAGAAACTCACGCAGAACTCTCTCTGCCCAAAGATACAGGAAAAGCTGAACTGGAGATTTATGGGCGGGCAACCAAGGAAAGTCGGCACACAATAGTTCTGCTGAAAGGATCCAGGACTGAGATCTAGCTTACGCTGCCATTTTTGACGCCAACAAGATCAAGAGGGGATGTGCCATGTTCCGCTAGACTCGAGATCCATTTAACTGGCATCTCCTTTCATAATCCAGCCAAGGAAAGGAGGCGAAGGGGTGAAGAGGCAGAGGATGGAAAAAGAGCTTTGGGCGGGTACTGAAAGTGGTCAGAATTATAGAGGTGGAAGGGACCACCAGGGTCATCTAGTCCACCCCCTGCACAATGCGGGAAATTCACAAATACCTCCCCCCCCCACACACACACCCCAGTGACCCCCTATTCCATGCCCAGAAGATGGCCAAGATGCCCTCCCTCTCATCATCTGCCTAAGGTCACAGGATCAGCATGGCTGACAGATGGCCATCTAGCCTCTGCCTAAAAACCTCCAGGGAAGGAGAGCTCACCACCTCCCGAGGAAGCCTGTTCCACTGAGGAACAGCTCTAACTGTTAGAAAGTTCTTCCTAATGTCTAGACGGAAACTCTTTTGATTGACTTTTAAACCCGTTGGTTCTGGTCCGACCTTGTGGGGCAACAGAAAACCACTCGGCACCCTCCTCTATAGGACAGCCCTTCAAGTACTTGAGGATGGTTATCATGTCCCCTCTCGGTCTTCTGTAATGACACCTCCCTGGAAAGCTCGGGCTTGTTCTTCACCCCCATGTTGTTGGGTCTGTGTCCCCCCCCCCCCCCCGGAGTGACTCTGGCCACTCGACACATCCGAGGAAGAAACCAGCCGCATCCCCTGAAGCGCAACACGCAAAATTAAAATCGATTATGTTTTCAAGAGAAAAGCGGCCCCCGGAGAGCTGGTACGACCAACTGTAAATAATTGTCTGCTGGTTTCCCCACCTCTGCTTAGGTAATCACAGTGGGGGCCCTCAAGGGGAGACGCCTCCCGAAAGATTGATGGGAAGCGCTGGGGCTCCTCTGCGCACCGTGCGCCACCCAAGGCAGAGGAGAGGGCTGCTCCCGCCTGGCACTGCAGCAACACAAGAGGCAGCAGTTTCCTGTTGCACAAAATGAACGAGAGAGAGAGAGAGAGAGAGATGCCCCCCCCCCGGCAGGCTCACGGAGGTTGTAAATGTGCTCCCCGCAGCCCTTGCCCAGATTGCCAACGGGCGCTGCCACGCCAGCCGCAAGCCAAGCAGCACCGCACAGCTGTAGCGCAAAAAGGAACTGCAGCTTGTGTCTTGAAAAGAAAATGCTTTGGCGTCAAGAGAGAAGCTGGCGGGCGGCGACGGGCATCAGCCATGGACGGCCATCTCTAGATGCCTTCCCACGGGGAGCTGGAGGCGCGGAAGAGGCGTGAGTCTCAGAGCCCTCTTTGAGCCAGACCTGCTTGGCTGGTGACGCGCCAAGCCCCACGCAGCTCCCCGGCCACCTCCTTGGTCCTGGCACCACTTTGTGTCTGCCGCAGGGGTCTGCCCTGGGCAAAGTCACCTTGCGGTTCCGTCCGACCCCCGGAGTTGGCTCAGAGGCCGACCGGCAGGCTCACTGCCCTGCTTAAGGGCCGGAGGGCTTTGACTCCAGCGCTGGCATTTCTGGGAAGCAGCAGCGAACGAAGGCGGCACCTCATAGCGGAGGATGTGAAGAAGCCCACCTGCGGGCAAACGCCACTCAAAGACCCATCTGAGACACCTGGGGCTCTCTTTGCAGGCGGAGAGCAGATCCCGCCAGGCCAGCTTTCCTGGGGAGGGAGGGGCTCTGCCCGCTGACGCTCCGGCAAGGACCTTTCCCTGCCCCCGTTGCCTGAGACCCCCCCCCAGCCTTTCCAGCCTGTCGTGTGGCGCTGGCCAGCAGTCTTTCTGCCAAGACCCAGAGATGCGTGCGTCTGCCACGGCCATCGCTTTAACAACCCCCGTGGGGGGGTGGAGAAACGTCTACGAGGCTCCGCAATTAAGCACAAGGAGCTGACCTTTGGAGGGAATAACAGCCGCTTCGGGCTGCGTCGTCCGTGCCCGTTGGCTGCAGGGCTTTAACTCTGACGGGGGTTTGCTTTTCAAGTCGATGCAAAGCAGCGGCCCCCACTCAGCTGGGGGCTTTCTTCTCACAGCAGCCGGAACAAGGGACCCTCCAGCGTGGTGTAGTGGTTAAAAGCGGTGGTTTGGAGCGGCGGAGGCTAATCTGGTGAACTGGGTTGGTTTCCCCGCTCCTACACACGAAGCCAGCTGGGTGACCTTGGGCTAGTCCAAGCTCTCTCAGCCCCACCTCCCTCACAGGGTGTCTGTTATGGGGAAGGGAAGGTGATTGTAAGCCGGCTTGATTCTCCCTTAAGTGGCAGAGAAAGTCGGCATATAAACACCAACTCTTCTTCTTCTTCTGAACAGCCGCCTGCTCCGACCTCGGTGGCAATTAGAGGCCCCAGGGCCAGACGGACGCGCAAGGAGGCAGAGGGGACGTCCTGCTGCTCAGAATCCGAATCCGCAGCACAGAGCAACGCTGCAGGCTCACGCAACCCCCCCCCTCGCCAAGCAACGACCCCCTTCCCCGTTCCGCACCTTCCCAAAGCTGCCTTTGCCCAGAACCATCAGGAAATTGAAGTCGGAGAGCTTCATGCGATCCCGGTTCCCATTGTTGTCGAATTTGGAGATGGCGTTCAGCATCTTCTCCTCCGCCGCCTTGGCTCCAGGGCCGATCCTGGCTCTCTGAAACGGGAGGGAAATTAAAAGGCCAGGAAATGATAAGACAAATCTCTGCAAAAAGCACACAAAATTAGTCTTTCCAAACTACTTGGCCATTTCTGAAACGGACGGCTTGGGAAACCCACCCTGACAGGCCTTCCGCTGCCAGCCCTCGCAGGGGGCGGTGAGTGAGCCAGACGGGGGGGGGGTCTTCACGTGGCATCTCCTACGCCGATGCCAGCAGATCCAGTGGGCCTGCTGCTAAATAGCTCAAAATGGGGGGCAGAGAGGGGGGGTGCCCAGCGGCAATTAGCTGGTGCCAACTAGTTGGCATGATGCCCTGCTTCCAAAGATGCCCTCCTCCCCCCCACCAGCAACACCTGCTGGGGGCTGCCGGGGGCTGAGTTTCCAAGTCAGTGCTGACCTTCTACATCTCACATGAGTGGTGGGCAAGTTCACAGGGCAAGACCCCCTTCCCCCACCCCTCAGGGCACTTCTGCCCCTAGTCGATCAAATGAGAAGGTCAGCCCTCTGCCGGGCCCTCCTGCTCCCCTCCGCACGCCCACCCAATTTCCACGTGCCACAAATTGGCTACCCACAATAGAGAACGTGCCCGTGTGGGTCTCCCTTCTTCCTACTTATCTTTACAACGACCCTGAGAAGTAGGCCAGGCTGAGAGGGAGTGACTGGGTCCAGGTCAGCGTCGTGGCTGAGAAGGGATTGGAACCCAGGGCTCCCCAGCGCCTAGTCTGACGGCCTCGCCACGCTTCTGACTCCTCGCTGGCCGCGAAAGGGAATGCGTTCAGAATATCACCCCCCGGGGCTCCTTCCCCAGCCAACTATATTAATATCTTGCCCTCACCTGCACTAATTAGATTAATTTATGGCCACACGCGGTTCAGATAAAACTGATTAACAAATCCCATTATATCGGGGCTGAGGGAAGGGAAGGGAAGGATCAAATGGGGCTTCCCTTTGCTCTCACACCAACCAGGTGTGCCAGGCTATGGAAAAGCTCCCCCCACCCCACAAAAGCTGCCTTTAAAAGCAGTTTAATGATCGCGCCCAGCAGCTCTGCGGTTCCACTGGAACCAGCAATGGGGGGGGGGGCAGGACCTCCTCCATCTCTCCCTTTGCCCCCCACCACTCACTAATACAACCTCCTCACACCCCTGGAAGCCGGGCGGCAGATAAATATTGGGCATGGAGGGTTCTGCCAAGAGCAGATGGCCAGGGCGCTCTTCAAAGCCATTTGCAGGATTTAATTAAAGGCCGCTGGCCGAGGGAGCGGGAGACGTGCAGCGTGTGGCTGGGAGCCTCATTAAGATGTGGAGCAGGACGTCTCAGGACAGCAAAATGTCCGTCCGCACCTCTCTGATAGGAGGTAGCATAACCAGGGGAGGGGGGGGCTGCTGGCACCAAGGGCACGGTGGAAAGGCCGGTCTGGGGAGGGGGCAGGAGAAGCTCTTGCGGGGCTTCCTCCTTCCTGCCCAAGGAGCCGGCTGCTCACCTCGAACTTCTGCCGTAGCTCTTCGTTGCCTTCCTCTCCTTCCGGGGGGACGGGGACGTTAAAGTATTCGCCTTCCTCCTGGCTCAGCATCTTAAACCTAGGCAGAGGAGAGCGGGTGAAGCCCCCCCCCACTCCACCGGAGTCCGAGGGGGAAACAACAACCCCAGGAGCCCCGGGGAAAAAGCCAGGCTGGCTCCAGGAGCCAGGGCTCTCCCAAGGGGTGTGGACGGAGGGTGGTCAGGGCAGAGGGTCAGGGAAGCTGTTTGGAGCTCAGAAGAGAAGAAGAGTGGGTTTTTATATGCCAACTTTCTCTGCCACTTAAGGGAGAATCAAACCGGCTTACAATTGCCTTCCCCTTCCCACAACAGACACCCTGGGAGGTAGGTGGGGCTGAGAGAGCTGTGACTAGCCCAAGGTCACCCAGCTGGCTTTGCATGTAGGAGTGGGGAAACAAATCCAGTTCTCCAGATTAGCCTCCGCCGCTCATGTGGAGGAGTGGGGGAATCGAACCCGGTTCTCCAGATCAGACTCCACTGCTCCAAACCACCGCTCTTGATCACTACACCAGGCTGGTGTACGAGGCCACAGCCACGGGGGGAGGGGGGCAGACAGGGGCAGCCCTAACTTGAACCCACTGGCAAGGGGTGCTCCAGACATGGCTGCTGACGTGCCAGCGGCTGCTGACCCCAAAGACCCACCCCGCAGACGAGGCCTGATCTTGAAGGCAGAGTGCCGGGCAGACCCCCCCCCACCCCCCCCGGACTCCACACTGGAGGCCGGCAGGCTGTTACGGAGCTGCAAAGCCAAGCCTCTGTCACCCACCCACCCCAGCGGCAACAGGAGCCACCACACGCAACAAGGATCCGTGGCAGGAAACGGCAGGTCGGTCCTTCAGGCAGGACGCATGGCCCCACAGGCGGCGGCTCCCTCCTCTCTCGGAGCTCTCAGCAAGCGAGCCGGGCACGACCCACGGGGGTCCGCGTGCTCCGGGGAGGATGAGCAGGGTGGGGATTGCTTAAGATGAGTCCGGGCCATTCTTGGCACCTCGTTCCAGAATGTGCCCGACCTGCCGCCGCCTCCTCCTCCCCCCCCCCCGGGTTTATTCAGCCAAACCCTGAGACAAGGAAAATCACTTAAGAGCGCCACTCACTGATGGTTAAAAATGCAACAAGGAGGTGCTTTTTAATGCGCTCCGATGTCCCCGGTGGAGCCACACAGGTGGCCGAAAAAGCGTGGAGAGAAGAGAAGAGCGGCCCTCCCAAGTCAGAGCAGGGGGGGGGAGACGCCTGCTCCGAAGGGCCTGCAGCTGGGCTCTCCCAGGGCTGTGTGGAAATGGGACATGTTTCCCCCTCGAGGCATCTGGTGAAGCCCCAGCCCTGGATTCCACATGACTTCAGAGGTCGGCCAGGATGGGTTCATTTCGCAGCCAGACCAGGTTGTGTTTACAGGGATCGGGCTGGGCCCACCCCCCCACACACACACCATGGCATTCTGGCTGGAAACCAGGGTCCAACTTTGGGGGAAAGGGTCCCAGAAGCACAACCCTTTTCTGCCGTGTCAGAGGCCGGGTCCTGTCTTGCACTCGCCAAGGCTGCTGGCCGAGCAAAGGTCTATTATGCCCTGGAAATAAGACGCTAGTCCTCTTGAGTTCACTCAAAGCAGGCTGCAGGATCCATCCTGGGAAGTTGGTGGGGGTGCAACTGGCATCCAACGTACGGGAGCGGCAACCAGGCTGTTCTGCCAGGCCAGATTTTTCTCTCTGTTTGCAATGGTTATCACTCCCCATTCATGTCCACCACCCCCCTTCCTGCAAAGGGTGTGGGGCAGAATATATATATATATACACGTGGGGTTTCATTTCCTGGGGTGGGGGTGAGCGCACGGCCTACCCTGGGCATCGGCCGGTCCGACTGTCCCTTACCAGCCATCGACACCGGCCTTCTGCAACTCCGAGATCCCAAAGGAGAGAGATCCCATGAAATCGTTCCTGCTGGTGAGATCCCAGTCCCAAATCTCCACAGACAATCGCCTGTCCTTGTCGGACTCTTTCAGCTGACTGGAGAAAGCAAAAAGGGGTAGGGTGTGGTGGGGGGGCGGGAGAGCAGATATTAGAAGGTGTTTTGTCTGAACGAGCAATACGGGCATTCGATCAATACACGACTGCAAAACGAAGCGGCCACCTCCAACGGCAAAGCGCACGGCTGGCTCATGCTTAATTTCCTGACAGCCTCCCTTTAGCGGTGTGTGGTGGTGTGTGGGGGGGGGAGAGATGGAGAGACACATTGAAATGCAGGGCTTTGATCAAGGCGGACGTGCCGGGGTGGGCAAGGTGCACGAGAGAAAAGAAGCACGGCTGCGACTCCTTGAAATCCGCTTAGCGCTTCTCCCTGATTAAAACCCATCCTTGTTTAAATGGCAGGAATTCACGGAAAGCGCAGCTCCCGCCAGGGGGGGTGGGGGTGGGGTGGGCAGAAGGCAGGGGTTTACCTGGAAAGCGCAGAGGGGATGGAGACCCCCACACACACACCAAAGCAGAAGCCCAGAGGGCAAGAGGGAGGGGGCTCCACGAGGGCAGGAGCAGCTGCAGCCCCACAAAAGGGTCTGGAGCAGCTCTGGGTTCTCCGGGGAGGGGTCTGCGGATCTGGCCCTACGAGAGTTGCATTGGTTCCCAGGAAGCTCAAGGTGGCCTCAGCCCCCACCCACCCACCCACCAAGGGACAGGGAGGGGAAGGCAGGGAGTGCATCTTGTGGCCCTGGCCCCCCCATGACCCCCCCTTCCAAGGTGCCCCTTTGGGGAGGAAAGCGTCCCGGGCGGAGGAGCTCCCACGACACTCACAATTTAAAGGTCTCGTTCCACTCGGGGTTCAGCGAGCATTTGATGGTTTTAGTCTTCTGTTTGCTTTCGCTTTTCGGGTCGGGGATGAGTTTGAGCTTCACGTAGGGGTCTGACAAGCCGTTGGGGTCCATGGGGACCAGGTTTCTGGCATCTCGTACTGGAAAGGAAAGAGGCAAATGTCACCCACAGGGAGAGCCGGCACAGCCAACCGCCCCCAACCTTGGTTTGCCGCAAGCTCCGAAGGGAAGGGTCTCACGCCAACTTTAGCTGACCGCCGGCGCTCAGGCCAGGAAAGCAGAGCACCCCGCAGCCAGAAGCAGAGATTCCTGGTCGCAAGTAAAGCCGGCGTGTGGAGAGTTGCACATATGGGGCACATACGGCGCTCAAAGCTCGGGGGCATTCCTGATTGTTTTAACTTTGACGGTCAACAGATAAAATACCCTGGGCTGTCAAATACCAAACCCAAAATGCCAGTTCTGGACGCATGCATTTATGTCTGCATTTCATTTACACCCCACCTCCCTCCCCTCACACTGCTCTACTAGGTGGATACCTGCACACAGAGTACATGAGAGACATATACTAGCCAGTATTAGAACTAGAACCAATCTGACCAGATGTTTGAGTAACTGGTAATAGATTTTACAACCTATACACATGCCTGGTTGGGTTTGAACTGTTTGTATATGTATTTATTTCTGAAAATGTGTGCAGGCTTAACATGCATTTTAATTAACCACTGATGAAGGCCCAATAGGCCAAAACGCATTTGGTATGGTATGTAGTTACAGAGATCAACCCTAGGAAATGCCATTGTGATATTTTAATGTTTTTAAATATTTTTAACCTTTACTTAGCACTTCTAATAAATTATATTTTTTAGTATATATATATATATATACACACACACTTTCTACCCAACCCTGGGGACCCATCATTCTCCCCTCCTCCATTTTATCGTCACACCAACCCTGTGACGCAGGCTAGGCTGGCTCCGGGTCACCCAACAAGCTTCCATGGCAGGGTGGGGTTTATGCAATATATTTGCTTAATGACCCCCCCACTCCACAGAATTCTCGCAGCAAATTTCCTGCATTTGCAAACAGCAGCAGTCTTTACTTCGGCAAAAAAAACCCCAAAAAAC